>NC_073693.1:186818626-188052626 GCF_029784155.1 Uranotaenia lowii | reverse complement strand
CAAGTTTTTTCGCACGACTCCCGACCAGAAAAAATCGAAAAAAAATGATTTTTTTCCGAAAAATTTTCAAGTTGAAAATTTTGCGTGATTCAAAAAATTCAAGTTTTTTCGCACGACCCCCGACCAGAAAAAATCGAAATAAATGATTTTTTCCCGAAAAATTTTCAAGTTGAAAATTTTGCGTGATTCATAAAATTCAAGTTTTTTCGCACGACCCCCGACCAGAAAAAATCGAAAAAAATGATTTTTTCCCGAAAAATTTTCATGTTAAAAATTTTGCGTGATTCAAAAAATTCAAGTTTTTTCGCACGACCCCCGACCAGAAAAAATCGAAAAAAATGATTTTTTCCCGAAAAATTTTCAAGTTGAAAATTTTGCGTGATTCAAAAAATTCAAGGTTTTTCGCACGACCCCCGACCAGAAAAAATCGAAAAAAATGATTTTTTCCCGAAAAATTTTCAAGTTGAAAATTTTGCGTTATTCAAAAAATTCAAGTTTTTTCGCACGACCGCCGACCAGAAAAAATCGAAAAAAATTATTTTTTCCCGAAAAATTTTCAAGTTGAAAATTTTGCGTGATTCAAAAAATTCAAGGTTTTTCGCACGACCTCCGACCAGAAAAAATCGAAAAAAATGATTTTTTCCCGAAAAATTTTCAAGTTGAAAATTTTGCGTGATTCAAAAAATTCAAGGTTTTTCGCATGACCCCCGACCAGAAAAAATCGAAAAAAATGATTTTTTGCCGAAAAATTTTCGAGTTGAAAATTTTGCGTGATTCAAAAAATTCAAGTTTTTTCGCACGACCCCCGACCAGAAAAAAACGAAAAAAATGATTTTTTCCCGAAAAATTTTCAAGTTGAAAATTTTGCGTGATTCAAAAAATTCAAGTTTTTTCGCACGACCCCCGACCAGAAAAAATCGAAAAAAATGATTTTTTCCCGAAAAATTTTCAAGTTGAAAATTTTGCGTGATTCAAAAAATTCAAGTTTTTTCGCACGACCCCCGACCAGAAAAAATCGAAAAAAAAAGATTTTTTTCCCGAAAAATTTTCAAGTTGAAAATTTTGCGTGATTCAAAAAATTCAAGGTTTTTCGCACGACCCCCGACCAGAAAAAATCGAAAAAAATGATTTTTTCCCGAAAAATTTTCAAGTTGAAAATTTTGCGTGATTAAAAAAATTCAAGTTTTTTCGCACGACCCCCGACCAGAAAAAATCGAAAAAAAAGATTTTTTCCCGAAAAATTTTCAAGTTGAAAATTTTGCGTGATTCAAAAAATTCAAGGTTTTTCGCACGACCCCCGACCAGAAAAAATCGAAAAAAATGATTTTTTCCCGAAAAATTTTCAAGTTGAAAATTTTGCGTGATTCAAAAAATTCAAGGTTTTTCGCACGACCCCCGACCAGAAAAAATCGAAAAAAATTATTTTTTCCCGAAAAATTTTCAAGTTGAAAATTTTCAAGTTTTTTCGCACGCCCCCGACCAGAAAAAATCGAAAAATGATTTTTTCCCGAAAAATTTTCAAGTTGAAAATTTTGCGTGATTCAAAAAATTCAAGGTTTTTCGCACGACCCCCGACCAGAAAAAATCGAAAAAAATGATTTTTTCCCGAAAAATTTTCAAGTTGAAAATTTTGCGTGATTCAAAAAATTCAAGGTTTTTCGCACGACCCCCGACCAGAAAAAATCGAAAAAAATGATTTTTTCCCGAAAAATTTTCAAGTTGAAAATTTTGCGTGATTCAAAAAATTCAAGTTTTTTCGCACGACCCCCGACCAGAAAAAATCGAAATAAATGATTTTTTCCCGAAAAATTTTCAAGTTGAAAATTTTGCGTGATTCAAAAAAATCAAGGTTTTTCGCACGACCCCCGACCAGAAAAAATCGAAAAAAAAGATTTTTTCCCGAAAAATTTTCAAGTTGAAAATTTTGCGTGATTCAAAAAATTCAAGGTTTTTCGCATGACCCCCGACCAGAAAAAATCGAAAAAAATGATTTTTTCCCGAAAAATTTTCAAGTTGAAAATTTTGCGTGATTCAAAAAATTCAAGTTTTTTCGCACGACTCCCGACCAGAAAAAAACGAAAAAAATGATTTTTTCCCGAAAAATTTTCAAGTTGAAAATTTTGCGTGATTCAAAAAATTCAAGTTTTTTCGCACGACCCCCGACCAGAAAAAATCGAAAAAAATGATTTTTTCCCGAAAAATTTTCAAGTTGAAAATTTTGCGTGATTCAAAAAATTCAAGGTTTTTCGCACGACCCCCGACCAGAAAAAATCGAAAAAAATGATTTTTTCCCGAAAAATTTTCAAGTTGAAAATTTTGCGTGATTCAAAAATGTCAAGGTTTTTCGCATGACCCCCGACCAGAAAAAATCGAAAAAAATGATTTTTTCCCGAAAAATTTTCAAGTTGAAAATTTTGCGTGATTCAAAAAATTCAAGGTTTTTCGCACGACCCCCGACCAGAAAAAATCGAAAAAAATGATTTTTTCCCGAAAAATTTTCAAGTTGAAAATTTTGCGTGATTCAAAAAATTCAAGTTTTTTCGCACGAACCCCGACCAGAAAAAATCGAAAAAAATGATTTTTTCCCGAAAAATTTTCAAGTTGAAAATTTTGCGTGATTCAAAAAATTCAAGGTTTTTCGCACGACCCCCGACCAGAAAAAATCGAAAAAAATGATTTTTTCCCGAAAAATTTTCAAGTTGAAAATTTTGCGGGATTCAAAAAATTCAAGTTTTTTCGCACGACCCCCGACCAGAAAAAATCGAAAAAAATGATTTTTTCCCGAAAAATTTTCAAGTTGAAAATTTTGCGTGATTCAAAAAATTCAAGGTTTTTCGCACGACCCCCGACCAGAAAAAATCGAAAAAAATGATTTTTTCCCGAAAAATTTTCAAGTTGAAAATTTTGCGTGATTCAAAAAATTCAAGGTTTTTCGCACGACCCCCGACCAGAAAAAATCGAAAAAAATGATTTTTTCCCGAAAATTTTTCAAGTTGAAAATTTTGCGTGATTCAAAAAATTCAAGGTTTTTCGCATGACCCCCGACCAGAAAAATCGAAAAAAATGATTTTTTCCCGAAAAATTTTCAAGTTGAAAATTTTGCGTGATTCAAAAAATTCAAGGTTTTTCGCACGACCCCCGACCAGAAAAAATCGAAAAAAATGATTTTTTCCCGAAAAATTTTCAAGTTGAAAATTTTGCGTGATTCAAAAAATTCAAGGTTTTTCGCACGACCCCCGACCAGAAAAAATCGAAAAAAATGATTTTTTCCCGAAAATTTTTCAAGTTGAAAATTTTGCGTGATTCAAAAAATTCAAGGTTTTTCGCATGACCCCCGACCAGAAAAATCGAAAAAAATGATTTTTTCCCGAAAAATTTTCAAGTTGAAAATTTTGCGTGATTCAAAAAATTCAAGGTTTTTCGCACGACCCCCGACCAGAAAAAATCGAAAAAAATGATTTTTTCCCGAAAAATTTTCAAGTTGAAAATTTTGCGTGATTCAAAAAATTCAAGTTTTTTCGCACGACCCCCGACCAGAAAAAATCGAAAAAAAATGATTTTTTCCCGAAAAAATTTCAAGTTGAAAATTTTGCGCGATTCAAAAAATTCAAGGTTTTTTGCACGACCTTCGACCAGAAAAAATCGAAAAAAATGATTTTTTCCCAAAAAATTTTCAAGTTGAAAATTTTGCGTGATTCAAAAAATTCAAGGTTTTTCGCACGACCCCCGACCAGAAAAAATCGAAAAAAATGATTTTTTCCCGAAAAACTTTCAAGTTGAAAATTTTGCGTGATTCAAAAGATTCAAGTTTTTTCGCACGACCCCCGACCAGAAAAAATCGAAAAATGATTTTTTCCCGAAAAATTTTCAAGTTGAAAATTTTGCGTGATTCAAAAAATTCAAGTTTTTTCGCACGACCCCCGACCAGAAAAAATCGAAAAAAATGATTTTTTCCCGAAAAATTTTCAAGTTGAAAATTTTGCGTGATTCAAAAAATTCAAGGTTTTTCGCACGACCCCCGACCAGAAAAAATCGAAAAAAATGATTTTTTCCCGAAAAATTTTCAAGTTGAAAATTTTGCGTGATTCAAAAAATTCAAGGTTTTTCGCACGACCCCCGACCAGAAAAAATCGAAAAAAATTATTTTTTCCCGAAAAATTTTCAAGTTGAAAATTTTGCGTGATTCAAAAAATTCAAGGTTTTTCGCATGACCCCCGACCAGAAAAAATCGAAAAAAATGATTTTTTCCCGAAAAATTTTCAAGTTGAAAATTTTGCGTGATTCAAAACATTCAAGTATTTTCGCACGACCCCCGACCAGAAAAAAATGATTTTTTCCCGAAAAATTTTCAAGTTGAAAATTTTGCGTGATTCAAAAAATTCAAGTTTTTTCGCACGACCCCCGACCAGAAAAAAATCGAAAAAAATGATTTTTTCCCGAAAAATTTTCAAGTTGAAAATTTTGCGTGATTCAAAAAATTCAAGGTTTTTCGCATGACCCCCGACCAGAAAAAATCGAAAAAAAATGATTTTTTCCCGAAAAATTTTCAAGTTGAAAATTTTGCGTGATTCAAAAAATTCAAGGTTTTTCGCACTACCCCCGACCAGAAAAAATCAAAAAAAAAAGATTTTTTCCCGAAAAATTTTCAAGTTGAAAATTTTGCGTGATTCGAAAAATTCAAGGTTTTTCGCACGACCCCCGACCAGAAAAAATCGAAAAAAATGATTTTTTCCCGAAAAATTTTCAAGTTGAAAATTTTGCGTGATTCGAAAAATTCAAGGTTTTTCGCACGACCCCCGACCAGAAAAAATCGAAAAAAATGATTTTTTCCCGAAAAATTTTCAAGTTGAAAATTTTGCGTGATTCGAAAAATTCAAGGTTTTTCGCACGACCCCCGACCAGAAAAAATCGAAAAAAATGATTTTTTCCCGAAAAATTTTCAAGTTGAAAATTTTGCGTGATTCAAAAAATTCAAGTTTTTTCGCACGACCCCCGACCAGAAAAAATCGAAAAAAAAAGATTTTTTCCCGAAAAATTTTCAAGTTGAAAATTTTGCGTGATTCAAAAAATTCAAGGTTTTTCGCACGACCCCCGACCAGAAAAAATCGAAAAAAATGATTTTTTCCCGAAAAATTTTCAAGTTGAAAATTTTGCGTGATTCAAAAAATTCAAGTTTTTTCGCACGACCCCCGACCAGAAAAAATCGAAAAAAATGATTTTTTCCCGAAAAATTTTCAAGTTGAAAATTTTGCGTGATTCAAAAAATTCAAGTTTTTTCGCACGACCCCCGACCAGAAAAAATCGAAAAAAATGATTTTTTCCCGAAAAATTTTCAAGCTGAAAATTTTGCGTGATTCAAAAAATTCAAGTTTTTTCGCACGACCCCCGACCAGAAAAAATCGAAAAAAATGATTTTTTCCCGAAAAATTTTCAAGTTGAAAATTTTGCGTGATTCAAAAAATTCAAGGTTTTTCGCACGACCCCCGACCAGAAAAAATCGAAAAAAATGATTTTTTCACGAAAAATTTTCAAGTTGAAAATTTTGCGTGATTCAAAAAATTCAAGTTTTTTCGCACGACCCCCGACCAGAAAAAATCGAAAAAAAATGATTTTTTCCCGAAAAATTTTCAAGTTGAAAATTTTGCGTGATTCAAAAAATTCAAGGTTTTTCGCACGACCCCCGACCAGAAAAAATCGAAAAAAAAATGATTTTTTCCCGAAAAATTTTCAAGTTGAAAATTTTGCGTGATTCAAAAAATTCAAGTTTTTTCGCACGACCCCCGACCAGAAAAAATCGAAAAAAATGATTTTTTCCCGAAAAATTTTCAAGTTGAAAATTTTGCGTGATTCAAAAATTTCAAGGTTTTTCGCACGACCCCCGACCAGAAAAAATCGAAAAAAATGATTTTTTCCCGAAAAACTTTGAAGTTGAAAATTTTGCGTGATTCAAAAATTCAAGTTTTTTCGCACACCCCCGACCAGAAAAAATCGAAAAATGATTTTTTCCCGAAAAATTTTCAAGTTGAAAATTTTGCGTGATTAAAAAAATTCAAGGTTTTTCGCACGACCCCCGACCAGAAAAAATCGAAAAAAATGATTTTTTCCCGAAAAATTTTCAAGTTGAAAATTTTGCGTGATTCAAAAAATTCAAGGTTTTTCGCACGACCCCCGACCAGAAAAAATCGAAAAAAATGATTTTTTCCCGAAAAATTTTCAAGTTGAAAATTTTGCGTGATTCAAAAAATTCAAGTTTTTTCGCACGACCCCCGACCAGAAAAAATCGAAAAAAATGTTTTTTTCCCGAAAAATTTTCAAGTTGAAAATTTTGCGTGATTCAAAAAATTCAAGTTTTTTCGCACGACCCCCGACCAGAAAAAATCGAAATAAATGATTTTTTCCCGAAAAATTTTCAAGTTGAAAATTTTGCGTGATTCAAAAAATTCAAGGTTTTTCGCACGACCACCGACCAGAAAAAATCGAAAAAAAAGATTTTTTCCCGAAAAATTTTCAAGTTGAAAATTTTGCGTGATTCAAAAAATTCAAGGTTTTTCGCATGACCCCCGACCAGAAAAAATCGAAAAAAATGATTTTTTCCCGAAAAATTTTCAAGTTGAAAATTTTGCGTGATTCATAAAATTCAAGTTTTTTCGCACGACCCCCGACCAGAAAAAATCGAAAAAAATGATTTTTTCCCGAAAAATTTTCAAGTTGAAAATTTTGCGTGATTCAAAAAATTCAAGTTTTTTCGCACGACCCCCGACCAGAAAAAATCGAAAAAAAATGATTTTTTTCCGAAAAATTTTCAAGTTGAAAATTTTGCGTGATTCAAAAAATTCAAGGTTTTTCGCACGACCCCCGACCAGAAAAAATCGAAAAAAATGATTTTTTCCCGAAAAATTTTCAAGTTGAAAATTTTGCGTGATTCAAAAATGTCAAGGTTTTTCGCATGACCCCCGACCAGAAAAAATCGAAAAAATGATTTTTTCCCGAAAAATTTTCAAGTTGAAAATTTTGCGTGATTCAAAAAATTCAAGGTTTTTCGCACGACCCCCGACCAGATAAAATCGAAAAAAATGATTTTTTCCCGAAAAATTTTCATGTTAAAAATTTTGCGTGATTCAAAAAATTCAAGTTTTTTCGCACGACCCCCGACCAGAAAAAATCGAAAAAAATGATTTTTTCCCGAAAAATTTTCAAGTTGAAAATTTTGCGTGATTCAAAAAATTCAAGGTTTTTCGCACGACCCCCGACCAGAAAAAATCGAAAAAAATGATTTTTTCCCGAAAAATTTTCAAGTTGAAAATTTTGCGTGATTCAAAAAATTCAAGTTTTTTCGCACGACCGCCGACCAGAAAAAATCGAAAAAAATTATTTTTTCCCGAAAAATTTTCAAGTTGAAAATTTTGCGTGATTCAAAAAATTCAAGGTTTTTCGCACGACCTCCGACCAGAAAAAATCGAAAAAAATGATTTTTTCCCGAAAAATTTTCAAGTTGAAAATTTTGCGTGATTCAAAAAATTCAAGGTTTTTCGCATGACCCCCGACCAGAAAAAATCGAAAAAAATGATTTTTTGCCGAAAAATTTTCGAGTTGAAAATTTTGCGTGATTCAAAAAATTCAAGTTTTTTCGCACGACCCCCGACCAGAAAAAAACGAAAAAAATGATTTTTTCCCGAAAAATTTTCAAGTTGAAAATTTTGCGTGATTCAAAAAATTCAAGTTTTTTCGCACGACCCCCGACCAGAAAAAATCGAAATAAATGATTTTTTCCCGAAAAATTTTCAAGTTGAAAATTTTGCGTGATTCAAAAAATTCAAGTTTTTTCGCACGACCCCCGACCAGAAAAAATCGAAAAAAAAAGATTTTTTTCCCGAAAAATTTTCAAGTTGAAAATTTTGCGTGATTCAAAAAATTCAAGGTTTTTCGCACGACCCCCGACCAGAAAAAATCGAAAAAAATGATTTTTTCCCGAAAAATTTTCAAGTTGAAAATTTTGCGTGATTCAAAAAATTCAAGTTTTTTCGCACGACCCCCGACCAGAAAAAATCGAAAAAAATTATTTTTTCCCGAAAAATTTTCAAGTTGAAAATTTTGCGTGATTCAAAAAATTCAAGTTTTTTCGCACGACCCCCGACCAGAAAAAATCGAAAAAAATGATTTTTTCCCGAAAAATTTTCAAGTTGAAAATTTTGCGTGATTCAAAAAATTCAAGGTTTTTCGTACGACCGCCGACCAGAAAAAATCGAAAACAATGATTTTTTCCCGAAAAATTTTCAAGTTGAAAATTTTGCGTGATTCAAAAAATTCAAGTTTTTTCGCACGACCCCCGACCAGAAAAAAATCGAAAAAAATGGATTTTTTCCCGAAAAATTTTCAAGTTGAAAATTTTGCGTGATTCAAAAAAATTCAAGGTTTTTTGCACGACCCCCGACCAGAAAAAATCGAAAAAAAATGATTTTTTCCTGAAAAATTTTCAAGTTGAAAATTTTGCGTGATTCAAAAAATTCAAGTTTTTTCGCACGACCCCCGACCAGAAAAAACCGAAAAAAATGATTTTTTCCCGAAAAAATTTCAAGTTGAAAATTTTGCGCGATTCAAAAAATTCAAGGTTTTTTGCACGACCCCCGACCAGAAAAAATCGAAAAAAATGATTTTTTCCCGAAAAATTTTCAAGTTGAAAATTTTGCGTGATTCAAAAAATTCAAGGTTTTTCGCACGACCCCTGACCAGAAAATATCGAAAAAAATGATTTTTTCCGAAAAATTTTCAAGTTGAAAATTTTGCGTGATTCAAAAAATTCAAGTTTTTTCGCACGACCCCCGACCCGAAAAAAAATCGAAAAAAAAGATTTTTTCCCGAAAAATTTTCAAGTTGAAAATTTTGCGTGATTCAAAAAATTCAAGGTTTTTCGCACGACCCCCGACCAGAAAAAATCGAAAAAAATGATTTTTTCCCGAAAAATTTTCAAGTTGAAAATTTTGCGTGATTCAAAAAATTCAAGTTTTTTCGCACGACCCCCGACCAGAAAAAATCGAAAAAAATGATTTTTTCCCGAAAATTTTTCAAGTTGAAAATTTTCAAGTTTTTTCGCACGCCCCCGACCAGAAAAAATCGAAAAATGATTTTTTCCCGAAAAATTTTCAAGTTGAAAATTTTGCGTGATTCAAAAAATTCAAGGTTTTTCGCACGACCCCCGACCAGAAAAAATCGAAAAAAATGATTTTTTCCCGAAAAATTTTCAAGTTGAAAATTTTGCGTGATTCAAAAAATTCAAGGTTTTTCGCACGACCCCCGACCAGAAAAAATCGAAAAAAATGATTTTTTCCCGAAAAATTTTCAAGTTGAAAATTTTGCGTGATTCAAAAAATTCAAGTTTTTTCGCACGACCCCCGACCAGAAAAAATCGAAAAAAATGATTTTTTCCCGAAAAATTTTCAAGTTGAAAATTTTGCGTGATTCAAAAAATTCAAGTTTTTTCGCACGACCCCCGACCAGAAAAAATCGAAATAAATGATTTTTTCCCGAAAAATTTTCAAGTTGAAAATTTTGCGTGATTCAAAAAAATCAAGGTTTTTCGCATGACCCCCGACCAGAAAAAATCGAAAAAAATGATTTTTTCCCGAAAAATTTTCAAGTTGAAAATTTTGCGTGATTCAAAAAATTCAAGTTTTTTCGCACGACTCCCGACCAGAAAAAAACGAAAAAAATGATTTTTTCCCGAAAAATTTTCAAGTTGAAAATTTTGCGTGATTCAAAAAATTCAAGTTTTTTCGCACGACCCCCGACCAGAAAAAATCGAAAAAAATGATTTTTTCCCGAAAAATTTTCAAGTTGAAAATTTTGCGTGATTCAAAAAATTCAAGGTTTTTCGCACGACCCCCGACCAGAAAAAATCGAAAAAAATGATTTTTTCCCGAAAAATTTTCAAGTTGAAAATTTTGCGTGATTCAAAAAATTCAAGTTTTTTCGCACGAACCCCGACCAGAAAAAATCGAAAAAAATGATTTTTTCCCGAAAAATTTTCAAGTTGAAAATTTTGCGTGATTCAAAAAATTCAAGGTTTTTCGCACGACCCCCGACCAGAAAAAATCGAAAAAAATGATTTTTTCCCGAAAAATTTTCAAGTTGAAAATTTTGCGGGATTCAAAAAATTCAAGTTTTTTCGCACGACCCCCGACCAGAAAAAATCGAAAAAAATGATTTTTTCCCGAAAAATTTTCAAGTTGAAAATTTTGCGTGATTCAAAAAATTCAAGGTTTTTCGCACGACCCCCGACCAGAAAAAATCGAAAAAAATGATTTTTTCCCGAAAAATTTTCAAGTTGAAAATTTTGCGTGATTCAAAAAATTCAAGGTTTTTCGCACGACCCCCGACCAGAAAAAATCGAAAAAAATGATTTTTTCCCGAAAATTTTTCAAGTTGAAAATTTTGCGTGATTCAAAAAATTCAAGGTTTTTCGCATGACCCCCGACCAGAAAAATCGAAAAAAATGATTTTTTCCCGAAAAATTTTCAAGTTGAAAATTTTGCGTGATTCAAAAAATTCAAGGTTTTTCGCACGACCCCCGACCAGAAAAAATCGAAAAAAAAGATTTTTTCCCGAAAAATTTTCAAGTTGAAAATTTTGCGTGATTCAAAAAATTCAAGTTCTTTCGCACGACCCCCGACCAGAAAAAATCGAAAAAAATGATTTTTTCCCGAAAAATTTTCAAGTTGAAAATTTTGCGTGATTCAAAAAATTCAAGTTTTTTCGCACGACCCCCGACCAGAAAAAATCGAAAAAAAAAGATTTTTTACCGAAAAATTTTCAAGTTGAAAATTTTGCGTGATTCAAAAAATTCAAGGTTTTTCGCACGACCCCCGACCAGAAAAAATCGAAAAAAATGATTTTTTCCCGAAAAATTTTCAAGATGAAAATTTTGCGTGATTCAAAAAATTCAAGTTTTTTCGCACGACCCCCGACCAGAAAAAATCGCAAAAAAAGATTTTTTCCCGAAAAATTTTCAAGTTGAAAATTTTGCGTGATTCAAAAAATTCAAGGTTTTTCGCACGACCCCCGACCAGAAAAAATCGAAAAAAATGATTTTTTCCCGAAAAATTTTCAAGTTGAAAATTTTGCGTGATTCAAAAAATTCAAGTTTTTTCGCACGACCCCCGACCAGAAAAAATCGAAAAAAATGATTTTTTCCCGAAAAATTTCCAAGTTGAAAATTTTGCGTGATTCAAAAAATTCAAGGTTTTTCGCACGACCCCCGACCAGAAAAAATCGAAAAAAATGATTTTTTCCCGAACAATTTTCGAGTTGAAAATTTTGCGTGATTCAAAAAATTCAAGTTTTTTCGCACGACCCCCGACCAGAAAAAATCGAAAAAAAATGATTTTTTCCCGAAAAATTTTCAAGTTGAAAATTTTGCGTGATTCAAAAAATTCAAGGTTTTTCGCACGACCCCCGACCAGAAAAAATCGAAAAAAATGATTTTTTCCCGAAAAATTTTCAAGTTGAAAATTTTGCGTGATTCAAAAAATTCAAGTTTTTTCGCACGACCCCCGACCAGAAAAAATCGAAAAAAATGATTTTTTCCCGAAAAATTTTCAAGTTGAAAATTTTGCGTGATTCAAAAAATTCAAGGTTTTTCGCACGACCCCCGACCAGAAAAAATCGAAAAAAATCAAGTTGAAAATTTTGCGTGATTCAAAAAATTCAAGTTTTTTCGCACGACCCCCGACCAGAAAAAATCGAAAAAAATGATTTTTTCCCGAAAAATTTTCAAGTTGAAAATTTTTTGTGATTCAAAAAATTCAAGTTTTTTCGCACGACCCCCGACCAGAAAAAATCGAAAAAAATGATTTTTTCCCGAAAAATTTTCAAGTTGAAAATTTTGCGTGATTCAAAAAATTCAAGTTTTTTCGCACGACCCCCGACCAGAAAAAATCGAAAAAAATGATTTTTTCCCGAAAAATTTTCAAGTTGAAAATTTTGCGTGATTCAAAAAATTCAAGGTTTTTCGCACGACCCCCGACCAGAAAAAATCGAAAAAAAAGATTTTTTCCCGAAAAATTTTCAAGTTGAAAATTTTGCGTGATTCAAAAAATTCAAGTTCTTTCGCACGACCCCCGACCAGAAAAAATCGAAAAAAATGATTTTTTCCCGAAAAATTTTCAAGTTGAAAATTTTGCGTGATTCAAAAAATTCAAGTTTTTTCGCACGACCCCCGACCAGAAAAAATCGAAAAAAATGATTTTTTCCCGAAAAATTTTCAAGTTGAAAATTTTGCGTGATTCAAAAAATTCAAGGTTTTTCGCACGACCCCCGACCAGAAAAAATCGAAAAAAATCAAGTTGAAAATTTTGCGTGATTCAAAAAATTCAAGTTTTTTCGCACGACCCCCGACCAGAAAAAATCGAAAAAAATGATTTTTTCCCGAAAAATTTTCAAGTTGAAAATTTTTTGTGATTCAAAAAATTCAAGTTTTTTCGCACGACCCCCGACCAGAAAAAATCGAAAAAAATGATTTTTTCCCGAAAAATTTTCAAGTTGAAAATTTTGCGTGATTCAAAAAATTCAAGGTTTTTCGCACGACCCCCGACCAGGAAAAATCGAAAAAAATGATTTTTTCCCGAAAAATTTTCAAGTTGAAAATTTTGCGTGATTCAAAAAAATCAAGGTTTTTCTCACGACTTGAATTTTTTGAAACATGCAAAATTTTCAACTTGAAAATTTTTCGGGAAAAACTCATTTTTTTCGATTTTTTCTGGTCGGAGGTCGTGCGACAAACCTGGAATTTTTTGAATCACTCAAAATTTTAAACTTGAAATTTTCTCTGCAAAAAATCATTTTTTTCTCGATTTTTTCTGGTCGGGGGTCGTGCGAAAAACCTTGATTTTTTTTAATCACGCAAAATTTTCAACTTGAAAAATTTTCGGGAAAAAATCTTTTTTTTCGATTTTTTCTGGTCGGGGGTCGTGCGACAAACCTTGAATTTTTTGAATCACGCAAAATTTTCAACTTGAAAATTTTTCGGGATAAAATAATTTTTTTCGATTTTTTCTGGTCGGGGATCGTGCAAAAAACCTTGAATTTTTTGAATCACGCAAAATTTTCAACTTGAAAATTTCTCGGGAAAAAATCATTTTTTTCGATTTTTTCTGGTCGGGGGTCGTGCGAAAAACCTGAAATTTTTTGAATCACGCAAAATTTTCAACTTTTAAATTTTTTTGAGAAAAAATCATTTTTTTCGATTTTTTCTGGTCGGTGGTCGTGCGAAAAACCTTGAATTTTTTGAATCACGCAAAACTTTCAACTTGAAAATTTTTCGGGAAAAATCATTTTTTTGGATTTTTCTGGGTGGGAGTCGTGCGAAAAACCTTGAATTTTTTTAACCACGCGAAATTTTCAACTTGAAAATTTTTCGGGAAAAAATCATTTTTTTCGATTTTTTCTGGCCGGTGGTCGTGCGAAAAACCTTGAATTTTTTGAATCACGCAAAATTTTCAACTTGAAAATTTTTCGAGAAAAAATCATTTTTTTCGATTTTTTCTGGTCGGGGGTCGTGCGAAAAACCTTGAATTTTTTGGATCACTCAAAATTTTCAACTTGAAATTTTCTCTGCAAAAAATCATTTTTTTCTCGATTTTTTCTGGTCGGGGGTCGTGCGAAAAACCTTGAATTTTTTGAATGTCGCAAAATTTTAAACGTGAAATTTTTTCGGCAAAAAATCATTTTTGTTTCGATTTTTTCTGGTCGGGGGTCACGTGAAAAACCTTGAATTTTTCGAATCACGCAAAATTTTCAACTTGAAAATTTTTCGGGATAAAATCATTTTTTCGATTTATTCTGGTCGTGGGTCGCGTGAAAAACCTTGAATTTTTTGAATCACGGCAAATTTTCAACTTGAACATTTTTTGGCAAAAAATCATTTTTGTTTCGATTTTTTCTGGTCGTGGGTTCCGTGAAAAACCTTGAATTTTTCGAATCACGCAAAATTTTTAATATGAAAATTGTTCGGCAAAAAAACATATTTTTCGATTTTTTCTGGTCGGTGGTCGTGTGAAAAACCTTGAATTTTTTGTTAATCACGCAAAATTTTTAACTTGAACATTTTTTGGCAAAACCTCATTTTTTTCGTTTTTTTCTGGTCGGGAGTCGCGTGAAAAACCTTGAATATTTTTTAGTCAAGCAAAATTTTAAACTTGAAAATTTTTAGGCAAAAAATCATTTTTTTCGATTTTTTCTGGTCGGGGGTCGCGTGAAAAACCTTGAATTTTTTGAATCACGCTAAATTTTAAACTTGAAAATTTTTCGGCAAAAAATCATTTTTTTCGATTTTTTCTGGTCGGGGGTCGCGTGAAAAACCTTGATTTTTTCAATCATGCAAAATTTTAAACTTGAAAATTTTTTGGCAAAAAATCATTTTTTTCGTTTTTTTTCTGGTCGGGGGTTGCCTTAAAACCTTGAATTTTTTGTTTCACTTAAGTTTTTGAACTTGAAAACTTTTCGGCAAAAAATCATTTTTTTCGATTTTTTCTGGTCGGGGTTCGCGTAAAAAACCATAAAACCATGAATTTTTTGAATCACTCAAAATTTTAAACTTCAAAATTGTTCGGGGAAAAATCTTTTTTTTTTTTCGATTTTTTCTGGTCGGGGGTTGCGTGAAAAACTTTTGTCGGTGCTGGAAAAAAATATTCAAATAATATTTAAAAAGAAACCATTATCATTCTCAATGTTACCCAAATATGTGTGAAAATATTCTTACCGTGAACGCCAAACGTCAAAAAAAGTAGGATGTAGTTTTTAAAATCCTGCGTTTCAAATTAGGATGAATTTGGAACAAAGGCGTATAACGGTTGGGAACTTTGAAATCGATAACTGTGCTAAAACAGCAATTTACACCACCGGTTCCAGACGGACTGTTTAAGCGTATTTTTCATACACCGTTGGGACCGCTCTTACGGCCTGAACCGTTGCAGCTGCTCTGAAAGAAAAAGCTGAATTGTTCTAAATTTTTGCGGTAAATTTTCGAGGAATAAAAATAAAGTCGGATAGTTTAACTTTTAAGTTTAAATCCATTTATTCCAATATTTCTGATTTCAACTGGAGTTTCAAACAAAATGATTGATTTTTCATTATTTGATACCAAAAACATCTGATTTCTAAACAACTAATTTCCATTTTAAATTTTTAATTATCCCAAAATTGAGCTGAGTACTATTGCTTAAAACCTCTTAATACGTGTGAACGAAAATTAAATGAGGACCCAAATGTTTGCTTTGCTTCCTCAGCGTGTAGATTCGGGAAATTAGGAATCAAAACAAAGTGAAGTAAACAAAAAAAAACGCGCTGCTTCAAAGAAAGTGCTGTTGATTGCTGGTTGATAGTTAATCGCACGCGTTCGTAATGGATTTTCTGCCATGTGAGGTATGCGAATCGCGTTTCTTTACAGACAATCAAGAATATATATATTTTTCTTTCAGATGTTAGAGCACATTTTTAGTTTTTTACCGCACAGTGACAAATTACAAGCGACAGCAGTATGTGAAAGATGGAGAGCTATTTTAGAGCCCAGAATTATATGCAACACAGTTTTGAAAGTTGATGGTAACGAAATCAAAGCACGAAACAGAACGTTTTTCTCTGCCATTCAAAGAATTTCTTATACTGATAGAAAATACGTTACTTGCAAATTGGAAAATGTTGATTTGCACGATATAGAACGTAAGGTTGAACTACAATTAATAGTGTTCCTCGTGAATATCGGAACCAATTTAGAACAACTTTCTCTGAGCTGTTGTAGGCTAACGTTTGCACAACTGCAGAAAATAATGCACCATATGAAAATTTTAAAACACTTAGTTGTTGAAAACTGCAGAATATATTGCGCGGAATTTGTGCAACCAGATATATTGCCGGTTAACAGTAACCTTGAAACCATATATGTCTCGAATTTAAAAACCGAAATTATAAACTTGGTTCTCGATACATTATTTCATGGTAACACAGCCAGAGTGGAGTTAGACATAGTTTCGGAATGCGTAGATGAGAATATCCATCAAATCACAAGATATGCGAAGCGTTTAAACCATTTGTCTATTTTATTTTCTCGAAGCTTTACACTGGAACAAATATTTGAATACGGTTCTTTAGATCTGCGATCTTTGATGCTAATAAGACGTCCTGCTGACCAAATACACAGCTTCATCCTTGAGCAGATGCTCGCGTTACAGTGTAATTTACAGAAACTGCATCTTAATGCACCAGTTTCAATACAAATTTTGAATGCTATGTCAACTTCGTTACCACTCTTGAAGGATCTGTCTGTGATCATTGTACCAATTGAAGTCAATACCGAACCGATGAATTGGCCCAATCTTCAGGTAATCAAAATTATTTCTTTTATATAACAAAATCTTCTTTTAGTATTGGCGGATGTATGAATATTGATGTTGAATATGTATTATAAAAATGTACTCCTTAGTTTGCGTCTCTATAATATTCACAGCGAGAAAATGGTGATAAAATGAGAATTTTCGTAATTTGTATACCTGGTATTTTAAAATTTATCAGTTTATGATCTTTTTGATAAAAAGGCTTACAACAAAATTTAAATGTTTCTCATACTGCAACTATACATTTAAAAAAATAGCAATTGAAAAAAGTGTTTAATTATTTCTATAAATTCAAAACTGATTGTAAAACTCTGATATTTTATTAAACTGAATCGTGTTTTGAAAATATCGTCACTTATTAGGATGAATTCTGGTTTTGATTCTTCAATTTCTTTCAAAATCAGATTTTGAGGTATGAAGCTTTTGGAACTTTATTTTCCTTGATTTTTTCTTGAATTCATAGCTCTCAGCCTACTCATACTGAAAAAAGTGGTATCGGCAAAAAAACTTTTGGGTTCGAATCCCATAAGTTGTCGACGAGATGCTTAGGGAGTAAGTAGAGGCCAGTCTCGAACCCACCCTTGTCCTTCCTCCAACTGGTATCAGCAGGGGTTGGTTTATTATCTTGAACTGCATTCTGTCTGGATATAATGAAGTACAGACCCCGCTCGATTTTGGCAACACGCCCGTACATTTTGTGTTGCCAAAATCGACGGTTTTATTCTCAACTTTTTTTCAGTTAGTTTTACAAAATAACTATTTTTATTATCAAAAACGTTATTTGTGCCAATTTCCGACCATTTGTAGTCATTTCTAATTTTTTTCATCATGTTTTTGATGCATTTTGCACTTTTCTTATTTTGTTTATAATGTTTGTTTTTATTTGTCATATTTGCTTGTTTTGTCATTCTTCATCGTTTATTAGTAATTTTTTCTCATTTTTAGTCTTTTGTTTGAACTTGTTTTTTAACTTTTTGAATTTTTCATCTTTTTGTCAGTTTTGAGTACTTTATAATTTTTTTTAAAAAACTTTTGTTTTTATTTTTGCATTTTATCACCATTTCCGAACATAAAAGCGTATTTATGGTGTTTGTCTGAATTAAAATGGTCATGTTATATCTAAAACTAAAAGCTAATGTTTTTTTTTTTTTTTTCTCTTCTCTCTTTTGGCTCGGACCTATCGTTCCATATTGCCAAGTCTTGTGGTTTATTGGACTGTTATGTTTTGAACAGTTCGCGTGATATTTAAAACGACCGTTCGTTCTCATTTCGTGGGGTTAGAAATCAGTTATTAAAATCAAATGAGTTTGGTGTATAGATAGGATTGTTATTTGTTTATTAGAGTATTTTCATATATTCATTTTGGTGTTTCGCAAGAAGTCAGATATTTGTTTTAGTTCAGTGACGTTTTTTTCTTTGAGGATATCGTTTAGATGTTTTTTGTTGGTAAGTATGTCATATTTAAATCTAAGTTGATTAAAATTGATGCATTCGTATAGTATGTGTTCAACGTTTTCAATTGTTTTGCAGGTTTCACATAAATTAGATTCAACCAAATTCCATTTGGCGAGTCTTTCTTTAGTCGCTGTGTGTCCTGATTTAAGTCTGTTTAGGATGATCACATCTAATGTACTGAAATCTGTGTTCTTAAACCATGGGCTTAAGTTAACTGTAGGTGTGTGATTGAAATGAAATATTACCTTTTCTTGTGAGATATTGTTGTACGTATTTTGCCATTCTTTGATTATATTTCTCTTAAATGTTATAAGTAAATCGTCCTTTGTTATGTGATGATGTTCTATTTGTGTACGTGTTGTTCCTAGCTTGGCTGCATAATCTGCTCGCTCGTTTCCAATGTGTCCTGAGTGACCAGGAATCCATTGTATTATTAATTTAGATATGTTACTTTTTTCCACTGTGTTTTTTATAGTTGCAGCTATATGATTATCTGTAAAATCCCTTTTTAATAGTGAGCAAGCACTTTGGGAGTCAGTAAGAATTAAAATTTCTTGTTGGTTTTTCAATGTTGTATATTCTATTGCTTGTTTGATGGCAGTCAATTCAGCATTCATGATCGTATATTCTTCTTTAAGTCTTCCGCTGTAGGACATAAGTTCTTGCGGATCATAGTATCCATATCCTACTTTACCATTAATTAATGATCCATCCGTGAACATTTTATAGTAATTTTTGTAGTTATTATTCAACAGTTCGTTAATTATGATTTTTTGTTTTTCTTTTGCAGTTTTTTTTTTGTTGACATCGAGTAATTTATCTTTAATTTGGATTTTAGTATATCTTGATTCTTCTATTTTAGTTCCTAGTTGAGCAAAGAGATAGTTGTTTTCTGTCGCTATTCTCTCTAAGAAGGTGGTGTGTTTTTCTGTCCTGTTGGTGTACATTAGTTCGGTTAGATTTTCGATTATGGGACTATTTTTGTTGTATATAGTTTTGGTAACTTCCTTCATGGCCAACCATTCTGCTCTTAGAATAAGAGGAATTTCCCCAGATTGAGCTAGTACTACTTGGATTGGGGTCGAGGTCAATAATCTCATTGATAATCTTAGAGCCTGTAAGTATGCTGGTTCTAGTTTTTGAAAGGTTGTTTTTGCAGCCGCAGCGTAAACAGTTATTCCGTAATCAATGATAGTTTTAATTAAAGCTTTCGTAATTTGGAGCATTTGTTTCGGATGAGCTCCGCTCCGTTTCCTGCTTATCATTTTAAGGATGTTTGTTTTTCGTTTGACTTTTATTATTGTATCTTGTATATGGGCTTTGTAATTTAATTTATGATCTATGATAACTCCTAAAAATCTATGTTTCTCTACTATTTCTATCGTTTGATTATCTATTTTTAGGTCTATTGATCGGGGGATTTTATTTGTGAAAATGATCGAGGCTGTTTTGGATGGATTTATTTCTAATTTTAGATTTTTAAATGTGATGGCTAATCTATTCAATATGTTGTTTGTTATTCTACTGGCTGTGGTTGCATTTATTGATTTTACTAGAAGTGTAAAATCGTCTGCAAATTGTATCAAATGTCCTTGTTGAGTCAATTCATGTAATTGTTTTGTGTAGATATTAAAAAGTATTGGACTTAAAGGGCACCCTTGTGGTAATCCCTTATTTGTAATATTTATGATCTGATTACCGTTATTCAAAGTTAGTATTGTAGTTCTCTCTTTCAGGTAGCAGTATATCCAGTTCGTGATTTCCTGTGGGATTTTTTCTTTCTCTAATGTTTCTAAGAGAATTTCAATATCGACATTGTCGAACGCTTTGGTAAGGTCCAAGAAGGTAGCAATAATTACTCCCCCGTCCCGTTTTGATTCTTTTATTTCTGAAACTAGAAAATTGATGCAATTTACTGCAGATGTTTGTTTTTTAAATCCAAACGATGATCTAGGTATAATTTTATGTTTGTCAATATATTCTGTTAGTCTATTTTTGACTACAAAGTTGTTCATTTTAAGCAGAACCGAAATCATGGATAGCGGACGATATGAGTTAGCCTGGTTAGGATCTTTATTAGGTTTTAGTATTGGGATAATCTTTATTTTCCTCCAGTTCATTGGAATTTCTCCAGTTTCAAGTACATTTGATAGCAATTCTATGAGTTTAATCTGTAGTTCAATTTTAAGATTTTTCAAGATATAGAACGAGATGTTGTCAATTCCTGGGGTTGAGTGTTCTTTTTTCCGTTTTAAGATTTTTCTGAACTCTTCAAAGTTTATTTTCAATTTGTTTTGCGTCTCCTTCATTATGTAAGAAGTCGGATTATTTAAAACTGGGAAGTTTTGATTTATAAAATCTTTCGCTAGCTGTTCGTCATTCAAAAGCCAATTATTGTTCTTGGCTGGTTTACCTCCTCCTATAATTTTTATCGTATTCCAAAGGTTTTTACTCGTAATTTCTGGGTTGATGTTGTCTATTGTTTCATTCCACGTTTTTCTTTTTTCTATTCTTATTTGTCGTTTAAGGAGTGCTTTTGCTTTTTTATATTCAATGTAGTTATTATCGTTTTGAATTCTGAGATACATTTTGAGTTTGTTATTCTTTCTTGCATGTAGAATTTCAATTTCCTGCGTCCACCACTTTTTAAAAAGCTAATGTTGTTTCTAAAAACCTTTCGATTTTGGCACATGTGCCAAAATCGGATGTTGCCAAAATCGAATGTTGCCAAAATCGAATGTTGCCAAAATCGAATGTTGCCAAAAACGAACGGGGTCTGTACATGATGGTCTAACCAACGCACACAGGGGAAAACCATGTAAAAAGGTGATCAAAATTGTTTACGCCAAAACGGAGCGTTTTAGACCCATAGTGTCTTCGGGACATTTTAACTACATTTAAAGCACTTTAAAATGAGCTTTTGATAAAAATGATTAAATCACCTAGCAGTGAGATAGAAAAATTATTTTTTTTTTTATTTTTCATTTCAGAGCACTTATGTCTTTGGCAAGTTTTTAGATTGTAAAAATTGTAGCAATTTTGTTGAAGACGTCAACATCGTTGAAGCTAACCCAAAAAAGTTAGAAGGGTTCAAAATAAAAAAATATTTTTTTATCAAAATTTTCAGTATTTTAACGATTTCTTTTCAGGCCGAGCTTATTCAAGCATCACTTACTATTCTACGCTGCCTACTCTAAACTTTAAAAAATTTCCTTCTTCAAAAACTATCTCTAATTTTCATTTCCATCATTTCCATTCATTTTCGTTTCCATCCCCGAGCAACGCCACAAAAAAAGGATCAATTTATCATTTTTCATTAATTCAAAGATACAGATTTTAGGGCAGAATGCCACAAAGTGCTAATATTTTTTGATAACATGATAGCTGATTCTTGCATTACTCAAAACAAAATTTGTTCAGCTAAGTACTGAATACTCATGATTTTAACACATTTAATCAACAAAGTTGTTTATTTTAAATATCCAAGATTTATTATTATTTAAAATGATGTCGAAATTCTCGTAACGGGAAAAAATAACAAAATGAAAATTTTTATAACTATTACATATACCTGTGTAAGTAAAAATTACTCACGGACTTTGGAAAAATTGATCATTAAGTTAAAACTTTTATAATTTAAAACATTGTAATTATAACTTTTGCCAAAAAAAAGTGAACACATTTTTTAAATATTTTTTTATCTATTTTCAAAAAGTTTTCCGAAATGCCCCCAAGTAAGTGCAAATTAAGTTTTCATGATGAGGATACTTGATCCCAGGGGTGAAAATTAAAAAAAATGTTTTCTTAGTTATTGATCTCTTGATGAAAAATTTATTAATTTTTATAATGTGACTTATAGATCTTTTCCAGGGTGTCGACTACCTGGAAAAACCTGGAAAATCAGGGAAAATCAGGGAATTCAATTTAAAATCAGGGATATCAGGGAATTGTTCCACGAATCAGGGAAAAAATAATGATCCTGATTTTATTTGAAGAAATTGAAACGTCATAGTTTATTATCTGCTTAAAAATTTACTTCAGTGTACGTTGCTCATGTAATTATCGTTATCCCTTCGATTTTTTGCGTTTCCGAGGCTTGTTTTGCATGAGAGTGGTGTTAGCCCTTCAATTTACGCGCTTTTTCATGAAGTGCATGAAATAAAAAATCATCTACTACCATCGAAAGACATTGTTCTCGGATATGACACTGAGAATGCTTTGAAAAAATGTCCTAAGCTCAGCGAAAAGCAAGTTCTGCAATTTCGTATCGAATGCAAAGGAATGCTGAAGGCAATTGTACTTAGGGGTCGTTCAAATATTACGTAACGCAATTTTCGGTCATTTTCAACCCCCCCACCCCCCTTCGTAACACATTCGTCTCAGATTTTCTATCCTAAATCCATAAAGCGTAACAAACTCTTACACCCCCTCCCCCCCTAAACGCGTTACGTAATATTTGAATGGCCCCTTAAGTTAATGAAGCGATCGCCATTAACTTATCCTCTGACCAAGGCCGCCTCTTGCATTGATCCGGCAGTTATCAGCAGCGATACCAAATTTGCCAAAAAACGATTTGAGAAGACTTTGACTATATTGACAGATACTGGACGCGTTAGTGGATCCTCGGCAGATTTAGCAATACGGCAGTATTTCGGAGTGATTGCCAGAGGCGATAAATTTGATAATTATGACCGTAGCAAAGAAAGGCTGGATCATTTTTGGAGTGGAGTGCTAGCAATGATCTGCTGTCTTTCACATGGCAACGCGAATATTGAACGTGGTTTTTCAGTGAATTCCGAATGTCTCTTCGAAAATATGCGCGAAGAATCAAGGGTGGCTTAACGACAAATCTATAATGCTGTTTTTATGGTGGAGGGATAAAATCAGTCCAAATTTCCAACAAACTTATTCAGAGAGTTCGAAATTCACATGCTCTGTATTTGGAAGACAAAGATCGCCGCAAAAAGGAAGCTCTTGAATCAGATCAAACAAAGCTGATGAAGCGTCATCGAGAAGCGGATGCAAAATCGCTTGAGGTGAAACGGAGGAAAATTTTGGAAGACGCACAGAAGAAGGCTGATAGCTTGCAAGAGAAAATTGTTATGCTGAAATCATAAGAGTTTCTACAAGTTGATCCAAACTTGCTGACTTATCTTAAAATGTTTAATATCACAAATAATACTTCCATTCAAATTATCGTAATAAATTAGTATCGACTCAATGCTTTCTGTGCGTTTATTTTCGGGAGAAATATATTTTTTATAACTTTAAGTTGCTTCTTCAAGTTGTTTTTCAAACCTGGAATTTTCTGGAAAAACGACTGGAAAATCAGGGAAAAACAGGGAATTTTATTACCAGATATGAGTCGACACCCTGTTTTCCCTTTTTCTTTTTCTTCTACTTCTTATTCTCTTCGCTATTTTTCACAGATCACTTTTTGGGGCCTAGAATCTAGCAGCGATTTCGACTCGATGATGTCAACTGAATTATAAAGCCATAGTTTAACTTGTTTCATCTGCCGATTTGACATATTTGTTAGGTGTCGTAGAGGAAATCAGAAGACTCGAGTTCGATTCCTGGTCGAAGGGATTTTTAATGTCTGAATACGAAACAATGAAGTACCACTCACATATTAGAGCTGTTATCTATGGTTAAATAAAGGTCTTTATTAAGGTTGCCATTATGCTCTTATCTCCCCTTTATCTTGACATGTACACCACCAAAATGCATTTTGGCATGCCAAGATAAGCAGCATACCTTCCCGTCTTCCCTCTGAAAGAAAAAATCAAAAAACATTTCTTGTACCCCAAAAAATTAAATTTTTTGTTTGCCTGGTTTGTTACGCTGACACCAATTACAGTAATTTTTGGTTCTATGATATTTTTATGGAAAACTGGTTACAAAATCTGGAATAATTTTTTTTCATGAGTTTTTCTACTATGTTAGTCATTGAGAATCAGTTCATAACTGTCATGGGTTACATAAATTAACGTTCAAAGTTAGCATAGATTGGTGAAAATTTTAAGTAAAAAGGCGTATGTTTTTAAAGCTTCCGATAATATTATTTCATTTTATAAAATTTTACAAAAATGTCAAAGCTTGTATGGAAAGATCTTGAAAAAGTGTTTTTTCAACATTTCGGATTCATAAATAATCATTGCCTGGATCTTAGGAAAAGTAAATAGTTCTGCTCAGGATCGGCTAGTTCCGCTCAAGGTCATTTACTCTACAACATATTTTTGTTCGCCTGACCTCCCATAGTCCAAGCGAATGTTTATCAAAAATAAATTTTTCAGGCCAAATACCTTTGATCTCCATAGATTTTACAAATTCAAACATTTCCATATTTTGTTTGCCGTGCCAATTCACAATCAATTTCCTAGATATTTCTATTTCCACATTGTTTTTAACAATTTCTTTATTTCTTGTTTCAGATTCTGAATATGTCGTTTCGAGATGACTTGTATTATTTATTAGAAAAGATGAACTTCACAATGCTTTCCGATCTTCAATTGCAATCGCATAAATTGAATAGACATGTCATTTTTGAAATCTATAAAAAATGTCCGCGATTAAAACGGCTTGCTTTATGTGCAACGTCATTGTTAAACTGTGATAGCGTTCTCGGGAAAATCGCCGTAAATCTAAATCAATTGCGGGAACTAGCCTTAGAATGCAGTACAAGAACTTCATTTCTCCCGTTAATGGCGTCTTTGAATTATTTGAATAATTTAACCACGTTGTCAATACATCGCTGCGAGAACATAACAGATGAAAGCATATCATTTTTAAACATTCCCTTTTTAACTCGACTTCAAATAGTTCAAAATAGAAAGGTAAATTGGGTTTAAAATGCCAATGAGTAGGTACATTTGTTTATAACATGTTTGTTTATTTCACAGATATCAAAGGTTGGTCTGAATGATCTATTCTGTCATTGTATCCGTTTGAAAGATTTAACGATTCGAGAGTGCATTGGTGTCGATGATGATGCTGTAGATACGATATGTACATGTTTACCCTTGCTAGAGAAGTTGGACCTCAGTAGTTCGCCTACGATAACGCTGAACAGCATTAGATATATAATGAATGGTTTGAAGTATTTAAAGGTAATTGTTTTTTTATTAACACTTTTTAAACTTAACCGTCCTTTGCGATTAGGGTCTATATGCCCCGAACTGTACTTTCTCGAAGCAATATCTCAGAAACGGTTAAAGCTATACATTAAATTTTCTGACTTTTCCTAAAATTCCTCACTTTTAGATTTTTGAATAGGGTTTCCAGAGTTACCCAGCAAAATAAGGATAATTAGCCGGTCAGGGTCATATAGACTCGGATTATTGTTTTAGTTATAAAATCAAAACTACCGAACCGATTTTTGTAAACTGTACTATTTTAAAATCGTCCTAATGACTGCTATGAAAATCATCTGAAAAATTTGAGTTTTGATTCTTGTGATCTTCATCAAGCGACCTTGAAGCTGAAAAGTCTTTAAGAAATGGGTGTTTTGCATCAAAAATAACTCATTTAATTGAAGTCGTTTTGAAAAACTTTTGATTGATATGATTTCAGAT
The DNA here is from genome assembly GCF_029784155.1 of Uranotaenia lowii. Lineage (NCBI taxonomy): Eukaryota > Metazoa > Arthropoda > Insecta > Diptera > Culicidae > Uranotaenia > Uranotaenia lowii. The sequence continues at coordinate 188,027,215 of NC_073693.1, read as the reverse complement.
AGATTGAGAGCTTATATTGATATAATAAAAGTGCTTGACTTTACAAACCTCAGCGGGTTATTCGAAAAGTTCATAGAATTTTTTTTTGATGATTTTATAACTATACTTTCCTGAAGATCAAGTAATTTTGATGAAAAAAATAACGTTCAGTTCAATTACATTCGATTGTAGCCGATAGTGATGATATAATAATGAAGAGACTGATATGACCAATTCTAGTAACAAATCATAGATTTGAACATATTGAGGGGCAAATCTGAGGAATATCGACTTTTACTTTAGGCTTTTTGTTACCCTGAGCTCAACTACTCTGAAATGTAAAAGAGTGATACCACTGACCATACTGACTGGACACTCGATTTTGTTTTCTGGATAATTTTTACAACAGTACGCAATGTCGATTCCAGAATGCGCATCGATCGATTTGAATTCCCTGTTAGGAAATGCCACCCAACTTTAAAAATAAAACACGCAATTTCTACGATAAAATCGGGCTTAACCGGACCGTTTTTCCTACAGGGCATTTTTCGTCAAATTTTTCAGGTTCGTCACCTGCCGTCGGTATTGCGATCCTGCAAAATCTGACAACAAAAAATTAGACAGAAAATGGTTGAATTTTTGTTCTAAGTGTCATGTCAGCGTGGTCAGTGGTGAAACGTTCAAAATATGGTCAATATCATCTTGACGTATTTCTTTCAATTTTGCATTTAAAAAACCTAAACACCCCTCATTTTAAAGGTGTGTGTGCGTAGAATGTTGCTTCTATTTGGATTTTGGAATTCACTCTTGTCAAAATTCCATCCAAGGGAAAAGAGCAGCGTATCAAAATTTTGCTCGTGCATCGCGAAAATCCGAGCTGCTCGCACGCAAAGCTGGTAAAATCGCTAAAAGTTGCAAACAAATGTAATTAAAGTGTTTGGGGAACGTTTGTCGACAGCCAGGAATTCTGGATCGGGGGGAAAACGAAAACCGGGAGCCGCTGAGACGACAAAGAGAGTTGCCGGTAGTTTCAAGCGAAACCCTAACCTTTCTCTCCGAGATGCCCCAAATAAGCTGGGTGTATCGTTTACAACCGTGCATCGAGCCAAAAAACGGGCCGGACTATCGACTTACAAGAACGTAGTGACTCCAAATCGCGATGATAAACAAAATACGACGGCCAAAGCGCGATCCCTGAGGCTGTACACGACGATGCTGACGAAGTTTGACTGCGTGGTAATGGACGACGAAACCTACGTCAAAGCCGACTACAAGCAGCTTCCGGGACAGGAGTTTTATACGGCAAAAGGAAGGGGAAAGGTAGCAGATATTTTCAATCATATGGAACTGTCTAAGTTCGCGAAGAAATATCTGGTTTAGCAAGCCATTTGTACCTGTGGCTTGAAAAGCAGCATTTTCATAGCTTCCGGCACTGTCAACCAAGAAATTTACGTGGAAGAGTGTTTGAATAAACGTCTGCTGCCTCTCCCGGTTGTTCCGTACTGTTTTGGCCGGATTTGGCACCTTGCCATTACGGCAAAAAGGCCTTGGAGTGGTACGCCGCCAACAACGTGCAGGTGGTTCCCAAGGACAAGAACCCTCCCACCACGCCAGAGCTCCGCCCAATTGAGAAATACTGGGCTATTGTCAAGCGGAACCTAAAGAAGACCAAGCCGAGCAGCAGTTCAAGGCAAACTGGCTTTCTGCGGCGAAGAAGGTGGACAAGGTGGCTGTACAAAATCTGATGGCAGGGGTTAAGCGTAAGGCCCGGCACGGATTTGGAAAAGCGGAAGCCAAACTGAATATCTTTCCGGAATTTTATACTAATTAAACTTGAAATAGAAATTTAATTTTATTTTTAAAATAAACGATTTCACCGATTTACACGCGTTTCCCTTGATCAAATTTTGACCGTATCATCCTTTAAATTCAATTTTTAAATATATAAAAATCAAATACAACACTTCATTTCACCCACATTCTGCACATCAAATCCATTTTATGTTGAAATACGGCTCAGCGAATTTCTGAAATCTCTCGTTGTATGTTTTATGGTACTCCATTCGATAAATATCACAAAAATTTTTTTAGTAAGGTTTACATTGGTTTTCATGTTTTTCAAGATTAAATGAATTATGAGCCAAGTTTTATAAATATAAGCCAACACTACGCCGCCACGAGCTTCTGGGGCTGCCTTTTCTTTGATGCCCATCTTGATTCCAGTCAGGTGCCTCTACGAATCTCGTTCTCATCTATTCGCAGCGCGCGGGCAATTCGTCTTCACTTACATTCCCGAATCTCGATTTCTAGCGCCTTTTGGTGACACCGTTGATGAAGTTCCACGTTTGAGATCCATTTGACAAGCCACCGAGCGCGGATGATATTCCGCAGGCAGCGATTCACAAAAACTTACAGTTTTCGCGTCATCACCAATTATGTGCACCAAGTTTCGTACCCGTAGAACAACACGGATTTGATGTTCGAGTTGAAGATTCGCATTCTGTTCTTAAAGAAATCTGGCGTGAGCGCCAAGTGTTTCGAAGACTCGCAAACGCGAATCGGTCCTTTGTGATCCGGGTTTCGATGTCTTTCTTGGCGTTATCTGGCAATCAAGATACTAGAAGCACTCCTCTTTCCGAACTTGTTGCCCAGCTACCATGAAATTGGAAGGATTTCCATCGACTTGGTCTTTCCGACATTGACTTAGAAACCTGAGGTGAGGTCGTCGAGTTTGCTCTGCATGGCTTGTTGTCTTTGGGCGAGCAACCCAATATCGTCAGCCAGGTCAAGGTCGTTCAGCTGCTCCATTGTCGAAGGTTTGGTCTACAGTCAATCGATCCAGTCAAGATCTCGTCAATAAGATACATCCTTGTCTCATTCCAGCAGTTACCTGGATTAGATCAGACAAGACACCGTCGTGTAGGACCTTGCACGAAAATGCCTCGTACCGTGCTTCGATGAGATGAACTAGTTTCTCTTAAAATCCTCTTCGTCTTAAAGCCACCCAGATGTTTTCATATTTCAGTCGGTCGAATGCTTTTTCGAAAACAACGAACACCAGTAAAAGAGAGTCCAGGAATTCACCGATTTGCTCCAGTCTTCTTCGTAGCGTTGTGATTTGGTCCACACATGATCGTCCGGATCGGAATCCGGCTTTTTGCCGTCGGAGTGTAGCGTCAATCTTCTTCTGGATCCTGTTTAGTATCACTTTGCAGAGTACTTTGATGGTTGTACAGATCAACGTTATGCCACGCCAGTTACAACACTCTCTCCTTTCTTAGGGAGTGTTGCAGTACCCCAAATGTCAACGAAAAGACTTTGCATCACTTGTGCTGACAAGCCAGGGTGGGATTTTAGCATTTCAGCAGGGATGCAATCGATCCCAGGCTCTTTGTTGGATTTCATGTCTTTGATTGCCGCTTCATTTTTAGCCAGCGAGGGCGCTTTCGAGTTGACTCTGAAGAGTTGATTGAAATGCTCAGTCAGGAAGTTTGTCCAGGCTCTCTTGTCTCGTCTACAAGCTCGTTAAACTACCTTTTCCAGCTCCTCATATCGTAGGTGGGCGGCTACTTTGGCTGACCCAGTACATGCCTGCTCAATTCTAACTTTCGTCTTTCTCCGAGTATCGACCATCTTCCAAGTTTCATCCGACATCCTTTCACTTCTTCTTCCACAAACTTCACCGAGAGTACCATGGCTCGTCGTGATAAAGGCCATCTTGATGATGCAGATGTGGTTAACATGATTTTCTGTTTGACGATCTCGGGATACCCAAGTGACCTTATGTGCTGGTCGATTGGGAAAGAGCGATCCACCGATTACTATCACGCAGCAACAATTTTTTTGGCAAAGGAATTTTCCTTTGTTTAGTCGCCAAACAAAGGTAATTTTTTTTTGATTATGGGACAAACAAATATTCCTTTGTTTCTAATCCATTTTCCTTTACTTCAAAGAATTTTTCGGCTTTGAAATTAAAAAAAAATCTTTGTGTTTTTTAGTTCAAGGAATAAATCCTTTGTTTCAAAAAACATATTTTGAATCGAAATCATAATACATTGTTTCAAAATAAAAAGAAGTTTGTTGCAATAGAATAATTTTATGGATCCAAATCAATTTTGTTTCAAATACCAAGTTTTCTCTGAGTGATGTTGTTGTTGCTACAAAATTGTGCAAACAGCTCTCCGTTTTCGCTTATCAGTCCTAGACCATGGCCCCCTGATTATCGGAGCCAATCTTTGCGGATTTGGATGTCACCCTTCGAAATTTTCTCAATCACGCTGTAAAACTGCTTTTTCCCCTGCAAATCGGCAACGTCAATCGGCGCATAACACTGAACCATTGTAAGGTTTCTAACCCGTGTTCTAAATCTGGATTCTTTCGTTTATCGGTTCCCATCTAATGAGGACCGCGTAGGCCTGCGGGCTTAACAGGAAACCAACTTCCGAGTAGCGTGTTCTCCTTGTATGCCAGAGTAAAGCAGGATTTGTCCGGACTGTGTCTTGTGTTCCCCAGAGTTTTATTTTCGCTCAGTCCCAATATCTCTAACTTGAGACGGCTTGCTACTCTAGCGAGTTGAGCCAGCTTAGCTGGCTGGGCAAGGGTCAAAACATTCCAAGCTCCAGTGCGGTTTTTTCTTGTCTCAGTTTCTGTAACGATTGATTTATCAGGAACAGTAGGTTTCTAGCCTTAAGTCACTATCTCGCGATGGGGCTGCCATCTCGGGTTTAGCTGGTGGGAGCCGCAATTCATAAATTCAGCTACTCGCTGCGAGACACACGCTGTTACCTCCCGCTCCCGACCTCGAGAACTGACGCGTGCGGGGCACTTTCCCAGTCTGCATGCGACCAAAGCATCCACCGGGGTTGAGTATACGATCTTCGCTTAGGTTACTCGAATCCCAGCCGGCACCACGAGGATGTTGAGATAGGAGTTGTGAATAAGAGGTGATATGACTATAAGGTCTCGCCCAGACAACCATTTGGTGGGTATTTCGAATTTGCAACGCAAATATACGTGTAAATATACGTGTAAACATATCGTATATAATGTAGCAAAACCAGCATATACGTATCATTTTGGAGGCCATATAGGTACATTAGCAAACATATTCTTGATTTGGATTGTATAAAATTACGATTTGCCCGACTTGTCATGCGCATCATTTACGACTACCCTGATTCTTTTTGGAATATACTATGACAATTTACATCATCATATAGATGATTGAGGTTGTAATATACGACATGTTTCGTATCAATATGGAAAGTTTGACGACTTATTTGGTCGTCTTTTGCGACTTGAGTGCAGGGCTCTCATTTTCCGTCAGTTAAATAAAAATAAGATTTTTTTTTTTTTGTACTTCAAACCAATTGGTTTATTTATCCCCAAAAATAATAAAAATAAGATTATTTCAAAGAAATGCGTTTTTTGCTGTCAAATTAAAGTTTTTTAACGTTCATGAAGTAATTGTTAGTACCTGGACTTGATCCCCTGACCATACGATCTGCAGCTCATGATGGTTCCTCGACGCTATCTGGAATATATAAATTCAAGGGGATTTGCTTCAAAGGCATTAAACCAAAAGCAAATCGTATATTTCTATAACTTAAATCTTTTAAATCGTAGAACACGTCATCGATGATCTAAAAATAGACCAACATTTTGAAGCCTCCTTTGATACGATTCCAATCATCGATGTCCCATTATCATAAACGATTTTATTGAACTTTTTTGTATTCTTTTACGATTGCCAGCAAATACGTTTTACGAAAATCAGATATGCAAATTAATTTGCAAAGGTATACGATTGCATGCACATTATTACGAATCAATGCAGTTATATACGTTTTTTATTTCGAATTATTTTATGCATAGCACGACAAAATCTCTCAGTCACGGCTGATCACCGTATATCGGTTGTTTCACGGATTTTTTTGCGAATTGTCGTACACAAAGGTCGAGTTCATATGTACATAAATATGAGTCTCTCTTCTTGTCGTAATAAATTCATGCAATGCTTTTAAATACGATAAAGAATATGCATGGACCGCACATTGTAGGTGCAGATATACGAAAATGAATATAAATAACATTCTATACGATATAATCTGTAAAAGAAAATACGACTTCTGGTTGTCTGGGCGGGTTCTTGCCAACCAGTTTTTAAGATGCGATGTAGTTATTGAAAGATAGAATCGATTCTCATTTTCACGTAGATAATTTATGTTTACTCTTGCTAGAATGCTTGTATCATACAAGTTGTATGTAGTCAGTAGTAGTAACAAATATTGTTTATCAAATAAAGCCTTTGCCATTTTATTTTTATTTTGTAAAGATCATATGAGCTAATATCTTTTTTTCTTTTCAGAGTTTACGACTTGAAGACTGTCAGCGCATATTGGTACAATGGCGATCGGCTCCAAGATACTTATGCAGTTTGTATGCCCTAAAGTCTTTTTACCGCGCATATCCGGAATTTTTCTATTATAATCTCCCCATTGAAGAAAATGATCGGTATAGTGATGACTATTATTATTATTACGATAGCTCGAGTAGCTACGCTTCTACTGATGGTGAAGATGAATTCGAAGATTCATCAAAACTTGGCAACTGATTTCTAATTATATTGGAGACGGTGATAAGTGAAAATCAATTTTTGATTTTACATTCCAAAATTCGTGAAATATTTAGAAATTTATATGGCATTTGAATATGAAAATCATGGTTTAATGCTCGCATTTTCGAGGGTTACGGGTTTATCCGTAAACGTAATAGGGGAACAACAAACGTGTTTGTATGGCTCATTTGTTACTCATATAAAGCAATAAATGATCTCAATTTCTAACGGAAAAAATGCTTTACGAAACATGAAACAAACCAATAAATTTATTTAAACCGTGTTTTTTATTTAATTTCGCTCCTTCTAATAGCTACGGTTGCAAATATGTAACATGATATTTGAACAAAATAGTTTTGTCTGATAAAAATGACATATCCAGAGCTACTGACTGCATTTATTTTGTTCATCAATCGAGTTCCGCAACATTAGGACAGTTCGCTTTTTTGGATAAAAAAAATACTGAGCGCAGCGATAGACCTAGAGTGTCCTATACTGCGTATCAATTCTTATCAATATGGTATTGTTAAATTTTAGGGTGACACCTAGTATTGCAAAATATTTCAAACTTTTTTAATGCGTCTAAAACAATAAGCAAACCAAAGACCCAAAAACAAAGTACTTCAACCGAAAAACTGGTCTGATTCTAGCTGCAAAAATTTGAAAAAAATAAGAAAGATTTCTCACTATCGATAGAAGTTAGTTAGCTAGACTGTTATTCATCGAACATCGTAAATTTTCAGATAACTATCCATTTGTTTAACAGTATGTCATTTCTTTGCTGATGATTTTGCTACTGTAAGCAGTATCCGAAGCAGAAGTTCTAAATGATGAGTATTGCAAAATAGAATAATCAGATTCTTTCCGTAGCGTTTCATTATTAGAATAGTTTGGTTTTATAGATTCTTTTGCGTTTTTTACTATTACACTAAGTTTTCGATTGGAAAAACATGTTTTTATCAAATTCCTTGTGTTAACCAGATTTAAGAAAAAAAATAAGACTAAGCCATCAAGGTCACTGATCACACTGACATGACACTTAGAACACAAATTCAACCATTTTCAGGCTGTTTTTTTTTGTCAAATTTGATAGGTTTAAAAAACCGACGGAAAAATGAACCTGTTCAGCCCAATTTTATTGTAGAATTTGCCTTTTTTTATTTGAAAGTTGGGTGGCACTTTCTAACTGAGATAGCATTTCTCATATCGATCGATGCGCACTCTGGAATCGATATTGCGTACTGTTGGAAAAAATATCCAACAAACGAAATCGAGAGTCCAGTCATTATGATCAGTGGAAGTACTATCATTTTCCTTGCTCAATATGGTTCATTTTTCCAATTCAGATCGTGTAAATTTGTAGTAATTTAGAATATTTAACTGGCTTCGGGAATTCCCGGGATTTTTTAGGCGTTTCCCGGGATTCGGGGATTCCCGAATTTCTCTAATTCCCGGGAAATCCCGGGTAGGACACTCTAGATAGACCTTCTTGGTTTTAGTCGATTTGCAGACAGTAAACTAAAGCGGGTCATAGATTACACAAATGGCCTGTACAAATTCGTCAATTGTTTGATCCATGCTCGCCCACACACTATACAAACATTTTTCACGCGAACACAAACGATTGCGGGCGAAAACAGCAACAGCAACAAAAAAACATCTCCACCCCGGCTGGGAGGATGATTTGTACAAAATATTTCGATCCCGACCGATTTTACTCCAACCGTTTGGGCGCTCATTGAAGCAGTGCCATACACTATGCAAATCGTGTTTACAGCGACAAAATTTCATCGAATTTTATCGCATTTGTACAAATGTTGTGTAGTGTAACATGGTTACTATTTGCTTCTCCAATACAAACAATATTATCATAGAGTAAAGATAGTTTAATAAGACATTTTGTAAATATTATTGTTAGTTATTTAATTCGTCAATGTTTTTGTAAATAAAAAGAAATAAAATAAAAAGATTTATCACATGTACCGTCCAAATGAAACGAACCATTATCATGCTGATCCGATGCAAGTTTTCATTCAAGCTTTTATGCAACTTCTCCATACAACATCCGCTTTCCATGACTATGGTAATAGGGTGCCGCCGCTCGAGATAACTCTCAGAGATCCGAGAAGGATCCGGGATGAAAGGGAAAGATGACTTGTTTGGGGAGACACAAGAGATTGCCCAATGTCATGCCGAGAGCATGGCTGGTGTACCCGAACTAAGGTTCGAAAGTTCGATGACCGCATTCGTGGGTCATCGGATTTCCCCTCAAAAAGGTCAAAGGATTTTCCATACTTGCGACCCAACTGAGGATCCACGGAACGGATCTTGATCACTTTGATCCAGACCGTGGTTTAGGCCGTAGCGAGGTTCTTTTTTATTTGTATCGCGAAGTCGCAAAAGTAAAAAAAAACACGTGAAGTGTCTTTGATGTTGAGATGTTAATTGTTCTTGTTCCGTTTCCCTTTTTAGCTAGATTAGAAAAGCTAGGAAGTTGCGTTGTGCGTGTGTTCATATCTATGTGCGTCGACCTTCAACAAAAAAGGTAAAAATTCTAACGAATTCTGTGTGTGCCCTGTGTGTGAGTTAATGTTTGCCGTACGAATCTTCCGTACTATTCTCCTTATATAGGAAAGCAACACCGCAACGCTTTTAGCGATCCCTACGGAACCTCGCATTTCCAGCCACGGGAGGCTTCGAAGTTTGCCCGACGTAGCACGTTGGAAGGGAAACGCACGCCACCAAGCGTTCTCCACCAGCCCGTAGCAAGCCATATCCTACCGGGCCGACGGTATTCATCAGCACCCCACCGTAGCCGGAAGCGTCGCAGAAAGTTTGGACATCATTTAAGGAAGACCCCTTAGCCCCTTCAACGACCAGTCCAACCGTCTATTTTTGGCAGTGATTGAATTTTGCTGAGCATGAATTGATCAACCTTCTCTCGCTCACTGCTTTACTCGAAAGCAAAGGTTGCTTTGAGGCAGCGAAAACGACAAAACCGATGATGCATACGCTCTCAATATGGCCCGCCTTCAAGAAGCAGTATACATTCGAGGCAGCGAATCCAAAAAACCAAACGAATGGCTCTCACTCATCTCCTGTTAAGCGGGCCATAGACTACACAACATTTGTACAAATGCGATGAAATTCGATGAAATTTTGTCGCTGTGAGCACGATTTGCATAGTGTATGGCACTGCTTGAATGAGCACCCAAACGGTTGGAGTAAAATCGGTCGGGATCGAAATATTTTGTACAAAACATTCTCCCAGCCGGGGTAGAGATGGTTTTTTTTGTTGCTGTTGCTGTTTTCGCCAGCAATCATTTGTGTTCGCGTGAAATATGTTTGTATAGTGTGTGGGCGAGCATAGATCAAACAATCGACGCGGAATCATCGAATTTGTACAGGCCAATTTGTGTAGTCTATGGCCCGCTTTACAAGCTTGAAGGAAGCGAATTCAAAAGGCAGAGTGAACCCGAGTCTCCTCGTTTGTGCCTGGATCGAATGCGTGAGGTTTTTCTGCTATTGCTATTATTGCACAGCAACCGCACGCAGGCAGCTAGTTTTTTCGTTTCTTTTCCTCCCTTCTCTTTGCACTATACGTTGCGGGCCGTGCAACGCAATAAGTTCGGTTGTTTTTGTTGTTGCCTCAACCTTTGCGGCGAGGTTGAAGATGTTCTCCTCAACGACAGCTATCGGCTGGAGTTATTCAAATTCAAGAACGTAAATGAGTATGTGTGCCTCGTCTTCTTCATGCATCATGTAGCAACCGAACGTTGAGAGAGTTCGTTCGGGGCAGCAAACGAATAGTGGGGCTTATTCTGCGACGCGAGTGACGTGACTCACGAAATTTCATATCGTTTTGCTGGCTTAAATAGCCTCTCTAGTCTCGAAATTTTCGTTCGTATGAGCTGCTATTGGTCTTCAGAACTCATCGATACACAAATTTCTTTGCTAAAGCATTTTCTGGAGTCAGGACGAATAAGTGAAATTTCGTGAGTCACGTCACTCGCGTCGCAGAATAAGCCCCACTGGGCTTATCTCTCAGAGCAGATCCTTCTCATGGGGGGAGGTTTGAATGAATGTATATGTATCGTCTCCTGTATAGCTATGCGAGGCCTCAAAGTGTGTATTTTGAATGCAGGGTTGCTAGCGATTTTTCGTTTTGAAATTCCAAAGTTTTTCCCGGTTTTTCCCAGGTTTTTTCCCGGTTATAAATGATGATTTTTCTGATTTTTTATACACGTTTTTGATTTAAAATCATGGCGAATAAAAAAAAATGAATATAAAAGGCTTCAAAGTTCTAATAATTGTATCCCAAAACTTGTTACCCGAAAAGAAATCAATCGTTTCAAATTTACAGGTTTTCATGGTTTAAAAAAAAATTAACGAACTGGGCTATTCGTTGTTTGGCTCCACAATTTCAATAATTTTGCAAAAAAAAAGTCCGGTTAAATTGATCTTAAAACCATAATGTAGTACTTTTCAGCCAATATAAATTTTCAAGAATTTCTATAGAGTTCTAGAAAAGTATAATTTATATAGAAATATGTTAACAATACATCGAAACATACTATAAAATCAACTTGAATGGAGGATTTGTCTTACAAAACTTAAAGTCATCAGATTGCAGGAAAATATATAGTTATTTTCTTAATCCAGTTATATTCTTTTGTACAAATCCAAAGACTTGTTTTTGAAAAAAATGTTTTTTTTAAAACAAAACAATGAATAACTACAGTAATAGGGGAGATAACGGTATAATGGCCACCTTAAGAAAAACGCTTATTTAACCATAGAAAATAGCTATAATATGGAGGTTACATTATTGTTTCGTATTCAGAAACTTAAAAGCCTATTTCCTAACGGGCCGAAATTTGAAAAACTAGATGAAAACGTAAAAAAATGCATTTTAAAAATTTTTGCCAAAAGCTGAAAACCAGCCACTGTAGGGGCATAATGAGAACCTCCCCCTCCCCCCCCCCTGGGCCCCTGGGGCAGTATAAGCACCATTAATCAGGACACGATGAGCGTTTTCTGCCGGGGAATCTAGCAGCGAATTCAACTCAATGAAGTCAGGTGAGTCGTACATTCATCAAACAAAGCAATAACAAAATAATCAATGTGTACATCATGTTGCAGTGCGTACATTATAGATCAATTTTATTTTAAGATCATAAGAGCTTATTTCGTGATGCTCAAAAATTATAATATTTTCGTTACTTGAGAACCTAGCGTATGCTATAGGAAGTACGAAACAAAATATAGAAACCGTGTATAAAACCGGGCTGAGGTTTAATTGTTTGAATGTAAGATATTATTTTTTATCAGGGTTAAGACCTTAGATTTCGGAAACTTTAAGCAACAGCTTAACGTAGAATGAATTACAAACTTAACACTTGCGATGTAATGCTTCCTTCCTCAGGCCAATTCAAACGAAATACACAACAACATTGAAAACCAATATTTTTTTCTGATTAAAAAGAGGATTAAACTCAGCTTAAAAACGTCTCACGCTGCCAAATTATTTGCTTCTTGCATAAAATAATTTTATGAAATGTGTATATCGAACACTGAATAATTTTACATCGAAACTGAAACTGATACAGCCGAACTTGGATGTGCGAGGAACCTCTATAGTGAGAGAAAACAACAAGTCTCATGATTTGCAAAACACAATACCTCTTCAAGTGAGAGTGCAGGGGCGGTCCTAGAGTTGGCTCTTGAGGGGGGTGATTTTCCAAATTTTCTAAAATCAGTCAATAAGAAGAATCGTAAATATCTGGCGGAAAAACGTGTATTTTGAGAAACATAGTGGTGAATCAAGGAGGGGGGGGGGGGGGGACTTGTTTGCAGTTGCAAATAAGTCTTTTATTTAGTAGGTTTATATACTTGTAGGTTTGTAATTTGAAAAAATTGAAATTTAAGAAAAATAGTGAAAACTTTTAACAAATTGCCTCATTATACTTATTTTGAAATCTTTTTATTAAACAATCTGCGAATCATAGATGTTCACGCCAAAAAGTGTTGATAAAAAGATAATTTTTGTAATTTTACATTTGGAAGTTGAAAAATTATAACTTTAAGAATTATTAAAAAAAATTCCGATATAAATGTTATTTCACAAATGAAAATTAAACACAAATTGTCTTTGAAGAAAATTCAAAAAAAAAAATCACAATTATTTGAGAAAAGTGTTTGTTAATAATTAGTATGAATTAAAAACTGAATATTTAATTATTTTTCTGAAGTATTTTTCTGAATCGTTGTTCGAAAGTATCAAATTATTATTAATTCTTGTTCAAATTCTTCAATTTTTAATTATAAATTTAATTCTAAATTAAGATCTTCATAATCATATTCTTAGGTATAAAGCTTTTGAAACTTCATTTTCATTTGTTTTTCTCTTGAGTTTCAAGCTCTCATACTAGTGTAGTAGATATGTTATGGGTTTTGTTGAAACTGAATCCAAAGAAAAAGTAACTAATCTGCAACGAACTATTCATGAAAAAAGTGATAAGTAGATTTTTCTTCATGCTCTCAATATTTTTAAACTTTTTTTATGATGTTTGAATTAAATAAAAACATATTGAATAAAGAGTCAATTTCTGAAAGTTTAAACTATTTCAAAATTTCAGTGAAAATTCATAATCAATTGCAATTGAAATAACCAAACTTTCAGATTCAGAGTGGATTTTATAACCTTAAAAATTAAGCTGGATTTCTACCTCAAATTTTAGATATTATTGTGTAGATGAACTAAAAACAGTATCTTCGATATAATTAGTGTGAATCCTGAAATCCAGCCTTGTTGGTCAAAAATTAGAAAAATGTCTTTCAAATATTCAACTTGAGCGATTGTCTTGTTTCCGAGAAAATAGTCGGGGATTACGGATTAGTTTTATCTCACCTGGTAAAAATTAAAACATAGGCAAGTTTTTAGAGCCTATGTTTTATAAATTGGTTCTGGAAATAAATTTCTGAACTCGATTTCAGCTTTCATTCATCACCTTTAGTTTCAGAAGTAGTATTTTCAGTATTTTTCGAAAATTGAATAGATATCATTAGAGATGTACCGAATAGTGCGAACGGCCGAATACCAACTATTGGCCCTTTTCAAGTATTCGGTGAAACGAATATTCTGAAAATGAAAAATCGTCAATATTTAAGCTTAAAATGTGTTCATAAGTGCCGTCTGCATCACCGAATATTCTGCAAAAAAATACCATTGTGTGTAATATTTTAAAAGTGATGATAGAATTTCAAAGCAAAAGTGCTATTCAAAGCAGGTGAAAAACACTATTTTTTTGTGCTTTGTATAGAATCTGAAGCATAACTGATATCAAGTTTCAACCAATAGTCTAAGTTTCACATTTTTAATGTAATTTTAAATAACCATAAAATCCCCATAGGTAATTGAAATTTATTTTTATAATTTTAATCATAATTTGGTCTCAGAACAACTTTATCGAAACCATTTCTTACTTAATTAACTTAATTTTGAAAGATTTAAATTAAATAATTAATTTTTTTTTATAAAAAACTATTGATCATTATTCAAATTGTTTAATTGTGATAACGGCTCAAATTGAATGAGCCAAAGGGGTATAAAAGCATAAAAGCTAATGAAAGACTTAAAATATCACAGTAAATAAAAAATGGAAAGAAAAATAAATGATTTACTTAAAAAAAAGAAACTTATTACGAGTTAAATAAACTTTAAATTTGATGTGTTTGCCCATTTTCCATATATTTATCTTAAATTTTAATTTCTTTTTCAAACTTCAAAGTATGTAGATTGAAATTCTAAATATCAGAAAAAAGTTTAAGTTATGAAGAATGGTTTTATATCAATAAATAAAAATCGATCATTTTTGCTACGTCGAGGCGAATACAATCCAAGCTCATTTTTTTCAAAAAAAGTTCCAAAATAAGAATGAAAATTAAATGTTTCTTTTTAATTAAAATTGTCTAGACAGTTTCGGTACCTTCAATCCGGAAAACAATATGAGGTTTTGAGAATCTCAAATTGAGATGCATTCTGTAAATCGGAGATAGCAATGAAAATTAAACCAAGAAATGGAAATGTAGTATTAGGAAATGTAGATGTAGGCAATAAAAATCGAATCTGTCCAGGTGGACATCTTTGGGAGGGGGTAGGGATTGTCAAATGTCCACACTTTTGCACGGAGAGAGAGAAGAGGGTAAAAATCTCATTTTTCTGTCCACGTGATATCTGGACGGCCACAAAACTAATTTTAACCTTTAAGTGCTCAAGTCTGTTTTACTTCTAAAAAGGATCGAGATATGTTGATCCATCAAACATGGAGCAAACCGATCTGCAATAACTCGTAAGATAATAAAGTTATGGTCGAAACAAGTTTGCTGGCATTTATTGAATAAACTGGCTATTTGGTGAACATAATCAAAAAATGATTAAATTATGGCTAAAATTTTAACGAAGTTAGTCTGAAAAAAACATTTTCACTAAATATCCAAAAAGCGAAAACAACTCATGAGCTTTAAATATAACTTATCAGATTAGCGATACGTTGTTTGATGACAGAGACCCGCACGAAAATAAATTGAATATTTTGCATCATCCCAAACTTATTGAGGGGTAAGCCCAAGCTTTTGATCGATAACTCAAGTAGCTATTTTATTCGTTTGAAGCACTATGTAAATTTTGAGCACAAAATTTAAAAACATGTATTTTGACATTTATGAAAAAAGAATCAAATGCATTTCCCTACCCTGAACTGATCGGGTTGAAATATAAAGTGCGATTTTTTGGAAATTTTCCAACGTTAAGCCAAGTTCAAGTCATATTAAGTAAACATATACATTTTGCCAAAACATACGAAAAAGGTTTTGATCATCGACTTTAGAATGAGATCAAAAGATATGCAATATGTCATAAGATGACTGAGATATGACCAAACAAATTTTCTTGTTTTTGAGGGGGTGATCCCAAACTTATGGCCGGTAGCGTATATGGTCAGCAAATTCTTATTCAACGCTGTAAGTACCTCAACAAAAGTTATTTGATGTAATTCGTTCCAGAGAATTGCAAGTTACAGCTGTTTTAGTTTGGCGGACCGACTTTTCTTTTCAATTTTAAGCTATTAAGTGATTAATAAATTCATTTAATGAACAAACACCCCCACGGAGTGGAAAAATTTGAGAATTCGAAAGTACACCTACTATGAAAATTGCTTAGTTTTTATATCTAATTCAGCGTTTGCGAGTATTTCGTAACGGTTTTTTGCCGCTTGGGGGGGGTGATCACCCCGATCACCCCCCCCCATAGGACCGCGCCTGTGAGAGTGTAATACCTCCATAAGCTAGAGTCGTTTTCCTGACTAGACTAAGGAAATTAGAGAAAATAACACTTCTGTGCTATATTGAAACTTACTCAGAAAACTTCAAACTGATGCATCAACTGGTGTCAGGTGGATTTTTATCAAATACATATGAATAGTTGAATTTCTAGATCACTTTAATTCATTTGTGTGTTGCTGACCCTCTATAAGAGAACCTGGTTTGTTGGCGTATTGTTTTTTATTGTGTGTACTTACATCGCTCCGTTTTTTATTCTTATTTTTAACGTGTTCCGTGCCGTTTAGTCCGTTCCGTTTTTCGATTCCTGTATTGTTCAACTTCGGAAGCTGCCGCGCAAAGTGAATTCCCTACTGATCCGTGATTTTCGAGCCGTGAATACCTCGCTAAAAGTTTCGTTGCATTCGCTATTGATACTGCTGTTTGTTTTGATCTGATCCCGCTCTGAGCGTGGCACAGATATTGTTCCAAACAGACGAGGCATCGTGAATCAATTCATCGCAACACAGATTTTCTTTCGCACAGACAAGGCACTACAAATCTGTTAAATTCGTAATTTTCCGCGCGAATGTCATTGAACGATATGGCCTGCGACAAATGCGCAAAACCTACGGGTGACTCCGACAGCATTCTTTGTCAAGGCCTGTGCAGCCTGGTGTTTCACCTAAAGTGTGCGGGGCTGCTTTCGTCGCACCTTAAATCGAAGGCAGACAACAAAAATCTGCTCTGGGTCTGTGACGAATGTTGCAGACTTCTTAAAAATGCCGCTTTTCGTCGCTCTTTGGGCAGCTACGAATCCATTATCGCGGACATGCGGACGAATCAGGCTTCCTTAGTCGCAGAAGTGAAGTCGGAATTTGCGACGACCAACCTGAAGCTGGACAAAATTTTGAACGTTCGTCCCAACATCAACCCATCTCCTCGCATCCCTGCTCCATGGCCTAGCCTAGCTACTCCCACCAACAAGAGGCGACGAGTCGAGAACCCAACTGTCGCTCCTTGTGTGGGTACTAAACAAGTGACCGTTAAAACTATTGCGACAGTTGCTCCTCCTGAAAAAAAATTTTGGATTTATCTCGCACGACTTCATAACAGTGTTACGGCTAAAGACATAGAAGAACTTGTTATGGAATGTCTACAATGCGAGTCGACCGAAGTTCATGCCCTAGTCCGCAAAGATGTTGATGTCTCCACGCTCAGGTCAATTTCCTTCAAAGTCGGGGTGGATCCTAAGCTGAAAGACATTGCCCTTTCCCCGAAGACTTGGCCATCGGGAATTCTATTCCGTGAATTCGAGGATTTTGGATCAAAAAACCCTCCGACTCCTGCTGTCACTTCCCAGCCTGTGACGTCGTTCATGGCGACCCGCAGTTCTACACCTCGTGTGGCCCCGCATCAGTGATCGCCACTACAGATGGTTCATCATATATGGACAACGGGTCTTTTATAGCCTCGGCATCACGCAACCGCACCAGACTCTCGAGTTTCTCGTCGTCCGAACAAAGTTCATCATGGGTTTCAGCTCCGGGACGCAACGTAGTTAGCACTAAGGAGACCTCCGAGCCCTTCGACTCAGTCGCGCTGATTCCAGCCATCGTCATCAGTCGTCCCGGCCCTGAGCTCGATTGTGGCGACGAGGTTCTCCAGCCTGCTTTCATAGGCAAGTATTTTTCAAATTTGGGAACATTACCTGCGCGTAACCAGACTTCAACTTCTAACAGCTTCTGTATCAACGATGCTTTGCGCAAATCAACCCTTTCTGACGGGATTCCATCACCGGGACGCACCGAACAAGGTATTACGGAGACCTCCGAGCCCTTCGACTCAGTCGCGCTGATTCCTGCCATCGTCTTCAGTCGTCCCGGCCCTGAGCTCGATTGTGGCGACGAGGTTCTCCAGCCTGCTTTCATAGGCAAGTATTCTTTAACTTTGGGAACTTTACCTGCGCGTGACCAGACCTCACCTTCCAACAGCCTCTGCATCAACGCTGATTTGTGCAAATCAATCGCTTCTGACGGGATTCCATCACCGGGACGCACCGAACAAGGCACTTCGGAGACCCCTGAGCCCTTCGACTCAGTCGCGCTGATTCCTGCCAGCGTCATCAGTCGTCCCGGCCCTGAGTTCGATTGTGGCAACGGGGTGCTCCAGCCTGTTCTCT
The DNA here is from genome assembly GCF_029784155.1 of Uranotaenia lowii. Lineage (NCBI taxonomy): Eukaryota > Metazoa > Arthropoda > Insecta > Diptera > Culicidae > Uranotaenia > Uranotaenia lowii. The sequence continues at coordinate 188,009,120 of NC_073693.1, read as the reverse complement.
CAGGCAAGTATCCATATCGAGTTGACCTTCCTTCTTGTGATGGATCTTCCCGTTCCAGTGTGAAACGACACGATCTGCCTGCTGGGAAAAGCGATCATCTCAACCTTTACTACCAAAACGTTGGTGGTATCAACTCCTGCGTTAGCGATTATCTGCTAGCCTCATCATGCTCCTGCTACGATATTATCGCTCTAACAGAAACCTGGCTGAACGATAGAACCCTGTCTAGTCAAGTCTTCAGCTCTGACTACACTGTGTTCCGTTGTGACAGAGGTCCCAACAACAGCACGAAATCCACAGGTGGTGGAGTTCTGATTGCTATCCGATCCACTCTTTCAGCCATCCCCATCTACGACGAATCATGGAACGATCAAGAATTCGTATGGACCCGTATCGATCTTGGCACGAAAAAACTCTACGTTGGGGTTGTGTATCTGCCTCCTGATCGTACTAGAAATGCATCTTTTGCTGATTCCTTTTCCAGCGGCCTTTCTAAATTGTGTTCTCTCACGCTTCCTGAAGACGACATCGTTATCATCGGGGACTTCAACCTACCAGGACTCAAGTGGATTCCCTCGCAAGGCAATTTTTTGTTTGCCGATCCAACCAGATCTTCGTTTACGGTGCCTTCCAATACGATTCTCGACTCTTTAAGCACGGCAACTCTCCGCGAGATCAACAGCATAGAGAATGAAAATGGTCGCATGCTCGATCTCTGCTTCATCAGCGACGGACCCCAATTGGCTACGATTGAAGAGGCTCCTACGCCCTTGGTCAAGGTTGTTCCTCATCACCCTACTCTGCTGCTTTCACTTGATATTCCTAGAGCTTTTGCCCACATCGAAAAACCTGGTCAATTCTTTCTCGACTTTAAGAACGCTGATTTCGTCGCTGTTTCACAAACGCTCGATGCTATCGACTGGGAAACTGAACTGGAATCTTCCGATCCGAACGCTGCAGCTATGAAATTTTCCCATATAATCAATTACATCATCGATCGTCACGTACCGAAACGCACATCAGTTTCTAACCTACGAGCTCCTTGGGTAACGAAAGAACTGCGACAAATGAAAACGCTCAAGAATAAAGCTCTCCGTTATTACACTAGGCACAAAACTCTCCGCGCTAAAAATGAGTATTGCAAACTCAACTCAGCTTACAAAAAACTATGCTCACGCTGCTACCAGAGCTACTTAATTCGGATACAGCGAGGTTTCAAAACAAAACCCAAATCATTTTGGCAGTACATCAAGGACCAGCGGAAAGAATCCGGCCTACCGCCCTCCATGTTTCTGGATGATAATTTAGCGACTTCGGAACCTGAAATCTGTGACCTCTTCGCTGACAAATTCCGTAGTGTATTTGACTCAAACTCAATATCCTCGGACCAAGTTACCAGCGCGGCTTGTAACGTCCCTCATTTGAACACATGGCTGAATCAAATTGTTGTAGACGACGATATTATTTTGAAAGCGACCGCTAAACTGAAACACAGCCTTTCCGCAGGACCAGATGGCATACCAGCTACCTTCTTGAAGCGATATATATCACATATGCTGATACCTCTAAAAATAATCTTCCAAGTTTCACTCGATCAGTCTACGTTCCCATCCTTATGGAAAGAGGCCTATATGTTTCCGGTGCACAAAAAAGGGGACAGACGAAATGTGAACAACTATCGTGGCATTTCTGCCTTATGTGCGATAGCCAAATTGTTCGAGCTGGTTGTTTTGGAACCCATTTTTTCGTATTGCAAGCCTTATTTCTCAAATGAACAACATGGATTTATGCCCAAGCGCTCTACGACTACAAACCTGTTGACATTCACGTCTAATGTGCAAGACAGTTTTGCCATGGGATCTCAAACCGACGTCATCTACACTGATCTGTCAGCTGCTTTCGACAAGGTGAACCATTCCATAGCCATCGCCAAACTCGATCGTATTGGTATCTGCGGGTCTCTACTGGAATGGTTCCGCAGCTACCTGGTAGGACGAAAACTCATTGTTCGAATAGGTGAATCATTTTCCAGTCAGTTCTCCGCCAAATCCGGAGTGCCTCAAGGGAGTCATCTAGGACCAATAATATTCCTGATATACTTCAACGACGTGCTGTTGCTCCTTGATGGACCAAAACTAGCGTATGCTGATGACCTGAAACTGTATCGCCGCATCAACGGTCCCGAGGATGTAAACTTCCTACAGAGTCAGTTCAACCTCTTCGCCTCTTGGTGTGATGTAAATTGCCTTCCCTTGAATCGCAGCAAATGTGCAGTAATTTCGTTTTCCCGCAAGCGGCTCCCATTATCAGCCATTTATCATCTTGGAAACGAGGCTATCGCTCGCGTCGAACAAGTGAAAGATCTTGGCGTGATTCTTGACACACAGTTGAATTTCAAGACTCACACTAACTACATCGTCGACAAAGCCTCCAGATGTCTGGGTCTTCTTTTCCGCATGACGAAAGACTTCAAGGATGTCTACTGCTTGAAGAGTCTTTATTGTAGTTTGGTTCGATCGACCCTTGAATATGCCTCGGCTGTTTGGTGCCCATATTATCAAAACGGCTCAGAGCGTATTGAGGCCATCCAACGGCGTTTTTTGCGATACGCTCTCCGACAACTCAACTGGCACGACCCGTTCCGACTTCCCAGCTACGAGAGCCGCTGTCGTCTAATCGACATCGATACGCTACAAGCCCGCCGGACCGCCACACGAGCCTCGGTCGTTGCCGATCTGCTCTCATCGAGAATAGACTGCCCCGCATTGTTAGAGGAACTTCGACTCAACGTACGGCCACGAGTTCTGAGGAGTCGTGATCTTCAGCTCTTCGTCCCTCTCCGGCTGAACAATTATGGGTCCAACACAGCTCTAATCGGTGTTATAAAAACATTTAACCGCTACTCCGGGTACTTCGACTTTGACGTTTCGCGTGATGTATTCCGAAGAAAAATTCTTAGAGTTTTAAGTTTAACGTAGATTACCGCTTGTATGTACATTGTCCTAAACTATAGTTTTTCATTTGGATCAATATGTGATCCGTTGATTTATATTATAATAATAAATTAAGTTTTGTGTTTAGTTTTGTCGATAATATTTTCATTATTAAATTTATATCATTTGAGTTATGCTTGTAAGGGTAGCACACTTGCGGAGAGCGAAAAAATGAGATAACTTATATTTCTCCGCAATTAGTTAAAAAAGTGATAACATGAACGCTCATTTTACTAATGAACGAAAATAAACGTTTATGAGATAAATGTACATATATCGAGACTCTCAAAAATACTTTTAAATTTTGAAATAATTCTAAAATATTTTTGAAACTTCGTGAAAAAATTTAAAAAATGTCAATTTTCCCGGTGAGGTGCTGAAATTCCCGGTTTTTTCCCGGTTTCCCGGTGACGTGATGAAATTCCAAAGTTTTTCCCGGTTTTCCCGGTTCGCTAGCAACCCTGTGAATGCCTCTGATGAGAAAATTGGTGAGGATTTCAATCACTGATTTTTGGACACCGAGTAAGCCAGCTCTGCTTTATCGGCATCGAGCGAAACGGTACCGTAAGTACGGCTATGAAAAATTAAATGCGCATTTGATTATATGACATATTTTGGGCCCATGATTAAAACCTAAAAACCACACACAGTTTTGGAAACTTTTACCCCGATACAGTTTCCCATTTGAGAAGCTCCGCCAATTAAGCTCATTCTCAAATCGAAAAACCGCACAACTAGGGAAAGCACAAAAGGAACAACCAGATAGAAATATGTGATCTAAAAATAGATACCCATCTCCCAACACATGTACATAAATAGAAACCACCTACCAATGTAAACTATAAATAAAAAGGCATGCTATAAATAGTTTTTCGTTCCATCTAAAAATAAATGCACTTAATTATTTCGTCCGCAATTTGATGTTATTTTAATTTGTGCATAGCTTTCCCCGAACAGTTGCGTCTTTTCTGAGAAGGTATTTCACGTGTCCGGTCCGCTTAGTTTGTAGAGTTTACTTTTTTGTTCTTAATTTATTTTACTCCGGGTGAACTGCTCGGGAAAACAGTTCCCTCGCTTACGCCTCTATCGCGGGAAGGAAAAACTTGGGAAAGTAATACCGTATTCGTTTTCACCACCCGAAAGTTTTGCACCATCCACGCTGAAAACGAGCATGAATCGAGTTTTGCACTTTCCTTTGTAGGTGTGCGTGAAATCGGCAGTGTCAACAAAACACATCAAGCTGTCAAAAGTCCATTACAGCTGGTATTTTGTTTTCATTTTACTTCGAAAATTGAAATGAAATTTACTTTAGTTGATCATTGTCTTTTAAACAATATGAAAATTTTAGCATGAATTTATGTATTATGTTGAATTGTTAAGATTTCAGATTTATTTTGCTTAGTAGATTCGCCTCTGGCTCTGATGAACTGCAATACCGGCTGATTCTGGGCGGTCTATGTTTGCTGCTGCTAGACTGCAGTTACCCCAGCTTGAAGGTTCGTATTTTGAACGTTTATTTCTCGCAAATCCTTCGTTCAAGTACCTATTTCCATTTAAGATTACAAAAAAAAAAATCTTGGTACTCGGATCGCGGAAGTCGGGGAAGAAAATTTTGCTAACAGACCGAAACGAACGAAATTCAAGCTCCCTCCCAATGCGGGTGTAGTATCGAACTACCGTTTTTGAAGGGCAACGGGTGGGAATCCGGGACTTGGCGCAACCGAGCATCGTCACCCTAAGGCACAGCTCGAAGCTTGCTGGTAGCAGAGTAGCTTCGATGCAGCTGAACGCTTCTTGCTGTGAAGACCAACTTATAGGACCCTCCCGAACAAGAATACTTTTCGATTTGGGCGATTCCACCAGATCTCTGGGTTGGCCTTTTTGCACTCTGACTTGCTGCTCTTTTTCGGCATCGCCTGGAACCGACTGCAGCAAGCCTTCTGGACACATTTCTTCTTGGGAGCGTTGTTTGCTTTGGAACGTGCCATCCAGGTGAAATTCTCCGCCTCTGTTGGAAACGACACTGGTATTGAATCCGGAACAAGTTTCCGTTCTTCGGGATAAAAAGAGATAAAAACAGCTCGAACGCAATTTTTGCGGTATAGAAATAAACCAACCAGCTGATATTTGTTTACATCGGGAAGCACGTGTTTTCAAAAGTCATGATAGTATTGGTGAGAGCGCAAGCAACACCAAATATTTTCAGAGTGTTCCACCGTCCACTTTATGGTGCACTACCAGTGCACTACTTATCGTGAAAACGAGCATGAAAACGATAAAAAGTGCACTACCGGTAGTGCACCGGTGCACCACCACTTGAAAACGAATTCTCTATAAGTTCCACCCATGACGAGAAGCGCAAGTGAGTACCTTTTGAGCGGATAGGATAACGGTTTGCGTCCCAGCTATTCTTTGGGCACGACGGTGCAATTGCTGGTACATTTCCCTAGCATCATCATCCTCCTTTACCTTTCGTATCCCTTTTCGGATCTTGTTTGGACAACCCGCCCTGAGGTCGGGGGTCTAGCCGGGCAATCTACCTCGACGAGTGGTCCTCATATGAGGTGGCGCGTAAACCACTTGTTTCATTGAAAGCGGAAGTAATCATTGGAGAAGCTTGATGCGCACGTGCGAAATCGCACGTGTTACAGTAGTCTGTGGCACGCTTAAAGTTAATAAGTGTTGTGGTATACAAATGTTATATCTAGCCCTGCTGTTGCATGAAGCCCCGTTTGACGGTACCCATTTTGAACTTTTCATAATGAAGATACTTGATCCCTTTTTGTTATTTTCATCACATCTTTTTGGACAAAAATTGCAGATCGCCGCCATTCGCATTTTCTGATAGCGTTGAACTTCAAGTTCATGTGCTGTAAATGTTAGATCGATACATGAACTCGTAGATGAACTAGAAGTGTTTTCGTAGGACAAAAAATTTGTCTACTATCGTATTTTCATTACATACTCAAAGGCGCAATTTTTTAATTTTCTGATAAAAGCAGTTTTTTGAGTTCTTAGACTAGAGTTATAAGTCAATTTATAAATATTAATAATTTCGTGCTTAGCAATGATCAACATCCATTCAGAAGAAAAATATATCTTTTTGAACTCGAGGGATTTTTTATTTTCTCATTACATTTTTAGCAGTTTCCAGAGGTTAACTAAATGCTTCATGTCAGCTGAAAATTATGGAAAGCTACCATTGGACAACAAAGTTCTTCCCGCGATGTGTTATCAAAGCAATGATTCTTGGCTCTGAAAATTTGGATATCGTTTGAAAAAGATCGATTTAAGCTGTTTTGTGTAACAACAGTGCTTGGAATCAAAGAAAAATAAAACACACATTTTGATTTTCGGATGGCGTGTGTTCAAATCGACGAAGAAAGCTAAGTCAAGATTTCAATCAAGTGGATACTAGTATAATACAGCTGATAATTTATTGCTTTTAGATTGTGTTCGGAGGAAATTTATGCTGTTTGATTGAACCATTATGTGCCATTTAGCATTCGTGAATGGGTTTTTATCCTCCGATCAATCGCCAATAAATTGTATTTTGCACAATGCACATATACATTCATACATGTGTGAAGGTACCATACTTCAGTTTGCAATGAACGACGAGGCTGGGTCCATTTTTCAAGGAAAGGTTAATCGCAGCTATACGCAGACCAATCGCATCAGTCATATTCGACAGAGCATAAAATATGCTTAACATGAACTGCTGTTCAGGAATGATGGAAAGCTGTTGATTTGGATGGATACATGAGTGATTTATGGGAAATATTGGGGGGGGGGGGGGTGTGCAACCTTTTGAAGCAATGAACCAATTTGAATTCAAAATCTTTTCGGTGGGCTTCAAAGCTTCATGGTCAGCTTTAGACAAGTATTAATATTCAATACATTTTTTTACTTTAAACGAAAAAAAAAGAAATCAGGAAAGATTAAACGAAGATTAATTTTTTTGGAATCTTTGAAGAGAACTGTAACACTGTTTTTAAATGCAATGTGGACAATACCAGTGAAATAGATTAGGCATATCATAAAATCATAGTCAGTTTTTATGATCAATTTTGAAAGATTTAATTTTAAATTTATTTGAAATTTATAGCAAACATTCCATTTTCAAAACGGAGACATAATTTGCTACAGTTTTTTTCTTTCAAAAACGAATTTTTTTCTCGTCTTTGAATGGATCATAAAAAAAAAATTAACCGTTCTTAAGCAAAATCCTTTTATATTTAAACCGGTGGTATCATTGTTAATCCATGTGTCTTTTAGAGCTTTACTACAGCAATGAAAATAGCAAGAAAACTCATTATTTTTTAATACACTCTATTTTTTCGTAAAATTTTTAAAATCATTTTATTTTCAGCGTTGGGCGTTACTAAAGTGTCAGAAAAATCCAAAATTTTACAGATTTTTCAGCAAATTTCGCCAAAGTTACAGTTAACAATTAATTATTTTTTTTGTAAAATTCACAAATTTTTCTAATTTAAATTGGATACCGATCACTGGGATAAGATTTCTAGAGCTGTTTCATGAATACGTTATGAGATTGGTTTTGTGGATTGCAAATTTTCAAGTAAAATTATTAATTTTATTGATTATTTTATTGGCATGACTTTTTGATGGCTTTCATAAAATTAGCATCACAGATGATCATTACTGACTTTATAGCTCAAATCACAAAATACAGATAGTTTTTTTGTCAACAGCTTGAAATTTTTCTCCGAAACTTTGATGCTGAAATCTTAGGCTTCTTAACAATTTTTCTGTGCTCACGGACCTATAGTCTTTCAACAAAACTTGATAGAATAATGAATTTAAAAAAAAAATACTGACAACTATTTATTTTATCGGCGAAAAATAAGACTTCACCACTGGATTTAGAAATGCCTATGATCATCTGTAACGATTTTTTGATCTTCCGACTAGCATTTATGGATTTCGGCGTTTTATTTTCTCTCTGTCGTTTAAAATTATGTTTTAATATTCAAGTGGTAAAATTAATTTGAAATGTTGAAAATATAAGTATTAACGAGTTTCCGGAAGTGTCACGATTCGTTAAGTGTGATCAAGTGATTAAAATCGAGAGTTGCGGCCCCCTCCAGCGTCATAAATAATTTGGGCAACCAGCTGAGGGGAAACTGATCAACCACCATGTCCATAGATTATTTGGTGAGTCCGTTCCATGATATTTATTTTACGAAAAAGGAATGATTTCTGGAAGGTTTTTCGTGGAAATCTTCCGGTTTTGATAAATCTACATTATCTTAGATTTACGACAGTCGATAGCTCAAAAGCGATTTCACGTTTAAGATTTTTGTTGGCTCAGCTGTTTTTTCTGTAACGTGGTCCATTGAATTGATTTATTTTGGGTTGTGTTCATATAAATCATTACATAAGTAACAATATGTTTGACATTCTATCGTTTTGTAGATATATAATTCTATTGGTAGTTGCTGGTAAGTTTTTGTTTATTTTATTATACACAGCCAATTCTGTGTGAGCCACGTGCGCGTGAGTGCTGCGATGAAGTTAATTTACGATAGTAGGGCACATGCAGCTTTATGCATTTATCAGTGGATTTTATACAAGGCGTTGACCATTCAAATCGCAAGGGTTTTTCGCGCTCGAAATAATTCTCGGAAATTGATGCTGAGGAGTTTTAGTCATGATTCCATATGTGCCCCAGTGAAGTGCAGATAAAGTTCTCAAAACTTTAAAGACGATTACGGATTTCTCTGCCATTCCCAATGGCTTATGGAGACTGGCTACACAAAGATAATTATTCTAAATAATTCTTGATTCACGCAGTGAGGTGTTTTCTTTAAAGAAGTGTTTTTTTTTCCAAATCTATAGAGATCTAGATTTTGAATGATATTTTCCTTGCAAACTCAACTGTTATTATTATATGTTATGTTAATTTTTTTGTAAGAATTGTAAGCAGATGATTAATGGGGCGCTTTTAAGGTAATATAATGGACATATATCTATTGTAAGGATTAAATTTAAAAAACCTTCCGAGCTGGAAATAAACCTCGAAAGGTTTTTTTTTATTCTACTAATGTTCTCCATTTCTTTTATTTTATTTTCAAGAGCGAGTAAAGGCGCTTAATCCTTGGTCGATGACCAGAAATGATTGTGCACTAAAATCCAAAACAGTATTACGAAATAATGAGAAAATAGAATTTCAAAATCCTTTGATTTAACTCACTATATTTTTCAAAATGAATTTATTCTTAAGTTTTGTGATTTATGTGTACAAAATGAATCATTTCCAGCCGCTGTAGAAAGGTCCTCGTTATTGATGAAGTTGCATCACATTATGCATAGATATATCATCAAGGAGCATTTTTATTAGCATGCTCCCAACGATATGAAATGATGAAAAGCATGAACAAAGACAAGAAGAATAATAATTTACTTTTATTGTTCTTTGGGACTCAGACATAAGTTTGGCTATGGAAGTACGATTAGTGATTAGTGATTAGTGATTCCGACTAGCATTTATGGATTTCGTTTCTCAGTAGTTAAAAACATAGGTAATCTGAATAAAAAAAACACTCCAATATTACGTTTTCACGTAATATTGCCCTTAAAAAATACAATAAATGCTAAAAATGCTACAAAAAAGGTCAACAATGTGAAAAATCAAGGGACAAATGTAAATTAAATACACACAAGTGCTTATTTGATGAAATCAGGGACATGTTTTGTTTGTTTAACACTAAACGTACCGGAGGCGGTCAAATGACGGTTTTTGAACTTTAAACGATGATTACGCCTTATATAGTTGTTTTTTCGCAAATTTAACAACAGGACTATTTTTGTTTTTGAAATGCAAGTATTTTTGCGTTTTTGAATATTTTTTAAGTGTTACGGTTTTCGAATAACGTATGTGGTATACCTATTCATACCGCGAGCGGTCAAATGACGGCAAACACCGATTTCGCTAAAACTCCCTTGTTTCTCAACCGATTTCTATCAAATTTATAGTTTTGAAAAGCTTATAACTTGACTCAAATATGTTTCTCAGACAACTTTCAGCTACAATCAATAACTTTAAAGTTATTTAAAGTACAAGAAAAATTTTATGGAAAAACATGCTTCAGGAAAAAGGTTGTAAATCAGTCATTAAGTGCTCGAAAAAAATTTCACTTAGTGCCTGGGGAAACTGAAGTTAGAAGCTATATGTTGCAAATACGGATTTTTTTTTAAAAAATTTTCTAAGATCAAGGCCACAAAAATTGTAAAAAAGTTGTGTAAAACCCGTACTTTTCAATCAATCAACTGCCAAAGCTGTTCCTGTTACAGTAGAAAATTTTGAAAAAGTAAATTGAAAAGTAGACGTAATTTGTCACATTTTGGCATCTTTAGATTTTTGAAATACGAAATACCTAATTTATGACGACTTTTCAAAGGTAGCTGTTTTTCGAACTTTTAATCAATTTGGTTTTCTAAGACAATTCCCACACCTAAGCTCAGCTTTGCACTGGATTTTGAGTACGTTAACGTATAGTTTAGGCAATAAAACTATATGCAAAAGAAAGCTTATTTCATACCGGTTCTAGTGGTGTAACTGCATTGGCGGTGCAATGCTTGGCAAAAATATGATAAATAAAACAGTGAACTAGTTTCTGAATTTTGAGAAGTCAGCACACATTCTTGCTTGGCAGATGGGCGCAGTGGGTGGTAATATCTCAAAGCTATTTTGCACACGAAGACGGATGAAAAGAAACGAAAAAACAAACAAGCATTAGCTCAAATTTTCTAGTTTTACTTTCAGAAATATATTTGTTATATTTTTGTAAAGCATTGCATCGCCAATGCAGTTACATCACTAGAACCGGCATGAAATTTTCTTTCTTTTGCATATAGTTTTATTGCCTAAACTATACGTTAACGTACTCAAAATCCAGTGCAAAGCTGAATTTGGGTGGGATTGTCTCAGAAAATCCAGATTCATAAAAAGTTCGCAAAACAACTATTTTTGAAAAGCCGTCAAAAATTATGTATTTAGTATTTTAAAAATCTAAAGATGCCAAAATTTGACAAATTACGTCTACTTTTCAATTCACTTTTTCAAAATTTTCTACTGTAACAGGAACAGCTTTGGCGGTTGATTGATTGAAAAGTACGGGTTTTACACAACTTTTTTACAATTTTTGTGGTCATGATCTTAGAAAATTTTTAAAAAAAATTTCCGTATGTGCAACATATAGCTTCTAACTTGAGCTTTCTCAAGCACTAAATGAAATTTTTTTCGAGCACTTAATAACTGATTTACAACCTTTTTCCTGAAGCATGTTTTTTCATAAAATTTTTCTTGAACTGTAAATAACTTTAAAGTTATTGATTGTAGCTGAAAGTTGTCTGAAAAACATATTTGAGTCGAGTTATAAGCTTTTCAAAACTATAAATTTAATAGAAATCGGTCGAGAAACAAGGGAGTTTAAGCGAAAACGGTGTTTGCCGTCATTTGACCGCTCGCGGTATGAATAGGTATATACAAAGTGTCGGTATGTTTAGTGTTAATATGCACTAGTATTTCATAATAATTGACTACGTATCGTAGGAAATAACAAAAAATAAATTCATTTTGCGTTCAAAAAAAAAAAAATGAAATCGTGTGAAGTTTCGCACTCTCTTCCAACTTTGACAAGCTGCCATTTCTCTCTCGGTTGATATTTTTTCGTGAAATTTTCACACAATCTGGTTCAACTATCCAACTAACGTTCTACAATATTTGAAGGGGAACTGGGTATGAAATGCGCAGTCGGGGCAAGATGCGCCACCATCAGTATTTTACAAAACAAATATTTTTCAACATTTCTTAAAATGCCAATCAGTTCAATTAACACTTTTATGCGTTTATAAACATTTGTCAATCTTTTAAGTTTTCTATATTACGTAAATTTGACGAAAAACGAAAACAAAATTTTTTAGGAGCTTTTCTTGAAATTTTTCAACTTTTATCAGCAAAAAAATTACCTGGCATCTGTTCCAATGATGAACATAAGTCTTGACAATCATCATACAACGAAAAATTTCCTTATTCAATTGTTTTTTTTTCTGTTATTTTGAACGATTTTAAATAAACATGTCTAGACAGGGCAAAACGCGCCATGTCCGTTTATTTTTAAGCATGTTTCATTTGACTGAGTCGATTTGGGGTCATTTTGGAATTTCTCAAACCCTGGGGTCTGAAAAGCTTCGCTTGGTCAAAAACTTATCCACGATTTTTTGCAAAATTTTTAAGTCACGTTTACATGAGTAAATTTGAACTTTTAAGTTTGTATGGGAAAATTGAATATTTTGTACTGAAAAATCAACATCATTTTTGTTCCGTCTGTGGAACCGAGCCAACTTATGGTTTTCATGCCAATTTATAAAATTCCTAATTGAAATTTTCCGCTGAACAACTTTGTCGAAGACCATAACTTCGTATATTATTAGACAAAAAAGTTATAAGCTGTTTAACAGGGGTATGTCTTTTCGCATTGATTAACAATAAATTCAATTGACATCGCTGCTTGAGCCTCGCGAAGTGATGCTTGGAAAGTAGTCACGCAATACCTCGCTAGGCACTCTGCAGGGATGTCCATTGAATTGATTGTTTATCAGTGCGAAAAGACATACCCCTGTTAAACAGCTAATAACTTTTTTGTCTAATTAGATACGAGATTACGGTCTTCGACAAAATTGTTCAGCGGTAAATTTCCTTTAGAAATTTAATAAATTGGCACAAAAACCATCAGCTGGCTCAGTTCCACAGACGAAACAAAAATGATGTTAATTTTTCAGTACAAAATATTCAATTTTCCCATACAAACCTAAAAGTTCAAATTTACTCATGTAAACGTTACTTAAAAATTTTGCAAAAAATCATGGATGAGTTTTAGACCAAGATTAAGCTTTTAAGACCCCAGGGTTTGAGAAATTCCAAAATGACCCCAAATCAACTCAGTCTAATGTTTCATATTTGTTTAAATTTATATGCAGTTTTCATCACAACAAATTTAAGGATATTAATATGTTGAATTGGAAAACATAACTTGAATATTAACGAATTTATTTAAATTTCCTTAATTTAATATAGATTTAATTAATTATTCACAAGCATGTCAGTATATCTGGCAGCACTGCGCGTAGCAATACATTTTTCCATCTGTGAAGTAGAACAGAAGTGTTTTTACCTGGCAAACACTTTCGGAGGCACTTGAATCAATAAGCACTTATTTAACGTTAAGCGGCGCGTTTGGGTACACACATATGCGCATTTTGCCCCAAACGAAATGGAAATCATACTTTAGAAAGCCTTTCTAAATTCTACGACTGAGAAGTAAATAATTGGTATAAGTGCTCCTGTTTGTATATTTCTGATGAAAAAACGGTCCCCTTTTCAAATCTGTTGTCGAATTTACTGCTTTCTTCATTTACGATTAATTAAAGATTTTTCTTAACGTGGGCATCTTAACCTCAGTTCTCCAACTCTTTACAACGACTGGAAACATAGATACAGCTTTTCCCGTAAAAATAGAAATTTGGAGTTACTTCACTAAATTTGGTGTATCTTTGACAATTTTCATTGAAAAATCATGAAACGTGGTCCAAAGATGTAAAAATGTTTGATCTAGTATCAGGCCAAGTTTTGTCAAAATCGATTAAAGCGATCAAAAATGGTGCCGGGTAGAACATGAGAATCATTACTGTCCAACAGACAACATTCTTTGTTATAAATTTTGATTTTGTGCAAGAAAAAAACAAGAATACACGGATTACGACAGGGCCGTAGGAGGAACCGACTCATGGGGGGGGGGGGGGGGAGTTTTTACCGATTTTACCTATGATTTTTGCCCAAAAATTCACGAGAACATAAAAAAAAATAAAAAATTATGTCAGTAAACATATGATCATTCATTTTTAAGTACTTTGACATTGAAAATTTTCATATTTGAACGTTATTTTAGAAAATTGGTCCTCAACTTTAAAGGTAAGCTAAATTCGCTATAATCGATGGTTAAAATCTTCGAATTTGTTTCAGAGTCTGGTAGATCAAACTTAATTGATTTGGGAAAAAGCTTATTTTTAGAAGAGTCTTCCTTTTCTTAAAAAAATTCATTCTATACTCAAATCAAACAAGCCCAATCTTCCAAACTATTTTGCAAATTCAAAGATTTAAACCTTTGATGAAAAATTCTCAAATTTGAAAAAAAAGTGTGAGCAAAAAATCATCAGATTTTCGGATCCAATATTCTTGATTCAAATTTGAACCAATTTAATGATTTTAGTATGTAATTTGGCTTTAAAAAACTGCAATATTGACATATTACGGACCAAATACGATATATTTCGTTTTTTCGCTTGCATCTACCCAAATATTTATATTGAACTAGCAGAATTTTGTTTATTGATTTCTGAAACACAAAATGCCGAATTTTGGTGTCCTTAATGTTAATGTTTAACAATACACTAGGAAAAAATAGAATTTTGTGTACATTTTTTAGGTGAAGATGTTTTAACAGCTAATTTTTTTTATTGTGATTTTCAATTGAATTGGGTTTTCAAACAAATTTGTTTAAAAAATTGAAATCTGAAAATTGAATTGCCAAAAAATCTTAACACATTAAGAGACCGCGAAGAAATCTATGACTAGAAACACCAAAATTAGGCATTCTATATCTCAGAAACCCCTGGACTAAATTTAAAAAATTAAGCCTTTTTAATTTACGGCAAATAATGTGTTCAAATTTTTCGAATCAAGTATAACACTCAAATTCAGTCCGTTCGAATTATACTTTGCAGTGTAGAACATTGTTGGAAAGCGAAAAAAACAGATATCTCGTTTTTTGTCCGCAATGTGTTAAGTTCATGACCCTTTGAATTTCTCAAAAATTTATGTTGATTGTAAAATTTATTTAAAAGTCAAATCTTTTTCTGAATTTTGAATGTGTATTCTGAATCTGAATTCTGAACCTGTATCCTAATTTCCATACGATTTCTGAAAAGTACTAAAAATACGATTTCCGAATCTTATGAGCCTAGTTTTAGAGCCCCTAATTCTTGAATTATTATTTAATTTCTGTAGTTCAGATTCAATCTAAATTCACTATTTCAGTGTTAATTTTTAATCTGCATTGTGAACCAGATTTGAAAATGAATTTACAAAGATCTGAATCTGACTTTTCATTTTTGGATTGCCATTTCGAAGCTTTAAATTTTTTAATTTTGTGTAAGAATTAAGCCTAAGAACTTCGAATTTGAATATAAAACAAAATTTCTCTTTTATCATATTCAGAAAACTATTATCAAAACATTAAAAATGTATATGATCTCGAATAACATAATTTAAATTTGATATGAAATGCAAAACCATATTTGGCCTGCCTTCGACCAGACCGAACTGAGCGCCATGAGAAAATTTCAAAACAACAGAAACTAAATCTCGAGTTATTCACATCCTAGATCGCAAAACTGAATACAATTGACTAAAATGAATTCTTTGAATTATAAACTATTCATTCTAGCTCATAAACATCTAAGATTTTGTTCCTAGATGAAAGTATTTGCACATAAAGTTCAAATGTCTCTAAAAACTGCTAATGGCGTTCAGTTCAGTCTGGTCGAATCCCGACCATTTAAACTAGGAGATCAAAGCAGCTTTTCTTTTCTAAGTTCTTTTGATCATTCGAACTGGAAATCAAGAATCTTGAACTGGATACAGAATTCGAAATACGAAAATAGGAATACAATTTTGGTTATGTAGATTATGGAATCAGAACCTTCGAAATGTGCTTAATTTAATTCAAAGTTTAATATTTAGATCAGAATTTCGATGAACAAGAGAGAAAATTTTGGAAAAGTTTAGCAGAATTTTGGACCTGGGATGGATTTTTGAGGTTTTAGCATTAGTTTTTAATATAGATTGTTACTCTTGATTTACCTTACTATATTATCATAATTTGGTTCTGAATTTAAAATTTTTAGTGTACAGTAGAATACCTCGCTTGCTGTTTTGGATCCCGGTCCTACGGCCATGGATTACGATGTTTTCCATACAAACATCCGCCCACAAAAAGAATGTAATCGTCTGTTAAGCGGGCCATAGACTACACAAATTGGCCTGTACAAATTCGATGATTCCGCGTCGATTGTTTGATCTATGCTCGCCCACACACTATACAAACATATTTCACGCGAACACAAATGATTGCTGGCGAAAACAGCAACAGCAACAAAAAAAACTATCTCCACCCCGGCTGGGAGAATGTTTTGTACAAAATATTTCGATCCCGACCGATTTTACTCCAACCGTTTGGGCGCTCATTCAAGCAGTGCCATACACTATGCAAATCGTGCTCACAGCGACAAAATTTCATCGAATTTCATCGCATTTGTACAAATGTTGTGTAGTCGGTGGCCCGCTTTAGGCGATAATGAACCTCATCTTCTACCCGAAACCATTTTCAATCACGTTATTCGATTTTGACAAATTTCAAGAATTTTCAATAAAAATTGTCAAAGAAACAGAAAATTTATTGAAGCAATTCCATATTTTCCTTTTTTTACGGGAATAGCTGTATCTTTGTTTCCAGCCGTTGTAAATACTTCCAATTTTGTAGAGATATAGTTGGATAGTTGAACTAGATTGTGTGAAAATTTCAACCGAACGAGAAATGACAGCTTATCAAAGTTGGAAGAGAGTGCACAGCTTCACGCTATTTCATTCTTTTTTGAACGCAACTGTATCTCTTTCTCATGGAATCTGTGCAGCATTCTGAATCTAATATATAGGGGAGAATGAGGATACTTGATCCCTGGGGATACTTGATTCCTTAGCTATATCTCGAAACTGGAATGTCTTACAAAGATCAAATGTTCTAGAAAAATATGCCAAAATGAGCAAAATAACAATGCATGTGTTTTAAAAAATTTTAACAAAATAATTGTTTGAGTAATTGAACTTTGTTTGAAAAATTTCACAAAATGTAACTCGAAGATCTTTTTTCATCACTTCAAAATGTTCCTTACATGGGAAAATTATGAAAAAAATATTTGTTCCAATGTATCAATCGTTCAAGCGTAAAATGAATAATGCCATATTTTCAAAGCAATGGAAAACTCTCAACTTTTTTCAGAAAAAGTTTTCTAAAATGTTAATTATGGGTACAATTGATCCCCTGGATTTGGGTACAATTGATCCTCCTTCCAAACGGCATATTCTTCATCTGAATTGATCGTTATGATTGCTGATTACTAAATTACTTATATTTATCCAAAAACTAATATTTATCAAACAATTGTCTGAAGAAAAGAGCAAAAATAATTAATTTTCTCTTAATTATAAAAAATAGCGCCTTTAAGTATGCAATGATATTAGCGTTGAGACAAAGTTATCGAATTTTCTTCTTATGTCTGCTAAAAATTGTGAAATGAGAAAACATGACCAAAATAGTCAATTAACATTCTATCTTGGGGTTTTGTTTGATTTTTATACAAGGATTAGGGCTTCCTGAATAAAAGATCAAGTCTCCTTCAATAGGGGATCAAGTCTCCCCTAACTTCAGAAAAATCGCAATTTTTTTACTCCCACGAAAATGCTTCTAGTTCATCACCGGGTTCAAGTATCGTTCTAATTTTTGAAGCATAGAAACTTGAAGTTACAAGCTGTCAGAAAATGTCAAAGACGGCGAGTTGCTAAATTTTACCAAAAAGATATGGTGAAAGTAAGAAAAGGGGATCAAGTATCCCCACTCTCCCCTAAAAATGAGTTGGACTATATATGTTTGTTTGTTTGTATGCACCTTATACAAATCCACACCGCTGAACCGATCAGCCTGAAATTTGGTACAGAGATGTAGTTGAACCAGGGTAAGGTTTTAGTAATAGGTATGAGCTCCTCCCACCTAAGAGAAGGGACCCTCCCATACAACGTTCGGTTTTATTCACACAAACCAAAAGTCATGGCACACATTTTGCTAACAGATTTTCGTTTCCTTTGGCGGGTTTTTTTTTTCATCATCACTATGGGCCAGGCATTAGAAACAACCATTCAGAGTTCACGTGTACTGGACAGCAAATCAAAGCTTGCTGAGCCTTAAGGATTTGAAAGGGGAAACTTTGGCGGTTTTTTTTTTGTCCTTCTACTGTTCAAAGCACGTGGATATTTTTGGATGAAATAATGAGTCTACATTTTGCCTTGAAAAAAACAACAAGCCTGTTAGAAATATATTAACTTGAATTGTAGGGGTTTTCAAAGTGCTCTCTACCGCCGCCAAGGGGATTTGAGAGACTACAAGAATGTACAGTGAACTGATTAGTGAACAGTGAATTGTCTTCGTCAGCTGAATAACTTTTAGGAATCAATGATGAAAAACGAATGAATATTTTTTAATAAATTCTAGCATCTAAGAATCAACATATTTTTGGAATCCCCCACAAAGAAAGAAAAATAATAAGATTCTGATCTATAAGTTGAATGCTTCGATTTCAACGCGTTGATAGCCGTCGGGGAATTTAAGGGGGAAGTAGGGTCTAACACTTTCAAAAAATCGATTTTAATTTTTTTTATTTTCTTATTGTAAAACATTTTAAGAATGTTGTGTCAAATTTTCAAGTCAATCGAAGCAAAACTGTAGAAACTATAGGCTTTTATCTCCTCTTATCTAATACTGCAAGAATTCTAGAGCAGAAACTTCAAACGCGTTTTTTTCGAAAGCACATTTTTAAAGTCAGTGGACATCGTCATTTGAAAACTACTCCACCGATTCTTTTCAAATTTGGAACATATTTTATACATATAAAATACCAAACCCCAACGAGTTTCTTTTTTTTTTGTTTTTTTTACTTTGAGGATATTTTACAGATAAAAAATGGCGGATTTTTTCTTGAAAAATCGTAGTTTTTACTTCAAACAGCCACAAAAATTTCATAAATTCTTTTTTAAGTAAAATTAAACCGTTGGGGTCCAGAAAAATATGTATTAAAAATATTTTGCTCTGATTTTTTGACTTCAGATTTGACTTCTGTGCTGAGATACAGTGTCCACCGCAAATCCTGTTTTCTAAAAGGCATCCTCGAAAGTGCTCCGTCACCGGCTCATTTCTCAATATTTTTCTACGAAAAAATTACTAAATGTTCTTTTAACAATGCCTTGTATAATGCAAAGAATTTGAATACATTTGTTTGAACGATAGCTCTAAAAAAATTCGTGGAAATGGTGTTTTTTTTTACCCGTTAGACCCTACTCCCCCCTTAAACGGGGAATTAGAAAATAAATGAGATATAAAAATATCTTGATGAAAATAAATAAGATAATAAATATAACAAATCTGAGATTTTTAGAATTATACAATTCAATTAAATTGGTCACTTTTGAATCATTTTTGGTCATCAATGTGTTCAATTCTATCATCCAACTTTGAGATAACTTATGGTAGAACCGTTTAGTACTGCGAATTCAAACACATGATATCTAAGAATTTTAACAGTGATCACCCTTCACCCAAATTAATGGGTGGTTTGTGCCCAAGAATAGAAACATTGATATTTAATTTAAATAAAACCTTTCTCTTAACATTTTAATGGTAACTTCAGGTTTAGAGATGATTTGTTTTTGATAACTTCAAAAAACTGTTTGTGGAACTTTCAGCATTTAAGGAAAAGTACCCATAAACTCAGATTCGGAAGTCTCTTTAGAAATTTCTAAGCACAGAAACTTCAATATACCATTGTAAAGGGAGATCGTCCATTTTGAAAAGGGGGATGAACTCCAAAAGAAATTTTATTAGATGAGGGAAAGGAAAGATATAAGAAAAATTATCATTTGAAGATAAAAAAAAATAAGGCCAAATCCATTCAAGCTTCCTTGAAAATGGTGTGTGAAAAAAATGTTTTCCATGATAGGATGAATAAGCATTCATGGGAAATTATTTTGAATGTCTTTAAATTAAAACCTCACACCTATAAGTTTTTCTTAAATATGAAAACGATAAACACAGTGAATAATCTAAAAAAAAAACTTTAAAAAGACTAACAAACTTTAGATGGCTAAACATGCGCCAAATTTTTAATTATGATGAATATAAAGCTTCCAAAATTTTGAAAAGTCAAATGACTTATATTTTATGCGAACCCGAGCAAGGCCGGGTAAAATCAGCTAGTGTATGATAAAACTCTTTTTAAATCACTAACTTTCAAGTTGAAAAGAAAATCTATGCGCTTTGCACTCAAAAATGATAACTTTCTAATCAAACTTATTGATTGCCATGTTACGAAACGGCCGGTTTTCTGAAAAACAGCTAAGTCCCTGAAAGATGATTTTCGTCAGAAAAAAAACCTTTTGAGATAAAACCAGATTTTGACGTTTCATGCATTTCTAAATCATTTGGCATCAACATTAAAGCTTTCATTTTTTTTTTCGATTTCCTTTGGACCCCCTTCCTCGATGAGATAAAGTATTGGCAGCAAACAAGTGACATCATTGTTAAGTTGAATTCCGATAAGTGGAACTATTCCCTGCTGTTTGTGTTTTCGGTGATTCCTTGACCGTAGGTTAAAGCCTTTAGAAACCACACCCTCGGCAATTATGCATGAGCGACCCTTAAATGGTTT
Organism: Uranotaenia lowii; assembly: GCF_029784155.1. Taxonomy (NCBI): domain Eukaryota; kingdom Metazoa; phylum Arthropoda; class Insecta; order Diptera; family Culicidae; genus Uranotaenia; species Uranotaenia lowii. The sequence goes on along the minus strand of NC_073693.1, from coordinate 187,988,511 downwards.
TTCGATTTTACTTTTTCGCTTGAAGATCCAAACTTTTTCCAACCGAAAATCTCCTCTATGTGTTACAAACTGACCACGAAGCTTGAACTAAATGTCCTTCCCAGGGGGAGGAATAGAATGAACAAAAAAATCTAAAAGCATAACAACACGACGCATGCCTTCGGTGTTTCACAAAATCTAATGAAATTTGTACTGCAATTTATTCAAACAGTTTTGTTACGGAAAGCTTCCCAAATTTTCCCGCATTTTTCCAACAATTTTGATTGATGGAATTATCTACAAACTCAATTACTGTAAAATTGGTACATCATAGAAGAGAGGCTTTCGGAGAAACCTACAAATAATCGGTTTCAATTGTTTTTTTTCGTTATTTCCTTTTTTATTACTATTTCCCAGAATTAATAACTTATGCATGATTATTTTCAACATTATTCATTCATTGATTACAAACCATAGTTTTACACAAACAATTTTCATGTTTGTTCCTTCAGCTTCTACAGCGGACATCCTCCAGACATAGATTAGAATTGATAAATTTAATTACTTTGTAAAATAAGAAAATGTCGTTTGCTTTATTGAAAATTAAAAGCTGAAGCATCCACTCACCGAATATTTCGCCGAACTTGAGGCATTCTATTTTTAACTCAATTGAATTCTACCTTCAATAATAAACAAGTCCTAAATTTGACAGGTTGATTGCTGATTTTCCAGCCAAACGGATCAGCTACTAGAAAATTTCCAGCAATAAAGAAGAATTTCTGGAAAGGTCAGCAAAACGAAAAATGTTAGCTGGATTTCAGCAAAAATATGGATTGCTTTCTTACAACCAACACACATCTGTATGCATGCATATTTATTGTAGGAAGAATTTTTAAGTTAGTATGTTTATTTCTGGTTCTCCAACTGACTAAACTTCCCCACTTCTGTCCTGATGATACTTCACGCTTATGGGATTCTCCCGGTAGGGCCGTGTGTCCTTGATAAAATCGCGATCAATAGGTGAGATTTTGAGAAGAAGGTGAGCCGTTCATTGAATGGAGAACTGTTGTAAGGACCCTTTAATGGAACAGTTACTAAACAATTTTGTGGCGAAGTCACATTAACAAACATGAGCACAAGAGGGTGTTTTTTGTAATTTATGAAATTGAATTGAAGTACTCAATAAAACGATAATTGAAACAAATAAAATTCAAACCAGTGATTGAGAACCACGTCTGAATGTAGTGGGGATATTTAGAAGAATTCCTAGAAACTTTTTCTATTATTTCATTATTCAAACTAGAATTTACAATTCTCAAAGAAAATCGACACCGCGTAAATCATCATCACATGGTAGATTGAAGGATACAACTATGGTTATTTTAACCAAAATCCTGTAACAAGTGCTCGGTTAGTAGTGTCAGTGGTAGTTGATCTCTTGATCGCGATACCGTTAAATGTGCCAAGAAGACGTTTTATTTGTGGAGAAGCCGCCCTGCGTCGAAGTTCGCCTCAGAACCCCTAAGCACCACCCTGCACGTCAACGTCGAATAACAGGAGTTGTGGAACTTCACTACCAGATGGCAGTGGAGTAATACGGCGAAAAGGGCGAAGCGAATCAAGTATCGGGATGGGGCGAAAGAACGGTGATGTCAAACTTGACGCGGCTACGGGGTCAAAGAACTGCCGAAAATCGGCCATTTCGCTACGATAAGCCAAAACGCCAGCACATAAAGGCGCAAGTTATTTACTTATAGTGAAAGTATCAAATTCCGGCTAGCCAAGAAAACACTTTATCAGCTTTGAAAACCTCCCACGTTTATTGAAGTTAATTGGATTGGTCTTGGGTTTGCGCGCACTAGGAACTACGTCCCACCCCCTTATAATATCTCCTACCTCGTGACACGTAGTGATTGCACCACCTTGTGTCTCGCCTTCCTGGGTGGACCAGCCTCTCCGCTCCTCAACAGCGCTGCTGCTCGGTGATTGATGCAGGTGGCCGACGGTTTGTTTCCAACACGTACAACGTTGGCTTCGGGTTGTAGGTCCCCACGATAGCGGCCGGAGTTGAGTGTCGGCGGCTTCAGGCTTGATGGCTTACCACGGGTAAATGCGGGTCCTCGGCACTCCCGACACACGGTAGGTTGCGAACTAGCGTTTCAAAGGCTCGTGTGAAGCGCAGTTGGGCTTAGTAATTATCGCTGCGGTGTGATGGCGGCCTGCAGCGATGGCGGTTTCTAGGCAACACCTTGCCACAACGAGCCGAACCTCGGATCAAGGTAAAATCTCGGGGTCCTGTTAGGAAATCGGGATGGGGTTTTAATATGGCTTTGACGAACGGTGGTCACTGTTGCTACGGGGCTTAGGGTAAGAATTACCTGGATATCCACTTAAACTTGAACTTCCGGAATTTGATACTTTCACTATAAGTAAATAACTTGCGCCTTTATGTGCTGGCGTTTTGGCTTATCGTAGCGAAATGGCCGATTTTCGGCAGTTCTTTGACCCCGTAGCCGCGTCAAGTTTGACATCACCGTTCTTTCGCCCCATCCCGATACTTGATTCGCTTCGCCCTTTTCGCCGTATTACTCCACTGCCATCTGATAGTGAAGTTCCACAACTCCTGTTATTCGACGTTGACGTGCAGGGTGGTGCTTAGGGGTTCTGAGGCGAACTTCGACGCAGGGCGGCTTCTCCACAAATAAAACGTCTTCTTGGCACATTTAACGGTATCGCGAACAAGAGATCAACTACCACTGACACTACTAACCGAGCACTTGTTACAAGCGTCATTCTGGTAAAAAGGGCTCCAAACTGCAGTAGAGGCTCTTCAAGCAGTAAACGTCTATAAAATCCTGCGTCACACGGAATATGAAGCCCAAACATCGGGAAGCTTTATCAACTATATAGTTGATATGTGGTAGTTGATGTCCAATTTTGGATCAAGAACCACCCCTGAATCCTTGATATGGTTAACACGGGCTACTAAATGGTCCGAAAGAAAATAATCTGCAGAAATATGGTGCCGTTTGCGCGAAAAAGTGATGACGGAACATTTACTGCGGTTCATGGTGTCATTAAAATAAATTAGAAAAACAAGCGGTCCAAGACGGCTCCCTTGTGGAACACCTGATGTGGCAGGGATCTGTCCGCCGATCTAAGGGTGAGTTTCCTTCCACTTAAGTAGGGGAGAACTGTACAAGACGCACCAGCGAGGTAAAATGGCCCATGCCATTCTTTCTCAACAATACACTAACCTTTGGCTCCGAATGGTGTTTTTCTTCATTTTTATTGTAGCAAACGAGCTTTTTCATCATTTTTTTGATGAAAAGTTCACAAAAACGGCTCTAATTCTTAGAAACAGAAGGATTAATGGAATCTGCTAGAACTTGTTATTTTTTATGGTTAACATATAAGGTTTTATGGTAAACCAGTCTGCGCTATCTGATCCAACTGCAGCTTTTCGTTATAACACTCGTATGCACTTTCGAATGGCTATTAATATTTTATTATATTTCACTAACTTTCCACAAATTTTTACTAGAATTAATCATATCAAAATTGGGGCAGAATGCTCGCAAAACCACGTGTTTAAGGCTAAAATTTTGAATGCTGTTAATTTTTGAGAAAAACCAAATGTCAAAACAAAATATCTTTCTTTTCATTTGCTGACTCCTAAATTTCGATAAGAATGCATAATTACAACAAATTTCGTCCTTGTTTGAGTTAAAAACGTGCACCAATATTTGACTCGAAAAAATTATCTGCCGCCATGTTTGCCGCGATATCAGTCAAGAAATTGAATTTCGTTGCCTACCTGAAGGCGTTTTACCTATAAGGAAATAAAAAAGTGAATTTTGAAAAGCAAAATTTTCGTTAAATTAAGCAATAAAAAATGATTTTTTGCCAAAGTATGGTTAGTTTGCAAAAATACGATGAACATGTAATAAAACGTCTTACAGCTTGTTTTCTGGCTGTTTAAGATTTTCACAAAAATATAACCAAAATCGTGTTTTTAACATATTATTTCTTTCTGAAAAGATGTAAATATGATCCCTGAATCGTCGTGAACTTTCAAACTGGTTCATAGATGGGTATCGCTGTAAATAGCGATTATGCTTAACTGGTGCGTCTTGTACAGTTTTCCCCTAACTACGAAACCGAAACCAGATGCATAGACGTCCGAGTTAGACAATAGCAATTTCATGATTTACCAAAGGCAGTGGTCAAGTCTGTATAAATTTCGTCAGTTTGGATACCTGCTGTAAAGCTGTCTCGCACAAAAGATGTAAAAGTCAATAAGTTTGTACTCGTTGATCGCTTTGGCATAAAACCATATCGATCGTTTGAAATGTACCTATTGCTTTCAAAAGGAGAAGATAGGATCTAATATAACCAGCTCGAACAATTTAGTAATGGCACGCAGGGCGGAAATTCCTCCGTAGTTATTCACGTCCCTTTTTATGCACGGGAAACATATAAGCGTCCTTCCACAGCGAAGAGTGACAGCTTTGTCCCGCGATGCTTGGAATATCCGTTTAATAGGAAACAATTGCAGGTATTCCTTCCGGCCCCAAGAGAAGGGAGTTTTTCATTTTAGCAGCTGCCTTCAATATGGTTTCTTCTTCTATATACACCGAGAATATTATCTACCCGTGACTACTCCTTATCTCCACCCTTCGGCGGATTTGCGTATTTGCTTCGAATCACACACTTGGTCACCTGAACATCAGAGGGAAATTAGCCCATACTAAATCTTGGCTTCTGCCATGCGCCCAACACTTATTTACCTGTAGGCACAGAGAACAGACGTACAAGCAGTACAAGCTCGAACAAAAAGTCGTTAAAAAAGTGTGTAAAATTTCAAATGCTATTACCAAAAAATACGTTAGAAATTGACTGCAAACAGTGCCATCTATTGAGCCGTTCAAAAGTTACAAATCAACTTGAAAGTGGCCAGTTTTCGAAAAGGCGTAATCGTATATAAACTCACAAAAAAATCAATCCAAAGTTTCAGTAAAATTGGCGGCTTTAATTTATTGCTAAATAAATAAAATCAGAGTTACTTTTAACTGGGCGAAATTTCACTTTCTTTATGTTTGCACTACTATGACAGTAAAGATAACTAACAGCTTTGGTATAAGTTTTCGCACTTTTTGAACAGTAATTTATGTTAGAAAATGCATCACCTATGCCCAGTCGAATACGAGAACATTCTTGACGATCATTCTCACCCAACAGTACTGATTCTAGGCATCTCAAAGCAGGTTACTTTCACATATTACTTTAGCATCCAGCTGTTTTGAACTTTTTATTTCATACAAATTTAAAGAAAAAAAAGATAATCACTTTTATGATTTTTTTTTTCATGCAACATGATGAACGTATTACGAAACTTCAACATCTATTTTCTTAAAGCATGCTAAGCAGCTCATACGACCTATAGAAAAATGACTTAAACTTAGCTTTTTTTTTCTTATCTTTGTTTTGACAGATCTATTTGGTGTGTTTGGAAACATCTGGTGGCCCAGCCAAAAAACAAAAATTGGTTCAAAAAGGATGTTGGGATTTTTAAACAAGTTTCGTGGGCTAGCTTGTACGTCTGTTCTCTGTGCTGTAGGTTACTTCCTACGAACGTACTTGCAGAAAACTAATCGACCTACTTACATATTTTGAATAAAACAAATAAATTTACTGAAATAAGCACTTTACATGTTCAGACTGACTTCTATTAGCATGAAATATCACTCACTGTTTCGTGCAAAGGCTAACTGGCATAGTGCTGAGCCCTGGTCTTCACCGCCGAGCGAGTTCTACCAAAATGAAGCTCAATAATCAACTACGATTAGCTAACCCCTACCCCAAGCTAAGTTGTGTGTGTCCGTTTCTTTTTTTTTCAAGGACATTGGTGGTACCGTAATCCGGGGTAGTATTGATCACTTTTTCAATATTTTTCGATTATTTTTCCTGTTGGGGAATGTGGCATGTTTCATATTTTAAAAACCAGTACCAGTAAACCAGTGAACGTAAAACATGGTTGCAGAAATTTATTGGACTACTTGATTTAAATATCGATTTCGTCACTGTTCAGGAATTGATGCTTTGAGGTTACATTGATCAGTCTCCATTTTGACGGTTTTAACGAGTTTTCTTGATCATAAAGCATACAAAACACCTTCAAAATTGTTTAAAAATTCAAAATTATCAATTTTACCTTGCTTTTTAACGTTTATTTTTAAATATTTATAATCGAAAAAACAATAATGCGGCATACATCTATGGACAAAAATTATAATAATTGCTAAATAGTTTTAGCTTCAAAATACAAATGAAATTTTACCCCCACACATTCTTGTAAGCCCTGATAGGCTTTCAATTGTAGAAAACAGTTTTCAAAAATTCAAACTATAGACTAAGTTATTGATGTTAATGTGGAAAAATTTATTGATGGTCAAAGTTACCCCGCTTTACGATACTAGCCATTTTTTTTACCATGTAGCCTCTTTTTGCAAACTCTTTAGTCGGTTGCATAATTGAATGAGATCGACTGTGAAACCAAAGATCACGTAACTTCGTATATGAACTCAACATAGATCGAATGTGGGTAGGGATTCGCTCTGCTACGTGCAATGGCTTCCGAAAGGGATGCAGCACCTTAACCGCAACTACTGAACTATAGGAGGACGTGTACAACAATTTGTGTCCTTGAAAGGAGTATCAAGCGCCAAAAGGCCCATAACTGCAGGTGTACCACAGGGAAGCAACCTGGGCCCGCTGATGTTCTTGGTCTTTATCAACGATCTCCAGCTGATGAACCTGCACGGCAAAGTTCGGCTTTTTGCCGACGATACCCTAATCTCGTACAGCAATGCCAATCCCCTTCAGATAGTGGAATGGATTGGAAATGATTTGGATGCCCTCCAGGAATACTTCAACTGCAATCTCTTCTCGTTGAACTTATCGAAAACCTCGTACATGCTATTCCATTCCGCTGCATACCACAGCTGCCGTCGATAGGTACAGGCAACACGATAATTGAACGCGCACGCGAGTTCAAATATTCAGGACTACATTTGGACGATACTTGAGCTGGGCAGCCCACATCGGGCATCTCAAAAGAACATTGGCTCCAGTCTATGCGGTCATTTGGAAAATCTCTGCTGAAAAACGTGTACTTTGGATTGTTTCATTCGAGGTTGCAATATCTTGTAACATTATGGAGGAAAGCCTGCAAAAGTCGTCTAAGAGAGCTGCAGACTATGCAAAATAGAGCCCTTAAGGCTGTATTTAGATTGTCGTATTTATACCCGTCAGAACAGTTATATGATATGGTCAATTCAGTCCTCCTCATACGAGGTGCTCAGGAATTCCAAACTCTCGTGTTCACCCACAAACTTCTGACAAGCAGAGATACTCACCACAACATGCGCTTCGAAAGAATGACGTCACACCGCATGTCTAGAAATGCCAATCATCTCCGCCTATTCAGAGTGAAATCTGAATTTGGGAAGAAGAAACCTAGCTTCTTCGCAAGTAAACTGTACAATGATCTACCAGACATCCTAAAACAGTGTTCATCGCCCTCCCGCTTCAAATCTCAACTGTTATCAATCTGCAAACAAAACATCAATCGCTTTTTCCATTAGCATCGCTGCACCAAATTGCTAAAAAAAAATTTATATTTTACTTTCGCCCCTCCACCTAGCCACCACCGCTCAAACCCACCTCAACCAGTCGCAACCACCAACCACCAAAACACTCCGCCACCCGCCAGAATGCTGCCAAATCTAAGCTAAACACAAGTGCAAACATGTTCAATATATAATTACAAAATTGTGACATAGTGAACTAATAACCCTTCAGCATTCCTTCAAAGAGCGATAATTCGCTCACTGGAATGTTCTTACGATCTGTGAAAACAATATTGTAAACGAATTGTTAAATTGTTTTAATAGGGTTTTGTGCCTGTTGGAGAAGAGGCTTGGAAAAGTTTAACTCCAGCGGGCTTTCCCTGTCCGAGGAAAAATAAATAAATTCACGTAAATTTCATTGTAATATTAACGTAGGGAGGTTTTTTCGGATACTCCAAAGAAAAATTTTTGATTTCGAAATTCAACTTTATTATTTGACAAAATAACATGTTTAACACTTGCATTTACAAAACATTTTTAAACTGACACTATGTAACTCCACTCAATTCATTAAACACAAATTCGTTGAAAAATGGAATTTATTTTCCTCGTTAGCAGTTGCTTGGCCGTTTCAGCTGCCTCAATTTCAAATCCTGTTGGTAAAAAACAAAGACTGCTATCCGTTCACAGCAAAAATGGAATTGCCAATACTTGCCTTAAATGGATACATTCATACATAATTGAAAGAATTCAATATGTAAAGCTGGGGAATGTCAGATCCGGTGCACAGTGGTGTGCCACAAGGGAGTCACTTGGGACCGCTTCTCTTCATCACTGTTATGAACGAGTTCCCCGAGGTACTGCAGGACGTTTTTGTGCTGATATACGCTGACGATTTGAAAATGTTTCTCCCTGTTCGCAACCTGAAGGATTGCTCGACTCTGCAAAACGCACTGCACCGTTTTTCGGACTGTTGCAGAACCTACGGATTGAAGTTGAACGCCTCAAAATGCAATATTATATCGTTTTCTCGGAAGCTAACAAACATCATGTATGATTATCGCCTTGAAAACAGCTTGGTTATCACTAGAAAGACCTCTGTAAAGGATCTTGGAGTCGAGATAGACAAAGAACTGAATTTCACGAAACATATAGAGCAGGTAGTGGCCAAAGCTAACTCTATGTTTGGAATGATCAGTAGAGTCTGCCATGAGTTGAACGACCCCTACACAATCATCTCAATATATGTAGGTTTAGTTCGGACCACAATCGAGTACGCCAGTGTTGTTTGGCAACCCTACTACAATGTCCACGTAAATAGATTGGAAAGAGTTCAAAAGAAATTTCTCAAATACGCTCTGAGGAATCTTGGATGGCAAGATGAAATGCCGGAATACTGAGCCCTGTGCATGCTGGTCGGATTGGATTCGCTAGAAAATCGCAGGAAGTCAAACGATGCATTATTTTTAAGGATTTGACAAGTGTAAGATTTTATTCGTCATACATGCTTTCGCAAATATCCCCCAACGAAGGACGCAGTAGTCTACGCAGCGTAAGGCCATTCCAGCTTTTAAACAGAATACAGCATTACGCAAGAAACGAACCAATGTACAGGATGATGGCACTTTACAATGCACACGTAGAAGAAATTAATCTTAATATGTCCAGAAACCAAATCAAAGATAGTATTGAGAAGTGTTCCACATTGTGTAGCCGATAATTTCGAGCATAACACTCTCTCGGCCGCTAGGCCTCTCTGGGTCGGTAATCTCCCTCAATCGTGCTTACTACACGCACACACACAAGACGGCTGAGCTGTCGTGTCGTGAGCGGTCGTCAGTCGATTAACGATCTTAAGCGAGATTGGGTGCGTGTCTCCCGTTCAGCCGATAAGAACGGAAATAAGCTTTCCACACACATAAAATTATGATCGATGTTAATTTTTAAGTTTAAATTCAGATAAAAGGCTTAAGCCTAGGATCATCATCAATAAATAAATAAATAAATAAATAAATAAAGGATGTACATAACTAGAAACCACACCACAAAATTTTATTTCTTACGAGATGAATATCAGCTTCTCGATCGCTGAGGTTGTTTTTGTCTTTATGCACCAGTCGAATCCGCGCCATATTAAGAACTGGTATTTCTTCAAACAGATTTTACGTGAATGAGCCATTCAGGTTTACGTGAATATCGCATAGAATGCTCCAAATCCCTCAGTACTTGGCGGATCACTGGATTACCACGTAAATCGAATGTGTCATTGTTTTGACAGCATTCAACTATATGAATTTCACGTAAGGATCAAGTGATTTTAGATTAACTACACAGTTAGAAAAATCCATGTAGCATTACATGCAAGTACATGGGTAGAAGGGAATCGGCCTTTTGCATGTGATGATACTGCATACTTCATGTAAAATCCCAGTAGCTCTCATCTGCTTTGTTTATTGGAAGTTTACATTTTATTACCCCAATTCAAAATTCTTATTGGATTGCAATGCTCGAAATAAGATAGGAAACACAAGTTTGACCAGGTATTCATACTTTATTAGCAGAATTTATGTTTGATATTTACACCTGTTAATAAGTCTTTGAAGTTCCCCCGGGAATTGGACAGCAGCCTGTAGAATACAAACAAATTACTCCGTGCTAAGTCCTAAGCTGCATTAGCCCGCTGCTTTTGGCTCCTATGGTTTCTGAAAAAAAAAAAGATCATTCGATGTGAAAAGATTAGTGACGATTGATTACAACTATTCAACACCGTCGTTTCACAAACAATTGGATGGATTTTAGGCCAGAACTTACCTTGCTAGAATATTCTGCGAGCAGCAAACGGAATTCAATTCCTACGGGAATTGGAGCGAAACAACGAGTGTGTTGACAGCTTGGAGCACATGCAGTTTCATGTAAATGTCCTTTAGAACATGCATTCCCATTGAGTTTTTGCGTGTTTTGCTCGCATTTTCATGTAAATTTCATTATAGTTGCAAAGATGCTATAGTCTTTTCCATATTTTTTTCAGAAATGATGCGGAAACGTAAATTCACTTGTGAAGTAGGATTACATTTTTCTTTCTGTGTAAGTGCTACTAAGTGATTCACGTAAACCAAGCAAAACTCCACGTAACTAGTGGCTACGTGAAAATCCAGGTAAATTTAACGTTTCTTTTTCGGTTGAGTGTACTAATTCGATCAGGGCGTAATTCAGAAATATATTACAGCTTCTAGGAAAAGGTACTTATATATTTCGAACACGTAGTCCAAGTCAAGCATAGCCAGGAGAGCCATTTTCTGTGAGTGGTGCAAGCCGAAAATGCAGCACCCGTTAGACCAGAGGTACGCGATTTAATTATGTTTAAAACTCGGTAAATCTGCAACAGAGACGTTTGAGATGAGCAGGCAGGCTTGTCAATATGATGCTTAGCAAGAAGTGGTGTATTTCGCTGGCACTAAGCCTTTTTGGAGGGCCGATGAATACCGTGCTGGAAGACCTTCGACTTCGACAAACACCGACAATGTGACTCGTGTGCGCAAAGTTTTGAACTCAGACCGTCGGCATCGAAAATCACTCAGGCCGGCATCCCAACGCTTCCGCAGCCGCCCTACTGTCCAGATGTGGCCCTTGGACTTTTTTTTTGTTTCCTCGCCTCATAAGGCCGATGAAAGGCAAGCGTTTTTGAGACGACAGAGGGGAACCAGGAAGCATGCTCTCAAGGCTATTCCGGAGAATGCTTGACGCCTTCGATGCTTGGAAATCGTACTGGCACCGCTGCAGTTTTTAAAGAAGTGTAACAATTGGCTCAATAATTTTTTTTTTAACGACTCACTCCTATTATTTTCCAGACAAACCCTGTAACTTCAGCTTTCTTTGGCATGAGGTGACATTTTTTTAGCATTCCGTAGCAGATTCACAGTCTTTTTCCGAAGCATGTTTTTTTCGGACTTTTTTTCTTAGGCTTAGAATAACGGAAAAGTGAAGTGTTGTAGGTGAATAATGTCTGAAAAACATATTTTAGGTACATTACGTTACACTACGAGGTTTCCAAAACTATAAATTTTGTAGAAATCGGTTGAGAAACAAGAGATATATGTGTATTAGTTTTAGTCAGGAGAGAAGAACCAGCTGAAAGCCGAAAATCTCTTCAATAAAGATTTTAAAAAATACACTCAAAAGCGGATCAGGGCTAAACTCAAAAAAATCAAGATACATTTTTCAGACGTCAGATTTTTGTCAATTTCAACAGGTAGTGGCTTATTTTTTTACAAATTTGCTTAGGGAGGCGGTGAGTGAAAAAAGTTTGAAAACCACGGTTCTGGGTAGAGTGACATAATAATTACGAAAATGTTCAAAAACAGTGCTGATTAACCTCATTGTACGGTAACTAGCATTGTCAAAATTATCATCAGCAATGAGCTGTGCTGTGGGTTAAAAATGCATACAAAAATTCAGATTTCGGAGAAAACCCATAGATTCAATAGTAGCAACATAGTAAAAATTCGGCTAATTGAATTAAGGCTGATCCAATTTGTTCCTAGTATGCTGCCTTTGTGAGGAGCACTAATTCCACTAAACGATCTATACAGGTTCAACTTACGGTTAATTAAAGTCATCCTTCCAAGAAACCGACCCCCATAAAACCGCAACTACGTGGCACTATTCCAGTTTGCGAAATGACAAAAAATGGCTAGAGGACAGCCACCGCGCCTGGTTTTCGTCCACTTCACTTCCCAGCGACGACGATGAACAACATTAAAGGCTCAAGTCCTCAACACTACTGTTTCAGCACATTGTCTCGCCACAACGAAACCGCACATGGGAGGACCTAGGCTAGGACGAGGTAAAAGTACCCTCCTACCTACTACATAAGCATCAAGCTTGTTGCACGTCGAAGCGAATCAAAGCGAACGTGAGACTGGCAATAACATGACACAATGTCAGCAAGGATGTCAGTGACACGTTTTAGCTAGACAAGCATCCTGGTCTTTCTCCAGTCATTTATTATATCACTATGTTGCTCCTTTCGAGGCCCCACGTGATTGGGCCAGCAAAAACATAAAAAAAAGAAAATAAAATTCATGAAACCGTTCAAAAGGCAACGGAGCGAACACATTTGCATAGTTGAGGCAGGGATCCGTTATGCGCCCCTTCAGTTAGCAGCTTCCATTCACTTAATGAGTGATACCGGCGGCGGATATGTACTACGTTGGTATACTTAGTGATATGCTTTACTGTGATAAAGGATGGTTAAATTAAGTAATCATTTAGAGCGGATACCGCCACTTCCGTCTTAGTCTCTGATGAGCCAGGATTTTCCACACCTCTTCTTCTTATTCAGCCTCAAATTTGTGAGTATTAACTCGTAAGAGAATGAACATACCGGCTCTGATTTCCGTGCCGTCTCTTGCATACCTAGTTTTTAAATAAAACCATTTCCTCGCTGTTAATGTTGGATGTTGGAGTTATAGAAGCCAGTTACCCGCATCAATTTGCCTAGACTCTGTACTTGAGCCATCCTAGATAATTTAAACAGTTAGGTACAATAATTCATGCAAAAAGATGGCCCACATTAGGCGATCGTTGCACTATTTTGTCTTTTGCCGTCTTAATATATGCAATAGCCGACAAATAATCCAAACAAAATGGGAGCATTCTTTTCAGGAGATTTGAAGATATAAAAATATTCATTTCTTGCATATATTCAGGCGGTAAACATCAACGAAATAACATTTATGCAACAAGTCCTTGGATGATGTGAACTTCTTGGAAAAATATTATAAACCTTTGTACCAAAAAAAAATGTTTTAATTTAGGAACAGGAATTTGAAATGATTTAGGCTATTTTAAAATGTTATTTTGACGTTTCCACTTTTTTCTAGCATTTTTTTTTTCAAAACTATAAATTAATGCAACCAGCTCAACTCATGTATAAAAAACACTTTTGAAAAATACAATCAGAAAATTGAAAATGACATTAAGAAAAACACAAAAGCATTCTTTGACTATGCTAGAATGCGGATGAAAAATTCAAACTTTCCCACTTGTTTGACACTAGACGGAAATATTGGAAATAATCCGTTGGAAATTTGTAACTTATTTGCATCTTTTTTTCCGGGAATTTAACATCACGGTCATTCTTCCCAAGTTGTAACTTATTTGCATCCTTTTTTCAAGAAGTTTATATATCCTTGCCTGAGAATAACCGTGATAGAGAATACTTTTCATACATTCCAGAGTTAGCGTGCGACATCCAAGTCAATGGAAATGATTACAATAATGTTTACGAAGGACTTAAAAAACTTCATGCTTCTAAAGGAGCCGGGCCGGATGGACTCCCCCCATGTTTCCTTAAAAACTTATCCGAGTTAACCGACCCTCTTCTGCTTTTTTTAACATGTCGTTAAGTAATAAAAAAAGTGCCCAACTTTTGGAAAAAATCATTTTTGATCCCAATTTTCAAGTCCGGAAAAAATCAGATGTACGAAGTTACCGAGGAATAGCCATTCTATCTTGCATTCCTAAACTCTTTGAATCAATCATAAATGACAAAATCTGTCAGCATGTAAAAAATATTGTAACCAGCAAACAACACGGGTTCTTCAAAGGGCGCTCTACTGCATCAAATCTTCTCGAATTCGTTAAATACGTAATCAATTCCATGTGCCAAGGCTTTCACGTTGAGGTTCTTTATACTGATTTCAGCAAAGCTTTTGACCGCATCGACATACAACTTTTGATTCTAAAATTAAAAAAAATGGCTTTCATCCAAATCTTCTTTCTTGGCTTCAATCATGCTTAACATATCGAACACAAATTGTTCGCTTCAAAAACGAATTATTCAAATCCGAAGCAGTAACCTCCGGTGTGCCTCAGGGGTCTCATCTAGGACCTCTTCTTTTCATACTGTTCGTAAATGACATTCCCTTCATTCTAAAACGGATTGAATTCCTTATATATGCTGGCGATATGAAACTTTTTCTGAAAATCAAAATAATCGAGGATGTTGAAGCGTTTCAAAACGAAATCAATGTGTTCTATGGATGTGTTGTGATGAAAAATATAAGTGTGACTTAAATTTACAAGTTTTTACCTAAGAAGCATATTCCCATATTGCTGATATGATGGAAATATTGAAATCGTCATGCTTCAATTAGTTAATGATTTAATTCAAACAAAAGTAAAAGGGAGTTTGCAGGAAATGTTTTAAGAAAAAAGCCTTTTTTTTTTATTTTTTCCCGGTTTTTCTTGTACATATATTACCATGTTGTTGTTTGGGACTCCAATTTAACGTGAGATTCAAAGACCCTTTCGAAATGCTTCAATTTATCAAAAGTTGTTTCAAAATAAAATCAATGTATAAATGGCTCTAAATAACTTGCTTCTTCATCCAAAAGTACAAAACCAGTCAATTAATAGACTACCTCAATTTCCAATTAGTTGAAAGAAGAATGAGGGCCTAATGTTCGTTCAAGTCCTACCGGGAGACAAGGCGAATGTTTTTCGCATGTTTTTCAACATTAATTTTCATCTTCTCTAGTCCTTGAAATTTCAACTAACACAGTTGGATTCATTTCTCTACAAAAAAAGTTTCGCTGACTGAATGTTTGAGTCAAGTCCCATCTCTGGGTCGCAGTTTAAAAATTATGATATTTTTTAAGTTACAGCAGACTTGATAATCAATTCAGGGTGCCCTGACACTAGGCAAAAATGTAGTAAAATCCGGAGATAAAAGGTTTTTGCCATATTTTTCCTTATTTCACAGTTTGTAATAATCAGACAATGATAATTCTAGTCATCCATTGCATACTTTGAGGCGCAATTTTCTCGATAAATACAGTATTATTAGTCCTTTTAACAGATAATTAATTGATAAACATTAGTTATAGAACAGATATGACTAATTTCATAATTTTCAATGATCACGATCCATTCAGAAGAAAAATATATCATAACAGACATATTGGAAAACTTCTTCTTTAAAAAAAAAATGACAGTTTACTATTGCTTTTAAAATATGACATAAAAAAGTTCACATTTTTCTCTAAGAATTGACACATTGAAATAAATATTTTTATTTTTATTTTTTCATGTGAGAAACATTTTAAAGTGATGATAAAAGATCTTCAAATGACATTTTGTTGAATTTTTCAAACAAAGTGCAATAACTCGAATATTTTTAAAATTTGTTGAGATAGCAGCATTGTTGTTCTATTCTATTTGGCACATTTTTCTAGAACATTTGTTAGACATTCCTGTTTCGAGATATAGCGAAGGAATCAAGTATCCCCAGGGATCAAGTATCTTCATTCTCCCCTACTATTTATAGCGAGTTACCCCTTAATGTCAATATGCATACGTGTTTAATAATTTGAGCGCAACCTGTTCAACATTCAATTCTTTGGGTTCAATAATTGTTCCAATGAAGTTTTTGTTGTTAAATTTTGCATACTTAGTGAATTAATCCGAGCAAAACCCGGGCTGTTTCCAATGAAATATAGGCAACCGGGCCGGACCGGACTTTTCCCAAAATTTGTGTTAAGATTGGATAAAACCGGGCAATCTGGCAAGTTTAATTTAGTACCTGTGTGAATGGATAAAACCGACACTTCGTCATCCGACACGAGCGTGCACGCCAGTCGGCAGTCAGTCAGTGACAACGAGCGCGCAAGTGAACCCTGTGAGGCAGCGCGGTAGTTCCTTCGGCTAGGTGCGGTCTGGAGACCCGCGGATGGTACTTCCAAACGTCTGACCAGTCTGCACATTTGGCGACCGTGGCAGGTAATATTTCAAAAGCTTAAAAACCGAGAAATTAGTAAAAAAAAAGCGAACCGAAAAAAGAAAAACAAACGCGATTCACGTTAAAATAATTTTCGTCAAACGAGGTTGAAAATCAAACAGTTTATGAACTACCCATTGCAAAAAAAAACTGGAAAATGAGTAATTAGATTACCCATCATTTTTAAAGTTGTTTAAGAAAAAAGCAACGCTGTTGGAGGACTTTCGGAAGCTATTTCGGTCAAATTGGAAAAATAGAAGCAGCCATTTAGGAATAATGCTGAAACTGGATTTTAAGGAAAACATAATTCAGCTTAATTTTAAAGTCTGTTGAGAAGAGAGCTTGAAAAAAAAAACAATAAATATGTTAATGTTAAGCGAGTCGTAAGGCAGCTTGAATATGTTCACAATTTCAAGCGAGTTGAGAGGACAGCTTGAAATTGGAAGGCGTGTTGAGAGGACAGCCCGAACATATTGACGCTAGTTTCAAGCGAGTTGAGAGGACAGCTTGAAACTGAAAGGCGAGTTGAGAGGACAGCCTGAGCGTTTTGGTAACAATTTCAAGCGAGTTGAGAGGACAGCTTGAAATTGGATGGCGTGTTGAGAGGACCGCCAGTGCACATTGACGAGGATTTCAAGCGAGTTGAGAGGACAGCTTGAAACTGATAGGCGAGTTGAGAGGACAGCCTGAGCGTTTTTGTAACCATTTCAAGCGAGTTGAGAGGACAGCTTGAAATTGGATGGCGTGTTGAGAGGACCGCCAGTGCACATTGACGAGGATTTCAAGCGAGTTGAGAGGACAGCTTGAAACTGATAGGCGAGTTGAGAGGACAGCCTGAATAAATTGATTAAAATTTCAAGCGAGTTGAGAGGACAGCTTGAAACTGGAAGGCGAGTTGGGAGGACAGCCTGAAGAAATCGATTGAAATTGAGAGTACAGCTTGGAATTTTAAAGGCAAGTTGAGAGGACAGCCTCAAATGATTGTTAGAAATTTCGAGCGAGTTACAAGGATAGCTAGAAATTAAAAAGGCGAGTTGAGAGGGCAGCCTGAACGTATTGATAAAAAAAAAACCCATCATGTTGTGAGGTCAGCTTGAAATTGAACAGTATGTTGAAAAGACTATTTAAGTATTTCATCTCATTTGGACTGCTTGAGATAAGAACTAATTTTAAAACATATCGAAAGTAATTAGGGCTTTATACTAAAATATAACTAGAAAATCGCATGTGATTTTAATGAATAAATTATTGATAGAGCAGAATTAGAGTTCAGCTTGAAATAAGAGTATACAATACTTAGCGAGTCCAGATAGCGGATCGAATAAATACGTTAAGCATTCTTGAATTAAAATAACAGCAAGGTAACGGCTTAAAGCTTAAGATATGAATGAGATTGGCAATGTAATTGAATAGAAAAAAGTAAGAACATATTTGTTGCACAGCTTGAAATCGAAAGACGAGGTTAGAAAGTCTCTTGGAAAAAAGGAGTTAAGCTAACTGTTTGGTTGAATACAGTAGAGGGGATACACAGGACAGTTTGCAGAAAATGTATGAAACAGTTCCTTTACTGATAATTGAATTGATCGATAAACACATCTTGAGAACGAATCAATTGACGTTAGTAATTGCACCTTGCATCGAAAGTAAGATTTCCGATGATTATCATGCAAAGTGAGTAAGAAATTTCCTGAAGCTATCGTATTGCAACCTAAATATCATTAAAGTATGGAAAAAAATGATTATATATGGTTTTTAGTCGATTTTTTACCTCTCATAAAGATTTTTAAATGTGAATCTGTTAAATGTTTGAGAGGGTTCTCTGAAGAAATTTCGAGGGAGTTGTGATAATATAGTGCATAACCACTCTAAATGCAGTTCAACATTCAAATACTTTGCTTACATAAACTCCGTCAATTCCTTGAGTTTGCAGATTAAAATTAAATTTGGTAAAAAACCATGATAAATATATGAGATAGTTTTTAAATATTTTCTATCATATTTTGTTTGGGATAGGAGGGGGATGTGTGAATGGATAAAACCGACACTTCGTCATCCGACACGAGCGTGCACGCCAGTCGGCAGTCAGTCAGTGACAACGAGCGCGCAAGTGAACCCTGTGAGGCAGCGCGGTAGTTCCTTCGGCTAGGTGCGGTCTGGAGACCCGCGGATGGTACTTCCAAACGTCTGACCAGTCTGCACAGTACCTTTAATCCCTTAGGCTTGATACGGTCATTAAGTTGATATTTTGATTTTTAAACATTGATCAAAATGGGCCAAATTGCAAATAAATGTTTTTTGAAAATGATTTTCAAATGTGCATACTTTATTCAATTATTTTAATAAATACGTTTATCTGAGTCGTTTGGGTTGATGACATATCAACTTAGAGGAAGTTGGAAATTTTCGCCACCCATTTAAACACATACATCGGATGGACAGTTGCACTTTTCTTACCGTTTTCTGTTTGCGTTAAGAATCGGAAGCAGCCTGGAAACGGATGACAAACTGGTGAAAGTTATAAGCTCTAGAACAATCTGAAAGTTTTTCATTGCAATTTTAGCTGCTCCGAAGCTTTTGTCCATGTTTGTCCAGGAAGGGATTCCATCGATGCTTTCTGTTTGCGCACTTCCATTAAATCCCTCTGGTGAATTGAAAAATAAATTTACCCTCATATCGTTCTCACAGGCCATCACTCGGTGAAATCATTGCAATGCGGTAACTTGAAATGGCCAAGACTCCTCTGTGGTGGTCTGATTTTATTTTTTTCTTTGAACGTTTTCAAGTCAGAATGAAACTTAACCTTGTGCACCTCTCGAAACCATCTTAAAGAGCATGTGAATCAATCTTAAATTATGGCAACTTTCATATATGTTTTTTGGTCATAAAACAGGTTTCAGCTACATTCATATGTGTATTTTACTAAATTTAAGATTTAGAACACAGAATTTGAAATTCAAAGTTTCATTATTTCTGATACTGGTATTAGAATGTTTCTCAAGATGAACCAAGGCCTTAAAACTTGGATTATAACAAATGTGTCGGCTAGCGGGTTCAGCGGTGCTGAAACTCCCCTATATATGCCTCAGGGTCGGCTTAAGCTAATAGACGATTCGGCTAGCCAAGAAAACACTTTATCAGCTCTGAAAACCTCCCACGTTTATTGAAGTTAATTGGATTGGTCTTGGGTTTGCGCGCACTAGGAACTACGTCCCACCCCCTTATAATACCTCCTACCTCGTGACACGTAGTGATTGCACCACCTTGTGTCTCGCCTTCCTGGGTGGACCAGCCTCTCCGCTCCTCAACAGCGCTGCTGCTCGGTGATTGATGCAGGTGGCCGACGGTTTGTTTCCAACACGTACAACGTTGGCTTCGGGTTGTAGATCCCCACGATAGCGGCCGGAGTTGAGTGTCGGCGGCTTCAGGCTTGATGGCTTACCACGGGTAAATGCGGGTCCTCGGCACTCCCGACACACGGTAGGTTGCGAACTAGCGTTTCAAAGGCTCGTGTGAAGCGCAGTTGGGCTTAGTAATTATCGCTGCGGTGTGATGGCGGCCTGCAGCGATGGCGGTTTCTAGGCAACACCTTGCCACAACGAGCCGAACCTCGGATCAAGGTAAAATCTCGGGGTCCTGTTAGGAAATCGGGATGGGGTTTTAATATGGCTTTGACGAACGGTGGTCACTGTTGCTACGGGGCTTAGGGTAAGAATTACCTGGATATCCACTTAAACTTGAACTTCCGGAATTTGATACTTTCACTATAAGTAAATAACTTGCGCCTTTATGTGCTGGCGTTTTGGCTTATCATAGCGAAATGGCCGATTTTCGGCAGTTCTTTGACCCCGTAGCCGCGTCAAGTTTGACATCACCGTTCTTTCGCCCCATCCCGATACTTGATTCGCTTCGCCCTTTTCGCCGTATTACTCCACTGCCATCTGATAGTGAAGTTCCACAACTCCTGTTATTCGACGTTGACGTGCAGGGTGGTGCTTAGGGGTTCTGAGGCGAACTTCGACGCAGGGCGGCTTCTCCACAAATAAAACGTCTTCTTGGCACATTTAACGGTATCGCGAACAAGAGATCAACTACCACTGACACTACTAACCGAGCACTTGTTACACGCTGACAGGATCGAAGCTGTACTACGACGTTTTATGCGGTATGCTCTACGCCATTTGAACCGGTCTGACCCGTTCCGGCTTCCAAGTTACGAGGTTCGTTGCAGCCTCATTTGCCTGGACACTCGAGCTTTAATTGTCTCTGATATTTTGGCGTCGAGAATTGCCTGTCCTTCGCTTTTAGAATCGATTAAACTAACACTGCGTTTTTTCACGTTAGAGGAAACCAAGGTTCGCTCTAACCGCTGTTATCGTGCTCATTTATTTCTCTAGAGTAGGGATACCATACGTACTCTTTTAAGAGTATATGTACTCTTTTTCGATCGAAAAATGGGCGTACTCTTCTTTTTGTGAAATTTTACCAAATGTACTCTTTTTTTGTTGAAATACTTTTGATCAGAAAAACCAACGTTGTTCTTCCATTCAATGAAGTTGTCTCACATCTTATGCAAAAACAACGAAAGGAATACAGCTTTCAATAAATTACTTCAATATTTTGTTCTAAAAAACATAAATTTTAAGTCGTTGTAAATAAACGCCTTTGAGTATGCAAATACGTAGTAATCAATATGCACAAAATTTAGGTAAAATACAAAAGTATTTTAAAAGAAAACTTATAATTGTCATGAAAGACGCATAACCTCCAAGACATTAACAGTATTTGATTACATTGAAATATCTCGGTGCCACCTCTGATAGCACGAAATATGTAGGGGAGAGTAGGGATACTTGATTCCCTTTTCTTATTTTCACCTTTTTTTTTTGGAAAAATTTAGCAACTCGCACTGTTTTACATTTTCTGACAGCGTGTAACTTCAAGTTTTCATGCTCCTAAAATTAGAACGATACTTGAACCCGTTGATGAACTAGAAGCATTTTCGTGGGAGTAAAAAAAATTGCGATATTTTTGAAGTTATGGGAGACTTGATACTTTATTCAGGAAGCCCTAATCCATGGAAAAAATACAAACAAAACCCCAAGATAGAATGTTAATTGACTATTTTTCCATGTTTGTTCTCATTTCACAATCTATAATTGTCAGAAAAAAAAAATCTTTAGCTTATTCTCAACCCTTATGACATTGCATACTTATGGGCGCAATTTTTTATAAACTAGAGAAAATTAATTATTTTAGCCCTTTTCTTCAGATAATTGATGGATGAATATTAGCTATTGGATAAATATTAGTAATCTCGTAATCAGCAATGACCACGATCCATTGAGAAGAAGAATATACCGGGATCATTTGTACCCAAATATTAGGGATCGATTGTACCCAAAATCAACATTTTAGAAAACTTTTTCTGAAAAAAGTTGGAAGTTTTCCATCGCTTTGAAAATATTGTATTTTGAAGTTCATTTTACACTCGAATAATTGATGTATTGGAACAAATATTTTTTGTTATAATATTTCCATTTTAGGATCATTTTAAAATGATGAAAAAAGATCTTCAAGTCACATTTTGTGAAATTTAAAAAAAAAATTCAATAAACCAAAAACTTATTTTGTTAAAATTTTTTGAGCTTCAACCATTGCTGTTTTGTTCCATTTGGCACATTTTTTCGAGAACATTTGATCTTTGTACGACATTTCAGTTTGGAGATATAGCTAAGGAATCAAGTATCCCCAGGGATCAAGTATCCTCATTCTCCCCTACAGTAGAATCGAGCTACCATTTTTATCAAACATCCATTTAAAAACGTTTTCAATCATCGCAATATATCGTTAAGCTATTAAATTGACTTCTCTAGCAATTTTAAACTTACCAAAAACGTCGATTTTATAAAATAATTAATTAAATCCATATAAGATCCGAGCTATGCGCCTTAATGATATCCAATACTAGAGCAAAAGGGTTTGTTAATGTTTTTTGTTTAATCCGAGGTTTCACTTATCTGAGGTGGTCTCTCACCCGACTACCTCGAATAAGTGGGGTTCTAATGTACATCCTTTTGTATACCATCTTGGCGCAAAGTTCGATAAAATCTGGATCTTGTATCAACCTGATGGCTGGGACAACGCGGGAGCTAAAAAACCAGGACCCGGATAAGCGGGGTTCTACTGTTTAACGTTTCTGCTGACTTTTTGGATAAATGATCTCTATGTACTCTTTTTGGTGCCGTGGGATATGGTAACCCTACTCTAGAGGCAAACCAGTTTCACTCGGAGCCGCCCTAAGAAGAAAGTCAGTTTGGGAGAAGTTCACCAACACTCTCAATTTTGTTGTCAAAACAATTAACCAGCTGTTTGTAGCTGAAAACAAAACAGTTGAAATAATGAACGAAAAAATTATTATTGCCGCGATTTTGAACCTCTCAGCCAAGCATAATCGTACTATCTGCTGTCCAGTACAATCCGGACACGAAAAAAGACAATCCGGATGTGAAGAACCGAGTGAAGAAAATTCAGAAGGGAAAGCAAAATGATAGCTGCATGTAAACATTGCTCTCGTTCTCACGCACACCTACGTATGGAATAACTCGAAAACCGAAAGTCGTTTTTTTTTATTCAGACGGATCCAGAGGCAAATCCGGAATAAAAAAAACACGGTATAAGTGTTTGACCTCGAGGCGGCAATGCGCGCCAAACTCATCGGTTTTTCCTCAGCAATGAAGAGGGCTTTTGGAGGTTCAAGCACAGGAGTCAGCACAGGGCTCGGCCTCTTTCTCCAACCAACTACCATCGGAGACGGATCATTGCAATAAGTCAGCAGCCCGGGTGGCCTAAGTGGGAGGCCAAGTCAGAATATGGCCATAGTCGGAAGTCCAAATGGGACATGTTTGTTTACGAATATTGTTATTTGTTCTAAGTCGGTTATACAGTCCACTAATAGTTTGTTTGAATGAGTGCGGTTTTAATTATTTATCAACAAAAGGTCTGATGATATCGATCCACAGGCCCGTGCGAAGGACCCGCTCATGGGGGGGGTTTTCAAAATTCAAAATTCAAATTCAAGATTTTCAAACTTTTGAATCATTGCTCTCTCCGGCAAATCATCAATAAATTATTGAAAATAATGTTCCTTATTCTGAACTAGACATTTGCTCAAAAACAAATACGAAGCAATCAAGTTTACAAATGTAACATCAATATTTCAGAAAACACAGAAAACGAATGCGATTTAAAATTTTGAATAAAAGATTCGGGCATAAGAATAATAGAAATAAAATTCATCTATTTAACCTAGATTAAAAAAGAAACTTAATCTGAATTCTAAAATAAATTTCAGAAAAGATAAGAAATTTGTCATGATTTAAAATTGTTCAGCAAAACTATAATAATTTTTATTTATTAATCGTCTTAGTTAACATTCCTTTCCTTCATTTTTAATCGAAGGCTTGATTGAAAAACTCCACTATAATATTTTAAATTCGAAGAAATATTTAATCACCATTTTTGTGAAATCTTGATAAGGAAAAATCCATTTTGAACTTGTGAGAATACCTACTTGATGATTGAATTTAATTTGATACAAAGAAGAATATCAATTTTATTTCAAGAGTACCAGTGATCAAAATCATCAAACATCATTTTTTATTTCGTCCAGTTATCAACCTAAAAGACTGAAAAAGTTTAGTTCATTTCTGAAGTTTACAATTATTACTTTATATATTTATAAAACAACATGTTCAGTTATTTATTTATTTCTGTAGTCTTCATTGAAAGCTTTATTGCCAAAGTACAGGGTGGGAAATGGGTGATTTCTTAGAAAATCAATAAGAAACTTATAAAAATAAAAATATTAAATTTGAAGTTTTGTTATAAATATTCAAAGTACAAAGCAAATACTTATTTAATAAATGTTTTCGATTAAAATTTAGCTTTAAAGTTGCTGCTTCGAATAATTTCGAATCTTTCCATAAATGAAAAAATTAATAACGATAAAAAAAAACAGATTATTCAAAGTAATAAAAATAAGTAAAACCTTTATAAATTTTCAAGCGCAAGTTTTATAGTTTAAAATTTTAAGCTCTGAATATTTCAAAGCCATCAATTGAAATACTAGGTCCTAGAAAGGACAAAAGGTAGAAACTAGGTTTTTCTTTTAAAAAAATTAGATTTTTAGGCTTATTCTGTTTTCAGAGTACTAAAATTCAGACTTGATAAACAATGAAGAACTTATTTATATTATTTCTTAAGAAATAAAAAAAAATCGGAAAATTCATGGGAAATTTTAAAATAAAAAAAAATAAAATTCGGTAAATTTTAATTGAATTTTATATTCAAACAAAATAAGACGTTGAAAAATATACGTTTCTAATATCGATGATATGGAGTTTATAAGTCAAAAAATGAATCAGTTTTAAGTGAAATCAATCATTGATAACTGATGTTCTATCAAATCTTAATGAAATTAAAAAAAACTGATTCGTTATTTGTTCGTTATATTTAGTTTATTTAGGAATAATTATGATGATGATTATGATGCATGATATAAAAAAGTTTAATTCGACAGTTTTTATAAACTTGGAATATATCATTAACATACAAGCATGTCCGACTCTAGTAAGAAAATTTTAAATAAAAAAGATGTTATTTAATTTTACCAATTTGTTAAAACCTGCATTCGTTTTTCGCTTAAAAATATCTTAAATTAAATTTGATTTAAATGGAGTAACATGAACAAGTAGAAGACTGCTGTAGCACTTTTCGCAGAAACCAAAATTAGTTGCGATCTAGTGGAAAGTGGATAATTGATTTGAAGCCTGTCAATGAATTATGGACAAGAGAATCGTACTGATCATCTAAGAAACACTATCACGAGCCACTACAGCAAGATATTTGAATGTTCCAATACCATTTTTGATGAATCGACTCTTGAGTCATTCTCAAGCTTAATTACCAACACTTTGAATAGTAATGATGCCCAAGCTTTGATAAACCCTATTTCGGAGAATGAGTTGAAAAATGTAATTAAAGGAGCTGCCAAAAAGAAAAGTCCAGGACCAGATGGAATATCGTACGAGTTTTACTCGATTCATTTTGAAACCATTAAAAATGATTTGCTTCACCTGTTCAACGGATATCTGAATGGTTCTTTGGTTCCACCGAAAGAATTCACTGCTGGAATCATAACTCTTATACCCAAAATGAAAGATGCTAGTAATTTGGACCATTTTAGACCTATTTCGATGCTTAATACAGACTACAAGCTTTTTACTAAAATTTTGGCTAATAGGCTATGCTCAGTGTCCGAAAAACTTCTAGGACGCGGACAAATCGCTTGTACGGAAAATCAATCTTGCACAGAGAATTTGAAAAAAATTCGCTCAATAGTTGCAAAAGCCCAAGAATCTAAAAAGTTTAAATCCTTCTTGTTGAGTACAGATCTTGAGAAGGCGTTTGACAAAGTCAATCACTGTTTTTTATGGAAAGTTCTTAGTTTTTTCGGAATCCCAAATCAATTCATTCAATGTTTGAAAAATCTGTATGCCTCTGCGTATTCTCGTATTCTCTTCAGTGGTTTCATGACTAAAGAAATAAAAATTGAAAGCTCTGTAAGACAAGGATGTCCACTTAGTATGATACTATTTGTCCTCTACATGGAACCCTTGATAAGAAAAATCGACAGCAGCGTTTCTGGAATACTGATCGCCTCCGAATTCATCCGAATTTTGGCATATGCTGATGACTTAGTCTTTGTTATAAGGAACGAGGCTGAGTTTGATTTGGTTTTACAAATCATTAACTCATATGCCGAATTATCTTGTGTTAAACTAAACATGGAAAAATCTGCTTACATCCGTTTCAACAATGCTAAAGGTGGTCCTCAACAAGTAAGAGAAGCATCAGAGCTTAAAATACTCGGAGTAACAATAACTACTGAATGGTCAAGCATTATCCGGAAAAACTTTAAGAAACTAACAAAGGACATTTCTTTCCGAATAAATCAACATTCGAAAAGGAATCTAAATTTGGTTGAAAGAGCATGGCTGTTGAATGTATTCATACTTTCCAAACTATGGTATGTCTGTCAAGTTTTTCCTCCAGATAACAAATATATTGCCGAAATCAAAAAAATTGTTGGACGTTTCATCTGGGAACCTGGTCAAATATTCAAAGTGGAGAGAAACCAGCTATATTTGGATTATGAAAAAGGTGGAATTAAACTTGTGGACGTGGAATCAAAGGCAAAAGCATTATTCATAAAGGGTGCAGTATTTGGAGGAACAAGTTCTGATATCGTCGACACAGTGCTTTTGAGTATTTCGAGGAAAAAATGCTTAAGCCGAAATTCACTAGAATGGTTGGAAACAGGACTTTTCTTAAGTCAAAACTTCACGTTAACAGAGGTGCGTTCGCTGTATATCTACTTCATCGATCAACAGAACACCATTCCGAAAATAACAACAACCTTTCCGGAAATCCAGTGGTCAAATGTGTGGTCTAACATCAGTCTCAGTTTTATCCCAAGTGAAAGCAAATCACAGCTATTTTTACTGTACAATGATCTTCTAAACAACAAAAAAAAGTTATTCGAATACAACATAGGTAGATTGGCAAATAATCATTGTGATCATTGTCAAACAATTGAATCGAATAGTCATATAATTAAAAATTGTATAAAATCAAACGAAATTTGGATTTGGTTGAAGAACATATTGCAACAACGGTTGAAAATAATTACGAATGATCCCGAAAATATATTGACGAAGAAAACAAATGAGAATAACAAACAAGAAAAAGCCGGCCTTTGGTTAGTAGCAAAAGTTATATCATACTTGATAAAAAACCGCAAAAATCCCAGTTTGTATGTGTTGCAAAAAGAAATAAGAGAAAATAGGTGGAAAAACAAAAATGCATTTTCTGCGAATTTTGGAAATTGGCTAAATTTAAGTTAGTTAATATAAGTAGAGTAGAAAAATGCAAAAAATGTACAAATGAGGAGATAGTCTTGTAGTAAATAAGTGTTAAAAAAAAAAAAAAAAAAGAGGAGGCACTACGTTTTTCGATACAGTTAAAAAAAAAAGTCTAAAAAGAAATTCTTATATGATTTTCACCTGTTTTCAAAAGTGATTAAAAAGCAAAGCTGTTAGACAAAAACCTAATTGCATATTTTGATTTGGGAAGCAGGAAAAATGTGAAATTTGAGGCTTTGAGTAATATGTCAAAAACTTTTTGGATATGAAGTTTAGGATTCATAGGAATAAGAAACAAAAAATACAATTGAGGCTGAAATTGGTTTCTTGAGGAATATTTCATATCAGCATAAAATGTGGAATGACATTTACCTTTTTTAACAATCAAAGTGGTTAGTCAAAGTCAGCGTCAAATGTAAAATCTGTTTGGTTACACTTCTTGGTAAAAACCAACTTTTAACACGAGTTATTTAGAGTTTATGTGTGCAAAGATTTGAGTTTCAATACAAAAGGTATTAACTGAATTGCAAATCGAAATCAACGTCTACAATTAATTAGTTTCAACTCGTGAACGTCATATAGATCCGTAAAATGAAATGTTTTTAGCCTAGAGAATGATTTAAGATGAAATTCCGCCGGAGGCGAGCCAATTTTCTGACATATTTGTCAACACTCATTTTTAAACACCTTTTGGGATCAAGTGATTTCCGATAAATTAATTTCTTGTACTGAAAATTTTACTTGGAAAAAATCTCCATGGGGGGGGGGGGTTGGGGGGGGGGGTTAAACCCCTTAACCCCCCCCCCCCCCCCCCCGTTCGCACGGCCTTGTCGATCCACACCATCAGGGGCGATCCTGATCAACAGGGGTGCGTCTTTTGGCACTGAAAAACAATATATTCAATTGACATCACTGCTTGTGACTCGCGAAGTTTTGCATGAAAAGTTGTCATGCAATACCCCACTAGGCATCCTAAAATGATGTTAATTTTTCAGTAAAAAATTATCAATTTTCCCATACAAAACTCAAAGTTCGAATTTATTCATGTAAACGTTATCTACAAATTCTGCATAAAATCATGAATGAGTTTTGAACCAAAACAAAGCTTCTTAGACCCCAGGGTTTGAGAAATTAAAAAATGACCCCAAATCGACCCCGTCTAAGAAAATATGGCAAGTTTGAAATGTTATGATATTTGATTGTTCACATTTTCCAAAGTGTTGCCCATAAAAAGGCGTTGTATATCACTAAACATGTGGTACGTAGTAACATTAAGATCTTCGAATACCTTATGTTGCACGTGTTGCATGATCTTCTTGGAGTAACATTTAAATAGTAGCTGATCGCAAGGCTTCGCATCGGTGAATGAAATCGGGAAAATAAACTAGCACTGACTGACAGAGGTTTGTTTCCTTCAAAATTCACCAATGAATGTGTCACATCAAAAGTTCATGGCCGGAGCGTTTGCGCACACTCGACGAAGCTGATTCTGTTGGAAGTGCTAAGATGAACTTCGATGATAAATGTTTTGCTTTTGAATTGCCAGTGTTTAGTTCAAATTCAAACGGCCTTGAAAGCAGGTGATCCGGTTGGGATACTTCTGTTGGGAAAAGTGCACGTTTTTTTCACACTTTTGAAGTAACTTCGCCCCAAGAACTTCGCCCTGATTCCGAAAGCAATCCAAAAGTGCTCCTCAGCCAGCACTTGAAGTGGGCGGGTTCGTAATCGGGATATTATCCTACGTGTGTGATTTGTAACTATTAGCATGGAATGGTTCAGACAGCAGACGCACCGAATAGGCTCCAACATTCTCAGGCTCATTATCGTTTAGTTGCGTCGTTTTCGCGGTACGCCAAAATGGAATTTGAATTGAAACAGCCTTTTTGGCTCGTTTGGGTTTAGATGAAAGGAAGCATCATATTGTATATGTATATCGTTGTGGGTTTGGGCAAATGGTAGTGGTCCCTTACGATTACGACTGATGGAAAAGAAGATATCTTTGGTGTGGTTAGTGAAAAGTCGATTCTCGTATGTGCGATACTGTACGTGAGTTCATAATTGCTATGATCATTGAACGGTAGATTTGTTGAGGCGTAAACTTGCCGTCTTCTAAATATATAGTATGATTGCTTTATTCTATTAGCAATTCATAAACTAAAGTTGTCAGATTTTTTTCCATGCGTATCCGGGCCAGGAAAATCCTAGCTATTTTATCTAAAAACCTGGGAAAATCCGGACATTTGATTTTTAAATTACAACTCAAGATTCGGGCAAATTTGGACAAAACCAAGTCAACAAAGGTCAAAAAGAAAAATACACTTTTTTTCTCAGCGGACCACGCCAACAGATTTTGAAGCGTATTTTAATTCTGTTCATGATTATTTGGATGAAACTTGCTAAAAACAAATCGTTTTTGAACGCAAAAATAAAAAATCATTGAAAAACTAAATTTGAGTATAAGATTCGATTTTAACGAACACAAACACACACAGGATCTCACTGAAACTGTTTCCCCGAAGAGATTCCTTTTAACTTAACTCTAACTTAATCCGGATTCTTATCAACGAAATCCGAGCAACGGGACCGGACCGAATTTTTTTCCAAATATTGTACTAAATATCCGAACAAGTCCGGGTAAAATTGGGCAATCTTGCAAGCTTATCATAAACATACAAACAATTCGGATAACACTAAAGGTAAGATTTACACAATTGTTCAAACAGCTTGTAAATAAATGTCCCTAATTTATTGAAATTGAAGTACTAACGGAGTTGATACAAAAATAAAAGATTTGGAAGGATAACAATGAGCTGAATAAAACGTCCACAATTTTTTTAGTAAAAACATGAAATTTTATCAAGTAATGATGGCTCCATAGAGCTTAGGGAGTAAGAACAATTTAACTGGAAAAACTGTTAGTTTTGAGCAATTACAAGCTGATGGAAGTATTTTTCAGCTAATTTATTTTCCAATGAAATGGGCAAATGGAAGAGCAAACATTGACCAAAATGAAACGACTCAACCAATCAGTATTTTTGGGAAATTAAATGATAACAACCTTAGGAAATTTCAATGAAACTTCTTATGCTAACGACCTCCAGGGAAAAGGCGTGGGAGGAAGTAGTCAATAAACTTAAATCGACAGACAGTGTGCATCTTGAAGTACAATTAAATTGACTAATCAAGCATTGTTTATTTCGTATAATTTATTTCCAAATAAAATTCTGGTCCGAAGGCAGAAGATTTCCCAAAATGACAAAATCAGTAATTGCATCCATGCTTCCTGGATCTGCTCGTGTTTGATAAACAAGATAAGATACACATAAGGTACACATCGATAAATTAATCGTTTATTGCGTAAATCAATGACGGCTCTGGGAATAGCCGATCTTCTCGAGGTTCTTTCAGTATCAGGAACGTAAAAATCTTCAGCCTTAGCGTTTTCCACTCACTGTAAACGTACGTGACCGAAATGGAAACGGAAGGTTAGAGTAGCATCAAAACCGGTACTCCTACCTAAATACATACCTATGAAGGATTTTCTGTGCTGTGCGCTGATGGGGACATTTGCTATGATATGATTCCGAGATCTACGTGCGGACACAGAAGGTACACACATGCACTGTTCCTAACTTTTCCATCTTTATTGTCCTTCGGAAGGCGGGTGGTGTGTTGGTTTGTACGTGAGCAGAAAGGACAAACAAGTGACCAAGCTCTTCTCCGATATTTACCAATGTAAGCGTTCCGTTCGCTTCGATTCTTCAACGATTGATTCTCCTTTGATTATTTTTTTCCGTCAGTCGGACAATATTCAGAACTTTTTTGTTTAGATAAAACCATGACATTAACCGGCAGATATAATTGGACATTGACGTTTGGGCAGATAAACCAAAACCAATCACACAGGGAGATTGGAACTTCTTCATGGTAGATAAGTCACATATCGTTTGTACGAGAAAAGGCTAATCGACTGCTTGAAAAGGGAAGATAGGAAACGATGTAGTTTAACAGCTGGCGAAAAAAGATTTAAAAGACTATAAGAGTATATGGAGACTATAACCTTCCGAATCTTACGTGGAGCTTTGATGAAATCACGAACGGGTATCTTCCTATGAACGCATCCACCGAATCAGAGTTGACAGTTGTCGAGACGACTCTAGCTGCTGGACTATCTCAAATGTGCTCAAGAGAAAACGCAAACGGTAGAGTTCTTGACTTGATCTTTACAAACAGACCTGAGATAGCCGAGATTGTGGATCCCCCGAATTCTATCTTGCCAACTGACCGCCATCACCAACCGCATGTTGTTTTACTCGATTGCTTTGAAGAAAATGTTGTAATCGAAGACGAATATCATCTCGACCTCGATTTCAGAAGATGTAATTTTCCCCTCGTAATAGAAGCACTAGCATCCATAGATTGGTTACAGCTTATTGGCAGCCTTTATCCCGATGAAGCTGTCTCGATCTTCTACGAACAGTTGCTAAGAATAGTCGCGCTTCATACTCCAAAGAAACGACCTTTCCAACATCAGTCGTACAAGCAACCTTGGTGGAACGCCGACCTTCGTCGTTTAAGAAACAGGCTACGCAAGATACGCAAACGATACTTCTTGAATAAAACAGCAGCAAATAAAGCCGATCTAGCATCAACGGAAGCTGATTACTCAGCGTTACGCAACACTCTTTTCAGGAGATACGTCAATGATATGGAGAGGGAAGTGAAAAGCAATCCTTCTGAATTCTGGAAATTTATCAAGTCTAGACGTCGTACCAGCAGCTTTCCATCGCGAATATCGTTTGACGGGCGCTCCTCCGAAACTGCCTGTGAATCTGCAAACCTTTTTGCAGATTTTTTTAAGAGCGTTTATTCAACACAAATGCCACCTGCTATTAACGAAAACTTCGCAACATTGCCTGCATTTGACATCAACCTTCCTCAGCCGCTTCTAACCCAGAATGAAGTCTTGACAGCTCTGAAAACTATCGATCCGTCGAAAGGACCAGGTCCAGATGGCATCCCGCCGTGTCTTATACTGGGCATTGCGGAATCACTTGCCGAACCACTGCAAATCATTTTTAATCGGTCACTTAACGAAGGTATTTTCCCTAGCATTTGGAAGACGGCCGCTATAACACCAATACACAAATCGGGAAACAATCATAGCGTGGAGAACTACAGACCTATTTCGATTCTCTGTTGCTTGTCAAAGGTTTTTGAGTCAATTATCTACGAGAGACTTTACAACGCTGCTAAACCAATAATAACCGAACACCAACATGGTTTCATGAAAAAAAGGTCAACGGTCTCGAATCTGATGAGCTACTCTGCCACACTCCATACCGCTGTCAGCAAAAAGCAACAAGTAGATGCCATTTACATAGATTTCTCAAAAGCATTTGATAAAGTTCCACATGAAATCGCAATCAGGAAAATAGAACGCTATGGCTTTCCGTCATGGTCTACAAAATGGCTCTACTCCTACTTGACAAACCGACGAGCATTTGTGAATCTACGAGGAATCAGATCTCAGCCATTTGACGTCCCTTCCGGTGTTCCCCAGGGTAGCCACATAGGACCACTAATCTTTATCCTTTTTGTTAATGATCTTGCTTGTTTACTGCAATCCTCTAAATTGATGTACGCAGATGACCTTAAGATTTATCGGAAAATCGAATCACCAGTGGACTGTGCAGCACTTCAAGCCGACATCTCGACACTTTTAGACTGGTGCAAGTCTCATGGGATGGAAGCTAATGCCAGTAAATGCCGATGCATAACTTTCTGCAGAGCTAGAACTCCACTTCGTTTTGCCTACAAAATGGACACAGCAGAAATGGAACGAGTAGTTTCGATTAAAGATCTCGGAGTTATTTTTGATCAGAAACTGAGTTTTTCAGAACACATAGCCGCCACAACCGCAAAAGCCTTTGCCATTTTCGGCTTTATTCGTAGAAACACTGTTGAGTTTGAGGATGTATACTGTCTTAAAGCGGTTTACTGCGCCTTGGTGCGCAGCGTTCTGGAATACGCCGTGGTAGTTTGGGCGCCGCATCAAACAGTACACACTGAAAGATTAGAAAGGGTACAAAAGAAGTTCCTACGATTTGCACTCCGTCGACTGCCGTGGAATGATGCCGTTCGACTGCCACCGTATGCCGAAAGATGCAATCTAATAAGTCTTGAGACCCTGCGACGCAGACGAATATACATCCAAAGAATGTTTGTTTTTGATTTGTTGATGAACAATATTGATTGTCCTCTACTGCTACAAAGCATCCACATTCATGCTCCAGCGAGACGTCTTCGTCAACAGAACTTCTTGTGGATACCATCTAGTCGCACAGTTTTTGCCCAAAATAACCCTATGCATAATTGTTGTCGTGTTTTTAATGAAGTGTCTAACGTTTTTAATTTTAATCAGTCCAAAGAAGTGTTTAGAAATAATATTCGTAGTCTTAGAACATAAATCATGTTTAGTTTAAGATATGTCTGTATGGTTTCTATCAAAGACATTAAATAAATAAATAAATAAAAAAAAAAAAAAATTCAGTCCTGTGACCCGGTTTTGATTTTTTTATCAACTTGATATAGAAAAACCCCTGGAACCATGCAAAATCATAAGCGTGGACATCATCGGACGGAATGAAAAAATGAATTTGACAAAGCAAATGGCTGACAAAAAACGCTAATTGACTTACTAGTCGGCTAATTTTTATCGTGAAATTTAGCGGATACAGC
Organism: Uranotaenia lowii; assembly: GCF_029784155.1. Taxonomy (NCBI): domain Eukaryota; kingdom Metazoa; phylum Arthropoda; class Insecta; order Diptera; family Culicidae; genus Uranotaenia; species Uranotaenia lowii. The sequence continues at coordinate 187,954,399 of NC_073693.1, read as the reverse complement.
TAGATATAAGTTTTTCTAACTGAAAATACTTGGACATGTAAATTTTCTATCGATGTAGCAGCATTTATCAGCCTTAATTTTGAATAAAAATTATTTTGTTTAATTTTAGGAATTATGTGAATAAGTCCGAGCAAAATTCAGAATTATTACCTAAATAGTCCCACCAAATGAACCTGAACGGAATTCTTTCAAACTTTTCTTTGAAAACTTGGCTAAATCCGGATAAAATCGGCAATCTGGATGATGATACCAAAACACTCTAGTAGAAAAAAAAATGTGTACTCTATAATCTTGCATAACCAAAAATCTAACTGAACTTTATTATAAAAATTACTTACCTAATAATGCCTTTGTTTGGTATAACAAAGATTGCGTACACCTTCGACAACACGTTTTTTTCCAATTGCAGCCATTTTGAATTTATGAAATCTTTCAGAAATGGAAATTATAAAGGCTATGTGTCAACTAATAAACTATATATTTTATTCAAACACAATTCAAACATGAACCTAATTTGCATCACATTGTAGAAGAAATCGTAGAACGTATGCGTGGAGAAACATAAAATCAACGTGTGGATTTTTTTTATTGTACTGTAAAATTAGGGTGAATTGTGACAGTTTACGGAATATTTTCGTAATATTTCTGTCAAATTATGTTAAGTCGATCTTAACAAAACTCAATCAAAGTAAAAATAGCATGGATTTATTACTATCAATTTTGAACAGCAATTTTTGTTTACCCTCCCAAGTAAGGTGAATAAGAACAGTGGCTTTTAATCGAGGAATACGTTCATTTGAACTTCCATCATATTGAACATGTATCAGTGCATTGCTTTTCACTTCGCAGATATTTTTTGTTTATTCCTTTCCGATGTAATCACCTTTAATCATCTTCCAACAAATATAAGGTGCAGTGCCTACCTCTAGGGGCAAAAATTATCGTAATAATTTGTTAGAGTTTATTTTTTGATTTCAAACGAAAGCTGAAAGCGTTATCTTCTTGATTGATAGATAATGATTATCTTTCGTTAAACATGTTTTTTTTTCGTTTACAGATGAACACTGTACTATATTCTTTTATCATTTTTTTTTTTTTTTTTGATAGACACGAATGCCATAATGCTGGTAAAGTGTCAAAAATAAAACCTAAAAAAAAAAAATTTTTTTTTGAGCAAATTTCCATATTACATTCTATTTCTCGTTATCTGTTATCTGAAATGCATTTAATAATCTACTTTGAGTTATACGATCATCTTTTCAATTTACATTTTTTAATATTTATTAAAATGTAAATGCTTTTCTTTAAAAAAAAAAAGAAAATTAGAACATATTCATCGAATTCTGATTTACAGCAACTTAAAAACATGGGGATATGAAATCTGTTTTTTATAATTCCATCCGGACCAACAGAAGTTGACGATCAAAGCTTAAATCGTCAACTTCTGTTGGTCCTGATGGAATTCCGTCCAACGTTCTGAAAAAATGCCTTGATGCCCTGTGGAAGCCTCTCTTGACAATCTTCAACCTGTCTATTCACTCTGATAAATTTCCAAGTGCATGGAAAAGGTCATATATGTTTCCAGTTTACAAGAAAGGCAACAAGCATGACATACTGAATTACAGAGGAATCACTTCCCTTTGTTCCTGTTCAAAGGTATTGGAAATTTTGATGTCACAGAGACTTTTCACTGCTGCCAAGTCGTACATTTCTTTCGATCAACACGGCTTTTACCCTGGACGTTCGACAAATACAAATTTACTGGAGTTTGCTTCATTTTGCATCCGTACCATGGACAAAGGAGGTCAAGTCGACACAATATATACTGACCTCAAGGCTGCCTTTGATCGCATTGACCACCGTTTACTCCTAGCGAAATTAAAAAAGCTTGGGCTTGGAGACGGACTCGTGATTTGGTTCGAATCATTTCTCACGAATCGTTTTCTTACTGTGCGACTGGGAAATGCTGAGTCTTTTGTGTTCCAGAATAGCTCCGGAGTACCTCAAGGTAGCAATATCGGACCTCTCTTATTCTGTATCTATTACAATGACGTTACATACGCCCTACCGTCGGGCTGCAGAATGCTGTATGCTGATGACCTCAAAATTTATCGGAAGATTGAAAATTATACCGACTGTTTGGAGTTGCAACAAATTTTGAACAAATTTATGGAGTGGTGCGATCTGAATTGCTTAACGGTCAGTGTGGTGAATTGCAATATCATCAGCTTTACGCGGAAAAAGAGTCCGTTGGTTTGGAATTACACTTTGAAGAATTCCACGCTTGAACGAGTTTCCGTTATAAAAGATTTAGGTGTACTGTTGGACTCAAAAATGACGTTTGAATATCATCTGAATCATGTCATTGCCAAGGCGAACCGCAATTTAGGTTTTATTCTGCGAACGACCAGAGAATTTACGAACCTACGCTGCCTACGGACTTTGTACTGTGCATTAGTTCGATCGCACCTTGAATCGGCGGCTATCATCTGGTGCCCTAGTCATGACAATTGGGTTAATAGAATCGAATCCGTACAAGCGAAATTCACCCGCTCAGTGCTTCGGATTTGCCCCTGGCCAGTACCTGATGAATCTCCCTCATATACGCAACGATGCTCCTGGCTGAAACTGGATACTCTTGCTGATCGACGAGAATACCTCAAAGCGGCGTTCGTCGGGAAATTGCTGCTCGGATGCATTGATGCTCCAAACATTCTTGCGAGGATAGACTTCAACGTAACTCCCAGACAACTGAGAAGCCGAGAATTTCTTCGGCTTGGATTCCATCGAACGCTCTACGGCCAGAAAGAGCCTATTCGTGCAATGTGCGCAGTGTTTAATGATAGATGCAGTGAATTTGACTTTCATTTGACCGTAGATACTTTGTTGAACCGCTTACGAACTTCAATGTTAAGATGATTTTAATTTGTATTCTGTATCTCATGTTAGATCTTAGTATTATTTTATTTTATAATCTCTGTATTTCAATTTTTAATTCCTGACAAACTATTGTAATGCTAATGTATTGTTCTTGCCATTGATGGGTTTTTATGCCTAGTGCTTTTCCCATCTCATCCATTTAGACTTTTAGTTCGATGGATTAATAAATAAATAAATAAATAAATAAATAAAAAGAAAAACCCTCAATTAACATAGAAAATTCTACCATTTTCATTTTATTCTTTAACCCCCTTTCTAAAATTTGTACACGCATTTCATAGTCTGTAAATAAATATACTAACTTCTATTTTCTTGATATCTTAATTTTTTTCTTGGCTTTTGAATTTCTGAAGTGAAACGAATCATTTTCCATTTTTCAAATTGAAACTTTTTGCGATGAAAAATTATTTGAATTCCTGGTTTTATGATAAAAGAATAAGAAATTAAACTTAAAATTGTCAAATTTTACCCTAATTTTTTTTGCTATTTCACAACAATGTTCAAAACCTGGCTTTAGGAATATGTAGGTAGTTTAATTTTTTTTAATGTTCATTCTACAATTTGATATTTATTGTGATGTTGAATCATAAATCGGAAATGAAACTCAAAAGCTTTCTTCGCATATCTTAATCACTTTTCAGGATTTGTTACATTTGAGTGTAAACCAATGTTTGTACCGTAATCCGGGGTAATATTGATCACTTTTTTCAATATTTTTAGATTATTTTTTTTCAGTTGAGAGGAATCTGGAATGTGTTTCATATTTTTTAAACCAGTACTGTACTCCAATGAACGTAGAACATGGTTGCAGAAATTTATTAGACCACTTTAAATTTCATTTAAAAATCGATTTTGTTTCTGTTTTGAATTTGATGCTTTGGGGTTACATTGTTCAGATGGTTTTAACGAGTTTTATTGATCATAAAGGATACAAAACACCTTCGTCATATTAACAAATGCTAGTTTGTCAATGTTGTCTTGCTTTTTAACGATTTCTTTTAAAAACATTTGTAATAAAAATAACTAACATGGTGCATACATTTAGGGGCAAAAATAACTTCTCAATAGTTTGAACTAAAAACTACATATTAAATTTTACTTTCACACATTCCTCTAAACAGAAAAAACATTTGACTATTACGTGTCACTGAAAACTGCAACCTTTAAAATAAATCACCTGTAATTAACAAAACCTGTCATTTTCAATTGTTTTCCTTGAAAGTTAACGAAGATTCATTTATTATTTCAGCAAATGCTCTGTAAAAAGTTGTACACTTAAAATTAAATGTCACGTAGTCATGTTTTCGACCTATAAAATTATGGTAAATGTCCTGCTCCTTTTTGTTACAGGACATTTGCGTTATTTTACAGGAAATAATTTTTGCTGTGTAGGCCCTCCCACTATTTTCATTTTTTCTTCAAAGTTAACCTTTTGATGGGGTTCCTTCCCATTTGTCTAATACGGACTTACTCTGGGAGAGTGTCCTTATTATTTAAATATTAAAAATTTGTCACTTAACGACTATAAAAATAGAACTATAACTATACATATACAAAGAAAAAAAGTAGTTCTTTCACATTCAACAACCCTTTTGCTTTTTAAAATGCTTTTTGGTTTCATCAGAAGAGCTGTTTGTTTTCAAGCCTTAGAAAAATAGATATTTAAAGTTATCGAAATTACATTTTTACTAACAGAAAAATAAATTCAAATACAAACCAAATTTTGCCTATTTGATACGCAATTCATAGGTTTTCAAACATAGAAAACAGTTATTAAAAATTTAAACTATAGACTGAGTTATTGTAGATAATATGCAAAAATTTATTGTTATTCAAAGTTGCCCCGATGAACAAAGTTACCCCGTTTTACGGTAGTACATATTATCAAAATTTTATTTTGTTCTTTTTTTCTTAGTATTGAAATTTGGTTGATATTTTTCTTTAGACTACAATTTTTATTCATCAAACTTCTTGTTTTTGAAGATATTATTGAATCAAAACCTGTTTCTGACTGCTAATACTGAATGTTGAAAATTTTGGGTTTTTGTCCTACAACCTCTTCTACATCCTAAATTCCCTTTAATTAGGCTTGCCAGATACTTTCAGAAAACAAGCGGGACATTTCACTACAAAAAAGCGGGACAAAGCCGTAAATAGCGGGACATTTAAGAAACTCTTAAAAAAGCTTAATTTTATTGTCAAACAAAACTATACACATACCAAAGTTATTCTTAGAATATGTACACTAAGGTTTTTTTTAAGCGGATTGATTTTACTCAGTTTTTTTTACACAATTTAAATTTACACGGTTTTTTGCAATAACCAGAGTCATTTTACACGGTTCTCGTTAATCGACAAGTTATTCGAGAGAAATATTTCAAGTTCTACACGTAAACGATGGATTCGATATCGCGTAAAAATCTTTTGTGAAGTAACAAATATGTGTCAAATTAGTTTCTAAAAATTAGAAAACTCCAGAGAACTTCCATCATTTTATGCTTTGGAAGATTGACTTAAATAAGATAGAGCAATTAAACTAAGATTCTGTCGAAAAATTAAGATCTTAAATCATTTGGAAGCAACTTAAACAATATTTTCTTCATACCAAAGATGAACGTGCTCGAAAAACGCTTAACTGAATCAGAATCTCACTATAACTTTAGGGTTATTTCACTTTCAAAAAATCGATTTTTTTATTTTTTTATTTTCTTATTGTAAAACATTTCAAGAATGTTGTGTCAAATTTTCAAGTCAATTGAAGCAAAACTGTAGAAGTTATAGGCCTTTATCTCCTCCTATCTAATACTGCAAGAAAGCAAGACCAGAAACTTCAAACGCGTTTTTCTCGAAAGCACATTTTTAAAGTCCGTGGACATCGTCATTTGAAAACTACTTATCCGATTCTTTTCAAATTTGGAACATATTTTCTACATATAAAATACCAGACCCCAACGTTTTTCTTTTTTGATTTTTTTACTTTGGGGAGATTTTAGAGGTGAAAAATGGCGGATTTTTAAGTGAAAAATCGTAGTTTTTACTTCAAACAGCCACAAAAATTTCATAAAAATATTTTTAAGTTAAATAAAAACGTTGCGGTCCAGAAAAACATCTATTAAAAATATTTTGCTCTGATTTTTTGACTTCAGATGATTCTGTGCTGAGATACAGTGTCCACCGCAAATCCTGTTTTCTAAAAGGCATCCTCGAAAATGCTCCGTCACCGGCTCATTTTTCAATATTTTTCTACGAAAAAATTACTAAATGTTCTTTTAACAATGCTTTGTATAATGCAAAAAATTTGAATACATTTGTTCGAACGATAGCTCTAGGAAAAAATCGTGAAAATGGTGTTTTTTTTTATACCCGTTAGACCCTACCCCCCCCTTAAACTAAATGGATACATTCTTAACATTTTATTAAAAAATCGTTTAAATTAATTTATGGTTTCCTTATACTGATAAGGCACAAATAAGACGTTCTCGTGATGTTACCATAAACATGTAATGAAATATTTCATCGTTATCTGCTTAGTTATTTAGAGCAGGGGTGAGCAACATTTTAAAGAAACGGGCCACTTTAAATTTGAAATTCTTTCGGCGGGCCGCATTAAAATGAAATTTAGGTAATAATAGTTTGCGTAATTAAAAATAATTAATTAAAAAAAAATTTGAAAAAGAATAAATAAAACGAATTTATGTACTTGTATAAACTTTTTTTTTTTAATTTAAAATGATTAAACCAGCCAAAATTGAATAGGTTCATCACTAAACCTTGATCATTTTTTTTTTATAATTGAAATGTTTCAATTGAATTGAAATGTTTAGCGAATATTTTTTTCTACAAAAGGAAACATTCTTTGCTTCTCTTCAATAATTAAAAATAAAATATATTCAAAGTCTTTCTATGGTTCGTAAAAAATTTGAATGGTTTTCTTAGCAAAAACTTTTTTGTGAGAACCGATGTGATGGTTTTTTTTCGCCATCACTTCCATTCAGAAGTTTCATGTTGCTTAACCATGGCGGATTTTTTCTGTGCCCATTTTCAAAATTTTTTCACAATTTGTTTAAATTTAGTAGTGAACCCTTTTTTTTGTTATAAACGGTGATTTTTTTTTAAATTTGAAGTTTCGTATGAAACCATATCATTAAGATGTTGAGCAAGGTATGAAAACCATAAAAAAATCATAATTTCCCAGATCTTTAACCAGATTTGTCAATGTTCCAGTTAACATTTTTAATTCTGCACAGTGGTGCAGAACATCAATCTAGCTGTACGAAATTAATAGCGCTCAGGGATGAAGAGATAGACATTTGATGTCTTCAGCAACATTGTTCAGTTTTACATGGAGCATATTCTAGTATCAAAATTTTTGCCAAGGGGTCCACCGCTAGCGAGATAAAAATGCTAACTTTTTTGATTTTCAAATTAGGGCTTTGATGTCTTCGACATGAGACAATTGCAGATCGTGAGACAATTGTAGATCGTGGCATGTGTCAACTTTGTTTCAAAGACAGCGAACCATTTTATCCAACCTACAACGTGTCAGGTTCAAAAAACTGTTTTGTCAAGAGATTTTTTTTACTTTGACTGTAACTCCTGAGGGTGATGTGATAGAACTTTGACATATTCAACAAACTTATGTATTTTGATAAACAACTTTGTCGAAGACATCAAATCCCTAATTTGAAAATCAAAAAAGTTAGCATTTTTATCTCGCTATCGGTGGACCCCTCGGCAAAAATTTTGATACTAGAATATGCTCCATGTAAAACTGAACAATGTTGCTGAAGACATCAAATATCTATCTCTTCATCCCTGACCGCTATGAATTTCGTACAGCTAGATTGATGTTCTGCACCACTCTGTGCAATGATGTCAGAAGAAGTTGAAAACTTAATTTTTCAAATATCTTTAAATTGCGGATATTAATTTTTTTAAAGCATTATATCTCTAAAACAAGAATATCTTTGAAATATCTGAATTCTTGATTAAATGAAGCCGCCGACCGTGACCTAGAGGATAGCGTTTCAGTCTTCTAAGCCAGAGGTTATGAGATCGAGTCTCGGTTACGGCATACATAGTACTCTTTCTGTGGGGGCTGGAGGTGTTAGCATTAGTAAGATGCTAGCCACTAGAGTTTAGATCTCTTCTAAGGAACATAAAGTTTCACTGAGATCCTATGTGTGAGTTCGTTTTAAATGAAGGGTAGTAATCAGCTATTGGTTTTTAAGTTGGGTTATTGGTTTATCAGCTATGAAAGCTCGATTTTACCCAAACCTGATCAATATAAAAAATTTCACACGGCATATTACTGACCTTAGAAGTGATAGACCAAATCTGTGAAATGTTTTGAATTCAGGACGATAAAAATGTTGTTCCCCTGTATAATCGTTACAAACTTTTTGAGTTGAATCGCAGAATTACAGACATTGTTTTTGTCTAGAAATCAGAACTCCGCTGAGTCATGTCGATAAGAAATCACTAATCGATCACCCAGTTTTTATTGTAAAACATTCCTTATTTTCTTCTTTCATCATACAATTTTAACTTTACTTGAAACGAAATATAATGACTTGACAAACTCGTTTTTCCAGTAAATAATATTGCATATATGTCTTTAAAAGAACTCAATAGTAAGCTTAAATCTTACAAAAAGTCAACAATGTAAATGATTATGGGACAAATGCCACTGCAAGCAAGTGACGTGTATATCAATTTATTAATACATCATTTTTTTTTTGTTTTGTGGGGACTGCTATTTTTTGATCATTAATAATCTATCGTAGAAAAAAAAATCGTGAAATAAATTTAATTTGAGATAAGCTTTGCGGGCCGCACAAATATTTAGAGTAATCGTAGTATATCGTAGTTTAAGCAAGCCAATGGCTTGTGATATAGCTCAGTTTGCAAGTCTATTGTCTCTTGAGCAGCTGTCTGCGAGTTCGAGCCCTAGAGTAAACATCGAACACAGTTGTACCGGATAAATTTTTCGATAACGATCCGCCAACTGCAACGTTGATAAAGTCGCGAATGCCATAAAGATGGTAAAACGACTAGAATCGAAACAAAAAAAGTAGTTTAAGCTTCCAGAAACCAATCAAGATTATTTTGTTGAATAGAGTTTTTTGTTGATTTTGCAAATAAAGTGAAAATATCCGGGCAATCCGGCAAGCTTGCGTAGATCAGCTTACAAAATGTAAATGAAAGCTGTTCAGCGGAAAATTTAATTAGGGAATCCATAAATTGGCACTCAAACCATCAGCTGGCTCGGTTCTACAGAAGGCACAATATTGATGTTGAATTTTCAGTACATAATATTCAATTTTCCCATACAAACCTAAAAATTCCAATTTATTCATGTAAACGTTACTAATAAATTCTGCAAAAAAATCATGGAAGAGTTTTGGACCAAGACAAAGCTTGATGTCGAAGCGTTTGAGAAATCAAGTCGACTGAGTCTAACGTAGGGGAGAGTTAGGATACTTGTTACCTGGGGATACTTGATTCCTTCGCTATATCTCGAAACAGGAATATCTTACAAATATCAAATGTTCTAGAAAAATGTGAAAAATAGAACAAAACAACAATGCTGGTATCTCAACAAATTTTAAAAATTTTATTTCTCGAGTTATAGAACTTTGTTTGAAAAATTTAACATAGTGTGATATGAAGATCTTTTTTTTCACACATTAAAATATTTCTCACATGAAAAAATATAACAACAATATTTATTCCAATTTGTCAATCGTTGGAGTATATTTTGAACTTCATTATGCCGTATTTTCAAAGCAATAGAAAACTCTCAAGAAGAAGAAGTTTTCCAAAATGTATGTTATGGGTATAATTGATCCCTAGAGTCGAAATTTATTTATTCATTGGTTATCATGAAATTATTAATATTTGTCCAATAACTTATCCTTATCCAGTAATTATCTGTTAAAAAGGACTAAAAATACTGTAATTATCTAAAAACCAGAAAATTGCGCCTAAAAGTATGCATTGACTCTTGGGTATTAGACAAACTTTTGGAATTCTCTTTGTCTGACACTTACAAATGTTAAAAGAGAACTAATATGGCAAAACATAGTAACGAACCTTTTATCTTCGGAGATCACTAGACTTGTGGCGAGCGTCAGGGCACTCTGCATCAGGGATCAAGTCTTCTTTAGTAAAGGATCAAGTATCCTGTTACTTAAAAAATAACACTTTTTTTTAGTCTCACGAAAATGCTTCTAGTTTATCTAAGAGTTCATGTATCGTTCTAACGTTTGGAGCATATAAATTTGAAATTACACGCTGCCAAAAAATGCACAAGATGGTGAGCAGGGATTGAAAATTAAGCTCATTTGAGCGAGCTTCATAGCTCTTTATTTCCATAGCTCCGCTTACAAAGCAATCGACGAAGCTCCTATCGTTTTTGTCTCCGGAGCTTCGCATTGCTAAGCTCTTATTTGGAAGAAACCTTAGCTCTTTTTTTGCCTCGTGAGCCCGTTAGCTCATGCCTCCAGAGGAGCTTGAGCTTGTTGGCTCAACCGATTCAAATTCGTTGAGCTTGTTTTCACTGCTGCTGTTCGAGCCAACGCCTGCGTTTTTATGCACAGTGAAGTAACTAAAAAAAGGGCTTGTCGCATGGACTTTTAAAATAAATGTTGGACGGTTTTAGTAACTAGTGAAAGTTACCAGCACTAGTAACTATAAAATAGTAAAATTTACAATTTTTCGGGATAAACGCCAAATGAAAGGGCTTGTTGCGAGGATTATTAAAATCAATGTTAGAGAGTTCTAGTTACTAGTAAAAGTTACCAGCACTAGTAACTATGAAATAGTAAAATTTACAATTTTTCGGGAAAAACGCCAAATGAAAGGGCCTGTTGCCATTATAATTAAAATCAATGTTAGAGAGTTCTAGTTACTAGTAAAAGTTACCAGCACTAGTAACTATGAAATAGTAAAATTTACAATTTTTCGGGAAAAGCGCCAAATGAAAGGGTTTTTTGCGAGGATTATTAAAATCAATGTTAGAGAGTTTTAGTAACTAGTAAAAGTTACCAGCACTAGTAACTATGAAATAGTAAAATTTACAAGTTTTCGGGAAAAACGCCAAATGAAAGGGCTTTTTGTGAGGATTATTAAAATCAATGTTAGAGAGTTCTAGTAACTAGTAAAAGTTACCAGCACTAGTAACTATGAAATAGTAAAAATTACATTTTTTCGGGGAAAAAGCGAAATGAAAGGGCTTGTTGCGAGGATTATTAAAATCAATGTTAGAGAGTTCTAGTAACTAGTAAAAGTTACCAGCACTAGTAACTATGAAATAGTAAAATTTTCAATTTTTCGGGAAAAACGCCAAATGAAAGGGCTTGTTGCGAGGATTATTAAAATCAATGTTAGAGAGATCTAGTAACTAGTAAAAGTTACCAGACTAGTAACTATGAAATAGTAAAATTTACAATTTTTCGGGATAAGCGCCAAATGAAAGGGCCTGTTGCCATTATAATTAAAATCAATGTTAGAGAGTTCTAGTTACTAGTAAAAGTTACCAGCACTAGTAACTATGAAATAGTAAAATTTACAATTTTTCGGGAAAAACGCCAAATGAAAGGGCTTGTTGCGAGGATTATTAAAATCAATGTTAGAGAGTTTTAGTAACTAGTAAAAGTTACCAGCACTAGTAACTATGAAATAGTAAAACTTACAAATTTTTAAAACATAAACATTTATTCTAATAATCCTCGCAACAAGCCCTCTCATTGGGCGTTTCTCCCGAAAATTTCGAAATTTGACTATTTCATAGTTACCAGTGCTGGTAACTTTTACCAGTAACTAGTAATTTCTAACATTGATTTTAATAATACTCACAACAAGCCCTTTCATTTGGCGTTTTCCGGAAAATTTGTAAATTTTACTATTTCATAGTAACTAGTGCTGGTAACTTTTACTAGTTACTAGAACTCTCTAACATCGATTTTAATAATCCTCGCAAAAAGCCCTTTCATTTGGCGTTTTTCCCGAAAAATTGTAAATTTTACTATTTCATAGTTACTAGTGCTGGTAACTTTTACTAGTAACTAGAACTCTCTAACATTGATTTTAATAATCCTCGCAAAAAGCCCTTTCATTTGGCGTTTATCCCGAAAAATTGTAAATTTTACTATTTCATAGTTACTAGTGCTGGTAACTTTTACTAGTTACTAGAACTCTCTAACATTGATTTTAATAATCCTCGCAAAAAGCCCTTTCATTTGGCGTTTTTCCCAAAAAATTGTAAATTTTACTATTTCATAGTTACTAGTGCTGGTAACTTTTACTAGTAACTAGAACTCTCTAACATTGATTTTAATAATCCTCGCAACAAGCCCTTTCATTTGGCGTTTATCCCGAAAAATTGTAAATTTTACTATTTCATAGTTACTAGTGCTGGTAACTTTTACTAGTTACTAGAACTCTCTAACATTGATTTTAATAATCCTCGCAACAAGCCCTTTCATTTGGCGTTTTTCCCAAAAAATTGTAAATTTTACTATTTCATAGTTACTAGTGCTGGTAACTTTTACTAGTAACTAGAACTCTCTAACATTGATTTTAATAATCCTCGCAACAAGCCCTTTCATTTCGCTTTTTCCTCGAAAAAATGTAAATTTTACTTTTTCATAGTTACTAGTGCTGGTAACTTTTACTAGTTACTAGAACTCTCTAACATTGATTTTAATAATCCTTGCAAAAAGCCCTTTCATTTGGCGTTTTTCCCGAAAAATTGTAAATTTTACTATTTTATAGTTACTAGTGCTGGTAACTTTTACTAGTAACTAGAACTCTCTAACATTGATTTTAATAATCCTCGCAACAAGCCCTTTCATTTGGCGTTTTTCCCGAAAAATTGTAAATTTTACTATTTCATAGTTACTAGTGCTGGTAACTTTTACCAGTTACAAGAAATCTTTAATATTCATTATATTAATCCCAACAAGCCCTTCCACAGTTCCTGGTGCATAAAAAAGCCGTTGGCTCACACAGCACCACAATAGCAAAGTCAATATACATCATTTGGCTCAAGTATTACAATTTTGCTGAGCCAGCAAGCTCAAGAAATTTCGGCTCCTTGAGCTAACAAACCTTGTCTCCTAGAGCCAGAAGAGGTATGAGCTTAATTTGAGCATTTATTGGTGGGCTATAGAATTGGCTCCAGCTTTCTTCGCTCTCGAGCTTCAAGAGCGTTGATGCTCAGCCGCTTGAGCAAGAGCATTTCAATCCCTGATGGTGAGTTACAAAATTTTCCCAAAACTATATGATGAAAACAAGAAAAGGGAATCAAGAATCCCCATTCTCCCCTATGTACGTCTACTACACATGAGGAAATCAGAAAAATCGAAGCATTCAGATACTAAGGCTTTATTGCATACACAGCTGATTACACGAAGCTTTCACAATAAATCACTTCCGCATGTTTTTGATACACATTTTTCAACTCGAAGGTAATAATACATCTCAAACTGGAAGATAGCACTTTGGCAGCATCGCCATCATGGTGTCATTGTAGTTGAGCTTAAGAAAGATTTATCAAGCTTTATTTGCGCTCGAGTCCTCACTTGAGTTTTTCTTCATGAATCTGAAGAAAAATACTACATAAACATCTATTATCCACGGGAAGTAGTAAATTTGGCATCGATTGAATCTCGTCTAATGCAGAAAGCAAAAGAAGAAATGCACAAAGCTCCAGATTTCTTCTTGAGCAAAACTGCACTTGTGACCTACCGGATGACGCTTTCATCGTTCATCCGGAATGAATTGTACATATTATTTGGCATGTGGGTTATTGAATTACTGCTCTGCACTGTGCGGCACATGGCCCATGAAGCAGTGCACTCCATGAGAATGCTTTCCCCCGAGAGTAAATTGTTGATGTTGATTGAAAATTTTCCCCGCCCTTGGCCGCTTGGTGCTTGCCAAGGTTGGGTTGAGAGAGGTTGGCCTGGTCAAGTGGTTTTTGGTCCATCCAGTTCGATCGATGGTTTCGGAACCCGGAAATGCTGCTACCGCTACAGTGCAGCAGAGTGCACTACGGCTTTGTGACATTGCAAAAGTGGTTTCAAACTTTTTTTTTCCTCTTCTCTATGCTCGTATTCGGTATTTGGTTTTCCCAGAAGGAAGCCCTTTCAGATAAACTTATTTTGTCAATATTGTGTCACATATTTCGAGGAGCTTTCAATAATTACATTTGTGCGCTTCTGGGGAACCAAATCGCATTATTGTCATCATGTGAATTCGGTCAAACATTCCATAATTTGTGCTTGATAATTAGAATGAAAGAATGATAGGTATATAGCTAAAGTTAACGGAGAACCGAAAGTTTCAGGAAAGACCTAATTAATTTTAAGTTGTGTGATCAACTTGCCAGTTGCAATTATTGCTCTTTAAAAGTTTTCCTTATATTTCGAACAATGATAACTACGGCAGACGATGGGGAAGTTAGCGAGGAGAAATTTAATTTAATTGACATCGTTATGAAGTTTTGAAATGATACCTTGGTAAGATGGTAGATAATCGGAAGGTTTACGAAGCTCTTCATTAAGTTGATGATAGCTGCTGCGAGTTCGTTGTACTGAAGTGACGTACGTAAGTACGTAAGTTTGATTTAAGATATAGCCGTTTTTTTACTGATTTTTGTGTTTCCTTAGCAGCACACCAGGCTAGTTTTCTCAGTGTTCACATTGATTGTTACCGTCAAACGGGGCATCATGCAAAAGCAGGGTTAGATGCAACATTTGTATACCACAACACTCATTCAATTTTTATTTCAATATACTGTAATAAAGTTATCATTGAATGATAACAAATTGATGATGACATAGTTTTTAACATCGTGAAAGAGTTTTTTAAAGTTTTTGATTCTCATGAAAAAATTAAAAAATCGAGCAATAGATGTACAAATTTTTACAGTTTTCGATGCCGTAAAATACTTTACCTCGTATGACGGATAGGCTTAATGAAATCACCTACAAACTTTATATTACTTTCATTATACAATACCAACACTGTTCGTGTATAAATATTTTTCGAACAATCGCCAAATTTTTTTAAATAAATATTTCTATAATTCAGTTAGCTGAATAGGGCAAAATGCAACAAAATGCAAATCAGAACTAAATCTCATAAATCGCGTTTCCATATGCTGGAATACGATTGTTTTGCATCATGCGTTTGTTGAGATTAAAATTTCATAAATCCTAAGATTTATTTACATGATTCAAGATATTCGAAAATTTTGTAGTATTTTTTACCCCTAAATGTATGCAGCAGATTAACACTTTTTTCTTAATAACATTTTTGACAGAAAAAATCTAAAATTTAATTCGAATAAAACCAAAAACTACTTTAATTGGTACTTTATGCGTTAAGACATCACAAATGTATAAAAAACATTAAATTTTCAAACATTTTCATTTGATTTTTCATTAATTACAGAGTTTGTTGCTACTTACCCCTTTTTCTTAGTAGGGTGAAAATCGCATGTTTTTGAAAATTTAAAAATAACTGGTAAAACCAATAATTTTTCTGACTACGCCAATTTAGTGACCCATCAACTTTGAAACTTTTGATGTAAAAGAGGAATGATTATCTGTAGGCATTAAGATTTTAGAAGCCATTGAAGTTGAAAAATGTTGCATGTTGCCTAGAGTGCCCCAAATGACCCGACTTTTGAAAAAGTTATGCGCTGCAGGCTAAAATTGATCCTAGGCCTAGTATAAGATCTCATGCCAAATTTGGGCCAGATCGGATCACGGGAAGGGGTCGCTCAACGAGCCTGAAGTTTGTATGGGATTTCGAGACATTTTGTTCGGGAGAAACATGAAAAACCAGTTTTTCATCAATAACTTTGGTTCCCGTCGGCCGATTTCTTTCAAAAACGGGTTTTCTTAAAGCCTAAATTATGAAAAACATTTCATCCGAAGACTGCATATCGATAAGAGTTAAGACAAAAAAGTTATTGGACTTCCAAAATGGGCTAACTTTTTTTACGGTGGTATTCATCACTGCTAATGAGGCGTCAATAAGTTCGACCGCCCCGACTCATTTACTGTGATGAATACCATCCTTAAAAAAGTTAGCCCATTTTGGAAGCCTGATAACTTTTTTGTCTTAACTCTTATCGATATGCAGTCTTCGGATGAAATGTTTTTCATAATTTAGGCTTTAAGAAAACCCGTTTTTGAAAGCAATCGGCCGACGGGAACCAAAGTTATTGATGAAAAACTGGTTTTTCATGTTTCTCCCGAACAAAATGTCTTAAAATCCCATACAAACTTCAGGCTCGTTGAGCGACCCCTTCCCGTGATCCGATCTGGCCCAAATTTGGCATGAGATCTTGTACTAGGCCTAGGATCAATTTTAGCCTGCAGCGCATAACATTTCACAGGTTTTGAATTTCCCATACAAATTTGGGGCAGTCTAATGTTGCCCTGGTTGACGGTATATAATATTTCCGTTTAATGAAAACTTTATCCAAACAGATTAAACATGTTCTACCATTAGGCCAACGATATTTGCAGATATTTTTTTTTTTTATTTTGATCGAATGATATTTTACATTTTTTTCTCAAAAATGTTTTTTAAAGAAAAAGTAAAGGTTGTTTATTGTTGTTTATTGTATAAAAATCAACGGATCAAATTTAGATCCTAATGATAACTTAATTATAGGTTACATATATAAATTGACATAAAATCTAAGAACATCTAAGTAAATCTTGACTTGTCCAATATTTTTCTACGGAAAACATTTCTGGGAACGCCGAAGTCAAAGTACTCCGAAAAACGGTTGAAGATTTTTAGGATGCCTATAAGAGCGCTGTTAGCCCCATAATTATTCAGCCGAACGGGAACATAGAGTTGCAGATTCTGGTTTCTCAATCCTCGCGGTCGCACGTTGAGAGGAATAGCTTCCAGCAGCGAGGGACAGTCAATCCTCGATGTAAGGAGATCCGCAACGACCAAAGCACGTGTAGCGTTTCTTCGGACTTGAAGCGTGTCTAAGTCTATCAGGCGGCAACGATTCTCATAACTGGGCAAACGAAAAGGATCTTGCCAGTTCAGGTGTCGAAGGGCATATCGCATGAAGCGCCGCTGGACAGCCTCGATCCGTTCAACTCCATTCTGGTAGTAAGGGCACCAGACAGCTGAGGCATACTCAAGAACGGAACGGACTATGCTGCAATATAAGCTTTTTAAGCAGTACACATCTTTAAATTCTTTAGCCACGCGAAACAAGAAACCAAGATTTCTGGAGGCTTTGTCTACAACGTAGTTCGTGTGAGTCTTAAACTCAAGCCGTTGATCGAGAATAATACCCAGATCATTGATTTGGTCAACCCGGGAAATTGTTTCATCCCCGAGAATGTACTCAGCATAAAGAGGGTGTCGCTTGCGAGAAAAAGTGATGATCGAGCATTTACTGCGATTTAGCGGTAGACAGTTGTTGTCGCACCAGTCAGCAAAAATGGTGAACTGCCGTTGCAGGAAATCGATGTCGTCTCTATCATTGATGGTGTGATACAGTTTCAAATCATCTGCATAAGCGAGTTTTGGGCCATCGAGAAGCGACAGAACATCATTAAAATAGATGACAAAAATTATTGGTCCTAAATAGCTTCCTTGCGGCACTCCGGAAGAGCCAAGAAACTGTCTCGAGAAGGATTCTCCAGTATGAACGGACAACTTTCGTCCCGTTAAGTAACTCCGAAACCACTCCAGTAATGGTCCACAGAAGCCCAAGCGACCTAGCTTTGCTAGAGCAATCTCGTGGTTTACTTTATCAAATGCAGCAGACAGATCTGTATAAATAGCATCGGTTTGGGTCTTCCTGGCATAGCTTTCTTGTACAAAAGATGTGAACGTCAGTAAATTTGTGGTAGTTGATCGTTTAGGCATGAAACCGTGCTGATCGTTTGAAAAGTGGTGCTTGCAGAATGAAAAAATGGGATCCAACACAACCAGCTCAAACAGTTTTGCAATAGCACACAGAGCTGAGATACCACGGTAGTTGTTAATATCCTTCTTATCTCCCTTTTTGTAAACAGGAAACATATATGCTTCTTTCCACAAAGCGGGGAAGATTGCGCCGTCCAGCGATTAGGTAGGTATTAGCAGATGCGGCATAAACCGTTTCAAAAAAGTGGCTGGTATTCCATCCGGGCCCTTAGAAGTAGAGTTTTTGAGTTTGGCGGTTGCTTTTAAGATAGCTGCATCGTCGACGAGAATACCATTTAGAGAAGAGCCTAGAGGTGAGACATTACTCACAGCCCTGGTCAGTTGTTCTGGAGAGATGGACCCGCTTGTGAAAATGTTCGAAAATTTCTCAGCGAACAGATTACAGATTCCAGAGTCAGTGCTAGCAATATCGTCGTCCAGATACATGTGGGACGGGAGTCCGGATTCTTTTCGCTGGTTTTTGACATACTTCCAGAACGACTTCGGTCTGCTTTTGAAATTTCGCTGTAACCGGTTCAGATAAGTTAGGTAGCAAAGTTTGCTGGCTTTCTTATAAGCAGAGTTCAGTTTGCGGTATTCCCTTTTCGTGATAAGGCACTTGTGCTTATGGTAGTTTCGGAGAGCGCACTTTTTAGCAGTTTTCTGTCGCCGTAGTTCTTTAGTAACCCAGGGAGTTCGTAGATCACCATCGATGCTGCGTTTAGGCACATGGCGATCGATAGTGTAGCTAAGGATATTCGAAAATTTTTCGGCAGCTGCGTTAG
Source organism: Uranotaenia lowii (assembly GCF_029784155.1). Classification (NCBI taxonomy): domain Eukaryota; kingdom Metazoa; phylum Arthropoda; class Insecta; order Diptera; family Culicidae; genus Uranotaenia; species Uranotaenia lowii. The sequence continues at coordinate 187,935,713 of NC_073693.1, read as the reverse complement.
GATCAGAGAAGTCTAGTTCATCTGCCCAATTAATAGAATCCAGAACGAGGGAGATAGCTACATAGTCGGCATTCTTGAAATCGTGATAATAGGATCTAGTTTTCTCTGCAGGAGCAAATATCACGGCAACATCGAGTGAGATCACTAAGGCGGGATGATGCGGGACAGGCTTAACAAGAGGGGCAGGAGCTAAATCGATTGTTGGATTTCTAAACCCTTCGTTGACAAAGCAGAGGTCGAGCAAGCGACCGTTTTCATTTTCGATATTGTTGATTTGACGCAGAGTCGCTGTACTTAAGCTATCTAAGAAGATGTTGGAGGATGCCGAAAACGAAGAACGTACGGGGTCCGGAAACAGAAAGCCACTTCGCGAAGAACACCATTTCAGACCGGGCAAGTTGAAATCACCAATAACGAGTATGTCATCTTCAGGAGAGCACATAGAGCTAACTTTGGTGAGGCAGCGCGAGAAAGATTCAGCTAACACCTGGTCTCCGGAACGATCAGGAGGCACGTACACTACGCACAAGTAAAGTTTTCGGTCACCTAGATCGATGCGGGCCCATAAAAGTTCCAAATCTTCCCAGGAGTTGTCTTCGATTAGCATAGATGGAAGTTCAGTTTTCACAGCAAGTAACACTCCACCTCCGGTTAACTTTCTGCTGTTTAATGAACTACGGTCGCATCGGAAGACTGCATAGTCCTGACTGATGATCTGACTGGAAAGCGTGCGGTCGTTCAGCCATGTTTCAGTGAAGGCGATAATGTCATAGCTGGAGCACGATGTAGCAAGCAGGTAATCGACAACACACGAATTAACACCACCGACATTCTGATAGAAGAAACTGATGGAGTCAGACGATTTGGGTGTAAGACGGGAACGACCATCACTGGAAGAACAGAATCCATCACGCGGAGAAGAACGGTCAATGACAGCATACTTGCCTGAGACTGCAGGCTGGAGAACCCCTTCGCCACAGACGAACTCAGGGCCGGGACGACTGTTGACGCAGGCAGGAAACAGCGCGACTGAGTCGAAGGGCTCAGGGGTCTCCGTAATTCCCAATTCGTTGCGCCCCGGAGCTGAAAACCCAGTAGCGATCGTAGCAGGAGCGTCGTGCGGATGATTTTGCGAGATGGATCTGTGGTAAAGCGGAAACTGGGAACGCAAGCAAGATGGTTTGGTCGTAATGGGGTACTTGCCTGTAAAAGTGATCTGGAGAACCCCCTCGCCTCCAACGAACTCAGGGCCAGGACGACTGATGACGCTGGCTGGAAACAGCGCGACTGAGTCGAAGGGCTCCGGGGTCTCCAAAAAGCACAAGTCGATGCGTCCTGGTGATGAAGCCCATGAAAAAACTGGAGAACGTAGCTGGCCATTGTAGAATCTGTGATAGCTTGAAATTTCATCACACAGGGAAAGTGTTCCAGAAGAATATGAGTACTTGCCTGGAAAAGTAGGCTGGAGGACCTCATTGCCACTATCGAACTCAGGGCTGGGACGGCTGAAGACGCTGGCTGGAAACTGCGCGACTGAGTCGAGGGGCTTTGAGGCCTCCCAAGTGCCAAGATCGATGCGTCCCAGTGATGAAACCCAATCAGCGCTGGCTATTCCTCCAATATTTGAAGAAACGTCGTAAAACAATTCGGCGAGGTTTGAGATCTCGTCATCGTCGTTGGCTAAAAAGGAGGCCGAGTGGATCCCATCATCCTCAAAGATACTGGGAGAGCCTACATCAGGGCCGCTGGTGCGGTTGTGGATCGACCAGGGCCGGATACGGTCGGGGTAGTAGCTTCCATAGGTTGAAAACGTTGAACCATTGGGGCAGGAGTCAAAGGCTGCCGGTTGTAGTTTTTTGGCTGATCCACAAATTCCCGAAAAAGCAACCCTGTAGGCCACGTCATGGGGTTCAATGCAGCATCTTTGTACATAGGATCCAATCCAATTTTATTATTATTATTATTATTATTATTGACATTTATTCATCTGACAATTTTTGTCTCCATGAAATTTAAAACTAATTCCTAACAGTTAAAATGCTTGTCTATTTATGAGGTTCACTAGATTCGAAAGTTTTTCTGATGATCTTATCGCAGCTTTAAAAGCATGAATGGAAATGTTGAAGTCGTTCAGCTCGAAAAACCAATTGAATATTTTGCACATGGCCCGAAGTGGTTCATTCTGTCCGTAGTTTGTTCGTTGATATTCAATCTGAAGAAATTCGCGGCTCCTAAATACCCTGGGTCGAATGTTGAGGTTGATAAGACGTAAAAGCTCCGGTGAGTCTATTTCGCCTTCGATGATTTTTTTGATAAAAACAGCACGCGCAGTCAGCCTTCTTTCCAACAGTGTTTCCATTCCTAGCAGACGGCAGCGGTGATGGTAGTCAGTTAATTCCTGGGGGTTGTTCCACGGGAGGAAACGGAGGGCATATTTAACAAATCTGGACTGAACAGCTTCAATTCTCTTGGACCAGTACGAGGTATGTGGGCTCCAGACTATCGATGCGGTTTCTAAAATTGATCTCACTAGAGAAAAGTATAGAGATCGAAGACAGTAGCTGTCTCGAAATTCTTTCGAGATCCTTGTCATAAATCCTAGGTTTCTGTTTGCTTTCGAGATTATGAAGGAGTAATGGTCGCGAAAAGTAAGTGACTCGTCGAGTATTACCCCTAAATCCTTGAAGTTCGAGACTCTTTCTATGGGCGTACCGCAGATGTTGTAATTCCAGTAGATAGGATTGACTCTTCTACTGAAAGAGATGACGGCGCATTTCTCGACGCTTATACACAGGCTATTGTTATGACACCATGTATTGAAGAGTGCGATGATATTCTGTAGAAGTAAACAGTCCGATTCTTCTCCGATGGTGGCGAAGATTTTAAGGTCGTCGGCGTAGGCTAATTTGGAAGCGATGGGTAGAGTAATCAGCACGTCATTGAAGAATATCGAGAACAGTAGAGGGCCAAGATTGCTGCCTTGGGGCACGCCGGAACAGTTACTAAATACCGATGACTCGCTGAAACCCAGCCTCACTGACACGTGCCTCTCGGTGAGGTATGATTTCATCCACTTAACGAATGGAGTTGCTAGTCCAAGTCGATCTAATTTAGCAAGTAGTATTTTAAAATTCACACGATCAAACGCTGATTTTAGGTCTGTGTATACAGTGTCAATTTGAAATCCCCGTTCGATTGATTTCAGGCAGTTAGATGTAAATAGAGTGAGGTTGGTACTGATAGAACGTCCCGGAAAAAAACCGTGCTGATCAAATGATAAATAAGATTTAGCTACAGTCATAATGCTTTTAGACACGAGAATTTCAAGTACTTTTGACCCCGCACAGAGCGAAGTAACGCCTCGATAGTTCCGAACATTTCGTTTGTCACCTTTTTTATACGCAGGAAACATAATCGATTTTTTCCATGCTTTTGGGAACGTAGTTGTAACAAGTGACTGGTTAAAAATTGACAGTAAGGGCTTGCTGAGGAGATCGGAACATTTCTTCAAAACATTCGGAGGAATGCCGTCAGGGCCGGGACTGGAGGATGGTTTCATTTTCTGAATGGCAGCTTTAACTTCCCTTTCGGTATACATGGGGAGAGCGACGTTCATAGCGCCTGCAGGAACATGCATGAGTGCTTTGTCAATCTTTGTGTGGTCGACGGTTTCATTGATAAAAACACTCGAGAAATGTGTGGCAAAAAGTTCGCATTGCCCAGCAGTGGTAGTGGATTCGTGGTTATCTAAAAACATTTCCTTGGGAAGACCTTTCTCCTTTCGCTTTTCGTTGACAAACGACCAAAATTTCTGAGGGTGCTGTTTTAGATCCAGTTGCATGCGTAGTAAGTACCTTGAGTATAGAGCTCGATTATACCTCCTATATTCACTACTAGCATTAGTAAAAGCAGATTTCGTGTAGCAGTTGCGGTTTTGGGAATAATGTTTTAATGCTGATGCTCGCCTGTGTTTCAGCTCGCGAAGATGTCTGTTGGACCATGCTGGTTTTCTTGCAACTGTAGATTTCGGAACAACTTGTTCAAATAGAGTGTTCAAGGTACTCGTGAAGTGTGAAACAGCATCGTCAACAGTGTGAGCCTGGTATATTGGTGTCCAGTCGATGTTCATCAGCGCTGAATTCAGCTGAACGAAGTTAGTCCTCTTGAAATTAAGTCTACTTGGTGGCTGGCTATCCCGAAAATCTGATATAGGGACGTTTTTGATAACAGTGACAGTGGCGGGATGGTGCAAATCTAAGGGTACTAGCGATTCTATAGCATTTTCAATAGAACATTTAGAAAGCGCTTCTTCATTTACCAAAAGAAGATCTAGAATTCGGTTGTTGACGTTATTGACAGTGTTAATCTGATTGAGGTTCAGAAATGAAAGTTTATCAATAAGCAATGAGCTGGCTGCGTTAAACGAAGAGCGAAGAGGATCAGGGTAGGTATATCCGCTGGGGTGAAGTGTCCACTGAATGTTTGGTTGGTTATAATCCCCGAACAAAAGATGTAGATCATGTGGTTTCATAGAGTCATGGATTTCGGTGACGCTTTCCATGTGCGAAACAAGAATTGACTGGTCACTTGCGATATCTGGACTTAAATAAACGACTCCTATAAACAAATTTCTCTGGGGGGTGGCAATTTTCACCCATAATTGCTCGATCTGATTGCCACTTCGAGTAGTCACTCTGTGAGATCGTAGCTTGTTAGACACAGCTATGAGAACACCGCCGCCTAACTTCTTCCCGGTGGTGAGTGGGTCCCTATCTTTTCGATATACAGAGTACCGTTGCCCAAAAAGCTGGTTCGAGGTAATGCAATCGTTCAGCCAAGTTTCTGTGAGAACGATTATATGGTGATCGACGTCTAATATTGAGAGGTAGAACTCATCAATCTTGGTGCGTAGCCCACGTGCGTTCTGATAGTACACCATGATGTTTGACGGCGAGGCGTTCGTGTTGGGTGAGATCCGACAGCGTTGGTTGGGGTAAGCGATGTTTGGGTATGTCTGCAATGGGGGTTCTCTTGACTGATGTGTATGTATCGTGGGAGCTTCGACTGGACATATACTGTTCTTGCATTTACCTGACCAAACAGGGGTATCAACTGTTTGTGTGTATACCGCCTGGTCAGCTGAGTGTGGGCTTCTGCTGTTGAAATCGTCTACGGTGAGGCTGTATTGGACGTTGTTTGATTGTGTGTATCCAAGAATCTGGTGGCCATTCTGGTCATCTAGTGAGCAAGACGTTGCTCTTACATTGTGCGAGAGAGGCTGCAAGTTTCGAACTCTTATTGGATGCGTAGTGTCTGTGCGGGCTTCGACTAAACATATACTGTCGCAAATTAAATTACCTGGGAAACCAGGAGTATCGACTGGTTTGAGAGTGTTGGGTCCTGAGATGTTTGGAACTGGAGAATCGGGATTCTGTGGCAGTGATGGTGTTTGCTATGCAGTGTAGTCTATTCTGGACCTGGTGGCTTTCAGTCGTTTCAGATACATCGGGCAGGCCGTACTCCAGGCTGAGTGTGAAGCGTCGAGTTGTTCTGTGTTGTTTTGGGCTCGGTTGAATTGATCACAATTTGCGCACTTTTCGCACGTTGCGTTGCATTCGGACACAAGGTGAGCCTCCGCGCATATCGGACAGCATGGTGATTTTGTACAGTTTGTTGCGTGGTGACCGTATTCGGAGCAGCGGTAGCAGCGTCGTACATCTATGTGCTCATGAACTGTGCAGCGGTTCCACCCTATGTTCAGTCTTTTCATTTTGGAGAGCTGATTAAAGGTGTTTACATCTGCTTCAATAATCGCAAACGATTGTGTTTCGGGCGAAGTTTTAAGCTGTTTCAACCAGATCACTTTCAATGAGGCAGAAGAGGGTAAATTGTTTTGTTGAATAACGGTGTTTATCAATTGATCTTCGGAAAGTTCATTCGAAAATCCGGAGATTTTCAGACGCGGTTTCAGAGCCGTTTGCATTTCTGCTTCAAATTTTTCGGAGAGAGAGCTCTCAACAGTGTGCTGAAGTTTGTGTGCTGATGATATGGTGGCACATCTGATGGCAAGGTTACCGCTCGGAAGGGATCGTACGTCAATAACTTCAAGGTCAACCGGGTTCAGTGATTTTTGGATCTCCGATCTAGTGGTATCAGCATCCTGGACAGTTTTCGGTTTTATTATAACTGTTTTGTCGATTTTCATCAGGGTGGACGATTTAGGTCGAGGCGATTTGGACGAAAGATCCGGTTGTTTATTTGTGTCTGTGGAGGTGGGGAGCTGCAAATTTTTATTGGTAGTCGACGGAGTTGATAGTACACGGGTTTTGCCGGATCGCAAAGAACCGCTTACTGGGCCATTCTTAGTCAGAGATGGAGTTAACGGTGAAGAACGTAGGTTCCGGGGAGTGGTGGGTTTCTGGACAATCTGAGCGAACGTAAGGTGGGACTTATTCGTGATTGGTGCAGTGCTAGTGGTTTTAGTCTGAGGCTTGAGGGCACTTAGGTGTTTATTTATCTCCCGTGAAATTTGTCCAGAAAGTTCGGTACTGAGGATGTGTTGTAAATCATCGAATTTCTTGTGAAGCTCTATTATTGCACACATCAAATCCATGGGTTTCTGACTGCTGTTTGGTTTACGATGGTGTTCTCTGCATTTGGGACAAGTGAACTCAAGAGAAGCATTATCTTTGAGAGCGGTGAGACCTGCTGCATTAAGATCTGAGCACTGAGCGTGTACTGTAGCGCCGCATCCACCGAAGCAGGTTAATCTGTCTCTTTCGGTGGTTTTCTTTCTGCAGGTTGAGCACAGTAACGTTGCCATTTGAGACACTGGATGTTATATGATGACCACAGACGACGATAATGTTCTAGTACTACCATTGATGTCACTATTCTTTGGTATCACTTACAGGGGATTTCCGGAATCGCGGTTCGCGTAAGTAGTAAATTTCACTTTAAACATATGATAACCGCGTTCAACTATTCGGCTAGATTGAAATCATCAATTAAAAAGGCCTTCGACCTATTAAAATTAGCGATTTATCACGACGAAATAATACTTTGTTGTGGCTCTTCGAAAGTGTTGCCACAGCTTGAAAGACACATATCTACGAGTGGATCCATCAACTCCTTTCGGTAGCAGTCGTTTCATTTCAACTGGTGTAGAAGGATTCAAGCAGCGGGATATTATTTTGTCAACATCTTCGTCCGTGATTTGCGGCTGGAGACCAGCTAGGTACAACCAGAACTTAGGTGTTGCGGGAGGAGGTACAATAAACGAGACTGATAGATCGCTAAGATCGACAGCCTTAGTCCCGGTCATTGTGGAAGACACAAGAGATAGTCCATCATTACCTCGGCGACGTTTAATGTTCGGAGACGGATACGTTCGTGGTGTCCCTTTCAAAGGGGGAAACGAGAAAGCTGTTATCGGAGGATATTGCTTCTGAGCCATATCATCGACTTTTTTAGATAGTGAGTCGAGCTGTTGAGTAAGCTTGTCAAGCGCGGTTATTGGGACGGAATTTCCATCCGAGATCGAGTTATCGTCTATATAACGGCGGATACTTCGTCCGTTGAGCTCGTTACGACATTGGGTGCATATAAAAATGACCTTACCCTGGGTGAACAGCTCCCTATTAAGGCGGATGTTGAATCCACAACACTGCTGGCTGATGTGGAAAAAATTGCCACAAAAACCACAACCGATAGGCTCAAGATCATTAACCCTTTAATGCATAGTGTTGTTTTAAAACAACACTAATCAAAATCCAAATATCTAGAAAACAAGTGAATATTTTTAAGTGACGTATTCACGAAAAATATTCTAGAGATTAAAAGAAATTAGCCCACGGTATTTTTATTACGATATTTTAATGTCTGTGTGAGATATCGTACAAACTATGCGGAAAAATTGCAAGAATCAAATTTATTTATTTTTTTGAAAAAAGTGGTTTTTGGAAAATTGCTGTTATTTCTTCAGATTTGGGAATTCTAACAAATTCTTTAATCTCAATAAATCACAAACACCTTCCTGCACCCAATTAACAAGGTTTTAAAGAAATATGCAAAATCGTATTGGAATAAACTAAGAATTTCAAAAAATATTTTTCAACTTTGATGGGCCATAACTTTCATAATACTCAAAATAACGATTTCAAACCTATTGAGTTTTGTTATTCGAATTGAAAAGTTATTATTTCACTCAATCAATAACTGTAATTCTCATTTAAAAAAAGTCATGCATTAAAGGGTTAATGACCAATTGACACTCTCCACACTGCTTCTTATCCTTCGTATTGGCCATTATGTCGAAGCGAAATAGTTTCGAAAAAACTCCAAAAAAAAGCCTAATCGGTGCACAAAAAAAAACTTTTTTTCCGTAGAGTTTTTGTTCCCACAGTTCCTCGTCTGTTCAGAAAGTATCTGTGCCGCGCACGAAATCAAAACAAAACAAACGGCAACAGAGTGGCACCAAAACGACCAAATTTTCGGCACGGAACACACGAAACGGGCAGGATTCCACTATTCACGGCGGCACAAATAACTGGATAGCGCGTACGACACCAAAGGGAACGATATATTAGGTAAAAACACGGTAGAACAACGCAAAGAAACGGAGCTCCGTAAGTACACAAATCGACTTATTGTTTCTCTTTCCAATGTTGCATACATTTAGGGGTAAAAATACTACAACAAAAATTTTACTATCTGAAATCATAGAAATTAACGTTTGGATGGATTAAATTTTGAAATTAAAAACGCGTGATGCAAAACAACCGTGTTCCAGCATATGGAAACGAGATTGCAAAGTTGATTTGTTATTCTATGCATTTTAGCCCAAAAAAATATTGATTTAGAAAAATTTGATGATTGTCCGAAAAATATTTTTACACCAACAGTGTTGGTATAGCATAATTAAAGCAATATATTGCTCGTTCAGACTTATTAGATTTTCTCAACTATCCAAGAAGCACTACCGCAAACGTCATACATGGAAGCTGAACTTTGAAACTGAAAAAATCTTCAGAACACTTTCATGCGGATTTTTATTTAGACAAAAATCATGTTTTATAATCAATAATGATATTTCAACAACATTTCAACCCATTTAAAATGAATAATTAAATTGCATATGGTTTCAAATTTTAATTCCACTAACGTTTTGATTGGAACAATGTTTCCCTAAAGCACTTTGGTAAACTTGATTTCAAAAGAATGCAGAGTAAATTCCGAATTGTTTATCTACGTATTTGTATACACAAAATCACAGGATTGATATATTTTCAAAAGGCATTTTTTTCTTTCAAACTTTATATCATTTAGCGGAAAATTTCCTTTGATGAATTCATAAATTGGCGCAAAAACCATAAGGCTTGGATCCACAAAAGAAACAAAAACGATGTTCATTTTTCAATACAAAATATTCAATTTTTCCATACAAACCTAAAAGCACTAAATGTTCAAATTTACTCATGTAAACGTTACTTTAAAATTTTGCAAAAAAATATGGATGAGTTTTGAACAAAAACGTCTTAAAATCTAAGATCCCAGGGTTTGAGAAATTCAAAAAGGACCCCAAATTGACTCAGTCTATTAATACATACTTATTATATAAGATATAAAGTTTAATCTTTTTATATCTTCCCCCCAGTGGTACTCGGCGACAACACTATCGGTCATTATTGTGCGCAAAAAGTCATCATTTTTCGCCGAAAACTTACCTCTTATCAACTCTTCAAAGGCGAATTGAGACGCAATCCTTTCTACATCCATTCTGGATGCGATGGGGAAAGCTTGCTTGTTGGGAGTCTCGTGGTTTTTTCGATATAGTTATCGTCAAGTGCTCCATTTTCACCATTCTCTCATTTAGTCGTGTAAGTAGTTCTTTTACAGTTTTTTGGAGACTGATTAATTCCTTTTGCACGTTATCGACCGGAAAATTAAAGATCGAAGATCAGCCAATTTAAAATATGACAATTTTTCCATACTTACTTCTGTCTAGCCTGGAGTGGAGTTTGTCGAACTCCTTGTCGAAAAACCGATTGTTTTCGGACATATTTAAATATTTATTTGAACTGTCCTTATTTAAAAAAAATGATTGTATTCAAAAGAATGAAAAACGGAACGAAAATTAAAACACGCATATACATTTTTTATTTTTCATAAATTCTTTTATTTGTCATAAGAACTTCGTAAGAAAATTGAAAAAAAAAATCATAAGACTCTTATGAAGAACAATTTTGCACTCTAAAAAGCAGTTCATAAGACGCATCTTATGAAAATTATAATAAGAATTTGCCTAAGTGTCCAACCGGGCCATATTCTGTTCCTCTTACTCCACGTACCCGACCCAGCCGGAACACCTGTAATGGGAACGAGCATACCACGACCAACATCTCGGTGCATATCGGGACCCGGAGCACCTTCCGGAATAGGAAAAACTTCCTCAGGTGGCGTTGGTACCTCCATCGTAAACGGTACGATGTTCCCTGATCAAATCCTATAAAAAGCATATTCTCTCGTTTCCGTCGTGATTAATTGTTTAATAAAGGTGCCTGTTTGATTCCTAAAACATATTAACGCTTCATTTTTATTAAAGTCCGAAATTCCATTTAATTCAGCTGCAAAATTTAAAAAAAAAACTGAATTGTTTTTGTTCAGTCGCCCCAGTCGTCCTCCAAATAAGCCTGAACAAAAACAACTCAGAATGCGCAAAAACCCCTACTTTTAATTTCTTTTAATTTCTGAGTTGTGCCTTATTAATTAAAATTTGAGTTTTCCCAGTTTTGGTGCATTCTGAATTGTTTTCCTTCAAATCTGAGTCAAGAAAAATTAGAGTGTAAACCATTCCTTGGTTCGCGTAAACGAAAAGATGACAAAATTGATTCAGAAATCGCATTTTCTAACCTACCTGAAAGCTCCAAACACGTAATAATCTCCTCCGTCGAAACTTAATCACAATTCGGATCACAAAATGAAAATGCACGATGAAAAATGACTCTGATAACTTTAATGCCAAGAACATGAAACAACTGAAAATAGGACGAGTGCAAACAAGGAACAATTCAAATCGATTCGGTGTCGGATTCATTAAAATCGGTATCGAATTTTGAATACGGCGAATGCACCAACATCACTATTTCGAGAAAAACGCGTTCAAAGTTTGACAGCTCCATAAGCGCCCAGCCAAAATTTTAATTTGTTTACTCTATTTTTCGTTAACCAAATATCTCTAGTTAACGTTGTACACTCAAAATGTAGGTCTCCAAACGTACTTTATCACCCAGCTGTTAACTCCCATTTGTTTACATTTGACGCATTCGCCCTTTTCAAATTCACTGCCGAAATGGTTAGTGTTCATAAAATATCGAGTAGTTTATATTTTTCGTGCAACAATATCGAATCGCGGCGCGCTTTTGTTTACCTCGATGTAAATAAAGTTTGTGGGGTGATATCATAAAGCCAATCACAATTTTTCTTTTTTTTTCAGAACAATATCAAGAAGGAGTCATAAGTGAAGTGAAATTTCGCAAAATGTTCCCGAAAATCATACACCTATAACTTTGGGACAAATTGAAAGAATGAGCTCTTTGAGAATTACTTGCTCACAAGGAAGCAGAGCTCCAACTATGCTAGCAACGTCGATCAAAACAAAAAACATGTCCCAAAAAACCAACTCAACAACAAAATAAAAAAAAAATAATTAGTTTATTTGAAACGGCTCGTACCGTAGGTTTTAAAGAGCCAATGACTGATTTGTGTAAGTACATTTCATAGTTTTAGATAGATTTAGATATAGTGAAAAAATAAGGTAGTAGTTATAAACGGAGATCAATAGCTTTGAGAAAGAGGTAGATTTCGAGCATGTAATCAATGTCTATCGCAGCTAATACATCTCTCACTGGGGTGTTGGGTGGTTTTCCTCGGGCCCAAAGGGAGTCTATTAAATTCGCCCTAGCGACGAGGTGGTCCTCACACGACCAAACAATATGCTCGATGTCATGGTAACCTTGACCACAACCACACAAATTGCTGCCAGCAAGATTAAAACGATAGAGTAACGCGTTTAAGGAACAATGATTGGACATGAGACGGGAAAATACTCGAATAAAATCCCGACTCAAGTCCAACCTATTGAACCATGGTTTAAGGCTTACCTTTGGGGTAATCGAGTGGAGCCACCGGCCCAACTCATCTTCGTTCCATTTTCGCTGCCAGTTGATAAGAACATTTCTTCGAATTAAAAAGTAGAATTCGTCAAAAACGATTTGTCGTTGATAGATGTCGCCTTCTACCACTCCCATTTTCGCCAGTGAGTCTGCCTTCTCATTGCCTATTACTGAGCAATGAGAAGGAACCCAAACAAACGTAATAAAAAAGCGACGTCTATATAAAGCACTCAACACTACCCGTATCTTCTCGAGGAAGTATGGGGAGTGTTTCCCGGGTCTTATTGAACGAATAGCCTCAACGGAGCTGAGGCTATCTGTTACAATAAAGTAGTGATCAGCGGGTCTTGATGCTATGCTGTCTAGTGCCCAATGTATAGCTGCCAGCTCCGCGATATACACTGAGCACGGAGATTGAAGACTGAAGGAAGCACTGCAGATTTGGTTGAACACTCCAAACCCGGTACATTCATCGATAACGGATCCATCAGTAAAGTACATTTTATCAGCATTGACGTGTCCATACTTAGCATCAAAAATCCTAGGAACAATAAGAGAACGATGTTGTTCTGGAATTCCACGAATTTCATGCTGCATGAACAAATCAAACTGGACAGAAGAGTTGTCGTAGTCAGGGTGACAAACACGAATAGGAGAATACGACGAAGGATTAACCTGCATAGACATGAATTCATGATATATGGTCATATATCTCGATTGAAGATTTTGCTCAAGAAGCTGATCAAAATTTGCAATCACCAAAGGGTTCATGACCTCACACCTGATGAGGAACCGAAGTGATAATGAATAGAATCGATCCTTCAGTGGGAGCATGCCTGCCAAAACCTCGAGACTCATATTATGCGTTGAGGGCATACAACCCAAAGCGATTCGGAGACAACAGTACTGAATACGCTCGAGTTTAATGAAATGTGTTTTGGCAGCTGATTGGAAACAAAAACTGCCATACTCCATCACTGAGAGGATCGTTGTTCGATACAATTTTATGAGATCTTCAGGATGGGCTCCCCACCAGGTGCCAGTGATTTAACGGAGAAAATTAATTCTTTGCTGGCATTTTCCTTTCAAATATTCAACATGAGCTTTCCAGGTACACTTGGAATCAAACCAAACCCCAAGATACTTAAAACACCTCGATTGAGTGATCGTTCTTCCTAGAAGTTGAAGCTTTGGCTGAGCTGGTCTACGCTTCTTAGTCTCTGGAGAGAACTCGATCCCAAGCCCCAAAGCCCAGGAAGACAATCTGTCTAAAGTATCTTGTAAAGGCCAGTGCAGATGTGACTCAGTATTACCTATTACAGATACTACGCTGTCATCTGCAAATTGTCTTAAAGTGCAGCCTTCAGAGAGACAAGTGTCGATGTCGCTAACGTAGAAGTTATACAATAGAGGACTCAAACATGAACCCTGGGGTAGGCCCATGTATGAAGTCCGTCTTATTGCAATATCTCCATGAGCAAAGTTTAAGTGTTTCTCACTAAGCAAGCTGTATAAGATGTTGTTCAATAGAGGAGGCAGACCTCGGGAGTACAACTTGTCTGACAAAACATCTATTGAGACTGCATCAAAAGCTCCCTTGATGTCTAGAAACACTGAAGCCATTTGCTCACGTTTTGCGTACGCCATTTGTATCTCTGAAGACAGCAGAGCAAGACAATCGTTTGTCCCTTTGCCCCTGCGAAACCCAAATTGAGTATCTGAAAGGAAACCATTTGTTTCCACCCATTTATCCAATCGGAACAAAATCATTTTCTCCATCAATTTCCGTATGCAAGACAACATCGCTATAGGTCGGTACGAATTAAAATCGGACGCTGGTTTTCCCAGCTTTTGAATAGCAATAACTTTCACTTGTCTCCAATCTTCGGGAACAATGTTATGCTCCAAGAATTGGTTAAATAAATTTAACAAGCGAAATTTAGCGACATCCGGAAGGTTCTTTAGCAAGTTAAATTTTATTTTATCAATTCCCGGAGCTGAATTGTTACAAGAGAGAAGAGCAAGTGAAAATTCTACCATCGAAAAGCTGGATTCTAGCTCACACCTATGTGAAGATACTTCCCGAATAATTTTTTGCACTGGTGTGGAATCAGGACAAATTTTTCGTGCAAATTTGAAAATCCACCCATGCGAATTTTCTTCGCTTTCATTCGTTGAATTACGATTGCGCATACTTCGTGCCACTCTCCACAAAGTGCTTAAAGATGTTTCACGAGAAAGGCCTCCCACAAAATTACGCCAATATGCTTGTTTTTTCCCTTTTATAAGTTTTTTAAACTGATTTTCAAGAGAAAAGTACAATTGGAAATTGTCGAGTGTTCCATGCTTTCGGAAGGCTTTAAATGCCTTCGATATGTCCATAAAAAGCTTGGAACACTGAATGTCCCCAAAAGCACCCCTCCATAAGAATCGTCACGATCCAGACGGATAATATTAAAATTGTGGAATGAGATGTTTGATTGAGAAGATAGCCATGTTTCGGACAATGCAAAAATATCGCAGTTAGTTGTATGAAGCAAATAATTGAACGCATCTATTTTAGGAATAAGACTACGACAATTCCACTGTAAGACAGTGATATCTCTGACCTCTCGGCTTAAATTAGCCATCAAGAGAGATAAACACTGACAGAAGGGGCCAAGTTTGCATCAATTGCTGAAAAAATGTCTTTACAATTGGAAGCATTGCGGTAACAACACTTCTGATGGAATCCGATACATCAAAAAATGAAAAAAGTCCGTTCACAATATCGGACAACTTAAAAAGTCCTGATTGACTAGCGTCAGGAGATGAAATCAAATTAAGTTTTGGGGATTTCGATGTTTCAGCTATCGCTGAATCATTCGGAATTGAAATATTTCCGCGAAATCCGGGCGGTATTGGTGTTTCCTGATCAGCTGAAGTAGATCTTTTAGCATAGCTGGCTGAAGGATTAATAAGTTTAACTTTTCCCGAAATTTTGGAATAAGTTACTCTTGAGCGCTTTCGGGAGCTTCCCAAAACTAAGGATGTTGGTTGTTCTTCATCAGTTGTCTCTCTTTCAACGTCATCAACCGAGAGCACAGAAAAAATATTATTCGATTGAGATTGGGCCGGTGGAGAGGCGCTCTTCAGTACTGCGGCATAAGAACGTTTAGAGAGTTCTTCCAAAGAGCGCCTCTGTTTATCCCAACTAGACTTAAAGGCCGGACATGAAGACAAATCATGGGGACGGCTTCCGCAATAAACACATTTATGTGCTGATGCCAAGCACACGTCCTCCCCATGATTTTCTCCACAGTGGGAGCAACGAGACTTGTTGTTGCAGTGTGAAGTTGTGTGGCCCATTTTTTTACAATTCTCACAGTTCATTGACCGCTGCACAAAAAGTCTAACTGGAATCCTTAACATACTTACCATCAATCAACACGTAGTGAGGGAGTGCAGTACCCTCAAATGTTACCCGAAATGAGTCTGACGGAGAATATTTTTTAACTCCTTCGACGACGTTGGCAGTTACGAGTTGGCGGCAATCCAAGATTCTGACCGAAGCCGAATCAAGGCTCTTGAACTTACCAACGCCGTTGGACTTAACATATTCTGCCGACAAACTCATTTCTGAGATCACTCCCTCGATCTCTACGTGTCGAGATGGTACAAAAACCCGGTACTCTAGGTTGAAATGATTGCTGGCAACAATTTCATTGGCTGCTTTGAGACTAGCCACGACAACTCGCAACTTGTTTGGTCTAACTTTAGTAACATTGGTTACAGAGGACCACCTGGCCAGATTTTTAGTAATCTGAATAACATTCAGTGGTTTTCCGTTCGGTTTGGGCCGAAAGAAAACCACCCACGGGCCAGTGAAGGAAGAATTTTCTGTATAAACCTTGACTCGGGGAGCTGTTTGAGAATCTCTGGATGATTGCGAGAGATCTTCTTTCGAAATTGCATGGACACCCGAAGAACCCGCTTTGTCATTTGAGATTTTGTTCTCTGAGACAAGACTTGGATTCTCCGGGTGACCTACATTTTTGGAAGTGAAACCCGAATCATCCATAGGAACTGTAACGTCGAGCTCCCCGCCCTCACTCATATTTAATTACGGGGACGAAAACGTCTCCCGTAAATAAAAATGAATGAAGTACACAAGTCGAATATAAAACTTTAAAGGGAAAAAGGCAAGATAAATAAAAGGGAAAATGAAAATGTAGTTACAACTTTTGGATTTGTTTCTGTCCGATTCCAGTAATTTTCCAGGAGGCTCCGGCGAAACCAGTCGAACGGCTTGGGGCGGCTTTGTTTGGCGGCCGATTTCCTCTTGCTTTGTATGGCAGCAGGGACCAGTCCAACACGGAAGGCAGCAATCAAGTTGGCAATGCTGAGCAGGCCGAGATTTTCCAAATAATGGCGTTGGCAAAAAACCTCTTCCAATGGAGAAATTTTACTTTCGAATGGCAATCGATGGCGACTTCAGCGTTTCTGTTCCAGTTCCTTGTTACCCGGTGACGGCACACTGTTCCGGATCAATTCGGATAACTATCCCAACGGTATATAAACCGGATCTTCGAGAAGAATCAGAAGAACTTAAACTTTTGCTCCCGAGAAAATGAAAAACGTCTGTTCTCCAACAACAAAATCAAACACGGAGGGAAAGTGATCAACCTCTAAGACAGCATTCTTGGAACCCCTCGATTACGAAAAACCAGTGGCCACGAAACATGCGTTGGACCTAGGAAGGTTTCTGGCAGGAAAGGGTTTCGAGACCATAGAAATTACTAAAATCGGCAGGTTCAGATACAAGCTCGATCTTAAAACCGATGAATGCTACCAGAATTTGAAAAAAAAAATAAATCTAAGCGGACTGAACCTAAAACTCTTCGAACCAATCATAAAGAACCAAACAATCCTATTCGTAAGAAATGTTCCCCTGGATTTCGACGTGAAAGAGACCGCACTAATCACCACCACTAGTGGAGCAGTTAAAAAAGCGGAAAGAATCCAGAAAAAAGACGAAGAAGGTAATCTACAATTCACCAAAAATCTAAAAATTACTATCGAGGGAACAGAGAAAGCTTCCTTTATCAAAATCTACGGATGCAATTTCAAGGCTGAACTATACATATTTCCCGTAAAGCAATGCCGGAAATGTTGGCGCTATGGACATTTTCAAAAATTTTGCAAAGGAAAGGCTAGATGTAGAAATTGCGGAAATATACACAATCAAGAAGAAGACTGCCCAGAAAACGTAAGATGCGCCAACTGCGAAGGAGACCATGACGCAGGATACAAAGACTGCCCAGAGACGAAAACGTCAGGCCATCTTACGCGAAGTAGCTCGAAAAAACGTTCCTTGCATTGAAGCAGCGAAGGATTTCTTGACACACACTAAGAATGCAATTTCCCAGCTTGGGATAATGACTCTCCGAACCACAGGGAAACTGGTGAATTTATACGAGCTTCGAAAGGGAACCCTCCTGAATCTCGAGACGCTCGACTTTTCCTGAAATCTGGGACGAAAGTTCCATGAATGCACAGGTACTCGAACAATCGTCCTGTATCACGGGGAAACTTCAGCTGTCAACCGTTTTCTTTCGCGCTTTTTTGCGGGGGTTTTTGTTTCTTCTCTTTCACACCAGTGCAAACCGCGAAACGTTTTTTCTTGCATGCACCGTTTTTATTTCAATCTGGTGGCCGGTACTTGCGTATTATAGTTCTAATTTCTTGGATGAAAATAAAATCGGTGAACAGCGCAACCTAAAATTAGTATGGTGCTTATGTGCAAGCGGGACCAGGTACAAGTACAATTTATGATGCAGCTATTTATAATCAACAGGAGCGCTATTCGAACGTTAGGCTAATTTAACTGGGCCCAAGATTTCTTCCTCTGTTTTGGTATTTTGGTTGATCAGCTTGCTCACAATGGCCCCGGAACGCAAGATCTTGAACTCTAGGTTTTCACGGCCATCGGTAGGTTTCAGTGTCAAGAGGCGTTTTAGTGAGTAATACATCAAAATATTTTTTATTTACAGAGAAAGTGTCCCGCCTGTGTGTTGTGTTGTGGTTGGTCATATGTGACGCATTTTTTTTAAATAATTCGGAACAAAAAAAAATTTGTTGATCAAAATATTTAAAAATAAATTTAATTTTTTGTGACAATTGTGTTTGTTTAATTATAAAAAGAAATAAGAAGCAGGGGGGAGGATGCCTAAATTCACAGAAAATCCCAGGGGAAAGCCGTTTCGAACGCACAGAAAAATACAAAAGTCCTGCAAATTACAGAAGAACACGGATTCTAGCATACAGGCCAATTTGACAGTTGTTTTCTTGAGCACTTTTTCTGTCCCGAGATTTGTCCTGTAATTTCAGCTGTTGAAAATACAGGACAAAATCGTCCCGACCACAGGAGAAAAGATTAAGTGTGCACTACACAACCGTTTTGGTTTGCTTGACCAGGACGATGACTTCCCCGACCTAGAAGGCACCGCAAGTGTAAGTTCGGTCCAGTCAGGAAGAAATCCCTGGAATAAGAAGAGACTGAACACCAGACCCTCTAAGACGCACCTCGTTAGGATAGAGGAAGAAAGTGCGGTGCCAACAGAAGCGAATTTTAACGCGACAGGATATCATGAAAGAACTTCGCTCAAAACTTTGGGTGGAAGCAATTAGAAATCTGCGTAATCGAATCAACGAACAAATGCAAGGACCTCAAGATGAATTACAATACGACAGGCTTCGGACTCTTTTCAAAGCCCAAGAAGAGCGGTGTAAAAATCAGCACCGCTCTTTAAATTTTGTTGTGAGCGGAGCAAGAGTGGTCGATTGGAGCGGAGTGACGATACACACAGGGAGCGTTTTTCGTCACTCACAAAACACTCAAAATTGAAATGAGCGCTCTATAAGAACGTCTCCTTAAGAGTACTCCTAAGGTGCGTCCAAGTAATTAATTGATGGTGCTGTTCGCTTTGGTTCGTATCCAGCTGTTTTTTTTGTAAGATGAATAAAAAAAAATAATAACATCAAGCCGGAATAGATGAGAACAATATATTCTAATACACTTTGGTTAAATATAAGTCTCTATCAAACAACAAACCAAACAAGTCACGCTTAGAACCGATCCGATAGTTCTTTATCGGGTTAAACTAAATTGCTCTCCCACGGTGGTAAAGGTAGCATAAGTCATCTGCAGTATAGTGGTGCTGATTGAAGATTGAAAGTTAATTTTACAATCCGCTTGCTAGTGTCGAGGGTGTTATCAACAAGATTTTTTTTTTTGGATTTAGATTGTTTAGAATTCGTGAAATAAAATCAATACCTACTAGCCTAGTATTGAATACGATCAAATTATCATCAATAAAGCAATGGAACTATCACAAATAGAGATGTACCGAATAGTGGTATTCGGCGAACGGCCGAATACCGAATATTGACCTTTTCAACTATTCGGCCAAACGAATATTCGGCCGAATATTCGGTCGAATATTCTATTGAGTTTTTGATGAAAAAAAAAAACTCATGCGGTTATTTCAATGCTTTCTATTTCTTCCATATTGAGGCACCTCATGTTTTTAAGTCGATTATACTCAACCAGATGATATTATCGGATGATGTATTACAAAATATTTTTTAAAGTAGGTGTCATTCTGATTTTTAAAATGTCACCAATAACTGAAAAGACATCAGATAACTAATCGCTTGTAGGACGTTTATCACCAAAGAGATTGCGTTCCTGTGAAATCTGGAATAAAACATGTCGAAACAGGTGTCAAACTTTTTGAAATTGCTTCTCTGATATTGAATTTGAGCAATAAATATTTGAAATAGTTGTTGAAAAGAAGGATGATCTTTAACATGCCATACCATACTTTCAGCCACATGTATCCACACGGTCAGGCATTCAGGATGATTTTTGAAAAAAAAAAAATTAAAAAAGGGCAAAATTTATGTATATTTTGAAATTTTTGAAAAATTGTTATGGAACACAACAATCTACAAAATTTCAAAGAGGAATTTGAGTTTTTTATTTGATTTAGCAAAAAAAAACTGAATAAAATCGAGCAAAACACGGGAAGTTTTAATCAATATCTGGACATCCTGGCCAAATTTGACTTATCTGAATTCTGTACTGGATTTATGGGCAAGCCTGAGTATTTCCAGAAAATCTGGGATAAACTATAGTCATAGTATAAAGCGATACCATTCAGCATTCTATTGTACGATATGCAGTGAAAGATACGCGGATACACCTTAGATATTTTGCTCAAACCACAAATTTTCAATAATTGTGTGTAAAAGCTTCACATTACTAACATTACTTTTGGATATTTTATAAATTAAAGAAAATTATTTGAAAAAAATTACAAGTCTGTTGTAGATATTCGGCCTATTTGGCCTATTCGGCCGAATACTTAGCTCAACTATTCGGTGAGCCGAATATTTGGCTTAACGGTTTTTCGGCGGTATTCGGCCGACCGAATATTTGGTACATCTCTAATCACAAATATTAAATAGGTTCTCGAACGAGCAAGAGAACACCCTCAAAATCGAACAGCACCAAAATGGCCAATAAATCTCTTAAAATAATTCAACACAACATTCAAACCTTGAGACCGACGGAAAAATAGAAGAACTTTTCGTTACCTTGATGAAAAATAACATTGATATAGCATTGCTAGAGGAGATAAGATTAAAAGAAGGAGAATCCTTGTGTATTAAAAATTTCCAACATGTCACATGGCGAAGACCGGAAGGCCATAGAGGGGTGGCCATCCTGATAAAAAATGAATACGGCAACCAAAATTTATTTTAACCCAACCTTCTACCAATAGAGATGTTAGGAATCAAAATTACTACGGGTTTTGACCCAATAGTTTCGGGTTTCGATTTCGTTGTATTTCCCCCCCGGTGCTTGCAACACCACAGACATGACAAAGAAAATGAAGAAATTTTTCGACTACGTCAACACTTTGGAGGGCGAGACGATTATAGGGGCGGACTGGAATGCGCATCACCATACCTGGAGGCCAGAATTCGACTCCTGCCCGCCGAGGCAGAATACTGAATAGTCTCGTTGAAAGTTCTACCTTTGTAATATTAAATGACGGCACACCAACAATGATCACGACACCAGGGAACAAAGAGTCAGCTATTGACCTGACACTGGCCACTTCAGGAATAGCGGCCAAATGTAGATGGACACCCCAAAATGAAGCTCTAGGAAGTGATCACCGGACAATACTGGTAGAAATTGACAGCAACATCTCGATTTATAACCAATCATCTAGAAGGCTGAACAAAGACAAGGTGGTAGCTCAACTGAACGATATGCGCTCTCAGTTCTTCTATAATCCGGAGGAAATGATGGATATTTTCGAAGAAGTCGCAGAAAATGCATCTTTCACCGTTAAAAACAAAAAAGCAAACTTCCTTAAGTCATGGTGGACGGATGAACTAGCGAAGCTCTACGAAGAAAAAAGAACTACGCTCAGGGACAACAACAGAGATAAGTCCATATCGGACTGTATTGAACTACAGAGGAAACGAGCGATCTTCAAAAGGAAGGTCAGGGCAGCAAAGAGGCACACGTTGAAGAAATTTCAAGCATGATAGATGAAACAACCCCTAGTCGACAAATATGGAATATAGTTAAGGGTATCAACACGTCGTTGACGTCCTGACATTCAACAAAACTTAACATGGTAGAAGGCTCTATCTTCATGGAGTTCTTTTTTGGAGGAAAATTGAATCAAATAGTCGAACCAGTTTGCCCAACCGAGAAAGAGTTCCTCGGATTCGAAACCTTATCAGTGCCGAAACCACATTGACAGAGGGTCGCTGTTCTAAGAAAGAAACTATAACTCTGGTAGCACTGAAGTAGTGGTAGGTTTGTGTTTCCGATAGCGCTTTTTATTTATTTTTTTCAAATTAGGCGGTTTTTATAAAGTTTTAATTCTTCTTCATTTTTATGAATATAAGCGCAAGTGTTGGGGAAAAGGGAAATTCAAACAAAAAAGTATGCATGGTGAAATGCAACGCACTGATTTACGTTTGAAATGATGCAATTCAATGAATGCATTTTGGTCGCTTTATGGCGCTTGTCCTTACAAATTTTTCAACTAGGGTGATTTGCCAATCGTTGTCCCCTTACCCATTGTTGCGCAGAATGACTGAAATTGTCAATATTTCACCTAGTTTTCAATTTTTTCCCAAAAATAATACTAAATCATGTTAATTGGAATGTTTACTGATTAAATGAGGCTTTTTGCGATATTTTCTGTTGAAAAATATTCTTCTAACGACATTTTTAATTTGTCATGTTTTTTTTCGCGCTGTTTCTGTGCTAATTGTTAACCAAAACCTTAAGATTCCTTCTACGGCAAATAAGGTTTCACGTCAGGACAAAACATTTTTCGTATCAGTTTTCTTTACAAAACGTTTGTTGGACAATTTTAACACCATAATTTCGAAAGGAAATTACGATCCATACATAACCAGCTAAAATATCGGATCGTGCAACAATTGGTCCGCTCAATCTCCTTCTACCCCATTGTTGTACATAAGTCCGCTGCAAGATTTGTATGGAAATTTCAAATTTATTTATTAATTTGTATACTTTCAAAAACTTAGTTTGGTTGCTTTTGTTTACCACAAATAGCAATAAAATTTTTGGAAGCAATTCATTGAGCCCTGGA
This sequence comes from Uranotaenia lowii, assembly GCF_029784155.1. NCBI lineage: Eukaryota > Metazoa > Arthropoda > Insecta > Diptera > Culicidae > Uranotaenia > Uranotaenia lowii. The sequence goes on along the minus strand of NC_073693.1, from coordinate 187,912,849 downwards.
TTGGCGCAACTTGTTTTGATTTATAAGGAAGTTTGTACGGTAAATGAAAATTTTCATTCAAAAATCACCAGAGATGTACTGAAAGTTTAAAAAACATAATGTTTTGATTTTGCAAATATTTTTTGGGTCTATACATTTCATGTGAACTAAAACCAAACCTAACTTGACCCCAAGAAATGATATTCGATGTCATACAAAAATCAAAATAAATATTTTTTAATTTTAGCGTTTTTGATTTCTTATTTGAAAGCTGTTTAACCGTATGGTGAAAATAAAAAATCGCAAATTATTGCTTTGTATATCCAATGAATTAGTTGAGTTATAAAACCTTCGCAAAAACATGTTATGAATTATTGAAAGTTCCAGCAAGCAAAGCCTGCAATGTTACAATACTTTTCAATGCATTCCGATTTTTTATTTTGAAATGGTTATAACTATTTTCATGAAATTATTTGCTCCTTCTCATGTTGGGAAAATATGAAACTTAAAGATTGTTCAAACCACTAGTCAAAGACAAATTTCATTTCAAGCTTATTTAAATCCTGGATGATTTCATATGATTTTTTTTTCTTCTATACAAATTTCCATACAAAATTGAACACGTTCATGGATTACATACAACTGAAAATAACTCGGATTGTGTTTTAATATAACAATTAATTTTAGCTGAATAGGCAGATATTTACGTTTGACTAGTACTTTTAGTAATTTCTGTGCTCTAATTAACTGTTTCCCACTCAGAATTTTCATATTTTATGCACTCCATATAGATTAAAAAAAAAATTACCTTAGTTCAAAGACACTTCATACTTCCATAAATATATTTTTTCTATCTACAAATAATAAAATTAAAGTTTTAAGATTATAAAACTCGTTGAAAAACATATGTATGTATTAAAGTCGAGTAACTTGCAATGTCTGAAAAGTGTCGAAGTCACTTAAACAGGGACTACTCTTTTATCAGATTTTTTAAGAAATCCATTACCCCGACCATTCATTCAATATTTTATGCAAAGATTCTGAAGATTAAAAAGAATTGTATTTCATGTCAACAGCGGACCCCTTGATTTCGATAATAATATTGTGAAAATATTGTACAGCTTAGCTTAGCTTGATTGACTACTCACATCCACCTTGAATCATTGAACCCGAAATGCACCTTAAGATATCTTGATGAAGAATTTAAAAGTGTTCTAGTATACTCTGGGATTGATTTAGATTTGGATAATATTGTGAAAATATTGTTCAATAGAAATACTACGACCCTAAATCCCAAAAAACTCGAAGTCGAAGGTTGGAAGGCCTGAAATATTACTTATCATGTGCAATTTTCTCAGAAATTCAAATCTGTCCTCGAGCTCGACCAACTGGAACAGGGAGTGGAACTTTATTTGGCTCTTATTTTTCAGAAAAATAAACAGTCATAACTTCATGAAACTTAATTTGATCAAAACAGTTTTTCAGCCGGAAATTGTTGGGAAAGATTTCAATGTGAAATGAATGTTTCTTGAAGATTGATGAATTACTACAGATGTACATTCGTTACAAATAATTCCACTTTAACGAAAAAGATATTTAGTTCAGTTTCCGTTTAATTTTTTAATTAAGATTCAATAAATCAGACAAACGATCCGAAACTTTGGGCGTGGTTGGTCCATTTTTAAGCTTTAAATTGATTTACATTTTGTAAAAATCGATCGACTCCCAAGTGAGTCTAAAGTAATTATTTTATAAAATGACATCTTCTTCATAGGAGTAAAGGGGAGCAAAACAGATCGCATTCGTTTATCATTTCACCTGTAAATATGCACTTTGGAAAAAGTTTTAAATACCTTACAGCCCGTTCTATACAGCCCGTTCTATGGAATTTGAATGGCATAGAATTTTATATTGGTAGAACATAAAGAAAAAAAGAGCACAATTCTGGGCATATAAGGTCAAATAACACTTCACTCAGATGGCTCCGGTTAAATTCAGCGGTAGAGTAAGGTGGGGTAAAAGTACGAGTCGGGTAAAAGTACGTTTTGGGATTATCACAAACCGAGAACAGTAAAATTCAAAACTCTGACGTGGATTGATAGTGATTTGAATTGTTAACAACCAGCCATAATTTTTTTTCGTAGAAGTTGAAAATACTTCGAAAAATGATGTAAAGTAGCTTTTTTGCTTGAATGATGTAATATTTTAAAAAACGGCAAACTGGTTTATGTAATCAAAAGTCTGGCTTTCAATGAAAGTTTTAATGTGTCTTTTCAGTTGTTTTTAATCACTATCAAATGCCGAAGATAGAATTTAATTACTATTTCTCTATTCATCACAATAAACTGTGAATCATAAGAAACCTTGAAGGGGCAAAAGTACGAAGGGTCTTCTGAAGTAAATCTGAACGCAAAATTTTTACTTCTTTTTTTAATGCTCTGGAAACATCAGGGCATATTTTTGTTTCTTCAAGACTTGCTCGCGCGAAAAATTGCTCAAATACGATGAGAACTGGATTTCGAAAACCTGCTGAATTTGGACAGTTAGTGGAGAACTCAAAATTCGCACAGGTTATTTGCCCATGTATAGGATTTGTATCAGAAGCCAACAAAGATGCTGCTGCTGTAAGCAGAGATTAATACAAAATAATTTTCCTGTTGACTTCATGCTGAATTGTGGAATTTTGAATGGTCGTACTTTTACCCCACATCATTCGAACTTTTGCCCCAGAGGTGGGGTAAGAGTACGTTTCGATAGCAGTTAGACATTTTTACTACTGCTATCAAATGCGTCGACCGATTATCTTCGTAATTTTGTAGAAGAGAGATAAAAGTCTAAAGAATCAAATGCTGTTCTTATTTTTTTTGGAAAACAACCGGTGAAATTTTCTAAAAATAGGATAGCACTAAGGTCGTACTTTTACCCCACCATACTCTAGATATGAATTTCTGAGAGAATTTTACGTGTGATAAATGCTATTCCAGACTTTCAAACCAGCGCGGCTTCGTGTTTTTTTTAGATTTTGGGTCTGAATTTTCCCGTTGTGCATTGGACGGTTTATATGGAAGACCCCGTTCAAAAGGGGCCGTCTCCAAATTGGATTTCAATTGAACTAGAAGTTTTCATAACAAGCTTCCACAACAAATATCAGCCTCTTTGACCACATGGTGGCTGAGCCTTAAGAAGGTTTTTAAAATGTGCAACCGTTGGAAAAAATCGGACAACATTAGGCACGACATAAAATTTGTCTGTGCAACTATTGGGCACGGACAAGCTGTTTTAAATGATTTTTTAAATTTTTATGTCATTTTTTCGAACACTTGAACTTTTGGATCTTGTTGACCAATCCTGTATGAGTACAATCGACAAAAAATCGAGTGAATTTGGGTAAAATGACTACAATACAGCATAAAAACCAAAATCATGTGCTTAGCTGTGCAACGATTGGCAAATCACCCTATAGTTAATTATAATCCATGGGGTGAAAGAGCAGAACTAAAAAAACTTATTTTGAAAGTAGTCCGAAAACTGGCACAGTGCAGCCTATTTTACGTACAAGTGTATTTTACGTACAAGTGTACAAGTGTCAAGACGTGAAAAAGTAGTACTTACAGAGCTCAATTTTGTTTCCGCTATTTTTCGTCGTAATTATTTTCGGTTCATATTCCTGTGCCGTTACAATTCAAGATCTTTCACCCGCGAACTAGTTCAAAGTGGAGTTTTACCCGGTGAACGTTTTTCCGATAAGAAAACTTCCACTGAAATCAACCGTGTGTGTCGCGACACTTTGTGTTTTTCGGTTTAATTTTGTTGTGCTTTGCTTTGCGCGGTATTCCAAACGTTGCACTATTCGGCCAGGTTTTTCTATGCGAAGTTGTATGGTTGTTGATAGCAGCTAAGTTTGGCGAAAAAAGTTTTGGAATTTGTTCGAATATTTTTTTTTTTTAACGACATTATGGCCAATATGAAGGAAAAGAAGCAGTGTGGAGAGTGTCAATTGGCCATAAACGATTTAGAGCCTCTTGGGTGTGGTTTTTGTGGCAATTTTTTCCACATAAGCCAACAATGTTGTGGATTCAACATTCGATTGAACAGAGAACTGTTCACACAGGGTAAGGTGATTTTCATTTGTACCCCCTGTCGTGCAGAGCTCAATGGACGAAGCATTCGCAGCTACATCGATGATCTCTCTTCGATGGATGATAATCCTCCACCAAATAGCAATGTCCTCGATAAGCTTGCGCACCAGCTCGACTTGTTGTCCAAAAAAGTCGACGATATGGCTTTGAAGCAAAATCCACCAACAACGTCATACTCTTTTCCACCACTGAATGGAACACCACAAACATTTCCGTCACCGTACATGAAGCGTCGACGCGGTAATGATGGGCTATCGCTGGTCTCCTCAACGATGACTGGGACAAAGACTGTTGATCTTAGTGATCTGTCAGTCCCGTTTATCGTTCCCCCACCACCGACTCCCAAGTTCTGGCTGTATTTAGCTGGTCTTCAGCCCCAAATTACCAATGAGGACGTTGAAAAAATTGTTTCACGCTGCTTGGATTGTACCGTGCCCATTGACATGAAACGATTGCTTCCCAAAGGCGTAGATGGATCGAACCGAAAGTATATTTCATTCAAAATTGGACTGGATCCAGTTTACAAAGAAGCTGCTTTGAGTCCTACGACCTGGCCCTCGGGGATTCTGTTTCGTGAATTTGTAGACCAGCCAAAAAACTACCGCCGGCCGTTGACTCCTGTACCAGCTGGGGAAGCCATTACTCCGATTTTAAGCGGCGCTGTTCGGCCCAAAACCGCACCGGTGTTTTTGAAGTAGACTTTTCAAGATTTTTGGATGATCGTGGGAATCATCTGACTCCCACCTCTGCTTTTGACGATGATGAGACAGTTATCTTCAGATTGTTTTGTGACGTTCCACCGATTCTGGCAACCACTGCTTCTTGGGATTCTCCACTGGGACGCAACGAGCTAGGCATTACGGAGACCTCAGAGCCCTTCGTCTCAGTCGCGCAGTTTCCAGCCAGCGTCATCAGCCGTCCCAGCCCTGAGTTCGATTGTGGCGATGAGGTTCTCCAGCCTGCACATCCAGGCAAGTATTCTTCTTTTTCTTCGAGAACTTTTTCCTTGTGTGATAAAGTTTCACCCAGCTACAGATCCCGCGAACGCTATCAACACGCTCGGCCAGCTACTTCCACCGCCTCTACTTGTCTACCAACATCTGGGACCTCAACACCGGGACGCAACGAATTAGGAATTACGGAGACTCCTGAGCCCTTCGACTCAGTCGCGCTGTTTCCAGCCAGCGTCAACAGTCGTCCCGGCCCTGAGTTCGTCTGTGGCGAAGGAGTTCTCCAGCCTGCACGAACAGGCAAGTATCCTAGCTCATCTTTTGATTCGTTCAGTGACTGCCTTCCAACTTGCAGACCCCTCCTTTTTGATCGTCGACTGAATGAAAGATCCAGTGGAAATTCAACAACGAATGAACTCCATCATCGCGCAACTGATAGACGAACTACTGCTTTGCTGTCTGGTTTTCCGGGACGCAACGAATTGAGCACAATGGAGACCCCCGAGCCCTTCGTCACAGTCGCGCAGATTCCAGCCAGCGTCAGCAGTCGTCCCGGCCCTGTGTTCGAAGAAGGCAACGGGGCTCTCCAGCCTGTGCGATCAGGCAAGTACCCGTTTTCAACTCCCAATGCGTTCAGTGATAGCCCCTCGCCTTCCAGAAACCGTCCCCTAAATCATCGTACTATTGCGTGTTCAACACATTATACTGACCCGTACGGTATGCGCCTGTATTATCAAAATGTTCGTGGGATGAAATCAAAAATCTCCGAATGTTTCATCTCAACATCGGAGCTCAGTTACGATATCTACACCTTTACTGAAACCTGGCTTGATTCTTCGGTACCTTCAAGTCAACTTTTTTGTTCAGATTACGCTGTGTTTCGTTGCGACAGAAGTATTTCCAACAGCATGCGCAGTCGGGGTGGAGGAGTTCTCGTGGCTATTTCGAGAAAACTTAGCTCATCCATCGTTACAATTGGGAATACCAGTAGCATCGAAAACTTGTGGGTGAAAGTGTCCTATGCACATCATTCGTTTTTAATCGGACTAGCGTATATTCCACCCGAAAAAAGCCAGGATATCTCCATTCTAGATCTTCATGTGAATGCTCTATCCGAAGCTAGATTGCAACATCCTTCATCTGGTGTAATTTTCCTTGGTGATTTTAACCAACCTCAATTATTGTGGATCCCTGGTCAAGGCAACAACTTGTTGATCGATCCTTCATCGGTGATAAGTAGGGCAAGTGCCTCTTTAGTGGATGGAACTATTTTGAATGGAATGCATCAACGTAATGGTGTACGGAACCTTAACAATCGAACGCTGGATTTAGTCTTCACCGATGAGTCCATCTTGATCAGCACCATCATCGAGGCCAATGAAGTTGTTGTCCCCATAGACGTGCATCATCCTCCGGTTGAATTCGATATTTCGTTCCCGAATCCTGTAGCTTTTATTGAGGACTTCGACGCATCCGCTCGTGACTTCCGTCGTGCTGATTTTGAGGTATTGAACCGAGCGTTATCCGAGATTGACTGGACGAATCTTCAAAGATGTGCTGATGTAGATATGGCTGTGAGTACATTCTGCTCCATTATGAGTGAAGTCTTCGATAATTCTGTACCACTGGTAAGACCTCCTCTCAGACCTCCTTGGACAAATAATCGCCTAAAACAGCTAAAACATATTCGATCGAAATGGCTACGACTGTTTAGTAGATCCCGCTGCCCGTTTTTAAAAACAAAATTGAATGATGCTACCAGAAGATATCGGATCTACAATCGCCTTTGCTATCGTCGCTATTTAGATCGCACACAATCTAACCTTCGCCGTAATCCCAAAGCGTTCTGGAAATTCGTTAACACCAAAAGGAAGGAGTCTGGTCTACCTGCGGTGCTTCATTTAAAAGACAGAACCGCCAAATCTTCCGCCGAGAAATGTAACCTCTTTGCCAACCACTTTTCCAGTGTTTTCCCGATACAATCGTTAAGTACAGACGAAATCAATGCAGCGGTAACATTATTACCTAGAGATGTGTTAGACCTTGACGTCTTCGCTATTACCGAAGAAATGGTTATTGATGCTATCAATAATTTGAAGTTTTCTACCTCAGCCGGTAAAGATGGCATACCTTCGTGCATTTTAAAAAGGTGTAGCGCCGTACTGGTAAAGCCACTCACTCACATATTCAACCTGTCCTTCGAACAAAAAAAATTTCCTGCCATTTGGAAGAGATCATTCATGAGCCCTATCTTTAAAAAAGGTGACAAACAGGATGTGCGTAATTACCGAGGTGTCACATCGCTAGCTGCCTGCTCAAAGGTTTTGGAGAGGATCGTCAACGATGTAATGTTTTCTTCGTGCCGGAGTTGGATTTCTGAAAACCAGCATGGGTTTTTTCCCAAAAGATCAGTAACCTCAAACCTTGCAGTTTTCACATCATTCTGTTTATCCAATATCGATGGCGGCAAGCAAATTGATGCCATATATACTGACATTACTGCCGCGTTTGATTCAGTGAATCACGAAATTTTGCTCAAGAAACTACAACATTTAGGATTTTCCGAAAGACTGTGTGTATGGATTCGGAGCTACCTAACCAACCGTCGTTTAGCTGTCAGAATCGGCTCCGCTGAATCAATCGACTTCATTCCAACTTCAGGGGTACCACAAGGCAGTAATTTGGGCCCATTACTGTTTACGCTGTTCTGCAACGATATTAACATGCTTCTTGTTGGATGTGGAGTACTCCTGTATGCGGATGATCTGAAAATATTTCTGACTATAAACAGCCTTACTGATTGCCATAAATTACAACAATACCTCGATACAGTAGTGAACTGGTGTGCAGCCAACCTTCTAGTTTTGAGTGTTGCTAAGTGTTGTATCATAACATTTGGGCGCAGGAAACAACCTTTCGTGCACGATTATAATATTCTGGGCGAACAATTGCATCGTGTAGACCAAATTAAAGACCTTGGTGTTATTCTAGACAGTCATATGACTTTCAAGCACCACTACTCTGCAACTATCGAGAAAGCTAACCGGATGCTGGGATTCATCTTACGTTTGAGCAAAGAATTCACTGATCCTGTCTGCCTGCGAGCTCTATACTGCTGTTTGGTTCGTTCAACATTAGAATCTGCAAGCCTAGTGTGGTGGCCATTTGAAGCTGTGTGGATTGCGCGTTTTGAAGCAATTCAAAGAAGATTCGTACGATATGCTCTTCGGGAGTTGCCTTGGGAGAACCCTCTAAACCTGCCACCGTATGCACAGCGTTGTGCTTTACTGGGACTTCACACACTCTCGGATCGTCATGCCATCGGCCAGTCACTGTTCGTGGCGAAGGTTTTACGGAATGAAATCGATTGTTCATGGCTTCTTTCTCGATGTAACATCTATGCCCCTGAAAGATCTCTGCGAAATCGTGACTGGCTTTCACTAGAATCAAGAAGCACCCGGTATGGTAGTAACGACCCTTTACGTTCCGCAAAAATAATCTTTCTACGATTTTATACGCTTTTTGACTTCAATGTAAGTACAACAACCTTTAAACGACGGATTGAATCTTATTTAAGTAATGAATTGAGAAATAATAATTAGAAACATCATCGTTCGTGCAATATATTCATGTAACCTTAATTTTAGTTTATCATTAAGACAACTATGTCAGATGGTTTTTAAAACAATAAACAAATAAACAAATCTCGAACTTAGATTCAATTTTCAACATGATATTTCTTGGGAAAATGTTCTGCATAACTCTTTCCTCACAAAATTCAAATAATGAGCTACATCAATGATTATCATAAAGCAAACTACTCAAATATGAGCAGTCTAACCAAGACAATTAATAGAAGATACTCCCTATCCAAATGTATCCCAAAACAGCAGGAGCAGTTAGCGTTGCTGGTTTCGCTGGTGTTTTGCATATGTTGAGTGTTCCAGTAAACAAGTTGCATACATTACCAAACTAACACGGGCACGGATTTGACTCACTGATTCGAGCGTCTTCGGAAAACGGAAGAAGAAACATGTAAATCGCAGATTTGGAATGAAACTTTCAGTGGCTCTTTGCAATTCAAATCAAATGTAGACAACCGTAACAATTGTGGGCTAGTCTTCCTTTCCAGCATCATCTTCCAAATCCGAAATTATGCATATTGTAAGTATTCTACACACTTGTCATGACAAATGTGCCAACATTTCAGTTTGCCTTATGTGTGTAGGGTTTTTTAATTCAAACATGACTATCCTATCGGAATAGACACGCAATATAACAGCCTTCACTGAAAAACAATGGGCTAAGCGTTAGGATTCGTGTATAGAATTATATGTGAGAAAAATGCTCCTAAGTAATTACATAATACATCCTATTTAGAGTAAGATATACCGCTTAACCTTCCAAAGCCGTTCGCTAAATATCCGTTTCGGGGAAATTTGAGTTGTAGTTTGATTTCGTTCTCCTTGCTGTAAATGTTAACCGATTTTGATGATATTATATTCATTGTGTAGGTAATTTATTCTAATTACTCAACATTTGAAAATAAAGTCGATATGTATTACCAGGTTATCAGAAACTGGTTCAGAAAGTTAAAAGTAAGAAAAATCAATTTTATTTTTAAAATACTCATAACTTCTGACAGCTTTTCTGTATATAACTGTTTCATTGATATTTGAAATTGTCAAGAATCTATCTATCTGACAATGCATAGATATGTTGGGGTCCAATGGAAGTTTTGACCGCTATGACAGATCTTCCGGTAGAAAAAAATCTTACTTTAAAAAAACGACATCCAATTTTGGCTTTGCTTAGCTGTATTTCATTTCCCAATGAACCGATTTTCAAAACTCTAATTTTAGTTTTTTGTCGTTAATTTGATCATTATTTTCATAGAACATACTTGGTCTGTCAAAATTACCAGTTCATCAGTATATTGGAATGATGCTAAAGATGTTTGAAATGTGCGTTTCGGGTCATATTGACCCGAACAGCTTTGGAGGGTTAAGTTAGTCACGAAAGTCGGAAGAATATATGTATGCCAGGCCGTAAAAAGAACCAGCTCTTGGAGGGGGTGTTTCAGTGATATTACTTTTCTTACATAAGATTTGCTTAAGCAATTCATACATAAGAGTATAAAAAAATGTAGATTACATTATGATTATTGCAATTTTCGTTTGATGATTCAAACAATAAATAATGGGTTTTCAAGCTTTTTTTTTTTCAGGGAAAAACTTGTGTTGATTTGGTTCTAACGGATTTAGGCGAGCATTGTAGTCAATTAGTTACTCATGCAGACCTCGATTCAGACCACCTTCCAGTAACTTTTTCTTTATCCCAAAGTCTCATTGAAAACCCTTTAAAATCAACTTTTAACTTTCAAAAAGCTGACTGGGAGCGGTATAGGAATTTGATTGAACGTAATTTAGATGTAAACGTTCCACTGAATTCAATAGAAGATATTGATTAGGCTGTAGAAAATTTGACAACTTCAATAGTCAATGCTGAAGCCGCTTCAATACCTAAAGTTAAACATAAATTTAATCAACCTTTGATCGATGATGATCTTCAGTTTTTGATACGACTGAAAAACATTCGTCGATGCCAATATCAACGTACCAGGGATCCTTATTTGAAATTTATTTATTGCGACCTTCAAAAAGAGATCAAACGGCGTTTAAACTTTATTCGTAATGAAAATTTTGCAAAAGCAGTAGAGGACATAAAACCCTACTCAAAGCCATTTTGGAAATTAACTAAAATTCTGAAAAAGCCCCAGAAGCCAATTCCTACTTTGAAAGATGAAGAAAAACTTCTATTAACTAACGCAGAAAAAGCTCAAAAATTAGCCCAACAATTTGAGTCTGCTCATGATTTTAATTTGAACGTTGTTAGTCCAATTGATGCTCAAATTTCCCTTGAATTTGATGAAATTCTTTCTAAACAAAATGTATTTGAAAGTTCTTGTGAGACAAATATTGATGAACTTAAATTGTGTTGGGTTACTGGAGAGCGTATCGAAGACCCTTCTTACAACACTGAGTCATTATGTGAGGAAGACGGACGATTAAGGGAGATTCATCTGGGAAACTATCAACATCTCTAATTAGCAGCTGATCGCTGCACCTGTCTGATGAGATAAAAAACTAAAAACCACCAAATTGTACTATTTTTGTCCCTTACCAACAACATCATTTTTGTATTGTATCCAGTTCTTTAGTTATAAGTAGATTCGCCATTCGAATAGATGATCGTTAGATGTAGTCATGTTAAATTGTAGTTAATAAATGTTAAAGTTCAGCGTTGATTTTCTCTAAATATTGTGTTGTAAATAAATTGTGCCAAAAACTCTAAAGTGTTGTGATCAATAAATTGTGTACTTGCCAAACCCACGGAATTTTCATTACGGAATCGAAATCGGAACCAATAAAAGACCCCCAAGGATCGACTTACCTGAAGGAAGCCCAACCAATTCGCCACCCAAGATCGCCCACGGAACATACAGTCCACCCAAGGTACCCCAGCACCCCAACAAATTGATTTTCAAAAAATTTAAAAATATGAAAGCTCCGGGGAAAGATGGAATTTTCTATATTCTGTAACCTCCTACTCGGTTACAACCTGCATTTTATGAATTTCGGTGGCAGTTTTGCCCTGATAAACATAAAATGTAAGTAAATGTAAATATTCACGCTTAAAAGTTTTTCTTATATAAAATTTAATAAACGAATTTATTTAAATGGGCCTTAGTAAACCTTGTTTCGCAAAATAGAAAGATAGCAGTTGTTTTTCAGTGTAGCAGATTAGGTTAGCTCAACTGCTGTAACCTCATCTAGCCGAGACACCAACCACGCCATATGGAATCCGCGCCACATGCGGAACCACTAAGAAGATGACGTGGCCCAATCAGAAGCGTCGACATCACCGATCGGTCGTACCGGAGGAGGTGATAAAAGACCGACGCACCAATGGGCCGGACTCTTATACCTTGGGTACGCGAGTCCGTAAAGTGTCGTTCGACTGTTGTGCGCGTATTTTATAAACCGCCAACTAACTTCCGTTAGCCAAGCTTCGAAGCCATATCGAAGACCTTGGCAGTTAAGTAGCGTGAGTGTAAAGATTCACATAACAGCACAGTAAGAATAAAGTGCTAAGTGCGTCCCAAGAGGGTCGAACCGCCGTCCGTAACCATACGGCGCAGGACACGGCCGTCCGTCAACATACGGCTTCCCGGATACGCCGTTCGTGACCATACGGCAAACAGAATGTCTCTGACCGTACAACAACACACGGTTCAGAAAATAACTGAGAACTACTGTTCTCTCGACAAACTATCCTACAGCCGCCGGTAGTATTCCGAGGCCACATCCATCACCACTTTGCAGCCTGAGGCAGGCCAGCACCTGCGCGACGCACCAGGGCGTCCGAAACTACGGGAAATACCGATGGAGTCCACGTGGTACCACGGCAGCGAGTTCCAGCATCGAGGTGTCCGGCAGCATCGACGGGTACCCGCACCAGCAAGCAGTGAGTTAAAGAGTTTTTTATAAATAAAACCTGAATTTTGCTCTTTGACAATTAAAGTCCAAACTTAGCTTTCAATACACATTTAATTACTTGCCCTTAAAATTTGCATTTCACTTTTATTGCGTGCACCGAAAGGATCAAAATACGGGTTACAACGGGGTGGGAGGAAGCGAAGGTCGAACAGGTTGGTAAGTATTTCCTAGCTACGACGAGCCGACCCTGAGATTGGCTGGAGTCCTGAGCTAGTCGAAGGCCTAGTTTCAATTCTTATTGAAAAGTTGCCTGAAAGCACTTTAAATTTATTTTCCCAATAAATGGGAAAATGCCAAAGTAACTCCAATTTTGAAACCTGGAAAAATGCTTCAGAGCCTTCAAGTTATCGACCAATTAGTTTGCTTCCTTCTTTAAGTAAACAATTTAAGAAAGTTATTTTGAATAGAATGATGTTTCACATTAATCAGAATTCTGTTTTCCCTGATGAACAATTTGGTTTTCGTCATGGACATTCTACTACACATCAACTTTTGAATGTAATTAATATGATTAACGCTAGCAAATCTGAAGGTTATTCAACTGGAGTTGCTCTTCTTGATATTGAAAAAGCTTTTTACAGTGTTTGGCACAAAGGTTTAGTGGCTAAATTAGCTCGATTTGATTTTCCTGTATACCTCACCAAAATTATTCAAAATTATTTGACTAGCCGAACCTTACAAGTAAGCTATCAAAATTCATGCTCTGAAAGAACACCCATTAGAGCTGGTGTCCCTCAGGGTAGTATACTTGGGCCAATTTTATACAATATTTTTACTTCTGATCTTCCTGAAGTAGGGTAACGGACTTATTTTGGAACGGGTACATATTTTGGACCACCTCGCAACTTTTTCCTATTTTTCTCTCATAAATCATGTTAATCATTAAAATTTTGAACAAATATAGTAAAAGCTTCTTCTTATGATTCTAATCATATCAAAGATTTTTATTTAAATAAACTGATGAGGGATAGAAAATTGAAAATAAAGTTTTGATTTTTCACAGTTGGGCCTAATAAAGCCCATTTCAGGAGGACGTGTCATTATTGGAGTCAACTTCCAAGAAGTTTTCTGCCTAGCTGTGATAATTTTAACAACTACAAACATGTTCACAGCTATGTTAAAACACTTGAAAACTAGTTCGCAAGCTTGATGAACAGAAAAACTTGTTTTAATCGCAATTTGACCCATGTCGAAAATAGGTCCTACTTAATTCCTTAGGGACTTATTTTCGACCACCTAACATAACCTGAGTATTAAACTTGCTTTTAAATGTTCATGAACGTAATAAAACGTTGTACGGCGATATGAAAAGAAGAAGCTTAAAAACATGAAAAAAAGGACACGCACCAATTATTTATTAAGCCATTGTTTTTTATGCTTCATGAAAAATTATTGACAGTTTGGTCTAAAAGTTACAACCAGTTAATAGTAGAACAATTTTAATAAATGATATATTCAACAAAAGCTTTAATGTGGTTCAAAACATAGTAATTTTTTTTAAATAAGTAAAAACTACTAGCGAAAAAGTACTAAATATCTAGTTTTTCAGCCCTTGTAGTTATGCAATTAAAAAAACTGTTGAAGAATTAACTACAACGATATTTTTTTCGAAGAGAAAAGTTATATCAAAGCTAAAAATTATTTTTGCAAATTTTTCAGAGAAAAAATATCTGGCTTTAAGATGGTTAAAAAGATCACATAATTCTAGCACATTTTTATCTTTTTTGAATCTATGTATTCTACAAAACTGAAGCCAAACCAAATACATTAATGTGCTTCAAATGAAAATGCATCAATTGAAGTCGCGGAGTTTATGATGTCTTAAGTACCCAAGTAACACAGATTATATCATTGGGTCGCCAGAAGGAAAATTGTGTTCTAAAAATTGATCCTGAAAATAAGCAAACTGGCCAGTAATCAACACTGTAGAACTAATTTCGTCGCAGATTGCAGTGTGCTGTCGGAATTTTTTAAAACATTTGAAACACACTATATAACGATGAGTTTTTCTGTTTTTACTCTATTCTTATCGAAAATTACTGTTTTAAAGCATAAGAAGCATAAGCATAGTTGTAGAAAAAACACAGATAGTTGTGGTAGCAAATATTCAACAAACATGTGTACCAAAACAGAGGATGGTGAAAAATTGAAGAAAGTTCGTTCAGGAATGAATTAACGTGAACCAACAAAACTTTACCACAATGATGAGAAAGGAACAGATTGAATGAATTATTCGCATAATTGCGCTGTCGAAATTTAGAAAAATAACTTGTTTAGTTTAAGAGTGGTCCAAAATAGGTCCACAGGGTAGTCCAAAATAGAAACTTGGTGGTCCCAAATACCGACCAGACCAGATGATAGGAGAAACGAGTTTTTAGGCTTAAATCATGTTACATTGCAACAAACGACGATGGGTTTCGATAGAAAAAGCCTTGATCTTCGTAATGAATGGACAAAGCAATTGAAAATTTTAACATGTACTTTTTTATTTCAGAAAATAGCATAGCTTCTTCCCAAAGCGGTCCAAAATAGGTCCGTTACCCTACCAGAAGGAAAAGGTAGAAGATTATTTGCTGATAACACTTTGCTTTCAGCCAAAGGTCGAAATTTACGGGTGGTACGCAGTAGATTGCAACAAAATTTCAATTCATTTTTTAATTACTTGAAAATGTGGAAAATTTCTCCTACTGCTTCCAAAACTCAACATATTTTATTTCCCCATAAGCCAAGAGCAAATTTTTCAAAACCTAATGAAAATCATTCCATAACTTTTAATGGGGTTTCATTAAAATGGTCTGATCACGTGAAGTACTTGGGACTCACACTTGATCGGAATCTCACTTTTAAAAATCACATTGAAGATATTCAATCAAAATGTAATAAATACACTAAATCACTTTATTCTCTCATCAACAGGAAATCCCGACTTTGCCTGAAGAATAAGATGCTTGTTTTCAAGCAGGTGTTCCAACCAGCGATAATGTATGTAGTTCCGGTTCGGTCTAGCTGCTGCGCGACGAGGAAGAAAGCCATCCAGAGGATTCAGAACAAGGTTCTGAAAATGATTTTGCGGCTTCCACCTTGGCACAGCACCGAATATCTTCACCGGATTGCGGACATTGAATCGATCGAAGAGATGGCCAACAAAATCATCTCCAACTTCAGAGGCAAATCGATGCAGTCTTCCATCGCAGAGATTCATTCTCTTTATAATTAGTTTGATTTAGGTTAGTTTTAGTTTTTAGTTGTAAGTTTAAAATATTTTTGACATTACAGGATGTTCTCCTACATAAAAATACTTGATTGCGCTCAGCAAATTTAAGTCGAATAAATGAATTATAGTGATTAGTAAACTATGGACAGTTCATTATTGAACTGTACACCTAATTTTATGTAATATTGTAATATAAATGTAATGATGAATTGGTACGAATAAAGACATATTAAAAAGGAAAAAAAAACCTAAATACCCCTAAATGTATGTATTAAACTTGTCAAAAAACCCTTTGATCCATACTTTGAAAATTTCACCACTCGAACCTTTAGAGATTTTTATTGTCGACAAATTTGCCGATTTCGAAGATGGTCTTCAATACGTAGAGCTCGTATTTTACACATTGCATACTATAATTTTACGATTCCAAACAGCTGCCATGAAAGTCATAAAAAATTTAAATTAATTTAAATTTGATGACTGAGCTTCACCACCGTCTCCTTGTTCTATATGGCCATTTATTGTTAACTGTCATTGTTCTTTGTTGTTTGATGTTTCAGCAATTGATAGCGCAATCGTCATTCGTATGGCTCACAATTTGCTTTTTTCAAGCTTCACTTTGTATTTAGAATGCTGTACCATGAAGCACTATGCAGACAATCAATCTGAACTGTAATTGGGGTGTAATTTTAAATTGAAAACTAATTAACACTTGGGAGTTTGATCATTTGCCCGATGGCAGGATCAAATCGAATTGGGTAAAAAAATATACATCCTCCGTACAAAGTGGCTTCTCTGTATCTTTCCGAAAGATACTCGACACATCCCAACGTATAACCCTATCTGAAAGATTTATCACAATTCGGAATGCATTTCAACCGGAAGGAATCGCCGTCCTCCACGAGTCCTCGTTTTACAGGAAGGTAGGTATGAGGCCATCGTTCGTTGGTTTCGGTTGGTTCCGATACATGGTGCATAAAACAGGCAGCGAGCGAGAGCCCTTTGTTCTGCCAGCAGCTTTTTGGAGTGTCACTTTCGGTGCAGGGAGCAAATTTAATCTGCTTTCCAGTGCACTGAGAATGCATTGCTCCACGCTTTGCCCTTTTGTGCTCCTTTTGTACTCCTCGGCTGGGCGGGCCGATTTCTGCACTAAGTTGTGACTCGGCGTTGTGTGGCGAAAGCTTCCCTGTTCAAATTTAGAGAAAAAAAAAGCCGAGAACCAAACAGACAAAAAGAAAGGGTGAAAGCTAACGCTCGACAGCTAGTAAGGGTGGTAACATTTTACTTTTGAAAATTGGAACCTGTTACAAATTGATTCCGGTATTCCGAGATATTTGTGGTGCACATTTTATCCTGACGTAAGACAGCAATTTCTTGGTGATACTTTTCCGTGGCTTGCATCTTGATTTGGGATATTGGAAAAGGAAAGAAAAAAGGACCTCTTGATAAATAAGTCTTAGGAAGAAATGGTTTATCTCAACAGGTATTAGCTTTTCTTTGTTCTTATTGATTTCGTTATTTTAAAAACTACAACATGTTTATTTTTGAATATGATACCCAACCCCAAAGAAAGGTTTTTTTTTTATACCGAACGAAAATATGAAAGTGTTGCTTAAGCTTATTTCAAAGTTTCAAATTTTTTTTTTCGCACGAAGATGTTTTAACAGCATCACTTAATCCCTTTTATCCAAAATTGTTTTCGTCTCAATGATTGAACAGGATGTTTGTAATATGAGACATGTGGTTTTCCGATTATTGAACAAGTAATCATTGAATTTATCGAATATATTTAGGGGTTATTCGAATGATAGTCTTCATTGAAGGGACGACTTGCAAAAAAAAAGTTTGTTTACATTACAAGCACCCACCGTGTCTCTGTTCAATAATTAGTACATGCATTTCTTACAGCAACGTTCAACATGGTCAACATTGAAATTTCATTCATCCAAATATTTATTTTTATGATTTCTGCTAGTAGATTTTTTGTAGTATTTTTACCCCTAAATGTATGCAGCAGCCTTATGTTAAAAAAAATGTAAAAATTAGTTTAAACAGGTCCAAAAATTACTGCAATTGGTGTTTTTATGCGTAACGGTTTTAATGGCATTAAACATTTATCAAAAACTTTAAATTTATATACGTGTTCATTAGATTTTTCATTATAAACTAAGTTTGTTGCAAGCTACCCCTTTTTCTAAGTAAGAGAAAATCGCATGTTTTTTGAAAATTAAAATTAACTGAAAATCCAATAATTTGTCTGACTACGTCATTTTGAAGTCCCACAAACCTTAATTTTTTTTGTATGCATCAAGGGTACGATTATCTGTGGACGTGGGTTTTGAAGTTGAAAAGTGTTGCATGTTGCCCCCGTTGACGGTACAAAACACCTTCTGAATTTCTGTGTTTCTAGGTTTAGATTTCTTCGCGGTTCAAAAAAAAAAACAACATCGCGGTCCTTAATGTATTAAGGCCGAACAACAATTAAAATCGAAGATGGTCAATGCTGCTGCATAAATTAAGGGGCTAAATTTTGTATCATCTAATATATAAAGATGAGTTGGACTATATATGTTTGTTTGTTTGTATGCACCTTATACAAATCCACACCGCTGAACCGATCAGCCTGAAATTTGGTACAGAGATGTAGTTAAACCAGGGTAAGGTTTTAGTAATAGTTATGAGCCCCTCCCACCTAAGAAAAGGGACCCTCCCATACAACTTCCGTTTTTTCTCCCACGAATCAAAAGTCATGGCACCCATTTTGTCTACCGACTTTTTTCCCCTTGGCGGGTTGTTTTCACCATCACCATGGGCCAGGCATTAGAAAACGACCATCCACCAGAGTTCACGTGTACTGGAAAGCAAATCAAAGCTTGCTGAGTATTAAAAATATGAAAGAAAAAATTTTGGCGGGTGTTTTTCCCTCCTACTGTTCAAAGCACGTGGTACCGGTGGTATTAGATCGCAATAATGAGCTTTCATTAAGGATAAAAAAAAATACTAATTGCCCGTTAGAAATATATTGATAAGAACAGTGGTTTTCAAATCGGTCTCAACCGTCGCTGAGGGGCGTTGAAAATCTACTAGAATATGCAGTGTGTAAAGTATGGATACAATAATTTATTTTCATTATGAATTGACTTCTTCAGTTGAATAACTATTTGGACTGAAAACTAATGTTCCATCTTTGATTTTTTCACATGTTACAGCTTTTCAAAGCCAACCATTTTCATATTTTTGGAATTCCTCATAGGGAATGAAAAATTTATTAAGCTGAGGGTTGCAAGTTCAAGGCTGGGATCTCAATACTTTCATTGAAGTGTAGGAATTCAATTAAAAATAGGGATAAGACAGTTACACTTTAATTTTAAGGAAAAAGTGAAAACCAAATACAACGCATGAAGCTTTTTAGTAATTGAATCTGAAGTGTTTATTTGTGTAAAATTTAATTGAATTGGTCAATTTATAAATTTTAAGTTATTATTGTTCATCAATGTGTTTAATTCTACCATCCAATTATAAGAAAACTTAAAAAAAGCACATTCAAACATGCGGACGAAGTCTTTTATAAGGTGTCAGTGGAAATCTATTCAGAAATTTTTAAGTACAAAATAAAACTTAACAGGTATATCATTCTACGGGGAGATCATCCATCTTGAAAAGAGGTCGATCACATATGTTTACAAGCTAAATATTCTGGATTTTCACTAAATAATAGATGAAAGAATAAAAAAAGAAACTGTTATCATTTGATGATGAAAAAAAGTTAATAAATTCAAGCTTCCTAAAAACGGTTGGGGTAAAAAACGGTTGCCAGAGTTTTTTTCGGCCGTATCGGGACCAGACAAATCCAGCCAATTTATTCTAAAAACCTGGCAAAATCCAGCATTTGATATCAAAATGTTCAACCCAATATCCGGGCAAACTTGGTCAAAACCGCGGAATTACTCAGTAAAAATCAAGAAGAATACACTGGATTTTTTTTCATCAAACCACATCAGCAGGTTTTAAATTGTACATCAAGCTTTCAAACACAAATAATGATTATTTGGATAAAACTTGCAATTAAAAATTTCTTTTCGGACGTTAAAATGAAAATTAAAATAATTCAATTTAAGTTTTATGTTACATTCTAAAAATGAGGTGAATAAATCCGGGTTTTTTTTCCAACGAAATCCGGGCAACCGGGCCAGACCGGACTTACCTCAAGGCTTGAGTCAAATGTGCGGGCAAGTCCAGATAAATCCGGGCAACCTCTTAACCTTCGATGAAAATGTTTTTCGTGATAGAATGAATAAGCATTCAAGCAAACATAATCGTATAATGAAATAAACCTAATAAATAATCTAATAATCTAATAGATCATTTTTGTTTCAAGGGAAATTGTTTAAATTTTTTATCAGCAAACCTATTAACTATTATTTATTTAAAAATATGAAAACGATGAACTTTTCTCCCCCCTTTATACCAATTAAAACTTTAAGGAGACATGGCCAAACATGGTAAAATTTGTTATGATGATAAACAAAAATCCAAAATTTCAAAAAGTCAAACGACTCATTTTGATTTATATTTTATGTGAACCCGAGCAAGGCCGGGTAAAATCAGCTAGTTACTAATAAAATTCCAACATCAAGAACAAATGCAATTTTGCATTCATTCAATTCCCCAGGCCCTCGCACTATTCCCCTTTTATTTTTTATTACAAACTTTACCATTTGATAGGGTTTCTAGCCTCTTGTCCTAGACTGGTTTACTTTTGGAGAATGTCTCTATTTTTAAAAAATCAAAAATTTACCTCAAAATACAAAACAAACACTAGCTTTGCGCAGTGACGATATCGTAACCAATGAGTTGGGGCTTGTGATATAGCTCAGTTGGCAAGTCTGTTGTCTCCTGAGCCGATGTCCGCGAGTTCGAGTAAACATCGAACACAGTTGTACCGGATAAATTTTTCAATAACTATCCGCCAACTGCAACGTTGATAAAGTCGCGAATGCCATAAAGATGGTAAAACGACTATAATCGAAACAAAAAAAAAGTAACCAATGAGCTTCTACAGAGGTGCGATTATTGCTAGTTGAAAACTTCACCAAAAATATATATTTACCAAGGAAAAAAGTTGAACTCTCACACAAATCAACCTGTTTGCCTCTAAACGCTTTGATTTCATTTGGAAGGGTGTTTGTTTGCTAGCCTTTGAAAAAAATATATATTTAAAGATTTTGAAATAACATTTGCACTTACGTTTGAAATTTTCAAAAAAAAAAAACATGTTTTCCCAATTTTCAACTCAACTAATAGGTTTTGAAACCTAGAAAAAAGTTTTGGAATATTTTAACTTTAGATTGAGTTGTTGATAATTATGTGGAAAATTTCATGTTTATCAAAGTTTCCCCGGTGATCAATGTTACCCCGTTTTACGGTACGTCAATCTGTTGAACTAGGTTATGATTTTTCTACTTTATTTATAACTTTGCCCTGAACAGAGATAGAGTTTTAATGTTTTGAACAAAGGTTCATATTTTTGCGTAATCTACAACTTTGTAGAACAAAATAAAGCTCTATTTCTAGAATAAATAAAATAAATTTTATTTTTTTTTCTATTTTATACTGACAAACTTTTGATATTTCCAAGTAATGATGGATTTTTTAAGAAGCAAATGATCTCGGACCACTGTGCGGTGATTTGACCTTAACGGTTGCCTTAACAAAGGCGATATTTATTCCTTAGGAACCTTCGTTTTATAAAAAGGGTAAGTAATGCAGGTTCTTCTGCAGATTTAACATATGCAGGGGAGGGGAACAAAACAACAATGCTGTTATCTTAACAAATTTTAAAAATTTCATTTTTTGAGTTATTGAACTTTGCTTGAAAAATTTAACAAAATGTGATTTGAAGATCTTTTTTTTTTATCACTTTAAAATGTTTCTGACATGAAAAAATTATAATAAAAATATTTATTCAAATTTGCCAATCGTTAAGTATGTTATCCCGAGCAGACTTTTATGGCAAAATTATACCTAATTTTGCTATCATGCCTTGAAAGTAAAATGAGGTATCATTTTGCCCGAATAAAGGTGGTACAATGCCAAAATTTGGGTCTCACTTTTCATATATGGATACCTCAATAATGTCAAGTGTAGGTTTCACTGAAACCTTAATGATACCTCATTTAGCCAACGTTTCGAGGCGAGTTTTGGAGGCATAATGATACCACTTTTAGGTATTATTCACAGCCAAAATTTGGCATCGTTGTGACATCAAATCTTTTTTGAAAACGCTGCCAAACGAGGCATCATTAAACTTTCATTAGAAACCAAAATTTGGCATCACTGAGCTATCTTTTAATCAAAAACGATACACAAATTTTGGTATTGTACCACCTTCATTAGGGCGAAATGATACCAAATATTGCTAACAAGGCATGATAGCATAAATAAATATAATTCAGACATTTAAGTTTGCTCCGGATTGTAAAGTACCTTGCCAGATAAATTGTAAGGAATGTGTAAAATCGTCTGTATTGAGATAAACAATAGGGCATGCAAATCGTTCTAAAAAATCGTCAGTATTTATGCAATTATCCGACATTACACTATAACAAATGAAATAAATATTCATACCTTACCAAAGTCGCCTTCAGTTATGCAGCGTGTATAGCACTTTATGAGAACATAGTGTCGGAAATTTTGACCTAATGTATGGTTTTGATTTTACTAGAATTTTACAAAAAAAAATCCACAAATCTCCTTAGGTTTTAAGTTGAAAATTTTAAAATATCAGAAATTGTAGTATAGAATGTTTTTTTACGAAAAATTCTTTACATGTATCTGCGAAGCTAAACGCCTGAAATTGAATATATTTAAAAAATGTTATTGTAATAGATACAAAGTAGTTATTTGTTCTGTTTGTCCAAATCATCTTTATGAATGCATTCAAAATGTTTATTTGAACTGATGAATCTGATTGCAGAATAACATATTGACCTTTTAAGAAGTATTTTAAAGTATTGTAAATTCAAAATTTGATTATTTCAGAATTGCTAGAATATTGGTCTCGTAAGTTGTGATTTAGACTGGAAAGGATTTGTTACTGCTAATATTAATTGTTTTTCGACAGGTTTGAAGACAGATTTCCAATAAAATATTGATCTCAATCAATCGAAAGTAACCCACTGAACTTTGAATAATTTTTCGCAAAATTTGTAGAAATCAATTAACACTTATGAAAAACTGGAAATTTCAAGAGTGGAAACAGATTCAAAGCTAATAAAGACGAGGAAGCGATGTTATTAAAATAACGCGATGTTTTTAAACATCGTATCGTAATATGAAACTATCCAGCACGTTAAGTTGCATACGTTAAGGCGATTTTAATAATACAATAAAAATGTATCACCATACCCATACATCATACAGTTTTAAATATATATATTTCGAATTCCATACACCAAATCCGAAATTTCAAATAGGGCTGAATATGAATTAAAAGCTTTTTTTAAACATAAATGTGGCTCTGAATTCCATGTCTACATTTTCAATCCTGTATTCTGAATTTGTATACAGTGTGTATCCTGAGCCTAATCCTGCATATCATAATTTCTGATTCAGAACAAGAATCTGAAATCTGATCTGCTTTTTCTGGGCAATATCGAAGACCTAAACGAAGAACTAAAAAAAATTGAGCTTTAAATATTAGACTAAAGAAAGATTTTAAATACTGAAATTCCTCATTACGGCAGTAAGAATTTTTCCTTCAGGATTTTCATCCCTGGGAGTAAGAATTTAAAAATTCGTAGCTTTAAGAAGGTTAACGTTCACAGTTAATCTAATATATAAAGATGAGTTGGACTATATATGTTTGTATGCACCTTATACAAATCCACACCGCTTAACCGATCAGCCTGAAATTTGGTACAGTTATGTGTTTAGTCCATGGGAAGGTTTTAGTAATAGTTTCGAGCCCCTCCCACCTGAGAAAAGGGACCCTCCCATAGAACTTTCGTTGTTTTCCCACAAACCAAAAGTCATGGCACCCATTTTTCAGAACCAATTTTTTCCCTTTGGCGGGGTTGTTTTCACCATCACCATGGGCCGGGCATTAGAAACGACCATCAAGAGTTCACGTGGACTGGAAAGCAAATCAAAGCTTGCTGAGCATCAAAGATTTGAAAGGAAAAATTTTGGCGGGTGTTTTTTCCTTCTACTGTTCAAAACACGTGGTACCGGTACGAAATATTTGGATGCAATAATGAGCCTACATTTTGTATTGAAAAATACAACTATCCCGTAAAGAATATATTGACTAAAATTGTAATGATTTTCAATGTGCTGCCTACCGCCCCGCTGGGGGGTTTTGAGAGTTTACAAAGATCTACAGTGAACTGAACAGTCAACAGTGAATTGGCTTCTTCAGATGAATAACTATTTGGATTGAATGCTGAAATATTAATGAACCGATTTTCATAAACTCCAGCTTTTAACCAACCATTTTTAAATTTTTAGGATTCCTTATAGAGAAAGAAAAAAATCATTAGATTCAGAGTTACATATATGTTGAAGGCTGCAATTTCAACGGTTTGATAGCCGCCGGGGAATCTAAATGGGGGATTAGAAAATTGATTAGATAATACAGTCTGAGGTTTTTAGTTTTATACCATCTTATTTCATTGGCCAATTTATTTATACTTTTTGATTTATTTTTGGTCATCAATGTGTTCAATTCTACCATCCAATTTTGAAAAAAACCGTTTGGTACTGCGAGTTCAAACAAATGATTTCAAAGAATTTTAACATTGATCACTCTTCAAAATAATTAATGGAATACAAATAAGACCATTTCCATAACATTTAAATGGTTATTTCGGTTCAGAGATGATTTCTTTTCGATAACTCCAAGAAACTTTGAGTGCAACTTTCAACATTTAAGAAAAACAGTGTTAAATTAAAAAAGCGAAAAAAGCAAACATACAATTGAAAACATGCCAAATGAGTCTTAAACATGGTTCAACAAGGTTCGGAAGTGTTTTTAGAAGTTTTTAATTAAATAAAACTTAAATATACCATTGTACAGGGAGATCATCCATCTTGAAAAGTGGGATAGTCTCCAAAAGAGATTAAAGTTTTTTGTGATAGAGAATAAGGAAATTATTTTGAAACTCAATTCATAATCCTTAAAACTATAAGCTTCTTCTAAAAAAATAAAATCGATAAACACAGTGAATAATCTCAATAAAAACTTTTAAAAGACTTACAAAACTTACTTGGCCAAACATGGGCTCAATTTCTTAAAATGATGAATATAAAGCTTCCAATATTTCGAAAAATCAAACGACTCATTTTGATTAATATCTTTTGTGAACCCGAGCAAGGCCGGGTAAAATCAGCTAGTGACAAATAAAGGCTAGTTAATGCACAGAACAAAAAACATCTAACTGTAGAAACAATTAATTGTTGATAATGATTACACCCTTAAAGTTAGAGGTGTGTATGTACAAATAAAATACTTTTGAGAAAGTCGTCAATTGATTCTCTAATTTGATTTCATCAACACATAGAAGTCATACAACAGAAACATACAAAATATCGCGTAACACAAATTTTGTAGCACGTTTCCGCAAAAGCAGCACTGAAACCCTTCTAATGAAAATATTATTCACTTAAATTATCGCCTGCAGTTATGCAACTACAATATCTAATCTATCTATCTAGTCATGCAACTACAGTATGAAATATTATAATTGCACCAAAAATTCAATTTTTGACCAAAAATTTGGGTGAATTTTGAAGGTGACAAAAACCAAACTTTGATGTCAAGTTATCAAGTGATTTGAAATTAAAGCAGGGCTTTGACTTCTGTGAATTACTTAATTTAGTTTTGCTAAGGGCAGGGAAAAAATAATGCAAAAAAATTTTAATTTACATTTGCCATATCTCGCTTCGACCCTTGTGGCCCCAACAGAGAAATTGCTGGTTCTAAATTATCGAAACCCGAACAAAAAACATACCTGAACGAGGAAACGGGGCATTAAACCAATAACCGGTTGAAGGTCCAATGCACGACTTGACATCAGATGTCGCATTTCTACCTTAAGAACAATTTCGTTTTTTAAAAAAGTAATGAATGTAATTCATTGTTATGATTATTTAATGAGTATAACTCTAGCATGATAAATTTCAATGTTCTCCTTGAGAAATGAGAAAACAGGAACACGACACATAAGTAACGATGTCAAGTCGCTCATTAAACCTTCAACCAGTAACTGGTAGAACTGTTCCGTTTTCTCATTTACGTATTTTCTTTAAATTTCAACTATCTTGATCCAGCACAATCTCTGCATGATCCAAATACTCAATCGAAGCAAGATACTGCAAATATAAACTAAAATTGAAATTCACCTCCTATTTTCTTTTTTCATTTTGGTGAAAAGGCGCATCTAAATTTGCCGAACTGGTCTTTGCTTTGCAGTTTTTGATGATTCTTAACACTGCTTTTTATTAACTAATCAATAGGTATTAGCTTAGTAAAAAAAATTGCTTGTTACCTGTCAGTTATAGCTTAATATAAGCATACCATAAAAGAAATCCTTGCTATCGTTATTTCATGTTCTTCACTACTGCAAACTACTGCTGCTGGATTCATCATAATTGTTATGGATTTCTTACAAATTCCTAAAGATCATGACCTGAAGATATTTGTTTTGGTAGGCCCACTGAAATTGTGAAAAAAAACATTTCGCGAATATTTTAATTATCTATATTCAAAATCTCTTACCTTAATTCGATAAATTTTTAATTGGTATGACAGTATTCTCAACATTTTGTTTTTTGAATTGATTCGAAACATATTCCAATCAATGTTAATTATAGTAAATAATGACTGGAGTCAGTTGATTTAATTGAAGAAAAAATACTAACGTATGAGAACATAGCCATATGCAGGTACCACTGCATAAACTATGGTATACTTCATGCAACGTCATGGTTTGCTCATTTAAGTACTTAGTAATTGTACAAGAGTTTATTGAACTACATGAATACTTTTTTTGATTATTTTGATTTTAAAAATTCGATTCTTAAAAACTATATTTTGATGAAAGTAAAAAAATCAGAATGGAATTTCAATTTTTTTAAATCTAGTCTTCTTACTAACACAAACAAAAGCGATGAAAAGGCAAACCTGGTGTGCTGTTCATTTCTTTGCGCCTTAAATAGTCAAATATCGACACGCTCAAACCGCAGTAACTTAATTTTGTGTTTTTACTCCTGCTCATAATATTCAAAAGGTCGTAAGTAATAAGAATATTTTTTTTTAAATTCATAATAAGGGCAAATTTCAAATCCTTCTTTTGTCACTCGGAGTTGGAACATCGCAGGGGGAGGGGGACAATAAAAAATAATGCGAAAAACAAATAAATTGGAATAAATTGCACGAAAGCTTGTATGCAACAAAATACTATATCATTGCACAATACTTACAAATCAAGTAATTTTTATCGAAAAATTCATTAAAATCTAGACTATACATGGTGAAATAACTTCTATCTTTAAAAATTTTGTTTTTTGGTCTTGTAATCTTTCGGATACTTTCAAAAGATTTTTTCAAAATTTACATAAAATACTTCAAACTTTATTTATTTGCCCCTTCGGGTATTTTGGAAATTTCGAAGGGGGGGGGGGGGGGGGGGGTGTCAAAAGAAGAAATTGATATTTGTAACAGCCTAATTATTGAGCATTGAAATATCGTTGATGAACTGACAGCAGAACACACAACTCCGACAACCTAGTAAATCATTTCCTTTAATGAATACCGGTAGTCCAGACCTCCAACGTAAAAAATAGGTATAAGATTCTCGTAAAAGTGTGTTCTAATGTCATTTCACCAATGACGTTTGTAAAAATTAAGTTCATAATTATCATTGAATTTCTCACAATTCAACCCTTTTTCAGCTTAAGTCATTCGAAAAAATATGGGTCCTTTTTAAAAGATATTTGGCTTTAATTGAATTGCTATATAACATGAGTGTTAAATTCATAATTTATAATGTTTCGGATATAATCCAATTCAAAGCAAAATTCATGCAATAGAGTTGTTTTTGACATTTCTTACGCACACTTGCTGAGCGTGTGCAGATGAAACGGGACAATTAACCTCAAAAACTCTCGGTATAAAAAACGGGCAGCCGGTCGACACACATGGTCGTTTTTGAGGTTAATTGTCCCAAAACTGAAAAGTGTTGGTGAAACAACCAGCAAAAAATCACGAACACTACCAGCGGCAAATAGGACTATATATGCAATAATTTTAATAAACAGAATTTCATTTTTTGTTAAATCATAATAACTAAACACATACACGTTTCACAATGCTGTTTGCTATCGAGTGGGATTCAAGGTTAAGACCAAGTCAAAAATACCTTCCGCATTTAACTTTCCATTCCCTGGTTGATGGGGGGTTAAAATTTCTCGATTTTGGGTAATTGATCTAAACTGTGAATGAATTTTTCTGCGAGTGTTTTCGTTTCCATATGTATTATTTTCTGCCAAGTGCAATCAAGATTTTCGTAAATACTTTGAATTTTTTCGTATTAAGCTTAATTGTCTATCTAAGTAATTTTCATAAATCGTGTTTGTCTAAGTGCTTCAACTTTTGTAATTTTCTTCCTACTATGGATATGAGTTAAATTGGTAAATTGGTTAAATAATGTTTGATTATAGTCAAACATATTAATTTAATATTAATTTGATATTTTAACCACTCATTTATATTTTCTCTCTTCTGTTTTTCAATTTTCAGGTTTATTCCTGATAATATAATACGATTATCGTTTTCTTGAAACATAATGCGAAAAAAGAACCAGTGATCTTCTCCGCTTAGACCTTAAGTTCACCCAAAAAATTATCTATTCGTAAGTACGGTGAAAAAAAATTACGAAAATTACAACACAATTTCAGCATGAATACTCTATTCAAAAGATACAATCTATCTAATTTAGGACAAAAAATTGTAAGGGCTCACAGCTTATATTGTTCGTTTAACGAAGTTCAACAGATAGCATCAAAAGTGCTAAAAATTAATAATTTTTCTGTTCTCTAATAAATTCTAATCAATAAAATTTTTTTTTGAAAATTTTTCACTCACTTTTTGATGAAAAAATAGATTAAATGGTGCAGTTATGACATGGATAACGATAGAATTTCACTAATAGGATTTTCATGTAATTGTTATACATCTGATCGGGACTTGTTTGATGTGAGACGCTTCATAAAAAGACGAAATAATGGATTTCAGAGACTGTTTTAGAGCCTAGGGTTATATTTCTTAAAATAAGTTACATTTTAAAATTTAAATTAGTTTAAATATTGTGATACACCTCTTTAGCTTGGGAAGTAATACTTTAAAGGTTATTTAAAAAAATGGAATTATAATGATACAAATATTATTTATTAAAAAAATATTTCAATATCGTGAAAATAAATTTTCTTGAGTTGTGTATTTATTAGTATTTTTTTATTAGTAACGCATCAAATGATTTCGGTCCCACTTTAAACCAACCTAATTTGGAGTTTTTTCTGGCGACATCGAATAATTGCTACTTTAGTTTCGAAAGATAAAAGTAATGCTTATTATCTAACGAAGTCCTACGGGCAAGATTAGAAATCAGGCATTATAGAAAAAGAAACTTAGGGTAAAATTGTGCCTCTGCTGCAACAGGTACTTGTATGACTTTCGAACTAATGAAACTGCCGATGTAAATAGAGAAAGAGTCTAGTATTGTATATTTCATGTAAACAGAACTCAACATGTAAATTTTCTTATTACCGTGACCGGCCCTAATTCTGCGCAGTCCCAAACTCTGCGCATTTTCATTTTCAAACAGAAATATTTCAAGATGTGATGAACAAAATATTCATGAAAAAAAGCTAAAACTCTTCAGTTACTGTTTATCTTCAAAATGCTTCCAATTATTTTGAAATCGGATAAGTTGTTCGCGAGAAATGGAAAAAATTAAAATAAATGTAGGAAGCAAACGTTGAAAAATGGCCGCCGTTAGCAGTCCAGCTTAAGTGTTAGGAAAACAAAAAGATCAAATGAAACAGTGTTGAACAGAATTTTCTCATCGGAAATGCATCTACGGGGAAGATAAAATCATTCTGAACATGACTGCTAAAAAATTTGAGAAAAAAAATGGTTTTTCAAATCAAAACAATGATTTTACCAATGCGCAGAATTTGACACCATTTGTTTACTTATGTTCCTAATGCGCAGAATGAAAAGCACCGGAGTGAACTGATGTTAAAGCTGCAAGGAATTGAATGCAGGGAGTTAGGAGACTTTTAATTACAGTTTTCTAATAAGTTTTATGAAGATTGTGTATCCGTATAGTTGTTGGGAGTTTCTTAGGAATCTCTTCGAAACTATATCTTTTGTTGACAAAAAAAAAAGAAAATCTTGATTTGCGTTCTCTTTCGTGTTCGCGTGTTAATCGTTCGGTCCCAACTGTACAGACTGTTCCGACGTATAGAAGTAGTTCCAGCAAGCCACAAAATCGCCCCAGCTGGGGGAACTACGCGAAGCTTCTCTCGGTTCACCCGCTCACTCGCACTCGTTGACTAACTGTTACTGAATGATATTAAACCAAATGAAGCAGCGCGTAGTTCCCCCAGCTGGGGCGATTTTGTGGCCCGCCGGAACTTCTTCTGTATGTCGGAATAGTCTGCACTGCACACCAACGAAACAAGTTAGTTTGATCAGATCCGGCGAAGAACGTGATCGGTCAACAAATATTGGGTAAGCGAGCTGCAGGAAAAAGCATCTGCAAGCAACATATAGCAAGTGTAAGAAAAAGTGAAAGAAAGTGTCATATAAGGTTCAAAGATCCAAGGCTTGAATTGGCCCTTTTTCATAATTTGTAATACTTTACTAAGCGTAAAACAACTTTTTAATTAAATTCAATGTTTGTCTTACAAGTACGGAATGGTATATTGGTTTTATTTGGGTGCGCAGAATATGGGACATATGCGCAGAATTAGGAACAAATAGAAAATAGTGCGCAGAATAAGGGCCACTTGCATTTTTTCCAAATGTTGTAAATAATCCACATTTTTGCTCCGGAATTGAGCTCTCATTATTTTTGCCGTTCAATTTGTTAGTCAACCCAACTGTACACGAAATTTTGAGGAAATTTATTGAAAGGTAAATTTTTTATAACTTAAAACATTTGAAAAATCCTTAACTGCGCAGAATTAGGGCCGTTCACGGTAGATATATAGAAGAATACGCTATTATTGCATGATATGTAGTATTGCATGTACTTTTCCAGTAGGATTACATGAAATGACGAGCTTCATCACATGTAAAGAGCCGATTCCTTTCTACATTGTCCTTAGTTCTAAGTCAAATTCTGTAGGGTTATCTAACTAAAGACGATCTCAATATATCAAATTTATTAGGCTAAAAAACAGGTTATTTTCATTGCCTGAAAAACTTCCCTGAATGTATGGTTTGAGAATTTATGGTTCTATATTTTTACGTCAAAGGTAATGTAATTTTACGTGAAATGCGATGTTTCATTTATGTGTATCAAGTTTGACATAAAATTACATCATTAATGATTCTCTTTTATGTCTCGATAATTTATGGCTTCAAGCGTTTCTGTCTTTGTCGAGTGTAATTTTATGTCAAAAGTGATGCTTCAGTTTTGTGCATCCAATTTGACATAAATTTACACTAAAAAATTAATAGTGTGTACTTCAGGATACATGCCTTTAAAACGTCATTTAAGATATTTTTTAAGAGCTTTGGAACGGTTGGTTGAATATAAATTCTTAGAAGGTCATATGATTTCCTCAAATATTGTCAAAAAATAAATGGTTAAGTTAAAGGCAATAATCGATTACCATCCTATCTAGTCAATAATCAAAAACATCAATATATTAAATAAAAAATTAAATTAAAATAATTTAAAAAAAAACATGCGACGTCATGAAAACATGTTATTGGATCGATTTGATATGTTCACTGGTCAGATAATCATTTAAAGGCTAGAAAATATTACCTTTACTAAGCACGTTTTACTGAAGGCGATATTCATATTACACTGCAACGCTTATAATATCGCCTACGTTTATGCAACAGTTTATAAGCGAAAGAGGTATTCATAGTACAATGAAATACACCTCATGGTAACACCTTAATCTTATCTATTTGTGTGATTTTTTTCAAATCCATTTTCTGTAGAAGGTGATTACATATCGTGCTGTTTGAACGAGTAAACCAAAGTACAGGTGTATTTATATTGCTAATTTCAATATTTAAAAGGCTCATTTACATGAATATATTAACTCAAACGTTTTTTTGCAATATATTTAGGATTTCAGTTCCATGCAATTTCAGAAAAGAGTTGGCTTGATAGCGGCACGTTATCCAAAGATACGGGAATATTGTGCCATAACAATTTGTTGGTAAATGTAGAAAACTATATAACGAAAAATTGTCCTCTTTCCAAACCGGTCTCGGCGATAACAGACACCAGCAGTCCATAACAATTAACGTAATACATTATGTGACTAGCAACACATTGAATACTTTTTCTCATACATGATAGTCACCTGATTCTTGTATGATTTTTAAAGTTTCAATTATGTATGCTGTTTTCATTTACCATACTCCCGGTGTACCATAATTTTTGTTTTCAAATTTAAAGCGAGCTCAATGATTTGCAGGAGTTTGTTAAATCATATATGTACATATAATAATTTAAAAAGAAGTCGAACTTACCCGGTGTTTAGACAACCGCCCATTAGCTTTTATTTTTGTGGCCTTTCTTTCGCCCGTCTTCCTCACTCTAGTCATCGTTGGACCAAAGGTATTATGAACCAATTGGATTCGATTGTGATTGAGTCGCTCAAGGATATTTCCGTCCGGTACTTTGGTTCATCATAGCTAAATTTCTTTTTCGTCAATGGCGAGATCCAAAAACTGAAAAATAGATAAACGGGTTATTAAAAATTTAATTCTTATCTTACTTACCTTGAGACAACGACTGATAAATATATACTGAATAATAATGATGCGAAAACTGCTGGATTTTGGAATAACTCCGGTGATTGAATATGTTGAAAATTACGGCACTGTTTACTTTTTTTTTTGTTTTGTTTCCCCTCCTAGATTGGATCAGTGCCATCAATAATATGTCTAGTAGTTCGTTGGTGTTATTTAAAAAAAAATTATCTATTGAAATTTAAGATAAGAAGCATTACTATAATGTTCTTTTACGTCTATTACACAACGTATGTTTGAAAACGAAAAATAACAAAATTTAAGAAACAATAATGAAAACAAGGAGGTTTTACATATGATAAGTTTTGCAAATTTGGAAAGCTAGCATTCTAGAAATCTGAACTAAGCTTTGTGTTTTTCAATTATGTGAGAATCTATTGCCATTAGTATTGGTTTTCAAATTTAGTTTAATATATAATTTAATTATAATAGTCTTTTTTCAATTCATCGATCCTACACGCAACGAAAAGATTTTTTATTTCTAAGGAAAGTTAGGCAAAAACAAAGGAAAATTTCCTTTGATTTTAGGACAAATAAAATTCCTTTGATTAAAATGCTTTTGTTTCGGAGAAATGTTTGCAAACCTGTTCAATTAAAAGTACTCTTTAATACTTAAAAAAATTTAAAAATGGTTAATTTCAATAAACAAAATGTGTTCCCTTCTCAAGGATCGATGATTTAATCAGACCAATTTGACATTTGAGCGATTTTTTTCTGCTCTGGGTTTTTGTTTTTGCCTTCCTTTCCCTTGAAGCTCTAATAGTTTCCAGCTTTTTTTCCTTCTTCTTGGCCTTCATTTTTAAAGAAAATGTAATCAAAATTACAAATTGAATACAATCAAAGTAAATGATCTACCTTATTCATATGACTGAAAAAAAACACTATTTAGCGCTATACAAAAAATCAGTAAAGAGTGTTTTTTAATCACAACATATATTTCTTCTTCTTCTTCTTCCTTTCCTCTTTATGGCCAGTTGCTGACAGCTAGACTGCCAAGGGTTGTCAACACAACATATTTTTCGAACAGACCCAAGTAACCATAAGCACTAAAACATAGCCCTTAATCAACACTATATTCCCATATATAACTCTGTATTAATGCTTGTTTTGCACTATATGCGTAAATAATGCAGATTTAATGCTAAAAAGGCGAAATAGCGGGCTGATTAAATGCTATCACAACATAGCCTTTAATAAGCATTACAAATGCTGAATTAGTGCACCATCAAAACGTCATTTTTCGCAAGCCGTTTAAAAGCATTAACAATGCATACTTAGAACACCTTTTGTTTACTTAATTATTATTTTTTGAATAATTAAAATGAACAAAAATCAAAACAATAATTAATTATTATCTACAACATCAATCAACATGCTGAATGGAGAATTATGCCTGCTTAATTAATTCTTCTATGAAATAAGAAGTAAATATAATTGACATATGGATTACATTTGATGAGTTTCGAACCGAGGATCCCGCAGCAGCCTTTATCTTTCCTTGCGCCTTTACCATTTCGACCACTCTTGATGCTGATAAGGTGGATGAAAAAAACCCGTACTTCAAGTACTGTCCGGGTCACACCACTCTTAATGCTTGTTAACTTTGTAGAGTAGCTCTATATGTGCATATAGTGCTATCATTAGTGCTAATTTTCTTTTTTGCTTCTATGCATTAATAATGCTGATATAAAACTAAAAGCATTATGAATGTTGATATAATGCCAACTTGCATTAGAAATGTGGATTTCATGCTAACTTGCATTAGAAATGTTGATTTAATGCTGATTCAGGGTTTTGGCTTAATGCTTATGGTTACTTGGGGAATTATTTCAAAAAGCGGTATCGCGTAGCAAACAGATTTAAGCAAGATTTGACGTTTCGCTCTAAAGTCGCACTGCAGTGTTATGAATTGCCCAGTCCGATTTAGTGTGCTGCGATTATATTATTTGACCAAATATTTATAATTAAACAAAAACTAGGGGGTTTGCATATTAAAAAATATCTCATAGATTTTTGTGAATTTGGTCAAAAATACAAATAAGCGAAATCTCAAATCTTTTCCTATGAAAATTAAAAATAAATTATTGATACCTAGTTTAGCTATCGATGTTATACGCCAATTTCTTCCAAAACTGATTTTTAAAACATACATCATACAAAATTGTATCCTGTGCTATGATACCTTAAAGATGCCTAAATTTGCTATGCTTGAGAAATCAACACTAAAAAGTCACAAAAAAATGAATACCAAATCGTGCTTTCATTTTGCTCTCACTAAATGAAACCTTAATGATGCCTCGTTTTGTTATCTTAGAAATTACCAAACCAAATGGTGCTTTCATTTTGGACTCAATGCCTTATTCAGGTATTGGTTAGGCATCATATTTCGAAATATTGATGCTTTAATGAAACCTAATTCTGCCATCGGGAAAAATGTGATACTGAATTATGCTATCATTTTGGCATTGATAGCTCATTTTGGTTACTGTTTGCTATCGATTCAGGCATCAAAGTCTGCTCGGGATGAACTTCATAATGCCAAATTTTCAAAGCAATAGTCAACTCCCAATTTTTTTAAGAAGAAGTTTTCCAAAGTGTATGTTATGAGTATTATTGATCCCTATAGTCTAAAAAGACATATTTTTCTTCTGAATGGATCGTTATCATTGCTTATCATGAAATTACCAATATCTGTCCAAAAACTAATGGTTATCCAAAAATTATCTGATAAAAAAAGGCTAAAAATACTGAATTTATCTAAAAGTATGAAATTGCGCCTTAAAGTATGCAATGACTTTAGGGTAGTAGACAAACTTTCAGAATTCTCTTTATCCGATGCTTACGAACTGTGAAATTAGAACTAATATGGCAGAAAACAGTCAACGAACTTTTCATCTTTGAATTTTACTAGATTTTTGCCTAGAGTTTGGGAACTCTGAATTGAGGATCAAGTCTCCTTTAGTAAAGGATCAAGTCTCCTATAACTTAAAAAATATCACTTTTTTTTTAAACTCACGAAAATGCTTCTAGTTCTTCTACGGGTTCAAGTATCGTTCTACTTTTTGGAGCATATAAACTTGAAATTACACGCTGTCAGAAAATGCAAAAGACGGCGAATTGCTAAATTTTTCGAAAAAGATATGATGAAAATAAGAAAAGGGGATCAAGTATCTCCTTGCTCCCCTACATAAATGAATTGCATTGTTTTTTTTTCTTCTTTTATGGAGCATCAACTCAAAGTTGCTAAGCCCTTTAATGCTTTACGTGCTCTTTTAACTTTATTTTCATTACTTAATTCTACAATTTTTTTCTAAAGTTTCAAATTTACTTCGTTTTAGAATGACAAAAACCATCTAAACCAAAAAAATAAGCCAATGAAAAAATTCAAATTGAAATAATATTTTTTAGGGTTGTGTTCCGATTTGTGAAGCTGATCGATAGAAAAAACAAAAGGATAAAAAAAAACAAAACAGAAAGATTCTCAGCTCGGAACGATTTTTCAACCAATATCCGACCTTATTTATCTTCAATCTCTGTCAATTTTCTTCACTCATTTGGTACGAGGAATATCAAAAGTAAATTCAAAAGGGAAGCTTTCCTATTTAAATTCTCTGTCAAACTTCACGCCATCAACAAACGCAGATACGGCTGCTGGCTGGCTGGTTGGCATTGTCTTCTCATTCGCCACACTCCAATCGGAAGCAATCAGCCAGAATGGGTAGGAAATTTTGGAAAGCAAACATTTTCTTTTCGTCTTTCAATTTGCCCGGTTCCTTCCTTCTTCCGCCCCGGGGAGGTTTGACCGAAACGGAAGCAGCAGCAACGAAAAAAAAAATCAAAAACTGACTGGTACAGTTCAGAGAGGACGTGACGAGCCTAAACTCGTTAAGGAAACGCCGATGAAAGAAGGCGGAAAACATGGCTTTCAACAAGCTGGTTCCTTTACTTCTTTTCCGAACGTCTGTGCTGAAGATTACATGCTTTCATGGATTTATGCCTCATACCAATCTCTGTTCGATTCAACAGAGGGGATTTTAGTAAGTTGATGTTTGTCGACAGCTTATAAATCGAACGCGGGATATTAACTGCGCGGATGAACTTGATGGAGGAAAAATCTTAGTGAATCATGTTTAGAGTTGAAAGGTGATGGTTGGGCTGGGATTTATTTAATCTGCTGTTTTTGAGCGATTTGTCTTTAAAAATAAACCCATATGTCGGATCATACAACATGAGAATCCCTTTGCCATTAGCTATTTTTGAACTGGGATGGTTTGGTCAGTGCGGAGTGTAATCAGTTCGGAGAATCAGATTTTTTTTTTTCATTTAACGCACTTATGCACTGCCCCTACTCGCATACAGTATCATATGAATTTTCGGTTTTTGTACTAGCCCGTCAATTCGTCATTATTTTCATAGCTCTTCAACCTAAAACTATGAAAAAGACAGTTTATTCTAGAATTTTCGAAAAATAAATATCAACCCGTTTCTGTCCCATATAAAATATACCCTCGTAAGCGTCCCATGTGTCAAATACTACGAAATCGACAACTTTTAAAGCTTTTTATAATTAATCTGTGGTAGTTTTTGAAGATGAATTTATTCAATGGATGTAGTTAAACTAAAACCTACAATTCGAAGACGGGCAAGTCATTCCACAAGGGCTTCTGATCTTTAATTGAGGGTAATAATACATACGTGAATCACATATTATGAAACGAACTCACCAAATAACAAGCAATGCCTCAGGTTCCCGAAAGTTGATGAAGCATTTTTCCGGCCGGCTTTTGATTGTATCTAGTTGGGGTAGCGCTTAGAGCCGAAATATTCCATCCAGTTAGAGAAACAATGTCTCTATAAACGATAACCTTCACAAGCTATTGGACCATCCGATCGTTCAGTAGTAGAAAAATTTCACAATTTTCTTTCAAAATCACTGCTAAAATATTGAAAAGAAAATTTCAGCGACGGAACGAAAAAAAAGCGCGTTCGTTGCCAACTAGTCATAGCCTACCAGTTTTTCTGTTCTGACCAGAACAATTATCCAACCGTAAAGTATATTCTTCCTTCATGGTGAAATAATGCAATAGCACTCGATGGAAAAAGCTGGCTATGTTGGTCGATGATCTGCCTGAATTTGCTTCATGCCACAAGCAAGCAATTACAGGGTTTTTTTTGCGTATTCTCCAACGGGAGCAAAAGTCTTGTTGAAAGCTATGAGCCGTTGCGAAAACACGACGGTTTTGAGACCTTGCAATCTTGGAAGCTGGATTACCTGGAAAGAGATAATAAGTAAGTGTTGGATCGTCCAAATACTTTCGATCCGCACTTCGGGTTCGGGTTCGGGCGTCCCAAGGCCAAGAAAGGAGGGCTCCGGGGGGGAAATCGATCCAGTAATTGTTCGGCAAATGTAGCCTTCCAAAACGGCTACAATTTCAGGACGGAATATTCCGAGAAACTTGTGGTCATCATATTAACACAGAACACGCGACATTTAACATCAAACATTTATTACAAAATAACTTAACATCAAACTACTGACACAGAAAACTTCAACGTGGATCGAGTGAGGAATGCCTCAACAAGCGCGGACGACTGTGTAGCAACCAGCGATGCCACACATACCGATTTTCCGGTATTTATACCGATTTTTGAGCAAAATTTTGACCCAGAATCGGTATATACCGATTACCGATTTTTGGCAAAACATACCGATTTCATACCGATTTTTAAGATTTTAACTCAAAATTCATTCCACTCCAACATTTCCACTTTATTCAAGCTATCCTCGTAAAGGTCCCGAAGAAAGAAGACAAAGTTCGGTAGCTGGGTAACTTTGATCTGTACAACTTTTGAAGTGTTCTGCAAAGATCTCCACGGCTCACTCTCATAATTCGTTCAGTTGTTCGCGCTGTTCTGTTCCTTTGTTCTGTCAAATGATGCACTATTATAGTACTCAACCTCAAAGCCAATGGACTAAGCTCAAGGCTGATATTTGACCTTTTGCGACTGCCAATAGAAGTTCATTAAGATTAATCTCAGTTGACGATCGCATTAAAGCTCTTATCTCGTGAGATGCTAACTTTTCAAGGAAATACATACACCGTTTGAATATAATCATAATCCTTGTCCAACTCATCGCCAGAGAGCACATCCTTAATTTACTTTCGCATAAGGTCTTGAATTTTCATAAGACTAATGCGTGATTTTTCATAAAATAAAATTAATTTTTTATTGGCTATAACAAATTGGAGCAACAACTCTCTCAACTTTCTGCAATCATTTCTTTTTCTAATCGCTAGAACTCATATCTAATACTAAATGCTGAATTGGCCAGGTTGGCGAAAATCCATCAATAAAACGAAGAACATTAGCTTGGGCTCATATTTACCTCGAACGTCAAAAAGCTATTGGATTTGTAAGTGCTTACTAAATTAAAATTTCCTTTAGGATGACCTGGTTCTATTATTGCCTTATCGAATTTATCAAATTTACATCCCACTTTAGCCAAACATCAAAGTCTCAAGTTTTTACTTAATTCATATGCCTAACCAACGTGTAATCTGAAGGTGCCCGCCATGCCCCTATTTTTCTTATCAAACGGTAAAATATATTTCCATTCAGTTATGAGTATTGGAAAACATACTTATTTCGGATTTTCTGCTGAATTTTCATTTGTGATTTTTGCTTTCGTCAGCAAAAGCAGATAGTTTTAAAATTTAAAAAAAAAAATGTGCAAGTCCTAACAAACATGAAGTTCTGTTAAATTTTAAAAAACCTCATGTTGTGTAAACTAGTATTACCAAGAATAAAGTTACGGAGAAAATGCAATAATATATGCTAAAACACATTTAGTCAGCTAGTTTGAACTAAAAATGAACATTCATAAGAGTTCTTAGACTTGATGTTTATTGCAAGCTTCTATTTAAAGCAAAATACGTTAGGAAGTTGAAAATAAAATATCTCCTAAAATACCGATTTTCATACCGATTTTTAGGATTAACATACCGATAAAAGATTTTTTTGGGATTCAAAATACCGATAGAAATGTGGCATCACTGGTAGCAACAACTGATCGATCGTCGCTGTGGTTGTCGTCGCCAGACCGATGTGTGATGTTTTTCTCGCATCAGCGCAACTTTCTGATCGGGTTTGGTAGTTTCATGATCGGGTTTTAGATCATTCGGAGCGGATCTCTGACCAAAACACAGGCTGACAAGTGACAACGACGACAAATTCGATAATTCCAAGACGATTGTTTGATTCTATGCTCTCCCACACGCGATACAAACATACTTCGCGCGAACACAAACTATTGATGGCGAAAACAGCAACAAAAAAAACCCTCCACCCCGGCTGGGGCTGAGTAAATGGCCTGAATTTTGTACAAACAGCACCATACACCATGCCACAGAGGGTTGTTTGTACAAAATATTTCGCTCCGGATTGATTCTACTCAAACCGCTTGCGCGTTCGTTCAAATCGTATTCACAGCTACAATATTTCATCGAATTTCATCGCATTTGTTCAAATGTTGTGTAGTCTATGGCCCGCTTTAAGCTTGTAACGGTTCTCGAAGTTTGCTGATCAAAAGATTGATTAACTGCCCTCACTTAGCGCCAAACGAGCACGTGACAATCGTGCTCGTATGTGAAGCAGCAATTTCCGTTCTTGCCCGGCTAGACTCCTCAAGGCGAGTCCTTCAAAAAAAATCAACCCGAACCAATCGCTATCCGAGACCCATTTACACCCGAGTTAACCCGAAAATCTGTCCAAACAGGGATACAAAACCTACAACGCGAAACAAGCAATAATTAAACTTTTCTCTCAAAGTACGACAACCAGCTGAAAATTCAGATTTACAATTTGTATTTATGTTGTTTACCACCTAGGCCTCAAATCTGAACAGATATTTTTGGGATCCCACCTATCGAACCTACTCTTCTTTATCGGCACACCATGTGCTATTTTTAACAATTCAGCCAAGTTTGTTAAATAGATACAATCGCTACTTCGAAGTTATTTTTAGAACGGCACAGAACAATCAAATTGGATCTGACCTTATTTGAGCGGCTACTTATCCTACGGGCGGCTAACTGAGTCGATGCTGTCAGTTTCCTCTGACGATGTGTGTCCGTGCTAACCGAGCGATGATGTGGTTTGCCTGCGTGTCGTACCACTGGATTTCGGACTCCGGGAGATCAGGGGCAATTGACGACCACCAGTGATCTCAGGTGAACAGACGTTTCCACCTGGGTCCGTGAATGCGCGGGAGGTTGGACGCTGACCCTAGGGTACGGGACCAATCTCTGGAGAGCGTCGATCTGGCTGATCGGCACTTCCTGCACCCACAAGTAACCCCTTCGCTTGAAGGAAAATCTTTCAAGCGAGACGAAAAACGCACCAATTACAAATTAGGTTTTAAGGGTGATCTTTACAATGTGTCTTAGTTCAAGTTAATTACCTTTTAGGATTTCAAAGCTTGGATCTCCACCCTGCTGGCGGACCTGGGTTCGATCCTGGTATTGGACTTAAGATTTTTTTTCCATTAAAAATTGTTTCAAAATTTTGTTTTTTTTCTAACTTACGGGTTTTAAACAATTCCTACGTTACCCTGGTCGTCGATCGAGACAACCGGATTCGGTTCCTGCCACTAAAAAGGGGGTGTTTTAAAATCTTGTTCACAGCATCAGATTTTTGATTACTCACGTGGAGCGTAGAGGCAGATCACTTGAACCGAAAGATAGCGACGATCTATTAACGTCGCGGTTTTTTTTTTCTCGAAACGGTAACTGTAATTATAATTTTTAATTCACAGTAATTTGTTCACAGTGGTTTTAATTAAAAGCTTACTTTGTGATACTCAACCAATTAGTGACTTATTCTGACTACTCAAATCACAAACCACAAACTTTTTACTTGGCAAACGTATCAACTGATTGCCGCACAAATCGAGAAAAGAATGATTGTTGGCAAGCGAGGGTATTGACCCCCGGAAATTGTAAATACGAAACAAATCCCACTAATACAATAAATGTATTATCCGATCCTTATCTCTCGGAATTGGTCAGAAATTCCGTTAACCCGGAGAGATGGATGATCGGACGGCGATCGGTTACCAAATTGTGGTTCTACCTCCCACCACTAGGGGCGCAAATCTAACTTTAAACGGAACTGAAATTACTACTTTTAAATTGAGCAACTATGCCTCGACTCGATAAGGAAGAAAGTTCGCCAATCAATCGTAGAGAAAGATTTAATGTTTGCCGCAATAAATTACAACAAACCTTAAATCTTTCAATCATTTTGTAACAATGTTACAAGCTCGTCGTAGCAGATCGACCCGAGTGCATGGTTGGCAAATATGTTGTCATGCGCTGGCGTACCGAGGGTTGCTTACCCACAGGCAGTAGGGGTAAGTGTTCCTAAATGCGCATGTTGGGTAATATGCGCATACAGCCGATTGACGATATGGCTGGAGATTCATCATATTTAATCAGTGCAGTTTGAAGGTAAAACGCTTTTAATACATGGCATGAAAAAATTAAATTGTTACGAAGTCGAAAAAATTTAAAAATTCAAACAAGATTTTTGTCAGTATTGATAGAATATATTGAACTTTAATTATCGTGCGTACAGATTCTGGGAACAAAAATTTTGATGGTTTTTCTTTCTTATTCATCTGGAAATTCACCAATTTGAAGTTTTTGGTAAAAAATTCCACTAAAATTTCAGCCTTGACGGATGCTTAACATCCGTTTCTATCATTTTCAATCAAATAATATTAAAATATTGCAAGTGTTAATGAAATATAGCTAAAAACATAAATATGCGCATTTAGCCCGCCAGTTTCGGAAATCGGCTATTTTGACTTCTTTTATTATAAAATTATTTTCACAAAAACTGTAAGAGATTTCAACAGAAAAATTTCTCTAACGTATATAAAACAGATATCCGCTCATGTGTATATAGTTTTCAGATTCCTATCTATTGGAATATGGGAGAAAAAGAGTGCTTTCCTTAATTTGCGCATATAGCCCGCCTCTCCCCTAAGTATTTTTTTGGCTTGGAAATTTTCGTCATGACCAGTGGAATCACGATGCTGTTTGGAGGCAACGCATTGCTCACATTCCTCGTTCCCCAATTTCACAAAGCTAATATTCATTTCTTTAACGATCCGACAGTAAAATGTATAGCTTAAATTTATTTCGGGATGCTTCACAAGCACAAGCAGCTTCCGTTATATCTGACGGCAGATACAGCCTGCTTGGGGTGTGTTGACGCCTGCAGTGCGAAATGCGTGGATTACGATACTTACCTCGTTCCTCCAAGCATCGGTACAAAATGTTTCTATAAAGAAGAATAAATCATCAAAAGTTCTTTATTGATTTCCTTTTTTATACAAATGTTTCCCAAATTATTCGCTGTAACCAATCGTATTAAAAAAAACTTCCGACAATGAAATTTCGAAATTGAATTCGTAGGTTTGCCTTTCTCGAGGATTAAAGTGGAAATGTTTTGATCTTCTTTGCATGATCGAACGATGTACACGCTCACGAATGAAAACGGCTTGTTCGAATCCGCTGAATCGTCCATACTGTCATCAATATGACCAACGGTTGACACTTGCTCTAAGTGTAGTGCACCAGAGCGTGACAATGTCGGAAAAATATCCGAATTTTCCGTTTCACTGAATCCTTTAAATTCTTTTTCACTAGAATCATTATCTCTGGAATTACTTGAATAGACCAATAAAGCATTTTGGGTAGACATTTTTAATGAAACTTCACT
Organism: Uranotaenia lowii; assembly: GCF_029784155.1. Taxonomy (NCBI): domain Eukaryota; kingdom Metazoa; phylum Arthropoda; class Insecta; order Diptera; family Culicidae; genus Uranotaenia; species Uranotaenia lowii. The sequence continues at coordinate 187,869,155 of NC_073693.1, read as the reverse complement.
GTGGTGACCGAGAAATTTATTATTATATTCTAAGATTTACTTTTGCGCACAACTTACTATTCTTCGGAACAGACCCATAAGAATGACCGTAATTTTTCGCATTCGGTAGAGTCACCTTTTCACTCACACACTCATAGAACTAGACATTCATAAGCTCAATTCAATGTTTCGCGCTGAATCTGATGAATGAGCTCATTAGAAATACCACAGTTCATTCGTTAAAAAATTGTTTTTTTTTTTGTATGGTACACATTCCAGCAGAGAGCTTTCATTTAGTTTTGGTCAAAAATCGAAAATATTATCCAAATCAGAAAATGCTCAAAAACTTTTTTAAATTTTGTATTAGCTCGCCCAATCAATCTCTTTACTGCTGGTTGTGCTTTGAACACTGGTTGAGAGGCTTTTTTTATCTTTCGATATAATTTGGCCATAAAACACCGGAGAACGCTTGCAACATTCAGGAGCACATTTTATCAGAACAATTGTTTTTAGTTGATGGAAACCACACGCACACCATCATTTCTCTCTATTTTAGCTTCGTTCAATCGTTGGTAAAAATCGGTTTAAACTGGTTTCTGTCAACTGGTAGATGTTCAACGAGCCAGTGTTTTGGTCGAAACTACTCTGGTCGTTGTTCAATACAGGGTGACAAAAAAGTACGGTCACACAGGAAAATCTCAATATTTCAAAGAATAAGAAGACAATATGAATCTTGCTTTCATAGCTTTATTCAGTAACTCATAAAGATACTTCACAGGCAATATCTCGAAATTACACCGTCTTTCTCTGGTCGAACCAGTTTCAGACGTCTCGGAAAGTCGTCGCAAGCGGCGCGCATAACTCGCTTGCATTGCTCCAAATTTGTAATTTTATACACCCAAAATTCAGCCTCTGTGCCAATGGCGTGTAGTCAATTACATAGCATCATTGGTACAAGAAGATAACGCGACCGGTGCTGATTCGATTTGCTCCCACCGGCATTAATCTCCCAAGTTAACCGAATTGCGTATGTCTGAAAGAAACAAAATAAAAACGCTTTCACGTCCCTCCCTATCGCATCACAAGACGAAGAAGGATGGAAATAAATACCGGCCAACACCAGGCAGCCAGCGAAACGAGCACTGTGCGTATGAATGTAGCAAAAGCAACAACAAAAATATCCTTCTAATTCAATCCACTGGCACCGGCAAACCACGGCCAAGCTGTGCGTGTGTATGCAGTAAAAACATTGCTTCAATTCAATCCACCGGCAAACAACCACGGCTAAGCTGTGCGTGTGTATGTAGCAAAAGCAACAACAAAAATATTTCTTCCACTGCCTGGCTTTGGCAGCTGTGTATATGTAGCGTGTGTATGTAATAGCAGGCAGTAAGCTAAGCACAGTTCTCATTCAATGGGTTTCCCGTTCCTTCACTCCCGTTCCCTTTACCGTTTCCATCGCAAGACAAACGAATGCATTGAAAGGAGGCGAAACGCCGGGAAGCCGGCGTTGTGCGTTTTTTTTGTGATTGATCGGTGACAGAAAGCCTATGACAAATATCCCTCATCCTGCATGAAGCTCGAATAGTACACTAGTTAAGATGTCGGACTGGCAAGGCGATATAATTGGTGATTTGAGTTCGTTTCTCACTACGGCGCTGTGGTTTTTATTTTTATTTTCTTGTTTCTGGGCTGAATTATCCAATAGGAAGGAAATCCCATAAAATGTTTTTCTTGTTTCGCTTGAATGTAGTGGTCATCATTTTGGTTGGGAGCCGAGTCCTTATGCCAGTTACGGTTTTTCAAACATACATTTCAGCGCATTATCGGCACAGAGATATGCTAAATAGGCATTGGATTTTTGCAACCTCTTCTTTGGGTGTAGTCGTTCAGCTTCGACATCATGTATCCCCGCAAGAATTATTTCGTGATCGTAGATTATTCCAGTGGATTCAGATCTGGAGACGACGGATGTAGCAGTATGGATAAAATTGAATAATTTCATTTTTTGTTACTTGAACACCCCTTTATAAATATCACAAATAAACACCTAGCCGAAAATAGCCATCCCTTCAAAAGCCGATAATTATTCTATTTATAGAACGAGGGAACCAAGAGCATAGCCGAGAAGAAGAGGGATATTTAGGAGAGTAAGCGAAACTCTCGACGCACCCCATCGAGAGCGTGACGTCACGAAAAAAAAACTCTTTTTCTTCGTAAAAACGGATCTGGGTGTTTTAAAGGGATTTGGTGAAACTTTGCTAGAGATATCGCCACCAGCTGATGCATGTCCTGTGCATGTGCTGATGTTATGGTTGTATGGGTAAGAATCGGGAATTAGAACCTGCACCCGAGATCGGATATCAGTACCCCGGGTTGATTTCCAGAAAAACATGAAAAAGAAGAGGGTTTTTCGTGAACATTCGTAATCGTTAGTTCGCTAACTTTTACGAAGTTCCGGTCAGGAAATTAGATGACTGCTCTGATCTGAGGGCAGATTCAAGTACTCTACTACATTTTCTTGGACTGTGGAGTAGGCTGGACTGCTAGTTTTTTTTTTAATTTCTGGTCCGCATTTGTACCTTTTATTTTTTTTTAAACGACTTTCTTTTAACCTTCCAAAATAGAGTGCAATTAAGAAGCGTCACAGCGAATTGATTCTCGGTTCATTTTAAGGTTCCTGGCCAGCTTCCGTGCAGATTGGGCGGGGTTCCGGCAAATCCGGTCTCGTATAATCCATTTCAGCTTGGGAGTTCTCAAAGACTTTGGTCGTCCAGATCGTGCCTTGTCCTCGGTGCCTCCGGTCTATAGGTACCGATTAATGGTCCGGTACACGAATTTCCGGTTGATTCTGAGCGGTTTTAGGTGTTTGTACATGTGTCCGAGTTTGTACCCTCTTACATATTCAGCGATAACAGCTGCTCTTTACTCTGCCATGGCTCACAACTCAATGTAAACAAACTGCAAAGGAACAAAACTCTGCCACTTTGGGCAGCAAAGTTAGCTCTTTCATTTGACACATAGATGGCACCAGAGACATGCAACGTGTAGGATACAGGCGACCCAAAAAAAGTGTTACCGGTCATTTTTGTCACCCTGTAGAGCAAGTTGAAACTAGTCGAAACCGATCTAGCTCGGCAGCAGGATTCGTTTCGACTTGGTAGAAATCGGTCGAAGTCAATTGGAAAGAGACAGGTGATCAACTGTCAATCCATTTCTACTTTTTTCGACCCGTTTCGATCAGACTTCATTGAACAGACTTTTTATTTTTCTCTTGCTCTTTTTTGGCTTTGAAGAAGAATATGCATCCGATATGAACTCACTTAGAGGGAACAAAGCTGGATAATACGTCAACACAATTCATTCAGAGTCTTGATCATTACCCGATCAGGAGGGAAAAACAAAATTATATCAAAATGAGATATTTTGATACTTATTTTTTTCTATCTAAATAAGTTATAATTCAGTACTCGTAGGATGTTAAAACATCTCAAATTATATCAAAAAATCTATACGATCATAGCTAAATTATATCAGTTTTTGATATGCTCCTAACAAGATTATATCTGGTTCAGATAGCATAGTTTGATATTGGACAGAACAAATTATATCAAAATTATAACTTAACAAGATATCAGTGCTTCGAGAAATTTTTCTAGTGGAAGGTCAATAAACCACATTATTTGATAAAACCATGCCCCATTTTTGGTTTCCCAAAAATTTGATTCAATTTTATGAATCTGTTGAGCGAAACTTGTTGATGTAAGGTTTGAGCCGTTGACTTCGATGTCCGTGTTTCAGAAAAAGTTGTACCTATATCAAAATAAGATATAATCATTTTATTTTAGGACAATCTGAAAAAAATCTTGATCATTGAATATGAGCTCAATCCCATTCAAGTTTGTCAATCAGAATAAGATATAATTCAGATTAGAGAAACTTAAAAACGAAAATATGGAGTACTTAATTATAACTGAATCAGATGTAAATATCTTGGTGAGATACGTTTGAGTTATTATTTTGATATGCTCTTCTGATCGGGTAATGGAAACATCCGAATAGTTATAGATATCTTATAAGTACATCGTTATGCGAGTGATAAACCATAACCTGAAAACAAATTGATTTATAAACTATTAGATGGTGAACACAATTTGTCGCTAACTTGTGGATTTGAGACTGGCCTCTACTTACTTCTCAAGCATCTAACTACATTTTAGGTTTGCATCATTAAAGGAATCAAATTTAACTTATAAGCCATATAAGCTCCTTCCTTCTTCGTCGTCGGTTGAACGTCTGATCCGTAGCTCCGCCCCACTTCCACTGATATGTGTGTTGGGTATCCTGATAATTGTCTCGGTGTGTTTCCAGTCATCAGATGACTCCGAATCGTAAACCCGTAGGTACATGCAAATATCTCATCACATGTGCTGTCCCTATCAGTGTCTGAATCGGAGTCTTCATATACTGATTCTACCATTTCGTTGAATAAGTTCTTTGCCATGTCCTTGAATTTCATTCCATCCTCCGCTGCTTCCTGCCATGCGTGAATAGAGATCCTACTTTTTCGATGTGTTGCTTTATGCACGTGCGCCAAGTGAAAGCTGGTCTTTCCCTCTTTTTTGGTAGATTCACCTTGTACTCCAAGGCTGTCTTAGGGATACCTGCCGTATCACTCCTCACTATGTGCCCGTAATAATTGATTCGTGCCACTCTGACCTTGCAGGGTGGCCACTCAAAATAAATTTTTGATTTCCCGCATTTTTCCCGTTTTTTCCCGCATGGTCTCACGAAATTCCCGGTTTTATACAACAGAAAACAAAACAAAATTCCGAATATTCATTTTTGAAACCATATAAACGAAAAATGGTAAATGATCTTGAAATGGTTTTTGTTTCATTAATGTTTATTAATTAACCTAAAAATGATTAGATTGATAAGCAGGATTTAAAAAAAAATTTAAACTATGTCACTCGATCCAAAAATGTTAAACAAAAGAAAAAGGGTTTATGTATTGAAAAATGTTTGTGATGATGAAAATGATAGTTTTTTTTTCAGATTTTCCTCCTCCTCTCGAGTGAGAATTGCGCATACTGGATCAACGATTTCGTTACGGTTTTCGACTAGGCATTTCGCGTTAACGGAAAAGCCTCTTTCCATCGTCACGTTGCCGTGAGACAAAATTAGAATTTTCTTCAATAAGGTCAAATTGAAGAACTCCTTCTTCGGTTCGCCAATAAGTTCCATCCAAAAAATGTCCAATGGTTGTGTTTTTCTTCGATATCTCGAAATGATGTTTTTATTAGGTATTGCACATAATTGTCCGAATTCGTCCTTAATTTTATCGGCACAAGCTCTACTTGAGTGTTGCTTGTCAACAAGTACTTCTAGACACAGGTCTAAACGTTTTTTGACAATATATGGACAGGGAATAAAAAAATCGTTATCTTTCGTTAGAACTTGCCGATGAAAACACCCGTGAAGGAGATTTTCATCCACCAGTGTATTGTACTCATACTCATCATTAACAAATTTGCTCTCGATTAGTTTTGCATTCCGATTCAAACTTATCGGTAAGTGTAACGTTAAGGATAAGTTCTCCCTTCCTCGCAAGTAGTAACAATAAAAGATTGGTCATTTTTTGCATTCAGATTTATTTGTTTAATTCAATAGATGGTTTCGTTTATTAAACCTCCGATTGTAATTTGCGACCCGTCTAGTAAAAGGGTTTGACTTGGAGGTGACAAAATTAGTGTTAGCAGATCGCTAGTACAAGTTTCTAGTGCTAGTACCGCGAGAAATTAGATGAGCCCCGATTTCAACTTGCGACCCCTCTGGTGAAAGGGTTTGACTTTTAGGTAACGAAAAAAAGTGTCGCGAGATCGCTAGTACAAGCTACTAGTGTTAGTACCGCGAGAAATAAGTTAAGCTCCGATTTCAACTTGCGACCCCTCTAGTGAAAGGGTTTGACTTGTAGATGACGAAAAAAGAGTCGCGAGATCGCTAGTACAAGCTACTAGTGTTAGTACCGCGAGAAATTAGTTTAGCTTCGATTTCAACTTTCGACCGGTCAAGTGAAAGGGTTTGACTTGAAGATGACGAAAAAAAGTGTCGCGAGATCGCTAGTACAAGCTACTAGTGTTAATACCGCGAGAAATCAGTTTAACTCCGATTTCAACTTGCGACCCCTCTAGTGAAAGGGTTTGACTTGTAGATGACGAAAAATAGTGTCGCGAGATCGCTAGTACAAGCTACTAGTGCTAGTACCGCGAGAAATTAGTTTAGCTTCGATTTCAACTTTCGACCGGTCAAGTGGAAGGGTTTGACTTGTAGATGACGAAAAAAAGTGTCGCGAGATCGCTAGTACAAGCTACTAGTGTTAGTACCGCGAGAAATTAGTTTAGCTCCGATCTCAACTTTCGACCCCTCTCGTGAAAGGATTTGTCTTGTAGGGATGACATCTAGTGTCGTGAATCCGCTAGTACAAGCTACTAGAGTTAAAACAGACAGAAAAAAGGTTAGCTCGATTTCAACTTGCGACCCGATTATTAAAAGGGAAGAAATTGATGAGAATTTATTTAAGCAGTTTCTTGATACAAGCTTGTACAACTTAGTACTTATTCCTACTAGTAATGACACTAGTATCTTGGTTAATCGAACTCACGTTTCAAATTTTCGTCACCTAGAAGTCAAAGCCTTTCACTTGACCGGTTGAAAGTTGAAATCGGATTACAACGAGAAACTTCTCGCGGTACTAACACTAGTAGCTTGTACTAGCGAACTCGCATAACTATTTCTCGCCATTTACAAGTCAAACCCTTCCACTTGACCGGTCGAAAATTGAAATCGGAGCTAAACTGATTTCTCGCGGTACTAACACTAGTAGCTTGTACTAGCGATCTCGCGACACTTTTTCTCGTCATCTACAAGTCAAACCCTTTCACTTGACCGGTCGAAAGTTGAAATCGAAGCTAAACTAATTTCTCGCGGTACTAACACTAGTAGCTTGTACTAGCGATCTCGCGACACTTTTTTTCGTCACCTACAAGTCAAACCCTTTCACTCGACCGGTCGAAAGTTGAAATCGGAGCTAAACTAATTTCTCGCGGTACTAGCACTAGTAGCTTGTACTAGCGATCTCGCGACACTTTTTTTCGTCATCTACAAGTCAAACCCTTTCACTGGAAAGGTCGCAAGTTGAAATCGGAGCTAAACTGATTTCTCGCGGTACTAACACTAGTAGTTTGTACTAGCGATCTCGCGACACTAGTTTTCGTCATCTACAAGTCAAATCCTTTCACTAGAGGGGTCGCAAGTTGAAATCGGAGCTTAACTAATTTCTCGCGGTACTAACACTAGTAGCTTGTACTAGCGATCTCGCGACACTTTTATTCGTCACCTACAAGTCAAACCCTTTCACTCGACCGGTCGAAAGTTGAAATCGGAGCTAAACTAATTTCTCGCGGTACTAGCACTAGTAGCTTGTACTAGCGATCTCGCGACACTTTTTTTCGTCACCTACAAGTCAAACCCTTTCACTGGAAAGGTCGCAAGTTGAAATCGGAGCTAAACTGATTTCTCGCGGTACTAACACTAGTAGCTTGTACTAGCGATCTCGCGACACTAGTTTTCGTCATCTACAAGTCAAACCCTTTCACTAGAGGGGTCGCAAGTTGAAATCGGAGCTTAACTTATTTCTCGCGGTACTAACACTAGTAACTTGTACTAGCGATCTCGCGACACTTTTTTTCGTCACCTACAAGTCAAACCCTTTCACTCGACCGGTCGAAAGTTGAAATCGGAGCTAAACTGATTTCTCGCGGTACTAACACTAGTAGCTTGTACTAGCGATCTCGCGACACTAGTTTTCGTCATCTACAAGTCAAACCCTTTCACTAGAGGGGTCGCAAGTTGAAATCGGAGCTAAACTGATTTCTCGCGGTACTAACACTAGTAGCTTGTACTAGCGATCTCGCGACACTTTTTTTCGTCATCTACAAGTCAAACCCTTTCACTAGAGGGGTCGCAAGTTGAAATCGGAGCTTAACTAATTTCTCGCGGTACTAACACTAGTAGCTTGTACTAGCGATCTCGCGACACTTTTTTTCGTCACCTACAAGTCAAACCCTTTCACTTGACCGGTCGAAAGTTGAAATCGGAGCTAAACTGATTTCTCGCGGTACTAACACTAGTAGCTTGTACTAGCGATCTCGCGACACTAGTTTTCGTCATCTACAAGTCAAACCCTTTCACTAGAGGGGTCGCAAGTTGAAATCGGAGCTTAACTTATTTCTCGCGGTACTAACACTAGTAGCTTGTACTAGCGATCTCGCGACACTTTTTTTCGTCACCTACAAGTCAAACCCTTTCACTGGAAAGGTCGCAAATTGAAATCGGAGCTAAACTGATTTCTCGCGGTACTAACACTAGTAGCTTGTACTAGCGATCTCGCGACACTAGTTTTCGTCATCTACAAGTCAAACCCTTTCACTAGAGGGGTCGCAAGTTGAAATCGGAGCTTAACTTATTTCTCGCGGTACTAACACTAGTAGCTTGTACTAGCGATCTCGCGACACTTTTTTTTGTCACCTACAAGTCAAACCCTTTCACTCGACCGGTCGAAAGTTGAAATCGGAGCTAAACTGATTTCTCGCGGTACTAACACTAGTAGCTTGTACTAGCGATCTCGCGACACTAGTTTTCGTCATCTACAAGTCAAACCCTTTCACTAGAGGGGTCGCAAGTTGAAATCGGAGCTAAACTAATTTCTCGCGGTACTAACACTAGTAGCTTGTACTAGCGATCTCGCGACACTATTTTTCGTCATCTACAAGTCAAACCCTTTTACTGGAAAGGTCGCAAGTTGAAATCGGAGCTAAACTGATTTCTCGCGGTACTAACACTAGTAGCTTGTACTAGCGATCTCGCGACACTTTTTTTCGTCATCTACAAGTCAAACCCTTTCACTGGAAAGGTCGCAAGTTGAAATCGGAGCTAAACTGATTTCTCGCGGTACTAACACTAGTAGCTTGTACTAGCGATCTCGCGACACTTTTTTCGTCATCTTCAAGTCAAACCCTTTCACTAGAGGGGTCGAAAGTTGAAATCGGAGCTAAACTGATTTCTCGCGGTACTAACACTAGTAGCTTGTACTAGCGATCTCGCGACGCTTTTTTTCGTCATCTAAAAGTCAAACCCTTTCACTAGAGGGGTCGCAAGCCTTAATCGGAGCGAAACTCATTTCTCGCGGTCAGGGAAACAAATCGAACCGATCTGATAATGATAACTGGTTTATCACTTGTGTAACACTTAGCGATAAATTTAAAAAACTGATGACTTCTCATCCCTTTCCAATGCCGATCAGGATAACTCGTTCGAACTTTGCTCTAGTGGGCATCAGATTTCTTGATGTGCGCCCCGTGCAATTGTTGGTGTTTTTGCTGGTGCGTCAATTTTTGATGGTGCGACCCGACCCGTGCTCGGTCCGGCCCGGCACCTTGTATGTCATCAAGCAATTGTTGGTATTTTTGGTATTTTTTGTTCGTGCATCTACACATCGGTCGGTCCGGCCAGGCACATTGTGCGTCATCAAGCAATTGTTGGTATTTTTGGTATTTTTTTGTTGGTGCGTTTACCAGTCGGGTCGGCCCGGCACCTTGTGCATCAAGCAATTGTTGGTGTCCTCCTTGGGTGCCAGCAAATTGTTGTTGCTTATCCTTAACGTTACAAGAGACGATAAATTTGAATCGGAAAGCACAACTTATCGGGAGCAAAATTGAAATTGATAAGTGCTAGGTATAGTGTTCTTGAGGATGAAAATCTCTCTCACGGGTGTTTTGATCGGCAAATTCTATCGGAGGATAACGATTTTTGGATTCCCTGCTCGCGGTACTCGTGCCGTTAATCATCACTAATTTGTTTTAACTATTACTAGTTACCAGAACCTTCAAACATTGATTAATCATCGCGACGAACGCCTTCTTTAGACGTTACGCCCGAGAATTTCAAAATTTACCACATATCTATTTAACTATTTCAGTTGGCCTTTTCTGCTGATGTTATAATCGATTCAACCGGTTTGCTTCAGTGTGAGCATTTCGAAATTTTTTCATCTGTTGGTGGACCGTCGGAGACAAAATAACGTGTAGCGAGTTATCTTTATCGTCAATGGAAACAGATGAGAAGCAATCGCTTTCTCATATTTATCGCTAAGTGTAACACTAGGGATAAATCAGTTATCAGTATCAGATCAGTTGGATTTGCTTCCCTGTATATGGATAGTGTGCAATCACATCGGGATTAACGCACGATAAATACCGAGTGATGGGATAAGTCAAGGGAGATGATACAGCCATTTTATTCAAAAATCCACAGTAAAACGAACGACAGCTGTTTCTGAATACAAGATTATCCTTCTCGGGAGCATGACCAGACTCTTTTGCTTTCTTAATTGCCGATTTAGTTGAGAATCCAATTTCTACGCTTCCAGGAGGTAGAAGATTTATTTCTGAGAGTATAATTCCAATAAGTGTTTTGGATTTTACGTTTAGTCGTTCAGGCTTTACAACTTTCTCCATCAATGCTTACAAGCCCGGTTAATCATCGAAGAGAAACGGAACCATCGGTGCTTCTTTCTGATACTCGCGTAAAAAGGACTCAATAGTCGAAGCGGCCGTAACAAAACAAAACTCATTTTTGGTCCCAGAAATTATCATCTACAGCTTTAGCAACAATGTCGAATACCTTCAACCGGGAAATCGATGGAAAAGTCCGCTTAAAATTTGGATAGTTTCCTTAATCTTTTTCTCCTCTTGTTTTTTTACCTCTTCGACGAAACGTTTGAGACGGTAGTATTTTGGCAGCACGTTCTGCAACGCGTTTATTTTTCACCCAGCGAACGTCACAAAATTTTAACGGAAATATAATTGAACCCGTTACTGCAATATAATCTGCCCTTCTAAGTGGAATGTTTTTGAACAGGCTATACAACGTCCTCAAAAATTCACCCAAATTCCAGTCCTCAGTCCCTTTTTGGACGCTTCATGTACAGTGTGAAGTCCACAGCTCCCAATGGTGAGAATCTCGTACGCCGGATTCGAAAGTTCTTGAACCTCGCTAGTTAGTTGCTTGAGCATTTTCCAAATTACTGCTGCACCATCCATGGATCAGTAGATCAAGATTTTTCGAAAAACATAGTTTCACGCCATTCAGAGGGTCATTCGACCGCGTCGACGATTAGAATGTAGAACCAATATACCTTGCTTCGACTAGGTTTGTATTTTGATTCCAGAAGCGCACACCAATACTAGTTTGTTGCTTCTGCACAATCTTATTTAACGTTTCGTCAAATCCTAATACGAACTCGCTGCAATTCTGTAGTAAATTGAAAACTTCATTCAAAAAAAATAGATAGCAATACCGTGTGGAATCAAATAGCTTAATTTTGTTCTTCAAATATCTATTCAATAAGCAATCTGGCTGTTCGGGAACATCCTTTTGTTGTTCAATGAAACAAGTTCAAACTAATCGAAACCCATCCAGCTCGGCAGGAGGATTCGTTTCGACCTGGTTGAAATCGGTCGAATTCAATTGGAAAGAGACTGGTGATCAACTGTCAATCCATTTCAACTTGTTTTGACCTGTTTCGATAAAATTTCATTGAACAGACTTTCACTGAGCCAAAAATTCCCGACTTTTCGAAAAATTACCGGCTTTTTCTCGCTTTTTTCCCGTTGGATTTCAAATCCCGTCTTTTTCCCGCTTTTCCCGAATAGGTGGCCACCCTGACCTTGTTATTGATGGTCCTGCCTCCTACCCAATTTGGTGCTACGTGTGGGTTTTCCGCTGGTTCTACCTCCTCGACTTCCTCATCAATACCAAGTCTAGAAATAGATTCAGACTTGCTAATGTCCTCTCCTTCATCACAGCTAAATTCTCTTAGGACCAAGATCATGTCATTTTCCATTCTTCTGAGCGCATTTCTATTTTGTTTCAGGATTGTGGGCACCTCCATGGAGTATGTAACGATGGGTGTTATCAATACATGGTAAAGTTTAATAACTGTGTTCCATTTTAGCTTGTGATCCTTGAGAAACGCACAAAGAGTTTGGAAAGCTTTGTTCGCTTTAGTACATTGTGAAGTGTTATGCGAGTGACAAACTAGAACCTGAAAACAAATCGATTTATAAACTATTAGATGGTGAACACAATCTGTCGCAAACTTTTTAGAGTCAAAACGTTGGAAAAAAAATTACTACCTGTTGCTCGAGATTCGACGAATAAGAAACTATTTTATTGAAAAATTCCAAATTTTCTAGGTACAGTAATATTGAATAAATTTTACTTTAATGAATCAAATATACTCTGAAGGCAAAACTAAACCTTAGCCTTCTCACTGGTTGACTGCACGAAAATTTTATCTTCCATGAGGCCGTGAAGTTAAAGTCTGATTAAATTTTTGGTTTAGCCAGAAAAAAACTTGCCCAGGGATGGTTTACCAACAGGTTCAGAAATCCTGTGTTACAAAAGACAGTCTTACCCGATCAGGAGGGAAAAACTAAATTATATAAAGATGAGATATTTTGATCCTAATTTTTTCCTATCTTAATGAGTTATTATTTAGTACTCGTAGGATGTTAAAATATCTCAAATTATATCAAAATGCGATCATAGGTGAATTATATCAATTTTAGATATGCTCTTTTCAAGATAATATCTCGTTCAGATAGCATTGTTCGATATCCCGATCAGGAGGGAAAAACAAAATTATATCAAGATGAGATACTTTGATACTAATTTTTGTTCTATTTAAATGAGTTATGATTCTGTACTCGTAGGATGTTAAAATATCTCAAATTATATCAGAAAATCTATACGATCACAGCTAAATTATATCAGTTTTTGATATGCTCCGATCAAGGTTATATCTCGTTCAGATAGCATAGTTTGATATTAGGCAGAACAAAACCTATCAAAATTATAACTTATCAAGATATGCATGCTTCGAGAAAATTTTCTAATGGAATGTCAACCCGACCAGAAGAATACATCAAAATAATAACTCAAACGTATCTCACCAAGATATTTACATCTGATTCAGTTATAATTAACTGGATTTATGGTACATTTTCGATTTTAAGTTTCTCCAATCTAAATTATATCTCACATTGACAGACTTGAATGGGGTTGAGCTCATTTTCAATGATAGATTTTTTTCGGATTGTCCTAAAATAAAATGATTACCTATATCATATTTTGATATACGTGCAACTTTTTAAGAAACACGGATATCGAAGTCAACGGCCCAAACCGTACATTAATGAGTTTCGATCAACAGATCCATTAAATTGAATCCTATTTTTTTTATCCTGATAATTAATAATTCTGAAAGGTTTGGTTTCTGTCGAATATCAAACGTGATCAAACTATGTATATGAATGAGATATAATCTGGAAAGGATTATATAATAATAAATTGATATAATTAATTGAATTGATATAATTTAGCTATCGCATCGCATAGATTTTTTTTTATATAATTTGAGATCTTTTAACATCCTACGAGTGCAGATTAATAACTCATTTAGATAGGAAAAAAATAATATCAAAATATCTCATCTTGATATAATTTAGTTCTTCCCTCCTGATCGGGAATAACTCTCATGATTTGCAAACCATGCTCCATTTTTGGTTTCCCAATATTTGGTTTTGTTAAGCTGTTGAGCGAAACTCATTAAAGTACGGTTTGGGCCGTTGACTTTGATGTCCGTGTTTCATGGAAACCCGATCAGAAGAGCATATCAAAATAATAACTCAATCGTATCTCACCAAGATATTTACATCTGATTCAGTTAGAATTACGTACTGAAAAAAATAGATTTTAATTTTCTCCAATCTAAATTATATCTTATTCTGATTGACAGACTTGAATGGGGTTGAGATAAGTTTCAATGATAAAGAATTTTTTCGGGTTGTCCCAAAATAAAATGATTATATTTTATTTTGATATATGTACAACTTTTTCTGAAACACGGACATCGAAGTCAACGACCCAAACCGTACATTAATGAATTTCGTTCAACAGATCCATTAAATTGGATCCAATTTTTGGGAAACCAAAAATGGAACATAGTTTTAGTCAATAATATGGTTTATTGACATTCCACTAGAAATTTTTCTCGAAGCACTCATATCTTGTTAAGTTATAATTTTGATAGGTTTTGTTCTGCCCAATATCAAACTATGCTATCTGAACGAGATATAATCTTGATAGGAGCATATCTAAAATTGATATTATTTAGCTAAAATCTTATAGATTTTTTGATATAATTTGAGATATTTTAACATCCTACGAGTACTGAATTATAACTCATTTAGATAGCAAAAAATTTGTATCAAAATATCTCATCTTGATATAATTTAGTTTTTCCCTCCTGATCGGGAAGTTATATGCATATCAAAATAAGATACAAATATAATATTTTATAACAATTTGAAACAAATTCTTTGTCGTTGAAAGTGAGTTCAATCCTATTCAAGAATGTCAATCAAAATAAGATAAAACCCAGATTCAAGGAACTTAAAGTCGAAAATTATGATAACAAAATTCTAAGAGCAAATTCACTGGTGTTGGGAAAAAGTGGTAGAAATATTTACTTTTTGAAAATTTTACCATGCCAAAATGTTTTCAAGATCGTGGGGCGTTGTATTTTTTTACAACACTGTTTCTATTTCAGCCGTATGTGATAGAAATATTGCTATTTTTGCATCACAGCGTACGATTATACAACACGTGTTGTAAAAAAACTAGAAGACCAGAGATCTTGAAAATGTTTTTGCATGGCAAAATTTTCAAAATGTGCCGTAAGTGTCCAAATTTCTATCTTTTTTCCCAACACCAGTAAACTTGCTCTAACTGAAGAAAATATAAATATCTCGTTCAGATATGTTTGAGTTATTATTTTGATATGTTCTCCTGATCGGGATTGGGCATAACAAAACCTATCAAAATTATAACTTATCAAAAGATATGAGTGCTTCAAGAAAAATTTCTAGTGGAATGCCAATAAACTACATTATTTGCTAAAACCATGCTCTATATTTGGTTTCTCATAATTTAGATTCTATTTCATGGATCTGTTGAGCGAAACTCATTAATGTACAGTTTGGGCCGTTGACTTCGATGTCCGTGTTTCAGAAAAAGTTGTACGTATATCAAAATATGATATAATCATTTTATTTTAGGACAATCCGAAAAAAAACTTTATCATTGAAAATGAGCTCAACCCCATTCAAGTCTGTCAATCAGAATAAGATATAATTCAGATTAGAGAAACTTAAAATCGAAATCACTTCAGAAAATACCTTCGAAGTATTTACAGTGGTACACAGGAAATAAAGAAAATTTAGAAACCGACTAGTCGCCCATACGGAAACCTTATGATGAAAATCCCAGGTATGGAACTCGGTCAAGCACAAAACTAGATCTCACGATCTTACGAACGCCGTATTTGTAAAGATCGATCGCACTCAACTGTCAAATCGTGGAGCTATTGGAGTCTTAGCAGCTACTGGTGTCGCGTTTGGTGTCAACCCATAGACATTCGGCAAGTCGTCGCTCCAGAGATAATGCAAAGCGGTAAACAATAATTACTTGAAATGATTGTAAATTTTACATTATTATTTAATAATGCTTTTTTAGACTCGTTCAGAAAAATCCGCAAGGATCAAGAACGCTTTTCAAAATGAAAAGTCGATAGTTGTTCTCTTCGATTCAAAACAACTTCCTTAACAATTAATGATCATATGAAAAATAAGCTGTTGTTATATCAGAAGTACATTCGGCAGAACAAGTGGTCGAATGTATGTTAATAGGAAGCGGAACAGGAAAAATATTATCTGAAAAATTCACCTGAGATTGATCGACTGAGGTATTATAGTTTTTTGCACAAAATGTTACGATATCACTGTGGGACCAGTTCCAGAGTATACCAGAGAACCGGTACTATCTTAATCCGTTTGTCCGGTCAATACGTAGGTAAATTGTTGTTATGGGCTTCGCGGTAAAAGTGCACGACCGTTCAAATGCACGAAAGCCAAACGACTGACGAACTGATTGAACCAGTGGCAAAGCGCATTGGTGGGAAAGAGAAGATTGGATGGAAAAGATGTCGTGACCAGGGTTGCCAACTATTTTTCAGAAAAGTCTGGAAGATTTTTAAAAAATGTCTTTAAATTTCTGCAAATGTCTGGACACCTAAGTTTTGAAGGTGGCGACCTTTTTTTTGGTCCCCAGATCTCAATGTTACAATAGTATTTTTCTGTCACTATATCAGTCACGTGCTCTGTCTGAGTCTCAATTTAACATACATCCTCAAAGCATTTGCCAAGGTTTCGAACCCATATTGAATTCATAGTTCATAGGTTCTACTAATCATTTCCTCAGGGTGGCCACTCGAAATCCATTTTGGATTTCCCGCATTTTTCCCGCATGTTAACATGAAATTCCCGATTTTGTAAAACAGGAAACAAAACAAAAATCCGAATATTTATTTTTGAAACCATCTACCTAAAACCTAGATTTCTAAGATTTGCCTTTGTTTTTATATTTTTTCAAAAATCGTCCTGAATTGCCCGACCATGTAGAAACGTGTGATGGAAAGTATGGTATTTTTAAGTTAAAAATCATCGTTCTTTGAAACTACTATTTTGAAGATATTCTGCTCAAGTTCGACCTTCATATAATTCAATATCAAATAAGCAATTTCAAATTGCTTAGCACCTGCTTTGACATGTTTTGTTCCAGATTTCACAGGACCCAAATATCTTTGGTAATCAACGCCGTAGCAGCGACAAGTCATCTGATGTCCTTTCAATGCTTTGAGACATTTTGAATATCAGAGAAACCCCTACCTGAAAAAGACCTCGTAATGACCTGGTAATATCATCTGATTGGAAATGATCGATTCAAAACATGAGGGGTATTACAATGGAACAAATATAAGGAAAATGAAATAATCGCTCTTGGTTTTATAATTAAAAACTCTCTGGAGTATTCGACCGAATAGTTTAAAAGGTCAATATTCGGTATTTGGCCGTTGGCCGAGTACAAATTTTTTCGTCCATCATGCTTCCTCTCTTTGAGCGTCGGATAGAAGCTTCAATTGTTTCGCCTCCTCGGCCGCCTCTCGCTTCCGATTTGCAATAGTTTCTATAACAGATTGTTTTCCTTTTTTTTTTTTGTTTTAATAGGACTCGACATCTCTCGAGTGAGTATAACGAGCATACTGGATTAACGATTTCGTAACGGTTATTCCCGTTGTTCAATGAAGCAAGTTAAAACTAGTCAAAACCGATTCAACACGGTAGGAGGATCCATTTCCACCTGGTAGAAATCGGTCGAAGCCAATCGGAAAGAGATTGATGATCAACTGTGAATCAATTTTTACTTGTTTCGCCTTTTTCGTTCAAACTTCATTGAACAGACTTTCACCGAGCCAAAAATTCCCGACATTTCGGGAGAAATTCCTGGCTTTTTCCTGCATTTTTCCGGGTGGATTCCAAATCCCGTCTTTTTCCCGCATTTCCCGAATGGGTGGCCACCCTGTTTCCTGCCATATTACACCATGACAAAATTGAATTTTCATAGAATCTTAGAACAATTTATGTCCAAACACAAAAGTCTGGAATTGTCTGGAAGAAATGCCAAAAGTCTGGAAGTCTGGAAACCTAAAAAAATGTCTGGCAAAAGTCCAAAAAGTCTGGAAGATCCAGACAAAATCTGGAAGGTTGACATCACTGGTCGTGACGGGTATGACAATGCTGGCAAATAGTGGTGCCAGTTGCATTGTTTAGCTTATTGCAACATATGACACCATTGATTTACTCATATCTCACAACCACCAGAATCAACTCGAGTGATAAAAAAACGGAGCAGCTTATTTTGAAACGATTGCTTGGAAGGAAATGGCTTGGTTTGCCTTGCAGACACCATATTTATGAGTTAGTTCTGATGACAGCCTGTAGGTTCAGATGACAACTTGTTCAAGTTTATCAGATCCGAGTGGAATAATTTGGATAAGAATGATTATGCTGGATTCCGTTATGTTCATTCTACCATGCTTTTTTTTATTTTAATAGAACTTTTGTTTTCTTTTAAGGAACCATCGAAAGAAATGAACGAGCTTCTCTAATAAAATATTGTAGGAGTACATTTGTACGCGAAGACTATCTTGAGCTTCTTCAACTATCCTTGATATGTTCGAATGACAACTAGATATTCTTCTTAAGAGAAGCGCTCTACACCACGAAAGTTGGAGAGCCAGCGAGCTATTTACTACCCCAGAGTGTTTCTGTTTAGGAAACAATAGGAAGAAGATTTTAGCAACTTGAAAAGTTTGCTTTGTTCGTCGTACGAGTGTATATAAAAGGTTGGTATGAGCTGTCTTTTCACTGACATCTTGTTAGCAGAGTAGGGCTTTCGGATACCGCGGAGAAATAACTTCAAGAACCGTAATTAACTTGTATAAACGTATAATTTAGAGAACGATAAAAAGTACAAGTTCACGTGGCGAGATTTCAACTTGAAGTGAAAATTAGAAAAGATACACACACAAACAGAACAGACCGTTGAACTGTGTTGCCAGTCAATACTCCTCCTCAACTCAGGTCACTGCTGTTCCGTAGTAGTTATGATTCCGCACAGTTTTCGCAAAGTTTGTAACCGAACTCTCGGAAGTGGTTTGGTCAGCAAATCCGCTTTCATTACTTCACCAGGACAATAACGATACTCCACCTGGCCAGACTGTTTCAAATCCTTTGTGAAGTAGTATTTGGTATCGATGTGTTTAGTGCGGTTACTAAACTTCTCGCAATCCAGCATTCGCAAACAACTTTGGTTGTCGTCGTTCATCTTAAAAACGTCTATCTTTTCACCCAGGTCCAACATGAGACGTTTTAACCAAAGTCCTTCTTGGGAGGCCTCCGAGAGAGCGACAAACTCGGCCTCAGCAGTAGATACCGAAACGCAAGATTGTTTTCTGCATGCCCATGATATTGTGCCGCCGCTGTATTGGAATATATATCCACTGTTTGACTTACGACCATCACGACATTCGGCCCAATCAGCATCTGCGAATCCGACCAATCCAGAATTATCCATTCTATCACTTAGACGGAGCTTGAGGTTGGCAGAACCTTTTAGATATCGTATTACTCGCTTGAGTTCATTCCAATCTCGCTGAGTAGGCTTACTGGTTTGACGACTAAGTATTGATACCGATGCCGCTACATCTGGGCGAGTATTCACAGCTATAAACAACAGTTTTCCAATCAATCGCTGATATTCGTGATTATTTGGCAGCAGGCTTGAATCATTTTCTTGCTTATAGTAGCCTACATCCAGTGGGATCGACGAGTCTTTGGCATCTTCTAGTCCAGCAGCACTCACAATATCAGCAATATAGCGTTGCTGACTTACAAAGTAGTCTCCTCCTGCGTTGCGTTCCACCTCCACTCCTAGATACTGTCTTACTTCTCCTAAACAGCTTATGTCGAAATTCCTCTTCAAAGCCTTCTCCAAAGATTCAGCGATAAATCTATCATCGCTCGAAACAATAAGGTCATCCACATACACGAGCACAAAACACAATTGTTCGCCAATCTTCTTACGGTAAAGACACGGGTCGGACTCACATCGTTGGAACTTTTCTTCGACCAGAACTTCGTGAAGACGGATGTTCCAGGATCGCGCAGCTTGTTTTAAGCCGTACAGACTTTTATTCAATCGGCACACCTTGCTTTCTGACCCTTTCACAGCAAACCCTGGTGGCTGTCGGATGAAGATCTCCTCCTCAAGGTTGCCGTATAGGAAGGCTGACTTTACATCATATTGCTGGACAACCATATCTCTTCGGGCTGCAATCGAGAGAAGGGCTCGGAAAGTAGTCAAACGTACAACGGGGGCGAATACTTCGTCATATTCTGTACCA
Source organism: Uranotaenia lowii (assembly GCF_029784155.1). Taxonomy (NCBI): domain Eukaryota; kingdom Metazoa; phylum Arthropoda; class Insecta; order Diptera; family Culicidae; genus Uranotaenia; species Uranotaenia lowii. The sequence goes on along the minus strand of NC_073693.1, from coordinate 187,849,189 downwards.
TAACGCTGATTAAAGCCCTGGGCAACGAGGCGAGCTTTGAAACGCTTGACAGTTCCATCTGCACCAAGTTTCATTTTATAAACCCATTTACTGCCGAGAGCCCGCGCCCCGACTGGTAGATCAACTATATTCCAGGTGTTATTCGCTCTTATCGCCTCCAATTCTTCCAACATAGCCTGTTGCCATTCATTTCTATGGCGACTGGCTTGGGCCTCGGAATACGTACGCGGTTCTTTCTCCTGCTCCTCAGCAGCACACACATACCTTTGGGGAAGTATGCCCTTGGTCGATCTTTCCGAGCGTCGCAAATTCAAGGCCAGTGGATCTTCGAGCTGGTCGTCAGAATCGTCATCCTGATTAGGAAAAGAGCTCTCAGTATCAACCCATACATCATTCGAATCATCATCAATATTTTGAGAGCAATCAATCGGGGAATCTACAACAGGGAGGTGTTCATGGCATACCTCTGGGGTGGCGGGGGGAGTATGATCTACATTAATCTCAGGGGTGAATATCGGAATATCATGGGGTTCAACTTCAGCAGCAACGATAGGATTGAAAGTGCTAAGAAATTTAACGTCTCTGCTAATGGTAACTTTTCGGGTACGAACATCTAACAGACGATAACCTTTGGTGGTTTCGCTGTAACCCATGAACTTCAGCTTTACTGCCTTAACATCCAATTTACCACGCTTTTCCTTAGGTACATGGCAATGAACATCACATCCAAATGGTTTTATTTCCTTCAAACATGGTTTATAACCAAACCACAGCTCGAAAGGAGTGCCTTCAATAGAGCGAGTTGGCAAACGATTTTGCAGATAATTTGCAGTGACCACAGCTTCACCCCAATAACGATCATCTAGTCCCGCTTCAATAAGCATGCATCTTGCCATCTCAACAAGGTAACGATTTTTTCGTTCCGCCACCCCATTCTGCTGAGGCGAATAAGGTGCAGTAAATTGATTCAGAATGCCGTTAGATTTGAGATAATCACTCACCTGTTTTCCCGTATACTCTCCGCCTCGGTCCGATCGGATGGTTTTGGGTTTACGGCCGAACTGTGTTTTTGCCAACTCAACAAATTCCTTCTACTTCTGCAGCACCTCGGATTTCCGTTTGATGATGTTCACCACAGTATACCTGCTGTGGTCATCGATGAAGGTAAGAAAATATCTGCGACCGCTCAATGTTGACGTTCTCATCGGGCCACAGATATCCGTGTGCACCAAATCCATAACAGCTGACGTTTTCTTCTCCGACTCCTTTGGAAAAGGAATTCTATGCATTTTTCCTTTGACACACACCTCACAAACATCACTGCAACTGCACTCTGCTACCTTAAATTCGTGACCGTAGTCACACATTTTCATCAGCGCCTCACAGCTTCTATGGCCCAATCGACGATGCCAACCATGTATACACTCACTATCGTCAGTTACTAGAGACACAAACTCCGCACACACACGCATCACGAACAAATTATGCAGCAGATCTGCATATGCTCCCACGATCCCGTTCAGAGCAATTTTTGCACCACTTTTGTCAAATGTCACTACATAACCTTTTCGCACAAGCACTTTTACCGAGATAAGATTCGAATTCATATCCGGCACAAACAAAGCACCTTCCACTCTTATTTCCCGAAGTCTGTTTCTCTCATCAAACAGTCGCAAGGTACCACTACCTCTACCTTGGGCTTTTACTTTTGCACCGTTAGCAACATGTACGACTTCACTCACACTATCGTCAATTTTGTCGAAAAATTCTCGATTGTTCACAATATGACAAGTAGCTCCGGAGTCCAACAGCCATAGCTCTTTTGATTTTTTACCGGTCGCACAAAGAAAAGCCCAATTATCATCATCACACTTTGTATTCACTACACTGTGAGCCTTTTCTTCTTCCCTCTTAGGCCACTTTTTCTTCTTCTTCCACAGCTTAAAATCTTCACATTCTGCCTTTTTGTGCCCTTGTTTTTTGCACCAAAAACACTTTTCAGCATATTCGCTGGATCCACTGAACAAGGCCGTTTCCGACTCTTCTTCTTCTTCAGCACGATTTTTTCGCTTTAGCCACTCATCAATCAACTTCCCTTTAGCCAGATTGAGGGTCAAATCCTCATCAGGCCGAGCTTCCAGTGCAGTTACCAGAGTTTCATACTCATCAGGTAAACTACTGAATAAAAGGGCAACTAGCCAATGATCGTCGAGAATTTTGTCTTCCTGTAGGCCGTTCAACTTTTCAAACAGCTCCGTTAGACGATCAATATGTGCTTCCATATCACCACCTTTTTCGAGCCTGAGACGGCAAATCTTCCGCATAAGCGACACTTTAGTAGAAAGAGTGCGTTTAACATGGAACTTTTCCAGATTTTCCTACGCTTCTGCCGCAGTTTTAGCTTTCCTGATGTGCACCAGCTGGCCATCATCCACAGCTAATCCGATCGTAGCCATCGCCTGATCATTTCTGACGATCCACTCCGGGGTCACTTGTTCCGGCTTGGTTCCAGTAACCACAGACCAATTACCCTCCTTAATTAAAAGCAGCTTCATCCGAAAGCTCCAATTATCGTAATTGGACCCGTTCAGTTTGGGGAACGCAACCAACTTATCACCCGACGCCATTGCGAAAAAATTTTACGCGATGCTACGACCGACGAAAAAACAACTAAATTTCAAACGTCTTCCGATTCACATCCGTCTACTCTGCTGGGCCCATAACCTGTTAGCAGAGTAGGGCTTTCGGATACCGCGGAGAAATAACTTCAAGAACCGTAATTAACTTGTATAAACGTATAATTTAGAGAACGATAAAAAGTACAAGTTCACGTGGCGAGATTTCAACTTGAAGTGAAAATTAGAAAAGATACACACACAAACAGAACAGACCGTTGAACTGTGTTGCCAGTCAATACATCTGGGATACTGCAACATTCCCGGCCGACTGGATGCAGGGTATCCTCGTAAAGGTCCCGAAGAAGGAAGACCTGACAGAGTGCGGTAACTGGCGAGGCATAACGTTGATCTGTACAACCCTCAATGTACTCTGCAAAGTGATCCTGAACAGGATCCAGGAGAAAATCGACGCTACACTCCGACGGCAACAAGCTGGATTCCGATCCGGACGATCATGTGTGGACCACATCACAACGCTACGAATAATACTGGAACAAATCAACGAATTCCAGGACTCTCTTCTGCTGGTGTTTGTTGATTTCGAAAAAGCATTTGACCGACTGAACCACGAAAACATCTGGGCTGCTCTTAGACGACGAGGGGTCCCAGAGAAACTAGTCCATCTCATCGAAGCACAGTACGAGGCATTTTCGTGCAAGGTCTTGCACGACGGTGTCTTGTCCGAATCAATCCCGGTAACTGCTGGAGTGAGACAAGGATGTATTTTGTCACCGCTACTTTTTCTCATCGTTATGGATGAGATCATGACTGGATTGATTGACTGTAGACCAAACCGAGGATTGCCGTGGAATCCTTCAATGGAGCAACTGAACGACCTTGGCAGACGATATTGTTTTGCTCGCCCAAACACAACAAGACATGCAGAGCACACTCGACTACCTCACCGAAAGCTCCAAGGCAGCAGGTCTCAAAATCAATGCCGGAAAGACCAAGGCCCTTATTCTGCGCCGCGAATGACGTGACAGTTGGCGAGTCACCCCACCGTCACTCGACTCTTGTCACCTTATTCCGGCAGTCGGTTTAAGTGAGGTGAGAGCAAGTGACAGATACTCATTCCGAGCTGAGTGACTGGATGAACCCATCTAGCAAAATAGCGAAATTTGCTCTGATTGTGTTGTGCCGGTGTTTACGGTTCGGTTTTTGAAAATTGAATTTTAAAATAACGAGTGAAAATTGTGCCCCGTCCTGGACAATTATCGGATTGTACGCAGGCTTGTAAGTGGTCACCATCGTTTGAATTTTTTCGGAGACAACCACCACACATCGTTCGTGACAATCGTGGAGAGCGCAATCGTTTGATCGGAGAGCAAAAAAATGTCAAATGAAATTTTGATCTTTGGTGTGGTTAGTCGTTTGACTATCATCCCTCTTGCGTAGATAATCGCGATAATCATTCCACATTGTTCGACCAACACATCCAAACGTCACCCGGCGCTGCGGAGTGGCGAATTTTTTTTCAACAGGAGGGAGTGAATAGAAAAGATTGCATTTGCTTATTGAGTCTGTAAGTTCTGCTGCGTGAAAGAGATAGGCGATGTCGTAAACTGTCGGGAATTATGGTCGTTTGACCATCAAATTATCCCTCTCGTGTACCAAGACACGAAATTTCGTTCGACAATCACACAAAGAAGAATGAATGTCGTTTCGTTTGATGGTAGTCGACTGTTCGGCAAGTTTTCGGTCGCATTCGTTTGATGGCACGAACAATGATACTGATAAAAGCAGGCTGTGCGACTGTCAGAGAAAATGTCGATGGTTTACAAGTCTGATTGTACGGTGTTAGCAAGCTGATCAATTAGAAAAAAAGGACAAATTTGGCTACAAAAGTGGAAATTCCAGCCACAGAGAATTCCAGCCCAGCCCGGATTTCAGAAACAGCATCAAACTGGAGCAACAAAAATTCGAACAGCATGCAGGGGCAACTGCTGTCTCACAAATCGGTGCGCAAGCTTCCGAGTATCTGCGACAACCTTAGCAGCTATTTCAGGTTGGAAAAATAAGTTGCTTCTTTTAATCTCACCATTTCTAACTTTTGTCTAACTTTTTTAGGTTTCCTGAAATGAGAAAAAAAAACCAGGTTTGGACCATGGAAACAATCAGTCGTATCATCGGTGTTCAAGTTCGTCTTGCGCTTTTCGATGGAATCCATCTAACTATTCCGTCCAGTCTGTTTGTTCATTTCTTTCTTTATACGACGGAAGAAGATACCTCGGAACACCGGATATACCGGTGGTGACGAGTAGAAAGACGATCTGTGGGATTTAAAACCGAATCTTTAATGAGACCGAAAATACCGATGTATGTATGTGAAGTGGGATGTAAGTGACGGCTTCCCCCCAGCGACGGGAATGTGTTCCGAAAAAGCGTAGGGTTAATAGTGGCACGTTATCCAAACAAACGGGAAAATGGTGCCCTATAATATCGGATTAATGGAACATGATTCGAATCTGATACAAATAAAGAACAAGTAAAATGATTCAATGTGTTTGTTCAATTAACTTAACCATAAGTCCATAAGTCGGTTTTATGGGGACACTTTTTAAGGAACTTGCTGAATGCAATCAATTAACTGTTATTGTTTATATCATTATCAATTTCATTAAACAAGAAAATTTTCAGATTTGAATTTTGATACAAAAATCAAGGCCCTAGCTGCAGATTCCAATTAGCATTCCAGGTTCAGATTTTGGATCAAATTCAATCGAATTTGCATAGTAGTATTCCGATTGTAAAATGTAAAACCCAGAATTCGCTTTTGATTGCACTTTTTTATCTTTGCAATTTTAAATGCTTAAAATGAGGTTGAAAACTTTTCATACAAGCTTTTTTGTTCAGTGCTAAGGTTTCCGTATCCCTTTTATCATTTAAAATCTCTTTTGACATGAATTTTTGTTAAAATTTTTGCCTCGTCGGTACCTACATCCATACCGACAATCCTCACCTAAAATCGTCACCCGAATGCGACAATTCTCACCCACGGTGACTACGATAATAGGGTAAGAACTCACAAAGTTCATCCGAAGTGACGTTTCTCACCTAAACCGACTGCTGGAATAGAGTGACTTGGGTGACTCGACTATCGTCACGTCACTCGAGGCGCAGAATAAGGGCCCAAGTCGATGGAAGTCAACACAGAAAATCGTTCTAATATCGTGGTAGCTGGACATCTGGCGCTCACGCCAGATCTCTCTACGCACTATAAGATCCGAATCTTCAACTCAAACGTCAAATGCGTTATGCCGCCGACCCTGGCCTAGATGATAGTGTTCAAGTCTTTTAAGCCAGAGGTCATGAGATCGAGTCTCGGTCACGGCATACATAGTACTGTCTCTGTGGGTTGGTGGTGTTAGCATTAGTAAGATGCTAGCCATTATATCCTTGAAAGATGTACGCTTTAGTCTTAAGTAGAATTTAGATCTTTTCAAAGAAACATGAAGTTTCACTGAGATCCTATATGTGTGTGTTCGTTTTAAATCCTTAGGGGAGAAAGGGGATACTTGATCCCCTTTTCTCATTTTCCCCATATCTTTTTGGAAAAATTTAGCAACTCACCGTCTTTGACATTTTCTGACAGCTGAAACTTGAAGTTCTATGCTCCAAAATTTAGAACGATACTTGAACCCGTTGATGAACTAGAAGCATTTTCGTGGGAGTAAAAAAATTGCGATTTTTCTGAAGTTAGGGGAGACTTGATCCCCTATTGAAGGAGATTTGATCTTTTATTCAGGAAGCCCTAATCCTTGTATAAAAATCAAACAAAACCCCAAGATAGATTGTTCTCATTTCACAATTTATAGCAGACATAAGAAGAAAATTCTTGAACTTTGTCTCATCGCTAAAAACATTGCATACTTAAAGGCGCTATTTTTTATAATTAAGAGAAAATTTATTATTTTTGCTTTTTTCTTCAGACAATTGTTTGATAAATATTAGTTTTGGATAAATATTAGTAGTTTCGTAATCAGCAATCATAACGATCAATTCAGAAGAAGAATTTGCCGTTTGGAAGGGGGATCAATTGTACCCAACTCTAGGGGATCAACTGTACCCATAATCAACATTTTAGAAAACTTTTTCTGAAAAAAGTTGAGAGTTTTCCATAGCTTCGAAAATATGGCATTATGAAGTTCATTTTACGCTCGAACGATTGATACATTGGAATAAATATTTTTTTCATAATTTTCCCGTGTAAGGAACATTTTAAAGTGATGAAAAAAGATCTTCAAGTTACATTTTGTGAAATTTTTCAAACAAAGTTCAATTACTCAAACAATTATTTTGTTAAAATTTTTTAACTACAAGCATTGTTATTTTGCTCATTTTGGCACATTTTTCTAGAACATTTGATCTTTGTAAGACATTCCAGTTTCGAGATATAGCTAAGGAATCAAGTATCCCCAGGGATTAAGTATCCTCATTCACCCCTATTGTTGTACCTACGGGTATGAAACTTGGTGCACATATGCGGTAACGACGTGAAAACTGCAAGTTTTTGTGAATCACTGCCTGCGGAACATCATCCGCGCTTGGTGGCCTGGCAATTGGATCTCAAACGTGGAACTTCATCGTCGGTGTCATCAAAAGGCGCTAGAAATCGAGATTCGGGAACGTAAGTGGAGATGGATAGGGCACACGCTGCAAAGAGATGAAAACGAAATTTGCAGAGAGGCACTTGACTGGAATCCAGATGGGCATCGAAGAAGAGGCAGGCCCAAAAGCTCGTGGCGGCGTAGTCTAGCCGCTGAAATCCGCAAAGTTGACGAGAACCTTGGCTGGCAGCAAGTGAAGATTCTGGCTCCGGATCGCCAGCAGTGGAGATCTTTTATCTCAGCCCTATGCGTCGGTCAATCGGCGCTGGACACTTGGGTAGGCAGGTTAAAAAATTGCGTTTGCGAAACCTCTAAAAATAGGTATTATTTTAAATTGATCCCATATAAAAGAATGTTCTCAATATCCTAATCCTAATCTTTCATTGAAAGGTTGAGCCCCCAGGTTTCCAGAAGATATGCAATTTTAGGACACATACGTATTAGACTGGCCCAAATTTGTATGGGATGATTTTTACAACATTTTTTTCAACGCGGCACCCCCTAGATTGGTGCATTTAGGTGAAAAAATGACTTTCTGAAAGTTTCAGGTCATTTGGCAGAAACACGAGCTGGCGCAAAGGACTTGAAATTTGTATGGAGATTTTCGGCAAAATGTATGAATAATCGACATACATTCACTCTTTGTGTTCTAAAATATGTTTCCAGTGTGCTAGAAAGCTCAAAATTTCAGGAATTGTAGTTCAAACAATGACAAAGAAGTTTGTAGAAGAATGTGACGCAATACGAGTTGACTGTGATGAGCTATCCGCTATTGAATGTGTGATTTTTTTCGCATTTCATCGATATATCGTGAACAGTGGATAAGTGGATTATTTATTAGTACTATCTTGATCGCATTGTCACAAAAGAGAATAACAAATAGAAAGTTTGTGTCCTCGGCAAAGTTTAAATGCGATAATGTTTGTAAGAGCTTTTTTCGCAACTTTTCCGAGGTCATAAACTTTCTATTCTCATTGTGTGACATTGTGCGATCAAGTTAGTGCGATTATTAGCCCATACACCGTTCACAATACATCAAAGAAGTGCAAAAAAATCGCACATTCAATTGCGCATAACTCATCACAGTCAACTCGTATCGCGCCACAATCTTCTACAAATTTCTTTGCCATTGTTTGAACTACAATACCTGAAATTCTGAGCTTTCTAGCACATTGGAAACATATTTTAGAACACAAAGAGTGAAAGTATGTCGATATTTCATACATTTTGCCGAAAATCTCCATACAAATTTCAAGTCCTTTGCGCCAGCTCGTGCTTTTACCAAATGACCTGAAATTTTCAGGAAGTCATTTTTTCACCTAAATGCACCAATCTAGGGGGTGCCGCGTGAAATATACGGATTTTTTTTGTTATGGGCCAGTCTAATACGTATGTTAACAAAACAATTTCATGAACTGTTGGTCTCTCTTAGTTCTATAATAGTTCGATAGATTATATCATTTTTAAGTATTAATTTGCCCGCAATAATATCTGTATGCGCCATGAAATCTATTTAAGATGGTTTTAGGTCAATAAACTTTCGATGCAAAACTTTAATGAAAATATAACTAAATTTGCTCGTTGAAATATTGACCCTCAACTGTCTGGCTGAAGACAGAAGCTGACAGTTCCATTTCAAAAACACCCGAAACGATTTCTTTTTTTTTAAATTCAACTTTACTCAGCATGTTTGGAAGAGCTCCTGTTCATCATCAGAAGTGAGTGCCAGAAGTGAACAAACAAAAATAATCGCGTATATTTTTTTGGTAGCTTGTTAGTTCTACTGTTCAGGAAACTCGGATAATATTCCCTATTTTCCACTACACCAGCTTGAGGTTGCTGTTTGTCGGGATGTGGCTGTGCCTAGGAGCCATTTACGGATGCAAAGAGAAATATTGTGCATATACGGAAAAGCATGAATCGATGTTATCGGGAAAGAATAATGAAGGATGGTAATTTTTTTTTTAAATGTTTCGATGGTATTATCCCTATTAATCTGCAAACATAACAGAATCTGTCTTAATATTCTTAAATAAACTAATCGACGGGGAGAATAAATTTTCTTTGAATATAGTTTCAAAGTCAGTTTTCCAATTGCAGTCGTTCCGTGCGACAGTACCTACCTACTAACTATGTGGGGCGAACAATTTCTCCACACCTAACCTGGGAAGACAGATGATGAAATTATATCTCATATAATAGCACGTCAGAAGCATGTTAAACTCAACTATCCCGATAGTGCAACGGGAAGCAAAAATTGTGCGGTAGTAGAGCTGCAGCTTAACGAACTGTAAATGGAACATAAATTTATTTATATGCAACCGATACGCAGCAACAATACTCGTTGGAAAGAAAAAAAAATCAGAATTCAATGTAGCAGGAACCTACTGTTGAATTAGAGATAAATGAATACCGTCAAACGGGGCATCATGCAAAAGCAGGGTTAGATGCAACATTTGTATACCATAACACTCATTCAATTTTTATTTCAATATACTGTAATAAAGTTATCATTGAATGATAACAAATTGATGATGACATAGTTTTTGACATCGTGGAAGAGTTTTTTTTAAGTTTTTGATTGACATAAAAAATTTAAAAAATCGAGCAATAGATGTACAAACTTTTACATTTTTCGATGCCTTAAAAAACTTTACCTAGAATGACGGATTGGCTTAATAATATCACCTACAAACTTTATATTGCTTTCATTATCCTATACCAACACTGTTGGTGTATAAATATTTTTCGAACAATCACCAATTTTTTTAAAACAAATATTTTTATAATACAGTAAGCTGTCTGGGGCAAAATGCAACAAAATGCAAATCAGAATTAAATCTCATAAATCGTGTTTCCATATGCTGGAATATGATTGTTTTGCATAATGCGTTTGTTAACATTAAAATTTCATCCATCCTAAGATAAATTTTTAAGATTTAAGCTAAAAGCATATTTTGAAGTATTTTTCACCCCTAAATGTATGCACCAGATTAACACTTTTTTCTTAAATCCAGTTTTGACAGAAAAAATTAAAAATTTAATTCGAACAAAACCAAAAATTACTACAATTGGTGCTTTATGCATTATGACATCACAAATGTATCAAAAACTATAAATTCTCAAACGTTCCCATATGATTTTTCATTAATTACAGAGTTTGTTACAATTTACCCCTTTTTGTAAATTTATTAAAAATAACTAATATTTTTTCTGACTACGTCAGGTTGGTGTCCCATCAACCTTAAAAGTTTTGATGTACAAGAGGTATGATTATCTGCAAGCATTAGGATTTTAGAAGCCACTGAAGTTGAAAAGTGTTGCATTCTATTGATTTATTCTGACGGTATAAAGGTATAATTTTAGGGGCTGTTGGACATACATTATATAATTTGTGATTCTAACTTGAATTAATTGATTTTTACTTTTTGTTCAACATGTCCAATTAACGTTGGCGAAAAGGCTTGTCCTCTAATTATCTGTTATTTTGGGGGTAAAATCGACAGAATATGAATGTAGGTTTTTTGAATAAATCGAGTACATGTGTTGACGCACGCAATTATTGTCCTTCACGTCAGATTTTTTTTGGATTCCATGCAAAGCATCTGCACATGCTAGGTTTAGCTTGTTTAGTATGCTAATAATGTTGTATCCTTAACGTCGTTTATTACGTCTCTGTGCGCTGTCATAACGTTGACCAAAAAGACCCGAAGGGTTGACAAAATAAAAACTTGATCTCTTAATTTCACAAATCGCCTGGTGAAAGAGGATTTCCCACAGCAATTCCGTCGCTGCTTCGAGTCACCAATAAAATTTCAAAATAATTGAGTTTTGATGTGCTCTTCAGTTTGGAATCAGCAACGAGGGAGTAGCCCGAAATTTGGCAAATCTCGTCGATACCCATCCTCGTGTGGTGTGTTGGGAATAGAGCGATAAAATATTCCTTTTATGATTTTCGTTACCCCTGATGGTCGATGAAGATAACTAATAAAGTTTAACTAAATTTCAATTTATTTTCCTACCAACAGGAGCTTCGATTGTCGATTGTACTGGCAGTTTTACGTCTTTTTATGACTCGAAAATGTTCTTTTGAGAAAGGCACAATCCAGTTTATATGTTCGTTTCGAATGTTTTTTGGAATTGTTTAATTGGTTTATTGAGCAATAACTTCCAGAAATATAGTTCTGTATATTGTTCTGGAAGTTATTGCTGGTTACAAAATAGCATTGGAGTAAAAAGAGAATTGACAATTAGAAAGAAAAAATGTACAATGCAGCCGCCAGAGTTAAGCAAAATCATTTTCCAGTTAAGAACGAACTGAGAAGTAGTCCATGATTTTCGCGAACCGCACGCGTCTTTTTTTCACCGTTCGCGAAAATTTGAACAAAATTAAACATAGTTTTTAAAGATCTGAAAAAAACTGAAGTGAAATGTTTCAGTAATATGATTGCAGTGATTAGTGATTTGGTGAATATTTTTGTGAAAAAGTGTCTCTTACCTGGAATGGTCTACGGACACTTCTGGAAGAAAAAAGTTCTTTCTGCTAACAATCAACTAGTTGAGTGCATTCCATTTTTCAGTTAATTATCGTTGTTTTCTCTATTATATTACAATGCTGAACAAGTATTGATGTTTTTGAATACGAGCCTTTAATTAGTTTTTATTTTTAGAAACTTTGGCCGGGAGTATAAAGAGAGAATTTTAAATTTTAATGATCATTTGCTTTACTCATCAGTTCATAAGGCTGTTGTAAACATTTAATGAGGACCAAAGGAATGTATGTGATGGTCGTGTTAGAATGCTTATCAATTAGTGGAGTTCAATTGAAAATTTGTTGAATTTCGTATGAACACGTTAGGATGCAAATGTATATTTTAAGATGGTCATTACTTTCAATGATTTCTTAGATGGAAATGATTTAAAAAAAGCATCAAGATTTATAATTTGAATTTCAATATTTATCAATCAAAAAGTGATAAGAAAGTGAAAAAATTTATAGTTTCAAATTTAATGTAAATAAACATTTTTATTATTTCATTCGATAACCCTTTTTGGAAAAAAGTAAAATATGCAGATATAAATACCGTCTCCCTTTTACGACCAGTACTTGTGTAAGGTTTGATATAGTTTTATCGCAAAGCACGGAGAAAAAAGTATGGTATTTTCAAAATTAATCCACTTATATTCAATCATATATCTGATTGCTTCTCGGCTAACTATAATTATTAAAATTGCAACAATACATATAATAGACAATCTGATTGATTTCGTACATTCAACAATGTATATATTACATTCAACTATAGTTATATAATTTTGTGCATTCAACTATAAATATAATAGATTAGATTATAATGCACGATTGATGTATACAATCAACTATAGTTATATGATTGATTTAATTATAAATATAATAGATTCAATTTTGTTTCTATGATTGATTCACTGAAGTCAACTATAAATATTGTAGATTTAATTTCTCTTTATATTGGAAGTTATCATATCTGAGGCACTTTTTTGGAATAATTTTATGGCTACGTTTTATTTTCTTTTATTTTATTATTTCAGCATTTTGCATCTAGTTCGTTTTAGCCGTCATGATGCTAGAAAACCTAACCGGAAATCCCGATATCCACGTCCTGGTTCCTCCGCTGTTGTTCTTTTTGCATCTTGATGCATGGTTGCCCAGGAAATTGTGCGTCTTAACTAATCGGTCCAGAAAGACGTCCGTGCTTCTGCACCCGGCGAAGATTTTCCTTGTGGAGGGGGAATTTACTCAATATCATGACATAAATCTATCATACGCTGACTTACCATAATTCTAGTTTCCTGTGGGATCCTGCCAGGATCGTGTAAAAGAACGTCGAGACCCACGTCGATTTCCCGGGCAGCCAGAGTAGGTGTACTTTTCCCAATTCCAGGAACTATCGGCCTTCTACACGACCGCTGCCAGGAACTGGTAGAGGAAAATGTTTCCCCATCACCGGAGAGCGCTTGCGTTTTGCCATCGATGTCAGGAACTATCGGCTGAGCCCTAAAAACAGCGATACGATCGCTACAGGGAACACGTATTGAGTTCCACATTTACATTTTTTTTGTTTTTGTTGATGAACACTATAGTATTCCAGTAACACACAATCTATCATAACAATATAGTTTTATTTACTATATTTATGGTTCAATACACAGAAAAAATTTTTGACTCTTACGTGTCATTGAAAATGGTTGCCTGTAAAATAAAACAACGTGTAATTAAAAAAGCATGTATTTTGAAATAAAAAAACATTAACTTTACAGCAACTGTCATGTAACAAAAAGGAACATGGCATTTGCTGTAGGTTTACAGTTTGAAGGCATCCAATTTTAGGCGAACGTATTATTTACAGGCCGCTCATTAATTACAGGTCTGTAAAATTTTCGGTTGTCAAACAAAACAAAAGCACCATAAATTCTCGTGTAGAATTTGTCGATACCAGAAGTTTTGCTAGCTGCTGAAAATACTCAACTTCCACGCAAAGTACTCAGGGATTTCACGCGTAAAATTTCAGTGAGCGCCTAGACCCATCTATTGTTGGATTTTTTCAAGCGTGTACTAACGTAAACAAAAATAAACTATTCGAACCGTCGTGGATTAAAATCGTGTTTTCATTTCATTGGCATTATGTAATTTGTTTAGTTCATTGTGCTGTTCCAGCGATAAATTATCGCATCTTTCGGGTTTAGTGATGGACGAAAAGAGGAGCAGCAGCAGCACCATTATTCCCACTTTAGGAATATCGGTGCTTCCCAACAATTCGACAGACTGAGATCAGGTAGGTAGTTGTTTTAATTTATCTATTGGAGTAAGAATCTTATTATTTTTTTTCAAACAGCAAAAATCTCTCCAACGGTTTGCTCGCGATAGTTCCGCAGGACATCCGTCCCTAAATGAATTCTGGGATCCCCCGCAGCTGCCCCGCGGAACTTTGCCTCCGTCGCTCCGCAGTATCAGCGAATTGTCACCATCCGCTGGAAATCTTGATCCTTGATAAGGTCAGTTTAAGGTACATTCTATGTCGAACTGAAATGTTATCGTTAGCTCAATAAACAATCACATTCATTGCAGGATGGCATGAGACCGATAAAACAACATGGGTGACGGAAGCAATGATCAAAGGTCAAGTCGCCCATATCAGTCGCCGAGCCTCAAAAAGAGCGCACACAAGCCGCCTCAGGTCACCTCTGAAATTCACTATTCCAAATCCGATAATTTTCTGCGGGTGAGTAGTTAGAAGTTTCTCTGCAATTTCTATTATTTTTACGTTCAGCGAGACAAACAATTTTTCAAAATCTGGATGTTCATAAATATGCTTCTTACAAGCTAGCAGACAATACATTACAAATTTAAAATATTGGTAACAATTTTTCAATTTATTCTAGCTTCACATAATCAATGGCCTGTATTATTTTGATGTTTTCCGGACCAGACAATCGTTGGATATTGTAAGCTTTTCAGACTATCTGGTGGAAAAAAGTCATCAATATTCTTCATGCCCCCTTTGAAGTCGATATCGGACGGTAATGTTATCCCACTACGAAATTCAGGAATACAACACCAGGAAATTGCTCAAGATAAAGGTAATCGAAAAATGTGTTGTGTGTAATCAAGTGTGTTATTTTAAAAAAAATTGTTTCCCTTTGCTTTTGATTAGGAAACGGGACCCATCATACGAGGATTTCTGGGGCATCAGATCAAACGGCCAATCTTCGATATTTACATCCGCGAAGAAGATGTTCGTTATAAATCGAACAACGTCGTAGATTTGACCCAACGGCCAACGAAATCATCTGTCTATCAACACTGCAAACGTTTTTGTGATGATGATGTTAATAATGATTTTCCTGAGGTGTTTCTGAACGATTGCGTTTCTTAAAATAATAACAATAATAATTGAAAATTAACGCATGAAGATCGCGAAAATGCATGTTGGAATTGTGAAATCATATTTTAGTGTTATGAGAAAATAAATATGCGACTTTAACTGTTAAATGAAGTTGATCGATCTTGATTTTGTTACCTTTATTTCCGCCGAAAATAAATATCAATTTAAAAGAAAATCAACGAAAAAAGCCTAAACAATTCAATGAATAAAAATTTTACACTACTGTAATTTCAAAGCGGCCTGTAAAATATTTGGTTCACTGAAAAATAAAGGTCCTGTGATTTTTTTTCGACCTGTAAAATTACGGTAAAAGTCCTGCTCCTTTTTGTTACAGGATATTTGCCGTAATTCTACAGGAAATAATTTTTGCTGTGTACCTAGAATCAATCATACATTTGTAGTTGAATCTATCATATCTACAGTTGAATCAATTATACCATTACAATTGAATTCATTCAAATATTATATTCATAGTTGATTGCATAAGGTCAAACAGCAGTTTGTAGTTGAATCTATTGTATTTATAGTTGAATGCATAAAATAAATCATACAGTTGACGAACCAGCCCGAGGCTGAAAGTCTCTATAATAAAGGAAAAAAAAATCATACAGTTGAATGCATTATATTGATAGTCGGATGCGTATGGACAAATCAATAGAAGTTTTAGTTGAATCTATTATATAAGTAGTTGAATGCGAAAAAATCAACTGCATTTCGATTATTGGTATAACAAGCTGAAATAACTGGAACATCTGTCGTCTTTTTTCTCCATTAGTATTGTGATTTTCTCAAAATTTATCACAACGTTTCTTTGAAGAAATTATTGAATTATGCACAGAACCGAAAGTTGCTTAGCTTTTGGAATTTACCAAAATTTTGTCCTTTAATGTAGTATTTAATACCTATCCATGGTTCTTAGAAAAAAAGATTTAGAAATAACTACCACATCACATCCAAAACAAAAGTTCTTAATAGCACTAAAAACAAGTTTTTTGTTTTTAACTATTTTGCACTCTTTGCATTGTGTGACTGTTTACCGTGTTAGACCAATATGATTTTTATGTTATCATAATTAGGGTGATTATAAATTGAATTATGTGTCTATTACCTGATTAAGTATATTTTTTCATTTTTTATTTGTATCCTAACAATGCCAGCCACATTCTTTTCGATTTTTCTGATAGTAAACAATAGAAGCATAGGGAAATATGTAGGTTTCAAAAATAAGATCTATACACTTGTCAAAAGTGTCTCCTGATTATATCCTTCCCCACATCCGCACCAAAATTGTTTTGCTAGGATTCAGAGGTGACCTCAGTTTATTTTTTTCATCTACCAGGACGTGGATGGCGCCGTTATTGAGTTGTAAAGAGAGAGCATCAGTCGTGTTCATTGTGAATGTGCTGTTTTTCCAGACACTATTTTTTTACCTCTGGACAAAATTTATGGCCTCGGTCAATCACGGAGTAGCAACCATTAGCGATGTAGAGTGCGTTCTGTGTAGCTACGCCGGAATAAATTGTCAAACATAAAAGTATCAAATCAGTTTCAGTGAAAGTTTCAGGTGACATTTCGGTTTCAATGACATAAGGTGGATGTGAGTAGTCAATCAAGCTAAGCTAAGCTAAGCCAAGCTATTTTTCTAGATAAGAACGAACTGCCATGAATATTGTAATATTGTAATATTGAATATTGTGCCAGATTTAGTTGATTTAATTGGTGACTTAATTGGTGGACCGTGTTGATTTGGAATCATATCAAAATTAAGTTAAGTATGTAGATGCATAAACCCTGTGTGACTTTGACATTTTCGAAAGTTTAAAAAAACACTCTTCTTTTGACATCTCAGAAACTTAATAATATCATTTAACTGTTTTGTTTCCATTTGTGATCTTTAAATCTTTGTTATTTGTCAACAGTATTAAAAAAATAATATAAATTTTGAACTTTCAATTTCCCATACAGTAAGAAGACAGCATTGAAATTGATTTTCAAGGTTGTGCAACAAAAGTTTCGCAAAATCCTGACAATGTATTACCGCCTTTCTTTGTTGATCTCGAAAGCCCAAGGCTTTTTGGTATAATGTACAAAACTTTCCAGAATGTAGAATGCAAAAAGAGGGAGGACTAATTTGAACGGACATTGAAATTCAAACCGAGTTATTTTTTTATCCATGTCTCACAGCTAAGAGGAGAGACGACCGGGCGGCCCAGGGTTGAGTGTTCTCCAGATGGCAATAAATCTCCCAGAAAAAGGCCGGATTTCTTGTAGTGTCCCATTTCGGAAAACCGCACAAGTGCCGAATGCTCGAGCGGACAGTTTCCGATTTCTAAGGGTTTGCAGGAATTGGATAACATTGGAAACGTTGTCGTTGGCCGTTGGAGCTTTTTAGATGTAGCAGTTGATTAATTTCGGTGCAAATTTCGTTCGGACATTTGCAGCCGTTTTACTGTTGTAATAATTTATAATGGAGAGTGGCTCATCCTGTTTGGGAGTAAATTGAGACTAGAACAAGCTTTATTGCGATGGATGGTTGAAATTGATCGGATTTTAAAGACTTTCGTCAGGAAATCATTACTGAATTTGATGTTCTTTCAAGAACTGTCGTTCGGTTTTACTCCAGTTATGGGAGCATTATGATTTCCGTTTTGCATTTTTGTTAACAGTTCAATTCAAAGTTATTTACATTGTCCAGAGCTCTCCTCATTTAAAAAATTACAACGAATGGCGCCTTTTTCTTCGTTTGGGAAAATATATCCACGCCAGCTGGCGCATAAAAATGAGTACAAAACAATTCGCAAACCTTATTTTGCACTTTATTATCATTTGCGTTCGCTCTTTTCTGCGTTCCTTGGGGCTGCACACTGTTTGTGTTGATATTTGCCTTTTTACTGCCATCAGGCGCGAATCCTTTGCAGTTGTTTATCGTTTTGGCACGTTAGCACTCCCCTGCCTTGGCCAAGGCTGGCAAAATGGAAAGACGAATGAAAAGCGGAAGTAAACGATTGCGAGGACGACGACGGCTTTTTACGTACCAGACCAGACCAGACCAGAAGCAGTAGCAACTCGCAGAAGGGCGTCTCATTTGTATAGCTTCTAGCCACTAACTGCTCAGGGAGAAACATTCCTGGATTCTTACGTGTGACATTCCGGAATTCGCCGGACAATATAGTATTATTTTGATTTCACATAACGTCTTATATTCGCCAATCTTTGCGATGTGTTTTTGACAGGAAATTCAATGAATGATGAAAATTTACCCCTTACAGTACATATGACTATGAGTACACCAAGATTGCAAGTATTCCAATCAGCGTCATTGCGGAGGGCTGACGTTACAGGAAAACAACCCAATTGACACGAGTTTTATTAAAAAAAACAGATTCTTCCGAGGTACGGGGAGATGACCAACAGAATTTTATTAAACTCAATTGATCTTGAAATTTAGAGGAAAGTCAAGTGTTTATCCCGGTGATTATTTATACGCTCAATACTGTAGGGAAAATAGGTAGTACCGTCAAACGGGGCAACATGCAAAAGCAGGGTTAGATGCAACATATGTATACCACAACACTCATTCAATTTTTATTTCAATATACTGTAATAAAGTTATCATTGAATGATAACAAATTGATGATTACATAGTTTTCAACATCGAAAAGAGTGTTTTTTATGTTTTTGATTCTCATAAAAAATTTAAAAAATCGAGCAATACATGTACAAATTTTTCGATGCTGTAAAAAACTTTACCTCGTATGACGGATTGGCTTAATGATATCACCCACAAACTTTATGTTGCTTTCACTATCCAATACCAACACTGTTGGTGTATAAATATTTTTCGGACAATCACCAATTTTTTTTAAAAATAAATATTTGTATAATTCAGTTAGCTGACTGGGGCAAAATGCATCAAAATGCTAATCAGAACTAAATCTCATAAATCTCGTTTGCATATGCCGGCATATGATTGTTTTGCATTATGCGTTTGTTAACATTAAAATTTCATCCATCCTAAGATTTGTTTACATGATTTAAGATAATATATTTTGTAGTATTTTTTACCCCTTAATGTATGCAGTATTTTTTACCCCTTAATGTATGCAGCAGATTAACACTTTTTTCTTTAAAACATTTTTGACAGAAAAAATGTAAAATTTAATTCGAACAAAACCAAAAACTACTGCAATTGGTGCTTTATGCGTTATGACATCACAAATGTATTACAAACTTTAAAATTTCAAACGTTTTCATTTCAATTTTTCATTGATTACAGAGTTTTTTGCAACTTACCCCTTTTTCTTAGTAGGGTGAAAATCGCATGTTTTTGTAAATTTAAAAATAACTGGTAACCCAAAAATAATTTTTCTGACTACGTCAGTTTGGTGTCCCATCAACCTTAAAACTTTTGATGTACAAGAGGTATGATTATATGTAAGCATTAAGATTTGAGAAGCCATTGAAGTTGAAAAGTGTTGCATGTTGCCCCAGTTGACGGTATGGTTCATATTCTCCACAATGAAAGTATTTCCCCTTTAAACTTTGGCTTGGACAGTTGACGAACGAAATTTTTTCTTACTCACTCTAATACTCGAAACGAACCCCACTAATTGAGCTGTCTGATTTACCACTGAGGAGGAGGTACATTTTTAAAAACGTTAAAAATATTATCAAAAAGAGATTTTATGGTAAAAATCGGTATGGTGGGATTCAGGAAAAATAAGAGTTAATTGTGTGCATAGGAGTATCTTTAACCAATGCTAGCAAAATGAAATATTTATAATTTTCGGCATTTTAGGACTAAAGTAGGCTCTAGGTCCAAAGTAGGAGCATTTACCCTACTTGGTACCGTTTTTGGAGAATTTTCAAATGACTCGTGCAGCTGCAATAAGTAATGGGGGAGCATACTTTAAGAAGTGAAAATCTTTGGTTAATTACTAAATAATAGAAACATCTACTGTTCCTACTTCAAAATGACTAACAAAAATGGCTTTATCGAATCAAAAGTAATATGTTATTTACTAACAGATGTAACAAATAACCACGATAACAGAGTTTAATTCGTCTTCATTCAATCAAAACGAGTCAGCATCATTGGAATTAACTTCATCTTCGCGGAACGAAAGAATGAGACAAATATAAGAAGATTTATTAAAGTCCATTGCAAAAATGGCATAACTTATGCATTTACTGCACGGACTGTCAATATTTGAAAGGCCCAAAAAGCGAGCGGTCCATTCAGAGCAGCAGAGCCTGATGACAGTAACACAAAAGTGGGAACCCATACATACAAGGGCCGAATAATCCAGCCGGAAAACAAACATTGATTCCACTCTTCGCGCACCATTGTTCGAACCCATTCAGCCATATCACAAATGTGTCGCAGGTCGGAATTCGATGCACTTTCGAACAGTTTGGGTTGATCAGGCCTGGGACCGGAAAAAAGTTTATAGAAACCGAGAAAACGCGACAAAGTGTGGTGCATGCAGCCTATATTTCCCAGCCCGAAACAGACCGCGTCGCACTATCTATCTATCTGTGAGGCCATCCAGCCAGGGCCATCCCAAAACTCGAACAATTTGCGCTGAGCACATTGACAAAAAAAAGTCAAAGAATGGAATCACTTTATGAAAATAATTTTCAATCCACCCACGACTGTCAGTGGCATCCGCGGAAAAAGGAGTGCGATTTATGTACTGCCATTTCCTTTTATCGTACTCGATTTTTTGTTCCGTCCTTACCGGAAGTGGAATCCTCAACCCTCGGCTCAACCTTCCCCCCAGTTAAAATGGGGAAACCCTCAAAGCCTGCCCTAACTTGTGTTGAGTGTGCCCCATCAGTAAGTTTTCAAATGAGTAACTTCTGATTCAACAATCAACCAGAGGAAATCCTGCATGCGCATATGTAGTAATAGTCAGGAAATTACAGCTATTCGTGAGCCTTAAAAAAAAGAGGAATAATTTTCACCACCGCGTTATGCAAAATAATTTAAACTTTTTCAATCATGATCCGTTTGAAGTCATGATTAACGTTTACCCAAATTAAAAAGCGTGTTCTGTCGAATGAAGAGGTGAAAAACGAGTCTTGCCATAATTTTCATTTGGTTCTTGTAATGAATAGTTTTTTCAAGTTTTTTCAAAAAGTTTTCAAGTTGGTTTTGAACACAGGGCGAATGTGCTAAACAGTGTTGTTCTTTAATTCCGTCGATTATAGTGACTGCATGATTTCTTTGGACTTGACTGTTAATAGAATTCAATACAAAAAATCAATAAAAAATACTATTGGGATCATTTTTAGTGAATGAATGGATTCAATCAAAACTCCAAAGAGGTAAATTCTTGAGACTGAAATTAGATAAGTCAAAATCATATTGAACTAAGATAAGGATTTTAAGATAGAGAAGGAAATCGTATGCATACCTTCATTCTCAATTTTAACGTAGCATACGTAACTTTATTACAAATTTGATGTTTATATAATGAGAGCTTGGCTGGCGAATGGTAGATAATGTGTAACTCGAGTCTCCATACACCCAACCTTCGGATAGTGGTCATTTTTTACAAAATGGAAATTTGACTTCAAACCATAACAGCCGGGTGTTTGCTGCCGTGAGTGGGTTCGTCCCACTAAATCCACCTTAGGGTTTCGAATGCCAGATGTGCCCCTTGGTTTCACCCTATGATACTACACCAAGGGGTAGGCTGTGCTCATGCACTTATACATCTTACCCTTTTCCTCGTTCTCAAACACGCACCCTGTGAAGCGCTTCGGCAATAGCTTCCCAGCTGGCATTGTTGAAGGCATCCTTAACGTCGATCGTCTTAGCCGTTTTCCACGGATTGGGAAAAGATACCTCGTCGAGATACTTTGCAGCACCACTCTGAATGTATCCGGAATGGTCTGCACCCTGGCTGCTCGGTAAACGGCACCTCGCGTTTCTCTATCGGCTAACTTAGATGTTTCATCTCCGCTCATGGACTGGCAATTGCCTTACTGCCGCCGGATTTCGGTCTCCTACGCTAACGCATCGCCTAGTAATCGCTGTGTGTATAATCGTCACAAACTATCCAATTCATGTCAGTAATGATGGATTCACAAAGGTTATATCGATCACTGACGTTCTGTCTGGTATTCCATGCTTGTAAAAGGTGTGGCTCTTCTCGTTAAGCGCCAACTTGGGAGAAAACCGTCCAGCGGGTTCGCACACACCTGCTCACCTGCACGTCCAACAGAGAAATGGACGATTCCTTGGTTCGCCGCTTTCGGTTTGATGGTTTGCTGCGGTGGTGCCGACGACCGCGTCGGCGACGCAGTGTTGCCGGATTGACAGGCGAAGTCAGATAGGCTACACGCTCAGATCGGAATACCACAATAGGCACTGATGGATCCAGTGTTGCACAGCTCAACCTCCAGTCTTGCGAAGGACTCTAGTAGACTGGGGCTCCCAGGGTTGTTGCACCTACTACTCCAGTTAACCGCACAAGTTCATCCAACATTGTGTTAAACTTCCCGATCGTCCATCTTGGTGGAGCATAGCAGCTGCAGAAAAAGATGCCGTTAATTTTAGCAATCACGAATCCGTCCCAAGAATCTACTACTATCTCCTGCTAATTCAAACCTATCCGCTGTTCAAATACCGTTTCCAGACGGAATTGTATATGGTTCTGATAAAAGCACCACATCACACTTCCTTTCGCCTACCGTTTGCAGAAGCTGTGAATCCTTGCTATGGTTTTACAGGCTTGCCTTTGCCTTTGTTTATACCGGGCAGTGTAAGCCACCAGTTTGAACCGCATTGAAAACTGTCACGAAGATTCTCCCAAAACTGTCACGGGGCTTGAAAGGCTTTCATACCTACGAGCAAACTTTCGCATGAGGTAAACCAAGGCAACTGTCGGGGAAGAAATATTCGGAAAGCTTTCACCGAGGTGGATGTGCTACGTTCGAAAGAATACTGTCGTTCGGCAGTACTTTTCGAAAGCCTGATTGTGACCGTTCAGGTCCGTTGCAGCTTTGGTATAGTTGACCAAAACCCCCGCAATTGAAGCAGCGTTGTATCTGCTTCGGTATCCTGGGCGCGGTTTTAAAATGCCCTATTGACCACCCAACTCTTACACTCCCTACCGATAGTAGCGTGTTGGCCGCAGTTGGTGAGAGGATATAGCTCAGTTGCTCATTCCAGGTATGCTGGAGAGTGCTTTCTCGAGCTCCTCTGCCGTGGAAAACTCATCCAAGGCTTTGCATTCAATAGATACGACCTGCGATAGAGCTCGGAAAGTTGCTTCATCGCCTAGGGTGCTTTCAATAAGCTTCTTGAAGTCGGCGCTCTTTACCGAATAGCAGTTCGTCTTTTTGGGTGCGTCTTGTTTTGGTGACGCTTTCGCCAAGAGCAGATACTTTGGCTCTGCGCGTAGCTTCCGGAACAAGTCCACATACGTTGTGCCTTCTTTCGCTTCGACGATAAGGGCATCTCCTCTGGACATCACCCGTTGAGGTTTGGGTTGTGGGGTGGTTGGCTTCATGACGACCTTCTTTTCACGTTCTCTTTTCTATTACGAACCATTCGCCAGCCTCCTGCACTGCTTTCTCCGTCGGCATCCTCATAGTTCGTACCCCCTCTTTTTTTGGGGGAATCGTTCACGAAGAGGGAGTGTCGATCTCTTTTTTAGCTGTTCTTCTTGGCTTAGACTCCTTCGGAGGTCCAAGAGAAGGCACCAATTTTGCTTCCTCCAGGTTTTTCTCCGCAGCCTCGGCCTTCCGTACCAGCTCCGTTCTTTCCTTGAGGGCACCGACAGGAGCACCATCAATTTCGACACCCAGGTCTTGATGTGAGTGTGCACGTTGTTGGTACTTCGCACAAACTCCTGCATCTTGTCGATCAAGTCGGCTGCCTCCAAAAGGCCACTTTTGTTGATACCCCTTGGAGCACCTCTTCTTGCGACTGGGATCTGCTTCTATTGCTGGGAACTACTGAGGTTTTCAGTGGACCCATCTGCGGCCGGGATTCTTCCCGCTTCCTTTCTTAGCTCCTTTACTACTTTGCTCAGTAGAGAAGACCTAAGGAGTCCTTTCTTAGCAAAGACCTCCGTCTGAGTTATTCTACTTTCTCCTCCTTCGTCCGAGATAACATAAGTTGTTTTGACGTTCCTTCTGTTTTTGGTGTTGTTGTTTTTTATATTCATGATTAGTCCCACGAGTAGCTATGAAAATATACGGTCCACTGCGCCAGTGCCCTGCTTAAGCGCAACAAGGACTTCATTATTGTGGGGTGCGTCCTGGTGCCCCACAGGCTACCGTTTGCGACTGACACATTTTCGATCCGTCAGCTTTCCACCACATCTGCATGATCTTTCGCATAGAGGCGTTTTCGCGCCCCCGTGAGCGGCACACTTTGGGCAACCTTGGATCGTTGTATCCAATAGGTTCGGTTAGAAAAGTCCGAGTTCGTTGCGAATTTCTTCATCCATAGGGGGGTTCCGTCAGTTCCGTTTGCATAGCCCATTTCCATTGCATGTGTCGGGTAGTGGTCATATCAACACCTTACAACTTCAGGGTTAGCTACCAGCAACGAATAATGAACAAGAAACATGGGATGGACATCGGCAAAGACCCACGTGAGTAAAAGGGGCTAGAGATTGGAAACTTGGAATATGGAACTGCTGGTCTCTAAATTTCATGGGCAGCACCCACGTGATCTCCAACGAATTGAAGAGCCGCCAATTCGACAACGTAGCACTGTATGATGTATGCTGGAAGGCCTCGGTACCTGCGTTCCAAGATGGTCATACCCTCTGCCGGAGCTGTGGCAACACACACGAGCTTGGAAGGGCTTTTATAGTGCTGGGGATGATGATTCTGTAAAATGCATTGAACGTGGTTTCAACTGGATCTCAAATAAAGAATTGCAGTCAAACGGGGCATCATGCAATAGCGGGGTTAGATGCAACATTTGTATATCACAGCACTGATATAATTTTTTATTTTATATAACGTAATCGAGTTATCTTTCAATGAATACAAAATGATGATGACATAATTTTTCACATCTCACATCACACAAATTTTAACATTTTTCGATGCCGTAAAAAACTTCACCCAGTATGAAGGATTGCCTTAGTGATATCACCTGCAAGATTTTGACTTGTTAAATGATCCTTATCCAACACTGTTGGTGTCAAAATATTTTTCGGACAACCAACAAATTTTATTTAACAAATTTTTATATAAATCAGTTTGTCATGACGTTTAAGTTTAACCACGTTTATTCTTTTTAATTCGATCCGATCGTCTTAGTCCCAATACAGTTACTTGCCTGGGGATACAACAAAATGCAAATCAAAGAAAGAACTTTTAAATCTCGTTTTCATATGCTTGAATATGATTGTTTTACATCACGCAACATTGTCAACATTGAAATCTCATTCATCCAAACATTTATTTTTATGATTTCAGCTTGTAGAATTTTTGTACCCCTAAATGTATGCAACATTTTTATGTCTAGAAAAAGTGTAAAAATTAGTTTCGACGGAACCAGAAATTACTGAAATTGGTGTTTTTATGCGTAATGGCTTTTATGACATCAAAATTTTATCAAAAACAATACATTTACTTAAGTTTTCATTAGATTTTTCATTAAAATAAAACTTTGTTGCAAGTCACCCTTTTTTCTAAATTTAATGAAAATCGCATTTTTTTAAAGTTAAAAATAGCTGAAGAAACCAATATTTTTTCTGACTACGTCAGTTTGATGTCCCATTAACCTGAAAACTTTTGATGCATAAAGGGTATGATTATCTGTGGACGTAAGTTTTTTAGAAGCCATTGAAGCTGAAAAGTGTTTCATGTTGCCCAGTTGGCGCAATTTAACTTTTTCATAACCTCAACAAATTAACAGTAATTGATTGAATTTAACTAGGTATCTCGGTTTTCAATTACTGTAGAACTCCGCTAATGCATGGTAGTAGGGGCTACCTCAGATAACACGAAATATATACATCTTTTTCCTTCTGTTTTGCATACCATCCGGGCGCAAAGATTGATAAATATATGGTTTTTGGTTAAATTATCTTAATGTACTGTTTTTAGTTTTGCGGAATATGGTAACCCTATCTTAATGGCAATAGGTTGAAAAACAATTGTCTATAGATAAGAGAAGCTTAAAATAAAGAGAGAGCTGAAAATGGGCATTTTCGAAATTTTTCGCAAAAAATAAACCATTTTGATAGCGTTAGGGGTCCATGTAGACCTGACAGCCAAAAAAATTGGCTGTCAGGTCTTAGACCTGCAACTATTCTGTATTGATATTTTGAGAGAAAAGTCAGATGGAAGACATAAAATCATTAAATCGTAGAAAAATGTTCAAAGCTATAAGTCAGACTTATTATTTTTCAAAATGTAGTTAGAAAAATTGTTGAAGTATGAATAAACTGCCACCGAAGAAGTACTGATAATTAAATTCTCAAGCTCCTGTAGTTATGCAATTTAAAATAATGTGTTTTCTGTTAAGGGAAATGTGGCATATTTTTAAAACAAGTACTGAACGTAAAACATGGTTGCAGAAATTTATTAGACTACTTAAAATTTGATTTAAAAATCGATTTCGTCTTTGTTTAGCATTTGTTGTTTTGGGGTAACAATGATCAGTCACTATTTTGACGATTTTTACGAGTTTTCTTGATCATAAAGGATACAAAAAACCTTCATAATATTTACAAATGCTAGTGATTGATGACAGTCCATGTGTTAAGGCTGAACAACAATTAAAATCGAAGGATGAACCATGATGCTGCATAAATTAAGGGGCAATTTTTTTTAACATTTCTTATAAAATTTTAACTACAAAAAAAATGAAATTTTTCCTTTGTTCCCAGGCCGTTGCTCTATTTCCCTTTTATTTTTTCCTTCAAACTTAAACATTTGATAGAATTTCTAGCCTTTTTTCCTAGACTGGCTTATTCTTGGAAAATGTCCCTATTTTTTAAATATCAAAAATTTACCTCAAACTACAACAAAATCTACACCAAAACTATACATTTACTAAGGGAAAAAGTTGAACTACATAAATCAACCTGCTGCTTCTAAACGCTTTGATTTCATCAGGAAGGGTGGTTAAGAAATTTTAACTTTAGACTTATTTATTTATGACTAGCTGATCCCATACGAACTCCGTTTCGCTTTCAACTTGTTGTATGAATACGCCAATTGTCAAGCATTTTCCAGATGCACTTCCGAAATCATTGTTGTTATTATTGCAAAAATATTGGACGTTCACTTTTCTGTCGTCTGCTACTAAATTTTAAATCAGAAATCAATTGAACGTGCCAAAAAACCCCCGTGTATGAATTTCGACTCGACAGTTTCATAACAACGCAATTATTGCCAAAAAGTTAAACCCCTTTCGGTGGCATCTTATACAATCTTTGATATCTGAAATTAATTTCCTTCCCTCAAAACTCCCATGCGCAAACTTTCAAAGAAATCTATTGCATGGTAACGTCAATATTGCTAAAAGCAGTAAAAAACTAATGGACGACTCCTGTCGTAGACCCCTGGCAAAACATATGACATCTATAATCGATTGTCCGTCCCTGAAAATTACCGTGCCAATTTTCATCCCAATCCGTATGGTAACGACGATATTGCAAAAATATTGAAACGTTAATATGGACGCCCACCTTTTGCCGGCCCCTTACACTGAATTCAATACCTGAAATTGATTGCCTCAAAACTCTCGTGTACAAATTTTCATCCCAATCCTTCATCCTTTCATGAAAAACATTTTTTACAACCAGCATTTTTTAGAAAGCTTGAATAGATTTGGCTGAATAGTTTTATCTTCAAAAGATTAAACTGCTTTTTTATTATTTCCATCCCCTATCTAATGAAAATATCTGTTGAAGATCATCCCACTTTTCAATATGGATGATCTCCCTGTAAAATGGTGTATTTAAGTTTCATTTAATTAGAAATTTCTTAAAAAACCTCCAAACTTTGTTGAAGCATGTTGAAAACTCACTTTGCATGTTTTAAATTGCATGTGAGTATTTTTTCGCTTTTCAATTTCGCCCTGTTTTATTATTAGTTTACCTTAAATGTTGAAAGTTCAACTAATAGCTTTTAGAAAGCAAATCATCCCGATAACACCATTTTTATATTATGAAAAAAGTTTTTTTTAGTTCTGTTTTTTTCATGGACACAAACATCCCATTAATAGATCAATGATAACTCAAAAGTTAGAAATTGGCCAGTGAAATCAAATTGTATAAAACTCAAAACCTCAAATTTATTTATCTTATCAATTTTCTAATCCCCCATTAACATCCCAATTGGAGCGTTAAAATCACAGCCTTGAACTTATAACTCTGAATCTAAAAAAAATTTCTTTCTCTATGAGGAATTCCAAAAATATAAAAATCGTTGATCCTCAAAACCCCCCAGCGGCGGTGAAGAGCACTTTGAAAGCCACTACTATTCAAGTCAATATATTCCTACAGGCTAGTTTTATTTTCCAATCAAAATGTAGGCTTATAATTGCATCCAAATATCTCGTAACGGTAGCATGTGCTTTGAACAGTAGAAGGTACAAAAAACACCCGCCAAAATTTTTACTTTCAAATTTCTAATGCTGAGCAAGCTTTGATTTGCTATCCAGTACATGTGAGCTCTGGATGGTCGTTTCTAATAGCCTGCCTATGATGATGGTGAAAATAATCCCGCCAACGAAACGAACGGAAACGAAAGTCGGTTCAAAAAATGGGTGCCATGACTTTTGGTTCGGGGGAATAAAACCGTTGTTGAATGGACGACCGCCTTCAAAAGGGGTCATCCGAAAATCTAAAAACATTTTTCATCATTCCTGGTCCTAATGAGCACCCATGCCAAATTTCAGCTCTCTAGCTCTTAAGGCAGCTGAGCCTATTGAAGACAAACATACAAACAAACAAACGAAAATTACTTTTTATATATATAGATTATGTGAAAAAATTTCATGTTGATCAAAGCTACCCCGGCGATCAATATCACCCCTTTTTAAAATATACTTAATAAATACTTTAAAACTACGCCAAATCCACGAAACAGTTTGTTCAAAAAAATTTCAATATCTGCACTCGATCTTGTGCCGATTAATGCTAACTTACTATCAAATTAAGCTACTTGTCAATACTTTGGCCCGCCCTTTTATTATCAAACCACGGCAACCTGACTATCGTTGAACAACTCTTTAAATTTTCACATTCCGATGATTGTTTATCATTAATAGTTGTATTTTTTCCCAGTAGATGTTATTTGAGCTGTGCTTGGATCTGATTGTTCATGATGTCAGACGTCCACAGCGAGTATGTAAGATATCATTGCCCCAAACAGTAGGAATAACTGAACTGCATAACAAAGGCACCGCAAAACCCAAGCCTGCAAGGTGGCATGAAATATGTTTTCAAGTTAAAGAGTATAAACATGATGAAAGCATATTTGCGCTACACGGAATAATTCAACAGAGCGAGGAAAGATGGTTTAATATTCACACAGCAGAGTGCGACTTTCGACTACACTTTCGGCGCTTATGCTGTTTGGTAGAATTCATTCAATTTTCATTTCCCGAGAATCCACGCCACCGAGATGCTGTTGCTTGGCAGTCTACATTTACAAAAAGCATGAGCTGACAGTAAGCTGTTGGCTTGGCAGGTAGAACATTGTGGAAAATTTTCAACCCATATTTCAAATATAAAGATGACTGTTTTGGTATCTACATTTAGGCGCAAACATGTAGTTGTAGTGTCTAGCAGCGTCCTGCTGGTGGCTCGTACCGAACACGACTGACTCCCCGATGGCTAGGTGCCGTTACTCGTTGTTCCTCGCGTTCAACGTAACCACGTATATGTGTATGGATGTGGTTATTTACAGGGTTGTACTCTGAGGTGTTATTCACGGGGTTGTCATCAGTAGTACGATACTACATTCACTTTCCTTTTTTAATTGTTTTTAAGAACAATGATTGACTTATCACTTTTAGTTCGCTTAGTGGTCTTCAATAGAATTTTGTGGATCCCAGAGTTGGATAGTTTTATAAATACTTGTAAAACAAAAGCTCAAGTCGCTGAACTTTGGCCTGGATTCTTTTTTATATAATACTCAAATCTTTTAATTCCTGCATTCCTTTGCAAAAAAGAAATTCTGCTTTCAACTCGCAACATCAGCCTTGAATTTTTTATTGTTTCTTTTTTCAATATTTTATTTCCTTCTTACAAACCACCACATTCAACTTTTCTTTTTTTTTTTTTTAATTCCGACATTAGAATTGCCTCATTTCTCATTTGTCTGCCAAATATCGAAGTGCTGAATTGCCCTTTATATTTTTTTTTACTTGCATCATGTTGTTTCAAACATTAATAACAGGTATTTTCAGTAAATTCGTTTAAATTTAAAGATTTCCAATTCCGTTTTCTGTCTTTCAGTTTGATTGAACTAAATTTAGCTCTAGTTATCAATTTAAAACTTAAAAAATTCTTGCGGTTTCAAACTAGCATTTCCTTTTTTTTCAACATGAAAATTCAGCTTTCAAAATCCGATTTCCAACATTTTACATTTCATATCCAGCAGTCAAAATTAACACGATCAATTACAACTTCAAACATACAATATCCATTTATTAAGTGCTTGTTTCTCACTTTAACATCAATTTTTTTTTTTGCTCTTGTAGATTTTCTAAACACAATTTTCAGCAAGGAGATGTAGAGGATGGCTTCTCCAATATCGAAATGATAATTCAGCTTTTATGGTTTTGCAACTTGTTTTAGTAAAATTAAGTAGAATTACCAATAACTATTCAACATATGTATGACCTGTCGAAGTACTTTTTCACTTAATTGTATGATATTTCAATCGTGTTTCGTATACCGTATTCGTTTTCTCCACTCGTTGAATATTCTACTACACTCGCCAAAACGAACACAAATCATCGTCAGTGTAATTGCTACCTCACTCACCCACACGCTTATTCGCAACACTGACAGAATCTTCAGTGCAACACACTTTCTGTTAAAATCTTGTACACTACCGGTGCAAAACTGAACACATAAACGAACACGATGATAGCTAAAGTGCAACACTGTTGGTGACATGGTAAAAAACTGGCCAAAACTAATACTTCAACTTGATCTTTTGTTCCAACAACATTCCAGTGTAAAAACATAAATCTGATCGAAAACCAGTTCTCCAATGTTTGCAAATTTATTCACGCTTTTCTCGTCTGGAAAAGTTCGAACATTTTAGCAACTTCCATTTTACTGCTGTTAAAACTCAATTTCAAGCTGTATTTTAATTAATTAATTAATTATTTTAACAATATTTTAATTAAAAATCCTCAACGGAAGGCTATGATAAAATTTTCATACATCAAGAAAATTTTATTCCCTGCTTTTACTTAAAAATTTTGTTTTGCTTTTAGAACTTTAGATTTTCCGCTTACATATCAGTTTCAGCATTTTTTTCATGCAGTTTTTTCTAGTACTTTCAACTTTTATCTGTTTAGTCCCACAATTTAAATATAATCTTTCAATGAAAATATTCTCATTAAAGCAAAGCATCAATTTTCAACTGAATCTGAATCCAAGTATAACAATCTCGATAACTCACAATATTCAAATTTTTCTCTTTCCCATCGATATGTTGCTCGCAACATTATTTTCTTAACCAATCCATCATTTATATTCTATCTTCTCCCTCCCATTAAAGCACGTTATTCTGAATAGAAGCAATAAGCGTACCATTTCAATAATGAAGACATCCCTAGATTTCAAGATTCATTTCTCACATCTGATCTATAAACAAGATAATTTTATTTCATATACTACTTTTAGAAATTCATGGTCGACTATGTGATACTTCATTTTCAAATTGAACTCTTTCAATTTCCATATTTAGATAACAAGAACAGGTCATTTCTGTTCTCTCTTCTGCATCCAACATTATATTCCAAGTTTGTAGGTTTCATCAACAAATTTTATAAAACATTTTTGGGTAACTTATTTTATTACGATTCAACTGGATGAACTTATCTTAAAGACTTCAATTTATAAATTTCAAATTATTCACATACAATTTCTAGAATATATCGACAACACTTTTTCAAAAAAAACGTTTTCCCACTTGTCAGCAATCAACATTGAGCAGCAAATATCAAACATATGGAATTCTATCTCAAAACATCAACTTTCACCTTTTAACCTCTAAGTTTTATCTATTTCTTATTTACCATTAACATCCACCACTATCACTCTGTTTATTTCAATTCCTTTTCCAACTTTTGAATTTGCTGTTATTATTTTCCAACCTTCAGCTTTCAATTCCATATTTAAGATTGAAATTCCAAATTAACTTCGCTCAATCAGTTTTGTTTTCACGCTCCATCAGTTGTCAGAATCAGATTTTACCACTTTTTTTTTATTCGGAATAATCATTTTAATATACCATATTTCACTTTCGAGTTTCCAACAGCAAACCTTTTGCACTTCTCAAATTTTCCATTTTTAACATACAGAACCATTATCTTAATCCTTCTCAATGAACATTTCATCCAACTTATGAATTTACACGCCACTTTTCTAACTTGACCTGAATATCCAAAGCATTCCATCATTTCTTTTTTCATTTTTCTAGATAGAACATTCTTCGACATTTTCTGTATAAGTCAAACAAACTGGCAGCCCTATTTAACAGCTTTCAATTATCTCCCCAGCTTACTTCGATTGGCTCTGTTTTAGACTCTCTCTTTCTCTCTCTCGTCATTTATCGCTCACATCGAGATTCGTTCGCAAATGTCTCGTCCTCGCCAGACAAGAACACGTCAGACGGATCCACTTCTACATCCGTGCATACCATCGTGATCGAAAGCGAATCTCGCATTTCTTTTCATTAAATTACGTACGCGTTGATTTAGTTTCTCTTTATGTCGCCCAACATGTTACTTCCCTGTATAGCATCAGTCTTATTTGCACCGCTTTCAAGCGTCTGATCTATTACGATGTTGTGAGTTGAAAGCAGAATTTCTTTTTTTTTTTTTTTTTTTTTTTTTTTTTTTTTTTTTTTTTTTAGCTATAAGTAGTGTTCCTTAATCTTAAGATACGAAGTCTGTAAGGTCCATTTACCAAAGACAAATCAATAAACAAAGCTAGAAGCTGCTCCATTAGCTGACGCGTCAAACGGACAAAACAACTCGTCAACCAATAAAAGTCTCAAGCGCCTTATGAAAAAAAATTTAACTAGCTGAAGTCTCGATCCACTTAAAAAAAACTGCATAAGACTCCAGCTGTTTTACTGTTTCTTATAGGGAGAAATTTCAAACTTCTTTAATAGTTTTTACAACCAGTAGAAGTCTCAATCAGCATCATCGATTTTTTCCAACCTGTTGGTTGTTGAAGGCTCTACCTCTTTATGCTGTTTCTCAAAATTGAAGTCTCAATCAGCAAAAAGTACATTTGCCCACAGAAGTCTTAGGCTTCCTCGACATCTCTTTCAACTGAACGAAGTTCAATTCACTTCCATAAATTTTTCAACCGGTAGAAGTCCCAGCATGTTTTAACATTTTTATCAACCAATAGAAGTCTCAATCATACAAAATAACTTTTTCAACTTCCAAAGGTGTCAAACTTCTTCAGAATATGTATTTTTCAATCAGTTTAAGACCACTTTCACAAATGTTTCTAACCAGTAAATGTCTCAACATGTTTTAACTATTTTTAATAAGTTGAAGTCTCAAACTGCTTTAACACGTTTATCTACAAACAGATGGTTCAAGGCAATAAAATAATTATGTCGCCAACAAAAGTCTCTATCCATTTCAACACTTTTTTACAATCAGGAGAGGTTTTAAAGTTTCAACCTGTTTTCATCGTTTCTCATAAGTAGAAATCTCAATCCAATAAAGAATTTATCTCAGCAGTAATCTCAAACTAATTGGCTCCAATATTCTTTAAACAAGCAGAAGTCCCAATTTTTAAGTTAAAAAAAGCACAATGTTTCGGATTTTTTATCAACCAGAAGAAGTCTCAATCAAACAACATATTTTTATCAACTTGCAAAAGTCTTAAGCTTCTTCTGAGTTTTTCTTAGTCCCCTCAACTTCTTTCAGCAGTAGTCTCTAACCTGTTTTGACTGTTTTTCATAAGAAGAATGCTTCAACATTTTGTTTAAACAGCGGAAGTCTCAATTCACGTTTTTTTCATCCATCAGAAGCCTGTAGTGTCTAGCAGCGTCCTGCTGGTGGCTCGTACCGAACACGACTGACTCCCCGATGGCTAGGTGCCGTTACTCGTTGTTCCTCGCGTTCAACGTAACCACGTATATGTGTATGGATGTGGTTATTTACAGGGTTGTACTCTGAGGTGTTATTCACGGGTTGTCATCAGTAGTACGATACTACAGTAGTGTTTCCAACTCTTGAGATTTTTGGAAAGATCATTTTTTGTAATGGTAGATTTTTATATCAAAAAGCGTTCAATTATATTTTAAGTCGATTCTAATGATTTACAAACAATGCGAGCGTTTTTTTTCTCCCTCCCAAAATCCAAATTAGTCAAGTGTTTCTGGTATAAGGTAGTTACGGGCGTTCAAGGTTATTTAATTTCCGCTCCCACTCGTCAAAACTTTGGGGTTGAAACAGTGAGCTCGTTATTGGCACGAGTAGAAAATTGCCTACCCCATTCGAATATGGAAACCGGAAATGACGGAGTAATTTCGTCTAAAACTCATTATTCCGCCAACCCGTCATCAAAAGGCACAATGATTCGAGGGCTATGATAAGACCGCTCTCATGAAATCAGTAATTAATTGACAAAGTTTTTAAAATCCTTTTACCACGGTGCTGCTATTTTTTTGTTTTTTTTTTTGACTACGTGATTTGCGATGGGAGGATGCTTCTGGGAGGCTTTTTTGGTTTCTTTTGGATCACGAGTCCCGGCTTTTACTTGCTGGGCTCCAGCGTGATACGTGGAAAACAGCAGCAGAAACAATTTAAACTCTTTCAACAAGCGAAAAGTACAAAGTCACGAGGGATTTGTTCTGATTTTGCGTGCAGAGTTTGCATTACTCGGTATCTTTGTTGTTCTTTTCGAACTCGATGCTGGTTTTCTTCAGAATACATTTTATCTGGTAGTGATTTTTTTGTATTTTACTCGTGCCTTATTACTGTATCTTCCATAGACAAAACATACTGAATTATTCTTATATTTTTGAATTATAAAGTTATTGTTCTTCAAACTAGCATTTTATTTTATGCTTTCAAAGAAAATCAAGCCATGAATTAAGTTTCGTTTTCCATAGATCAACCTGTGTAAAGTAACTGGAATTTATAAAATTTACTTTTCGGTCCATTCCCATTGGAATGTTTGTAGTTTGTACAGAAAGAAGGGGGATTTGGTGTATAAAAAAAACAAACCCTCAAAAGTCAAATACCTACCACTGGTTTTTTTTGTAGGAGGGGTTGACACCCCCATAGAATGGCGGAGAGAATCACTTTATTTTATTACAACATACACTTTGACCGCTGATGATTTTTTGTGTTCATCTTACTCCAAGTTTCTGTGTCTCTTACTTTTTCGCCACTCTGGCAGTATTGTGAAATATAACTGAATGTTGTCTGCGGAGTTTTATTTGATAATGACGATGATGATACTCTTTGGAAAAAAACTGAACGCGATCCTTGGTGAAAGTTTTGGAAAAATACACATAACACGAACAGTCTTTGGCATGAAATAATCGTTGTTATTTATAAGCACTTATGGTCACCCTGAACATTAAAGCATATAGCAATTTAAAAAAAAAAGATTTCTTCTCTGTTACCATGCTATAAGTTTCATTTGGCATGCTATTTGTAACTTGAGGGCAAACAGAGATGGTAAGCATGGTCATGAAATTCTCTTCCGTTATTTTCATTATTTTCCAAGATATTCGATATTTAAAATCGGCATTAAACCAAAGCCAATTAGGCTGGAACAAATATCAATTTCTTCTTCTATCACCCCCCTCCCCCCTCTGCTAAATTTCCTAAAAAATCCGAAGGGGGGAATAAATGAAGTTTGAGAAGTATTTAAAGTAAATTTAAAAAAAAAAAACATTCAAATATCCGAAAGATTACAAGATCAAAAAACAAATGTTGGAAGATGGGAGTTATTTCATCATTTATATTCTTCATTTTATAGATTCTTTCGATAAAATATTTCTCGATTTATAGGTTTGGTGCAATGATATAGTATGAAATTTTGTTGCATAAAAGCTTTCGTGCAATTTATTCCAACTTATTTGTTTTTCGCATTATTTTTTTATTATCCCCCCTCGCGGTGTTCCAACTCCGAGTGACAAAAAAAGGATTTGAAATTTGTTCCGTCCTTAACATTTTTACTTACTTTCTGCGCATAATGTTTCAAAACATGTTAATTTAAAAGTCCATAGTAATGAAAATCAATTGACTAGTAGTTCATAGAAGCTTAAAAATATGAAAAAAACTAGAATTGGGTCAATTTTTCGTAAAATCATAATATTGGTATCCTCAGATATCCTTCTATTTCGTGTTTATCGATCTGAACGAACAATTGCAATTTGAAAGACACGAAAATTTCATTTCGTGTCGAAAAATTGAAAATTTTAATACTTTTTTGATATTGACATAATCTACAAGTGCAGTTTTGAGTGAGTGTTATCCTTGAGGACTACAGGTTTCTCTAACTTGTTTGGCTTCCTGATTCCGATTCGGCGAAGATTGTTTTTCGGAATGTTTTTTGTAGGAAGAGGCTGGTTCTGCGCCCTCCGTACTGACCCTGGATCATATTTCTTTGGGACCGGTGGGATGTTTAAGATAAGTGAAATTCCTCAATTATATTTCCAGTAAAATTTTTTTGAAGATTTATTTGTTTGAAGATATATAATTGAACAGGAAAAATTAAAATGAATGATGATTTCATTTAAATAGCAGACGCGAAATATTCCCTGGGGTGATATATTTCAAAGATGTTTTTACGCAAATGTTGTGTACAAGTTAACTTTCAAGTTGTATACATTCAGGAGTTTTTGACAAAACGCCAAAAACTATGTAAACTATATTAGGTACAGTTCATTTGAATCGAAGTTAAATTGATAGTAACCTTTTCAAGTGAAAATTTGTTTGTCCGAAATGACATTGGGTTTGACACCGCTAATGTCAAATAATTTATTTGTTTCAATATTTTATGCTACCTTACTCAATATTACCTTAACTGAATTGAGCGTTGAGTATTAAATCAAGTACTATTGAATTGCAGCAAAGTTGATAACAATTAAAGTTTTTGATAAATATTTAAAACCCTACTTTTTTGTAAGTTAACATATGATGTGGAGTAAGTAAAATTTCTTTTTTAAAAATTTTATTGTTACAAATCGACACTGTAATCGACCCAAATGTTCAATCCTTTTTTTTCTATGCTAATATGTATTTCAATAAAACCCAGTAAAATAGCAATGGCTAACCAAATTGATTTATATGAAGTACCTTGAAGCATTATTTGTTCAAAACATTCCGAAACGGATGATAAATTGTTTGAGAACTCATAACACTGAAATAAAAAAAAATGTTCCAGTAAAAAAAATAGTTTCAGAAGGAAATGTGAAATATAGTAAGGTTCGACAAAATATATTTTAAAGACGTTCCGTAAACTGGGGGAACTTTGATCACTTTTTCAGTCATTTTTGAATATTTTGGAAGGGGTTGCTTTTTCGTAATACCTAAAAGTTTTAAAACACTTACTGAGGTAAGGAGTATAAATCATGATAACTGATTGCAGTAAATTCGAACGACATTGGTGGTTATGATTAAATGTTTGTTACAAAACGAGATTTCGATTTGATCGCTATATGATTTTTACGTACCTCAACATCTTCAAAATTATTGCTATGGTGCCATTTAGCACACAAAACATAAACATTAATAACAGTGATTTTTATTAGGACTATACTGATTTTTTGAACGTTTTTTTTCCCAAAACATTTATAATCAAAAGATGGACAATGTTGCTGCATACATTTAGGGGTAAAAATTATAAACTTTTCTCAATTTTTTTGGCCTCAAAAACAAATGAAATTTTACTGTCATGCAATTTTGTAGGTCCTCGCACTGCTCCCATGTTAGTTTTTTCTTCAAATTGATCCATTGGATAGGGTTTTAGCCATTTTAACTATACGGACTTTCTCATGTAAAATCACTGTTTTTTCCAATATCCAAAAATTATCACCAAATGACCATAAAATAACACTTAAACTAAACCTTTACGAAGAAAAAAGTTGAACTTTCACATAAAATAACCCATTTTCTCTTAAATGCTATAGCATATAGCCTTACCAGATACTTCAGAAAAAAAGCGGTACATCGTCGAAAAAAGCGGGACATTTTAGGAGCTCTTCAAAACCTAATTTTTATGACCATTCCTATACATATGTATAAGATTCTTTTGCTAAAATAGTTCATAGAAAGTAATAAAATAATGAAATTTGTTTTGAAAATTAAATTTACAAGAAAACGTCCATCTTTTTAAACTGCGAACACACAAGTTGAAAATGTTGTAGTTCAGAGTAAATGATATATAATCCAAAATTTGAAGAAAGTTATTAAATTTTTTAACAGCCGTTTTTGATCATCTCCCAAGTTTATTCAATATAATTGGTCCATTTATTCATTGTTTGATTGCAAATAGTTCATTTTTGCTCGGTAGTCCTGTTCTTTTTTATCCGGAATTTTCACTAGCACGGAACAACTATTTTGAAGTGGTAGAATCGGAGAGGGTTGAGTCTACCACAAAAGTGTTCTCAGAAAAAAGCGGGACATTTTGAGAAAAAAGCAGGACGGCAGGACATTTTTCAAAAAAAAGCGGGACATGTTCCGCTTTTTCGGGACGGATGACAACTCTATTATGAAGAAATGATTTGAAGTTTTCGGAAAAAAAAATATTTTCTAGAGGAGGTCAAGCTTTGAAAGAGACAGTGAGTATACAATAGAAACTCGTTATTCGTACCAATTTTTAACTTTTAATTGTAAGTGCAACATACAGTGCTTTCTTTAAATTTTATATCTAATGTTCAATTTATTTAGTTACCAAAATTGACGGACACTTTTCTTTTGTGTTAACAGATTATCATCGCTGGTTTATGATTTCAATTTAACGATAAATGGAATTTCGGTGAAGTATACATTCTAACAGGAAGAATATCAAATGAAAGTACCGTAATCCGGGGTAATATTGATCACTTTTTTCAATATATTTCGATTATTTTTTCTGTTAAGGGGAATGTGCATGTTTCATATTTTTAAAATCAGTACTCGACTCCAATGAACGTAAAACATGGTTGGAGAAATTTATTAGACCACTTTAAATTTGACTAAAAAACTGATTTTGTTTCTGTTTTGAATTTGATGCTTTGGGGTTACATTGTTCAGTCTATATTTTGACGGTTTTAACGAGTTTTATTGATCATAAAGGATACAATACACATTCATAATATTTACAAATACTAGTTTATCAATTTCATCTTGCTTTTTAACGTTTTCTTTCAAAAACATTTATAATTGAAAAAAGTATCTTTCTGTTGCATACATTTAGGGGCAACTATTAGAACAATTTCTAAATAGTTTGAGCTAAAAAAATACAAATGAAATTTTACCTTATCACATTCCTTTAGACCCTCCTACTATTTTCGTCTTCATTTTTTTTTTTCAAAGTTAACCATTTGATAGGGTTTCTATCCATTTGTTCAATACGGGCTTACTTTTGGAAAATGTCGTTATTTTTTAAATATCAAAAATTTATCGCTAAAAGAATATAAAAAGCTCTTTAACTAAAGATATACAAAGAAAAAAAGTAGTTCTTTCACATTCAACAACCAGTTTGCTTCTAAATGCCTTTTGGTTTCATCAGGAGAGCTGTTTGTTTGCATGCCTTGGAAAAATGAATATTTTAAGATTTTGAAATTACATTTTTTCTTACAAAAAAAAACCCAAATACAAATCAAATTTTATGTATTTGATACTCAAATCATAGGCTTTCAAGCGTAGAAAACAGTTTTCAAAAATTCAAACTATAGACTGAGTTATTGATGATAATGTGCAAAAATTTATTGTTGGTCGAAGATACCCCGGTGATCAAAGTTACCCCGTTTTACGGTAATGAAAATTATAGATGGATAGATTGGATTAGGAAACATGAAAGGTGTTGAAAATGAGCCAAAAGCGTGTTTTTAAGAAAATTTCTTGCCATACAAGACCATTTACGATGCGGGACAAATGGTCTTGTACGGCAAGAAGTTTTCTCAAAAAACACGCTCTTGGCTCATTTTCAACACCTTTCATGCTTTCTAATCTAATCTATCCGTCTTTAATTTTCAATACTTTCATTTGATATTCTTCCTGTTAGAATTTATATTTCACCGAAATGCAATTAATCATTAAATTAAAACACTTTTCTTTTGTGTATTTTGCATGACCTTTAGAAGAAATAAGTTTAAAATAAAATTTATCAGTTGTAGAAACTTAAGAGCACCGGTTTTAAGTGGTTCATCATTCATAGCTAGATGATTTCCATGCCACATCACCCTTACCCCTTTACACTCTGCGTGAGATTTGTGGAGGTCTGGCGTACAGCCGGTTACCGCAAAACTTCCTTTCCTTCTATCGACTAGATGGACTTGGCGTTATCGGATCATACTAAAAATTGAGATCCTCAAAACTGTACAGTGAGATTGTGTTGCTTGTTCCCAGCATCTTTCATTTAATTCATTGTGCAATGTTGATCATTTCGAACCAATCACGGAGTGCCATTGTTATGTCATTATGCAGGAAGGGCCGCAGGTGGACCGTAATTGATAGCAAGCTCAACCTCAAGCTGAATAAATAATTGTGATTTACTGCAACCATTCTGAACTGATTTTTTGAGAAAAAAGGGATGAACGACATCCAGATGGTAAAATCTTAATGTTTATTCAGAAATTATCTGCTGGATAAGACTTAAAATACTGTATTTATCTAAAAACTAAAAATTTGCGCCCTTAAGTATGCAATGACTTGAGGGTATGAGGGTAGTAGAGAATCTTTTAGATTTCACTTTGTCTGATACTTACAAACTGTGAAATGAGAACAAATATGGCAAAAAACAGCCAACCTTGTATCTTCGGATTTTATTATATTTTTGCCTAGTGTCAGGACACCCTGAATTGAGGATCAAGTCTCCTTTAGTAAAGGATCAAGTCTCGTTTAACTTAAAAAATATCACATTTATTTTCGTCTCACGAAAATGCTTCTAGTTCAGCCATGGATACATGTACCGTTCAATTTTTTAGAGCATATCCCGAGCAGACTTTTATGGCAAAATTATACCTCATTATGCTATCATGCCTTGAAAGTTAAATGAGGTATCATTTTGCCCGAATAAAGGTGGTACAATGCCAAAATTTGGGTCTCACTTTTCATATGCCGATACCAAAATTATACCAACTGTAGGTTTCACTGAAACCTTAATGATACCTCGTTTAGTCACCATCTCAAAACGCATTTTGAGAGCACAATGATGCCACTTTTAAGCTTCAATTACATCCAAAATTTGGCATCGGTGTGCTTTCAAAATTCTTTTGAAAAGGCTGGCTTAACGAGGTGTCAATGAGTTTTCAATACAACCAAATTTGGCGTAACTGTGCAATCCGTGTATTAGGAATGGGATCAGTATTGGGGCAGAATTGGTAAAATTTTATCATGATTTTAGGTTTAATTGAAACCTTACCCGAGCAGACTTTTATGGCAATATAATATATATTTTATGCCAAAATTTCGATAGCAGAGCATAATAGCAAAACTTTGTGCAATTTTGCCCAAAGGCAATATTTTAATTTTTCCGATTCTTGTTCTTTATTTTACTAGCCAATTTCCTCGATTCAATTTAACTAATCACCTGAATTTATATAACAAACTTCACATCAAAATCAAAATCGCCATCAAAAAACCATCATGTACAAAGCGCAATTCATATTTTATCAAAAAACAGAAACTAATTCTCAAATTTTTTACTTGCCTACATGAAGGCGTTTTAACTTTGACTCATGGTACATATGAATGTACCTATATGTTCAATATTTTAGGCAAAATTATCTAACTTTATCAAAACTTAAAATATTTCTACTAATAAAAATTAAAAATGAACAATTTTATTCAAAAACAAGCAGTCAGAGAATTGTGATAACATATTAATCGCTTTTTTTTTAAATAAATAG
The DNA here is from genome assembly GCF_029784155.1 of Uranotaenia lowii. Taxonomy (NCBI): domain Eukaryota; kingdom Metazoa; phylum Arthropoda; class Insecta; order Diptera; family Culicidae; genus Uranotaenia; species Uranotaenia lowii. The sequence continues at coordinate 187,806,706 of NC_073693.1, read as the reverse complement.
TGCGATTTCTAGAACGCCGCCGGTTCTGAAATAAATGTCAGAGAATAACTTACAAATATCATCATTCACTATTCAATTAACCTGCGTTATGCTTTCTTTTTTTTCAAGGTAGTTTAACTTCCAGGGTCATTCTTCCCTACTGCGTTATGCATCCGGTAAAGTGACATAAATATCAACGCTTTACTAAAATCAACTTGACTCGAAAAAGCATTACAAACCATAAAACGTTATGAGCGAATTAGAGCTAATACAAATATATGTATATATTTTTTTTACAACAGAGCTGTTTAAGTGCAAAACTGTCTAATTCCTATAAGTTGCAAAATTGAAATTATTTTAACCTTAGTTTATAGACTTGATTGTTAATTTCTATCGATTGGACTCACATTTTCTTCATTAAAATTTTTGTATATGGAACGTAGCGTTATTTACATGTTTATTCGATGTCATAATATAAAAATCCTAATCTTTTAAAAATACTATCACATTGAGACGTTATAAAGACTTTTTTTTAAATTTAACCATAAGGTGTAAGCATGCGATGATGTTGTTGAAGATTTCCATAATTCTGATTGGTATAGGTTGCTTCCTTAATAGGAGATTCGTATGAATGTTCTTATAGATCCGTATTTCCGAATTCATTGGTTTTGAGAACTGCATTTTCTTTGAGTACATTCGTGGCATAAGCGATCTGTAGAATAAAAAAATATTAAATTATGATAATTAAAATTCATATTTAACGAGCTACTTCAAACTTAGAACATAATATGTTCATTATTTTTTACAGAATTAAATAGCTTACATTTAACAACCTTGAAAATTTCGTGAAGAAAACTTGAAAGGAAAAACAAAAGCTTGAGTTTCAATTTAAATAAGGTAATATTGAATAAGGAAAAAAATCCATTTCAACTTGTTTACTGTAATGAGAAGAAAGCTATGAGTAAGCAGATGAAATACTCATGGTTTTGAAATCGGGATTTTCATCTTGAATTTATCCCATTGTCATTCACTTTTTTCTGTCAATATAGATAACTAACATATTTAGCCGATGTTTGTTTTTGCTCTATTAATCATTCTGTAATATTTAATCAAAATGCTAGGAGCAGCTGCTCTTTCTGCATTAGAATAAAAACACTTATGGAGCAAAACTTGATCCTCGATATCAAGAAAGTTAAATACTTAAAATTGAATATGCCTATGCTGTCAAGGTCATGACTCATGATAATCTATTATCTATTAATGATTCTAATCTTTTCAACTCACCTTTTCATAGCAACAATTTGAATTGATTTACTGTCAGGCGATAAATCTCCAGGCTCCAAAGCGGTTTAATGCCGTCGTCGTAGGTACCATAAGTGAAAGCGTCGTTGTGTGTTTTAACTGTAAACATGAAATAGGTCTGATTAAGTTATATTTTTTATAGTATAAAGTTTATACTAACCTGCTGTATGTTGCTGTCATTCGCTCACACGTACCCAAATTGAAAATTACTGCCAGAGTCAATAATAAGGGATTTCGTATTTTAAATCTGCAATCCTGCCGGGTGTCGTGCATTCTTTGGGCCACGTCGGATGTCCAATGTTGCAGGAAGTTTAGTTGCTGGATTTGCGGCCTGCAGTTCGGAGAATGTCAAAAATGGATCCTCCATGGTCCATTCATATTGTTTCCCCCGGAGTTTAGGATGATTTTGCCTGACGTAACCTGCTCTGATGAGCAAACAGCAACCTTTGGTGATAATCAGATCTTCGCCGTTTTTGTTCCGGGATTGAATCTAGATCTTTTCATATCCGCTAGCTTGTCGCTCCAATGTATTTTCACATTTTACAATACACAAAACATCAAAACACCGCGAGAAAACAGAAACAAATAGCCCAGTAGTATAACTCTGCGCGCTCCGCACTTGTAAACAAGTAGGTGTTTTTGTTTTTGTTTTGTTTTGCATGCACGCTAACTTTTGGCTACCCCTTAACGAATACTTTTGACCCGTTATTCGATAAGACTGGGAGAACTCCTTTTTACGGATAAAGTCACTCTACCCTTTAAGGGGTACTCAGCATGATAACGCTTGTAGCGGATGAAAATTACCCCTTATTTGAAACGCTTGCGTTTGGTGGAGGTTTGTGTATTAGCTAAAAGCAATTTCGTTCGCAGAGAAAAAAATCAAACCAAATGAATAATAGTTTATTTTGTTTATTCAAATACCGATAATTGAAGACTATAATTTTAATTAATCTTGATGACAGTCAATTTTTTCAATAAATAATTTGTTGGCATCGGATTGTTTTTTTGTGTTGAGTTGTGTGTATGTTGATGTTTTTCAGGGGCTTTTTAGGCCGATACTGCTGTTCCTCCATCGTGTGTAATGTCCCTAAAATAAGATGAGAGATGATTAAAGACAAAATTTGAAATAAAAAACAAAAATCAATAAACTTACCAAAAACTTTCTTAACCACGTCAATTCTGGTTGAATCCTCTTTGTTTTTATTTGAATTTGACCGGTCCTCCATTGCGGCGTGCTCATGTTATGCTTGGAATGAAAATGAAATAAGCAAAATATTCAAGAAATATGAATTTGTAATACAAATAAAATCTTACCACAATCTTTCTTCAAAAACAGTTCGATGAAAAAAGTAACGTATCAAATGACAAGTTCCAAAGTTACCCTTTTTGAAGCGTTCGCTACTTGTTCGGAATAAAGGGTAATATTGATCCGTTATAATGACCCTTTATTTGACAGATAATGGAGCTTCTCAATAACGGGTCAATTTTACGCCTTTAAGGGGTAGCCAAAAGTTAGCGTGTGCATGGTCATGGTTGGACCAGTAACATGGTTTATATGTCTGGCGATACTTTGGATGTTGGTTCATTTGTAAAATATTAATCATCGTTTATAATTTTTTCGTGTCGGAGTACGATAAATCAATAAATGCCTATAAAAAATTTAATTTCAATATTACTTCACTAACACTTGCATTTTTGAACAAATAGCTTGATAGCGTTTAAATTTTTAATTTTGTTGCATGATTTATTTTTAAAGTAAGGTTTAGCATGATGTTAAATTTTAACGAAAACTTAAAACAACTGAAATAGTTAAATTTAATTTAATTTTTCATCAAAAACATTATAAAAACTAGAACTGCTTAACTTGTATGATTTCCAAAAATCTACTGACTTCATAAAACTTTTAACTTTTACTAATACATAGCAATAAAATGAATCTTTTTTTTCTGCTGAAATAATTTTTCTATTAGTCAATACAGTTAACATTTTTTTACCCGCGTTTAATTGTTTATATACAACTGAACTGGTTCCATTGTAAGCGCTTCTACGTTAAATTAATCAGAGCTTTAGGCATAAACACTACTTCTCAAAAATCAGAATTCATAGTTTTTTGTTTTGTGATTTTCCTTTTATGTTTCGAAATGATATGTATTTTTATTCAATTGAAAAGCATGAATTTGAAAATCTAAAATTTGAAACAATTGAATGTGGCGTTACTAAGAATCGTACATACTTATATGTAGCTTTTTCAAATCTATTTTCATAAGTTTTGCACTTCCACCGCTTGGCCTTTGAGGGTCTCAATTGAAAAATTAAGAAGTGTATTTCAACGTTATTAAATTTGTTTGGAAACGAAATAATAATTATTTAATAAAATAATTAATTCATATATCAAGTACCCTTAAAGCTCCTTTTCAAATAAAGAAATTACACAACAAAAGTACTTTTGCTTTTAATCAACTTTATTTATTTTCGAATAATAATTCCTGTTAAAAATTTAATGGCTTCTATTAAGACAATAACTGCGGATTGATAATTTTGATGATTATCATTTAAATGGGATTTTATACACAGCAAATGGATAAAGAAAATATTTTTCTTCTTCTTCAAACAAGACATACTGACTGTGTTTTTTTAAAATAGCAAATCGAAATTTCCGTTTAGAGTGAAAAAAACTTAAGTTTCTTTTTATGCTTGTTATGTTTTAAAACGTTTGTAAGAACCTCTAACTATGCAATAATTTTAATGTTACGTACATTGCTTATCTTTAAAAAAAAAGATGCCTCAATGATGCCTAGTTTTGCTATCATTTAAATTCCATAACAAGTAATGATATAATTTGGATATCAGATCTTAAATTCAATAAATTCTAATTAAGTCATAAATAGAAAAGGATAGCTTAGTGATGCCTTATTCTGCAATCGAATTAGATTCTATACTAAGTTTTTCTATCAGCTTGCTATTGTTAGCTTATTTTGGTCTCGGTTTGCTATCAAAAGTAGAATAATTGAAACCTTAATGATGCCTTATTTGGCAATTGTCGAAAAACAGACACCAAATAGTGCTATCATTTTGCTATTGATACCTCTTTTACGTTTCACTTTGTTATCCGAAAAACAGATTTCGATAGCTCAATGATGCCTTGTTTTGTTATCGCCTGAAAATAAATACCAAAATATGCTATCATTTTGGTGCCGATGCCTCAACTTGGTCACGTTTTGCTATCGATTTAGGCATCAAAGTCTGCTCGGGATAAACTTGAAACTACACGCTGTCAGAAAAAAAGACGGCAAGTTGCTAAATTTTTCAAAAAAGATATGATGAAAATAAGAAAAGGGGTCAAGTATCGCCCCATTCTCCCCTACTGAAAGTCAAGTTTCTTAGTCTATTTTATTTTTTTTTAAATTTATTTACTTTTAAAGGAATTTTTACTCCACAGGAGGCATTCGTCCGTAATTTTCGTTAACCTATGAATTTAGTAAATTGCTAGAAAAAAATGTCAAAAATTTTTACTCACCTAGATAGTGTATCGTAGAACAAAATTTGTTTGTAAGCATGAAACTGAAACTGGAAATTTCAGCAAAAAATAAGATTTAGAGGGTTTATTGATAGCAAGATAAAACTCCTGCATGTATGCCAAATTGTTCATAATTGAAAAGTTCGATTTTGATACACGTTTCAAGCCTGAAAAATGAATGAGTAATTGAAGCTAAACAATAATGTTTGGGTGTTGCCCCCAACGAAGATAATATATAGCTGCTGCAAACAAACCATGCTCTTCAATGATCTATTCATCTCAAACGTTAACGAAGCCCCAGGATTGCTCAAGGGATGCGAATTAATCATGAACAAAATGTAGGCACCAAGTGGAAGGTCAATGTTTCTCAGCATGCAATAAAAGCGTTATGAGCCTAACAGCAGGCGAAAAGCTAGCATTTGATTTATTCGTTTAATAAATCATTAGCGCTTGGCCAACAGATATGTACGTGTTTTTTGTAGCTTTAGTGTTCTTGTTCAATGGAATAACCAGGAATATTTTTACGTCGAAATAAAAATATTGAGACTATGTTGTCGTTGAACTTAGAACGCTCTATTTGAAACGATATGTATGATTTATTTAAGGAACTGTTTATATTTTGATAAATGTTCGATGTTATTTCGCGCTGTACCTTTATTTTTTGTCTATAATCACCCCAGACAATTTCTCCTTTTATAAAGCGGGCTTAGTTTAAAATGTTTACAGATTTCAGATGTTTTTAATTATTTATTTTTTCTCAGTTTTATAACATGTTTATTCAAACTAAATTAGTTGAACTTCACTATTGAGGTAAATTTGAAGTTTTAAAAGTAACCTATTTCCATTTTTTTAAAAATTTGCTCCGTGTTTTAAAATATTCATTCCTTAATTCCATATTTTGAATGTATTTTTCATCTTTAGAATGAAATGATGAATTCAAGCAGTGCTATTATTCCAGAAATCCCAAAACTTATTTATCTTAAAATCCAGAATCCTCAATTTTATATCTCTAAATTATGATTTACGGTCCCTCCATAATCATGGGTCACACATAGGGTTACCATACGTACTCTTTTAAGAGTACATGTACTCTTTTTCAATCGAGAAATGGACGTACTCCTCTTTTTGTGAAATTTTACCAAATGTACTCTTTTTTTGTTGAAAGACATTTTATTAGAAAATCCTATGTATACCTTCCATTTTATGAGGTTGTATCACATTTTATGCAAAAACTACGAAAGGAATAACAGCTTACAACAAATTACTTTAACATCTTGTTTTCATTAACATGCATAGTTGGTAGTAAAATAATGATTGTAAAGGAAATATACGCGTCAACAAAAAAAAAGAAATGGATTATTTTATAACATGTTTTTGTGGTTTCTCAGCATCAGCAACATCTAAATATCTACTCCTATCTTTTCGAATAACCAACTTTTGCATAACCTTAACAAATTGACAGAATTTGATTCAATTGAAATATCTCGGTTTCTAACTACAGCAAAACCCCGCTTATTCAAGGTAGTCCGGGCCTCCTCAGATAATACGAAATATCTACATCCCTTTCCTTCCTTTTTGCATACCTTCCGGGCGCAAAGCTTGATAATTAAATTGACCTTGTTATATATATCGTTTCTCCTGACTTTTTGGGTAAATGATATCAATGTACTCTTTTTGGTGTGATGGGATCTGGTAACCCTAGTCACACAAAATTATTAGCCACCGATCATTTGAATTGCTGATATCTACTGAACTAAAAGTAATTATTTCAAAATTGAAAGTTAATGACTAGGTCATCCACCTCCGGCCAGCTCAACTCAAATACTTACGCTCTCAGGGTCGGCGCACGTTCTCAGGGAGGACGGGAACGACCAATCGCTGCCAACAAAGTGGACAAATCCAATCGAACAAGACAAATACACAAGGGCTCATTACAGAAGGTTAAATTACAAGAGGTGGGAAATACGATTTTACATTTTATTCAAACTTGCCGTTTTTCTGCCGTAATCGGGGAATCTCATCGGCACCTGGGATGGCCATCCCTGCAGTCAGGAACTCGTATGCTGTTGTCTCGACTCAGTCCGCCAGAATCCGTGGATAAATCTGGCGAAGATAATGTTGCTCTCGGTAGCTGGATCGGGATTGTGGGTGGTTTGCTTACCGATCACCAGACCGATAGAACCGGCACCCCGGCAATAGAGATGTTGGCCGCGGGTCCGATAGTGTTGACGGGCCTTACCCGAAATTTGACGGGCCTTACCCGAAATAAAACTGACCCATAATTGTTACAACATCCACCAAATTCCACTCAATCATAGGTTACTGATTTGCAAGCAAAACAAAACATTTCTTGGTTGCCAGCTCAACCCAATTGCCCCTTGAATGTATACTAACAAAGAATGCCCCAAATGTTTGCTAGAAATTAGCTGATTTCTATGTTGATATTCGGGTGTTGCCATGGACTTCAATGTGACTAATAATTGTGAGCAATTTGAGCCTTATGACTTCCCAAGAATCTGTTTCCTTGTGGCGTTAAGCGGTGGAGTAGGATTTGGGATACCATTATGTAGGCGGCATTGAGGACAATGATGGCTCGGTAGTTTTCACAGTCCAATTTGTCGCCCTTCTTGTAGATAGGATATATTAACCCCTCCTTTAACTCCTCCGGTAACTGTTCTGGGTCCCATATCCGGACCATCAACCGTTGTAGGCAATCGGCCAACTTGTCCGGGCCCATTTTGATGAGTTCAGCTGCGATGCCGTCATTCCCAGCCGAGTTGTTGCTATTCAGCTGGGGAATTGCTGCCTTAACTTCACTCATCGTTGGGCTCCTCTATGTTGATTGCTACGCCGGCGATGTACCTTCCCCCACCATCTTGATCTCCTGCATTTGTGTCGTTCAGGTGTTCATCGAAGTGCTGCTTCACCTTTTGATACCCTCACGATTGTCCGTCAGGATGTCCCCGTCCATATTCCGGCACGTTGCGGCTTGCGGCAAGAAGCCTTTGCGATATGCGTAGTTTTTTGGGATCAATGTACCTGCTCCAGATTCTCGAATTCCTCCTCTTTCAGGCGGCGCTTTTCTACTGGAAAATTGAGGCTCGCTGCCTCTTCCGCTGTTGGTGACTTTACACGTTTCGACGGGTGCTTCTTTGCACTACTACCGTCCGCGTGGCGTTCTGTTCGTCCATCACTCTCCTATACTCGAACTAGTCGTTCCGTCTAGTTCGTTCCACATGCCCGATTACGTTTTCCACAAGGCTGTTGATGGTAACCCAGAAGTCGTCGAAAGGGGCATCTTCAAGCTCGCCCTCTGCCGGCAGCGCTGCTTCGACCGATTGCGCGTAGTTTGCCGCGACCTCAGGTAGCTCCAGTCGTGTTCAACCGAGGCGGGCGTCGCTTTCGTATAGTGTTTACTACGGAGAGTTTTGGGTGCATCTTCACGACCACCAGATAGTGGTCTGACTCGATGTTGGCGCCTCTTACGTCTATGATGTTCGAGAAGTGCCGGCTGTATATCGTGTCTGTGATTGCGTTTGGTACGGTGATCTCCAGGTGTACTTGTGTGGGAGGCGGTGCTGGAAAAAGGTACTTCGTACGGCCATTCGCTACAAAAAAAAAAAAAACAAAAAAAAAATCGTTTGGGGGCGGCGAAATGAATCTTGTTTTTAAGCTTTTTTTTTCTTCAGATTTGAGTTTTTTTTGCCTTGAGAGCATAGGAGATGAAAGCTCAAATCTGAAAGAAAAAGCTCAAATCTGAGGAAAACAGCTTAAATCTGAGAAATGTACTCCACACGGATTGTATATCGTTGCAGGGATCTGCTAACGCCCCAGTCAGCAGGCGGTAGAGAATCGGAGTTTTTTTTTAGTTGGTAACCACTTGTTGTAAATCCCGGTTTACGGATTGTATTCCAAAGCACGGCGAGCCACCGCGTCCCCCCAGTTTGCTACTCTGGGTCCATGGGTACAATGGGAAGACTCATGATATACTCCGTGTATACCTCCTACTCCCTAAACTCCACCTGGAGCCGCAGACCTGGTTCCCACATCGAACTGTTTAGCACACTATACTTCAATAGTGGGAGGTTTATTCGCGCTAGTGCGCTCCAAGGCAATACTCATTAACGAGACCACTTTCAGCAAAACCTCTCATCCTTACGACTCGACGCCTGAACTCTCCTCTAACGACTTGAGAACCGACATCTCCTCGCAACGACTCGAGATTCCCACACAAACCTCTCCTTTTCGCGACTTGGGGCCCGATCTCTCCTCTAACGAATCGAGATCCGATCCCTCTTTGCATCGACTCGAGGATGACCTCTCCTCTGCACGATTCAAGGCCTGGTCTCTCCTCTATCGACTTGAGATCTGACCTCTCCTCGTAATGACTCGAGGTGACCACTTGTTCCCCTCCTCTTGTTGAAAAGAAGCCTGATCCCTCCTCTTACGACCCTTATCATAAAGACTTGGGGTTGACCACACAAACCTCTCCGCCGGGAGGTTCCAGGCCTGACCTCTCCTCTAACGACTCGAAGCCCGACCTCTTATCTCCAGGGTTCGAGGTTTGCCACCTTGCTCGTCGTGTGCCAGATCGAGAGCAGCTTATCCTAGACTCGTGCCTGTCACGACACACGCGGGACTTAACGCAACGACTCGGATGATTCCCGACGAAGACGTCATCCTACTCCGACTCGAATGGCTAACCCGGCGTCGAGAGCCATTTTACCCGTGGGTATTCCCCGAACGTGGAATAACCCTTTCCCAACGATTTCCACTGCGGAGAAGGTAAAGTCTGATCCCACAGCTTCTGTCGTTGAGAACCGCCCAACTCGGATACTCCCCGAAGGTGGAGCATCCTACGCACGAACGCGGGCACCCACGGCATCCGCTAGGCAGAAGATGATGCCTAATCTTTGCTTCAAACCACCACACACGTTTGGGACTTTGAACGCTATGACTCGAATGTTACCCGACGGTGACGACATCCTACACCGACTCGAAAGGCTCGTCCGCCGGCTCTCGATGCCTCTACCCGTGGGTATCCCCCGACAGTGGTTAACCCTCTTCCTTCAAGGTCCGCTACGAGGAAGGTAAAGTCTTATCCCCGCAGTTTCCCCCTTAGGAAGTGGCACTACTCGGATACCCCCCGACATTGGGGTATCCTACTCACGTTCGCGGCGCACCCCTGACCTCCGCCACGCAGAAGATGATGCCTTATCTTTGTAGCTTCGATCAGGGGATCGGACGCACACTACTCAGATGCTCCCCGCCGATGGAGTCATCCTACACCGTTCGCGGACTGCCGTTGGTTCCAGCTCCTCTGCAGGGCAGTCAAGATCCGGGTGAACCCATCGCTGACCGCATGTCAAGTGTTGGAATCCGCACACATCCTCTGTACAACGTTATCTGCTGTCGTGTCGGGCCCACAGGCGGCAAATATGGAAGTACGTACCGCCGCAAACCTCGGACAGACAAACACCACATGCTCAGGTGTTTCCTCTTCTCCACCACAATCTGGGCAGTATGGCGAAGCCACATGTCCAAACCGGTAGTGGTACTTCATGAAGCATCCATGACCAGTCAGGAATTGCGTCATATAGAAGTCCACTTCACCGTGCCTTCTTCCGATCCAGCTCCCGATGTGCGGGATCAGACGATGGGTCCACCTTCCTCTCGTTGAGCTGTGCCACAGCTGCTGCCAGTTGGACATCGAGTCCTCATTGGCAAGGTCTCGTACATTGGGCGTGTCTTTGTTGTCGTAGCAATAGACATCCTCCTCAAGCAAAACCGAGATGGGCATAACACCCGCTACTACACAGGCGGCTTCGGACGACATGGTCCGGTATCCGCTGATAACCCGCAGGTTCATCAGCCGCTGAACGCTGCTAAGTCGCTGCAGGTTACAGCTTCTTCCCAGGGCCTGCCTCCAGGCCGCTGCTCCGTACCGCAAGATCGAAGAGGTCACGCTTGCCAGGATCCGCCTTTTGCTGCTTTGGATGGCCGAGGAGTTCGGCATCATTCGTGTGAGTGCGGCCGTGGCCATTGCCGCTCTCTTGCACACGTATTCGACATGGCTCGTGAAGCTGAGCCTGTCGTCAATCATCACCCCTAGGTACTTGATTGCGCGTTTGGACACGATATTGCACGGTCCAACGGCAATGGTACCTGTTTGGGGTGAGGTGAGATCAGGTTGGTGATTAGTTTCAATTTTCAAGGGGTAAGCAAATTAAATAAAATTAAAATTAATCATTTTTTTAGGTAGCAAACCAATTTTTTTCGAAGCGATTTCCTAAATTGAGGAAACATAGAATTAATTTGTAACAACTATCGATATTTGATAGGTTTTAAGAATATCTCTAATTAAAATTTGCCAGGCATTGAGTCGATAAGAACATCCAAGATTTTTTAGGTATTTTGATCCACTCATCTCTGACTCATGTTTGCAACTCACAAACGGATTTAATTGCCGGTTTTCGCTGTAGATACGTCTTGCAAGGACACCGCTTGGTCATCAACGGGATTTAAATCTTGACTACGATCAAGCCAGTAAAAAACCCGAATGTCTTTCTCAGGAAACTATTCCAGAGTCTGCCTGCTGAGATAATTCGCAGTATTTTATCGTTGGAAGATCCTCAGTAAATAGGATAACGACATTGCATTGTCAAGGACCTCTATGTTATTATCCAATTTTTTCTTCTATCGAAATTATGACTGCTGTTTTAGTCAAAATTTCAGCACGGTTTCAGATTAAATGAAGTAAATGAAGGATGCCATTTAATTTTTTTTACTTTATCAGTCTTGTGGAGATTATATCGGTTTGGTATAGCTGACCGAGAAGACGCTCACTTACCTAGGCCGTCGTTGCCGAAGAACTGAGCGCTGTTTCGCGCGTACGCTTTCTGTTGACGGATGAGAGAGGGAAGACGAGTTCGGGTCGACTCGCGAAAGCTGTCATACGCGAAGAAACCGTTTAACGGCAACCTGACAGCTGATGATTCTGAATGAGGGGTACGACACTAACAATCATCTGCTACACATCTCTGATGATTCTGAACGAGGGGTACGACACTAACAATAATCTGCTACACAAGTCTGTTCCTGGGTTACTGATGTGGTTTTACTTGGGTGGTTGAGTGGTGATGTTAGATCTATGAATGGGAGAATCTGGTTATTGGTTCCGCGATGTCGCTTCTTCTTGAATCGTTCATTAATGAGATTTATTTTTGGGTCGCATTCTGCGAGAGATCTTTGGAATACGCTGATTGTTGAGATGGTGGTCATGTTCGTATCGCTTTCGGATTCCTCAAGATGACGAACTCATTTCGGCCTTGTAGACCTGATACGACGATCTCATACCGGACCTATAGGTTAAACAATTGTGCGGGACCAAACAGTTTAGTGCCAGGGAACGTAATTGGGTGTCGTGCTGTGCAGTAAGATTTTTCACAGTGGTTGCGGGAAAGTGAAAAAGTAGAAAGATGGTAGCCCAATCGAAACATACCCGATTTAATCATAACCTTTTAATCGGTTCGCTATTCCAGAACAATGCTTCCTAGAAATGTTCCATCGAATTGTTTAATACGAATAATCATTCAGAGCATGCTCCCGCTCTATTTGCTGAACCAGAAACAAAAAATTATCGTGAACGGTTTCGCTTCGAGGAACCTGAAATTAATTTTCGTTTCATCTGGCATTTAAAATTTTTTCGAACATAATTCCTACATTTCCAAACGCTCGAGTACTTCCACACTGGCTGGGAAATGAACTTTGATCGTTTTGGCAAATGAGTTTGCTTAGTCTGCTGCCCCACCCAAAATAATGATTCCACAATGCCGAAGGGCAATTTTTGTGCGCCCTTTTCGCGCTCGCTGGTGTTGTTTTTCTTTTGTTGTTGCTGTTGTTGATGATGTGTTTTTTCGCTCGACTTTTGTGGAAACAAAAAAGCTATTTAATAAACTTCTGGCGGAAAACTTTTACTAAACTTTGGCACTTGGTCTTTCGGTTGATTTTGGCACGCAAGGACAGGCGCGGTAATTGAAGCTTTTTTTCGGATATTTTCTCCTATTGTTTCAGTTGAGTGTGTTTCCTGTCCTGTGGCACGACTAAGTAATTATTTGATTGTTTCTTCTTCTTCTTGTTTTTTATTGGACGGAAGCAGTTAGTGGCGTTTTGTTTCGAGCAACCGGAGTGCATCAATTGAGAAACAACCCTCATGAATAACAGGATATAAACATTATTCTTATTCGGATGTTTGCCAATTTGTTTGCGAGGTATGATATTTTCCATTTTCTTTTTGTTTGGGGTATAGTGGCTGTTGCAAGCTCATGGTAAATCTCAATCAATTAGTTTGCAAGAGTATGAGTATTTAAGGAAAATTCAAAGTTTTTCTAACACATGTTAACGAATAGAACAAAATATATTGCAGCGATTCAAGTGTAAATGTTAATAAATGCTAAGGGTTAACTATTTTTATAAAAAAAGGATTTTTTTATAAAACATTTTTTAAGGATGTTTAGAAAAAATTTCAACAAGATTGAACTAATTTTAAGCTTGCCAAATAGCAAATCAGATTTAAAGTTATTTTACATGTTATTCTCCCAGAATGAGAAATTATTCTCACAGAATGGAATGGCTTGGATTCCGCATAATTAATCAAGCAACGAAGAACAAATATCCCTGCTCCTCATATTACTTCGAGCACATTGTGTTTGATATGGGTACCCATCGAAATAGATGCCTCTCATCTGTTGAGCCATCTGTGAAGACCAGACAGTTGTATGATTTTTTACATTCCTTCTTCAAAATACACATTAAGCATTCAAGATTGATTTTGGTGAATAACCTACATTTGCTCATTTGAAGAATTAAATCCAACATTCTCGTTCATGGTGTTGTGTGATGTATGATATTATTTTTGGAGGATGTGAAAATGTTTCTTTTAACCTTCCCACGCCATTCGAGTCAATACCACCCGAAGCAAACTTCAAAATCGTTATAAGTCTTTTAAAAAAATCGCAAAAAAAATAATTTTAGAACATATTTCGAAAACCACGGATACATAATCTGTAGAAAAGCAACTTCCAGTGTTTGTTTAAGGCTTACCTTCGAGATTGTTGGATGTTTCTGGGTCGATCTGTCGAATTCCTTCCATGGCGATGTTTTTGGAGATATCCACAAGGCTAAACCGTAGCTAAAATCCCGGAAAAAAGGCAGCAACCTCAAAAACGCGTTTTTAACAAGCTGGTTAGACAAAGAATGAAACGCCAAAGAAAATTTCTCAGATACTAATAATTTTTAACCATTGTATCGTCAGGAAATAGATCACGGTCACAACTTAAAAGAAACTTCACTTCACTTGGATTTAGTCCAATAAATAATGCTTTATTTTTAAGGAAAACTTTACACTACAATTTTTATTCTAATTCACTTTTAATTCAACGTGGCTAGGTGACCGGTTTGTTCGACGGATGGTAGAGAAGAGAAAAAGGAATCAAAAATGCTCTATCATTCTACACTGAAAACTGAATTTTCATGACAGGAGCTAAAATTGCAGTTGAAGAGATGGATTCTAAACTTAATTTTAAAATGTTGTGCGCTAATTTAAATTGTTTACGTCACATAGAACCGGCCACCTGAAATGTTACATTTCAATTCATTCTTATAACTATCACTGTATAAATTCATTCATCAATTTTATCCTTGAAGCTGGTTGCATCGTCGCTCGATGAATACTCTTCTTCGAATGGTAGCGGACATATCATGGCTACCGAACGCTTGAAGTTTCCAGCTGCAGTGCGAATCGTCACAACTCGCGTGATTCCGTCTTCTCCAGGATGAAGTGTTTCAATGCGGGCCAACGGCCATCGCACAGGCGGCAGCAATTGGTCACGAAGAATAACTATTTGATCAACCTTCAGCGTAACCTTTTTCGGGTCCGTAGTCGTGTAGCGATGCAATTCCACCAGATATTCGTTGGTCCAACAATTCCAGAAGTGTTGAGTCCTTTGTTGGATCAGTTCGTACCTCCCAAGTCGATTTATAGGAACCTCCTTGTAGTCAGGATCAGGCAGAGTCATCATTGGAGCTCCTATCAGGAAATGGCCTGGTGTCAAAGCCTTAAAAATCGTTCGGATCATCAGATAGAGGACACAGTGGTCGGGAATTCATACATGCCTCTATCTGAGCCAGCGTCGTTACCAGGTCTTCGTAATAGAGCGAAGAGCTGCCCACTTGTCGTAGAAGGTGTTTCTTGGCGACCTTAATCGCAGCCTCCCAAAGTCCGCCAAAGTTGGGAGCTCTGGGCGGTATCAAATGCCAAACAATCCTAACTGCAGCGAGACTACTTTGAATGTTTTCGACGTCAGCACGATTGTGGAACATTTTAAATAAAGCATTTCATTCGGATTTTGCTCCACAGAAATTCGTCGCATTATCAGAATAAATGTGCTGAGGATAACCACGACGGGACATAAATCTTCGTAAGGCTGCCAAAAATGCGTCGGTGGTTAAATTTCCCACTAATTCTATATGCACCGCCTTGGTGCGGAAACATACGAATAAAGCTACGTAGCCTTTGTTGGACCAGGCCGACGGTTTGGAGATTTGATAAAGACTGGTCCACAGTAGTCAATACCAGTAGCGAGAAACGGACGACCAGGAGTAATGCGAGGGGATGGTAATTGACCAACGGGTTGGTTTATTGGTTGGGGATCGACGCGAGCGCATCGAAAACAAGATCTTAGAACACTCCTTACTGCTCTCCTTCCATTTATCGGCCAATACTCAGATCGAATTGTGGCCAATGTGAGTGAGATCCCTCCGTGGACTAATCTTCGATGATAACTCATTATCAACAAACGGCTGAAGTGGTGGAAACCAGGTAGAAGTATGAAGTGTTTTTTTTTCGAACGGTTCTCGAGAGTTCCTGAGCCGGCCACCCATTCGAACAATGCCAGAAGGGTCGAGGAATGGGTTGAGTAACTTGAGGCTGGATTTATTGGATACAAATTCTCCCTTTTGCAGACGGCGTATCTCTTCATCGAACACTCATGTTGTACAATTGTGATCAGTGCAAATTTGGCCCTCTCCAACTCTTGCACAGATAATGATAACGATTCGGATCGGGTTTTCTCTCGGGTGAGTTGAGCAAATCGGAAACAATAGACAATAACTCGGACCATGCGATGATAAGAGGAAAATCGGGTAATTGGGCAACCAGAGGAGCTTGGGCAACCAGAGTAGTCAGTTTTCGTTCTAGAAGTTGATCGGACAAGTCGGGCATGGAGAAACTTTGCGATGGCCAGTTTTCTTCCCCCTGCTGCAACCAGGATCCCTTTGTCCAAAGATCGCTTGTTAAAAGTTGATCGACCGAAACTCCTCGGGACACCAAATCTGCAGGATTACTTGAACCAGGAACGTGATACCAATTCGAGCCATGGGAGAGTTGTTGGATTTCTGCTACTCGGTTAGCAATAAACGTTTTCCAATTGCTAGCGGGAGATCTAATCCAGTGGAGGACAACCATCGAATCGGACCAGAATCTTGACGAGGAAATATTTAGTTTAAGGGCATCGTGAACTTTCTTGTGTAGTTTAGCAGCATCGTATGCAGCACATAGCTCAAGTCGGGGGATACTTCTTTTCTGAAGAGGAGCTACCCTAGATTTAGCAGCTAGTAACGAAACTTTCACCTCACCATTAGGCCCGATTGATCTGCCGTAAACGCAGGCACCATAGGCAGTTTCTGATGCATCAGCGAAGCTATGCAGTTCAATATTTTGGTCAAAAAATGCATGTCGATCAATTCTTAAATTTGATAAAAAAGGCAATTCTTTCAAATATCTAGTCCAGGAATTTTGTAATTCAAGAGGCACTTCATCATCCCAGTCTAAAGACAAAGTCCATATTTGTTGTAGCATAACCTTTGCACGAACTATTATAGGGGCAACAAATCCGAGAGGGTCATATAATCGAGCGATATTAGAGAGCATGTTCCGTTTTGTTATGGGCCCTTCGTTCATTTGAGGGCAAAAATCAAATCTAAATTTATCAGTTAGTGGTCCCGAAGATATTCCTAAAATTTTAATCGTTTCTTCCGGATCAAATTTGCGGATGGTTTGGGTAGCAAGATTTTCCGGCGCAATCCCTTCTAAGACTTGATTTGCATTGGAGCACCCTTTTCGTAGCGGAAAACCTCCTCTCGATGTTAACTCATCCATTTCTATACGCAGCTGTTTGGCGTGTGTGGCGGTCGCTGCCCCACTGATGAAATCGTCCATATACATGTCTTCAACGAGGGCTCGAGCAGCAAGTGGAAATGAGTGGCCTTCGTCGTCTGCGAGTTGCTTGAGAGCCCGGGTGGCAAGGAAGGAAGATGGGGATAGACCATACGTAACAGTGGTCAACTCAAATTTGGATATGGGTTCTTGTTTATCAAAACGCCACACGATTCTTTGGAGAGCTCGGTCTTCGGGGTGGATATCAATCTGCCGATACATCTTCTCAATATCAGCGAGAAGGGCAATCTTGTGTTTCCGAAATCGAATTAGTAGGCAAATGAGCTCGTCTTGGAGCACAGGTCCAACCAAGAGCGTATCATTTAGAGAAAACCCTGTGTTTGTCTTAGCTAAAGCATCGAATACGCAACGAAGTTTTGTCGTCGTACTTGATTCCTTCATTACAGCGTGATGAGGAAGATAGAATGTAGTGGGTGGATCAGCGTCGTTAGAATCTAATTTGCGCATGTGGCCTAATAGTAGAAATTCTTCCAGAAATGTGTGGTATTTTAGTTTGAGGTCAACATTCCTTTCCAGTTTTCTTTCAAGGTTCAAAAAACGAAGGGTAGCATTTCCAAATGAATTGCCTAACATTCTTGAAATTCCTTCCCTTTTAGGATATTTGACGGCATAGCTTCCCGAGACATTTCTGGTAACCGTATCGCTGTAGAATTTTCCACAGTATTGTTGAGCAGGGGACAATGTTACTGAATCAAGACTTTCAATTTTCCAAAATTGTTGGAGGGTGTGGTCAATAGATTCGAGGGTTGAAATGTGGCATGTAATATTGGGATTTTCTTCTTACGATGTCGATTTCCCCGAGACTAACCAACCAAATACAGTCTCTACTATCACCGCGGATGGACTTCCGAGTTCTATCCGGCCACCTTTCAGGAACGAGTAAAAATATTCTGCTCCGATAATCAAATCGACCTTCTGCCTTACATTGAAGTTGGGATCTGCGAGATCAACATTGTTTGGGTTCTTCCACGAGGTCTTCAGAGTAGTAGTGGATGGGAGATGAGATGTTAGATTGCGTAAAACTATACAGTCCAATGGGAACGAGAAATAATTAAATCTGGATTTGACTGTAGTTGAAACAGAACAAACTGCTCGAATCTGGGACTCACCCACACCGAATATGGGGCTATCGATGGGGGTTTTGGGTAACCGAAGTTTGTTGCTCAGCTGTTCACTCATAATATTACATTGGGAGCCCGAATCCAAAAGCGCGCGCGCAAAGTGCAAACCGCCATTTCCATCTAGTACGTGAACTACCACCGTGGATAGGAGAACGTCTGCTGCTTGGGAAATTCCGACCGAGTTCAGGGATACTGTTGCAGTTTGGCCACTAGAAGTTGGAGGAGATTGGATGTTGCTATTTGTGTTCGGTATTCCAGGTGATTCAAATCCGGGGTGCAAAAGTGAATGGTGTCGCTTTCGACAAATACGACATGTGTATTTGGACGTGCATTTACGTGCAAAGTGATCATTGCGGAAACAGTTGCTGCAAATTTTCTTTTCGTTGACCAAGTTCAGCCGATCAGAAAGCGACATTTTTTCAAAAACTTGACATTGGAAGAGTGCATGATACTGTTTGCATGCTAAACAACCTGCATGAAAACCATCCGTACTAGCATAAGTGTTGATCCGTGAATTTGATATGTGTTTTTGCCTTTTATCTACCGAAATAAATTTTGCCTTTTTATCAACTGTTTGTTCTGAGTTAATCGACAAAGATTCGAGTGTCCGAATTTTCCGAGTGAGAAATTCAATAAGAATTGTGTAAGTGGGTTCCTCCCCGCCCGATACGAATTCCTCCCAATCTCTGCGTCTGGTCATCAACTCGTGAACAAAGTAATTGGACGAACAAACTACTCCAGGATTCCGTAGGTTCATCAAGTTGTTTTAGAATTTTAACATGACGCTGAAACTCTTCTACCACGGCTCGAAAATTTCCAGCATTCTTTCCGAAAGTTTTAGATTGCCCATGGATTGCTTGCAAATGCTTTTTCTTGAGCAAATATTTATTGGAGTACCGATTAACAAGCGATTCCCAAGCCACGACATAGTTGTTGGCACTGATAGTGAGTGATTCGATAAGTTGCAGTGCATCCCCTTTCAAGGCAGACCGTAAGTATTGAAACTTTTGAATGTTAGGAATCTCAGCTGATGTGTGAATGAGGGAAATGAATGAAAGGTCAGCCAATCATTCAAGTCGCCATCAAAGCTTGGAAGTGAAATCGTTGGAAGTCTTATATTAGAAACATGGGGAATTGGTTGCATGGGAAAAGAATTTTGGGGATCAACAACCGACACAGGGAGCTTCGACACCAAACCAACTTTAACCCGAAAATATTGTTCCTCTACCTTTGCCCGTACAACAGAGTTTGCCGAAATAAATTGTGGGGAATCATCCATTTTTTCATACTCGCCTTGAATTTCCTCGAAGGTTTCCATGAGTTTGTCCAACTTGTCCAGACGTAGTTTAACCTCGTGAATATCTCGGTCCTCGTCGTAACGCTTCAGGAAGTCCTCAACACGGTTGATGGCATCCAGTAGGTTCTTTCGCTTCAGTTCCTTTTTGAGGAGTTTCTTCTCGGCGGTGCTCATGATGATACGCGTCACAATCCGGATCTAAAAGCAGTATAAGAACACCGGAAAGCACCTTTCGGAAAAATAGAAAAATAGTTGGACAGACACTCACCTGTGCCTGTCCAAAGACAGGCCTTGTATTTATAAAAGCAGGAACTAGCGGGAAACCAGTTGAACTGAAGTAACCTCCAGCAATCGACAACAGTTTGGCAATCCGATTAAGGTTAAGTTTGATTTTGGGCTATGGGATTTCAGTTTTTCTACCGACGGCAACGGTACAGCTTCTCTACGGAGGAAGGTTCCAGAACGAATGATGTTCTCGAAGGTGAACCAGGTAATTGAATCTCCGGATCCCGATATCTTCCGGCAGTTGCCACGTGGAAACGACGAATTTGAGTTTTGGTCTAAAATTTTCAAAAACACGACCCAGGAAGTACCGCACTAATTTCGGAACGGTTTTGGAAAGGTACTCACATGTACTCTTAGGAAATTATGCCTTGTATTATTTAATAAATCCGGATTCCAGGGATTGGTCCCACGGGTAGGGTAAGGTTCGACCGATGACGTGAAGTTTCACAAGTGTCCAAGTTTCCGTGATCCTGGTCACGGCACCAATTATGTATCGTCAGGAAATAGATCACGGTCACAACTTAAAAGAAACTTCACTTCACTTGGATTTAGTCCAATGAATAATACTTTATTTTTAAGGAAAACTTTACACTACAATTTTTATTCTAATTCACTCTTAATTGAACGTGGCTAGGTGACCGGTTTGTTCGACGGTTGGTAGAGAAGAGAAAAAGGAATCAAAAATGCTCTAAATGGAAATGGAGCTAAAATTGCAGTTGAAGAGATGGATTCTAAACTTAATTCTAAATTGTTGTGCGCTAATTCAAATTGTTTACGTTACAACCATTATTATGGTTTGTCACTTGAACCTTGAAACTGTTATAATTTAGCAATAAGGCCGGAACAAATTTCAAATCCTTCTTTTGTCACTCGAAGTTGGAACATCGCGAGGGGGGGGGACAATAAAAAATAATGCGAAAAACAAATAAATTGGATTAAATTGCACGAAAGCTTGTATGCAACTCAATTGCATACTATATCATTGCACAAAACATATAAATCAAGTAATTTTTTATCGAATAACTCAATAAAATCAAGAATACAAAAGGTGAAAAAACTTCCATCTTCCAAAATTTGTATTTTGGTCTTGTAATCTTTTGGATATTTGAATATTTTGTCGGAAATTACATAAAATACTTCAAACTTTATTTATTCCCCCCTTCGGGTTTTTTGGAAATTTCGAAGGGGGGGGGGGGGGGGGGGTTTGACAAAAGAAGAAATTGATATTTGTTCCAGCCTAATTGGGTTGAAAAATAACAAAAATTGAAGTTCTCAGGGGGAAATGGTTATTGTAAAATTCAAAATTGGTTTTAAAAAACGAGCGTTTCGAAGTTTTACTACTTGCTCTACTCTTTTCAAATTTTATTGTTCAAGATTGGTTTGTATGATTTTATTTGTTGACTATTGTTACACGTTCCCAGTTCCGACCCGTACATCTTGAATAATCAATTTTAAATCGACCATTTAAAGGCAAATGAAGTCACATTCGAAAAACAAGGCTCTTGGGTGGTAGTATTTTTCCCCTAGCGGAACAGTTTAATTGCAAAAATATTCAACCATGGTCGGAATTGCTCGGAACAATTGTTCTATCAGAATTCAGGACTGAAATAGGGTAAGGCATATATTACCGGACAGGAAAAGCATCTACAGGGAAACAATAATATATGCGTGTCCACAATTTATACGCTGGCCAACGTCGGTCGTGAAAAATGGACAGGAATTAAAAAATGACATGCATTGCCAAACGGTATGGAAAGCGATGAGCCGGATCGTTTTAATTAAGCAAAGAATTCGGTTTTCAATAAGTTGTAAAAAAAAATGTTGCAAAACCAACATTCAACCAACAAATTGGCAATTCATTTGTTTTACCCAAGTGTGACTATGGGATGCGTTTAATTAGTCGCTGCGGCGCTGTTGGTGCGTACATGGACACTTTTACAGCCTAGTGATGATGTTTGATTTGGATGCAATTGTCAGCATAATTTGTGCGAGTATTATTTTGCAAATTGTTTTTGTTCGAACGCTTTGATGCGAGTCCGAAGTGATTAATTCGTTATTCTGATAAAGCTTTTTCACAGCGTTGCACTTTTATTTGTGAAATTACTGTTGTAACATACAGAAATACATATAGTGACTAGTGCTCATGCTATGTTCAAGAGTAGGTGTATGCAATCAGTGAATATTCTTTTTTCGATATGAAAGAAGCATAAAAATGTTAATTTCGATCGAACGAGATGTTTTGATCCAAAATATATTCTAACCTTTTGGTATTATTGCAAGTTGAGGAAATTTTCAAACCAAGGCCATGCGAACGTGCCTTTTTTTTCAAATAAAATTTTTATTACACGAAATGAGTAACGGAAATTTTTTCGATCCCAAAAGGTGTTTAGAAATAAAGGTTAACAAACTAAAAAAAATGGCTCGCCTCTGGCTCTGTTTTAATCCTATATCACTCTTGCCTTCAAACATTTCATTACACAACACTATATGCTATATGACGTTTACGAATTGAATCTTTATTCGAATTTTAAATCTCGATTTGCAGCTCAATAAACCATTTTTATTGCGCTACTCAACTCTCGATACTCAAAACACTACCTTGTCTTTTATATGGGCATTTATTAAGAAGTGTAACTAAACAAGCTCAGAATTTGAAACCACTCATATTAATCCCAACAATCGTTCATCAAATACTTATTTTACACATTAGCAAGTTGTTAGCCATGTGAAGGGTGTTATTACTTACCATAGTCAACAGAGTTAACAAAAAACAAAGTTAAAAGTCTAGTATCCATTACTTTATTTTTAATCACTTTGATTAAGCAAAATCTTCATCAGCATTTGTTTTTGAAATAACTTATGAGTACAAAACAAAACAATTAAGAAATTTCTGTACTTTATTGACAAAACTGTAAAAAATATCAGAAGAATTTAAAAATTTAAAAACGATCAGTTATTAATTAGTATAAAAATAGTAAGAGGTCTCAAACCATCAGAAAAAAAAACATGTGTTGTATACAAATACGATCCCATGTCAAGTGTGGTTCCATTCTCGATAAGTTCTAATGTTATTCGAAAAATGGGTGACGTTCTCTCCACTTTATATCTACCCTATAGAAGTATAAGGACATCTTAAACCATCAAAGAAACATTTCCTGTACACATATATGCTCCCATGAAAATTTGGTTCAGGCCTCAAATAATCATAGAAACATTCCATGCATTCAAATACACTCCCATGCCAAATTATATTCCATTTGCTCGATTGCATAATTGTTCTCATATCATATTTGATTCCATTTGTTAGATAAGTTCTTGGTTTATGCATGACAATTATATGGGAGCTCTCCTCTTCGTTAAAATTATCCCCAAATGAAGGAAAATGGGGCCAAAAGAAGCATATAGCCATTTCTCGTGTCCGAATACACTCCCATGCCAAATTTGTTACCATTTGCTCTATTAGTTCTCGAGTTATGCAAAAAAATTTATGGGAGCGCTCTCCCCCATTAAAATTGTTCCTCTAGAAGAACGAAGGGTTTACAAAATATCATAGAAACATTTCTGGTATTCAAATACCTTCCCAAGCTAAATTTTCTATTCTATTGCAGTTATGCTGAAAATTTTTACGGAGCCCTCTCCCTTTTTTATTTTTCCTCACTGGAGGAAAGGAAGGATACCAAAGATTCATAGTACCATTTCTCGTACCGAAATGCCCTTCCAAGCCAAATTTGAGTCCATTTGCTCGAATAGTTCTCAAGTTATGCAGTAAAAAAGATATGGAAGTCCGCTCCCTCTTCTTATACCCCTACTCAAAAATGGGAGGGGTCTGAAAAAATCATTAAATCATCCTTCGTCAAATTTGGTTCCATTTGCTCGATTAGTTTTCGAGTTTTGAAAAAATTGTAAGGTTGCCCCCCTCCCCTCTTCCTATTCTCCCATTGAAAGGAGGAAAGGGTTCTAAATATTTATGGGAACATTCCTTGACTTCAAATACCCTTCCATGCCAAATTTGGTTTAATTTGCATGATCAGTTTTCGTGATATGCAAACATTTGTCTTTTATTTGAGAGACCCCCTCCCCCCTTCCAGTAAGAGGGAGGGGTCTGAAACCATAAAAGGGACCTTCCCAGGCCTCAGACGCACTCACCTGCCAAGTTTGAAGTAAATCGGTTCAGTAGTTTCCGCGTCTATAGGGAACAGAGGTTTATCGTTTTCAAATTATTGAAAAAAAAATATTCTTATGAGGTTTTGATTTAAAGACTTTTTAAATAATTTCCCTTGAATGCTAATTCATCCTTTCACAAAAAATACTTATTACATCCATCATTTTTTAGGAAGCTTGAAAAGATTTTTTCTTCAAAAGATGAAACTGTTTTTATCTTTCCTATCCCCTATCTAATGAAAATGTCTGTTGGAGATTATCCCACTTTTCAAGATGGATAATCTTCTTGTACATTGGTTTGTTTAAATTTTATTTACTCAGACATTTCTAAAAAGACTTCCGAACTTTGTTGAACCATGATAAAAACTTACTTTGCATGTTTTCAATTGTATGTGTGTATTTTTTCGCTTTTTTAATTTACACTGTTTTATTTTAAGTTAACCTTAAATTTTGAAAGCTCACTAGTAGTCTGATATTCTAATAGTCACTAATAGCACTCCATTATTTATTTTGAAGAGAAATCAATGTTGAATTCCACGACATGTTTGAATTCGCAGTACAAAACAGTTTTACAATAAATTTTCTCAAAATTTGTTGGTTGAATCGACTATATTAGTCATCAATCATAACTCAAAAGTTAGAAATTGGCCAATGAAATTGAATTGTATAAAACTCAAAACCTCAGATTTTATAATCTTATCAATTTTCTAATCCCCCGTTTAATTTCCTCGAAGGCTATTGAAGCTCTGAAATCGCAGCCTTGGCCTTATAACTCGGAATTTAATTAATTTTTCTTTCCCTATGAGGATTTCCAAAAATAGAAGAAGTCAATTCATTGTTCACTGTTCAGTTCACTGAATGTTTTTGTAGACCCTCAAAACCCCCCAGCAGCGGTAAATAGCACTTTGAAAGCCACTACAATTTTAGTCAGTTCCTAACAGGTTTTTAGTATTTTTCAATCCAACATGTAGGCTCATTATTGCATCCAAATATCTCGTACCGGTACCACGCGCTTTAAACAGTAGAAGGAAAAACCTTCCACCAAAATTTTCCTTTTCAAATTTTTAATGCTTAGCAAGCTTTGATTTGCTATCCAGTACACGTGAACTCTCTGGATGGTTGCTTCTAAAGGGTGATACGGTCAAAATTTGGTCAAGGGAAAACGCGTGTAAATCGGTGGAATCGTTTTTTCAAAAAATCAAATTAATTTTCTTTTTTGAGTTTAATAAGTATAAAATTCAGGAAAAAATATTCAGTTAGGCTTCCGCTTTTCCAAATCGGAATTGCCGGGCCTTACGCTTAACCCCTGCCATCAGATTTTGTACAGCCACCTTGTCCACCTTCTTCGCTGCAGAAAGCCAGTTTGCCTTGAACTGCTGCTCGTCCTTGACAGTTTTTTGATCTTCTTTAGGTTCCGCTTGACAATAGCCCAGTATTTCTCAATTGGGCGAAGCTCTTGCGTGTTGGGATGGTTCTTGTCCTAGGGAACCACCTGCACGTTGTTGGCGGCGTACCAGTCCATGGCCTTTTTACCGTAATGGTAAGATGCCAACTCCGGCCAAAACAGTACGGAACAACCGTGTTTCTTCAGGAAAGGCAGCAGACGTTAATTCAAACACTCTTTCACGTAAATTTCTTGGTTGATAGTCCCGGAAGCTATGAAAATGCTGCTTTTCAAGCCACAGGTACAGATGGTTTGCCAAATTTCTGTGGAACTTTGACAGTTTCATGTGCTTGAAAATATCTGCCTTTCTTACCTTTCCCCTTCCTTTTGCCGTATAGGGGAAAGGTTTCCTAAATGGGCCTATCGGGTTAAATGACCCTACGGGTGTTTGATGAAATGGCTGACTAGACAGTTTATCTGACCAACGCATTTTGAGGGTGATACGCTTAGAACATAAGGCAAGAAAGAATTTTATGAATTTACAAACTCAAAAAAATTTAAAAAATCATACAAGGTTTTGATACATTTTGAAGTAATATTTCGACTTTTAAAAATTATACGTAAAGAAGCTTAAAACAAAAACTAGGATGGTTTTTGTTTCTTACTCAAATGAACTTAAGAAATTAAACATATTTCAGCTTTTGTGGAGGTTTTATAATGATTATATAATGGAATAATAGAGTGTTTTTGTATGCCTCCATCATGTTTGTAAAATGCCTCCATCCTAAAATAATAGGTTAAATATTATAAATAATTGATTTTTTATCATTGAACCTTCAAATCTAAGCTCTGAATAACATCTTAAGAGAGAATTGAAAATGTTAAAACAGATTTGATAAAGTTTTTCTCATGGATGAACTGCCTCCATAGTATGGAAACCTTAACTTTGGTTTTATTCCATAAAATTATAATATACATGGATTTTTATAAAACTTCAGCTATGTCGTACGGAAATCATCACTTTCTAGCAGTTTCAATGAAATTATACGGAAATATTTCCCGAAAAACAGAAATTTTGTTCAAAACATAAATAGGCGCATTAAGCCCGCACGGTTTGAGGTTCGGCATTTTAGACAACATTTTCTTGGAAACAGAAGAATATTTTAACATAAAAATTACACCAATGTATAGAAAACAGATGCCTGCACACGTGTATATAATTTTTATACACATATTCGATGTGATATTTGATTAAATCAGTGTTCTGCTTAATAGGCGCATATAGCCCTCTCCTCCCCTAAAACTCCTGTCCCGGAAGCTGCTTGTAGTCGGCTTTGACGTAGGTTTCGTCGTCCATTACTACGCAGTCAAACTTCGTCAGCATCGTCGTGTACAGCCTCCGGGATCGCGCTTTGGCCGTCGTATTTTGTTTATCATCGCGATTTGGAGTCACTACCTTCTTGTAAGTCGATAGTTCAGCTCGTTTTTTGGCTCGACGCACGGTTGTAGACGATACACCAAGCTTATTTGCGGCATCTCGAAGAGAGAGGTTATGGTTTCGCTTGAAACTACCGGCAACTCTCTTTGTCGTCTCAGCGGCTTCCGGTTTTCGATTTCCGCCGATCCAGACTTCCTGGCTGTCGACAAACGTTCCCCAAACACTTTAATTACATTTGTAACGGTTGATTTGGCAACTTTTAGCGATTTTACCAGCTTTGCGTGCGAGTAGCTCGGATTTTCGCGATGCGCGAGCAAAATTTTGATACGCTGCTCTTCTTCCTTGGACGGCATTTTGACAACTGAAGAGTGAATTCCAAAATCAAAATAGGAGCAACATTCTACACACACACACACACACCTTCAAAATGAGGGGTGTTCAGGTTTTTTAAATGCAAAATTGAAAGAAATACGTCAAGTTGATATTGACCAAATTTTGACCGTATCACCCTTTAATGCCCGGCCCATCATGGTGGTGGTGAAAATAATCCCGCCAAAGGAAACGAAAATTGCTTGACAAAATGGGTACCACGACTTTTGGTTCGTGGGAATAATAACAAAAGATGTATGGGATCCCGGAACGGTTTGTAACTATTATAGAAACCATCCCCGGCACCAAAAACCCTCAGATGCCAAGTTTCACGATGATCGGTTCAGTAGTTTCTGAGTCTATAGGGAACAGACAGACAGACGAACATTCATTTATATATATATATATATATATATATATATATATATATATATATATATATATATATATATATATATATATATATATATATATATATATATATATATATATATATATATATATATATATATATATATATATATATATATATATATATATATATATATATATATATATATATATATATATATATATATATATATATATATATATATATATATATATATATATATATATATATATATATATATATATATATATATATATATATATATATATATATATATATATATATATATATATATATATATATATATATATATATATATATATATATATATATATATATATATATATATATATATATATATATATATATATATATATATATATATATATATATATATATATATATATATATATATATATATATATATATATATATATATATATATATATATATATATATATATATATATATATATATATATATATATATATATATATATATATATATATATATATATATATATATACTAGCTGACCCGGTGTGCTTTGCTACACCTTCCAAAAATTATTGAAATTTGTGATAATTTGTTATTTAACTTTTCATTTATTTGCACAGAATTTTCATTTCAATTTCAAAGTAATTGGATTGTATTTTCAAAATAAAATTGCAACTTTTTTATTTTGAAATCTTAATATTTTTTAATCCGTGTTTTAATCCTTTTCATGACTCCGGATTTTTTTGCTTCATAAGTTTATAACTTATTCCAAAATATTTTATTTATATATGGAATTTTCGCTGTCCCTTTTAAATGTGAAGAAGGTCTAAAACTGTCATAGAAATATTTTTTTTAACAAAATAACGTCACGGGACACTTATTTAACTTATTCGTTCTCGACTTATTATTATTCAGAATGTGAGAGTGACCCCCTAATTGAAGGAAGGGGGTCTCATTCATTCTCGATAAGTGCTCGAGTTATTCAAACAATGTGTGACCCTCTTCCACATTATAACTCCCCTCTGGCAAGGGAGGGAGTCTCAAACCATCGAAGAAATATATGCTCCCATGCAAATTTGGTATCATTTTCTCGATTAGTCACCGTCACCGCATATGTGCACCAAGTTTCACACCCGTACAGCAATACGGATTTGACGTTTGAGTTGAAGATTCGGATCTTAGTTCGTAGAGAGATCTGGCATGACCGCCAGATGTTTCGGAGACTCGCAAACGCAAATCGGGCTTTTCTGATCCGGGTTTCGATGTCCTTCTTGGTACCACCATCAGGCGTAATCTGGCTACCAAGATACTGGAAGCACTCCACTGTCTCAACCTGTTGTCCAGCTACCACGAAATTGGAACGATTTT
This sequence comes from Uranotaenia lowii, assembly GCF_029784155.1. Classification (NCBI taxonomy): domain Eukaryota; kingdom Metazoa; phylum Arthropoda; class Insecta; order Diptera; family Culicidae; genus Uranotaenia; species Uranotaenia lowii. Next base: position 187,777,804 of record NC_073693.1, on the reverse strand, counting down.
CTGTATTGATTTCCATCGACTTGGTCTTTCCGACATTGATTTTGAGACCTGCTGCCTTGGAGCTTTCGGTGAGGTCGTCGAGTTTGCTCTGCATGTCTTGTTGTGTTTGGGCGAGCAAAACAATCCATTACGATGAGAAAAAGCAGCGGTGACTGAATACATCCTTGTCTCACTCCAGCATTTACCGGGATTGGTTCGGACAAGACACCATCGTGCAAGACCTTACACGAAAATGCCTCGTACTGTGGTTCGATGAGATGGACTAGTTTCTCTGGGACCAGTCGTCGTCTAAGAGCAGCCCAGATGTTTTCGTGGCTCAGTCGGTCAAATGCTTTTTCGAAATCAACGAACACGAGCAGAAGAGAGTCCTGGAATTCGTTGATTTGTTCCAGTATTATTCGTAGCGTTGTGATGTGGTCCACACATGATCGTCCGGATCGGAATCCAGCTTGTTGCCGTCGGAGTGTAGCGTCGAGTTTCTCCTGGATCCTGTTCAGGATCACTTTGCAGAGTACTTTAAGGGTTGTACAGATCAAAGTTATGCCACGCCAGTTACCGCACTCTGTTAGGTCTCCTTTCTTTGGGACCTTTGCGGGAATGTTGCAGTATCCCAAATGTCAGCGAAAAGACGGTGCAACATTTGTGATGACAAGGCAGGGTCGGCTTTGAGCATTTCAGCAGGAATGCAATCGATTCCAGGCGCTTTGTTGGATTTCATGTTTTTGATTGCCGCTTCTATTTCAGCCAGCGAGGGCGCTTCCGAGTTGACGCCATTAATGCGACTTACTGTGTTCTGTTGGCCATTGCTATTTGTAACTCGGAAAAGTTGATCAAAATGCTCAGTCCAACGCTTGAGCTGATCTGTTCGATCTGTCAGCAGCTGACCTACTCGGTTTTTCAGCGGCATTCTTGCATTAGTCCTTGCACCACTAAGGCGGCGAGAAATATCATATAATAATCGGATATCTCCAATGGCGGCGGCTCTTTCTCTCTCTTCGCCTAGGGAGTTTGTCCAGGCTCTCTTGTCTCGTCTACAAGCTCGTTTAAATGCCTTTTCCAGCTCCGCATATCGTAAGCGGGCGGCTGCTTTGGCTGACCCGGTACATGCCTGCTAAATTCCGACTTTCGCCTTCCTCCGATCATCGATCATCCTCCAGGTTTCATCCGACACCCATTCACTTCTTCTTCCACGAACTTTACCGAGAGTACCATGGCTCGTCGTGATAAAGGCATTCTTGATTCCACACCACTGTTCTTCGACTGTTCCGTCTGTCGGCAACTCCGAGGCTCGGGATTCTAGCTGTTCAACGTATGTCCTTTTCACCTCTGGATTCTCCAACCGGCGGACGTCGTATCGACACCCGACTTTCTCCTCGCGCCATTGGACACGCGCAACTCTCAGTCGTATCTCGCCAAGGGCGAGGTGATGGTCAGATGCAATGTCTGCGCTTCGTTTGTTGCGGACATCAAGAAGGCTCCTTCTCCATTTTCTGTTCGGCCATCTCGGGATACCCAAGTGACCTTATGTGCTGGTCGATGGGGGAAGAGCGATCCTCCGATCACCATGTTGTTGTTGCCACAAAATTCTACAAACAGCACTCCGTTTTCGCTCATCAGTCCTAGGCCATGGCGCCCCATGATGCGCTCAAAGTCCTGATTATCGGAGCCAATCTTTGCGTTGAAGTCGCCTAAGTGGATTTGAATGTCACCCTTCGGAATTCTCTCAACCACGCTGTTCAGTTGACTGTAAAGCTGCTCTTTCTCCTGCAAATCGGCAACGTCAGTTGGCGCATAACACTGGACCCGTGTTCTGAATCTGGCTACGATTATTCTTTCGTTTATCGGTTCCCATCTTATGAGGGCCGCTATCAACATTGTTGGTGTATACATATTTTTCGAACAATCACTCAATTGTTTTTAATAATTATGTTTATAATTCAGTTAGGTGTCTGGGGTAAGATGCAACAAAATGCAAATCAAAAATACACCTTGTAAATCTTGTTTCCAAGTCTGAAATATGAATGTTTTACATCACGCGTTTGTAAACATTATGTCATCTTGACATAATTTCGTTATTCTCTTTTGATCGGGTAATTTCTCATCATCGAGAAATTGTTTAAAAGTTGCGTGTCGATGAATTGATGTGTGAAAAATATCTGAACAATATATGTTGTAAAGCAATGAAACGTCTTTGAGCGAATTCCAGGAAAACACTCTCTGGTACATAACAGTTAACTGCCTCAAAACAACACAAAATTGATAATTTGTCTCAGATTGAATAATTTGCAATCAAATGCTGTGCCACCCTCTTTTGATAATTCCATCTGCGGAAGTGTCATCCCACAAACCAACCAGCTCAACCTTCTGCTGACTGTCCAAGGCACAAGCATTCCGTGCAACCGAAACAATCCGTCTTCCATCCATGTAAAATTGAAACGAAAATTCTTCTCTCGAGAGATGGTTTCAAAAATAATTCAAACGAAAAGCACTTGCTTTTATTATAGCTGTTCAGACACAATAGTGGAGCTGCTCTTGTGTGGAAAATCTCGAGCTTTTCTTGATGGCTGTGTTGGGCGTTGCCGTGCTGTATAAACACTCACAAGAAGGAAAAACGGAATTCCGGAAAGTGTTTGTCTTTTGTCGAGTGTTCTCAAGATTTATACACAGCAACTTGTCTGAGTAATTGAAAGTAATTTTTAATTTCATGCAGATGCCATCACTCTCTAGATTTGCCACGGCCAGCAGCGGTGGCCATTTAATTTGTTTGGGAATAAATAATTCGAATAGAAATCCAACAGAGTAACGCTGTTATGGAATGGGGAGATGCTGGAGATGGCCATTTATTGGGCGCTCATATCTGTTAAAATTTATACAAATGATGAAGATGGAAATAGGGCATAGTTATTATGAAAACTTTAATGATTTCTTCACTTTTTAAAACATTAAACTGCAAAATATATGCAAAATACGTTCAACTGACGCCATATAGATATTTTTCATCGATATTATACGAATATATGATTGGAGCACAAATCAATCATTGGAAACTTTTATTTATTTATTTATTTGTTTTGGAAGTGCTCAGCTCAATATTAGACTATCTGTAGAAACTTTTAGATGAACTTTAACTGTGTCCCTAACACAAATATCATCTTTTCAACCGCTCTCTGTGTTTGGCCAAAATCGTTACCTGGTTTGTCTAAAATGCACAACTTTTGTGTCACATCGAAAATCGGCCCACCCGAGCAGACTTTTATGGCAAAATTATACCTAATTTTGCTATCATGCCTTGAAAGTAAAATGAGGTATCATTTTGCCCGAATAAAGGTGGTACAATGCCAAAATTTGGGTCTCACTTTTCATATATCGATACCACAATTATACCAACTCTAGGTTTCAGTGAAACCTTAATGATACCTCGTTTAGCCAACCTTTCAAAACGCCTTTTGAGAGCACAGTGATGCCACTTTTAGGTTTCAATTACATCCAAAATTTGGCATCGGTATGCTTTCAAATTTTTTTCAAAATAGGCTGGCTTATCGAGGTGTCAATGAGCTTTCAAATAGTTTCAAGTTTCAATACAATCAAAATTTGGCATAACTATGCAATCTATATATTAGAAATAAGAGCGATATTTTACCGTTATTCGGACAAAATGATACTAAATTTTACGACCAAAGCATGATAGCAGAATTAGGTAAAATTTTATGTTGATAATTTCAAGCAATGCTTAATTCGCCTGCACTTATGCAATATATCGGTCTAAGGCAGCGAATATGAAATAATTCTTCATGTATAGGAAAATCGCCTTTAATTATGCAATGTTTTTTTTACGAGAATTCACCACTATGTGGCATTTTGCCCTACACAATGGTTTAAACAAACAATTATTCTATAATTTGGGTATTAAAATCTACTTGGGTATGACAATCATTTGTCTCCGTTAAATCAGAAAACATAACTATATGAAGTTTGGAAACTTTTAGGAATAGGTGGAACCTAGTTTAAATTTAAAATTCAAATTCATTCCAGTATACAGTTTGGCGTTATAACCTGTGTAGAAGCATAATGTATTCATTTCGTCTTCATTTATTCAACAATTATTGATCCTAATATACAATATACACTCATATGCTGACCACTTATTGTAACGTCTTAAGATATACGAGAGACAGAAAAACAGTGATTTATTACATAACTGAATTCGATAATTATTTTTCTAAGACACGGTATTGAGAACTTGTTCAAAAATGCATAATAAATTGCAATCCGAGACTGTGTTTCAGTTGAAAATAACATTACAAATTTAAGGGAGCTCTCTTAGAAAACATTTAAATCTTGATATAGAAATGATTTTTGATGAATTAATAATTCAACAACTAAAAGCTCTTTAAAGTTTGAAAAAAGTTAACAGTCTCAAATTTCAATTTGTTATGCATTTTAAACAATCCCCGAAACCAGTAATATCGGCTTTGGCAAAAAATAAAAATTAATGGCAGGTTTGTAATAGAAGCTCGGTATTGCTATCTCTAGTTCAGTTGTATTAACATAACTAAATTGAGTTTAGCAACTTGGCAAAATTGAGGGAATCTGTTAAGATATCTAATTCTACTCTTCTAAGTATAAATTGAGGTATTACAGTCTGCGGTAAATCCAAAAATGCAAGAATTGAGTAAGTGACGGCAATTTCCATATTGCATTTAGATTTCCCGCGGACTGTAACGCCTGAATGTATGCTGAGGTGGGTCAGAATTTGATACGTAAACAGATTCCCATGAATTTTGCAAATTACCAAACCTTATTTTGTTGTTTATTTTTTTAATTTTCGGAGACGTTAAATATTTTTAAATTTTTATCTGAGGTATATCGAGCTCAAGTAGATGTAATTGGTAACGAACTGGTTCACCGGATCTAGCAATAATTTCTTATAAAAGTGTATTCAGTTGTACCAATCCTTAATAGGAAAAAACTACCTTACATCAAACAACCGAGTTTTACAGTAACATATAAAAAAAAATATACAAGATTTTGAAAAATCAATAATACGCGAGAGTTAAGGAAAAAAATAATAATTGACACTTACCTTACAGTACAAATCTCAGTCAAATGCTCCCTATTCGCTTAGGCAAATTCTGGTGGAGCGTCATTCAATTCCGATCCTAAATTCATCTTGTTCCCAGAGCCAGAGCTAAGGAGCTAAGCAACAAAAGCGCCGATGACAGTGACTTTGAGCGTGGCTTTATCTTGGTTCAGATGGAAGCTGGTTTTTAATTTTAGGGTGATTTCACAATCCAACCATGCATCATTATGCCTCTTTCACTAATGAAAATGGCCGTCTCTTAAAGTGTTCGTACATTCCAGTAGAGTCCCGGTTAGATCCTTCCTTTCTCGATTTCGGTTGTTGCTGCTGTGGATCTCTTCCAGTGTACGAAACTGGCGTAAGTCCAGCGATGGATTGAGCATTTCTAAATTGCTGCGGATGAGTCAGATGAAATTGCTGTGGGTACAGTGGAAGTTTTGTTGTTTAAGATTTTCGACGAGCAGGTTTAATTTTCTATTCAACTTACCTTACAGCCGTTTACGTTGATGAGACAGTTTACGTGGCTGAATCTCCAGACACAATCTGCTGCTTCTACCTTTTTTTGAGTCTCACTGTTTAGAAACTGCTGCAACGACGGAAAGTAAACACTTCGGTATCAAAAGTTTTGATTCAAAACAAACAGTGTATGGATCGGTAAACGTTGCTATATACCCACTGTTTTTACGTTATATTGCAATTAAATCTAATAGGAATTGAAATTAAAAAAATATGTTTTCATCCAAATCAAAGTCACTAAAAATGATTGATGTCATATTAAACTGACGTTTTAAATTTTTTTTTTATTTCTAGATGAATGTATCTGTTACGGCATCAGCGAACGCGCCTCCGCTACCAAGAAGACCACACCACAACTGACGTCAATATTGACTGAAGAGAAGCCTTCCGGTAAAGAAAAATATAAACGAAGAAAGAAGACATACTAGTTTACAAACGGATCCTTGATTACACATGGTGAAACGTTTAGTTACATAGGACAGTTAGTGTAGACGGTTTAATTTCTCCAAAATTGATTTATTGCTAAAACTAGTGAACAACTATCTACAGGTACATTCATCTACTATAGTTCTTATAATATCTAAACACAAAGCTAAACCTATTATCACAGTTTGTCATCACAGTTTGTCATCACAGTTTGTCATCACAGTTTATATCACCATTCACTATCGCAGTTCGATCATAAAGTCGCTATCACAGCTTGTTACGAAAAGACCTCATACTTACGGACCTAAAACACCGATCAGGTAACATACACAACCTATTTGATGTACTCTAAACTAAAATATGTATTTGAAAATAGTACACGATACTACCGTTCAGGACTGAACCCCGGCAACAAGACCATTATATTTACCATAGCGCAGGCACTAAACGTAAGTAAACATAAACCACATCTATTGAAATGTAAACACTGCTTTATTAGTAAATACTAGAATAACGTTTGGAATATTGGTTGTAGGTTAAATTTAACAATCAAATAAATTGTTTAAATCTACGGAAGCCTTATATCTTGTCGCCGAATCGGGAACAGTATCCATTCAACTTAGCAGATTTGTGCAACAAAAATTTTCGCTTATCAACTACTAATCTAGAAACAAAGCACAACAACCGTTGCCAACACTCATCAGAAGGATAGATTGTAGTAAAGATGCTATGAAAACAAAATGATATTTTTATTAAAATCTGTCAAACTTTAAAAGCGATTTTCTCGAAACAAAATTTCTAATGTTATCGATTTCGCCCATTGTTAAAATCGACTCTGACTAGTTTGATTTTCAGCTTGAATGATGATAAAAATTTTCAGTAAGGGCTTTTAAATGGATTTTGGCTATTTAGATAAAATTTAACAAAATAATCCATAAATTTTAAGTATTGGTTTTGATATATACAAAAAAATGATGATTTTTATTTGGTTTTTTCAATTTCAGGTTCATTTGTCAACTTCATTTATTTGTTTAAAGTTCAAACATGTTCAAATTTAAAATTCCTAAAAATATACAAATAATTTGGTTTTAATTTGATAAAATAAAAGTTTTTGATAAACTAAAATTAAAAGAAATCGAACTAAATTCCACACTTTCTTTTATTTTGACAATTCAAAAATAATTCTATTTAGCAATATTACCAAATAAAATATTTTTAACGCTAAATAAATGATTTTGCATATATGTATAAATGAAAGAACCAAATAATGTAAGTAATGTGATGACATTTAGCTTCATGATAAGAACAATTGAAAAATACACCTTGAAGATGCCTGTCATCGTTGTAGCACCTCGAAAATATCATCTTATTTGCCGTTATATCAATAACAATCAGGTGTTTTATGTACCACCAGATTTTTTTAAATTTCACTAAAATTCTTAAATGCCATTAAGTTATTCTTAACAAAAATGTCTAATTTCGCTAAAGGAAATATTTGACATCAAATGATGCTATCATTTAGGTCTTAGATTTTTACTATTATAAAATTGAAATCTTATTTAAACCAAGGTTTGCTATCAGATGATAATCTACATAAAATTGTGCTAACAGCTAGTTTTGGTACCGTATTGTGGTTTCAGAATGCAATCAAATATTTTTTTGACGTCACCTGGGATGCAGTTCGATTTGATTTTGAACACCTAAATAAACCTAATTTTTCATCATAGAAAATTGAATACCAAATCATGCTACCATTTTGATCTCATTTTTCTGCTATATCGTAATAAAGGAAACCTTAATGATGCCTTGATTTGCTATCTCGGGAAAAACGAAACCAAATAGTGCTTTCATTTTGGTTTCAATGCCATATTCAGGTGTTGATTTGCCATCATATTTCGACATATTGATGCTTCAATGAAACCTTATTTTGCCATCGGAAAAATGCGATACTTAATTATGCTATCATTTTGGCATTGCTAACTCATTTTGGTTACTGTTTGCTATCGATTCAGGCATCAAAGTCTGCTCGGGCATGCACTCAAACAAATGTAAAAACAAACATGGTTAAATTACTAATTCCGAAAATAGTATGAACAAAACGATTCTTTTTGTAGAGTAGATACTCTAGATTTCGAACATTCTATGAAATCCCAATTGTTTTTTAAAGCAGTCGAAAACTAGCGCTGTAAATTCACCTTGTAATCTATTTTTCGACACCCTTCTTCCTTTGAATGTTTAGACTGTTTCCATGGTGTAAAAAAGCCGTGAAGTAGACATGCAATTACAATGTGCAAATATTCATATTATTTTGCAAACAAAGGAGGTGGAAATGTTCGTTTGGTGGAGAAAACTAAAAATTGAATGTCGAAAACTAGATTCTCGAGAGATTTTAGTAAAAAGATAATGAAAATTTTGTTTTGAGAATTTTGAACAATATAGAGACCAATATGTTGAACATATTATTTCTGTATTTCTACATGTTGAAAATTGTAAAAATTCAGTGCTTTTACAGTGTGTGCGAATTTGAGTCAGCCTTTTTTTTAACAATGTGTCAGACAAATGATTTTTCGCTTTCGAATGTTTCCAGCATATACTGTCTTAATATTTGGTGGAAAACTTCGAATCGAAAACTCCAAGGCTCAATTTTTCGTATAGTCCGCTCGTAATCGTAGCCCTAGAGTAGGTTTATATAATACTAACGTTTCAGTTTTTGCTTAAAGCACAGTTAATGAGGGTTTCAAAACTAAGTTTGTAAAATTTGAATCAAAAGAAAACATTTCAACTAAATCTGCAAGATATAAAATGATATTAATGTCCGCAGATAACGCTTGCACATCAAAAGTTTTAAGGTTGATGGGACATTAAATTTACGGAGTCAGAAAAATTATTGGTTTCACCATTTTTTTTAAATTTTCAAAAACATGCTATTTTCACCCTACTAATAAAAAGGGGTAAGTAACAAAGAACTTCTTTCCACTGTCAGACGAAAGTCACGGGTTTTTTTTTTCAGCATGAGTGGTTATGTACATTTTTACAAGTAGTGGCTGATTTTAATCGTTCATTTAATCAGAAATCGATCCGCAAAGTGCTGAAGTTGATAATCATCATAAAGGATTTACAAAAAGTTTAGTGAAGTGGAAGTTAAAAGAGTTTTTTTTCAATGTTTTGGTCTTCGGAAGGCGTGTTGTGTTATGGTGGAAAGGAATGGAGAAAATCTTCGAAATTTTTACGTTTCTCAACTACAGAGTGCGCCAGTTTTGCTTCTAATCGAAGCTTTGTGTTGTTGTGTTTTCATCTGTTTTAGTTCGATAATTTCTCCAAATCAAGTTTTTCAGGATTTCCCTTTTGAGATAAGTACCTATACGTTTTTTTCTAAATATTATTTTATATTGTGTTGTTGATTTAAAAATTTTCATTTACAAACAAAAAGCGCGTTCTCGTGAAAATAGTCCCAACATAAACATGCATTTAACTTGCATACAACATGGCCAAAAATAATGCAAATAAGGTTTGTGTCCAAGGTGAAAATAGGTTAAACTTATCGATTTTCGAAGCGATGAAAGCTTTCGTTAAGTTTCGTTCCAAACAGGCAGAGTAGCCATAATCGTAAAAAAAATTTTACCATTATGAGTTTTATTTAGAAATCCAGATAGTTTTCGTTTTTAAATCACAAAGCTAAACCAAGTAGGGATTTTAAACTGTTTTTAAAGAAATTTTGAATCAGATGCAATAATCATTAAACATGTCCACATAAAAAAAACAGAATAACTCAGAAAAGCATTGTATTGGAGACATTCTTGAAAGAACTACAGATAAATTTTAAGATGTTAGTGAGAAAAATCTTAGTCATTTTTTCTTTGTTGTTTATGAACAGTATACAGTGTTATACATTAGTTTCATAAACGCCTCATTTTCTATCGGAGTTGAATGGAAATAAATTCTAAAAATAACCATTAAAAATCTAGCAAGAAGTCGATATCTGAGTAGAATGAAAATTCTGTAAGCAAAATTTAAGGATCTGAAATAATCTATAAACACATACGAATCAAAATTTAAAACAGTGATATTTGTGATTCATTTTCCACGAGTATGTAGAACAGGAAAATTATATTGTTCTAAATTAACCCGATTTCTCTACGTATATATTGAACTAGTTTGTCAGAAAAGATTTCTATATTTTGCATAAATATCAAGTGTAATCAAAGTAAAAACAACTGAATTAGTTTAATATTGGCATTGATCCAGAAGTTTTCAAAATTTTGGTTTGAAATCCAACGTATTATTATAGTCTAATCCAGAAAAGTTAGTATCAGAAATGGATGTTCTAGAATCTCATAATTTTTAATGTGTTTTGAAAGGAGCAGTTTTAAATGAGAAAAATGTAAATTGTTCTTTTTCATTGATCCAAGTGGCGTGTCACATCTTTATGAGAAAAAAAGATACACAATGAAAGGCACTTAAATAATTATAACATTGTTATCTGGTAATATTATTTTGTAACAAGCTTTAATAAAACAATAGGAGCAAGGAAGATTAGGATTCAAAACAACAGATCATATCACTTGTCAGAAGTGTCCCCAGATCATTTCCTTTTACCCATCCTCCCAAACGAAATTATTTGCTAGGATGCAGAGGTAACCTCGGTCCTAAAGCACAAATTATTTCTTTCATCCCTTTCTCTATTTTTCATTACTATCTATTGACGACTAGGACGTGGCCGGCGCCGTTATTGATGTTTAGAGAGAGAGCGTTTGTTTTGGACATTGTGAATGTGTTGTCAATCCCAGACACCATTCTTTTGACCTCTGAAACTGATGGCCTCGTTCAATCACGGAGTAGCAACCATTGGCGATGTGGAATTCGTTCTACTAAGCCACGCCTGCGATTATGGAGTTCGAAATGCGTTAAAAGTAATGTGATTCAAAAAATAAAATGGTTTCATTATATTTTTGTTTACTTAAAAATCTTTATACTAATTATGAAGCATTTTCGGGTTCCATAGTTTAAGGTGGATGTGAGTAGTCAATCTAGCTAAGCTAAGCTAAGCTACTAATAAAAAGGGGTAAGTAACAAACTTGGATTTTAATGAGAAGTCAACGCAACGCATAAAGCACCAATTGCAGTTATTTTTGGATTCGTTCGAATTAAATTTTACATTTTCTCTGTTAAAAATGTTTTTGAAGAAAAAACATAAGGTTGTGGCATACATTCAGGGGTAAAAAATGCTACAAATATTGTACTGGCTAAAACCATACAAATTTACGTTTTGAAGGATGGATAAAATTTTGAAATAAACAAACGCGAGATGCGAAACAATCATATTCCAGCATATGGAAACGAGATTTAAAAGGTGAATATTTGATTTGCATTTTGATGCATTTTAGCCCACATGAATTTTAGTTTTTAGGCTCCAGGATCATTGGTTTCTTGGTTTTGATCTATCTCTTGATTATTTTAAAATTTATCGCTGTGTTTCATGTGCATTATTTGAAGAGTGAATTTGCCGAGGTTTTTTCAATTTATCAACGCACTTCATATTTTCAAAACCGGTGGTCATAGACAACAAATCTGACGGCAGTATTGAATTAACTGTATTTAATTTGTTCAAAATCATAGGCTCAGACAATGTTATAGGGACTAAATGTAATCGTTTATTCTCTTGTTGCTAGGAAGGATAATCTTCATGCTTCAATCAACTTCACGTGCGAGCTCAGCTTTGCAGGAAGCGTCTAATCGAATACATTAAACGTAAAACTGTGGTGCTTTTCCATTCTAATCATTTCATTAGTAATGCAAGAATGTGTAACGGCATGCCATCTTCACGGGGAGGTCATACGGGGCGGCGAAGAAAACGACAAACGTGACAAAGATCGGGTTTCAGCATCACAATGCATCATAGCGGAAAATGATGCAGCGATTATTCAATGGTAACAAGGAGGTAAACCATTTCAAAACCGTAAACAGGAGGGATAGTGCATTCATTTGAAGGAACAGTTTGAGCTAAACATTTTATAGAATTTATCTACTCTTTGTGAATAATTGATGATTATTTAAATATACTTTTACTCTTGATTTGAACTTTTAAATTTTCCTAGAAATTTCCATTAGTTTTTAATTCTGCTTAGTATGAATTATTTTTGGATAAAAATAAAGGTCTCCAAACTGTCTTTTTTATAAAGTTAATAACTCGGTTTATATTTAGCATTTAGTTCTTTTTCAAAATTCGATATCAAATAATTATTTTGGCTTGAAAATATTTTTTTTCCAGTTTTGGTTTCCAGCCATGTGTTGATAAATAAATTTTTTTGACACTTTTGTTTAACATTTACATATGTAAACATCACATTACTCGGCAGCTTCGTTGAAAATTTAATCAATTCCCATTCATGGATTCAAAAGTACCCACATATCAAAGTGTTGATTTTTTTCGAATACATTCCTGAATCAAATTAAGATTAAAATGGAACACGCCAAAAATTTATTTAGACTGCATAACAAAAATACAATGAATTATTTCCGTGAACAACTTTTCGAATTATCTACTTTTCCGGACCCACAACTAAATAAACAAAAGAGTGCACAAATGAACCAATAAAGCTCGGGTAACCATAATAAAGATTACCGGGTTTAAAAGCGCGCATTTGTTCAATGTATTTTGAAGCAATCATTTTTTTACCCTCAGATGTCTTATAGAAACTTTATAATAAATAATTTCCTTTTGATTATAATATTTTGACGTGGTTTGACATTATTCACATCTTTGATTAATGTTAATAAGCAAGTCTGTTTCCTCTCTGAACGATTAAAAGAAAATCATGAATATTAACGCTCTCTGGAGCCAAGACTATAAATGTAACAGTTAATTTCCAACTTCTGCAGATTCACATGAGATAGTTCTTGTTGAATTGCTTAACGCATCCAGTGTCTGATTACGAGAACGGAAGAAAAAATGGAACTTTCTCTGACAGCTTCAGTTACTCTCTGGAGCCACGATTTTCGCACTTCATCGTTATAAGCCACCTTGATTTCTCGCGTTATTCATCAAAGGGTTTATGCGTTGGAACTTGATTATTGAAAACGACTTTCACTTCTCTTGAATTAATTTTGAAGCACTCAGAACGTTTCCAAAAATCTTAAATGTGAATGAATCAAAATAAATAGCAATCAAACAACGCGAGCACTAAAACTTAGCCTAACCGCATAAACGGAATGTGGAAGCCATTAAATCTTCTCTCGATGTATGTAATATTCCTCGATGTTCGCCTTTAGCTCAATAAGTGGCATTATTACAGACTACCTTTCTACGATTAACAAAGTCCTAGAAATTCTTCATCAGATAGATTCCGCTTCGTTACATGTGCTACAAATGTTTTGCATTTAATTTTTCATACTAATGAAACATCTGGAGGCGATCGAAGTTAAACAATCGTTAGTAATTTCCCCGCATTCAACGTAAAAGCAAAAGCCACAGATCGATAATCTGAAATGCGTATGTGACAAATGAAAATCTCCATGAAATTATAGGTATTGAATTTATCGATATTCATTAAATCAGGCGATGCAAACTTTGTTGACAAAATAGAATCAAATTCTGTTCGTAATTTGTTCAATAGCTCAAAAATCAACATGAATTCTCTGTTGTTTGTATGAATGTATGTATGTAAATGATTGCCCCATCGGTAGCAAGGTCCAGCCTACAGGGTGTTCAATAAGTTAGAATACGCTTTTTAACCGAATGGTGTGGTAAAGCCGCAGCATTTTTTAGAGTATTTTTGTGCTATTATCAGACTAACTATTCCTGGTGTCGTAGAATTAATTTTCATTAAGTGTTCGTTTTTTATCAGCCTTTTCCCACCACAAGTACTGGTTAGACTGCTCCAAATGACCCGACTTTTGAAAAAGTTATATCTGCAGGCTGACTGGACGATTTGTGATGCCAATAAAAATGTTTTTTTATGTTCCTCTCGAACAAAATGTCTCAAAATCCCATTCAAACTTCAGGCTCGTTGAGCGACCCCTTCCCGTAGTCCGACCTGGCCCAAATTTAGCATGAGATCTCGTACTAGGCCCAGGATCAATTTTAGCCTGCAGCGTATAACATTTCACAGGTTTTAAATTTCCCATACAAATTTGGGGCAGTCTAGTACTGGTACAGGCAAAAATTCCAATTTATTGACCAAAATAAATAGTTTACAGGAGGTCACCTAATCTGCCTCCTTTGGTCAAATTCTCATGATAAGCTATCATGCCGAGAACAAACAAGTACAGAATCTTTAAACTTGTCTCATAAAAAATCTATTTTTTTGTATTGTGTGTGAAATGTCGAAAAAGAAGCTACGCGTTGGCTGATTTTCATCAAAAAGCTTATCAACGTGATGGAGCATAGAATAATTGCACATCATAAATAGATGAAAACCGTTAAATGTGTACGTATGTAACTTTGTTTTAAGTTTACATTGGTCATTAATGAATTTGGCTAATTTTGCATGTAGTGTTTATTTTTATAGGTCATTTTACACAGAATGTTGGTTCAGACCATTTCGGATGGGTAAAACTAAAACACCTTTCCTTGTCGACGACTTAAAATAGAAGGGGAATTTTATTGGATTTTAATTGAAAATTACAGCTTTTCCCGCGATGAATTGATTAAGGGGGGAGTAGGGTCTAACAGGGTTAAATCAGTTTGAATACTGTTTGTAGAGTATATGGCGATGGAAATAAGTGTATAAATATTTGAAGAAAAGTAAGATGTCTATTTATCATGGTGAACCACGAGAAGACGGACTGTATACTCTCTTACGTATTTCCTCTAGAATCTTGCGTGTGATATGCCGAAAAAAGGTGAGATTAAGAAAAGAAGAGAGTGAGAAAATTATGAACTAAACGGAGAGTTTCCCGTGCGTGTTGCAGATACCGCATGAGTCAGTTTTTGGAATGATGTTAAACGATAAAGACGGTCGCTTTTGAAGAGCTCTGAAACCGAACGGACACGACACGGTTGATCTTATAAAAACAAAATTGTAACGATTTAAAAGATCTTTGATCTTATGTTACATGGAAATAATAAATAAATAAAATAACACTTTCAAAAAATTGATTTTTTTTTTTTTTTATTTTTTTATTGTAAAACATTTCAAGAATGTTGTGTCAAATTTTCAAGTCAATCGAAGCAAAACTGTAGAAATTATAGGCCTTTATCTCCTCTTATCTTATACTGCAAGAATTCTAGAGCAGAAACTTCAAACGCGTGTTTCTCGAAAGCACATTTTTAAAGCCAGTGGACATCGTCATTTGAAAACTACTTCACAGATTTTTTTTTAAATTTGGCACATATTTTCTACATACAAAATACTAAACCCCAACGATTTTCTTTTTTTTTGCTTTTTACTTTGGGGAGATTTTACAGATTAAAAAATGGCGGATTTTTTCGTAAAAAATCGTAGTTTTTACTTCAAACAGCCACAAAAATTTCATAATTTTTTTAAGTTAAATGAAATCGTTGGGGTCCAGAAAAATATCTACTAAAAATATTTTGCTCTGATTTTTTGACTTCAGATAATTCTGTGCTGAGATACACCGCAAATCCTGTTTTTTAAAAGGCATCCTCGAAAGTGCTTCGTCACCGGCTCATTTTTCAATATTTTTCTACGAAAAAAATACTAAATGTTCTTTTAACAATGCTTTGTATTATGCAAAAAATTTGAATACATTTGTTTGAACGATAACTCTTAAAAAAATCGTGAAAATGGTGTTTTTTTTACCCGTTAGACCCTACTCCCCCCTTGACGAACTGGCAAATATATATATGAAAAGGACTAGTCTACTCACACACGCGTTATTCAATTCAGGGTGACCATTACCTTCGAGAATGAACACAGAATAATACAGGTTTTTGGAAATATTGGCTCAAAATGACAAGTGCGTTGCCCTTCAAATATAGCTCTATATATATGAATAATATAGAATAAACAAATACAGCAAACCTACTTTGACGCTCTATAAACGGAACGAAATTTCAACAATAGAGGAGCGTGCCGCGTGGACTCGAGAAACCGCTGAAGCTCATATAATTGGTTTAAGGTAAAAAATTTCCTAAACACAAGGTGTGATTGACCATTATTGAATTACCTTTCCATTTGAGTAAAAAAAAAATCTTTCCAGTTGATTTTGAATTACCATTATTTTAATTTCTATTCCAGCTTTTTGAGCACCCTGTATGTCGGTATGACTTGGCCTTCGAATTACTTCTAGGGCGTCCACGGCCGATGGTCAGTCGAAGAAAGGCATCCAATTTTCAGAGACCTACAATGGTTGGCAATCCACTCCGTTTGCAATAGTCTCTTCAGATTAACCCCAGATGCATTGCCTCTGAAATATTTATTAGATTTAGTTATTTATACAATGAAACACACATCTTACCTGCCGGCAACTTATGAGATTCGAATTCAAAAATTTTCTTGTCGATATCGGGAATCGAATCCAGTACGCCTGGGTTACCAGACTCGCGCCAGCCAATCACAGACAACTTCAGCGCTCTTACCAACATAATTTTTTTTGCTCTAGAAATATTCAAAGATAAATATTAACATGTTTTTCATTCCACCATTGATCGCTTGGTGTGTATTTCATCGGAAACAGATTAAATTTTATCCATTTTGGCAATTACTTAGGTAGTACCATATAGATTTAAGACAAAGAATTCGAAATTAAAAGAAGAATAAAAAAGAATTAAATTCAATTTTCATGGAGATACAGGGTAAGAGTTGGTGAGTAAAAAAATCAAATTGTGTTCAGAAGCATATTTCAGTTTCTCTTAGGCTGGAACAAATATCAATTTCTTCTTTTATCAACTCTCCCAACCCCCCTCCTCCCCCTTTGAAATTTCCAAAAAAAAACCCGAAGGGGGGAATTAATGAAGTTAGAAGTATTTTATGAAAAAAAATATTAAAATCTCCAAAAGATTACAGAACCAAAACAAAATGTGGACGATTGGAGTTATTTTACCTTTTGTATTCTTGATTTAATTGAATTATTCCAAAAAATGTTACATGATTAATTAATAGGTTTTGCGCAATGATGTAGTACGCAATTTTGTTGCATTCAAGCTTTCGTGCAATTTATTCCAATTTATTTGTTTTTCGCATTATTTATTATTATACCCCCTCTCGCGATGTTCCAACTCCGAGTGACAAAAGTAGGATTTGAAATTGGTTCCGCCCTTATCAATTTCAATTTGAGAAACAAATTTCAAATGAAATTCAAATATAAATTTGAGAATAAAAATTACAAACAGAGCCAAAGCAGGAATTGTATAATTTATTATTTTCATTTCAAATGATTATTTCATGTTCAAACTTTTAATACAGTTCTGTATCAACAGTAAACAAAGATCTCAAGTTTTCAGAAAAACCATGAAACTCCAGAAACAACACACGTAGGTTTTAAAAGTCTCAATGAATTGAATTTCTATTGTAAAACCTACAAGAAGATAAGATAACATATAAATATTCATGTTTAGAGAATTGCTCAAAGAAATTTGCAATTTAACTTTGATAATATTTTTATGACGAAGATTATTCAAATATGATGGGTTGTATAATGATTTTCTGAACTCACGATGTTTATTTCAGTAGAGGATTATTTCAAAATACAAAATACCTCTAAATAAAATGCATAAAACTTCACTTAAATCAGTTAGAAAGGCTTACATATGTATGTATAATCGAATTTCAAATCGAAAACTGAAACTTGTATGGTAAATTTATAGAGAAACTCAGTATAGCGGTTGGTCTAATTTTAACAACTACAGTAGTTTTTTTTCAATATTGATTTTTTTTAAAGTTGAGCTTCGAAAAAAAGGGTGGAGAATGTTGAAACTGTTTTAATAAATTCTTTAATTGCCAAGAAAGCCCGTTTTTTTATTTCAATAATATCCAAATATTACCCAAAATTAATAAAAATCGGAAAAGTTTATTATAAAGACTTTTGATTAAATCAAGTAAACATAAATCTATCCATAACTTGACTTTCTTTCGGATGGTTTGTTTACTACGACTTTCTTATCACGCTAGAGTTTTCACACAAAAATTTCGTCAATCTCAAATTTCGCTCTACGATTTCGCTTTTTTCTCTCACCGTCATTTGTACGTCTCTTGAATATGCCCCAATGCAATCATGGTAAGCAGTGGCAAAATACAAATTTCATAACAAACTGCTGAGGAGGAAGTCAGAAAATTTTACGCTGAAAAATGGCATCAATTATTCATATTCAAGCATAAATTTTTTGAGTAAATATTATTATAATAAATTATGGAACCACTATTTAGTAACATATTTGCATTCCAGGTAAGTTGTTAGTGAAAAAACGGAGAAACTTCATCCGATGCCTGATTTTTGGGTGCCCGCAAATGATATCCAATGGCCTAGTTAGAGTCGTCTTGATGGGTTTTTAGGCATATGGTTCCCTAACACCTAGATCTCTTCTAGTAACCACATCTATACAGATCAACATCAATTACCACAAGAGCTCGCGGATTGTGTTGACAAGAGTCGGAAGTGGCAGTTATGAATAGGTGGAATAAAAAAAGAACATTTAAAACACCAGATCTTGAATATTTTTTTTATGGTTTAGAAAAACTTCACTTAAAAATACTGTTTGGTTTTATAAATACGGCGTTAGAATTGAAATTTAATGAATTTACTTTCGGTTTTTCGTAAAACTGAATTTAACAAATATTGCGTTTCAAGTACGGGGTTTTTATATGTTAGTTTGGAATTCTTACTTCGTAGTCAGCACAACATCGGGTAACGCAAAGGAATGCAGTTTGATATCGTGGTCGAAATTTCATGAAGCAAATTTTGATACATTGCAAAGTTGTCATCGGACATATATAAACAAATAATTCAAGAACGTACAAAACAAGGTGAGAAAAGGATTTTATACAAAATTTTTGGCAGGTAAAAAATGTGTGGTGAAAATTTCATCAAGATTGAAGCAGTAAGTCAAAAGTTATCGACGATGGAACGCGAAGGCGAGAGAAAATTCTGCACACTCACGTAGAGAAACCGACGTGGTCAGGGGTAAAGATCGCGAAATTCCTGAAATATCCAAAATCGACTGTAAATTCGGTGCTGCCGTTACCGGGAAACCCTTATGGTGGATCGAGCAAAACAAACCAGGCGTAAAAGTGGAACATATGACCGGAAGCTGTGAGCAAAGGTAATTCGATCAGCTCACAACAAACCTGGAATCTCCTTGCGTGATTTGGCGAAAAAGTTCAAGACGAACCACAGTACAGATCGACGAATTTGTTTGCGAGAAGGCTTGCGGTCGTATCATGCAAGCAAACATTCCAACAGGACGCTGGAACAAAACCTGGTTGCCAAAACCAGGGCAAGGAAGTTGTATGAGAATGTGTTGACCAAGTACAAGGGATGCATTTTGATGAACGTCGAAACTTACGTCAAAATGGATTTTGGACAAATACCCGGTAACAAATTTAACCTTGCGAAGCGTAAAGGGAATGTTGTGAGTAGATTCAAGTTTGTTTTCGCAGATAAATTTGCTTGTAAGTTGATAATTTGGCAAGGGATCTGTAGTTGTGGGAAGAAGACTAAGATTTTCATCAGTGGGGACAAAATGAATGGAAATGTTTACAAAGAAGAATGTCTCCAGATGGGGGTTTTGCCATTCATTCGGTCCCACAAAGGTCCGGTGAAGTTCTGGCCGGACCTGGCAAGCTGCCACTACAGCCGGGATGTCGTTAAGTGGAATAGGAGATCAAGATCGATTTTGTTGAAAAAAGTATCAATCCACCAAACTGTCCGGATTTTCGTCCCATCGAGAAATATTGGGCAATAGTTAAGGGCAAGCTGAAGAAATGTGGCAGAACCATAGAAAACCCGCTCAAATGGAAAAGTGGTGGAACAAGATGGCGAATGAGGTTACCAGTACTGTGCAGAAAATTATGGGTGGTATCACGAAAAAAGTTAGAAAATTCATCCGAAAAGCTGACGAATGATTTTTGCAATAAAAACCCTAAAAAATGACATTTTTACTTTTGTTGAACGTTATTTCTTTGCACAGAAATGATCTGTTTTATCCGACCAGATTCTATGCGAAACAGACTTTAGTGCTGAAGTGTATGAAGCTTGTTGAGGTTTCCAATGTTGATTGTAATATGTTTGATTTGATGGTACTTTTTGAGTGATTTTATTTAAAAACAGCATGTTTTCAATAATTGAAGGTAGTAAACATTTGAAAACAAAAACATAGACATTTTAATGTGCATTTTTACCTTTCATGACAAAACATTTCGTTGTAATTCTTAAACCTTAGACTCCTTAGACCTTTAGATAAAAAATACCTGGAACAAGGATTTCTGAGGCAATCAAAATGATATTTTTTCGAAAAATAGGACATTTTCCATTTTATTTTTTATTTTTAAGCTTCTTTTAAATGTAGCTTTTTACAACTGCTTTTCAAACAGTTGCCATCAATACGGATTGTTAGAATAACATGTCTTGAATCATTCTGCGCAATAGATATGTTTACCTTAGTTTACTTTGTTTGTATGTCGATTTTAGTAAATCTCGTTTGAAGGCCGGTTTGGGTTTTTTTAATCAAAACTCTATTCAAATTTCAATCAATTCAAATTTCATCTTAGCGAGTCACCATTCTACAATAAGTTTACATTCCTAAAATGTCGCCCAATCTGAGTCGTTGTTGCACATCAAACAAATCCAGACCAAATCAAAACAATGTACTCAAGCTTGCGAATTCAAGTGCACTTGGTCAGTGGCCAACCGTTCCAACAATCTCAAGAGCTGGGCCGAGTGTTTGATCAATCAAATGGGACATTGATCCACATAACAGGGTTTTATTCAAGACGGAGTGAATACATGGTTTTTATTCATTTTTTTATGTTAGAGCAATCAACAAACTTTATTGCTCGCGTGTGTGAATCCACGTTGACCCCTTGTTACAGTTCTAGCGCCTTTTCTAATCTTAAACCTTGCCTCTAGACATTCTAGGGTTCCATTGCATATCATTGGGTGCATTTGTCTTCGCTGATGAAATTTTCCTCGAGTGCTTACTGGTTACACCAGCCCTTTGATTGCTCAGGCACACCCACACAGACACGCACAAACACACCCTCGAATGCAATCACAATTTGAGTGCAGGAGCAAAACCACACTGCATGTGGGATGGCTTGCAACCGAATGGAAGTGTTGCTGTTTGTATGCCAAATGAGATCACTTGGGTATCAACAATTCGAATCAGGCTCCTCCAGGCTGTTTATTATTCCATCTACGAACCATGCAACCGTATCTTCTTCGTATTTCCGATTCGGAATCGGAACAACAGGAATAGTTTACCAATTGTGAATACTTCTGAGGAAATGGCAAGTTTATCATTATTCATCGGTCCATATTTACCATGGACTTGTTTAAATTTGGTAGCAAGTTCTGGAATCTAAAGTGGTTAGTGCTTAACGAATTTGTTTTTTTTTTTCGAACGAGCCAAACATTCAATCTCACTCGGTTCGATTACCAATGGGGGATCTTTATCGGAAATTAAATTTTAGTTGCTTCCAATACCATTGGAAGACACTGATATGGACCACCGCACCGCAATTTCGACATTACCCCAAATGTATGCAATCAATCGTGTTGAATTGAAACATACATAGGAAGCATATTTATAATTCCTATGTGGAATTTAAGTTGCAACCAAATTCAATAACTACAAATATTGAAAATAATACAAACAACAAAAATTGAACGAAGAAGACAGAAATATTACTATTACTATCGAAAATTTACAGTTTGTTAGAAAAATTTAGTATGAAACAAATTATTGCTTAGGTACGCACAAAACTTTTCACATTTAAAACAAATTAAAAACTGATTAGTGCTTTATATTAACACGTTGCGGGCCACATACGAGATAGGATATCGTTTTATCGCTTGACCCTTGTGCACTTCGCTGAGAAGCATAAAAGTGATGCACTTTATAAAGAAACTAGATTTTAAAAAATTGTATACAACAATTTCGATAACTCAAAGATACTTAATATGTAGAACTTGGTCCAGTGCAGTGGTTTCTGAGATAGTGAATATAAAATTTTTGTGTTCTCGGGCCATGCTTCCGAAAATCAATCATTTTCACTGAGCCATGCTTGACAACATTCAGAGCCAAAAAATCAAAGCAGTCAAATTTTCCTTCTTCAACCAAATCATACAAACAATCATGTATGACAACGACGCTTCTGTATTTGAAACACTTTTGCGATACATGATGAGGTAAAAAAGGACGCAGACTATCAGCAACGAACGTCTCGATGCTGATTTCCTTCCCCTAACGACTTTCAACCTTTAGGATCATAACTGATATGTATCAGTTCTGAGCGTTCTATGTAGGCTATCAGATGATTTTTTATTTTTCGTTTTGCCTAGAAGGACAAAATCATGACTAGGTAACCGCAATGAACTGTCCAGCAAGTGCTACAGCTTTTTTGAACATGTGGTCTTGGTATTTATTCAGATTTTTCCTTTTGAAACATTAATGATCGTCTATCAATAACGAGCATTATCAACAATGATGCGAGGATAGACGTTCGGGAATGATTGAGGGAGCGACGTTCAAAATGTATCACCAAGTATGTCGATCACCGTCGATTAGCCACGTGACGAATAGCAACGGTAGCCTCCGGTGGGGCATGGTATATCTTCTTGTATCAAGTTAGTGTTGATTTTCGACATATATTCAATGGGTACTTTTACCACGTGCGTATCACAGCACTCGGAGGTAGCATCATTCTAGCTAGAAACCATTCCTGATTGCTTTTCTTGAGCGATTTTCCGACCACTGTCTCGGGCTTGAATTTCTTTGCAATCCTTAATGTGTTAAAAAAAGGTTCGGAAAATCAAACAAAAAATGCGCAAGAAAAGCGATAAACACAAACAGTACACGTTCAACACATTTAAGATGTAAAGCAAGAAACAATTTCTTGAATACAATAAATTTTTGGAATTTCCCTGATGCTTACCAAGCTCATGGCCGAAATGTAGGACATTCAGTAGATGTGCTGTTTATAACAATATTTTGCCTAAAAAGCTGAAACGTTCACAACAATCCTACATTCACCAGTCACAAATCAACCTCCTGTCGTTTACCTTGAAATATTTAATGCCGAATGCATCCGAAATGCCCAGCTGTCAGGTTTATCATTCACACTCAAAGCGAAAACAAATGAGCTTGATAACTTTTGGCGACTCTGGGTCGTGATTGAAAAAGTTTGGTCGCCCATCAGTGGAACTCAGTTTTGATTGGAGATGAACTTTGTCAGCATGCAAATTGAAATTGGGTGCTGTTGGGTGTGTTGATTTCAAGACGTTTCAGAAAATCAACTAGAAGAGTTTGCATATACTCAGGCGTGGTTTTATTTAGACAAGAACTTAAATTTTATTTAAACTGCCGTTGGATATATGAAATTGTTGAACATTTACTTTCAAAAACTCAAACCTGGGTCTGCAGCTACAGTATGACCCATAAATACATTGCAAAAATCTGTCATCAAAGTTCAAGAACACGTTTTCTTATGTTACAATTATTGAAATACTTGTTTACTCACTCAGGTATGTATGTAGATAAAACATTAGGAAACAATCAATCGATGTGCCCACTTTCGTTCTCAACTACTCTCACCAGGCGAGATTTGAATCGGCATCATACCTTCACAATATAAGCCTCTAACATTGAAACCCACACCTCAGAGAATGAAGCCTTCAGAACATCGAAACTTGGGCGAGGGGGTCCACAAGCCTTCGTTTGAACATACATATCAATCATACATCGAGGGGGTTCAAATTCTGACTGCTTGGAGGCCAAAGATCTATCCAAAATTCCAACTTCTCCCCCGGTAGGTTTGAGTCCGTTTCGATGTATGGCATGGGCTTCATCTTGTTAAAAAACAACATTCTCGGGTTGATAGAATTTCGCCCGTTTTGAAGAATTTAACACTTTAACAGTGCGTGCGAGGTCTTCCACTCTCCGGCTTCCGTGGACATGGTTTATCAAGAAGACAACGTTTCACACGATAAACAGGCGCTGAGTGGCATGCTACAGCTGCCGCAATTTGCTCGGCAGATTTTTGGCCGATAAGCAAAAAAAAATTAAACAGAAAATAACATTTAGCTTCCATTTATTTAGGGGAGATAAGGGCATAATGACCACCTTGAGGAAAACGCGTATTTAACCATAGAGATCAGCTGTAATTTGTGAATTACATCATTGTTTCGTATTCAGACACTCAAATAGTCTATTGCCTAATTGGATGAAACTTGAAAAAGTAGATAAAAACATTTAAAAACGCATTTTAAAATTTTTTGCCGAAAACTGAAAACCTGTCACTGTAGGGGCATAATGAGAATCCCCCCCAGTATAAGCACCATTAATCGAGGCACGATGCCGGGGAATCTAGCAGCGAATTCGACTCGATGAAGTCAACTGAATAATAGAACTACAGCTTAACTTGTTACATCTGACGATTTGGCCTATTGGTAAGGTGTCGAAGAGGTAATCAGTAGACTCAAGTTCGATTCCTGGTCAAGGTGATTTTTTTTATCATTCATGATAAAGTTCGCAGTTTGCGCTCGTCTTCCGAGCGATAAGGTCGTGTTTTTGATCTAGCTCCGGAAGTCTATCACGTGCATAGTTTCTTCACAAATTTCTTTCACCGCGAAGTCTTCATTTCAAAATGGGGCGCCGCGAGAATACCTTTCGCATTGATCTTGCGAACCTTCCGAAACCGCCGTCTTATGACGATATCCATAAGTTCATTAAAAATCAACTCGAACTTACCCGCGAAAATGTGTTGATGATCCAACCTAGCAAGCGCCTAGCTTGCGTGTTTGTTAAGGTCACTGACCTCGAAACAGCTGAACGTGTTGTAGAGCAGCACGACAACAAACATGAGTGCATCGTGGATGGCAAGCCTCAAAAGCTCCGCATCGTCATGGAAGTCGGAGCTGTAGAGGTGCGAATCTTCGATCTCTCCGAAGACGTTTCTAACGAGCACGTTGCTGACTTCATGTCGTCGTATGACGAAGTTCTCTCTGTTAGAGACCTACTGTGGGACGAACTGGCATACGAATTGCCAGAGTGATCGTAAATACCAACATCCCTTCGATCGTAACCATCAACGCCGAACAGGCTGCCGTAAGCTACAAACGCCAAAGACAAACCTGCAAATACTGCGATGAATTTGTACACAACGGAATTCCCTGTGCACAAAACAAAAAACTGTTAGTACAAAGAAGCAGAACTGACCACTTCAACCGTTCCAGCATCGTAAACACCCCGATGGCAGCGAAACAGACGATTCAACTACCTCGTCCAGCAGCTCACGTACTCGTAGACCTCAAACGAAAAAAACACGACACGATACTCCCAGCGGGGCTGACGGAACTATTGATGTGGAGTAACTACCAACATGGATCTTGTCAGCTATAACATCGCAACGCTAAATATCAACACGATCACAAGTACCACTAAAATCAATGCCCTTCGAACCTTCGCTCATGTCATGGATCTGGATATCATCTTCTTGCAAGAAGTGGAAAACACGGAACTATCACTACCAGGATACACTGTGCTATGTAACGTCGATCACAC
Source organism: Uranotaenia lowii (assembly GCF_029784155.1). NCBI lineage: Eukaryota > Metazoa > Arthropoda > Insecta > Diptera > Culicidae > Uranotaenia > Uranotaenia lowii. Next base: position 187,752,104 of record NC_073693.1, on the reverse strand, counting down.
ACGAAGGGGAACTGCCATTGCCCTTAAAGATCACATCCGATTCTCTCATGTGGAGAGAAGTCTTGATAGCCGACTCATCTCTGCACGCGTGAACAAAACAACTCTGTGAAACGTATACGCTCCCTCTGGTTCAGTCCATCGAGCTGAGAGGGAACGTTTTTTCAACTACACGAATCCATATTATCTCCGGCACCGTACCGAGCACACCATCCTCGCAGGAGATTTTAACAGCGTAATGCGTCCATGTGATGCCACAGGTATAAATACCAGCCCAGCTCTTCAAACAAAATTATACAACAACTACAACTACAAGATCTCTGGGTACAACTACGCTCAAACGAAGCGGGCCACACGTACGTCTCTCACAACTCTTCAGCGAGGTTGGACCGCATCTACACTAGTCTTGGACTTCGACAGCACCTGCGCGCAACACAAACGCATGTGTGTTGTTTTTCCGACCACAAAGCCGTTACGGCACGTCTATGTTTTCCTTCAATTGGCACAGCCCATGGACGGGGGTATTGGTCTCTCCGCCCACACCTTCTAACGAACGAAAACATGATGGAGCTACAAGTCCAATCGCAATTTTGGACTCGTCAACGCCGCAACTATGACTCCTGGCTATCTTGGTGGATTGTCTACGCAAAATCTAAAATTAAAAACTTCTTCCTATGGAAATCGAAACTCGCCTCCAGGATGTTTTATCAAGAACAACAACGTTTGTACGCCCTCCTTCAACAAGCGTATGATTCATTTTACCATGACCCCACTATGATAGCTACAATAAACAAAATTAAAGCACAAATGCTCACTCATCAACGGCAGTTTTCTGGGATGTTCATAAGAACCAATGAGACACACGAACTCGGCGAACCATTTTCAACTTTTCACCTGGGAGAGCGACGTAGAAAAAAAACCATCATATCCAAGGTACGCAACAAAACGGGCGATGTTATCGAGGAACCTGTGCAAATCCATGATCACCTGCTGGACTACTACAAGACGCTGTATGACGGAAACCAACCCCATGGCCAACACAACACTTTCAACTGCGAACGAGTAATTCCGGAAAACAACGAGGCAAATCTAGTAAGTACCCACGAAATAAACACCGTCGAAATCTGGGAGGCACTTAAGACATCCGCGCCAAAGAAATCTCCAGGCCCAGATGGGATACTTAGAGAATTCTATCTTCGGGCATTCGATATTCTTCATCGGGAGCTTAACTTGATACTAAACGAAGCACTTACCGGAGCATTTCCATAAGAATTTTTGGATGGTGTGATAGTTTTAGTAAAAAAAAAAGAACAGCGATGATACAGCTCACTCCTTCCGACCAATTTCTTTACTTAACAACGACTACAAAATTTTCGCTCGTATACTCAAACTCCGACTAGAGAAAATAATGAAACAAAATGACATTCTCACGAGTAGCCAAAAATGCTCGAATTTCGGTCGAAATATCTTTCAGGCAACGCTGTCTCTTAAAGATTGCATTTCCTATCTTATCGAAAATAAAAAGAGAGGAAAACTAATATCGTTTGACCTGGAATCAGCATTTGATCGGGTATCACACCAATATCTTCACAACACCATGTGCTCGCTCGGTTTTAATCGTGATTTTGTAGACCTTGTATCTCGTATTTTCGAAATGTCTTCGTCTCGTCTTCTCGTCAACGGGAGATTATCAACACCCTTCCGCATCGGCAGATCCGTTCGTCTGGGAGATCCACTGTCGATGCACCTTTTCGTCATACACCTACACCCTCTCCTTCAAAGGATTGAGAGAGTCTGCGGTCAAGACCTTGTAGTGGCGTATGCTGATGATATCAGTATTCTGGTTAAAACACGAGAGCAAATCGAGAGGATCAATGAGCTGTTCAACAATTTTGGGCCTGTATCAGGTGCCAAATTTAACCTAGCAAAAACTGTCGCTATTGACGTAGGCTACATAAACAATGACACAATAAACGTTTCTTGATTGTATTAGGGGTGTATTTCGCGAACTCGATGAAAATCCGCATGATCCGCAAAAATTGGGATACAGTAGTTTCTAAAGTTGCTCAACATCTATGGCTCCACTCTATGAGACTGCTTACACTGCACCAAAAAGTATATCTTCTCAACACGTACATTAACTCGAAAATATGGTTCCTATCGTCAATCGTTCTCCCGAACTCATATCATATGGCAAAAGTTACAGCTACTCGTGGTAGCTTCTTATGGCGCGGATACTCTGCTCGTGTCCCAATTCAGCAACTGGCACGACCAGTAGAAAAAGGAGGCCTTAATTTCCACCTACCAATGATGAATGCAAAATCGTTACTGGTCAACAGACACATCCTAGAACTCGACAGCATTTATAAATCATTGTTAGTTGACCGTATCCGACCGACTCCGACCAGTCTTCCTGATGTAGCCATAGTATCTCAAGCCATGCAGGATCTTCCAAGAAACATACAACAAAACTCTTCGGCCAGACTTATCTAAGACCACCTTTTGTCTCTAACAGACCAACCGAAAGTTGAGCGAAACAACCCCACTATAGAGTGGAGTAAGATATGGAGAAATATTGCTTGCCGAAGACTCTCTTACAAACAGAGAGCCAAACTCTACATCCTGGCCAACGAAATATCCGAATGCCGAAAACTGCTGTTTGTTCTCCGAAGAGCTGACGATGAGAGCTGTGCACACTGTGGGGCGCAGGTTGAAACACTATGCCACAAATATAGCGAATGCAGCAGATTGAATGATGCCTTCAACGTTCTACAGCAAAAACTGAAACATTAACTTCAGGAAACTTTGGACATTCCAGGAGCTCCTACAACCAGTGTTGCCAAATATGAATAAACAGAAGAAAACAAACATATTGAAATATCTTAGCAATTATATCAGTTTCATAGATCAATGTGATGATAGAATTGATAGTCAAAGTTTTAGTTTCCATTTAGAGCTAGAAGATTGACCAACAAATGTGATTTTATTATACATACTAAGGAATAAATTTAAAAAAAAAATTACTTTCTAAATTTAGCTTTCTTGGACACTAATTGATTTTTTTTTAGCATTTCGTAGCTGATCTACAGATTTTTTTCCCGAAGCATGTATTTTCGTTTTTTTTCTCATCCTATTGTGTGTGTTTGTACTGTAAACAATATTCAAAGCAAGTTTCATTCGTTTCTTATTGGTATATTGCGTTTACCCGATTACCGAAAGAGGAATCCATATTGATAGCCATATCGGTTCACGGTTCGTGTCCTTTTTTTAACCAAAACATATTTTCCAACCTCCTCTAGCCGTCGTCGATTGACTGATGTAAGAAAGATCATTCGAGAAATTTTGAGTGAAGGGCAGCCAGTGCCACACGATTTAATCTAGAAACATCATTTTTCCGAGCAGTCGAGTGGCAAAGTGGCAAAAAAAGCTCTGCCCTCTGTGTATTGTGTGCTTTCTAGCTGAAGAGGGTAATCTCGTAAAATGCAGGAATTTGCGAGATGGAAATGCGCACCGAACGGGAACAGACGGGATGGGATCTGACCTGATGGTTTGTTCTGGGTCTTCGCGAAGCCCGTGGGGGTAAGTCGAGTGAGACCGAAAGCGGCTTAAATATCGAGACCAAAAAGTCCAGCTGTCATTTCAGTTCAGTCAACGGGAGTGCTGGCTGACTGGAAATGCTGGATCGACTTGGGTATAGAGCAAACCGGATGAAAACGTATTATAAATGATGGCAATCTCTTGAATATTGATGTGATTGCTTTTTTGCATTTCCAAGTATACATTTCGGTCATCACAGCTCAAGAATCAATAGGAGCAGCAAATAGCAAAGCGAGATGCGATGCAGCCATGGGAATGAATGCAGCACTTAGTGGTGCACGCTGTTGTTAAGCAGAAATTTTGCCAAGAAAATTGATTGAATTTTTCTTAGAAGATGGAGTTTTCTTGGCGAGTCACACTTTTGATAGTTTCACTTTATCAATGAAGGTTCGCGAATTCCCAAACCTGTTTTAGAATTAAGGCCTTAACCCTTCGTTTCATAAAGTAACAAATTTGCAATAATTAATTAAAACTGTTCCAAATTTCGCATTTAGCATAAAAGTCTTTTTTTTTCGATGGAATTAACATTTCTAACTTCAAGATCACGTTCAATTAGAAAAAAATGACTTTCAGAGTATACAGGTACAAAAAAGACCAACTTGAATCTGAAAAATATAGAATGTGGAAAAAGACTTATTTTTCAAATTTTTGGCCTAGTCTAATTCACATTGAGAAATTTTTTTTCGACTCAAAAAAAAATATTTTCGTATTCCCACTAAAGTAATTCACATAATAAACACAAATTGAGGATTTTTTTTTGTTTTTTTCTCTGATATAATGGTTTTTCAATAATTGTTGCAAATTTGCAACATCATGCAACGGTAGCACCCTAGCTAAGTATATGGGTTTCATAGTGTGTTTCCGAAACTTGCATCGTTTAAACAGTGTGTTTGTTTCCTGGTAAAGTGTTCTCGTTACAAACGATTTTTTATCATGTTAAGGTCGTATTAAGAGGATGGTGGTGGGGGAAGTGGGGTTGCCCCCCCCCTCTCCCCTCAGCTCACGAGGGCCACCGAGGTAAAAAAATTAAATGTTAGCATTAAATCGTTATCAAAATCAGCAAACTTTGTTGAAAGTTCTAAATTTAGCAAATCGAAAACTAGGACGGTCCCGAAATATAAACTAACTCAAGATTTAGCGTAGGTATGTAATACACATTTTATTGATTTTTTTCCACGCCCGTTGCTATAACAAATACATATTTTTAATATAAAAAAGTCAGATGTTCATAATTTAGTATAGAAGCATACACAAATTTTCAAGAGTTCCAAAATATTGAACGGGAAAACATATATTGGGGATAACAGTTTAAAACGCTTTACATAAAGTGACATATGAGGCCCTAAGCCAAAAGGGTCTAAGTGCCTCAAAACTGTTTTCGAGAAAACGCGCTACAAAGTTTTCTTTTTCTCGTTTTACATATATTTTGCATAAAGTTTTAGTTTTCGTACAATCGCAAAAGTATGAGAAAAATTTCTATAAATCAGAAAATATAACCAAATATAGTTTAAAGTTTGAAAAAAAAATTTACATCATAAACTCAAAATTTACCATTCAATTTTTATAAGACACTCATAAAAATATATTGAATTTTTTATTCTTTTGATCTAATAAACTGCATGCTAATCAAGAAAAGTTATCGAACAAGTTGTTGATGAAAAGATTTTTTTTTCACTTTTATGAGGTAAATTTTAAAATTCACTGTATTGAAACTGTAAATTTTCAATAATCTTATCTTAATCCTTTATTATTTAAACTCAAGTACGGGGCTTGATCCAGAGAGTTTTAAAATCTTATTACAAATAACAAATACATTTTTTTTTATTTTTCGATTTGAAAGTTCAGAACTATCCACCTACATTCGATATCCGAGGTTTGAAGTATTGTTGTGCTTGTTTTCATAGAGACACAATGAATGATTTGATTGAATAAAACAATGCTCATTGTTTTTTCTAAAGTATGATCGGCTTCTAATAATGAATCGACGAAAAATGCTCTTAATTAAGATTTTTAAATCATTTTCAAATTTGAATTAAAAAAAATGTTCTTTTCAAAATCATAGACTGACAGGTTAGATGTATTTCATCCTATATCTGACTATATAATAGGAATGTTCAATCACTTGCCAGCTGGCCAGGTATTTACACGGATGCCGGAATACCCATAATTAAACTAGCCCACCTGATTGACTTGTTCTTCCAAAATATACCTACATCAAAACACGCAATACATTCACTCCATAACAGTTCATACGAAGCCATGGGGTCCGTATATGATGTACGCTGCATTGGAGATTTGTCGAACTTAATAATCGAAGAATGCATGTGCATGTGCACTTACTTAGGCAGAAACTGCGGTGAATCCGTGCACCCATGGTGGATAAACGACAAATATAGCTACTCCCAGCTAAATTCTAAACTCTCACGGTGTCCAAAAATCTAGATCTACGAAGTTTTTATGATAAAATTATGATTAGTGCAAAAGAAATTAGGAGTTAGCATATATTTCTTATTGTCTTGTATGAAGAACAAAAAGGTATAACCGTTTCATGTTGTTGCAAATTTGCAACAATTAATATTTTTGCTAAATAACCGAAATATGTGAAAATAATATTTTTTCATTATTTTTCCCTTCATGTACTCATCATTGCGCACTATTGAGAATTTTTTCGAGAAAAAATAAAAAATCATGAAATGAAAGGTTAAAGGCATTCAGATTTCAGATTTAGATTTCAGATTCAGATTTCAGATTCAGATTTCAGATTCAGATTTCAGATTCAGATTTCAGATTCAGATTTCAGATTCAGATTTCAGATTCAGATTTCAGATTCAGATTTCAGATTCAGATTTCAGATTCAGATTTCAGATTCAGATTTCAGATTCAGATTTCAGATTCAGATTTCAGATTCAGATTTCAGATTCAGATTTCAGATTCAGATTTCAGATTCAGATTTCAGATTCAGATTTCAGATTCAGATTTCAGATTCAGATTTCAGATTCAGATTTCAGATTCAGATTTCAGATTCAGATTTCAGATTCAGATTTCAGATTCAGATTTCAGATTCAGATTTCAGATTCAGATTTCAGATTCAGTTTCAGACTAAAATCTTTTGGAGAAAGGTTAACTAAATGGGCCTGTCGGGTTAAATGCGCCTACGGCCGTTTGACGAAATGGCTTACAAGACAACATATATTATCAATGCATTTTGAGGGTGATACGCTTTGAGCATATGGCAAGAAAGAATTTTATGAAAAAAACCAACTAAAAAAATTTTTAAAAATTCAAACAAGGTTTTGATACCTTTTGATGTAATATTTTGACTTTCAAAAATTATTCTTAAAGAAGCTCAAAACAAGAACTTGGATGGTTTTTATTTCTTATTCAAATGAACTAGAAAAGTTAAAACAAATTTAAGCTTTTATGATGGTTTCATGATGATTAGAAAGTGGAATAAGAGAGTGTCTTTGTGTGCCCCCATCATGTTTGTAAAAAGTCGCTATCCTAAAATAAGGTTAAATAGAATAAATATATGATGTTTATCATTTAAAATTCGAATTTAAGCTCTTTTTTACACTTTTTAGAGAGAAATGAAGATCTCAAAACAGATTTGATAAAGTTTTTCTTTTGGATGATCTGCCTCCATAATATGGCAACCCTAACTTTTGTTTTATTCTATAAAATAAAATAAAAAAACAAATAAATTTTTATAAAACTTCAGCTTTTTCGTATGAAAGTTATCAATTTCTAGCATTTGCAATGAAATTATAGGGGAGAATGAGGATACTTGATCCCTGGGGATACTTGATCCATTAGCTATATCTCGAAACTGGAATGTCTTACAAAGATCAAATGTTCTAGAAAAATGTGCAAAAATGAGCAAAATAACAATGCTTGTAGTTTAAAAAATTTTAACAAAATAATTGTTTGAGTAATTGAACTTCTTTTGAAAAAATTCACAAAATGTAACTTGAAGATCTTTTTTCATCACTTTAAAATGTTCCTTACATGGGAAAATTATGAAAAAAATATTTGTTCCAATGTATCAATCGTTCGAGCGTAAAATGAACTACATAATGCCATATTTTCAAAGTAATGGAAAACTCTCAACTTTTTTCAGAAAAAGTTTTCTAAAATGTTGATTATGGGTACAATTGATCCCCTAGAGTTGGGTATAATTGATCCCCCTTCCAAACGGCATATTCTTCTTCTGAATTGATCGTTATGATTGCTGATTACGAAATTACTTATATTTATCTAAAAACTAATATTTATTAAACAATTGTCTGAAGAAAAGAGCGAAAATAATTAATTTTCTCTTAATTATAAAAAATAGCGCCTTTAAGTATGCAATGTAAATAGCGTTGAGATAAAGTTATAGAATTTTCTTCTTATGTCTGCTATTAATTGTAAAATGAGAACAAACATGACCAAAATAGTCAATTAACATTCTATCTTGGGGTTTTTTGTTATTTGTATACTAGGATTAGGGCTTATTGAATAAAAGATCAAGTCTCCTTCAATAGGGGATCAAGTCTCCCCTAACTTCAGAAAAATCGCAACTTTTTTACTCCCACGAAAATGCTTCTTGTTCATCAACGGGTTCAAGTATCGTTCTAATTTTTGGAGCATAGAAACTTGAAGTTACAAGCTGTCAGAAAATGTCAAAGACGGCGAGTTGCTAAATTTTTCCAAAAAGATATGGTGAAAATAAGAAAAGGGGATCAAGTATCCCCACTCTCCCCTACGGAAATATTGCCAAAAACACAGAAATTTTGCCTAAAACCATAAAAAGGCGCACGGTTTGAGGTTCGGCAATTTTGACAACAGTTATAATAAAATTAGTAAATTTGAATAACTCAAACTAACAAACCGACGATATTTTATCGAGATCTTCCATCGGCATGGAAAAACGCTTTTCCGTATGGCAAAACGCGCCTCAAAGCTGTTGTTGATCTTAAACGATCGATTGGCCCAGTTAGTCCTAAATTTTCGTTTTACACCAACCATTTTACTCCAATACGCGCTCAGATGTTACCTATAGCTGATGATAAACATTTGGTCCACAAAATAAAATATCTTTATTTTATTACCGCGAATGAAATCCGTTGACGTCCGCAGTCGAGCTTGGTCTTAGTGGTTTCCTGTTATAAAAAAAAGCTGTTACGGTTCCGGTGGTTTTCCCACGAGCGAAGGGCCAATTGTGGCAGAGCTGAGATAAAACTTTTCCCACCAATTTTCACGATTTTACACCAATGTCGTGTGGTGGAACTTGTGTTTTCGTTTCCTCACTCGCTACACGGAACGGACTGCTGACTTTTTGATATCGGACCGGGGCCGGATGCAGGCCCGTTGAGCTTAAAACCCGGTGCGGTGCTAGAAACGAGCAACAAACATCGGAGTTTCAGGTGATACCATTTGCATTCGGGAATAATTATGTCGTGTGACAGACATAAAATAAACCTGGAAAGCCTTTCGTTCTACAATATTTGCTTCATTATGGCTTTTCTCATCACCATTATCAGAAACGCCGCAGAGTAAGCACAAAGTTTGGTGGTTTTTCAGAACGATACCAGTGTTCTACCAGATCAGTAAAGTCCAACTTACTCCTATCGTTTCGCCATCATCGATGGAAGATGGAAGGATTTGCGAACCATCCGCCAACCGCTCTCTTCTAAATATTCTGTTCCAATCGGGTGAAGGGTGAGATTTTTGTTGACGATGAATGAATGCAGCAGCGCCATCGGTCGGTGTGGTCCTGCCATCAACATTCTGCTTTCATCGACTGAAAGGATTAACCCACAATGGAATGTGCGGTGGGGTAAAAATAGCTTTTAATTATAGCAAGTAGCTTGAATAATGAAGTTTGTTTGGGGTTTCCAATAATGATGATGTTTTGAATTTCAAATCACCCGGTGTTGTGTTTTGTTCGCGATTTCGAAGTGCATAACAAATTTGTGGAAAGGGGGAGTATGTTTTTGCTTTTGAACAACAGAGGTGAAGATTTTGAAACCTTGAAAGCGTTTTATATTTTGGTACCAATCTGTTTCGAATCGGGCTGTCTGGCCGAAACGAAAATGCAACCAGAATAAAAAGATAAACAAATGCTTCGTTGAATCACAAATTTAAAAAAAATCAATCTTCTTTATTAAATTTTTTAGTTTAAAAAAAATCATTTTGGAGTCTGGCATTTCACTCGATTGAAAATACAAATTGTTTTCATCAAGCTTAGAAATCCAATAGAACCCCGCTTTGTTATAAGGGAGCACCTTGTATAAGGGAAACCTCTGATAATACGAAATACATTGAAAGCTCTGTCTGTTTCTTTTGGTGTTGCATATCATCCGGGCGCATAACTCAGGAAACATCCGGATCTTGAATTGATTTCATGGCCCGGATATCGCGAAATAAATTCTACTGATACCTTGTACCCCGCTTCTCCGAGTTTCCGAACCAACCGGCTTAAAGCTTAGTTTTTTTTAGAAATGGGACACTTTCTTTTGCTGATAGCTCATTTACTAGTACAGGTCGGACTCGATTATCCGGAGACTCGATTATCCGGAATTTTAGACTCGATTATCCGGAGTATTTTTTTATAATTTTTTTAAACTTTTATTTTGTTTTTTTTTAATTATTTAGTACTATAATTCACAAAATAATATTTTTATCAGCTTTGGACGGAGTTAGGGGGGTCAGGGGGTCTAGTTTAATTAATTATCGATTGTCTTCGGTTGAAAATGAGTGGATTTTGAAATGTATGTGTATGTGTATGTGTATGTATGTTTATTTACAAAGTATGATCAAATGTACAAACGTGAACGTAGCAAGAAAAAGAGGGACTTAAGCTAGGGTGTCATTTCAGTATGTTCCCCTTTTGATATTCTTTTTTGTTACATTCTCATTTTGGTAAAATAAAATTTATATTCCTTGTCAGGAAACTTCTCGTTTATTTAAGCTTAAAAACAAATTCATTCATTGAATAACGAAGCATGAGAACAAAAATCAAATTTTCACTATAACTTTTCAGAAGAAAAGAAAGTAACATTGCAAAAGAAATTAAAATTAAACATTAAAATTTCGTAAATCAATAATTTTCTCTAGAACATTTCCACGTACTTCTCGCAGCAGGAACTGTGATTCCAATGGTAGTCCATTCTCCTCTGCCCAAGCAATTACTTGATCGATTCCAGATAAAGCTGTTCCATGTGAAACAGAGCTTCCAGCATCGTCATCCATATCATTCTGATGCGGTTCCAACACTGATAACGCATTTGCCCCTTCGACAGTTGAAACCGTATTGTTGCAATCGTAAAACGATGTGTTTGGGTTCAAAACGACGTTTACAATATCATCGTCGTTCAGGACGTCAAACTCCATGTCCTCTTCCTGCACGGCATTGTCCTGGTCAATAAATTTCTGCTTAATAGAAAGTTCGAAAGTAAGCGTTCACGTACAACCGACAACGGAATGTCATCGTCATCATCGAATTCTTGATGCTAATTCGCTTCACCATGTCATCGAATTCTCCTTGGCGTCCAAGAATCTCACGCATAAGCTTTTGCTTGTAGTTGGACTTGACCATCTGGATAACGTTTTGGTCCATTGGTTGCAACAAGGCTGCTGTGTTTGGTGGTAGAAATGTCGTAGAGAATGCTCCATCAGCAGTTCTAAGCTGGTCGGTGCTGCAATGTGCGGAACAGTTGTCCAAAACTAAGCGGGCCGTTACCTGCAGGTTAGCACCTTCCAAAAATGCCGTGACTTTGGGGACAAACTCATTGAAAAACCAATCCTTAAATAACTGTCGAGTCATCCAGGCATTTTTGGAAGAAGCATAGTATACGGGCAGCTCACGGACGTTCTTCAGTGCTCTTGGTCGTTTTGACTTTCCAATCAGCATAAGTGGAAGTTTGTACGAACCATCAGCATTTGTGCAAGGCATGAACGTCACACGCTCCTTATTCCCTTTTTTTCCTGGAGCTGATGATTCGTTCACGCTGACAAAAGTTGACGAAGGGATACACTTGAAGTAAAGTCCGCTCTGGTCGGCGTTGAAAATTTGACACGGCAATAATTAGGTGCCGAGCTAAGGATCTAAAGTGTTCAATGTACGTGTCAATGTATATGAGAACATGTTCATCGCGAAAGGGTCAATTCTCGATCTCACTTAACGGTGAAAGCGATCTGCTCTTCTTCAGATCGTATGCAGTCGATTCAGCGATATTGTATTTTCGCCTAATTTCGATCATGGATAGTCCTCTGTTGAAATCTTCCACAATTTTTGCTTTTGTGGCAAACGTCGGGACAATCCTGCTCCTCTTTCCTTGCAGTGAAACTTTCACCATTTTTCAGAATTTTGAAAATGTAGTTTGAAAACAACGCACGGAAACACTACTTGCACAGTGCACACAGACGAAATTGCACAGAATGAAATCACCAACATGAACTGTCAAAACAAGAGTCAGAATCAGGCTTCATTTTGCTCATCTTGAACAAAAGGAGACAGTGAACTTTTTCGTTCCGAATAATTGTGAGCTTATTTTTAATGAGCATTTCATCCTCCGCTGCTGAGAGAGCAGGGAGAAATTTTTTCTCAAACGAATGATCACTCTTCTACTGACAGAGTATTGTTGGTGTGTGACTCTGAAAACAAAACAAAAAAATTACACATGAAATTTGGTCGTTTCACTTAATCACGTGGACAGCTTTAATGTGTGATTTGACCGTCCTCTTTCTACGTGGAATTATGGAATATTGGCCTCAGAATTTGTCAACCTGCTTTATTGTTGGGGACGTTTAATAATTCTGGCATGCTTTTATATCTGATTTTGTAAACAAAGAGGTAATTAAAGATTTACACATTTGTTTCACATTATTTTCAGCATTTTAGCATTTACAACTTTGCTCGGTCGTTTATTTCTCAGCCAGTTACTGAGAAGCTAACAACATTTCTCCCTGCGAAAATGAGATTGGGGACTGCGTGATTGAAATGATCTCCAACAAAATGTGGGTTGCTTGATCGTTTAAAGTGCGAGAAAGCATGTTTCTCCCAGGCGTTTGACAAGGAGATGAGAAAAAGTGAGCAAAAATCAAGAGAATCGCAGAAGCCTGGTCAGAATGAAGCCCGTCACACAATAGCGCGTGAAGCGGCACGCCGCGTCGTATAGGGTTCATCCGTCAAATGACAGGAATAACCAGTAATTGTTTAATATTACATATTTGTTTTTTTTCTTATCATAATTTTACCCCTTTTTCCTATTAAAACGATTTCTGGCTACGCCACTGCATTTTACAAAAATAATGCACAAAAAAATTACAATTTAACGTCCTCAGACTGAAAAAAAAATTTTTTTTATTCGATTATCCGGAGGATTCGATTACCCGGAGTGAAAAAAAATCGATACTCCGGATAATCGAGTCCGACCTGTAATCGGACATACAAAATTTTGACAGCATTTTACTGCCTGTGGAAAGTACTATTTTTTTCAAAATAAAATTTACGCGTTTTTAAGATATTCACAATGCAAGAGAAAAAGAAAAAAATAGTTTGACACAGTTTCCTTCAAAATACATTATTATCGAACTGATAGCTGACAAAACCGTTAATTATTCAAACAATTACTGTGTGTGAGTGGTGGAAAAGTATACAAACACTGTCGAAATGTCCACAAATTTCAATTCAAGCATTGCTGTGAAACACATGATCGGCAATTACGGTTTTGGGTCATCAGGGAAGTCAAGTCTCATATCAGAATTTTTAATTTTGAGAATAAACGAAAAACTAAGTGTAGATTGCTGAAAAGTCCAACAATTTTTTCTCCGATAAGCTGAAAGTGTCGCCTTGTTATGAGTTATTCAATCCTAAACTCAAACAATAAATTTTTGCTAGTTCCAGAGCTTGTAGGCTGTATAGCCGGTACCGAGGCTATGAACAGATGGTTTCTGATGGAAGACAAAACTTATGAAATACCCTATTTCAAACAAATTCCAGCGTTTGAATCCTCGTGGCAAGGCCCCTAGCCACGGTATATTTTTGCTGGTTGTTTTGTAATAAATCTAATGATTTGCTAAAATTCTGGTCCTGTGGAAAAAAACAACAATTTTCAAAACGAAAACTTTGGTTTTCGCTGTTTTTAAAGCCTTAAAAGAGTAATCTTGTATGTATCCTGTATGTATCGATATATACTGTTACCGTTGATAACAATCTTTTGTTTATAATTTTTGTACCCTTCCCGAGTATATTAAAAAAGTTAGTTTAGGAATGATAAAATCAAAATAATATAAAGTTAAATTCTAGTTCAGATGTACATTTGTAAAAGGCTCTGTAAATATAGTAGGGACTAAATTGTGCCTAAAGTTGTGTTGTCTGTTAGATCAGAAAAAGTATGGTGGTTTCACGTTCTTCTGTCACACACGGATGGTAACCTGGCCGGTGTGTTCGAGGGCGCGATGCCCAAAAGCACGTCTTGAGAGTGACAATCTAACGTGCTACTATGTCCATGGTCACCCTATTATCCCATCCTTACCCAACCAACCTGCGATAATGGCCCAACGATAAGTTGACACGTCATTGGTGGGCCATCATTAAATTGTCATCGACGGACACGGACAAGTGTGGTACGATTTACGATTCCTCATCGCGAGGCGAACAAGAAGTGAGGACCGTGTGCGAAAGTGCCGAGGTTGGGCAACCTGGTTAAGCCCAAGAAATTCTATATCCAAAGATCCGGGGGCTAGGTTGGTTTTCCGAACCATCCGACCGAGTTACCGATTCAGCAATCCGCCTATCCAGGCAAGCAGGCCAGACCGCCCAATCTAAACGTCAATTTTTTCAACCATCCATTCCTATGTCGGCCACGTGTCCGTGAGGAAAATCTGGGTTAATTTGCAAAGGCGTACGCGTCGGTTGACAAAATTATCTGACTCTCGTCAAAACTCTACAACTCTTCCGAAATTAGCCCGGCCAAGGAGCAACCAAGAAACCACGTGTGTTCAAGTGAGCCATCCAAAACACATCCTTATCTGTCCCTACCCAAACCAGATCCGTTGGGCCGAGTATCCACACAGCCTGGAAAGCCGGTTAACTAAGTCACCTAGCGAAGCCGTCAAACAAATCCGCTGGACCATATTGTGAAACCGCCGATTCCTGCCGTTTATCTGAATTGGGCAACTCAGCATTTATCTTAATCCGTTCATCAGGCCATCGAACCGGACCAAACGTCCATCGTAGCGGACTACCGGGTCTACCGGAGTATCGGGTCGTCTATTAGGAATTCCGTCAAGCCGAGACAACAAAACATCTTGGCCACCCGTCTCACTAAGCCACCTTGGACGGGAGGTCGAATGCGGTCGATTTGGCCCGAGGAAATATTCGAGGTGTAACCAACCGTTGCCGACAGAAAACTAAGGCAACCAAACGACCCAAACTCCCTTCAACCAACTTTCATCAACCAACTATCTTCAATCTACCCTCTACAACCAACCTTCTTCAACCAACCATCTTCACCTTCAATCAACCATCTTCAACCAACCATATTCGATCCATCCTCTACAACCAACCATCTTCAATCAACCCCGAAGCTCCACCATTCCGTAACATGCAGCACGGCCACCCTTCCCACAATTAGTATGTGTCTAAGAATAATGTAAGATAAAATCAAAAATAAGTAAAATTTCACATCTTTTTTCCGTTTGAGCCGATATACCTCGGAAGGGTGGTTACTAACGAGCCTATAGTAAACAAAGAGACAAAATGTCACGATTCGAATTTTTGATTTTCTGTCAGTGAAATTCCAATCGAGCAAAACTAAGCAGTCTTAATGGCAGCCCTACAGCAGAGTTGCAAGCTCATTATTTCGAAAGGGATCAGATTGCGCCACTTTGTTTACTACAGTTTCTTACCACTTTAGTATCTTAGTAGTCGTTGCTCTACTATGTCAGAATAAAAACCATTATTAAGTTGTTCTCCAAACTAGCAAGGCTTGTTTCTACAAATTGGCGACGAGCAAAATTTTTTTCAAACGCCCCTCAGAAATTTACCAGGACTTATCCAGGATACAGAGTTATCCACAAGCAACTGGAAACTAAGATCTTTGAAATGGCTTGGCCAATGGTAAGTTTTTTTTCTTATCTCTCTGAAACAATTTCATAAAATTTGAAACTGTGTGTGCCAGCTTGTGATGCCATGCGGAATACCTCAGATACAGCTCAAGGTTCTCGAGATGTGGGAAATGTTGCCAAGACCCGGTAAAACGGGAATTTGCCCAAAGTGTGGAAACATTCGATGTTTCCATGCAGTCAAGAATAAATCCTTGGCTGGAGGCGTATTAGGTTCTCGAATTGTGAGAGCTTTCAGCTAACCAAAGTGTGGTATTTTTAACCATGCAGTCGAGTGTAAAGCCTGATTGATAAGGAAATTATAAAAAATAATTAAAATGAGATTTCAATTTTCTTTTTATTTAAATGAACTAACATTGATTTCCAATAAATGTCTACGTAAACCCACCCCCAAATTCATTCGCAAAATTCGAGTTTGCATCCGATTGCCATCAAATTTTCAGGAATTGAAAAATAACTATTAAACTTTATTTTACCATTTTTCTCGTATTCTATTTACAGTCAATACGCAAATGCCCGTATCTTGGCCTTAATCCCGGCCATAAGTTTCTGCACAACCTGTGAATCAATCGTTTTTTGCATGTGAACTTTTCTTCAGTTCCTCGACTGTCTTCACTACCTTAGGTCGTTTAAGAAGGTGCTGCTCATAATCGCTGCTTCATAAGTACTGGTACTTCTCGATGGTGCGGAGCTCCGGAGTGTTGGGAGGGTTGAACATTCGCGGCATGATATTGATCTTATTGTCCGCATACCTTGCCGCAGCCCTTGGCGTAGAGGATAGCCTTCAAATCTTCTAACTAAGCCAGCGGGCATGAAATCAAATCACGGTCAAGGCACACATAGTACACTTTCGGTGGGTTGGTTGTTTTAGCATTTGTAAGATGCTAGCCATCTTTTCCTCGGAAGATGTACGCTTAAATTTAAGTAAAAGGAATCTCTTCGAGGAAACCTCAAGTTTCATTGAGATCTTATATGTTTTTGTGTTCGTTCACCACTTCAGCACGTCCTTGGAGAAGTGGCATGAGGCCAAATCCGGCCAGAAGATTGTTGGGACGTTGTGGGCCTTCAGGAGAGGAAGCAGCCGCTTCTGGAGGCACTCTTTCATGTACACCTGTCCGTTCATCGTGTTCTGAGTCACTAAAGGTGCACTACGCTTCCCGCACTTGCAGATGGCTCTGCGACGTAGTTCCACCTCCCCGTGGTGCAGAGTGGAAACGTGTCTACAGAAGTGACCAGCTGTAGATGTACGGCCAAGAGAACTACACGTCACACTTGGTACAGTCAGTTGCGACGAGCTGCGTGCCGAGGGTGACAAAACGTGGTGTGACTGGGCACCCTGGTACCAGTGCTCAGTTGCAAGAGGGAGGGGTCGTAACGTGTATCGGGTAGTCGCGACCCCGATATGCGGGACGACCAAATGTTTGGCGAGTTTCGATCGATCTGCCTTTTGGGGAGGTTCCTGGCCCCAATTCGCGGATACGATTGACTCACGACAAACAGAGGGGCCTTGTGCCGTGACATGTGGCGCCCAGTGGATGGGCCTCAGGTTGGGTCTCGAAGAGTCGAGATGGAGAAAAAAGGATATGAGTGGTTATCTCCAGACCCGAGGAGAGGCGAGTTGTTCTCGTCTCGAATTGGGTCAAGAGACGGAACGATCGAGGGCTCTCGAGACACGAGGAGAGGTGGGTATAGACGCCTCAATTCGTGTCAAGAGGAGGAATGTGAGGAGGTCTTGAGTCACGAGGAGAGACGGGTCAAGACGGCTCAAATTGTGACAAGAGACCGAATGTGTGGGACTCGAGTCACGAGTAGCGGCGAACGGACTGCCAACCCGTAAGTCGTGAATCGTGACAAAGAGTGGACGTAAATTGCTGGTGTAGTACGAATAAAACGAGTATTTGCCGTGGAGCGCATTGCGCGAGTATGGTCTCCCATCATGGGTAAAGCCTTCGTTGCTAGGTCCGGATGGGAATTATGGCCAGAGGCCCCAGGTGGATTTTATGGCGTAGGGGTACATAGTATCATGAGTCGTCCAATTGCACCCATGGACCCAGAGTAGCAAACTGGGGGGACGCGGTGGCTCGCCGTGCCTTGGAATGCAATCCGTAAAAAGGATTTACCACCTGGGTGATCAACTAATAAAAAAAAAAAGATGGCTTGCCAAACCAGGAATTTTTTAGTAAAGTGTGCGTACATGCTCCAAAACGCTGAACTTATCCTTGGCCGTTTGAAGTTCGACCTTCACATATGTTTCGTCGTCCATGATGCAGTATTCAACTTTTGTCAGCATGTTGAGGTACAACTTCCTGGCACGGGTTTTGGCGGACTTGTTCTGTTTCTCGTCGCGATTAGGGGCCTTTTGTACCTTGAACGTTCGAAGCCTAGCCTTCGTTTTGGCCTTCTGGACAAAACTTCAGCTTAGGTGCAGCTTCTTAGCTACATCCCGAGCGGAGGCGTTCGGGTGTCGGTTGAAGGCCCCAACTACGCGGTTGTGATTTTTGGTGTTGTACGGAATACTTTTTCCTCCACTTCTGGGCTTCCGATCGGTGGTCAATCGTTCCTCGCGACACCGTGGAATTCACGATTCCCAACGTTTTAGCGATGGAACGATGCGAGAGGTCCTTGTTCTCGTGATGAATGCGCAAGTTTTTATCACGTACGGGCTGTTCTTTCGACTCCATTTCCGCGAATTTTGATCACAGGACTTTAAAACTTGCAGGATGCAAACAATGCTCTATGAACTAAATCCACCTAAATTTTCATTAAATTCTACCCTATGGTTAAAAAATTAGAGCAATTTCATAGTGTGGCAATTTCATCGTGGATACCCTTTATTTATCACCACTAATTTAATGTGGCGCAGGATGAGTGGTAGCTCGCTGGGAAGAATGATGACGGATCATTGATGCCTAGTCGATTGGGAGGTATTCGGTTGTAACTTGTACAACGTTTGTACTTACTGTTATCTAATTCCGAATTACGAGAATTCGATTCTGCGGTTACCTTCATAATTTCGTCAGACGGTTTGTTGATTGAAATCTTCTTGCACTGTGCAAGTTGAGATCGGACTTCTGCGTGTGATCAGGCGTTGGCAAGAAGTTCACTTAGATTCATGGTTTTCATCAATTTCAAAAAGAATAGAAAAAGGGAGAGGTTGTAGTATCTTAGTAGTCGTTGCTCTACTACGTCAGAATAAAAACTATTATTAATGCCTGTCGTAGCCATGCAAGCTAGGCAACCTCACCTAACAAAAACCACAACCGATTCCTTAATCGGATTAAATCGCGTCTTGTTCTGGTAAAGTTCGTTTCAAAACTGAGGAACATTCGGCTTCTCCAAGTTCGTTTCATACTCTTCAGAGTATTGGTTAAATTTTCGAATTAACGATCTTCCTGAACACTTCCACATGCAAAGCATTTATACGCGTCATTACTCCTACATTTAAACTTCAAGTGCAACTCATAAAACTAGAATGATTCATTTCAATAATATATTTTTAAGAAAATTATTTATTTCTAGACATTTTTATATTAATTTTTATTTCCAATATCCTTCTACCACATTCGCTCTCCTCTCTACTCTTACACAACATCCTTTAGCCAATAAATACTTGCTCAAAATATTTCTTTTAATTTTAAAAGAGCGCTTCCTTTTGTTTATCACTTTGCGATAATGTACGGTAATATGGATGGATATGCTCGTTTTGTATACTTCTTTTTTTTTACAAAAATCACACCAAATAATTGCTCTATACAGTTTCTTTATAAAAGATTTTACTGGTTATACTATTGATATGACATTTTAATAGTGGTCTTATAAGTCACTCTTGAATTCCCTCAATCCTCAACGCATTTACTGTAGAAAATCGATTTTTTCGTTTGAGTATATTTCATTTGAAAAACAATTAAATTTATAAGAGATAATAGGAAAATCCTTCGCATTTTTCAGAAAAATGGTTTGAATCTGTTTATTTTTACAAGTGCATACCTCTGTTTGTTTTATCACAAGTCATGATGATGTTAAGTTCTGGAACTTTTTCTGCTGTATTGCTTCCAGTTCACTAACACATGCACCATATTTTCTGGAAGTGTTTTACTACACAATAAAACATCAAATGCCATGCTAAAAACTTGGGTAATTCATTTTGATAAGATTTTTTTTTACACAATACTTTAATTTTTTTTTTATAAAACAGCCTTTTACCACCCTCTCTTCTAATTTCCTCAATCTTCAGCGTAATAACGGTCTACAAATGGTAAGCAATTTTATAAATAGTCATAATCATTGAATATTTTCGGAAATTATCATGATATTACCAATACTTGGAAATACAAACTTTTCAGACAATTTTCAACCTATTTCTCCTTACACATCCATCTGTTAATTTTTATAAAAGTCATGCTGCTGTCTCAAACTTTACTGCTTGTTGCTAGACGAAGAATTGAGCTAACCAGGTCTTGGTGCCTTTGCTAGGGCTTAGATTGAAATTGCTCTTCCCTACGACTGCTAATTTACCATTAAAAATTACCATTCAATAAACATCAACTGATAAAATTTCCATACCTAGTCATTCTTATTAAAGTTATTTTCCGCAGAAGATTAGCTAGATCCTTTCGTTCAGCGAAAATTCTAACCTTACCATGTGTTTTGCCACAGTTTCAAATTAAATCGATTACATCTAAAGATTCACTGAATTGTTCGTCATCCGTTTTGGTGAGAATAACCTCGTTTCTCACACAGTACGTTTCCACTCACACTATCACACTATCGTTCCGATGACAATCGCATTTTCTCATGTGTTTTGCTATAAATATACTTTTTTTTTTTATTAGTATTGGAACAAATAATTAGCTGAGTCCTTCCGTTCAACAAATTTTACACATGTTTAGCTTTATTTAATGTGTCCTGTCACACATTTATTTAATGAAGAATTGCACCAGAACTTTGCTGAGTCCTTCCGTCCAGCAAAAATTATGAACTGTACCATGTGTACTGCCACACATTTTTTTTAACATTTCGCTGAGTCCTTCCGTTCAGCATTTCAAATATTTTTAATGTGTCCTGCCACACATTTACCAAACAACATTTCACAATCAAGCTGAGTCCTTCCGTTCAGCTAATTGATTTATTTTACAATGTGTTCTGCCACACATTTTTTTTTACATATTGCTGAGTCCTTCCGTTCAGCATTTACAATTATTATTTTTCAATGTGTCCTGCCACACATTTACTAAACAACACATTAACAATCTAGCTGAGTCCTGCCGTTCAGCATTTTTATTTTACTTAGCTGATTCCTTCCATTCAGCTAAAATTTAGACATTACACTTTGTGTCCTGCCATACATTCACGAAATAAAATTTCTAAAATGTAGCTGTGTCCTTCTGTACAGCATACATGTACCTACATTTATCTTATCGTTTTCCATTCCACCGCGACTCAACGCACGAGCCTTTTTTCGCAGCAATTTTACAACGGCACCATGTCGCATATTGTCTGTTTGCACTAATGTTAACTCATGTAACACCAATCAATTACGGATTAAACAAATCACACGCACGTTTCTTTCAAAACCACATTGAATATTTTCATGTCCATTATAAGGGAGCATATGATGCGCCATTGTCGTAGCCATGCAAGCTAGGCAACCTCACCTAACAAAAACCACAACCGATTCCTTAATCGGACTAAATCGCGTCTTGTTCTGGTAAAGTTCGTTTCAAAACTGAGGAACATTCGGCTTCTCCAAGTTCGTTTCATACTCTTCAGAGTATTGGTTAAATTTTCGAATTAACGATCTTCCTGAACACTTCCACATGCAAAGCATTTATACGCGTCATTACTCCTACATTTAAACTTCAAGTGCAACTCATAAAACTAGAATGATTCATTTCAATAATATATTTTTAAGAAAATTATTTATTTCTAGACATTTTTATATTAATTTTTATTTCCAATATCCTTCTACCACAATGCCGTTTTCGTTTTCTCCACTAGCGCGGGGCAAAACTTTTTTCTGAATAAACAAAAAGAATTGTCACCCTGGATGATGCAAATATATGGTTGCTATACTCACCCTTATGCTTACCCCCAACACTGACAATTTCTAGGGGTTGCAACCGCCTGCTTGAGGTTCAAACCTCGGGCAAAACTAGTGAACTTCTGAATAATAAACGAACATAATAACAGCAGTTAGGGCAAAACTCGTGGATAACTAGGTTGATACTGCTAATAAACGAAAACGCTATAAGTTGTTCTCCAAACTAGCAAGGCTTGTTTCTACAACCACTTAAATTAATTTCTTCTTCCTCTCAATGGCTATGGGTGGGTCATTTCTAAGTTAGCCAACCCTGGGATTACGAATCGTCTGGGCTAGCCGTACGTAATAATACTAACCGGCTATACTTGAAGTTCAATCTCATGATGGTTTTGTTTGGTTTATGGCAGATTTTTGCAGATTTTTCCAGCAGGCATTCCATTAAAAACCCTTTTAAGTGGCTTAAAAATAATCAAGTTTTGTTAATTTCGATACAGCTGTATTCACTAAACTAGGGATACCATACGTACTCTTTTAAAAGTACATGTACTCTTTTCCGATCGAAAAATGGATTTAAAAAAACCAATACGATTGAGAATTTTAAAACGCTAAAAAGTCACCTGATGTAACACAACGGAGGAAAAAGACTTTATCTCGTAAACCAATGCATAGAAAAAACTTTCATGAGTTGCGGCGGCAAAGTCCGGCGGTATATAGTATGTACTACAAAGGTAAAATTTAACCACTTAAAAGTTGTTACAAAAACTATTGAAAAAGTTTTTCCAAACGATATGACACAACTCTGAAATGGGTCATATATAGATTTTATTTTTTTTAAATTGATCGTTTTTGCATTTTTGGTTATTTTTCATGTCTGTTATATGTAATTGATGAGTTTTGGGGTATACAAGTTCCGCTTAGTTTTTGCTTCGCTTAATGAAATCGCTTAATCGTGTTAGTGCAGTTTTGGCAATCAAGAAATAGATCATCATTTCATAATAGGTTATAGCCGATCAAGTTGGCGATTCGCTCTTAGAATTAGAGATCGCTAACAAAAAAACAGCATCCAGTGGTTTAATTACCATTTGATAACTTCGACTAAGTTTGCGATTTATTCAGCTATACAAACTTTTCAGTTAGCGATTCCGAACACTAACCTATCGAAGAAATTGGTAAGCACAAAATTGATTGCATAAATTAAGGCGGAACAGCAATGCGATATTTTCAAAAATTTGGTTAAGGTGATTTTGACTGGAAGGTCCGTGTTAAGATTTATATTCATAACCTAATATAGTAACCCTAACAACGTAGCATACAGTTAACTTTCCTTCATGATGGCATCACTGACCGGTCAGTTCTACATCCGGTCCTTTCTATAAGTTCACTTCTCCTACAACCAGTGTTCAGTTCGGACGTACAGCATAAAAGTGTGAACATATTAAGTGGTCTATTCGAGCCGGATACAAATATAGGGTAATTATTATATTTTTTTTAAGGTTTTAGGTGAATGATTGAAAATTCAACAAGAAATTGCAATATTGGATTGCAAATTAAAAGATATTGACATAGGGTCAATAATTATGATGGCCTTTAATATAGGATTAAAGGATTATGAAGCACTCACCGATTCGATATTGGGTCGAATAATGTTACAAAGTTGATATTGGATCATGCGTCAGAAAATGTGGACATTTTGACATTGGGTCAAAATATCTTTAAATATGAATTGGCAAGAGTCGATACTGGGTCGGCATAAACCAAGCTGAATGCTTCGAAAAGTAAAATCACTTTCTCACAATATGGCGTTGATGTGGCTGTTGTAGGGACAGCCTGGAATGAATTTTCTTTGCTCTTCAGAAGCAAGCAGAAAACATGAAGCTACTTCAAAATGGCGTTAAATGGCCGTACATTGGGTAGGCTAATTCAGAACGAAATGGATAACGAAACATGCCTGAGGGAATTCATCTGAATGAATTGGCCCGAAAACTGAACGAAGCATAAATTCCTAAAAGTATCATAGCAAGCGTAGCCGTTGCCTAGCAACCTACGACCGGTCTGTCCACTCACGTGTGAATTTTCAATCATTCGGCAAACAGAACAGAACCGGAGAAAATATGCGTTTCTTCGAAACAATCTAATCTTTACCTCAACGATTTACAGTCATGTCTGATAACGAGAATCAAACCAGCACATGGTGTGTCGAAATTGAGTCGCAGGTTCCCTATGATCAACCAGAAGCAGAAGTTGATTCGGAATCTTCCGACAAACAAGCAGTGGAGGTGCTCCCACCGGACGTGAACAAACTCATTATTCAGCGGAATCACTCGGGCAACAGGATCACGCACATTATTGATACCATCAATGCTTTCCAGAACGACGTCGTTCTACTAGAAACCAGGCGTGATATGTTAAAACAATGCTACAGGACCTATGACAATGCGCAAAGCTCGTTAGAGCAATCCATTCCAGATGAAATGGAAGCTCGCGACAGCATCGAACTAAAGTACATTGCCGGATTGGCTACGTTCGAAAAATTGATTGCGAGTCTTAAAAAAGCAGAAACTACTTCTGGCCAACGAGATTCAGTAAGGTTGCCTACAATTGATTTGCCAATCTTTACTGGAGCGAATGATCAATGGTTAGAATGGATTGATAAGTTCAATTCACTTATTCACAATCGACCGTTACCTATTATTCAAAAATTTGAATATTTAAAGGTTTCCCTTAGAGGATCAGCGTTGGCAATAGTTGATTCACTTCCAACTACCGAAGGAAATTATAAAATAGCCTACGACCTTCTTTATAGAAGATACAATAACCCAAAGCAATTGGTTCAACAGCATATTCGCCAACTATTCGAACTAAAGCCTATGGAATCAGAATCAGCTGCTGGCCTGCGAGAGCTCTTTGACGCAGCAAGAAAACATCTTCGCTGTCTGGAATGCTTAGCCCAACCGGTACAGACGTGGGATGCGATGCTGATACATCTGATATCTAATAAATTGGATCCTGCAACAAGGCGTCAATGGGAAACAGCGGCCTCCGGGATTTCTCCACCAACATACGAGCAGCTTGAAGGTTTTGTTCTGGATCGTTGTCAAGTTATTGATGCGATGCCAATAAAGCGCAAGGCAACAGTTGAGCATCAGAGCGGTCCACCTAAACGTGTGAAAACTGAAACAAGAGCGTTTGTGGTGAAATCAAATCAGAACAAATGTGCTGCTTGTAAAGGTAATCACTTCTTGGGCGTTTGTGACGGTTACAGGATGAAATCCGTCGATGAAAAGTTTCGATTGGTCAAACGGTTTGGTTTATGCTTCAATTGCCTGGCATCCAATCATACAGCTGAATCATGTCGAGGAGGACTATGCCGAAAGTGCAAAGGCAGACACCACACATCACTGCACCGGGATAACAACCGTACCTTGAATGAAAATCTTAAGACTAAGCGAGAGTAAATTACCATAACATGACTACATAATTAATTCATTGGTTAATTGTTCGAATAAAATTATATATTTTAGAAAATGGAAACATGTGTTCTGACTCAGCACTGTGCGTGCTACCCACTGCCTCGATTCTAGTACCATCTAAAGGAAAATTATTGGCATGCCGAGTGTTGCTAGACTCTGGGTCCCAATCTAATTTTGTAACACAGTCTTTCATTAAACGCGCTGGTTTATCCACTGAGCCTACTAATATCAACGTCCGAGGTTTCGGAAATTCAACTAAGTCGATTCAAGAGAAAGTCAATGTACAGTTGAGAGCCAGAATGTCTGTTTTTCAAAGAACCGTCAAGATGCTAGTTACAGATTTTATAACGGATCCTGTGCCCAATAACGACATTGAAATTGATAGTTGGGCGATGCCAGACTTAACACTAGCAGATCCTGAGTTTTATCTTTCTCGACCAGTTGACATGCTGTTGGGAATTACTGTAGTAATGGAAATTTTAAAAGATGGAAATCTTGAAATCAGTCCCCATTTACCACACCTTCAAAACACCCATCTCGGATGGATAGTGGGTGGATCTGTAACCAAAATGAATGAGAATCAATTAATTAGTCAAATAATTAATGATAATACGTACAACTGTTTAGTTCGACCGTGGACGGAAGAAGAAAATCAATCGGAGCTGTTGTTTCAGGAAACAACAACTAGAGAACCATCCGGAAGGTTTATCGTTAGACTGCCACTAAAAGAAAATTACAAACTATTAGGAGAGTCCAAGAATCTAGCGTTGAACAGACTCTTAAAACTAGAAACTCGCTTTGACAAAGACTCAGAGTTACACAAACAATATAATGAGTTTATGTTAAATTACCTTGAAATGGGCCACATGGAAAAGGTTTCAGACATGGATCTGATAATCGATCAACCCCATTTCTATTTCCCCCATCACCCAGTCTTGAGACCTGACAGCACGTCAACCAAATTGAGAACAGTGTTCAATGGTTCAGCCGCAACATCTAGCGGACTATCTCTCAACGATGTCCTTCTAACTGGACCCACGATACAGCAAGATATTTTCAATATCCTACTCAGGTTTCGGTGCCATAAATTTGTGCTGACTGGCGATATCCAAAAAATGTTTCGTCAAATAATGGTTCACAAAGATGATAGAAACTTGCAGTTGATATTATGGCGTTTCTCTACTGAGCAAGCAGTCCACACATATCGACTTAACACAGTTACGTATGGAACTTGTTCAGCTCCATACCTTGCGGCTCGGTGCCTGCACCAGTTGGGCAAAGAATTTCAGCAGGTGTACCCAGAAGCATGCAAAATTATCTTGAACGATTTTTACATGGATGACGTAGTAACGGGTCATGAGGATAACATCGAATTGATGAGGATAAAACAGGAGCTGGTAACTATCTTTACCAGTGCAGGATTCGAGCTACATAAGTGGAAATCCAATGAAAATTCTGTTACTGTAAAATGTGATGGGGATGAAATTTCCAAAATTCTGGGCATTCTCTGGAACACGACCAGCGATTCTCTTGGGTATGCAAAAGATATCGATGAGCAAGTTGGCACCACCAAACGCAACATCCTCTCGGAAGTTCAAAAGATCTTTGATCCTCTTGGCATTGTTAGTCCGATCGTGGTCCTAGGGAAGATAATTATGCAAGATATATGGTCAATAAAGGTCAAATGGGATGAAGAACTACCTACAAATATCATCAGTGAATGGAAACGGTTTTGTTATCAACTGAAGGAGATAGAACGAATCGAATTTCCAAGACACGTAAGATCCAAAGCCAAAATTGTAGAAATTCACGGATTTTCAGACGCTGCTAAACGAGCTTATGGGGCAGCAATCTACATCCGCACTGTGAGTGAAGACGATAGTGTCAAAGTAAGCTTGCTATGTGCGAAATCTCGTGTTACACCCACCAGCGAAAATGGCAATTTAGAAGACGTTACCATACCAAGGATGGAACTGAGAGCAGCCTCCTTGTTGGTTGATCTAACAACAAAAGTGATGGACTCGTTGTCAATTCTTATCAATGGAATACATTACTGGACAGATTCTATGGTAACCCTAGAGTGGATACGTAATCCGAACAGATCAAGACCTGTGTTCATAAGTAATCGTGTTAAGGCTATAAATGAAAAAACCTCAATAACTTCCTGGCATCACGTGCGTTCCAAAGATAATCCGGCGGATTTAATATCGAGGGGAGCATCGGCACGAAAACTTTTCGCTTGCACTAACTGGTGGAACGGTCCAACTTTTCTAACGGAGCATAATCAAAATTGGCCACTGGAAGGCAATACAGCGGTTTGTAGTATGGTAACAACTCAAGAAGAGGTTACAGAAGAAACGGTACCATGTTTTGAAGAAATTGAAAAAATTTCCAGTCTTATGAAACTTCAAAAAGTAACCGCATACTGCTTAAGATTCATTAATAATAGTAAATTAAAAGAAGAAGATCGCTTAAAGGGTGAAATAACTCTCAAAGAGGTTGGTAAAGTGAGAGAAAGATTCAAATTAGATATCACATTTTTTTTAATTTTCAGATACGAGTAGCTCACAAGAAGATCATTGTGTGGACTCAATGGAGATACTATGAAAAGGAAATGTCATGTCTTACCACAAACAAACTGATTCCGAGCAGCAGCACACTGTTAACACTTAATCCCTTCGTCGACAGCGACGGACTGATGCGCGTAAGAGGGCGCATTCAAGCAGCCGGAGTCTCGTACGACCAGCAGCATCCGATTATCTTGCCTCCCAAATCTAATTTAACTCTCACAATAATTCGCCATTACCATACCATTAATCTACATGTTGGCGTGCAATCACTACTTTATTCGATAAGATTGAAGTATTGGATCCCTAAAGGGAGAAGCCTTATACGAAAAACCGTTCGTCAATGTGTCACTTGTTTTCGCCAAAATCCAGAACCAAGTTCACAGATTATGGGAGATCTTCCAGAAGTACGCCTGAGCCCTGGGAGACCATTTAAAGAATGTGGTGTAGATTTCGGAGGACCATTTACAGTAAAAGAAAACTTCGTTCGGACTCAAAAGACGTTGAAGGTGTACGTAGCCTTATTCATTTGTCTACGCACGCGTGCAGTCCACCTTGAGTTGGTGAGCAGTTTGACCAGCACCGCTTTCATCGCAACCTTGTGAAGGTTTTCGGGAGTAAGAGGTAGGAGTAGTGTTATATACTGCGACAACGCTACCAACTTCACGGGGTCGAAAAATGAATTGAAACGACTAACCGACGAATTCAAATCTCAAGTGGAACCCGGTGTCCAAAAGTTCTGTACCATGGAAGGCATCGATTGGAAATTTATCCCACCAAGATCACCTTCATTTGGAGGAATATGGGAGGCAGGCATCAAAAGTGTCAAATCGCATATGCGCAGAATACTTGGGTCTAATGTACCCACATATGAAGAACTATTAACGTTATTCAAGCAAATCGAAGGGTGTCTGAACTCTCGGCCCATATCTCCTATGTCCACTAATTCTGACGATCCAATTCCGTTGACCCCGGGTCACTTCCTAATAGGTGAACCGCTAACAGCACTTCCTGATGATGTTGACATTTCTAGCTCACAGAAAACCTTTTATCGTTTAGAGCAAGTTCAGAGAAATGTACATCTATTTTGGAAAAGGTGGCAAAGAGAGTATTTAAATAATCTGCAACAACGTACTAGAAAATTGTCTAAAGTCAAACCCGATCTTCTTATTGGAAAGTTATGTTTGATAAAAGAAGACAATCTTCCTCCATGCGTCTGGATTACTGGTAGAGTAACAGCCGTACATCCTGGACCAGACGGCCATGTAAGAGTTGTCACTTTAAAAACAACTAAGGGAGACATCAAAAGATCAGTTGGAAAACTGTGTCCACTTCCTATCGAATAGCTTTGTCGGCGGGGGGAGTATGTTAAGATTTATATTCATAACCTAATATAGTAACCCTAACAACGTAGCATACAGTTAACTTTCCTTCATGATGGCATCACTGACCGGTCAGTTCTACATCCGGTCCTTTCTATAAGTTCACTTCTCCTACAACCAGTGTTCAGTTCGGACGTACAGCATAAAAGTGTGAACAGTCCGAAGATACTAAGTTTAAAAAAATGCAACTGAAACAACTTCGAAAATCAAGATAATCACATTAAGTTACGACCGAGAAGAATGAACTCGGCGTCAAACTTGGGTAATAGCTTTTCAAGATTGAAGTGCGGTTGTAACACTTTGCCCGGTAATTTCAAACGCTTCAAATCTGCATGCTACTTATTAGAATAGATTTCATTTAGGTTAGGATAAGGTGGTCGCTTCCGCTCAAATATTCCCCGTCTAATGGTGCTTCAAAACGAGTCCATCGTTCTAAACAGCATCAAACACACATTCGGGTCAGAGAAAAACGGAACCATAAAACCATTAATAGCGACCGCCAAACGTTAAGCTCCAAACCAAAACCGCACTATTATATACAAAATCGTTTTTGCTTTGCATATTCCGACATCAATTTCCTACGGATACCTTCCCAGAGCTAGGGCAGACGTGTCTTCCTGGTTCCATCCGGAACACTTTTCTATGGGAACGATTGTGTGGCGTTATCTTTATTATTATTATTATATTGCCGTCGCTCGTTCTTACCATCATACATATGCTGAAACTGGTCTACTAGTGCGAGCTGGTCCATCGCCATTTGATGATCCTGTTGATTGTGATGGCTAAGGATTGAGAAAAAGTACTCTCAATACAATATCTCGGTTGGAGGCAGTTTCATGGAACTTTGTTGTCTTTACAATCTCGTTGATAGCAACAAAAAATAGTTTGAAAATGCAAATGGTATGAAAAATAAATGTTTAGAGTAGATAAACATTCAACAAAATATCACATTTATTCATAATCAATAATGTAATAAAAGAGAAATTTTTGGTTTTATAATACTTTAGAGAATCAAATTAGAAATATTTGGCATCGATACATTGTAGCAAATCAGGCCTTTATTCCAGTAAATTCAATAATGAATCAAACACTCCTACGTCAATGATGGATCTGTCATTCTGAAGGAAATTGAGTAGGTTGAATTGCACGAAGCTGAATTATTTCAATAAAGGTATCAACATAATTCAATTCAAAACGCCTTCAACAGTCAATTTCATTCATTCAGGAGCGAATGCAGAAAAGTTGCGACCGATTCGAAACCTCCGAGAGCTTTGAGAGCCAATTCCAATTCGGATCAGCTCAATATGTTTGGCTGTCGGATGAACAAACGATAATCGTCCCGCGAGGTATCAAATCACTGATACTGAAATCCACCGGAGTCGGCAGACTAAATAACCGTCAGGCATAATTTTGCTATGAACTCAACCTCGTTTCAGACGGATGATTTCAATCAACATAATTCGGCAGAGGAAATTGATAAATGTAATGAGAGCTTCCGGCAAACCAGTTAGAGTCCATGGCAAATCCAGCAGCTTGGCGAAATGTATCTAAGTTCAGTTTTTATGTGTTGTTTTTGTTTGCGTTGAGATTTATTAATGCCAAAAAATGGGAAGCAAAAATACAGACGAAAATAATAATGTAGACGGTGCTGATTTTGAGATGGGATATGGCCGAAGGTCATGGCGGTGCTTGGATTTCGGAATTCTCTGGCCAAATCTTTCGTCTGAATTAATTGTTGTTTCTTTGGAGGGATCATGCTGGCATTTTGAGGGTGATGACTATGATTTTTGAACCTTAACCTACCTTGAAACTTGCAGAATACCGTCAAACGGGGCATCATGCAACAGCAGGGTTTGATGCAACTTTTTTAAACTACAAAACTTATTCAATTTTTATTTCAATATAATGTAATAAAGTTATTCTTTAATGATAACAAAATGATGATGACATGGTTTCTCACATCGTAAGAAAGTTTTTTTAAAGCTTTTTAATGTCATAGAAAATTTTAAAAAATCGAGCAATAGATGTACAAATTATAACATTTATCGATGTCGTAATAAACATAACCCAGTATGACGGAATGGCATCACCTACAAGCTTTATATTGCTTTTATTTCCTTATACTCACGCTCTTTACGTAAAAATATTTTTCGGACAATCTCCAATTTTTTTAAATAAATAGTTACTTCTATAATTCAGTTATCAGTCTGGGCTAAAATACATCAAAATGCAAATCAAAGATCCACCATTTAAATCTCGTTTCCGTATACTGTAATATCATTGTTTTGCATCATAGGTTTGATAATCTCATAATTTGATTCATCCAAAAATTAATTTTTATGGTTTCAGCTAGTAGAATTGTTAGTAGCTTTTTTACCCCTAAATGTAGGCAGCGCCCTTTACAAACATTTTTGACAGAAAAAATGTAAAATTTAATTCGAACAAAACCAGAAGTTACTGCAATTTATGCGTCATGACATAACAAATATATCAAGAACTATAAAATTTCAAGCTTTTTCATTTGATTTTTCATTAAAAAAAAAGTTTGTTGCAACTTACCCCTTTTTATTAGTAGGGAGGAAATCACATGTTTTTGTAAATTTAAAAATAACTGGTGAGACCTATATTTTTTCTGACTACCGTAAAACGGGGTAATATTGATCACCGGGGTAGCTTTGATCAACATGACATTGTGCCAAATAATCATTACTAACTAAGTTTATAGTTTAAATTTTTGAAAACTCTTTTCTAAGTTTGAATGCCTATTAATTAAGTATCAAATTGGCAAAATTTGGTTTTAATTTCAAATTTGTTTTCTGCTAGTAAAAATTAAATTTCAAAAACTTAAAATATTAATTTTTTCCAAGGCTCGCAAACAAACAGCTCTCCTGATGATATTAAAAAGCATTTAGGAACAAACGGGTTGTTGAATGTGAAAGAACAACTTTTTTTCTTTGTATATGTATGGTTATAGTGCTACTTTTATAGTCATTTAATGATAAATTTTTTATATTTTAAAATAAAGGACGTTTTCCAAGAGTAAGCCCGCATTGGAAAAATGGATAGGAACCCTATTAAATGGTTAACTTTGACGAAAAAATGAAAAAGGTAATAGTGGGTGGGCATTAGAGTGCCCCAAATGACCCGACTTTTGAAAAAGTTATACGCTGCAGGCTAAAATTGATCCTTGGCCTAGTACAAGATCTCATGCCAAATTTGGACCAGATCGGATCACGTTTAGGGGTCGCTCAACGAGCTTGAAGTTTGTATGGGATTTTGAGACATTTTGATCGAGAGAAACATGAAAAACCAGTTTTTCATCAATAACTTTGGTTCCCGTCGGCCGATTTCTTTCAAAAACGGGTTTTCTTAAAGCCTAAATTATGAAAAATATTTCATCCGAAGACTGCATTTCGATAAAAGTTAAGATAAAAAAGTTATTAGGCTTCAAAAATGGGCTAACTTTTTTAACGGTGGTATTCAGCACTGTTAATGAGGAGTCAATATGTTCGACCGCCTCGACTCATTAACAGTGATGAATACCATCCTTAAAAAAGTTAACCCATTTTTGAAGCCTTATCTTAACTCTTAACTAACTTTTTTATCTTAACTCTAATTGAAATGCAGTCTTCGGATGAAATATTTTTCAAAGTTTAGGCTTTAAGAAAACCCGTTTTCGAAAGAAATCGGCCGACGGGAACCAAAGTTATTGATGAAAAACTGGTTTTTCATGTTTCTCTCGAACAAAATGTCTCAAAATCCCATACAAACTTCAGGCTCGTTGAGCGACCCCTAAACGTGATCCGATCTGGCTCAAATTTGGCATGAGATCTTGTACTAGGCCTAGGATCAATTTTAACCTGCAGCGCGTAACATTTCACAGGTTTTGAAATTCCCATACAAATTTGGGGCAGTCTAGTGGGCATTAGACTGCCCCAAATTTGTATGGGAAATTTAAAACCTGTAAAATGTTATACGCTGCAGGCTAAAATTGATCCTGGGCCTAGTACAAGATCTCATGCCAAATTTGGGCCAGATCGGACCACGGTAAGGGGTCGCTCAACGAGCCTGAAGTTTGTATGGGATTTTGAGACATTTTGTTCGAGAGGAACATGAAAAACCAGTTTTCCTTCAATAACTTTTGTCTCCTACGACCGATTTCTTTTGAAAACGGGTTTTCTTAAAGCCTAAACTATGACAAACATTTCATCCCAAGATTTCATTTCAATTGAAGTTAAGATAAAAAAGTTATTAAGCTTCAAAAATTGGCTAACTTTTTTAAGGGTGATATTCATCACTGTTTTAATGAGGCGACAAAATGTCCCACCAGAACACTCAATGTGAAATGCATGCCGTTTCGTCAAATAATGACCGATTTTAACCATTGTTGTTGCGCTCGATTGCAACTTTTGATGTTTTTCTAATATTTGAGTTTGGATGATATTCACTTGATAGTTCGGAAAGAAGTAAGGACGGAAAAATGCTTGACAATTTAAAGA
The DNA here is from genome assembly GCF_029784155.1 of Uranotaenia lowii. NCBI lineage: Eukaryota > Metazoa > Arthropoda > Insecta > Diptera > Culicidae > Uranotaenia > Uranotaenia lowii. Next base: position 187,718,441 of record NC_073693.1, on the reverse strand, counting down.
AAATTGCATAACCACAGGGGCTTAGGAACATGACTGGACGATTTGTGATGCCAATAAAAAAAACCAGTATTTAATTAATAGTTATTAATTAGTTCCCGTCAGCCGATTTCTTTCAAAAACAATTTTTATAAAAGCCTAAACTATGATAAATATTTCATCCGAAGAGTGCATTTCGATAAGAATTAAGATAATAAAGTTATTAGGCTTCAAAAATGGGCTAACTTTTTTACGATGGTATTCATTACTGTTAATAAGGCTTCAATATGTTCCACCGCCCGACTCATTGACAGTAATGAATACCATCTTTTAAGAAAAACCGTTTTGAAAGAAATCGGCCAAAGGGAACCAAAGTTATTGACGAAAAACAGGTTTTTCATGTTTCTTCCGAGCCAAATGTCTCGAAATCCCATACAAACTTCAAGCTCGTTGAGCGACCCCTTACCGTGGTCCGATCTGGCCCAAATTTGGCATGAGATCTTGTACTAGGACTAGAATTAATTTAAGCCTGCAGCCTGGGCGGGGTTTATGTTTCATCTTTTCTAATCGTTTCAAATCTATTCAGAATGGTTGTTACTCTCAGACTCAACCGCCAACAATTTTCTTAGATCGAAAAACACATGGACCAACGCTTAATGATGCCAATAAAATGATAATTTTTTTGAAAAGAGTTCCTTTTACATTTTTCTCACGTTTCCATTATATTAGCTGTGCTTTCTTTTGATAGAGAATGAGGGTGAATCTTTTTATTGGCATCACAAATCGTCCAGTCATGTTCCTAAGCCCCTGTGGTTATGCAATTTTCTTTAAATTGTCAAGCATTTTTCCGTCCTTACTTCTTTCCGAACTATCAAGTGGATATCATCCAAACTCAAATATTAGAAAAACATCAAAAGTTGCAATCGAGCGCAACAACAATGGTTAAAATCGGTCATTATTTGACGAAACGGCATGCATTTCACATTGAGTGTTCTGGTCGGACATTTAGTCGCCTCATTAAAACAGTGATGAATATCACCCTTAAAAAAGATAGCCAATTTTTGAAGCTTAATAACTTTTTTATCTTAACTTCAATTGAAATGAAATCTTGGGATGAAATGTTTGTCATAGTTTAGGCTTTAAGAAAACCCGTTTTCGAAAGAAATCGGTCGTAGGAGACAAAAGTTATTGATGAAAAACTGGTTTTTCATGTTCCTCTCGAACAAAATGTCTCAAAATCCCATACAAACTTCAGGCTCGTTGAGCGACCCCTTACCGTGGTCCGATCTAGCCCAAATTTGGCATGAGACCTTGTACTAGGCCCAGGATCAAGTTTAGCCTGCAGCGTATAACTTTTTCAAAAGTCGGGTCATTTGGGGCAGTCTAGTGGGCATAGGAGAACGTGTGAAGGTAAAATTTCATTCGTATTTTGAAGCTAAAAATACTTAGCAATTGTTCAAACTTTTGCCCCTAAATGTATGCAGCATCATTGTTCTTTTTCCGATTATAAATGTTTTTAAAAGAAAACGTTAAAAACTTGGTAAAATTGATACACAAGCATATTTTGATGGCGTTTTGTATCTTTTATGATAAAAAAAACTCGATAAAACCGTAAAAATAGAGACTGATCAATGTCACCCCAAAGCATCAAATTCTGAACAGAGACTAAATCGATTTTTAAATCAAATTTAAAGTAGTCTAATAAATTTCTGCAACCATGTTTTACGTTTATAGGAGCCCAGTACTGGTTTTAAAAATATAAAACATGCCACATTCCCCTTAACAGAAAAAATAATCGAAATATATTGAAAAAAGTGATCAATCTTACCCCGGATTACGGTACGTCAAATTGATGTCCCATCAATCTCAAAACTTTCGATGTACAAGTGGTATGATTATCTGTGGACATTAAGTTTTTAGAAGCCATTGAAGTTGAAATGTTGTTGAAAATTTGAATGCAGGTTTTTGATCAATTAAATCTCCTGGAATTTAACTAAACGTCGAAAAATGTTCAAAGCTAGTCACCAAAATTTTACCAGAATGTTTATTTCAAGCTTTTTCTTCCATTTTTCGCCCTAAACATTAATTCTGTCTATCAAAGTCACTTGAGCCAATGTGCCTTTAATGTACAGGTCATAAAACAAGTGGTTAGATTCAACTTACTTAAAATACCGTACTGTTCTAATTTTTTTATTTGACTTTCGTCCACAGCTGGGAAAATCTTCAATCCAAGCCACGTTTGGATCGTTTTTATTTCATTCACCCCTAGCGCAAAGGGACAGTTCTTTTTCAACGGTTATAGTTGCTCTTTTATTTCAAGAAAACTAAATACGACGTACAATCAGATGTTTCAAGCGTTCAAGCTTTGAAATTGCTTCAGAGATTTCAAATCGTTCAAAAAAAAAAAAAAACTATTCTCTAACAGTACTAGAGTGAAATTTTCTCTCATCGTTTTGATTCGAGTCTTTTGTGTGGGGATTTCATTAATGCTCTCTTTGGAAAAAAAAAATCAGAAACCAGCTTCAATAGAAGTGACGAAAACTGTGAAGCGTAATTAAGCTTTCAAGCCAGAACGCTTTGGGACATCCCACCAAGAGCAGCCAATCATAACGAATTGCAGCTGAATGGTCTGGTCATGCTTAAATTTCCATTGCCATGCTGGGTGTTGTCTCATCATCGGAAAACCTCAAGATAACTTCTCTGCTGCGAAGCATAACATTGGGACTGTGTGTAGGGCAAACTGAATCATTCGTTCAAAGGTTTTGGGTACTTTGGTTTGCACTAAAATCATTATTTGAAAATTTACGGTTTTAACGAGCGTTGGATTCTTTCACTATTCCGGGTAAACTTTTTATTCTCTACTCTACATATTCATTTTTTTTTTTTCAGATAAAATCATCACTTCACCAACGAAATAATCAGTTGTCAATTGCCATTTTGCCAATTGCTTTTTTTTCAATAATTGATACATTTGGAAAGACTAAACGTAATGAACTAACAAAACAGTTCACGTTAGGCATTAAGTAGTTTTAAATACTGTAATACCTAACAGTTGTTTGAATCGTCTAGACCGAGATATTTAAATTCTCTCCACGTGTGGAATACGTTTTTCTGCTTTAACAAATTCACCTACCGATCAAGTAAATAAACACACTCCGCTCCTAGAATTAAACTTTTAATTAAACCCCCAAATGAAAACCAAACACATCAAATTTTACCTCACTGTGGATTATTGACTGGAGGTTGTGTAACCATTTTTTTCCCAGGATACCTTCATCTCGTCCGTTTGTTTCGTTATGATTCTTTAGCCAGGGGCAAAAAGTGGTTGCATGAAAACAGTTTCCAATCATAACTTTCAGAGGAACCTGGTAAATGACTACAGCAGATCATAAATTGAGCTGGGTAGAGTAGGTAAATTATTAGTCTGCTGAAACATCCCCGTCATATTCAAATTATGTACCTTACCTATTTTTTCGAAAATCGTTCACAAACATTGTTCAAGAAACCTTCTGGTTGGATGTTTGTTGCATACCCTACAGGCGTTTTTAGTTGGAACTTGTCTTTTGCTCCATAAGTTAGTAGATTTTTGCAATAAGTCGCAAATTTTATTTCTTGCATTTGGTGCCATTTAACTTATTTCTTAGCCTTAAGTTGAAGCGCATGATGAAATTCTCAAACGATACATAAATGTTATTGAAGAAAAGCCTTCAAGCACGATACATTTAATCATAAAATTGGACTTCATTTTTTAGCTTTTCAATTTGTCTCTCAAGAGGTTATCGATTGCTATATTTCAACGGCATTTCAGCAGCCCTCATACTGAGAACCTTTTAGAATATCGAAGTTTGTTTAAAGCAGACGTGCACCCACCCTCTGAAGCATCGAAATGCCAATTCGTGCTCGAAAAGTTTTCTCATTTCAACCTCCAGTTGAAGGCAAAACTATGTCTATACACTGAAACGCTTATAGCAGAGAATGTCCCTGATTGATAACAGCTCAGGGCAGAGGCTTATGCTTTCGAATTTCTCACAGGTGTCGTCAAACTGATAGAAAGACGCTTCAGCTGAGAAGTAGCAGGGCGTACAAAAATAGTAGGAAACATCAAATTTATTCAAAAACTTTGAAATATTGATGCCGTAAAATTTTAATAGCTCGTTAGGATGAGATAAACATTCAATACAGAGCGTTTTGCCATCGAAAATAGGCGCTCGAAAAAAAAAAATATTTGTAGCGAGCATTTACAATGAATCACAAAACAAGCTTTTTCATTGATCTTTTTGAAAATATGAATTCTCATGCTCGCTTGCGTATCGCACCTGAGCATTCACGTATTCCACCTGAGTGAACACGATCATAGGCCAATTTTTCCGCTGCTAGACGATATGGTGGAAAAAGCTCCGTTCGGAAAATTTTGATAGCTGTGTGCTTTAATTTATGAGAATGATTCTCACTCTAGTGCGTTTTTTTTTCGTTTCGATATAATTTTATCATATCGACCCCGATGAACTTGAGCGCCCTCCTAATTGGATTAAAATTTCCCACAAGGCACAAGTTTTTACTTGAAATTTCTTTCGGAGGGAGAATCAATTGATCAAATAACTGTCAAATTATTCCTTTGAAGGCTATCGTCGAACACAAAACCCTGCTGAACAATTCCGCGAAGATGGAGTGCTGAAAAATTGATGATTTTTCTTCGAAACCGTAATGAGCTTGTCTCGCGGTGTCGCTCATCCATGGCCACGTGGCGAATTTCCTTTTGCCTTCCGTTTTTTTACTCACTGGCCAACGTAAAGGAAAGTTTTTTCAAGATTTCCAAGGTAAGCAAAGATCAACAATTCATTCTCATCTCAACTTTTTTTAGCTCCTCCGTGAAATGTCCATTTACACGCGAGACTTAATTTGTCATTCAATTTGGATTAGTCTAAAGATGAAAATAAACAACATCGCCACTGAGACGGATTGATACAAAACGAATTAAATTTGGGCAGCACCGCGTGGAAAGTTGAAAATTTCTTTTCTCGTCACGCTGCTTCACGAACAGGACCTTTCACTTTCCACAGCGTTTGCGAATGAAATTGCGATTTTCTGTCCGACCAGATTGATTTTTCTAGTACAATTTGTCAGTCTGATGATTTTCCAATTATTATTCAATTTTCGATTAACGATAAGGATACTTAGGAATCTTACTTTTTTATTCTTATTCTCACAGTCCCTCTTGATTCTTGGGCACAAACTTCAGGGTTCAAAGTTGAAGTTTGCAAAAGGCCGGTTGAAGCACTGATTATTGAACTGATACCAGATATTGAACACTTCTAAAACATGAATTCTTAAAACCATGAATTGCCTTAAGTCGAGCAGTATGTGAAACAGAAATTATTGTGAAATTATCAAAGCTTTTTCTCCCCCTGTAAAAATCCTTCATGAATTTCTGACTAAAGGCTCCACAATCTAAAAATCAACTTACAGTAAGCTTATCAATTAACTACAAATGATGTTATAACAGTCGTTAATAAAATTTAACGACGATTCAGGGATCAGATTAATGTATTATCAAAAACAAAAAAATATGTTAAAAACACGATTTTGATCATATTTTTGTAAAAAAAAACTTAAACAGTGTCAGAAAATAAATCGCGAGGTTGAACGCCAAAACTAGTGGACAGAACGCACCATACCGAAAGGGTGGTAAGAAATTAAATAATGATTATAAAAAATGTAATGATTGAAACATAAAATGTGTAATTACATGTTCATCGTATTTTTGTAAACTAACCAAACTTTGGCAAAGAATCATTTACTAATGCTAAACTTATCGAAAATTTTGCTTTTCAAAATTCACTTTTTCATAGCCTTATAGGTAAAACGCCTTCAGGTAGGCTACGAAATTTAATTTCTTGACTGATATCGCGGCAAACATGGCGGCAGATAATTTTTTCGAGTCGAATATTAGTGCACCTTTTTAAACTCGAACAAGGATTAAGTTTGTTATAATTATGTATTGATATCGTTATTTGGGAGTCAGTAAATAAAAAGAATGGCATTTTGTTTTGATATTTGGGTTTTCTCACAAGTTAACAGCATTCAAAATTTGAGCCTTAAACACGTGGTCTTATGGGCGTTCTGCCCCAATTTTTATGATTAATTTTAGTTGAAATTTGTATAAACTTAGTAAAATACCACAAAATATTGATAGTCTTCCGAAAGTGCATTCGAGTGGAAAAACGCTAAGCTGTAGTTTCATCAGTTTTCCCAGGCCAGTTAACCATGAAACCTTAAATGTAAACCATGAAAAATAACAGGTCTCACGCTGATTCCATTAATCCTTCTGTTTTTAAGAACTTAAGTCGTTTTTGTGAACTTTCCTTCTAATATATGATGAAAAAGCTTGTTTGCTACAATGTAATGAAGAAAAACATCATTCGGAGCCATAGGTAAGTGTATTTTTAAGAAAGAATGGCATGGGTCGTCTTACCCGGCTGGTGCGTGTTGTACAGTTTTCCTTTATGTTTTATACTTAACTAGTATGAGTTAAGGAACTATGAATTGTGTACTCATTTATTCCAATTTGTAAGCTATGAAACTGAATAATTTGAATGATATTTCAACATGGGTGCACGAATATTTTTTATATGTTGGTTATCCACCATGGGTGCACGGTTTCACCGCAGTTTCTGCCTAAGTATGTGTTCACATGCATTCTTAGATTATTAGGTTCGACAAATTTCCAATGCAAGTTTACTTACAGGTATTCCGGCACCCGTGTATATACCTGGCCAGCTGGCAACTGATTGAACATTCTTATTATACAATCATTATCCTTCTAGTGATAAAGCAACGCAAATATATCAGAAACTCTAAATTTTCATACGTGCTCATAAGATTTTTCATTAAAAACAAAGTTTGTTGCAAGTTACCCCTTTTTATAAGGAGGGTGAAATTCGCATGTTTTTAGAAAATTAAAAATAACGAAAGAAACCAAAAATTTATCTAGCTTCGCCAATTTGATGTCCCATCATCCTTAAAACTTTTGATGCATAAGGGGTAGGGGGTAGGATTAACTATGAACATTAGTTCTTTAGAAGCCATTGAAGTTGAAAACTGTTGCATGTTGCCCCAGTTGACGGTACACAAGCAGGACAACGTCATCGTGACTGGGCTTGAGATATAGCTCAGTTGGCAAGTCTGTTGTCTCCTGAGCCGATGTCCACGAGTTCGAGCCCAAGAGTAAACATCGAACACAGTTGTACCGGATAAGTTTTTTAATAACGATCCGCCAACTGCAACGTTGATAAAGTCGCGAATGCCATAAAGGTGGTAAAACGACTATAATCGAAAAAAAAAGTCATCGTGACTGTGCTTGTTGGGTCGCAGGTCGCGCATGCAATATACACGTTGTGATGCTAAGTATATTTGTAAGAAACTTTGCACCAACATTAAGACTATTTTCTTTGTTAACTCGTATTTCACAAAAAAAATGTGTATAAACTTGGCTTAGTGAACGCAGTTGACTCCAATCGACGCTCGCGACTTGTGGGGCGAACCACGCTTGGCCTACTTATGTGTGTTAGTGGATGCAACTCTATCTGTATCTATCACTTCATAGTAGTTGGCCCCAAGGTTACTAGATTACAAGCAAATATAATTGAAACAATATTCACCACACTTATTTTCTTCATATAATGAGAAGGCGACACCATCAGCATCCTCTAGCGGACAAAATGGAAGCATTAATTCGAGAAATTCGTTTAACTTGTGAATAGCGTGTATTCCGACTCGACTTGATCAGGGATGCCAGTTATAATAAATGAAATTGTTTGTTTCTATCCTTGCACCATAAAAATTTTAGTAAATCAACAAATTTTATTGTTTCAAAAAATACATAGATTTGGATGCGCATAAAGTGTTTTTTTAAGAAAAGGATTTTAAATTTAATCGGTCAACTGCTTAACTGTTTATCAAAATTTTGCTTTCTAATAATAGTTAAGGAAAAAATATCACGAAATTTACGTAGAAATATCGTTATTTTCTCTTTACTAGATGACGGGTGTCGCTTTTCAATTTGGCAAAAAATGGGGTTTTAAACGATTCGTATTAAAAGATGGTATTGTTATTGTTTCATGCTAGATTTTTCTTGTTAATATTTGAACGTTTTCAAACAAATTGGTTTATCATTATCTAACTATAAAAATTGTTAGATCATTTATCAAATCCATATCTTAGGTCAAAGGACATTATACCGAGCTTTTATCCAGCAATAACATGACAATAATCTCTCTTGAATGTTTATAATTAATGAATTGATTAAAAAAATCAATGCTAACAAAGCGTTTCAGAAATGCCAGTGCTCCAAAAAAACAAAAAGCTAACAAAAAGCTCCATGTTTTCTGATTATGGACTTGGAATCATGCTTGAGAGACTTGTTACATATCTTCTGAAAAACATGAAAGATGTAAAGGCTGGTGGTGCGAATTTTGAATTCATTTTTTAAATGAGCGGAATTTATTTTTTTTATGTGTTCCTAAACTAAACAAAAAAAGTGATGAAAATATGTTCGGACGGCATCCCTGATAAGCATTTTGACAACTCCAGATTAACATTTTGAAAGGGCACAGATTGATTTTTTTTTTATCATTGAGACAAATGTATGCAACAGAATTGCTTTTTCTTTCAAATTCAAACCAATTGTACTCAAATAAATAAAAAAAAACTCTTTCGATTCGCAATGTATAATCGGAATGCGATATATTTCTTAATGTTTTCCCATCATTAATTTGTGCGCGTGAACGCAAAACAAAAACCTAAACAAATAAAAAATCACAGCTGAAATAGTTTCACAGAAACGATTATCAAGGAAAAAACAAAATTTAAGCACATTTTTTTTTTTAATTAATACGAAAACTGCGTGCACATTAAGCATCATGTCATTTGTTATTACCAAGAAGGAAAATTCTGTTCCCGCCATGGAATGTGGCGAAATTATATTGGTATTGGCATGTATATTGGTTTTGAAATGAAACGTTTTTATTATTTTTTACTATTGCAAAACAAATGATATTCCAAAAAACTGTTTAAATATAACTAGGAAAAATTAATAATAATCATTTTTGTATTCCAATTTTTATTACTTTATCTTTATTTAATTTTCGTCTCTTAGCTAAGCTTTTAAAATTTGTATTAAGCTTCCGCTTATTTTGATTTGCCGTTTTGTATGACATATTCTAGGTAACGGATCGTTGTTAAAAACTCGAAATAAAGACAAAGATGAAATTAAATTTATGGAATTTGATTTAAAGAAACTAAAAGGCGCAAATGTTTGATTAAGAATATGTAGTTTGTTTGCTTTCTCGTTAAGTATTGGTGGAAATTTGCAATGCAAAAGTCTAAAATCTGTGCAGGCAGATTTTATGGCGAGTGTCGTAAATCAATGTTTTTTTAGTTATTTATGAATTACGAAGTTTATGATTCTAATAGCATTCCCTTTTATTCTTTCTTTTTTTAAACTTTGCGCTAAATCGATAGGAATATTACAATCACGATGTTTAAGAGTATCAGCAGCGGTCAGGTGTCAAAGCTATAATAACACTCAATTTAGACACTTGCTCCTCGGTATTGAAAAAGCAAGCCAGGAGCCATATTTGAATACCGACCAGCTCCTGATTTGACAGATGCTAACAAAAGGAAATAGCATCAAAAAACAACAACACCTATCGGAGCGTTACCAGTGGCTAAAATGGAAACCAGTTTAGCACTTACCGGTGCGCAAATGTACTGCTAACTCGCTAAATTCGAAATACTCAGAGCACGGCTCCATTTTACTCAGACATCGCCTTTTGTATGACGAAGCCGTCGCTTGATCTAAAACGACTCAGTTTTCCCGAGTAGTGGCTACTCAGACGACGCGAAAATTGACACTCAGCGAATTCGAGTGCTTGAAGGCGACAACTGAGTAAATTTAGATCAGTTTGTTCAAGGCCTGCCATCAGTAATCGCTTTTGTCTGCAATAAACTTCAGAAAACCAAATTTCTCATGGTAAATATCAGCTTTAAATAACAATTCATGAACAATCAGATAATTTAGATTTTATTACAGTGCACGATAATGGAAAGTATCCTCATCTGCGGATATACGAATCATTTTCGGATGGCACCAGCAGCAGCGAGGCAAATCACAATGAAAGAGCAACAATAGTTAAAGTTAAGTTTAAGATTCCTGGAAAATATAATACTATATTCCACAATATTTTACTGTTTTTATTCTTTTTATAAACATTATTAATCATTTAACTGGGTTTGACTATTCCTACACCCAAAATTCAGCCTCTGTGCCAATGGCGTGTAGTCAATTACATAGCATCATTGGTACAAGAAGATAACGCGATCGGTGCTGATTCGATTTGCTCCCACCGGCATTAATCTCCCAAGTTAACCGAATTGCGTATGTCTGAAAGAAACAAAACAAAAACGCTTTCACGTCCCTCCCTATCGCATCACAAGACGAAGAAGGATGGAAATAAATACCGGCCAACACCAGGCAGCCAGCGAACCGAGCACTGTGCGTGTGAATGTAGCAAAAGCAACAACAAAAACATCCTTCTAATTCAATCCCTTCAATCCAACGGCAAACAACCACGGCCGAGCTGTGCGTGTGTATGCAGTAAAAGCAACAACAAAAAAAACATTCCTTCAATTCAATTCGCCGGCAAACAACCACGGCTAAGCTGTGCGTGTGTATGTAGCCAAAGCAACAAGAATACATATATTCCTTCAATTCACCGGCAAACAAGCACCGGCCAAGCTGCCCGGCTTTAGCAGCTGTGTATATGTAGCGTGTGTATGTAATAGCAAGCAGTAAGCAAAGCACAGTTCTCATTCAATGGGTTTCCCGTTTCCTCCACTCCCGTTCCCTTTCCCGTTTCCATCGCAAGACAAATGAATACCTTGAAAGGAGGCCAAACGCCGGGAAGCCACTGTCGTGCGTTTCTTTTGTGATTGATCGGTGGCAGAATGCCTATGACAAATATCCCTCTTCCTGCATGAAGCTCCATAGTACACTGGTTAAGATGTCGGTCTGGCAAGACTATTTGAATGGTGATATGAGTTCGAATCTCCCCACGGCGCTGTGGATATTAATTTTATTTTCTTGTTTATGGGATGGATTATCCAATAGGAACGAAATCCCATAAAATGTTTTTCTTGTTTCGCTTGAATGTAGTGGTCATGCATAATTTTGGTTGGAAGCCGAGTCCTTATGCCAGTTACGGTTTTTCAAACATATCATCTTCGGCACAGTGCACATTTTAGCGCATTATCGGCACAGAGATGTGCTAAATAGGCATTGGATTTTTGCAACCTCTTCTATGGGTGTACGTAAAAGAAACGGCCAAAATTCGCTACGGAATGATTCGCGCATTCTGAGTAACCCCGACTCAGTTGTCGCGAAAAGGGCTGTTAGTCAGTTCTGAGTAAAAGCCGTTTAGTCAGAACTGAGTAAGAGCGGTTTTGGCGACAACTGAGTAACCGTCACTCTGAACTGAGTAGCTGAAAGTTAGCGAGAAAGCTAAAAAAGAACCTAGCATGTGTCCGGGGTTAACACCTGGGATAGCACTTATCGCTGCCGATGCTTTAAGGGTTTAGACAACGTTTTAAGAATTGTAAGAATATGCGCTATTAATAATTCATATTTATTCAAATAGTAATCATTTTACTTCAGCCTTTTCTTTATCTAGCGTAACATTTAAAAAGGGCGAAACTGCCAAATGTAAACAAATCGAGTTAACGGTCATTCCGAATTTACGCAGTTGCACTTTACCTAATAAACGCGGTTTCATCTTAAAATCGCATAAAACTTTCAAAAAATTGATAAAATTAAAATGGGCGAAACTTCATGTTGATGCATTTTTGTTGGAACGTGAAGTTACGCCTATTCAAAATGGGGTTAATTTTTCTATTCGTGTAGGGCCAATAGGCGTAACTGAGTTGGCCATGTGTGACAAAACGGCCTAATTAGTGTTTGCGTGTGAGACCAATGGGCGTAACTTCAAAACCAAAACAAAAACGGCCGATCAATTGGGCGAAACTTGCAGGCGTAACTGAAATCGAAAACATAAAAAGGCGAAACTCGAAAATCTCGGAAATTTAGTGAAAAAAGTTAAAGATTTTGATAACCAACGAACAAAAAGTGAATATAATGCACTTTTTTTGATTTTGTTGAACAAAAAGTGGTCGATTTTTTAAATAGGATTTGATTAGATGTTCCGAAATTTCCAACGCAATTTTCTCGTTTCGAGCTAACTGCTAGTTTCGCCCTTTTTGAATGTTACGCTAGATATGCTACGCCACACTTTTTGCGATTGTCAATTGAAAAATCAGGACACCTGGCATCTCTGATCAAAGCTCCGAAAAAATTCACAGTGTAATAGTTCCATTTCTGTCGCCAGATAGCGCTATTCGTGTCTCCCGATTTCTCGTTAAGTGGTGTATATCGTTTATAGTATATCTGTTACAAGGCTCTCTGACTTTGTCGGTAAGTAGGCGAGGAGAGCGCGGTGAGGTTCAGTGAGTTTGTTTGTAAACATCGGATAATTTGTTCGAGCCCAGGGCTTTGTTAGTAAACAAAATCCACGAACTCCATAGTAGCCAAATTAAAATGGCTGAATCGGGAGTTTCTCATATCGATACACCTCCTATATATACCCACCTTGGTCGGCCCGTGCTGATCATAAATTTGATATGTGATGAAAATGCTTCTAAATAAATTCTTCCCGCTCATTTTCACCATCCTTCTAACTTTCTCTTCATCTATGAAATTTCATAATCTTAAAATGTCCCTACTAAAAAGGACATCACATTTCACCGATATGGTCGATAATTTGAGTAACAAACATACATTACGGTGATTAATTTTTTCATAACAAAAAAAATATAATTTTGAATATTTCAAAGATTTCTAAACGAAATTGAAAATTTCGAGGAAAATGATGCACTCGATCCAGAACTAGAGGAAAACACCAGCGAAAGAGGAGAACGTGAGGAAGGAGAAGGAAGTTTCGCTGAGAAGGAATATATATTTTCCTTCTCGGGAATTTTCTGTAAGAAGTTTTACAAGAGACAATCGCGGCCAAAAAAATACATAAGGAAGAACGTTTACGGTGACAGAAGTGATCGAGTACATTTAAAATACAGCTCTAGGGAAAACTGACGGCGACACATCTAGGTGGTCGGAAGTGGTTGAACCCACTATAAATTAAGCTGGCGAATTCTCCACCTTTCAGGATCCAATAAAAAAATAACACGATTGAAAGCCTGACGTCGAGGATTCTAACGAGTTTCAGAAACAGAGATATCCGAATTTATGTTTACCCGTGGTTAACGACATTTGAAATCTCCGCTCAACACCAAGCTGTGAATAAAATTTTGATTGCACCACAGCAAGCATCTAAGCTCCTTATGTCGTTTTGGTGCGCTTTCTCTGGCATAAACGTGCCTCTCGGGAGGTAACCACAATGTTAAAAATAATCTTTGCACAAGGATAAACGTGGAATTGATTAAGTATATCAAAAATTTCCGGAAGAATTTTGTTCCCTTCGCAACGTCCTTTTTTATAATTTTCTTTTGACTAATCTGAAAATTATTTCAATAGGATTGAATATGGAGGCAAGAACACTGGAACAATCTATAGATCGTTGGGAGCGTATTACATTTGCGTTGCAGTGGATCATGGCACCGTCGAAGATCCATACCGAGTACCGTTTTGTTTTTCAGCGCAAATTTTCTATAGAACTCAAAACATATTTTTCTTGTAAAAGTTCTAGAAGTAAAAAACTCCAACATTTCACTAATTCCGAGAAAGCACAAGAAGAACACGCGAGGCTTACGGCAGAATTTTCCGCGATACAGGTTTTCTTCTTTTCAGGCCTTATCCTTTTTTGCGCAACGTGTCTCTGTTGTCGAAGCTTACTTGGTTCAGAAAAATTAGATTACATAAATCCCACACCCAAAATTCAGCCTCTGTGCCAATGGCGTGTAGTCAATTACATAGCATCATTGGTACAAGAAGATAACGCGATCGGTGCTGATTCGATTTGCTCCCACCGGCATTAATCTCCCAAGTTAACCGAATTGCGTATGTCTGAAAGAAACAAAATAAAAACGCTTTCACGTCCGTTCCTATCGCATCACAAGACGAAGAAGGATGGAAATAAATACCGGCCAACACCAGGCAGCCAGCGAACCGAGCACTGTGCGTGTGAATGTAAAAAAAGCAACAACAAAAACATCCTTCTAATTCAATCCCTTCAATCCATCGGCAAACAACCACGGCCGAGCTGTGCGTGTGTATGCAGTAAAAGCAACAAAAAAAACATTCCTTCAATTCAATTCGCCGGCAAACAACCACGGCTAAGCTGTGCGTGTGTATGTAGCAAAAGCAACAAGAATATATTCCTTCAATTCACCGGCAAACAAGCACCGGCCAAGCTGCCCGGCTTTAGCAGCTGTGTATATGTAGCGTGTGTATGTAATAGCAGGCAGTAAGCAAAGCACAGTTCTCATTCAATGGGTTTCCCGTTTCCTCCACTCCCGTTCCCTTTCCCGTTTCCATCGCAAGACAAATGAATACCTTGAAAGGAGGCCAAACGCCGGGAAGCCACTGTCGTGCGTTTCTTTTGTGATTGATCGGTGGCAGAATGCCTATGACAAATATCCCTCTTCCTGCATGAAGCTCATGTAGTACACTGGTTAGGATGTCGGTCTGGCAAGACCATATGGTTGGTGATTTGAGTTCGATTCTCCATACGGGCGCTGTGGTTTATATTTTTATTTTCTTGTTTCTGGGATGAATTATCCAATAGGAACGAAATCCCATAAAATGTTTTTCTTGTTTTGCTTAAATGTAGTGGTCATGCATCATTTTAGTTGGGAGCCGAGTCCTTATGCCAGTTACGGTTTTTCAAACATATCATCTTCGGCACAGTGCACATTTCAGCGCATTATCGGCACAGAGACGTGCTAAATAGGCATTGGATTTTTGCAACCTCTTCTATGGGTGCATGGAAATGAAAGCAAGTCTTGAACAAATCTTACGATATCATGTTCGTTAATTTGAAATTGTGCACACTGATGAAATACTTATTTTCATGTAGAAGTGCCGTTAGAACCTCTGCCGGGCCACGTCCAAGAACAACACAGGTTCACGGTTGTACACCTTGACGATCCATCTCCCCATTTCCGCACTGATTTTTTTTTTGTAAACCTGGAGCCGTTGCTTCCGCTTATAAACTCTATCTCGTTCATATTTTGCGATCCGCTTCCCGACAGTCGCCGGAGTTTTTTCGTAGATCCTGGCAATTCCCTTCCTTGTAATCCCGAAAAAATAATATCCGTAAAGTGCGTGGTGTACTGTACTCGATGACGCATGGCTTCGACGGGCCGCTGCAATTATCGGATTAGACATTGAGATAAATATCAAAACAGATAACTTCAGAAGACACGAAATTCTCTGTTTTCAAATGCACATAAAATCAACGTTGCCACAAACTCATTTGAATCATTTGTGTGTATCATTTTTTTTCCACTAGGTGGAATTTTTCCCTAAAAAGCCTTGTCCGTAAGTCCTAATGTAACAGAAAGAGATACATCGATAGATACAGATTTATGTGTGGCAACGCTGCATAGAATACACTGTTATTTTTTTAATCAAACAAATTTTAAATGTCACAACTGTCAAAAGTTCGGGATCGGAAGTCCGGACTTGCGAAGTAAAATTTAGTGCTATCGCTATTGGCGATTTGCAGCAAAACTTTTTGACATACAGCGCTGACTGATTTTCACTTATGGTACTAACCAAAGAGTGATGATAGCTGTTTTTAACACGGCAAAGAACATAAGTTGTTTTCAAAATAGAAGTTTTTTTTAAAACAGCTATATTTCATAAAATTTAAATGACATGATCTTGTAAGTAAATATGTACAGTAGTTTTTCGATTTTATCACGGTCAAAAAAAAATTCACCGTGAATATGGCGAAACCGTGAATTTAGCGAAACTACAAATTGAAGTACAAAAAAGTATTTTTACTGTCTTTAATCAATAATTTATAATGTTTTCAGTAGTGGAAACGTTTTGTATCAATAAATTTTGATCATAAGGCGAATTTATCAAAGATTACTAAACAAAAAGGATCGTTTTCATTTCAAATTATCCTTATCTTTTAGGTTGTTTAGGTTTTTTGGTTGTGTTGTATATCCATTTGATAGTCTACATCTAATTAAAGTGAATTATTTTGTTTTGATGGAAATTTAACAGTCGTTATCTCTTATTTCGATTTTGAAAAAAAGTTCAATGAAATTAGCATCAAAAAATTTTTTTCTGCTAATTTCAGGTTTCAATATTTTAATCTTAACACCTTTGATGAACTAAAAAGTATATTTATTCGAAAAATGTTTTGAAATTTGCTCAACTTAGACTTTTACAGTGTGTTTCTCGAAATTTGCTTTATGAGCGGATAATCTTTTATCTTTATATGTAGAAAAACAGAAATCATAGTTATATTTTCAGACATAGCTAGCAGAATTTCATTTTGGTCTTCCAAAAGTATCCATTCAGGCAATACTAAAGGCTATCCAATATGGATTACGCACGCCACCCTTTAAAATAAACAAGTTCAACATAGAAATCAGAGACACTTATCTCTTTTCAAAAACGCTTAAATTCACCCACATTTTTATATGATTCGCATAACCAAAAAAGTTAAATTTTTTAAAGCGACTAACCAACACAAGTAACAACACTAGCATCAGCGTGACGTTAAAATACTTGTGTCGATTATTATAAGCGTTTTTAAAATCCAAATGACGATTTTAAACACTATACAGATTAAATAAGCAGTTCAATGGCATTTTCGTATTATTGGAAACCTATATACTATAAAATAAACCAAAAAAATATCATAAACAAAGACGCTCTATGCTTTTGAATGAAAATGAGGGACCTGGAAATGGTTTCTGATTGATTTTTTAAAAAGGGTGATAAAATCAAAACAAAAACCGTGATAAAATCGAGCGTGAATTTGGCGAGTATTGATAAAATCGAATAGTGATAAAATCGAGAAACTACTGTAATTAATTTTTTTAAACGCTTTTTGCATAAGAAAACAGAGTTTTTTAGGTTAATCTTACAAAATTCCACCTTAATTTTTTTTGGATTGAATTATATAGATGCTGTTACGATAGATAACGGTTTTGATGAATGTATTAGACTAT
The DNA here is from genome assembly GCF_029784155.1 of Uranotaenia lowii. Lineage (NCBI taxonomy): Eukaryota > Metazoa > Arthropoda > Insecta > Diptera > Culicidae > Uranotaenia > Uranotaenia lowii. The sequence continues at coordinate 187,701,209 of NC_073693.1, read as the reverse complement.
GTTAGACATTATGTTGGGTCAATTTAAGATAGATCTACTGTTTATAGTTAGAGAGAAAATTTTCAAAACATTATTACACTGATGTTCTCAAGTTGAAACTTTTTCTCTAGCTATGTTCAAATTTACTTTTGCTGAAACTCTTTCATTGCAAAGCACTGGAGAGGATATCGTCAGTTCAAAGAAAAGTTATTTCCATCTCGAGCGTTTCAGCTTAAGCTTAGAAAAATGAAGCAACATTTCAGTGAAAGGCTTTTTATTTTATATACGACTATCCTACTGATGTTTTTGAATTGAGAGGCTTAATACGTTCAATCATCCAGTTATTTTTTAAAATTTATGATAAAAAAAGTTATTATTCAGAATTTTTCATGTAATTTCTTCTTTAGGGACACCTGATTTTTGTTATAATTTTAATTTTCAGATTTGGTGCTATAGAATTTTTCTAATTTTTGTATTCAATCTAAATTTCTATATCTACATATATTATTCGTGGCTTAGCAGGAAGTTTATTCCATACAAAACGCACCTCATTTTGACTACATAATTGATCGCCTTAGTTCACGAATCTGATTTCGATGTGTGATGCACCATGGTATCCAAATGGTAATTTTAAACACTTTGTCCATTTCACCAAATGCCTTAAAGTTTTGGGGAAGCAACCTTATTGACGCTTTTTCATGGGTTGTTTCGCAGCGATCTCTGAGTGTGGTTTCGAGCTGCAAATTGCCAATAGAGGGATGAAAAAAAAACCTAGTAATTGCTTTTGCTAAACTAAGTCGAGCAGTCGAACAGTCGCTTAAAGCAATTGTTTCGGATGTTTCGAATAAAGTTTTTTTTGACAGCTGTTTCCTCAGTCAGCAGATTACTTTCAGAACAAGCTAGTTTGGTATTAATAAAGCCCAAATCTGAAGCAACCGCTCGACAAATCTCCTAGCAATTACTTTATTTTCTAAGCATCTCGGCAGCAGACTTTTCCAATATTTTTTTTTAACGTCATGAATTTATCAAATTAGCAATAATACACTTCAATTCAATTCAAAAAGGCTTATTCAACATGGATAAAGAAAAGTCGAAGTGATAACCTAACTTTTTTCATATTCCTGTCGTTGTATGAAATAATTCGTCTTAGATGAAATTAAACAAATCAAATAGTAAATATTCCAAATTATCCGGGAAAATTAAAAAAAAATCCGGCTATTGTGGAAGAAGTCCCAATCAGCTCGAAGTTGGAAGAAAATTTAAATAATGGAAATAATTTTTTAAAGTTTCAACAAAATAAATATTTTTTATTCTTGGAAATCTTAGTTATGATTTGAAAGCAGCCAATTCAAATCAGTAAAACATTTCATTTTTAGGTGAACAAACTGTTTCATAGTTGCTAGTCCAATTCGTATTTCCCCTTCAAATAAGTACACTATCAAACGAAATACCCCTTAATGTATACAATCACCTGCAATGTTTACGTGTTCAATAATTCGGACACAGGCTGTATAATCTGTTGGTTAAAAAAATGTGTCAAAAACATTTTTAAATATATTGCAGTAATGGTTTTAAAACATACATCAGATCTCTCATATTTTTTTATAATTCTAAGATTTAAAAAAAAATATCTAAATTAAGAATCGCGCCTATTACCTATGTTTAACAAAGTCTGGCACATTTTTTAATTATGTCTAAATTTGCCTGAATCTTAATACTCCTCCCGTTTCATTTAAAGGGTTTTTTAATTGTGCTGAATTTTTCTCCTAATTTTTAGAAAAAAAAAGTAGGAGAAAAATTCAGCACAATAAAAAAAACCCTTTAAATGAAACAGGAGGAGTATTAAGATACAGGCAAATTTGGACATTCGCATTCGCATTCGCATAAACAGTCGCCTAAAACTTCGGGTGGCGCTACTCGTCAACTCTCCGTTTTATGAAGTAACAAGCTTTGAGAATTGCACCACCTTTTTTTTCTAGAAGATGTTACACTTCCTGACTTGAAATTTCAAAAGAAGCAAAGTCTTCCAATTCGTTGCCTAAGACTATAAAATCTCTTAAATTGAAAAACTTGCTTCCACAGAATGTTGAAGGTGCCCTGGCCGAACCCTGCGGACTGTGTAGGGAGAGGGAAGGGTACATTAGTCGCTTTAAGTGACTCACGTTTATTTAAACGGTAGATGCAGAGATCTCTACGATCCACCCATAAACGTGGGGAGGTTAAGAATGGTTAAGTTGGGGAAAGCAAACCCTGGGAGATGCTAGGCCAGCATTACGGGTGATGAATTTGTCCTACACCTCCTACGCTCCTATAGTTTCCTACTGAAACTCCTAGCTTTAATGAGGCTTTTATACAAAAATCTTGAAAAATTTAAAATGGTATTGTGAAATTTAATATAATGAGTTTTTAAACAAACATACAATAAAAACGATCTTCAAAAACATTTATTAAGCTCCGAAAAAACGAGAATGTATGTATGTATTGAAGTTTATTACAAAATTCTTACTATTTTCCCTTATTTATGTACATACCTAAAATGAAAATTTATTTTTTTAATAACTGTTCTTGATTTAATATGTATTTCATTTTGTACTAAATTTAATAAAAAAAAAACAGGTTGGAGAGAAGAAAAATGAGATGAATGGATTACTACACAAGATTAAAAAGAAAAAACCCTCATATGGAAATTTCATAAGGTACCTATTCATTAATTGAATAAAAGTGTTCTAAGCTTTTTTTTGGGGATTTGGTGATGAAGGTAACTTGACCGAAAGATCAATTGGATTCCCTCCTGATTCCTATCCTGTTGAAACTTTCTCAGGCGTAACGCTAACATGAGATCAAATTCCGGAAACGAAATTTTCAGATTATTCTGAATGTACCAATTTTTCTACATTGTGAATGAAATCACACACTCAATTTAACATTTTCAAGTAGCTTTTACAATTTCTATCTTCTAAAACTTGCACAAACTCACTAAAAAACCCACAAAAACCAATCGCGTTCAATCTGAAGCAGTGTTCCTCGGTGATAACGAGGGAACCATTTTTAGATTAACGAAATAAATAAAAGCAGAATTCACATATAAAGTTAGAACGGGCTCACCAAAGCAAAGTGAATGTTGACCTCGAACGATCCAGGGCACAGAAATGGATTCAACTGCTGTTAAAACCTTAGCTAACGTTCCTTGCACCTACGGAGGGGCCGATGTTTGACACTTGACCTTTTCTTCCAGGTGTCGAAAACTTTTCGAGCGGGCCAGTATAAAACCTTCCACTTAAACTACTATAAAAGCTTCGATCTTCGATGATTTCTTGGAAAACTTCATAAAATTTTCAATTTTAGGAATTGCAGTTTTTACTGTCAGAAAAAAAACGCGTCCGCTTTGTTCTTCCACAGCCTACCAAGTCCAGATACAGGCAAATTTGGACATAATTAAAAAATGTGCCAGACTTTATTAAAAATAGGTAGGGGAGATGAGGGCATAACGAGCACCCGAGGCATAATGAGAAGTCCATTTTTCTACATAAGTACGTATTTTCTTAAACAAATTTTCATGAGGACTTGTTTCGTACTACCTATAGTATTAATTTTTCACCAAAAAAGAAATATCCTTTTCATATTTACAGAAATATTAAATAATAACCAGCAAGGTTCTCAAGTGACGAAAATATTATAATTTTTGAGCACCACCAAATAAGCTTTTATGACCTTTAAATCATCTTGATCTGAAATGTACGCACTGCAACATGATCTACACATTGTTTTTCAATTTTCAGCATCATAAAATTTTTGATTTTTCACTTTAATCAATTGTAAAACGCGTTTTTACTTTAATTTGTTCACTAGAGGCGAACAGAGCACTTTCAATGAAGGCATATTGAGCATTTTCTGCCGGGGAATCTAGCAGCGAATTCGACTCGATGAAGTCAATTGAGTAATAGAGCTACAGCTTAACTTGTATCGTCTGACGATTTGGCCTATTGGTAAGATGTCGGAGAGGTAATCAGTAGACTCGAGTTCGATTCCTGTTCGAGGGGATTTTTTTTTGCACATACCATTCATGAATGATTTTTTTATTGTTACATTATACGGCTAATAGCATCAAAGCATCATCCGTCAAACAAAACACCAGAAACATAATGTATGAACATGTGTTAATTCTTTGAATTCTACAAACAGACCTAGATTATTTTGTTTTTGCTTTGTTTGATGAATCTACGCCTCACCGTTTAGTGTAATCATGATCATGAATGATAAATGAAAAAAAAAATCACCTCGACCAGGAATCGAACTCGAGCCTACTGATTACCTCTCCGACATCTAACCAATAGGCCAAATCGTCAGACGATACAAGTCAAGCTGTAGCTCTATTACTCAGTTGACTTCATCGAGTCGAATTTGCTGCTAGAATTCCCGGCAGAAAACGCTCATTATGCCTTCATTAATGGTGCTCATACTGCCTCGGGGGGTTTCTCATTATGCCTCTACAGTGACTGGTTTTCAGCTTTCGGCAAATTTTTTTAAAATGCATTTTTAAACGTTTTTATCTACTTTTTCAAGTTCCATCTTATTAGGCAATAGACTATTTGAGTGTCTGAACACGAAACAATGATGTAATTCACATATTACAGCTGTTATCTATGGTTAAATAAGCGTTTTCCTTAAGGTGGCCATTATGCCCCCATCTCCCCTAATAGGCGCGTGGCTCCTTCAAATTTAAAACCTTCGAATTACGATGAGACTCCAGACAATCTAATAGCTCAGATGCCATGAAAAGTAGTTCGTTTTTTGAATTATCTTGAAATTTTATTTAAAAAGAAGTTAATTTTAATTTAAATAATTTTAACGAACTTAATTTTTTCTATGGAAGGGGTAGCCCACAAGCAACTCCAGTCTGAACCTGCCCATGTCACGGGTCTTCATAGCAGGTGATTGCGATTTTTCCAGCAATGAAGGTGCCAACTCTTCTAAATGATCAACAAAACACTGATCCAATTCGTTTTGCCTTCTAATTCCGCGCTTTCGGGACTGTCATGCTGCTGCTACAAATTTCTCTCCGCACCCATAGAAGAGGTTGCAAAAATCCAATGCCTATTTAGCAAATCTCTGTGCCGATAATGCGCTGAAATGTGCACTGTGCCGAAGACGGTATGTTTGAAAAACCGTAACTGGCATAAGGACTCGGCTCCCAACCAAAATGATGACCACTACATTCAAGCGAAACAAGAAAAACATTTTATGGGATTTCCTTCCTATTGGATAATTCATCCCAGAAACAAGAAAATAAAAATTAAAACCACAGCGCTGTAGTGAGAATCGAACTCACATCACCATTTGTATCGTCTTGCCAGTCCGACATTCTAACCAGTGTACTATTCGAGCTTCATGCAGGAAGAGGTATTTTTGTCATAGGCTTTCTGTTACCGATCAATCACAAAAAACGTACAACGGCGGCTTCCCGGCGTTTGGCCTCCTTTCAATGCATTCCTTTGTCTTAAGATGGAAACGGGAAAGGGAACGGGAGTGAAGGAACGGGAAACCCATTGAATGAGAACTGTGCTTTGCTTACTGCCTGCTATTACATACACACGCTACATATACACAGCTGCTAAAGCCGGGCAGCTTGGCCGGTGTTGTTTGCCAGTGAGTTGAAGGAATGTTTTTGTTGTTGCTTTTGCTACATACACACGCACAGCTTAGCCGTGTTTGCCGGTTGATTGAATTAGAAGGAAGTTTTTGTTGTTGCTTTTGCTACATTCACACGCACAGTGCTCGGTTCGCTGGCTGCCTGGTGTTGGCGGTATTTATTTCCATCCTTCTTCGGCTTGTGATGCGATGGGGAGGGACGCGAAAACGTTTTTATTTTGTTTCATTCAGACATACGCAATTCGGTTGCGCTGGGAGGTTAATGCCGGTGGGCGCAAATCGAATCAGTGCCGGTCGCGTTATCTTCTTGTACCAATGATGCTATGAAATTGACTACACGCCATTGGCACAGAGGCTGAATTTTGGGTGCGGATACTGAAAATAGTATGAAACATGTTTCACTCACTGCATGCACTCATTTAACATAAAAAGTTTAATCAGAAAAGTATGGGCTGAATTTTTTTGTTTGAATGATAGTCAACGAGAAACCAAACAAATTTAGAATACAAAATAACCGAAAAACTTACCTGAATCCTGGACACTTCCTTCTGACTCGGCAATAAGAGGGGATTCGGGAACGTCATCTACGATTTCTCTAATGAAATCTATTTCGAACTGCGAAAAACTTTAAGTTGAACTTAAACGAACCCGGTAGAGGTTATTTCCAAACAAAACTAATTGTCAAAATACTGCCAAAGGCTACTAAGGAAAGCTATGTTCTAAAGTTTTAGTACATCTTCGCTAGCAAATCTTTATTCATATCAAACTAATACCGTATTTGTTTATGCCGAGTGTTGCACTGGTGTACCACTAGGTGCTGTCAAACTGTTTGTTTATTCGGACGGTGTTGCACTGGTTTCGACCTGGTATTGCACTGCCATCAGGCGGTGGTGCCCCGAAAATTTGGTAAGTGTTGCGAGAGAGCGTGTGAGTGAGTGAGGTAGCAATATACTGGCGACGATTTGTGTTTATATTTGTCGGGTACGGTGGAACACTGATCGAGGGGAGAAAACAAATACGGTATAAGCAAGAGCTTTCGACTTTTGCTTTGCTCGATTTTGAGCTCAGCAAAAGCTACCGTAGCAATTGCTAGACCTTATTCATATCACTAAATAATACACACTTTTATTTTCCTGCATAGGTATGTGTAGTAAGTTAACAAAAAAAATTGTAAGGTATCATCGTTATTGCAACAGATGGGAATCGAACAGAAGCTACTGGGGAAAATACTTTCAGCATAGTACCAATAGGCGATGGAAGCGCTGCCGAATTTGGGCGACGGATTTACATTAGAGCAAGTGGAATACAGCTAAAGTTTCAATCGGTGATAATCATCGAAAATATCGATTAAAGAAGACCACAAGTCTTAAATTAAAAATGTTAATTTAAATCATTGAAGTAAGATCGAAGTCTTCAACGAGTTTTACTTTTTGGTTAGGAGAAATTCTCTTATCAACTGGCAGCGCAAATTGGACAAGGATGAGTTGGGTCGGTGGCTCCACTCGATTATCCCAAAGGTAAGCCGTAAACCCTGGTTTAATAGATTGAACCTGAGTCGGGATTTTATTCGTATGTTTTCCCGTCTCATGTCCAATCATTATTCCTTAGACGCGGTACTCTATCGTTTTGACATTGCTGGCAGCAATTTGTGTGGTTGCGGAGGTTACCATGACATCGAGCATATTGTCTGAATTTAATAGATTCTCTTCGGGCCCGAGGAAAACTGCCTAACGTTCCAGTGAGAGAGGTGCCAGCTGTGCTAGATTTGGACTAGGGGGAAGTGTTCCTAAATGCGCATGTTGGGTAATATGCGCATACAGCCGATTGACGATATGGCTAAAGATTCATCATATCTAATCAGTGCAGTTTGAGGGTAATACGCTTTTAACACATGGCATCAACAAATTAAATTGTTATATAAAGTCGAAAAAATTTAAAAATTCAAACAAGATTTTTGTCAGTTTTGTTATAATATATTGAACTTTAATTATTGTGCGTACAGATTCTGTGAACAAAAATTTTAATTGTTTTTCTTTCTCATTCATCTGGAAATCGGAATTTCAACAAATTGAAGCTTTTGGCAAAGTTGTAAATAATAAGATATTGGAATAACAGACAGGTTCTGAATGCCCATATCAAGGCAGGTAAAATGCCTATATCAAGAAAATTAGATTATTCTTATAAATTTTTTACTTTCTTCCATTTAAACATTAAATGTACGCTCAAATTATGATCTTACAGCGAAAAAAGAAGAACTTCATACTGATCTGATAGAAATACAATATGAACAAAATATTACCATGAAATATGGCCAAATGGCATACTTAACTATGTTTCATGCAAAGAAACTAGTAATATAAAAAAATTCACCAAAATTTCAGCCTTGACGTATGCTTAACATCCGTTTCTACCATTTTCAATTAAATAATTTCAAAATATTGCAAGTGTACACCCATAGAAGAGGTTGCAAAAATCCAATGCCTATTTAGCATATCTCTGTGCCGATAATGCGCTGAAATGTGCACTGTGCCGAAGACGGTTTGTTTGAAAAACCGTAACTGGCATAAGGACTCGGCTCCCAACCAAAATAATGACTAGGGGAGATGGGGGCATAATGGCCACCTTAAGGAAAACGCTTATTTAACCATAGAGAACAGCTGTAATATGTGAATTACATCATTGTTTCGTGTTTAGACACTCAAATAGTCTATTGCCTGATTGGATGAAACTCGAAAAAGTAGATAAAAACGTTTAAAAATGCATTTTAAAATTCTTTGCCGAAAGCTGAAAACCAGTCACTGTAGAGGCATAATGAGAAACCCCCCGAGGCAGTATGAGCACCATTAATGAAGGCATAATGAGCGTTTTCTGCCGGGAATTCTAGAAGCGAATTCGACTCGATGAAGTCAACTGAGTAATAGAGCTACAGCTTGACTTGTATCGTCTGACGATTTGGCCTATTGGTTAGATGTCGGAGAGGTAATCAAAGGGCTCGAGTTCGATTCCTGGTCGAGGTGATTTTTTTTTTTCATTTATCATTCATGATCATGATTGCACTAAACGGTGAGGCGTAGATTCATCAAACAAAGCAATAACAAAATAATGTAGGTCTGTTTGTAGAATTCAAAGAATTAACACATGCTCATACATTATGTTTCTGGTGTTTTGTTTGACGGATGATGCTTTGATGCTATTAGCCGTAAAATGTAACAATCAAAAAAATCAATCAAGAATGGTATGTGCAAAAAAAATCCCCTCGAACAGGAATCGAACTCGAGTCTACTGATTACCTCTCCGACACCTTACCAATAGGCCAAATCGACAGACGAAACAAGCCAAGCTGTAGCTCTATTATTCAGTTGACTTCATTGAATTGAATTCGCTGCTAGATTCCCCGGCAGAAAATGCTCATTATGCCTTCATTGAAAGTGCTCCTTTCGCCTCTAGTGAACAAATTAAAGTAAAAAAGCGTTTTAAAATTGATTGAAGTGAAAAATCAAAAATTTTATGATGTTGAAAATTGAGAAACAATGTGTAGATCATGTTACAGTGCGTACATTTCAGATCAAAATGATTTAAAGGTCATAAAAGCTTATTTGGTGGTGCTCAAAAATTATAATATTTTCATCACTTGAGAACCTAGCTGGTTATTATTTAATATTTCTTTAAAGATGAGAAGGATATCTCTTTTTTGGTGAAAAATTAATACTATGGATAGTACGCAACAAATCCTTATGAAAATTTGTTTAAGAAAATACGTACTTATGTAGAAAAAAGGAGTGCTCATTATGCCTTGGGTGCTCGTTATGCCCCCATCTCCCCTACATTCAAGCAAAACAAGAAAAACATTTTATGGGATTTCTTTCCTATTGGATAATTCATCCCAGAAACAAGAAAATAAAAATTAAAATCACAGCGCCGTAGTGAGAATCGAACTCAAGGTACCAACTATATCGTCATGCCAGTCCGACACCTTAACCAGTGCACTATTCGAACTTCATGCAGGATGAGGGATATTTGTCATAGGCTTTATGTCACCGATCAATCACAAAACAAACGTACAACGGCGGCTTCCCGGCGTTTGGTCTCCTTTCAATTCATTCCTTTGTCTCGTGAAGGAAACGGGAAAGGGAACGGGAGTGAAGGAACGGGAAACCCATTGAATGAGAACTGTGCTTTGCTTACTGCCTGCTATTACATACCCACGCTACATATACACAGCTGCCAAAGCCGGGCAGCTTGGCCAGTGGAAGAAATATTTCTGTTGTTGCTTTTGCTACACATGCGCAGCTTAGCCAGTGGTTGTTTGCCAGTGGATTGAATTGAAGCAATGTTGTTGTTGTTGCTTTTACTACATACACACACACAGCTCTACCGTGGTTGTTTGCCGGCGCGGCGGATTTAATCGAAGGAATATTTTTGTTGTTGCTTTTGCTACATTCACACGCACGGTGCTCGGTTCGCTGGCTGCCTGGTGTTGGCCGGTATTTATTTCTATCCTTCTTCGTCTTGTGATGTGATATGGAGGGACGTGAATTCGTTTTTATTTTGTTTCTTTCAGACATACGCAATTCGGTTAACTTGGGAGGTTAATGCCGGTGGGAGCAAATCGAATCAGCACCGGTCGCGTTATCTTCTTGTACCAATGATGCCTTGTACCAATGATGCCGCCATTGGCACAGAGGCTGAATTGTGGGTGTAAATGAAATATAGCTAAAAACATAAATATGCGCATTTAGCCTGCTGGTTTCGGAAATCGATTTTGACTTCTTTTATTATAAAATTATTTTCACAAAAACTGTAAGAGATTTTAACAGAAAAAATGCATTAACGTATAGAAAACAGATGTCCGCTCATGTGCATATAGTTTTCAGACTCCTATCTATCGGAATATAGGAGAAAATGAGTGCTTTCCTTAATATGCGCATATAGCCTGCCTCTCCCCTACATGTTCGAAATCTATTTTTACCTTAAAGCTATCGATGTGCGCCTTTAATTCTCTATTTCCCTTTCTATCATCTTTTTCTTTAAACTCAAAGTGTTGAGCTAAGCAAACAATGTAAAAACAAAAACGAGTTTGGCTCCTTAAAACTTGAATGTACAGTGAGCGAAATAAGAATAGCACCACTATGTGTTTTGCTTGTTAAAATATGAATGTTTGAAAATCACAAAAACTTTCTTCTATAAATTGTTTTGAATTGTTTAACGGATAAATCGAGCATAAGTTTACTTTTTTTGGACGTTGCAATTGGCGTTGAGGACCAAAACTATGGAAAAAGGGTGCGAAATAAGAATAGCACCACTTCTGTTTTTTCAACAAAAACAAGATTATTTCTAAAAATGTACTGTGTAAAAGTGAATAGTAATGCTTCTACGTATTATTTGAATAGCTTACTGCATTTTGAGGAGTTTTTTAGAATTACAAAGATTTTCAAAAGTTTTAAAATGGTGTTTTAAGAGATGCTCTTCTAGAACTAAGGAACTTGATAATTGAGCTGTAATTCTTTACCAAACTACTCACACTCTTCATTAAAATGACGTGAAATGATGAATCAAATATTTTCGGTTTATTTTAAATCAGAAAAAAACAGGTTGTTATTCATAAACTTAGATTTTTTTTTCAATAAACATCACTTTTTCCAGTTTCAAGTCATAGATGGCAGCACTATCTTGCCGTTAACACCAAATTAAGTCTCATTATTGATTTTTCAGGTTTATTTAGGCCCATATTCATTATTTCGATGTAGTTTTCCAACACAGTTTTGTTGGAGTTCACACTGTAGAAATCTTTTCCGGATTTGCAAAAAAAAACACCAGCACAAGACTATAACTCCGCCAAAATTCCTGCACATCTCAACTTCCGATTGAATTTCAAATCATACCAATAATACTGCTATTTATCTGGTTCATCAAGCTCCATCGGAAAGTACAAAATTATTCTGATTATCGGTCCAAGAAATTCACTTTCATGGGAAAATGATGAAATTCTTATTTTTTGATATTGTGATCTTAGAATTTCCAAGGCGGTCACACGGTACCAAGTACTTATTTCTTGACCAAAATCATCCAGCACACCTGAATTAATCCCAGATATTCAAAAATGGGCATCAATTCGGTTTAATTGCAAGATAGTGCTGCCATCTATGACTTGAAACTAGAGAAATAGCGTTTGATTATTAAAAAATATTAGTATTTTTTTAATTCCAACCTGCTTTTTGGATTCAAACTCAGCCTTAAATCTATGTTTCATCATTTTGCATCATTCTTATGAATGTTAATGAAGAAATCAAGCAGTTTGATAAAGTTTTAAGGCTCATATATTAAATTCCTTAACGCTAGATGAGCATCTCTTAAAACCCCCTTTTAAAACCTTTAAAAACCTTTGGAATTCTGGAAAACTCCTTAAAATGCAGTTATCTATTCAAATAATTAGTAGAAGCGTTATTATTCACTTTTACACAGTAAATTTTGAAAAATAATGTTGTTTTTGTTGAAAAACTCAAGTGGTGCTATTCTTATTTCGCACCCTTTTTTCACATTTTTGGTCCTCAACGCCAATTGCTACGTCCAAAAAAAGTAAACTTATGCTTGCTTTATCCGTTAAGCAATTCAGAACAAACTGTGGAAGAAAACTTTCGTATTTTTCAAGTATTCATATTTTTACAAGCAAAACACATAGTGGTGCTATTCTTATTTCGCTCACTGTATGAGCCGTTTCAAATAAAGAATTATAAATAAAAATAAGATCGAAAAATATACATATTTCGGTTTTAAAAACGAAACATTTCATCCAACCAATCAAATCGAGATTGATTTGTTTTGTGTCTGCTATGCAATAGGATTCAATCAATGAGTGGCCGATGATTCCGCATGAAATATGCTCACCAAAGTTATTGAATAATTCAAATCATGATTGGAATAACTCGATTGAAGTCGAATCCGAAATGCAATCCCGACCGCAATGCAATCTGATTGCCAAAGTTGTGCCACAGACCGTAGGTATCCGGAAAAGGGACCGAAAAAAAGGTGGCCCTCCACTAATAGATCGGAACTTTTCAAGCGATCGCAGTTTCATTTTCATCATGGGGACGCGCCGAGGGACCGAAATCTAACTGCAAGAAAAACTAACGGGATGAATAAATATTTTCATAGCCCAGCCTTAAATTTTTTTACTCGTCTGATTCTTTCGGTCGTACTATTTTTCTATGGTGAATTTTGAATGGGAAAACAGTCAACCAGTCGGTGGGTCGGATCATCGACAAAATGAAGTGAAAAGTTTCCTTTCAGAAAAAACTGATCAAAACAAACAGACAATTGCTCTTAGTATGGTCTAACTTTGTAAGTCTGAATGTCTGTGAGAAATCTAGAAGGACCAAGTTTTTCAATTGGGCTCGGAACGTGAGGCGCAACTTGGAACGAAATTGGACAATGGAGTCCCGGAAGAGAAAGTCTAAAAGTTCTGACCGCATGTGAATAAGTGGTTTAGTTTCCGCAGATACTTTTTGCTTTCGTTTGTGTTTTTTTAGCCAGTTTTCGTCTTTTGAAATATTTTACGATGAATAAGTGTGAAAATATTGTAATGAAATGAAGAAGTAATTCCAATAAAATTCATAGCTCCGCTTCAAAACTCTGTTTTTTATTACTACAACAACTAACATAATTCAACTCGTTTTAATGCTTTCAAATCGACTTTCCCAAATTTCTATGTGTTTAATGACTCATCTGGATTCCTTGTTATCCTTACTAAAATGGAAAGGATCCCACGGTCCCATGGGATTCGTGAGGTTTTATCGTAAACCTTGGATTATTCGAGAGCTATTGAATTCTTGCTGAACATCAAGTGCGTTAACACTATAATTAGGACATGATTGCATAGATGATTTTTTTTGATAAAACTCGAATCAAATAAAAATCCATGCGATTTATATAACTACATTTTCTCATCTGGAGTTTTTTTTGTGTAGAAATGTGTCATGTTTTATGTATTATTTTTTCAGTTTTTCATAACCTAATAATCTAAGGCGCTCTACACAGCAAAAATTATTTCCTGTACAATTAGGCAAATTTCAGTGTACAACTTTTTTACAGGACATTTGCTGTAATAATAAATGAATCTTCGTTAACATTCAAGGAAAACAATTTAAAATTACAGGTTTTGTTAATTACAGGTTGATTTATTTCAAAGGTTGCAGTTTCAGTGACACGTAATAGTCAAAAAAATTCTGTGTAGCTTTTTTATAGGTTAAACTTTTAAACAATTTCACGCTCAATTCAATTAATTAGAACCTAAGATGAAAGCACAGCCTAAAAATCTATTTAAATACTCCAAATAATAAGTCATGCAATCGTTTCTTCTGTTGGTAATCAATGAAAAATGCGTTGAAAAAAAAACACACCCATCCAAGGTCTGAAAGCGAAGCAAATGTGTCTAAAACATGCTGTTTTCCATCTTTTTCATCCTTTCCACCCAAGCCTCCCATTACCATCGCATCACATCTCACTAACCGGCAGACAACTGAAGAGGAAAAAAATATGGAAAGGGAAACACCAGGCTTTTATTCCAAGTTCGGGTTCCTGTCTTTGCCTTTTCCAACGATGCGGAAGATTACACACTCCAATGGTTTTATGTTTTCGTTTTTTTTCTATCCTCTTGTCTGCTTTGGAATTCTTGGGCTGAGCATGTGGTGAAAAAAATACGGATACAAAGATCATAGGTCAATTCATCATTTTAAAATAGATTTTCCTCTTACTGATATTTAAAATTTGATATTAGATAAGTATTTTTAATGTCAAAAACCAAAGGTTATAGCAATTTGTGTCAATAGCTGATCGAAAATCGGCAAATGATCGATAGGTTAATGGTTACAAATGATAACTCTCGAAAAAGTCTATAAATTAGCATGAAATAATCTAATTACAAGTACAGAAATGTCAAACAGTCTTACTTCTTTTGATATTGTGCATACTATGCATATTTTGAGACTTATTTGACCACGTTACAGAGTCTACATCAAGTCTAAAACAGATTAAAAATTGAAATGTTTGGAATATTCTTAAATTTCTGATAATACTAATGTTCAAACCTTCTTACCATTTTAAAGATAAATATATACATTTTTCAGGAACATTTCTAACTCAAATTTTCACCTATGACGAAATACCTCTCAAGTAGAAGATATCGTTATTGGCATTGTGCAGATTGCCAACTAATGGCATTGTCCTCTAATTCATGAATGCAATGGAACATTCACTCACACTGACAAAGGTGGCCATTGAGAAAGCTTGCGTTCATTGCTTATTCTACAACAGCTCTTCACCTGAATTTTGAATGTGTGTGTTCGCAGAATATCAGTTCGTTCATCATTGCTGTCAAGGGAAAGGAAGTGTCTGGAGTTATAGTGAATAAATTATTAAATTGTTTTTCTAAAACAACATGCATTGCACCCAGTGTGTTTAATCTGTCAAGAAATTAGTGCCCATTATTATACAAAAGGCGTTTTTGACGTATATAAGTTTGACGCGTAAGCATGGATCACTACAAATCTGGACGCACTATTTATTTTACCATAGTGCTCCTAGTTATCGGATCTGGAATGTTTTGACAGCATCTTGTAGAGGAATGTTTCCTCTATCAGTTCTGAAAATTTCATTACGATTCGTTTTGTTTAAAAAAAGTTACACGTGATGGAAGCCGCGAGACGAAAATAAATTTTGGACACCTACGTCAAAAACCCGACGTGGTCGGGTTCAAAAATCTCGAAATCGTTAGAAATGGTCAAATCAACCGTGTGCAGCGTTCTCAAACGTTTCCGTGAAATGCGTACTACCGATCGGCAGGTTCATACCAAGCGTCATAGTGGAATTAAGGATCGGCAACTGCATTTGAAGGTGTTGAGAACGATCTAGGCAAACACAGGGTAGTCGGACAGAAGGATTAGTATCCGCGAAGGAATACGATCCTATCGGGCCAGTAAGCAACCTAACCGGACATTGAAGCAGAATTTAGTGGCCAAAGGACAGGCCCGGAAGTTATACAACAAGATTCCAACGAAGTACGACGGATGCATCCTCATGGATGACGAAACGTACGTGAAGATGTATTTTGGGCAGCTTCCTGGCCAAAAATTTTATAAAGCCACTGCAGTGGTGCACTGCACTGGGCGGGGTGATATCCCCGGCAAGTTCTAATTCGTTTTTGCCGATAAGTTTGCAAGAAAGTGTTTGATCTGGCAAAGTATTTGCAGCTGCGCTCGAAAAATCCCAGTTTTTATGAAAAACAAGACCATGGACTCGGAAATGTACAAGAAGGAGTGCCTGAAAAACGTTTTTTTCCGTACATTAGATTTCACAAAGCACCAGTTAAGTTTTCGCGCAGATTTGACAAGCTGTCACTACAGTAAGGATGTACTACAGTGGTATCGGGGCAACGGGGTGGATTTTGTAGAAAAGGACATCAACTCACCCAACTGCCCTCAATTCCACCCTATCGAAAAATTTTGGGCAATTGTCAAGCAGAAGATGAAGAAGAATGGTAGGACGACTCGGGATACAACAGAGATGAAGAGATGGTGGAACAAAATGGCCGCTGAGGTCAGCGAATAGGGTGTCCAAACTATGATGAGTGGTACTCGACGAAAAGTTCGAAATTTCATCAAAACAACATCGGAATAATTTTTTTTTTCCTCTAAGGTGCAATAAAAACCCTACATTTTAAGTACAAAATATTTTTATTTTGTTTACATAGCTCCGAGATAGACCCGTTTTAATGCGTCCAGATTTGTAGTGATCCATGCTTTAGTATCCTCCTCCACACTTGGCGGAAATTTGAACTGGCGATTTTGGTTGCTGACCTGTTTTTGTCTACATCTTATTTGCTGGAAGGAGTAATAGGTCTCCCAGTCTCGCCTGAAGACTTGAGACTCTTATTGTCTAGACTAGTTCTAAATGTCAACATGAACAAGTCTCAGCAACCGAAAACGCAGCTCAAGTTGCCGAGTGTGGACTATGCTTAGCCAATGAATATCAAAACCCAACAGGAAGGAAGTCCCCCAAGAGAGAGTGTTGTTCGACTGTAGTCAAATTTCGAATTGGAGCCATTTGTTATAGTGCAACAACAACAATAAACTAAATTTAATTTTTTTTTCTTTGGGTTTTGATGGCTAGGGCAAATTTGCCCAACTCGCCAATCACTTGAACTAATAACTTAATGGACACTCAATTATTTTCTTTTGTTTTCCATTTTTTTTTAAAATGGAGTATGATTGTGATAACGAAAGCTAAAAAATTATATATTTGGTTTTTTGTTTACGGTCAAATGATTGATTTCGACGCATGTTAGCGAATTAAGCATTGCTGTGCACCTAGTGCATAAGGGGATTTTGTTTACTAAACAGTACATATTTGACCTGAAATTGAAAACATAGTTTTGATTTCGTACAATAGATTTATTTTGGAAAGTTTTCGATTTGTTCAAATAGTTCTTTTTTTAGGCGTTTAGTGATGGGCGGTGATTGGCATATTAACATAAGTGTTGGTCGGTAATGACCGGTCACGCATTTTTTGTTTTTAAAGCATGTATTGTGTCAAATGTAAGTAGCATTTAGTTTGATTATGTTAGAAAGTATGTTTTATAGTTGAAAGTATTCGTTTACTTGAGGCTGTTTGCCGGGAATCAACATTTTGCCAGTCAACCCACTTAAAATTCTACAAAATGTTTTCTCTCAAGTTAAAAATACGGTTTTGATAGCTTTTTGCATGGAAAATACTAAAAAAAACCGTTATTCCGTTCCGTCTTATGAGATAGTTTTTCTTTAAGAAAATATTGTCGATACCGGAAAAAGTCGAGTGGGCATTGGGCCAGCTTAACACCCCGGCGATGTCACTAATGTCCCAGGGCCCGACGGGAGATGCCAGAACGGCTAGCAGCAACATAGGTGCAGGAGCTGAATCTGGGTTGGGCTTGGTTACCAACAGTAGCAAGTCTTCAATAACAGCAGCAGCAGGTCTTCAATACCAGCAGCAGCAGTTTCAATAACTGGGGCAAGACCGAGTAATAGCAGCTAGAGCACGAGAGCACGAAGGCAACCGGCAGCAACGAAACAATATTTAATTATAAATTTTTAAACTACGCGCGGGATATAAGTCGACCTGTTCTGTTTTTTTTATGTCCGTGATAGAGAGCGGGTGGTTAATGAAATTTTCTCCTGTTATCATGTTAAAAATTTAAAAAAAATCAAATGCTTATTTTTAACGTTAGATTAGTATGTATGGATTGTGCATCCATCAAATACGTGAGTTATCAACTTGTTAACACTGTCAATAAGTTATCTAAGTACCGGCAAATAAAATACAAACGAAAACGCATGTAATTTAGGTGGGATACATTTAAACAGGCTCCCATATTGCAAACGTATGAATTATGTTGGCTGATACATTGATAATTTCTTGAACGTGTAATAAGTTATTTGTTCACGTATTTGATGGACCTCAATCCCTTCAAACTAATTTAAGGTTAAAAATTAGCTCATGATTTTTTTTAGAATTTTTTTATTTACTTAACATGATTACAAGAAAAAATTAATTATCATCAATCACCCAGTCTCTATCACGGACATCGAAACAACATAATAGGCCGACTTGATTTTCCGCGAGGATTTCAAAGATCCAATTAGTGTTTAGTTGCTGTATAACGAGAGCCCCGACACACTTCCGTTTCGTTAGCGGGTGGCTTAAGCGCCACTTCCTTACGGATGACCACCCACCTAGCCTTGGTTTGCCCAGCTGAATGAGACTTGGACGTGAGTTCCTTTTTTGGTTCCCTATTTTGGGAAAGAAGCAGAAGGGTCTCTGAAAAGGGATCCGTACTTCGGCTTCGAATTCGAATCCGCCCCGAAAACGAGAACAGCCCGCAAAATCACGGAAAGGGGGATTATTCGTTGTTCGCTAAAAAGTTGAACTAGAGAAGTCTGAAGACTAACGGACGAATTCCCACCCTCTTAACTTGATCAGGAATGAGAAAAGACCGTGATTGGATTCGCAGCCAATCACCGCTGTGAAGAAAGCAAACGCAACAACGAATAACCTGTGACCCCCTTCCCAATGCCCCAATTATGTCATCATCCCTCTAGTGTTTCCGGTCCAAAATACCTGAGACGATTTAGTTAGGTACATTCATTGGATCCTTTTTATTTCGGACTCTACTGTCGTGTGTTCGTTTTACAATGTTGTGTGTCTGTTTCGATTTTCTGCTGTTAGTGCTGGTGGAGACGCTTGGTTTTTCGTTCCTTTACGATGCGCTCGATCGTTGAAATTTTCCCCATACAAATGGTTTGAATTTTCTCTGCGGGGGTGGAAATAGGCTACTTTTCCGGCTCGCCAGTCCCAACTACGTCGATTGCATATAAAATTATCGTCGTAGGACGAAATTTTCAAATTGCAACATTAGCCGCTTAAGTTGCATGCAGTTCATAAGGTGTACATTGTACATGTACATTGAGCGAACCATCGCTAGTAAACAAAGTTGGCCATAGGTGAGTACTCACGTTTTCTGCTTATACTAACGGGGGTTTTTGATGTTTCCCCGGTTCTGCTGCCAAATGCGGTGAACCTCCGATGTGCTCTCCCGGCAGATGGGCTGGTGACGGGCTATCGGTAAAGATGATGATCAGCTATGCAGGTGATTATGGCTGAACGCGTGGTTGGATCTAATGTGATCCCATGCGTTCAGCAAAACTTTTTGCCGAGGTCTCCCAGCTGCCACAGCTGGTCGAAGATTTCGTCGTATTGCAAATTTCTGCGGGGGCGACGCGATCGCTGTAGCACTTCTGCGCGTGAGCTCCAGGAATGACGTTTCGTCCCGGTGGTTTGCAGATGGCCTTAGAAGGTTTCGGGTGCCTTGGCGTGTTACTGAATCGTCACGGTGCGACCAACGGTCGATGTAGCGGCTGCTGGAGGAAGCTTTAGTGGGTTTCTCGAACCTGACTGAGTCAGCATTTTTCCTACGCTTTTTAGCACTACACTTCCCTGCGCTATTTTTACCTTAACTGCGAGCACGCGAATTAAACGATCTTCACCCAACTCAACTTCAAGATTAAGTGGTTCAGGAAGTCGCATTTGAAACCAGCCTTCTTGATCTAGTTCAACTTCGTACCGGAACTACCCGATACGAAGACCTAATCGAGAAGTTAAACAAACAACTCTCTTTTCCGCGATTTTACAATGCAGCCTTGTCTTCCCCTTCCAAACCCGAGTCCAAAGACCAAACCTTTTCTTTTTCAAACCTAGGTGCACAAAGGCATCCCGAAAGAGGTCATTCACCTGGTGCACAACAAGCTTGCAGTCGGTGATCATCTGGAAGATGACTCTCTAAACCATACTTTCTACTCCAAAAATGTGTCGGGTGATCGAATACATCTACAGGCGCGCTTTTGATGTTAATGATGATTCAGTTAATGATTAATTAGGGTGGTACCTGGCAGGAGAATTCATTCGCTCAACTTTCTTCGTTGATTTTGCTCTTTGAAATCTTTATTTTAATTTTATGTACTAAGTTGAGGTACTTTATAAATAAATAATTTTATTGTTGTTGTTTCATTTTATTTATTGTCTAATTGGCTCTTAAGTAATTAATTTAAAAGTTATAAAGGAATTTCTGTTGTTGGTTTTACTAATAGATAGTGTACCCGTTACAGCTGCCAACTGGCCCTCGGACGCTTAGTCATCGGAACTGTTGCTGTTGTGGGCACTCTCAGTGGCCCTGCTGGCAAGCCCGACCCGAGATTCAGCCGCAGATTTTACCGCTGCTGCTAGTCATCCCTGTCCTGTCCGATGCGTTTGGATGAGTGAATAGTAAGCATTGTTTCATGGATATTTAAGCATTTAGCTAAAAAAAAGTAAATTAGAATCTGAATAAATAAAACAATTTAAATTCAAAACAATACTGCTTGATTTCATTCCAAAAAAAAATTAATTCGATTTCATCATCTCTTATTTTCGTTGAATAGAAACAAGCATTTTATCTAATGAAAATTTCAACGAATGCAATATACAGAACAGCTAGAACGAAATGTATTTTACCCTTATTTGGTCGAAATGGGATTGGCAGTTGGTTTTAATTGCAAGGCTATACTAATTCGCTTAAAACGTTTGTATTTGTGGCCATGCTGAGCTATCCATCGATTCCGACTAATAGTGTATCACGTATCTAATAACGCTTCTAGCTAATGAAGTCAGACAGCCAATACCTACCATAGCGGTATCATATCAATTGAAACTATTCAGAGCACGTGTTGAAATCAGGAATGGTACTTTTGGGGTTGAAAACATTTGAATTTGCCATAGAACATAACGGCTTTTTTTTAAACAAAAATTGATAATTTATAGGGATAGTACAATTTATAACCTGAGTAGGCTTTGACTGGTTCGGAGCGCACGCGTATTTTTTTCCGTCGCTATCGTGGACAATTTTCAAAACTATCAATTTTTATGTGGAAATAGGAATAAAAAATTCCGAAACATCGAAATTTATAAACCTTAAGGAGTGCTCAGGGAAATTCTCACAAATTATCGCCTGAAAGGGAAAGGGAAAGTTTTTTCACTTAGGGATCGAGGGTAATTTAAAATTCCTTGTGAAGTGCATGGTTGTTGGAGGACATTTGGAACTCATGGCCAGCTATACAAAGCTTTAAATAAATTGTTTAAAAGTTTAAAAGGAAAATTATGTTGTGATTATGTTATGATAGAAAAAAAATTGATGCCGGTATCGAGACACGCGTGGTTTTTGTTTTTGATTGCTGCGACTTCGAAGGGTGGAATATTGGTGTCTCAGGAATTGAGGGATGATTCATCCTTCGGGATGAAAATCCCGAGAAAAAGAAAAAAATGATGTCTCAGGAAACAGCACCAAATGATAGCACACCAGTGAACACATATTAAGGTTTTTATACGAAAATAATGCCGTGAATGAAGAATTTCGAACAATGGTCGGCTGTTTACTTTTCGTTGTCGGTGCTGATGATTAACGGAGTTGCTCTTCAAGACATGTCCGAACGTTAATTTAAGAGCTGGAAAAAAACTCGGGAGGAATTTCCATTTTTCAGCTTTCCTTTTTTTGATTATTTGTTGCTAAGGCGACACGTTTGAATTCTGGGCTACTATGAGCAATAACTTTTTGTTACTTATATTGGAGCTAAAACTGCAACGGTTATACTACGAAATCTTTTGAAAGAGTTATTTTCAAAAGATTTCGTGAGGGCACTAATTTTTTCTGTTTTTTTATGTTGCTTTTCAAAAGCGAGCTAAGCCGCTATATCCAAGGTCAAAGACCAGAGATGATGGTGCATAGAAATCCAAAATTACTATTTTTTCATAAACGACTAACAGAGTTCAAAAATGTAACTTGGCGCAATAAAGCAATTTTCTTATTTTTAAGTCAATCACTAAGACCATAAAGTTTTGGATTTTTGTGCAAAAAAACCTCATTTCCATCCACAGAAGGACAAAATTCTTAAGGACAACCGTCTAGGAGCACAAAACAATTAGCATACGTGCTCCCAACGTATACATTTTATTATAAATATCGAAACGTATGGTACTGTTGTCCACGTTTCTTCCTCCTTGTGTTCCAGCTGTCTCAGCGTCCAATACTGCACAGTGGGCCCGGCCGAGTAAAGATGAGTAGTAAATGTACTTTTACTACTCACCGGGATGTTGACAAGATCTGGCTGTGTATGTGTCATAAGCATAAGCAAATAAAGGGTGATAAGGTCAAAATTGGGTCAATATAAACTTGACGTATTTTTTTCAATTTTGCATTTAAAAAACCTGAACACCCCTCATTTTGAAGGTGTGTGTGTGTGTAGAATGTTGCTTCTATTTTGATTTTGGAATTTACTCTTCAGTTGTCAAAATGCCGTCCAAGGAAGAAGAGCAGCGTATCAAAATTTTGCTCGCGCAATCCGAGCTACTCGCACGCAAAGCTGGCAAAATCGCTAAAAGTTACCAAATCAACCGTTACAAATGTAATTAAAGTGTTTGGTGAACGTTTGTCGACAGCCAGGAAATCTGGATCGGGGGGAAATCGAAAACCGGAAGCCGCTGAGACGACAAAGAGAGTTGCCGGTAGTTTCAAGCGAAACCCTAACCTCTCTCTCCGAGATGCCGCAAATAAGCTGGGTGTATCGTCTACAACCGTGCATCGAGCCAAAAAACGAGCCGGACTACTGACATACAAGAAGGTAGTGACTCCAAATCGCGATGATAAACAAAATACGACGGCCAAAGCGCGATCCCGGAGGCTGTACACGACGATGCTGACGAAGTTCGACTGCGTGGTAATGGACGACGAAACCTACGACAAAGCAGCTTCCTGGACAGGAGTTTTATACGGCAAAAGGAAGGGGAAAGGTAACAGATATTTTCAAGCACATGAAACTGTCAAAATTCGAAAAGAAATATCTGGTTTGGCAAACCATCTGTACCTGTGGCTTGGAAAGCAGCATTTTCATAGCCTCCGGGAATGTCAACCAAGAAATTTACGTGAAAGAGTGTTTGAAGAGTGTCTGCTGCCTTTCCTGAAGAAACACGGTTGTTCCGTACTGTTTTGGCCGGATTTGGCATCTTGCCATTACGGTAAAAAGGCCATGGAGTGGTACGCCGCCAACAACGTGCAGGTGGTTCCCAACGACAAGAACCCTCCCAACATGCCAGAGCTCCGCCCAATTGAGAAATACTGGGCTATTCTCAAGCGGAACCTAAAGAAGTCCAAAAAAACTGCTAAAGACGAGCAGCAGCTCAAGGAAAACTTGCTTTCTGCGGCGAAGAAAGTGGACAAGGTGACTGTGCAAAATCTGATGGCAGGGGTTAAGCGTAAGGCCCGGAATTCCATACCAATTTCCGTACTCGTTGCGTTAATTCAGGACTGAATGAATCGCTTCCAAAAATTTTATTGCTATTTGTGGCAAAAAAAAAAACAACCAAAAAAATTAGGGGAGGTGTAAAAATGTATGAATTTGAAATTTTCATACAAAGCTTGCAGTGGTCGAATGTATATAAATTAATTAAAAAATTTCGACATTTTTGATTGATTATAAAACTGAAAATAACGTATATCTCGCTCTATCTACTTTCTGGCGTTAAGGAAGTTGAAGACGAATTCTTTAGATATTATTAAAATATGTTTTACCAAAAAACCGTCGATCAGCAAAAAATGCTTTCATCGTTAGTTTTAAAGAAATTCAATCTTTTTTTTTCATAAATTAGTTTGAGATGAGATCAAAACTATTCGTTAGAAGAGCACCTCCTGTTCTACATTTTTACACTTACTATGAGCTGTTGAATAGTGACGCTTTGTCACAAAGTTTTAATTGCTGGTGTGACTTTTCTGCAAAAGGACAATCAATAAATGCCAGAGAAACAAATTGAATTCCATTCTCGACGAGTCACTTCTAGTGCTAAGAGGAATTATAATTGCAAGCGGAAACATTTCCAGCAAACACATTCATTAAGTTTTTTGCTGTCGTCTTCTCCAGCAGCTGCTTCGCAGAACTGACCAGACCGAGGTTTCTTTCCCGCTTTTGAGCGACCACAAAAATCATTTAACTCGGTTCTCTTTTGCCAGAAATTCAATGTTGAATATTCATGATGATAGACTTCTCCGTTGCTAAGGAAAAAAATCACCTAATTTGAAAAAGCAGGAGGTTTTCTTGAAACGACGTTCGAATGTTTGATCTGCTCGGTTTCGTTTGTGGCAATCAGCCTTTGCACTTATTGGGATTTTTTTCCAATCGGTTTTTTTTTTCGAATCAAAAGAGGGTGGTGATCTTTTTCCAGCTTAAAGGCGTAACGATGCCTCCGTTGAATGTTGTGGAACTAGGATTTTTTTCTAAGCCTTGCCAGTTGTGGTAATTGGGAAGCATTGATTGTAGAAAATAGGCATTCATACGGTTTTACTCGGATCATTGGTCTTCTTATAGAAACGCAGCTATAAAAATCGTACTTTCTTTCCACAATTCAAGGTTTGACTCGATAGTCTAGATTTTGTAAAATAAATTTCAATTGATGGTTCCAAATGTAAATTATCCGATTTCAAAATTCATGGAGCTGCCTACGCAAAGGCGTACTGTATGTTATCAAAGGAAATGAATCGATTATCTTTATTCAGTGCTTATACGTTAAAGTTGATGAACCCTGAATGTAAGTGGCCGTGCTAACAATGTTGCATGCCATTTTTATTTTTTCAGTGGAAGGTTCATTTGTGGAAAACCTTGATACTGGCGACATTGTAGTGCATACTTTTTTTTTTTTCTCGAAACCATCTATTGAATAGTATAAACTTAGATTTTTACTTAAATGATGAAATTATCAGTTTGAATATGAATGAATATGCATCAAATACAATGTTGAATGGAAAAGCCTTATGGTTTCAAAGATCGTTGATGAATTCCCTTGAATTCAGCCAAACTATTTGAAAAACTCAAATTCTAGGATTTCACTAGCCTAGCTAGTGGCTCCTCAGTGGGTTATAGACAAGCCAATATGACTATGATTTTAAAATCATAGTTTCATTCAGTCAAGAGGTTTTTCAACCCTTTTTTCGAATCTAAGAAAATCCCTAATTTAAACACACTGCCCATTATTTAGAAAGGATATATAAATGTGTGGAAACCAATGAGATCATCCATCAACGTAATCAAGTAGCTAATCTCCGCAGTCTGGCAAAAGATCAAACGAAATCAGATTTCGTCATAATCCAAAATGTCAAGTGGTCTTATAAAGAGGCGTTTTCTTACCTGTAAGCATCAGAAAATTAGCTTCTCTGTGCCTACACACTCCACACTAATTGATTGAAATGTGGTTTTGAGATACATAACAAGGTACCAGGCAGGTACCTACTACATTCGGTCCTAATTAGAAGCCAGTAAGCTCCAAATCTAGCAGCGAGCAATTTGTCTCCAGCCAACCTGCGCTAATGACAATGACAACACCAACCGCCAGCTTTCTTATCAACATCCTGTCAACGAGGGCACAAAAGGCACTTTTGCGCCGTGTAAAGTACATTGGTTTGCATGTTTATGGTACTGCTCGCTCGTGAATAGGTATGTTCGGTTCCTACTGGAAAAGCAAACGCGAGTGCTCTCTGCTGGAAATATTATCTTCAAGTTTAGTTAGCCATTTTGCCGGATTAGAGCTTAAATAATGCGTGTTTTTTGCCAGAGCCTTTTTCATGATAATCGGTATGGGTTTATAATGATTCTTCATAAAACCATAGTGTTATTTGGTGGCGAATTTTTTTAAAATAAAAATCGTTCACGCAAAATAAACTCTTAAGAAAATTTAATGAAGACGTTGGAAAGCATTGATCCAATCACCTTGCTCTAATTTTCAAACACATAAAACAATTTGACATAATAACGAATAGACAAGTCAAGGAAAGTCAGTTTACGAATCAGGTTCCAAATTTATTATCACATTCGGATTCCGGAAAAGAGGGATTCCGAATTTGAACTAAAAGTCTGTTACATGAGAGCGTAGTCACAGGGTGGTATTCAAATCTACTTAGGCGACTTCAACGCAAAGATTGGTTCCGATAGTTAGGACTTTAAGCGCATCATGGGGCGCCATGGTCTAGGACAGATGAGCGAAAATGGTGAGCTGTTAGTAGAATTCTTCCACCATCGAACAGTACATAAGGTCACTTGGGTAACCCGAAATGGCCGATCATGAAATCAAATTGTCCACATCTCTACAGCCGAAAATGGAGAAGAAGCCTTCTTGTGCCTCCATTGCATCTGACCATCACCTCGTCCTTGGTGAGGTAGGACTGAGAGTTGCTCGTGTTCAACAGCGAGAGGAAAAAGTCGGATGTCGATGAGACGTCCGCCGGCTGGAGAATTCAGAGGTGAAAAGGGCATACGTTGAACAGCTTGAATACCGAGCTTCGGGACTGCGGACAGACGGAACAGCCGAAGAACTGTGGTGTAGAATCAAGAAAGGCTTTATAACGACGAGCCATGGTACTCACGGTAAAGTTTGTGGAAGAAGAAGTGAATGGATGTCGGATGGCATGTACCGCGTCAACCAAAACAGCCGCCCGCTTTCGATATGCGGAGCTGGAAAAGGCAGATAAATTTAGCCGGCTTACCCGTCAACTGCCGAAGCAGGTCCGAAAGTGGCCCCGTTCGTTAGCTCCATCCAGTTCCACCTAGTGCTACGATCCGTGGACAGTCTGCCGACCCCTGGTCCAGTGTACATCTCCCGATTGCGAGATTGAGGAAGTTTGGACGCCACAACAATCCGTCGTCAATACCCCTTCCCGCATCGGATTTTAGCCGCCGATAAACCCGAGAGTCACCTCCAAGGAAGTCGAGCCGCCATTTTCCGACACTCCCGTTACGGAAATCACCCCATGCTGTAATCAAGATAGGACCCAATCGACCTTCTCTGGGGAATCATTGATGGGACATTCTGCCTCGATCCCAATCCTACCGAACGTCAGTGTTGTGGTTGTGACCCCAAGTTGTAGTGTTTGGGAAAAATAAACTGGGAGTTTTCCGGATCAACTCAAAGTGTTTCCTTGAATACGCGAAATTCCTTTACGAGTGCCGACCCTGAGGCTAGAGCGGGGTTCTTGCTCCACTGAGCAGTAATTAGCCCGTTGGTTACACTGTTGGCAGATTGAACAGACCAGCTCAAACGATGGACTGAGCATTTTGAACAACTCTTCCGAGTCACAAATAGCGATGGCAAACAGAACCCGCAGCCATGCTTACTGATAATAGCTTCGTTTGCTTCAAAATTTACAGTAACGACGCTGTTAGCATTTACTCGCGAACGAATCAAAACATGCAACAGAAGAGCGCCGTCTCAGTGAACTATGTACAATGATTTTTCGTTCTGTTTGTGTTGCCTAGCGTTCCTTGTTGATTTTCTCCTCCCGATTTTCAATTAATATTCACCCCAGCAATCATTCGGTTCGCAACTGATTCAATTCGTTCGCGAGTTGACTTGGCGCGAATTAAATCAACCTGACTGAATATGACCCAGAATTCATGCTCAGTCTCAGACCCTTAGAGAAGAATGCTACTAGGAAGGACTTCCCGGGATAAACATTAAGACCCATATTTGCATTTAGGTTGGTTAGATTTGGCTTTTGGGCACATCTCGCGTTCCTAAAATTAAATCGATGTACTTCATGAAGCATTCGTGGCGAAGCATGATCGACAGCGAATTGACAAGACGTCGAATGATTCGACGTCGCCTACGCGCAATGTCTTCATTAAGAGCGAATGACAATTGTTTGATGGTTACCGATAGTAATTCGGAAAATACCTGATCACTAAAGAGGGGAAGAAAAACAAACTAGGTATGCGTCGTTCGATGCTGAAAAGCGTCGTTTGTAAGGAAAACAGACTTTTTATTTTAAGGAGTTAAATCGTTGGTGACAAGGATCGGGGTGAAAAAACATTCTGAGCGAAGATCAGCAGCCTTGCCCGCAGCTCGAAGCGCTAACAGTAAGTCGCATGAATGGCGTCAACTCGGAAGCGCTGTCGGTGGCTGAAATAGAAGCGGTAATCATAGACATTCAATACAACAAAGCGCCTGGAATCGATTGCATTCTTGCTGAAATGCTTAAAGCCAACCCTGCCTTGTCAGCACAAAGGTTGCACCGTCTTTTCGCTGGCATCTGGGATACTGCAACATTCCCGGCCGACTAGATGCAGGGTATCCTTGTAAAAGTCCCGAAGAAAAGCTGATCTGTACAACCCTCAAAGTACTCTGCAAAGTGATCCTTAACAGGATCCAGGAAAAAAAAAATGATGCTATGAACCATGAAAATATCTGAGCTGTTCGAAGGCCCAATGAAACTAATAGGGCTTTTGCTCAGTGTATTTGTGTTAGAGAGCCGTTGAGCAAACAAAAGTGACAGCTGCTTGTAAAATAAATGCGGATCGGAAGTAAAATGTTTTTCTTGCGATAATTTGACCAAATTATGGTAAAGATTTTAAAATACGGATCATCTTTAAGGAGCCTGTGTGTCTGTTCACTAATGTGTAAATTTTTTGACAGCTTTCAAGTTAGCTATCCTATAAAAATGAAGATTTTGTTATAAATTCGATTCTTATCAATGGAAACAAAACAAAAAGTTTGAAATTCGTTTGCCAAATTTTTGCAACAGGGGTACTTAACTTCATTCTCCGAGTGATAAAACTCGTTTCAGGTGGATCAGAATCTGCCTTCAAAGTATCTACAGGGTTCATTTCAAGTGCCCTAAGGAAACATTTGATTTTTTTTTAAACTTTGAACTGCTCGGTTCCTCACTGATGTTCAGTGAAAAATCAAAATAATACACCTTTTTCGAAGCCCGCCTATTTGTGCGTTAAATCAGCGCCATCTGTTCGTCAGTGTATTGACCGTCCAATATGTACGGTCTGCCATCACTCCACACGGCGCTTCCTGTGCACATTTACATTTACTACGTTGATTCTCACTGATCTTGGGCTTCAGACAAAACGCACTGGTTACAATCTTTCCAAGAATTTTGTTTCAACTTACTTGGATATCTTCCTTTTCTCGGCTAGAGAACGAATTCGAACCAAGACATTCAACACAAGGGTCAAGAAAGAGAGCCATCTTGAATGCATTCGACTGCTTTAAATCCTTCAGCCGGTTGGCTAGAGCCTCTATCAGAAGCCTTGAATAGGGATTTGTGTCTATTTTACTTAACTCGTTGATTTTTTTTATTAGCCGCAGCCTGTTGCGTAGAGGATAGCCTTCAAATCTTTTTTTTTTGTCTTTATTTTAAGAGACTTTCAGCCTTTGGCTGGTTCGTCTCTGGAAGAAGTTTATTCTAGTTTACATATCATCAAACAAATAAGATTCTTTAAGGAAACAAATTAGTTTTTCCTCTTCTACTTCGTCGTTTGAAAGGATATTTCTTATGGACACGCCAATCTGGTAAGGCCTTCAAATCTTCTAAGCCAGCGGGCATGAGATCGAATCCCGGTCACGGCATACATAGTACACATTCTGTGGGTTGGTGGTTTTAGCATTAGTAAAATGCTAGCCATCATATCCTCGAAAGATGTACGCTTAGAGTTAAGAAAAAGGAATCTCTTCGAGGAAACATCTTGTTTTATTGAGATCCTATATGTGTTTGTGTTTGTGTATGTAACCATGTGAAGGTAAAAATCCGATAAAGAAATATGGTCAGCATGCATCTTTTTTGTACATCTATTGACTGGCTCAAATACCTCTAAGTAATTCTTTACAAAACTCCAAAGGTCTTACGTTAGATCTTTATTTATTTATTTACATAGTATTCCGTCTTACGACATAACTTGACGAACATAATTCCTAAAATTCACTCGGTTCATAGCAACCGTTCTCCAATTTCTCGGGCACCCCACGTTCGCCAGATCACGCTCCACTTGGTCTAACCACCTCGCTACGTTAGATCTGTAAATATAATTAAAGTACCGTCAAACGGGGCATCATGCAACAGCGGGGCTAGGTTAGATGCAACATTTGTATACCACAGCACTAATATAATTTTTTATTTTATATAACGTAATCGAGTTTTTTTTTTAATGAATACAAAATAATGATGACATAATTTTCACGGGCTTGTGATATAGCTCAGTTGGCAAGTCCGTTGTCTCCTGAGCCGATGTCCGCGAGTTCGAGCCCAAGAGTAAATATCGAACACAGTTGTACCGGATGAGTTTTGCAATAGCTGTCCGCCAACTGCAACGTTGATATAAAGTCGCGAATGCCATAAAGATGGTAAAACGACTATAATCGAAACAAACAACAATAATTTTCACATCTTGAGCTAGTATTTTAATGATTTTCATTTTCATTCAAAATTTAAAAAAAAAATCCATCAATCAATGTACAAATTTTATCAATTTTCGTTGCCATAAAAAACTTCATCCCTGTATGACGGATTGGCTAGTTAATGTCACTTACAAACTTTTTACTGGTTTAATTATCAAATTCCAACACTGTTGGTGTAAAAATATTTTTTGAACAATCATCAACATTTTTTAAATAAATATTTTTATAATACCTGCTTGGGGTAAGATGCAACAAAATGCAAATCAAAGAGACACCTTGTAAATTTCGTTTCCCTATGCTCGAATATGATTATTTGCATCACGCATTTGTCAACATTGAAATTTCATCCATCCAAACAATAATTTTTGTGATTTCAGCTAGTAGATATTTTTGTAGTATTTTTTACACCTAAATGTATGCAATTTCATTTTGTTCTGAAAAACATTAGTTTCAACAGAACCAGAAATTACTACAATTAGTGTTTTTCATGCGTAATGGCTTTTATGGCATCAAAATAGATCAAAAACTTTAAATTTATATACGTTTTCATTAGATTTTTCATTAAAATCAAAGTTTGTTGCAAGTTACCCCTTTTTCTAAAAATAGTGAAAATCGCATGTTTAAAAAAAAATAACTAAAGAAACCAATAATTTTTCTGGCTACGTAAGTTTGATGTCCCACTATCCTTAAAACTTTTGATGCATACAGGGTATGATTATCTGTGGACGTGAATTTTTTAGAAGCCATTGAAGTTGAAAAATGTTGCATGTTGCCCCAGTTGACGGTACAATTTTTATTTTCATAATAAATTTAAATAAGTTGTTATACTTACCGAATTCGTTGAGCTGCTCTCTAAGATCTTTCAAAATCTTTTTTTTTTTGTTTTTTGAATGCCTCAATCATTTTATAGACACCTTCTTATCTGGTTGGGCTCCAAACAGGGGGATATCTAGCGTTCTTATTTTCAAATGTTGCTTTATATTTAATCAGTCTGGTTTTTGGCGATCGCTGTTATCAGCTTCACTGATTCGTTCGTTGTATTGACAATCGAAGTGATTGCCGACTGAGGCGTATGGACCGCACACCTAATGGTGTTCAATTGACTTTTCAATTCGTTTGTTACCTCAAATAATGTTTGTTGATCATTCTGGTTTTGCTCATCATCACCCAGGGCATTCCTATATGCTATTTCCAAATCATTTTGATCCCTCTTACGACAGCAAGCATATTAGCCCCGATATCAGTTGTGACGGAAAAAACTTGATCAATTATTACACCGTAAGTAGCCAAGTTGTCCAGAATTTTGATTTAAAAAAAATACAGCTATTTGCCTTTCCTTTGCCTCGATTATTCCTGACAAATAATAATAAATCTACAAGAAAAAAAAAGTTACCTTACCAACAGTCCTAGTCACGAAATGATCATCCAAGGCATAATTAACATGGATACAAATAACATGTCGATAATGTTTGCTGGCGGAATCGATTTTGATCGAAACTAGTTTTTCTGCCATTTCCTCTGACAACTTTGCTCGGATTCTCCCAGCAGCATCATTGAGATCATCACTCAAGTTTTCTTCATTCAGTGTCAAATTGAATGCTTCGGATAGAGGTCCATAAACTAATTTGAACCCTTCCCAGCCAACGCAAGCTAACGGCAGGTTATGGTACGTCACTAGTTTTAGAACAGATTCCAACGTGGCCTGCCTGTCGATTGCTGATTTGGTGAAAAATGGTGACTATGATCTTGGCAGCCAGATTACGCCCGATGGTGGTACCATGAAGGACGTCGAAACTCCGATCGGAAAAGCCCATTTTGGGTTTGCGAGTCTCCGAAACATCGCTCACGCCAGATCTCTCTACGATCAAAAATCCAAACCATCAACTTAAACGTATTATTGTACGGGTGCGAAATGCATTTACGACACGAAAACTGCAAGTTTTTGTAAATCGCGGCGTGCGGGAATATTATTTGCGCTTGGTGGCCTGGCAACTGAGTCTCAAATGAGTAACTATATCGCCGGTGTCATCAAAGGGCGCTAGAAATCGAGATTCGGGAACGTAAGTGGAGATGGATTGGGCACACGCTGCGAAAAGATGAAAACGAGATTTGCAGAGAGGCGCTTGACTGGAATCCAGATGGGTATCGAAGAAAAGGCAGGCCCAGAAGCTCATGGCATCGTAGTCTAGCCGCTAAAAACAGCACAGTTGACGAAAACTTTGGCTGCCAGCAAGTGAAGACGCTAGCTCCGGATCGCCAGCAGTGGAGATCTTTTATCTCAGTCCTAGGCACTGGATAATCGGCGCCGTACCTTTAGGTAAGTAGGGAGCTTCACGAGTTGTAGATGGTTCCAATCCAATTCGATTTAATGATATGACAATTGTAGCGAGTGAGACCCTCGAATTGTAGTGGCACAATCTGTGGCATCAACAACAAATAAACGAATTTTTATGAATAGGCTGTTGCTTATGGCTTAATGCCGAGCACCCTAGAATAGTGGAGAAAATGGATTACTTACATTGAGCTGCTTACACGGTGATATCGCCGCACGGAATATGCGCCAGGGCATCTTGTTGGCATGCCGATGCGTACCAGCGACCCGAATTCCTCGTTCCTCCTTCCTTTCATGGCACTTGTTCCTTGGGACCCAAATGCCTGGAATCCTCCAAGCGACGTAAGCTGCAGCGTCAAGACCGGAACTTCAATACTCGCACAAAGCATTCGCGAGCAGTCTGTGCGTAGAAGTACGGTCCGATGACCTCAAGGCACGATGAGTTTGACCCACTTGATGCACCAATGGGACACCCGTCAGGTCCACTTTAGGTCCCGGCAACACCTTCTCCGGACGATTTTCAATTCTCGCCCAGCACGACGTTCGGTTCGACCACTGCTTATCGGAAGAGGCACCAGCCACTGAATCGGCCAACACCGATAACTCGGACGAATGAAAGCGGTCCTCGAAGAATTGGTTTTGAACCGATGATACTGCTCAGTTTCGGCCAACCAGAGATCCGGAGGATGCCCGAATCCAAATCGCATGGCGACAATTCGAGTGTCGAAAAAACAAAAAAAAACGAGATAAATAGAAAAACTCTGCGACGGAGAGTTCTGTTAGCTTTAGGCTCTTTGCTTCCAAATATATGACCTACCCCTAGGAGGGTTTTCCGTTTCGCGCTGCTGGCTCAAGCTTGGACGCGAGCGATTGCTCGATGGAGCCGACAAGTCGGAATTGCCATGTAATTGGCGAATGTGGTTAGCTTCGCGTTAGTCTTTTGGTGGCAAAGTGATTACTCACCTCCTAGAGGGTTTTTCCGTCGGGTTTGTCGTTCCGCAACGCGATGAAAGAATAGCTGCTTCACGCTCGTTTTTTAAATTTTTGTTGCAGCGCACTTTTCGCAACCCGTGTGGTGCGTTCCAAACAAACAAACAAACAAACAATGCGACCGTTGTTGACTTGAAATTGTGCAGCGTGCCGAAATTTTCTTGACGGCACTGCCTGCATTATCGATGCACTGTCGTTTTCTGTTCCTAATAGCTCCACACGCTTAATATTATTTCTCATATTCTGGGTGCTTATAGCCAAAATAACTTAATTTTGCTCAACAAACGTTACAAAATTAGTGGAATTAAATTATTTTCCATATTCTGTGAATGATGTTCAAAAATTTATGAAATTTAAATTGTTTTCAAATGTATATTGGTTTACCTGATACCTGTACTTGATACTGAGTTCAGAGGATGAATTGCACAGAACATTCCATTCTTTGAAAACATAACTTGCCAATGGTTTTTTGCAAATTACCACCCCCAATCCCAAACATAAAACAAAATAAATTGAAATATGTTAGAAATTTTACACAACTAATGTTAGTTCCTATTTTTCTTTCTTTTTACTTATTGAATAGAGAGTATGGAACGGGATAGGAAACGTTTAAGGTCGTTTTCCTGGGTTTAACGGAAAAACATCTGCTTAAACAATTCCACGAAGTCAGTGTCCGATTACATCGTTTAAAGTTCCTTTCAGCAGCGGATCACCATGCGTAACCCTCCGATTATGAGAAATCGCTCACTCACCGGTAAAAAATTCGATTATGCTAATTAAAGGTCACACACGCACATACACATACACATCACTTCATCGCCGGTTCCAGTTCAAACAAAATGTCTGATTGTGATTTGAAATGCAAATCAACGAATTCCGTGACGAGTGCCGCCGCATGGAACCGAAAGCACGGGGAAAGGTAGATAATTTCCATCATTGCCCATCCCGTGTTCGGAAATGGTAAATTTGTTTATTCAGGAAAACCGACCCGCACCCAACCCGGACCACATCTCTATGATAATGTGAAGGTAGAGGTACGTTCGTCGATTTGTTCGTCTGTTTGTTTTTATTATTCTGCGCTACAATGTTACCTCGACTGGGCACATATGGTGGGCCTACATATTTCAAGCTGATTTCTGAACGAGGCTCCTATATTGAAACAGCACCAGCATTTGGGAGCAACCGTGGAGTAATTTAACACAAATTGACCAACAAAATTTCCCGGAAAACCTCAGAGCTTGACTATTTATTCATCGTTAAAAGGGCTTACGGCATTTCATGCTCAAAAATGAAACTGAAGTTAAGAAGAAATAATACGCCCAATCTCGAAATATCTGTAAAAAAATGTATCCTCTTAAAAATGCTATTTTTTTCTTCTGGTTCTTCTGGATTCTTGTAGAAAGCGTTGATAACTTTCATTTTAAGGATTACAGTAATACCTCGATATAAAGCAACGAATTTTTTTTTTTCGTTTCTTTATATCGAAGTTACGTTATATCGAAACACTACTTAAAATGGTCCTTCGGAGCATCAATAGTGATCGTAAATGTGAAAAAGTTGATTCTGAATTCTGTTTGTACGGATTTAAGAAACTTGGCGTTCTTGGAGGACCTGTAGTATACTGGCAGCTCTTTAATGTTTTTCAACGCTTGTGGTTTCGTGGATTACCCTATCAATGGAAGTTTGAAACTACCATCCATATTGCTACATGGCATGAAAGTAATCCTCTCCTTACTGACTTTCCGACCAGGTGCTGATCATCTTGCTCAACTAATGTTTGCGTTGGTGTGCTCTTAAAAAGCAACCCACTTTCGGCAGCATTCCAGATTTGAGCAGGAGATAGATTTTTATCTTGGACTTCTTTTGTAAATTAATCGTCTATTATTGCTATATTACTGGACAATTTTTCTCCGCTTAGTTTAAGAAGGCGGATACCGATCCTTTTCAAAGCAAGTGATAAAATCCGTACATTCGCGTTGGTACAGAAGTCTGTACAGTGGTTGATCAGCAATCATAAAAACTTATTTGAATAAAAGACTACATGACCTAACCTCACTTCAGCTTAAGCAACTTATCTGTAGGTGCAAAACTAGTCATTAAGTTTTGAAATGGAGATACATGCTCAAGGCTGGATTTTCAAAAGCACAAAGCGACTATCACAATACTGAAAGTACTGGAGTTACATTTTCAACGCCTGCGCTCATTCGCTCTTTAAGCATCTGAGAATTTACCGCATGGCTCATAAACAACATTATTATATTTTTATGACAAAAAAGTATTGAAATTAAACATATTTATTCAAACTAGAAACATTTTCAATAGTTACGTAATATAGAGGCCAAAGTTGCTTTATATTGGATTACGTTATATCGAGGTTGCTTTAAAAAGAAGTTGCTTTATATCGAGGTATTACTGTATTGTATCTTTTTTCCTCTATCCTTTGTACGTTTATCACATGATGAACATCATAATTGCCTATACTCAGGCGTTTGACATTACATATAACGCAAATATGGTATCGAAACAACAGTTCAAGCAAATGTAGTGCAGGTGATCAACATTATTGTTATATAATAAGCAATTTTCATCTACATACTGACGAAAAACCGTTAAAATGTTAGAGATTGAAGCGGACATTTAAAATTTCTAATTAAACTTATTGCTGATGTTACATAACTTAGCACCCAAAGGCCCAAGCTAAAAAGTGCACTATCTTAATAATAATAGATTGCTCTATAAATCCATAAGGTGATAATTTCGTAGATTCTGATCGTTCTAGGGCGTCGTACACAAATTACGAAACGCAAAAAATCTAGAATTTAGACCCCCTCCCCCCCTATGTAACAATAAGTAACGTTTCCCCCCTTCTATAGTTACGTAACGCTAAATAACCCCCCCCCCCCCCATATTCAATTTTGAAATTAAAAGTAAAAGTACACAAAGTAACGAGGGTTCTCATCTCTCCGTCAACGGTCATAATAACAATGGGCTTAATCTCTCCTTGATAACGCATGATCTCATCGAACTCTGATAGTTCACACACCCTGTTGAAATCCAGTCCATGGGAAAAAGCTGTTGATGAACAGTGTTTCCCTGAACGCACCTACTTAACCATCATTGACGCTTTCGAACAAGGGGTGCTTAGATTTGTTCGCCAAAAAAAGAAAATTACAATTCTTTTCTTTATGTTTTTTTTCCATTAATTTGTTACGTAACTGAACCAAGTACTCCCCCTCCCCCTATGTAACAGCAAGTAACGGATACTCAACCTATGACACCTAAGGAACGTTCTCGAAATTTATTAAACATTATTGAAATTTAATATGCAATCCAATAGTTTGTCCTTTACTTCATTCAATGAAATTAAATGTTTTTGTTTCAAATCACTTTAATTGTTTGTATCTTTCTATAGAACTTTTTCAATTATGAAAGAGATTAATCAACAAACCAAGTAAATATGAAGCTGAATTTCCAACGAATTTTTTTCACTCTCGAGCAACGCTCTAAATTCCTACTTATATTTTTCAGTCAAACACACATGTAATGACAAACACTGGTCTGCAGCACCAACATACCATTACAGTAGTGCCCAATAATGCGGCTATTAATGTTACAGTTTTAGCTTATTTTATTGTCACACTGGGCTTTCTGTGTTGGTATTTACGTGTAGTGTACACATTGTAAATCATTAAAATATGTTGAATCGTCAGCTGAGCCCCCGCACGAATGATGGCCCTCCAATGATTATTTATCCAAATGCGAAGCTTTGCTCGCGGATTAAGTTGATGTTGCTGCTACCTCCTGTTGGCAATTAGTTTAGATCGCCCCGGGTAATGAGAAACGTAATGATTTCATTAAATGTGCTTGTTTTCGGTAGCTCCTAATTTCGTCGCTTCCATTTGATAAGAGTATTAACATCAGTTATTAATAATATGGCAAGCGTTTACTTATTGATTTTTATTGACATGACTAATGTGTCAGTTTATTTGACACTCGGTTTATTCTGACAATTCTGACTGTTATGCATGAAAATGTGATCGTCCCCTTATGAATTTCGCTCTATTTTTCATCTACATTCAGTTAAAAGAAATAAAATGTATTGAATAAACAATTTGAATACGTGTTTGACGGATTTTGAGATCTATCGCAAATCAATCACAAGTGTTACTATACTTTACTGTTTTAATTGAAAATTAACAAAAACTTGAAAACTTGTGTAAAATTTCGCTCGTATTTACTGTCTCCAAAGTAAGTTAGCAAAATTTTTAAAGTTTCAATTTGGGTAAAATTACACAGAAAATGATAAATTCTTGGGAGCAAACCTAAAAAAAATCCTTGAACTCTTTTGTTTGGAATATTCAAAAAAAATATAACTTATATAGGATTAAAATTAAAAAAAGAAAGCAATGTGTTTCTCTTAAACATCAATACCCATTAAACGAGGAAATCCTTCGGGTTCATTTAAACTAACGCAAAGTAATTAATTCGTAGTTTCTCAAAAATTGAACACCAATTTGAGTTAGTTTTCTTTTGAGTTCTAAACATAATATTTTTAAGAAAATCTCTATTCCCCTGATATATTAAAAAAGAATGACTAGTGAAAATATTCCAAATCTGTGATTGTGATACTCATTAACATTATATTTTTAATTCAATTTTTTTTTAAATTGAATAAACGGCAAGAATTTGAAAAAATCATCAATCAAATCTCAAGATGATAAAATATCTTAATTTCATCAAAATAATGCAAATTATTATGCAAATTTTTGATGTGGCACAAATATTGATGAATATTTTTCAAATTGAAAACATTGTTGTAAAGAAACTAAATTTGCATCATATTAAAGGTAGAGAATAACGAAAATACTTAGCTTGAATATCTTCCAGAGACCAACGCACATGAATGGTCCTCCGAACGTTTCTTCCCCGCTTTGTGTGACCGGCCGACATCAATCAAGAAGTTTGGAGATTTTATATCGAGTAGCACCATCTGGATCACGCTCTGGTTATCCGAAGATTTCTTGATAGTTATTCGAATTTATAACTGTTTCTGTTCACATTTTATAACTATTTGACACAAATTAAATTTTCCAGCCGGAAAAAAACACAACCGTCATCGACGGCCACAGCCTACTCACTCAAAAATTTTATGATGCAGAAAATTGACAAACAATGTGTAGATCATGTTGCAGTGGTACATTTCAGATCAAGATGATTGAAAGGGCTTGTGATATAGCTCAGTTGGCTAGTCAGTTGCTTCCTGAGCCGATGTCCCCGAGTTCGAGCCCAAGAGTAAACATCGAACACAGTTGTACCGGATAAGTTTTTCAATAACTGTCCGCCAACTGCAACGTTGATATAAAGTCGCGAATGCCATAAAGATGGTAAAACGACTATAATCGAAACAAAAAAAAAGATGATTTAAAGGTCATAAAAGCTTATTTGGTGGTGCTCAAAAATTATAATATTTTCGTCAGTTGAGAACCTAGCTGGTTATTATATAATATTTCAGTAAAGATGAAAAGGATATTTCTTTTTTGGTGAAAAATTAATGCTATAGGTAGTACGAAACAAGTCCTTATGAAAATTTGTTTAAGAAAATACGTACTTATGTAGAAAAAAGGAGTGCTTATTATGCCCTGGGTGCTCGTTATGCTCTCATCTCCCTTACACTCTGAAATTGTTCAAGTGTCTTCTATCAGAAGATTTAAAAAAAATCGATTTCTACATTTATGTTTTTCCGTGGTTCTTAACCCTTCGTTTCATAAAGTAACAAATTTGCTACATTATAAAAACAAACATTATAAAAACAAACATTATAAAACAATGTATGAAAAAAGTAAAAAATCGTATTTTATTTTAATTTTTTTTCTTGATGTACTCATTATTTCTAACTGTTAAAAATGATTTTTAAGGAGAAATAAAAAATCATGAAATGAAGGCTTAATGTTATAAAAATATCACTTAAAAAAATAAAATTCAGTCAGTTTCCATTGGTTTTCATGTTATTATAGGATAAGTTTTATAAATATAAGTAAAAAATAAATACAATGGTTATCAAGAATGATTTTTAATTTTTCTTTATATTTCCATCCACATACGACATAAGAAACCAGAAACTTATATTACTTTAAATGAATCTTTAAATCGATCTCAATTAGGCTGACATATAGAAATTTGATTATTCTATCCGGGATGGTCACGGTTTTTTTTTCAAAAATGCCATCTTTTTGGCTATTTTGCCTTTCGGCTCAATTTTCAGACGCCATAAAAATTATATTGAAATTTTGTAAATAGATTGTGAAGGTGTAGACGATTCAAAATTGATATAATTGATGGAAACCGGTTTAGTAATCTCAAAGATACAGCCGAAATAGTAATCCGGGACTCTATGACCCTAACCGGCTATTTGTCCTTTTTTGACCGCAAAGTAGTAAGGTTAATCATTAAAAAAGCTTTCAATTTAAAAAAATGGCGCTTCGTTGAACAGCCGATTACGGATCATTTTTAACTGATCACTAATTTTTTTCAACAATGAACAATGTACCACCTTAAATTCCAATATATCAAATCTTCTACAAGTACACTTGACTTTTTTCACAACTTTAAAAAGACATTCCAAAATTACAAACAAAATAAAGTGAGTGTGAGACATTGATCTAATCTTGTGAGTGACAGACGTGTCTGAGTGAATCTGAATTGAGATTCCTAATCATAAAATCACGACAACAGTGCAGTCGATAGAATAAGCACAAAGAGCGCAGATTGTCAAGGCAGCTGCTAAGAAAATTTTGTTTCTGTATCGGCCACCGGTAGAAAAACGGATAAAAAAAGTAGGATTGGCACAGGGAGCGCAGATTTCAAAGGCTTCTGCTACGAAAAAAAAGGATTCTGATTCCGCATCCGTTAGGAAGATGGATTTTCACAGGGAGTGCAGAATTTTAAGGCTGCTGCTAAGAAAAACTTCGGCCTTCTGGTTGGAAAAAGACGCATTGGCTTAGAAAGCTCAGATTGATTTGACCTCCCGTTGGAAAAAATTGGATTATAGACTGTTCCAGAAATTATAAGCACACCTGATGTTAACGGTCATTTTGAATCGAATATTTTTTTTTCGAAATCTACTGGCTGCGTCCTTTCGTTTACACATTTCTGTACGTGATTCTGATAATTTAAAAAAAAAAAAACATTTAGTTTGTGATTACATTTCAAAATGCGTGGTCTTACTCCGGAGAGGAGAAAAAGTATCGTGCACAAGTGGTATACTGTAAGTGGAATCTCATTGAGAAAATTGCCCAAAGAAGAGGATGTGAGCGTCGGAGCGGTACGGACAGCTTTTAAAAATATGGTGAACATTGTACACTTGAAGATGAACCGAGGAGTGGTCGAAAATCTGGTCCTGTAAGTCCTGCTATCAAAAAAAGGTCAGGGATGCCTACAAAAAGAAACGATCGGCTTCCGTTCAGGATGTGGCGAGAAAAGTCGTTACCACGACGTCTACCATGATGTGTGCTAAAGAGTGACTACGGCTCTAGACGTACC
Source organism: Uranotaenia lowii (assembly GCF_029784155.1). Classification (NCBI taxonomy): domain Eukaryota; kingdom Metazoa; phylum Arthropoda; class Insecta; order Diptera; family Culicidae; genus Uranotaenia; species Uranotaenia lowii. The sequence continues at coordinate 187,659,886 of NC_073693.1, read as the reverse complement.
GGAAGCAGAAAAAACCTAAAAGGAACCCAAATCAAGCCGCATCTGTCATACAAAGAGTCCGGAAACTGGAACTGGAATGATTCAATATTTAGCAAAAGTTCTAAGTACATTATCATGGACGATTAAACGTACACTGCCGGCCAAAAGTTTGGGATCACCCGCTGAAAAACATGCCGCCTTAGGACCTTAGGACAGCCGTCTTAGGACATATTGAAAATCTTCTGAACTAATTTGAAAGATAATGAGCAATAGCTATTTCGGAGGTATTTTGTCCATAAATAATGTTTTAGTTTTGCACCTAAAACTTAACCTAAAATTAGAACATTTTCAAAAAATCGCACTCAATAATCAAAGCAAATCATCTCGCGATAAGGTGAACTAAATTTCAAAATTTGAGTTGCATTAGAATCCTTATTCCATACTTCTCAAAATACAATCAAAAAATTTTGTGCAAAATTTAAGAATGTAATTTTAATTAATAAAATAGACACTTAAAGCATGGATCACTACAAATCTGGACGCATTAAAACGGGTCTATCTCGGAGCTATGTAAACGAAAGAAAAATGTTTTGTACTTGAAATGTAGGGTTTTTATTGCACTTTAAAGGAAAAATAATAAAAAAATTATTCCGATGTTGTTTTGATGAATTTTCGAACTTTTCGTTGAGTATCACTCATTATAGTTTGAACACCCTATTCGCTGACCTCAGCGGCCATTCTGTTCCACAATCTCTGTTGCATCCCGAGTCGTCATACCATTCTTCTTCATCTTCTGCTTGACAATTGCCCAAAATTTTTGGATAGAGCGGAATTGAGGACAGTTGGGTGGGTTGATGTCCTTTTCGACAAAATCCACCCGTTGCCCAATACCACTGTAGAACCTCCTAGCTGTAGTGGCAGCTTGCCAAATCTGGCGAAAACTTAACTAGTGCTTAGTGAGATCTAATGTACGAAAAAAAAGTTTTTCAGGCATTCCTCCTTGTAAATTTCGGAGTCCATGGTCTTGTTTTTCACAAAAAACCGGAATTTTTCATCCGCAGATGCAAATACCTTGCCAGATCAAACACTTTCTTGCAAACTTATCAGCAAAAACGAATTTGAAGTTGCCGGGGACATCACCATGACCAGTGCAGTGCACCACTGCAGTGGCTTTACATAATTTTTGGCCAGAAAGCTGCCCAAAATCCATCTTCACGTACGCTTCGTCATCCATGAGGATGCATCCGTCGAACTTCGTTGGAATCTTCTTGTATAACTTGCGGGCACGTCCTTTGGCTTCTAAATTCTACTTCAATGTCCGGTTTGGTTGCTTACTGGTCCGATAGGATCGTATTCCTTCGCGTAGACGAATTCTGCTGACGGTGCACCGGTCGGCGTTGAATTTCTTGGCAATGTCATAGTCCGACTACCCTGTGTTTTCCTTGATCGTTCTCAACACCTTCAAATGCAGTTTCCGATCCTTAATTCCACTATGACTCTTGGTATGAACCTGCCGATCTATAGTACGCATCTCACAGACCCGTTTGAGAACGCTACACACGGTTGATTTGACAATTTTTAACGATTTCGCGTTTTTTGAACCCGACCACGTCGGGTTTTTGACGTGGGTGTTCAAAATTTATTTTTAACTCGTGGCTTCCATCACGTGTAACTTTTTCGAATCAAAACGAATCGTAATGAAATTTTCAGCACTGGTAGAAGAAACATTCCTCTACAAAGTGCTGCCAAAACATTCCAGATCCGACAACTAGGAGCACTATGGTAAAATAAATAGTGCGTCCAGATTTGTAGTGATCCATGCTTTAAGTTATCGTCCAAAAGTTTGGGATCACCCCTCATACACCATACACCATACTTCGGAAACAATGAACACCCAGAACTATATCAAGGAATGCCTCCAAAAGCGTTTATTTCCGATGATCAAGCAGAATGATGAACCCGTCATATTTTGGCCAGAATTGACACACTGGGGTGGTACAAAAGCCAAAACGTCTGTTTTGTGCCAAAAAACATGAATCCGCCAATTTTTTCCGAGGCACGGCCAATAGAGACTTTTTGTGCTTTGACTAAAGCAAAGCTACGAAAATACATAAAACCAGCTAGGGAATGACATCGGAAAATTTAAAAAGTATTGGCCAAAAGCGGTGAAAATGGTGGGTAATGCAACTGTGCAGAAGCTTATGAGCCTTGTTCGAGAAAAAGTGCGAAGTCTGGCTTATGATAAAAGATTCTCATCAAATAAGGGTATAGTGTAGGGTAGGACACAAATAATAATACAGTGTGCCAAATAAAATAAATAACGTTTAAAAAAACAATATTTTTTTTATTATTTTGAAAGTATGCTTATAATTTCTGGAAAACTCTATATCTTAGGAAGCGCAGATTTTCTGCTGATTTGTTTTGGTTTGACCTTCCGGTGGAAAAAGGCGGATTAGCTTGGGAAGCGCAGATTTTTAAGGCTGCAACTGTTGATTGTTTGCTTCGATTTGGCCTTCGGGTTGGGGAGGTTGTTGCTAAGAATACTTTCATGATTATAATTTTAATGGCATGTGCGGCGGAATGAAAACTAGAGAGAATTTTTATTTTATAGAAATTTGAAAGAAAGGTGGATAGACAGGCATTAGTGGCATTAGAAAGCTCAGTTAGGCCCATGGGTTGCTACGTTTTTGCTCGTTTGAAGTGTGCGTAAAAACACGCTCTCAAACCACTGGGCTCGCTATACATGGGAATTCTCTTTCTGAGTTTCTCATGTATAGTTAGCTAGTGAAGAGCAAAGGCGGGAGCAATTCATGGGAGCTTTTCATCAACATGCCCTCTAGCCAAAAATTTCAACACCTATCAAGCTTTCTCCTATTGGCGCACTAATGCCTGTCTATCCACCTTTCTTTCAAATTTCTATAAAATAAAAATTCTCTCTAGTTTTCATTCCGCCGCACATGCCATTAAAATTATAATCATACAAATTACGGCGATTAAAATCATATAACTAAGAATACTTTCGGATAGTTCCGGCTCTAGTACACAAAAACAGAGAAGCACAGATGGGGAGGGCTGATCTAAGAATATTTTCGGATGTTTCGGTTCTAGTAACCAAAGACAGTGCGACAGGAAAAGCATAGATTAGTTGGATGTTAGGAATGGTTTCGGAAGACACAACAACTGGTAAAACACAGAAGGAAAGCCTTTAAAGATTAAAGATTTAAAGATAAAAACAAAAATCGGTAAATAAAATTTCTATTGAGGCTAGAGGTGTAAGAAGGAATGTAGGAAACGAAGAAGTATGTGTAGAAAATAAATAAAAATTTCTAGATTTCAAAGCCTGTGCTAAGAATGGATTTTAGAATTAACAAGTAGAAAATACAAGTGAGCACCTTTTGAAGAATAAATCACAATGAATTATTACTTGGGATATGTTTAATTCTCTTATGCAATAGATTTTGAAAAGTTTCGAAAAGAAAATTGGGATATAATCAATTCTAAATGAATTAAGATATAAAACCACTTAAGCACTCAATTCATTTTTCAGCAATGATTTTAAAGCCTGGAAGTGTTTCTATAAATCAAAATTGTCCGACTGTCGACAAAATGCAGTTCATCTAACTAACTAAGTTGGGTGGATCTACGGTTCATATCAGAGCAATAAAAATCAAAAAACTACACGAGGCATGTCAGAGTTGGTGCACCGAATTGTGCGTTCCCCTTTGTTTTTCGGTGTAAATGTGGTTATTTCAGTTGGACCAGTCCGGATGGCCAGAAATAAATCAAATTTGTTATCCGACGCTAAACTCGACCAGGTTTATTTATTCTGCACCATGATTGCGATTTCGGGTTTGCATGAAGAGTAGAAACAGGCAGAAAGTGGGAAAAGCATTCAGTATATTTTTGCTAAACTATTATCTTGACCAACAACGATGGGCTGGCAGACCAACTATGTATTATGTGGAACTTACGTGACTGTGAAATTGGATGATTTGTCTCGGTCTATGGAAGGCATTCCGAGAGTTGACTAAAATTTAGACAGGGCCAGGAAGGGGACACAGAATGGTTTTCAGATCCTTCTCACCCCCCATTCTAACAGGGATTTTTGTCAGTTCTAAATCGAGACTAAAGTGTGGCCGTAAGCTTTTGGTCCTACTAAATTTTCACATTTTCCGGCCCGTTTGAACGAATATCCAACTCAATCGTATGTAGGTGTTTTGCTTTTATTCCTTACTTCTACACAGCGAGAAAACCCAAAATTTGGAAATTGAAGTTTAACATTTATTTTTTTTTTTCAATTGAACAATTAACGAGTGAGTATTTACAGAGAAAAAATGTAGGTAACCGACATTGTGAAAATGTAAAACTTGAACCAAAAATATTTTTTCTGTTCTTGCCGTGTTGAAATTTCACAGCTGGTTTCGGTTTGCGGGAGCCTGGATTGGTAAAAACATAAATGTAATTTATCATTGCCTAATGCTGCTGTGGACCTATGAATTCATCTACATAGATTCTTAAAATTGATGATCGTTCGGTGATATATTCTCTCTTCCTTTCCGGAGCCAGTTTGTTAAAGCAAAATAAACGATTTGAGGAATCTCAACCTTTACTCCAGTCGCTTGAAACAAATCTTTGGGATATGTACTACTGAGACACAATCAGATTTGATTGTGATTAAAACTAGTTTATTTGAAAAAATGTGATTAAAAATTAATGGAACTTACGTTAGCTGTCGAAAGCAAAAATTTAAAATTATTAGGAATTGAATTTTTAAGATTGTGTTTAAAAGTAAGAATTTCATTCATCATTAAGGGTACCTAATCGGGATAGTGCGCGGCACCCTTATAAATAAACGAATTTCAAATCAAATCATTCATTTTTTTTAATGATCATTTTTGAAAAAATGATCTCTAAAATAAGAAATAGTTCTGTTGATTTTGTTTAGTTCCAGGACGACTTTTTTTTTCTTAAACGACTAAAACTCTTTTCAAAAAGTGCTTAGATTTTTTTTGTCGGATAGTAAGGAATTTCGAATTTCTATTTCCCTCACCTCGCTGCAGAACTATTCTCGAATGGTGCTCAGGTTTTTTAAATGACATGTTCATTCAACTCATGAGAGGTTTATCCGACATGTAGGTATCTACATCTGAAAAAGGGTTATCTTTTTCATTACGGCTTGACCTTAACTCGTTCGAATTTTGGACACGGTGGACACGACAACATTTGGTTCCAGGACCAGGAGTGGTAAGTTTGGGATAATTGGGCACGTCTGGACAAAATGCAGAAACAAATATTTAAATATGTAGGTCGGTACACATTCAACCAGGAAAATACATGTGTAATTAGCACATGTTATACCAAGTTTAAATTGAAACTGAATCTTACAACATAAAAATGTTAGATTTTTATGTGTGTTTTGATTGAAATTTATTTTTTTAATGATTCTACAAATAATAGATGACAAATATAAGTGAAAACTATTGTAGGTTTCTAATGCAAACTTCAGACCAGCCATCATAGGCGATCCAGATCAGTACCGTCAACTGGGGCAACATGCAACAATTTTCAACTTCAATAGCTTCTAAAAAACTTATGTTCACAGTTAATCCTACCCCTTATGCATCAGAAATTCTAAGGATGTGGGCCATCAAATTGGCGTAGTTAGAAAAATTATTGGTTTCTTTAGTTATTTTCATTTTTTAAACACATGCGATTTTCACCATCCTTAGAAAATGGGGTAACTTGCACAAAACTTTATTTTTAGTGAAAAATCTTATGACCACGTAAAATTTCTAGTTTTTATTATCTTTGCGATGCCTTAAAGACCATTACGCATGAAAAACACCAATTGCAGTAATTTTTTGGTCTGTAAAAACTAATTTTCACATTTTTTCTCAAAATAAGGATGCTGCGTACATTTAGGGGTTAAATAATACTACGAAAATTCTACAAGCTGAAATCATTAAAATAAATGATTGGATGAATGAAATTTCAAGGTTTACAAACGCGTGATGCAAAACATTCATATTCCAGCACATGGAAACGAGATTTACAAGATGTTTCTTTGATTTGAATTTTGTAGCATTTTACTCCAGACACCTAACTGAATTATAAAATTAATTTTTTAAAAAAAATTGAGTGATTGTTCGAAAAATATTTTTACACCACCAGTGTTGGTATAGCATGAGGAAAGCAGTAAAAAGGTTGTAGGTAATATTATCAAGCCAATCCGTCATACTGGGTAAAGTTTTTTACGGCATCGGAAAATGTTAAAATTTGTACATTTATTGCTCGATTTTTCAAACTTATATAAAAATTAAAAAAAAAAACTAGCTTAAGATGCGAGAGATTATGTCATCATCATTTTGTTATCATTAAAAGATAACTTTATTACAATATATTAAATTAAAAATTAATTCAGTGTGGTGTTATATAAATGGTGCATCTAACCCCGCTGCTGCCTGATGCCTCGTTCGACGGTATTTGTTTAAAATGTCGTTCAACCAAAACAAATCGAATGTTTTCAAATTCATTTAGCAATTATAATCATTAAATGGTTCAGAACGTTAAGAACTCGTGTAGTAAATTTAAGAATTTAAGGATGCCTTTCTTAAATTCCACCATATCCATCATAATTGTAAATCAAACTTGATCAAAAATCTTATAATAAAGAAATTTAAAAATTGAAAAGTTTAGTTTTGTTATGCAGTAATATGCCATGCTTTTGATTTATGTTCAGTTAAGCAAAATTGTAACATTTGCTTCATATCATTTTGAGAACAGTTGCTCATGGAACGCCTGTCTATTCGGTTAATTTTTTTCACGCTCCCTGTGTGGTTGAATATTGGAAGCGTGAAAGGATTCAAAAAGTTTTAAAATATAGTCGAATGGATGGGGAGTGAAATTGCAGTCTGAAAATTCCTTGGTTTTAAAAAAGCCGTGGCTTTATTTAAAAAGTTTTGTGGAGTATAACTGGTGAAGATTTGAAGGGCAAAAGAAGTTGCTGATGAAGTGAATTGTCATTATAGGTAGAGGTCCAGAATTGGCGTTAGACCAAACCCACCGGGCGTTGCTATTTCGGTCGGTATTTTAGATGTTTTTGCTGGTTGCGTTTTTATCTACTTACTGATTTTCGCACCCATTGTTGCCATTCAGGTTGATTTTTTTTGTGTTTGTTTATTTTCTGATAGCGACGACCAGCTGCGTTGCTACATAAACGCATCCTGTAACAACCTACTGCTCGAATGCTTTTTCTCGAATCAAGTTAGCGACTGTTGGGTTGATAGATATGTTGCTGAATGTACTCGATTCGAGGTTTAGCAACCGTTTTGGAGGGCCTGGTCTAAAGAAATATTGTTAGTATTTTTTTTCTTTTCGATTATAGTCGTTTTACCAACGTTGCAGTTGGCGGATCGTTATTGAAAAACTTATCCGGTACAACTGTGTTCGATGTTTACTCTTGGGCTCGAACTCGCGGACATCGGCTCAGGAGACAACAGACTTGCCAACTGAGCTATTTTACAAGCCGGTGAAATATTGTTAGTGAATGGAAGTAGAATCTGAAGAAATTTATGAGCTCAAGTAAATGATTCTGTTTTGTTTTTTCATGATCAATTCAGGTCAGGTGTTCATGTTGCCTCATGTTTTAGAATTAAACACCATGATCAACGTATATATGTGTCGACTTAAAAATAGAATGATCAATCAGTAGGCAGCTGGCCAGGTATATACACGGGTGCCGGAATACCTGAAGTAAACGTATAACGTGGTTATAACATTGAATAGTGTTACAGGTTTTCAACTGGTTGTGTACCTGATTGACTCACTCCTACAATAGACATAGACACGTGAAACATTATTACAAACCTAACAGTTCACAAGAAGCCATGGTGCCGGGTATAGTATTCGCATCAATCGAGATTTGCCGATATATATAAAAACTGCAGGTGAATCTATACTTTGGACAAACTGCGGTGAATCCGTGAACCCATAGTGGATAATCAACATACATACATACTTTTGCGTCATGTCATTTTGAGCCCTTCTTCTAGAAGTGCAAAAGTCGTAAAAATTTAAATCGAAGAAGTTTTCGGGACTATTTAAAAAAAAAAAGTGTCCAATCAAATCCACTGTCGCTTACATTCGAAAAATAGAGCTACTAAGATTCAGGCATTTAAATGTTTGTTTCATGCAAATCGCTAGAAATGCTAGACCTATCATAAATCCAGTTTTTTTTTAAATATCATTTTTCAGTTCAAGCTGACTGTTTAAAGAATGACATCAATATGTGTTTTTGTTGAAACAAATTCTAAAAATATTAAGAAACATCCTTAATGTACGGATGAGAAGAAGAATGTACACAAAAATATATCTCGCGTATGCTAACATTACGTCGTTAGAAACAAAATGTGTAAACAAACAGTTATTTAAAAAAAACACTGAAACTAAATAACATATACTAGTTGCAACATGTTTTCATTTATAATATTTGATGCCTGGAAAACCTGCTCTGAATGTAAAACATGAACATTTTGATCAACCATATCTCAGCCATCTTCTGACATATTGCATTTCTTTTGAACTCATTCGAATGATCGTGAGCAAAATCTTCTTTGCATGTTTTTAACAATTTTTTTTTTGTTTATTCATGATTTTCCAAAAACTGCTCTTAAAATTCAAACCCGATCATCTCAAGGCGAGGGGGACCAAATTAAAAAAAAATCGAGTTGCATTCGAATTCCTTTTTTCATACTTAACAAAATACATTTGTTTAATTTGATTGAAAAAATTGCAATGTACTTAAAATATATAAAATAGCTACTTGGGATATCGTCCAAAAGTTTGGGATCACCCTATAGTATGGCGTAACGGCCAAAAGTTTGGGATCAGTCTTCTAAAACTTGTTACCGTTTATGGTAACGATGCACTTCGTTATTAATAAAAATAGATTTGTTAATACCCATCCCAAGTATATTATAGTTCGTTTTTCTAGTTTAAATATTTAAAGTATTAATTTTGTTATTGTTTTGTAAAAGGCTCTTTGTATAGTAGAAAATATATTGTATATAGTTGTGTCGTTTGATAGGGAGAGATTTGCAAAAAGGGTTACAAATTCGGTATAAGTATCACAACGGAAGATCATCTGTCCAGGGTATTTCAGAGCGCAATGCCCTGGGATACGCCCAACCCGGACCGGTGACGTGATGTGGGCCTGCTTCCGTGCCCGGGAGTGATACCCGAAGTTGTGGCTATGTCCTTGGTCACCCTATGATCCTATCCCCACCTCGTCGAATTTCAACGAAACGATAAGTTGCTGTACGTCACCAGAGTTTGCGTTCAGGTGACAGAAAACATCCGGTAGAGAACAGGAGAACGAGAGAGGAATGGAGAGAGAATCATCGGGCTTGCGAGGAGGATCGGATGATCGCGAAAAACCGGGAGAAGTGGTTGAACAGTCAAGCTGGACGGACACGCTCCGTCAAAAGTGTGAGCATTTGTTCGTTGGTGAAAATTATCACCTACCGTGTGTGCAGTGGTCGACAAAAAAACGCCTAAGGGCCGAAAAATACGCCGGGATCGGGCTGATATCCCCTGCATCCCGCATCAAACAGCATTTGGGATTGCCTGGATAAAATCGCCCGGATAATCCGGACCATCAGCCACGTTGTCACTACTCGATCCCGGCCAAACCGACGCCATTTTGACTGCCACATCATCGGTAAATCGTTCCGCCAGCAGCCGAGGTCGACTGTGGAATTCCGTTCCGGTAGCGACAAGGGCCATTGTCCATGTTGGCCCCGCAAAACAGAGCTAGTAGCCGTGCATGCAAGGAAACCCAGACTGCTGGCTCCATTCGTTGGCTAGACCGTATGTTCCCACTTGAACCCATGAATGCCAGGTACGGGCCGCATCGACACTACGCCATCAACCATCGTGTCAAGGTAATGCCCCGTCTTGTACCCAAAATGTCCAAGCCCCAAGACTCAAGATAAGGCTTCATATAGAACACAAATCTATCTTCGTCGTGTCAACCCTCATATCCCATGTTGAACCCAAGTTGCCCATAACCTCAATTTTCGTCGTGCCAAGAAGGACCGGGTTGCAGAACGGCCGCACCGACCTCCCTTCCTAATGTTGTGTGTGGATTTGAGAAAAAAATATAAATATTAAAATGAAATTTCACTCTTGTTAATTAACCAGAGCCGGTATACTTCGGAAGGGTTAATTGTCCTTGGTTCCTCTCTGCGTGCGTCCTCCTTCTCGTTCCCATTCATTGGTGTTTCACTCCTAAGTTTAGCCAACCCTGAGTCAAATACGCCGGTTGAGCTAGCCGACCGTTTCACTAACATTCATTTTTATTTCACGCGTATCGCTGTTATCAAATAACGAATTGTTTATCTAGTAAGCTGATTTAAAAGCTTATGAGTTGAACAACTTTTTTGATAATTAGTTTAAACAGTTTTGAAGACATACTTTACTAAACCTTTAGATAAAGTTTGATCATTTTCAGATAATTTTCACTTGATAGTCCGACCGTGAAAAAACATGCAAATTTGTTTTGGCCATAAATTAGTTGTCTTACAAGTTATTGAAGATCGGTTGGGTTTATTTGAAAGCTTATGACCTACACCTACTTATTGAATTATAGTTGAAAGTTTAAATCTTCAAAGCATATGATTTATGAATAACTAATGTAACTATTTTATTTATTTGAAGTACCTGCCATACATTTTTTTGTATAAAATTAATCAAATGTGTTTTGATAAGTACACTGTATCAAAAAATTGTCCGTACAGCACGTACCTTGAGATCCAAACAATCAAAAAGTGCACTTTTTTAGTCATTAAAAATACTACAATTACATCATCGCTGCAGAAACTAATCATTTTTGTAGATCAGTATGAAAAATGTTTATAAATTAAACCTTAAAAATAATCAAATTCATTTTGTATAGAAAGTCCCAAAAACGATGTCAAAAAATTGTCCGTACACTGAGGCCTTTGTCAAATATTAGTCAAGTAAACAGTTATGTGTCAGTCTGTCAAACGCAGAAACGCGAATTGAACCTCAGCAAAGACAATTTCCAGTGGTATGAGCGATAAATAAGGTAAAATGAACTTTATTTAGCATAAATCGGTAGATTTCAACAATTTGTGGATAAAATTAACACGAAAATGTCTGCTCCTCACAAAAAAAAATACCCGTTGACATCCGGAAACTGATTGTTGACCTGAAGAATGACGATAAAAGCTTGTCCGAAATTTATTTATTTACTTGTCTTCGAATTACGCATAGAATAGTAAAACGGACATGATCGTCGGTTCAGTATGTCCTTCAGAACTTTAAGAAGACTAACTCCCTGGAGACTAATCGTATAAGCTGATGGTTGGTTTGATCGTATCTGAAACAATCATATTTATATTCCTGTAGACGCGTAAAATGACTGATAAATCTATTTATTTTTCTCCATGAATGAATGTCAAGTTTCCGGTGCCATTTGAGCTGAAAGCATACCACAACATTACATGGCCACAACCGAGCTTAAGCGTCGGTCACAAATTTTTCGGATCCATTTCAGTATTTGGATTACGCCATATTCTTACATGTCCGTCAGACCCAAAAATATTAAATTTGTTCTGTCAGCGAATATGACGTTCTACCAGAACTCTTCCAGTTCCAGGACATACTTTTGAGCGTATTCCAGCCGCTTTTTCTTATTTTTAGCAGATATAAACGGCTTCTTCAGAGCAACAGGACTTCGGTATTTTTTCTCATGAAGTATGTTCCGTACCGTTTGAGGATTAACCTATATGTTTTCAAAATTCTTCAGGCTGTCTGCTAGTTTCGGGGCATTGATTTTAGGATTCTGACTGATTTCCCTGACAATGATGCGATGGTGACGATCCGTACGCTTCAGTTTGCGGCCTCTTCCTGGAGTGGTCTCCAGGAAGTTAGTCTTCTTAAAGTTCTGAAGGACATACAGAACCGACGATCGTGGCCGTTTTACTATACCTGCAATTTAGGACCAGCTTTTACCATCATTCTTCAGGTCAGCAATCAGTTTCCGGATGCCAACGGGTATTTTTTGTGAGTAGCAGACATTTTCTAGTTAATTTTTGTGGATTTAATAAACATGAAAATGTCTGCTTTTCACAAAAAATACCCGTTGACATCCGGAAACACAAAAATCTACTGATTTATGCTAGATAAAGTTCATTTTACCGTATTTATCGCTCATACCACTAAAAATCGTCTTTGCTGAGATTCAACTCACGTTTCTGCGTTTGACAGACTGACATATAACTGTTTACTTGACTAATATTTGACAAAGGCCTCAGTGTACGGACAATTTTTTGACATCGTTTTTGGGACTTTCTATACAAAATGAATTTGATTATTTTTAAGGTTTAATTTATAAACATTTTTAATACTGATCTACAAAAAGGATTAGTTTCTGCAGCGAATGATGTAATTGTAGTATTTTTAATGACTAAAAAAGTGCACTTTTTGATTGTTTGGATCTCAAGGTACGTGCTGTACGGACATTTTTTTGATACAGTGTATGTGAAAAGGATTCAAATGCAACTCGATTTTTCAGTTTGGTGCACCTCACCCTGAGATGATCGGGTATGAATTTTAAATGAATTTTTTGGAAAATGTCCTAACTTTAAGCTAAGTGTAGGTAATATATACTTAAACTTAACATATACTTTTAGTCAAAAACATACAAAGAAGGTTTTGCTCATGATTTTTCGAATGAGATCTAATGAATTGTGATTTATCATAAGATGGCTGAGATATGGCCGCTTAAAATTGTGTATACATACATGTCATGATTCCGTAAATATTTACCAAATTGCCCACCCCACCCCAAGAAAAGCACCCCCACACCATCACGTTACCTCCTCCGTGCTTGACTGTTCCTTGGATATGGCGATCTTGGAGCTTCTCACCCGACTTGCGCCACATATGATTCCGCTTCTTCCGGTTGAATAGCTCGAATTTGGATTCGTCGGCCCACAACAATGTTTTCCAGTACTCGAGCCGTTTATCGGCGTGTTCCTTGAAGAACTTGAGCCGCTTAGCCTTGTTCACCTGGCTGATGAAAGGCCTTCTCACTGCGATCTTTCTATGGTACTCCTTTGCATGGATGCGGCGACTTCTGTCTTGGGCTTCAGTCCTCTTCCTGGGCGATCCATCTCCGATCCGAACGTTTTCATCTTCTTCATGATTTTTGATACCGCTGTCTTGCTGATTTCGTAGTGCTTGGCCACTTTCCGGTGCGTTTGACCGTTATTCACATCACGAACAACCAGTTTCCGGATGGATAACGGAATGGAACCAGAAATTTATGCGTTCTCCATATTTTACAACTTATTCGAATGTAGACATCTGTTTGAATACTCCAGAACCAAGCCAGTTGTTTATGAAACGTTAAAATACACAAAACAAACAAATTCGAAGGGCCTCGCGATGGAAACTTATCGAAATTATATTGATTTCTGAGTTGGACACTTTATTTTGCCCAATTTTTTTTTGGAATATAATTTGTTTTTTTTTTTTATCAGAAAAACTTTCTTTTTTTACCAGCGCAACATTAACAAAAATTGAAAAGAACATAATAAAGAATATTTCAAAAAATGATTACGATGTGTTTTCGGTGAATTTGAACATTTGAATTTGAAGAAAAATAAAAGAAATGATAAAAAAAATAATTTGGACACTTTATTTTGCCCCTCACTGTATGTATGTATGTTGAAGAATTGATTATTCATCGTTAATTTGTCTCTCAATCTTGTAATTTTAGTATATTCAAATTTTATTTTAGTTCTCTGACTCAAATTGTAGATTTTTAAATTGATTTTGATTTTATATACAAACATTTGAGATATAGACATATTTAGATTGTTTTTCTCATAAACAACTCAATTCAAAGACATCCGGAGAGCCAAAAAAACTTAATCACAAAAGAGTGAGTTTATTCAGTAGCCATAGAAACTGAAACTGACATAATCATCTATTGATAAGTTGGTACCTTCAAATCCAGAAGCGTCTATATTCCCCCACGTGGAAACACACTGCGAACTGAATTAGTAACGGACAAATATAGGTAGAAAACTATTCCGAGCGTAGGAATCGGAAATCTTTACGTTGAAATGCATTCTTGAACAACGTTTTAGGAACAGCGACCAGCATCATTAAATGGGTGGAATCACTGAATTTGTTGAACTAATTCAAGGGACTCTGGGCTTTCATTTGAACAGTAAATAATCCAAAATGAGCCGGACTTTGTCTATCCGCTTGGACAAAGTTCTCCTTCCCCTGTACGGCTAACTTATGATGAATATGTATGTACTTCTATTCCAGCGAATTAGTTTTTTACTTTGTACATTTATGATGAATTTACACGAATTGCAAAATCTTGCTGTAATAAATAAACAATTTCAAAAATAATGTTTATACTTTAAAATGGGCCATAACTTTAAAAATAACTGAAAATAACGGCCTTAAACCAGATCATTTGTGTTATCCTAATTAATATAATATTATTTAAATTCTACAAAAAAAATATTTTCCTGACAATAATCAAGCTGCTCGGTTTGATTCGTTTTTGTGAATTTTATATTTGTCTGCAGAATGGACATGAACATAAAAATTCATACAGGTCTTGAATTTTTCTTGTTTTAATGTTTTGAGAGGAATGTTAATATAGAACAAAAAAATGCAACCAATGTTAAGCTCGAATGAATAGAAACACAAATGATAGCGAGTGTTTTTTTTTGACTTCGAAATACTCTTCTGCTCTGATCGTAAATCGATCCTAAATCAATGAGGAAATTAAAACACGTTTTAATCACTTTGAATTGATACATCAATGACATTACGAAAATGTTTTCTTGATCATTTTCTATTTAAAGCAACCAGTAGATGCTAAAGTTTAGCCATCATATCTGCCTTGGGAGCTGAAATGTTTCAGAAAACTCCAATGGTAAATTATTAAACTTTGTGGTTGCATAATGAATGGATTGTAAAAAAAGGTATCCAGCTTAGCAGTGCGGAATTTTCTTCCAAGAAATCGCTCACATGTGACAGGAAAGTTTTTTTTTATTGAAAGCTCTTGTCTGTCTCTCATGAATTGGATTGAAAAACTTTATCATAGCGTCGTAGTTGTGGCAATAACTAGCAGAGTACCAACCTTTCTTTTGCTTTTCTGTGGCTTCCATCCCACGGTGAGTTGAAAAAAGTTGGTACAAGTAAACAAAAGTAAACGAAGGCGTATAAACGTAATTTATCTTTCGAAAGTGACATTCCGATAGCACAAAGTGCCACCGGGGTTTCGTTGCTTTTTTTGTTTGTACTTCGATACTGCGGGAGGAGATACGGTTCAAAGTGCACGAATTTCAGCGCTCCGAAATAAGTGGATCTTGTTGGATTCAAAACTTTGCCCGAAACACAATTTCCATCGAACAGTGATTAAAATGATAGATGCGCATATCCTAGCATACATCTCGAGAGACGAAAGGGGGAAACGGATGGCACTTCTCCATGTAGCACATTCCCGAAATTTTATCAGACTGGTAATTAATCAAAAGTGAAGAGATTCTTTGCAATCTTCGCTACTCGCTACATACTTGAAGTTTTTTTTTATCGTGGTACTCTATGGAGCCACCAGTTTTTAAATTGCACTTGTGCGTTTCGATTTTGCTATTTAAATTATCCTAAATAAATGATTCATTCATTTATTCATAAATAAATGATTCATTCATTTATTTTTATATGTAGAACAATATTGTTTTGAAAGCACACTTTTGCGTCTATTTAGGTTGACCAAATTTCAAAAGAATTTGTTCAGACATATTTGTTAGAAGATTGTTTGAACACAAATAAAGTCTTCTCATCCACTTAGATGGCAAACATCAAATCAATGATATAAAATGTTTATTCGAGTCCAATCCTAAACAACTAAACCCTCGGCATAGTCTGAGCTGCTAGCCAATGTCTATTAAACTTCAGAACCTTCCTTTACAGAACAGTCACTCGGCTGGTGGTCTCGGAAAGTACGCTTCAGTATTGGACATGAAATATATGAAGGATTTATTTTCCGTTTCCGGGCCTTTTCCGGTTTGGCATTTTTTTTTTGTTCGCCCTTCCCTGAAGGCCATGTACCTACTATAAAATTTCCGAACAAGATGAAAGGATAAGCAACGGAAAGGCGCTGGAAGCTGATTGCTCACAGGGCTATAATCTTTGGAGGTTATAAATGTGTATATATTATGTTAGGTTGTTTGTCTACGATATGTGGATGATATTTTGAGGTTTCATAGCAGTATCTATCTGAGCACAACGAATTGCATCAATGGGTTTCTAGGGAGAATCATAGGCTCCCTGAGAACGTTTTTTTTAACTTCAAAGAAAACTACTATGAGTCCTGAGCATGTGGCTAGATATGCAGAATCAAAGTGCAACAGTGTACTCAAGTAATGAAAATGAATACGGTATCATTTAGCATCTTTTTATAGTTTATAAAAAAGGTTAACGACTTATAGAAAAATCTATTTTTAAGTAAAGGTACATTACGTTTAACAGAATGTTCTTAAGTTGTTTCATTTCACTAGTAAAAATGACCTTTTATCGGTAAACGAGCAATTATCAGTAAAGAGCCCAAACTTTAAATGCTGGCATCTGACGCTCCACAATATCTTTAAACTTACTTACTTACTTAATGATCCCGCGCCGATCCTCCGGTGCATAGGGCCGTAGTAAACAACCTCCACTGTTGACGATTTGGAGCCAGCGTCTTCACTTGGTCCCAGTCAAGATTCTCGTCGACAGTTCGGATTTCAGCGGCTTCGCCGCCACGAGTTTCTGGGTCTGCCTCTTCTTCGATGACCTTCTGGATTCCAATCTAGCGCCTCTCTGCAAATCTCGTTTTCATCTTTCCGCAGCGTGTGCCCAATCCATCTCCACTTACGTTCCCGAATCTCAATTTCTAGCGCCCTTTGATGACACCGGCGATGTAGTTCCTCATTTGACATCCAGTTGCCAGGCCACCAAGCGCGGATGATATTCCGCAGGCAGCGGTTTACAAATACTTGCAGTTTTCGCGTCGTAACCGCATATGTGCACAAAGTTACGCACAAGGCACAAGTACAGCAATACGGATTTGACGTTTGAGTTGAAGATTCGGATTTTCGTTCGTATAGAGATCTGGCGTGACCGCCAGATGTTTCGGAGACTCGCAAACGCGAAACGGGCCTTTCTGATCCGGGTTTCGATGTCTTTTCTGGTACCACCATCAGGCGTTATCTGGCTACCAAGATACTGGAAGCACTCCACTTTCTCAACTTGTTGCCCAGCTACCATGAAACTGGAGGGATTTCCTGTGTTGATCTCCATCGACTCGGTCTTTCCAACATTGACTTTAAGACCTGCTGCCTTGGAACTTTCGTTGAGGTCGTCGAGTTTGCTCTGTATATCTGGTTGTGTTTGGGCGAGCAAAACAATATCGTTAGCCAGGTCAAGGTCGTTCAGTTGCTCCATTGTTGAAGGATTCCACGGCAATCCTCGATTCGGTGCACAGTCAATCGATCCAATCAGAATCTCATCCATTACGATTAGAAAAAGTAGCGGTGATAGAATACATCCCTGTCTCACTCCAGCAGTTACCGGGATAGGTTCGGACAAGACATCGTCGTGCAAGACCTTGCACGAAAATGCCTCGTACTGTGCTTCGATGAGATGGATTAGTTTCTCTGGGACCCCTCGCCGCCTTAGAGCCGCCCAGATGTTTTCATGGTTGAGTCGGTCGAATGCTTTTTCGAAATCAACGAACACCAGCAGAAGAGAGTCCTGGAATTCGTTGATTTGTTCCAGTATTATTCGTAGCGTTGTGATGTGGTCCACACATGATCGTCCGGATCGGAATCCAGCTTGTTGCCGTCGGAGTGTAGCGTCGATTTTCTCCTGGATCCTGTTCAGGATCACTTTGCAGAGTACTTTGAGGGTTGTACAGATCAACGTTATGCCTCGCCAGTTACCGCACTCTGTCAGGTCTCCTTTCTTCGGGACCTTTACGAGGATACCCTGCATCCAGTCGGCCGGGAATGTTGCAGTATCCCAGATGTCAGCGAAAAGACTGTGCAACATTTGTGCTGATAGGGCAGGGTCGGCTTTCAGCAGGGATGCAATCGATCCCAGGTGCTTTGTTCAGCGAGCGAGGGCGCTTCCGAGTTGACGCCATTTATGCGACTTACTGTTGGCGCTTCAAGCTGCGGGTTTTGTTGGCCATCGCTATTCGTGACTCGGAAGAGTTGTTCGAAGTGCTCAGTCCATCGTTTGAGCTGATCTGTTCCATCGGTCAATAACTGACCTGCTCGGTATTTCAGCGGCATTCTTGCATTAGTCCTTGCACAACTGAGGCGGCGAGAAATGTCACAAAGTAATCGGATATCTCCATCGGCGGCGGCTCTTTCCCTCTCTTCGGCTAGGGAGTTTGTCCAGGCTCTCTTGTTTCGTCTACAAGCTCGTTTAACTGCCTTTTCCAGCTCCGCATATCGTAAGCGGGCGGCTGCTTTGGCTGACCCGGTACATTCCTGCTCAATTCCGACTTTCGCCTTTCTCCGATCATCGACCATCCTCCAAGTTTCATCTGACATCCATTCACTCCTTCTTTCACAAACTTTACCGAGAGTACCATGGCTCGTCGTGATAAAGGCATTCTAGATTCCACACCACTGTTCTTCGACTGTTCCGTCTGTCGGCAGTTCCGAGGCTCGGGATTCTAGCTGTTCAACGTATGCCCTTTTCACCTCTGGATTCTCCAACCGGCGGACGTCGTATCGACACCCGACTTTCTCCTCGCGCCGTTGGACACGCGCAACTCTCAGTCGTATCTCGCCAAGGACGAGGTGATGGTCAGATGCAATGTCTGGGCTTCGCTTGTTGCGGACATCAAGAAGGCTCCTTCTCCATTTTCGGCTGATGCAAATGTGGTCAATTTGATTTTCTGTTCGGCCATCTCGGGATACCCAAGTGACCTTATGTGCTGGTCGATGGGGGAAGAGCGATCCACCGATCACCATGTTGTTGTTGCCACAAAATTCTACAAACAGCTCTCCGGTTTTCGCTCATCTGTCCTAGGCCATGGCGCCCCATGATGCGCTCAAGGTCCTGATTGTCGGAGCCAATCTTTGCGTTGAAGTCGCCTGAATGGATTTGAATGTTACCCTTCGGAATTCTCTCAACCACGCTGTTCAGTTGACTGTAAAACTGCTCTTTCTCCTGCAAGTCGGCAACGTCAGTTGGCGCATAACACTGGACCATTGTAAGGTTTCTAACCCGTGTTCTGAATCTGGCTACGATTATTCTTTCGTTTATCGGTTCCCATCTAATGAGGGCCGCGTAGGCCTGCGGGCTTAACAGGAAACCAACTCCTCGTTCCCGAGTAGCATGTTCTCCTCGTATGTCAGAGTAAAGCAGTACTTGCCCGGACTGTGTCTTGTGTTCTCCAGTGTTAGGCCAACGGACTTCGCTCAGTCCCAGAATTTCAAGCTTGAGGCGGCTAGCTTCTCTAGCAAGTTGAGCCAGCTTGCCTTGTTGAGCAAGGGTTAAAACATTCCAAGTTCCAATTCGTGTCCGTGTTTTCATGCTAAAAGTCGTCGCCAAAGTTCCAGGTCTTTCGGATTCCGTAACAATTTCAAATCGGGAGCAGTAGGTTGTTAGCCTAAAGTCCCTATCCCGCGATGGGGCTGCCATCTTGGACTTAGCTGGCGGGAGCCGCATTTCATAAATTCAGCCGCTTGCTGCAAGACAGACGCTGGTTGAGCCGCCCCTGACCTGAAGAACAGACGCTCGGTTGTTGTTGCACGCCGCCCCTGACCTGGGGAACAGACGCGTGCGGCCACCTTCTCAGTCTGCATGCGTCCAAAGCATCCACCGGGGTTGGGTACCCGATCTCCGCTTAGGTTACTCGCACCCCAGCCGGCACCACGGGGAGGTAGAGATAGGAGTTGTGAATAAGAGGTGATATGACCACTATGGGGTCTCGTGTTGCACATTATCCACCGTTTACCAGCCACTAGTAAAAATGACCTTTTATCGGTAAACGAGCAATTATCAGTAAAGAGCCCAAACTTTAAATGCTGGCATCTGACGCTCCACAATATCTTTAAACCACAAAATATATATGGTCTGTTAAATAAGAGCGTAGTCACAATTACTTGTGTGTGATCGATAAAGTAGAATTATGTAAATGTTGTTTCTCATACAGAGGACAGCATTTTCCTTCATGCTTCGTGTGAATAAAATAGCTGATAACTGTTTTCAATACATTTTTCCAAAATGAGTACCGCGTACGCTTCGCGCTTTGAAGCCGTTTTTTGTGTTCGCACCCTAAAGTTGTGACCCTAAGAGTGACTTTGCATGGGCCGTCTAAGTCGCCTAAGATGCCAGTTCAATTAAAAATGTTTCGGCTCAAATGAAGATGAGAAGAATCGACCCTGCAAATTTGAAGCAGCTTGTCCGCCGGATTCACAAAATTTGGAAGTCGTTTTCAGAGGAATATGCGCAAAATCTTGTCCAAAATATGCCGCCAAGGGGCCAAGCTATTATTAATGCTGAGGGTGATTGGACTTACAATCAATCAATGTATTTGCATTGAAGTTTTAAAAAGTAAATCAATAGAAATTCTTGCTATGGCTATTTTAATTTTCTCACAACAGTGATTAGGGTAAATGTACCCAATGTTGGCCCCTAAGGCATGGTTGACTAGATTTCCCATGATTGTAGTCTTCCTGTAATGTGTACCTTCAAAAGTCCTTCGACAAATATGATTGCTTACTAGCCTGAAAGGCAGTAAAAATATGTCCTTGCTTCAAAGCGGTTGATAATTTGAGATAAACCTGATTAAACTATTGATTGAAATGCTCCTTATTTTAGCCCCCGCGCCGAATTTTGGCCCTTTATGAGTTCCTTAAATTGGCCGTCTCTAGAAAAAACTTGCCTCACTAATACAACAGCAGCCCCCACGAATTCATTGAAAACATCCCGGAAGGAAGCACAACAATTTTCTGAATTGTTTTCAAAAAGTCGGAAGTACGAAATGTCAATCAACTTTTAGAATTGATATTTGCATGTAGAATGATAATCTTACGTAAAAAAGTTATACTTGTTTATTTCAGTTTTTGTGTGTTTATAATTTCTATTATAAGAATGATGGTTTAAAACAAATTGGTTCCAAATTATTGCACTGGTTAACATAAATATTTTTATTATTGAAGCAAACAAATCATTCGCTCAATTTTTAACCTGCAATCATGATAGATCTGTTCCCATTGAAGTTAACAGGTTAACTGAAGATAGTAAATGATCATATTTCTTTTTCATTCCACTCCCTTAAAAGGAGGACCGACATTTTAAAAACCATTATGACCGAGGCAAGAGGCAAACTAAAGCTTAAACTAAAGTAAGCGAACGATTCTTTGAATCATAAGTGTTTAAAATGTCGCCCTTAGGAATTTTCTAGCAATCGTATGCGTAAACTCGGATAGCAGAACAAGACAAACTGCTCCAGCCAGCCTGATAGAAATAGATTGCGTCTCACTCGTTCGTGTTTAAACTATAGGCAATGGAAGCGAACAGCAAACTCAAAAGCTGGGTGAAATAAGGGCTGCATCCCACTCGCACTCATGTAGAATCATTACCCGAACTAGGCAGCGCTTCCTTCGCATATTCCATTCCTACACACTAAGATTACATTTATCCCGCTCGGGACCATGATTCTCCGTATCACAGGAACACTGCTCAATTTGAACGAATTTCGAATGAGAACTCATCTGAATCGCGGGACGTCTCATCTCTCCTGAAATCCGAGACAAACTTGATACGAGAGTACAGGAACTCTAACCAAACCCGTGAATTCAGAACAGTGTTCTCCTGAATCGCTGTAGACACATTTCGTGTCAAATTTCCCATCTCTTTCTATCCTGTTAGAAACAACCCGAATTTCTTTTTCTTTCTCACCAGTGCACAAAATAAAAACCCGCGAAAGAGTTCAGTTTGCCATTTTTACTTGCGGTATCCGTTCGTTGCTGTTGATGAGAAATAGAGATGATTTCGTTGACTAGTTGGTATATCCGGGTGCAAGATTTGTTAACTCGTTTGTTGGCATGGACCGGATCACAAGGATTAGAACACCTGCATGGATCTCACGGCGCATAGGTAAGTTTCGCTGCTATGCGGCGTTTTAGTGAAATAATAAAAATCTTTTCTTTTTGTTTTTCAGATTGACAGTCTTGTGTGTGATAGTGAAAATACCACATAACCAAATATGTAGTGCAAATAAAAAAAAAAGTTAGATGTGAAAAATAAATTTAAATAGTTGAAACAATCATTGTGTTATTTTGTTTTTGTGGGAAAATTAAAAGATTTAAGAACCAGGGGGAAACGAAAGCAAAATTCACTACAAACCACAGGAGGAACACGTTTCGAGCCCACAGGAATATTTAAAAACTCCTGCAAATTACAGGAGAAAACCGTTTTGATCCTACAGGTGAGTTTGACAGTTGTTTTCCTGAGCGGTTTTTCTGTCCTGAAATCGTCCTGTAATTTCAGCTGTTGAAAATACAGAACGAAATTGTCCCGATCACAGGAGAAAAGATTAAGTGTGTACAGAGAACAAACGTCATCACCTCCTGCTGATGCACAGTGATGTATGATAAAAAACAAACTTGGTCAAAGTATTATTTTTGATTTCACATGAAATTGAAAACAATAAAAATTCAAGCTCGTTAAAACATAGTATTCCAATATTGCAGTGCAATTATTTTTTTAAATAAACATAATATTTAAAGTGTCATAATTTGAACTTTATAACAATTCCTTTCGAAGCGACACATTACAGCAAATGTTCATCTTCAATACAAATCAAATGAAATAAAATACGTTAAACCTTATTTCCAACTGTTGAATTTTTGGGCATGGATATAGTAATAACATTGAGATCCTAGATTTCAATTCGGATCCGAAACCGGTAAATTAATTTATTGAGAAGTAAATTTTACTGAGAAGAAAAGTTCTCAAAATTTACCATAAAAGAGCAGCTCAAATTGTATCATTAGAATTCCAACAAAGATGCCAAATACGCTTGAGTCGGCTTGAGAGATAAATAAATTGAATGTAGTCCAAAATTCATTCATGATATTTTTAAGTTATTTCAATCATTCATTTTACTTTCGACCGGCTTTTCAATTTCCAGACCACTGTGCACCGTCGGTCGACGAACGGACGCCGGCTGCCGACTGCTTGCTGTTGTCGTTTTCACACATACATGCATACTTCTATTTGTGGAATTGCATGCCAAGATTAGGCGAAAAAAATGTTTTTATTTTCTTCAAATTTAGATAGAAAATGTACGTTGTTTGGAGTAAGTTATAATTTTATATTTTTTGCCATGTTTTGCTGTAACCAACGGTAATTTTTAGTGATTTTTCCATAATGAAGTGTGTTTTGGAAATCAATCCGAAGATGGCAAATGCACTAGCAAGGTAGATTCATTTGAGATTTTTTCCGAAGATCATAATTTTATTTGCAGTTTGTCATGCGAAAAAAAAATATTACGTAGTCATTAGGATTCAATTGTGCAAAAATGCTATGCAGAATGTTGCCATATGCGATTTTCTTTTATGTTTGATTTTTTTTTTCATTTTTAGGCGTATGTTTGACATGAAAATCACCAAAATGCATTTTTGAATGCCAAGATAAGGAGCATGCCAAGTTAAGGCTCACTTACCCTACGCTCTTTTGTAGCAGACTGTATAAGTTTCACTACCCCAATGAAAAAAAAAACTGCACAAATAAATTTAAACAGCCACCCAGTACCTACACCTGCTCACTTTATTACATCACTCTCAACGGCAAGAGCAATTAGATTGGAATTTCAATTATTCTCGACACCTCCTGCCCGTAGCTAGAAAATCGTATGGTTCAGTTCCCATCTGCATGCAATGCAATAGAATGCTGGAAGATTAACGTCTTTTTTGCTCCGGAGAGCACATTTTATTATTGTGAAATTACCTCACTGTAGAGAATTTGACCTGCGGAGCTTTTCACTACTACCCCGTTTGAAGCTCTCCCTTGTTGTCCAGATTCGTGGCCCCAGCGTGTCGCGCTGTGATTTACAGGGTTTAGTTTCATTTTTTACTGTCAAAACCTAGCAAAGTCCAGTCTTCATTGTTCTCGGTCATCCTGGAGAGATTAACCCGCTATAAACTACCTACCTACACAGGTTCTAGGGCAACTATTTCACAAGTATGGTGTTCTGTTGGCTTAATCTCACGTAACGATTTCAGATTGTGGGCGTTCAAGTAATGTTTGTCAAAGGCGGGAATCGCTAGTTCTTGAAATTCAACCAAGCCACGTGATCCAGGATGGAACTTTAACGTGACAAAATTAATTACAAAGATAAAGCATAGTTCATCTTGAATCTGAACGCTCTGTATATTTATTATACCACAGCGCTCCTAGTTGTCGGATCTAGAATGTTTTGAAAGCACTTTGTTTTGGAATGTCTCCTCTATCAGAGCTAAAAATTTCTTTACGAATTGTTTTGTTTCAAAAAAGTTGCACGTGTTGGAAGAGTTGGAAGCCGCGAGACGAAAATTTAAAAGCCCGACGTTCTCAGGTTAAAAAATTGCGAAATCGTTGAAAATGGTCAAATCGACGGTGTGCAGCCGTAAGTTTTACGATTCTAATGTTAAGTAGAATAATAAAAATTAGGGCGATTAAAGTCATATAACAAATTTCTTACATTGTGAGATAGTTTTATAAAGGTTTTGATTCTCATAGAAAGTTTTTAATAATCCAGATTTTTTTTCATTATTCGATGCCTTAAAAAACTTTACCTAGAATGACGGATTGGCTTAATGATATCATCAACAAACTGTAAATTGTATTTACTATCCTATACCAACGCTGTTGGTGTGAAATATTTTTCGGACTATCACCAGGTTTTTTCAAATAAATATTTTTATAATTTGGTTACAAGTCAAGTAAAATGCATAAAAATGCTAAATAAGGATTCACCTTTGAAATCTCGTTTCCAGATGCAGGAATATGTTTTTTTTGCATCACGGATTTGTGAATTTCAAAATTTTGTCCATCCATACATAAACTTTTATGATTTTAGCTAGAAGATTTTTTGTAATCTTTTTACCCCTAAATGTATGCAGCACCCTTATGCTTTACTTTTAAAACATTTTTTTTACAGAAAAATGTATAATTTAAATCGAAAAAATTAACAAAAATTACTGCTTTTTGCGATATGACATCACAAATGTATCAAAAATATCAAATTTTCAAACGTTTTCATTTCCTTTTTTAAAAAAAAACAAAGTTTGTTGAAATTTTCCCCTTTTTCTAAGTAGGGTGAAAATCGTATGTTTCTGTAAATTTTAATATAACTGGTGAAACCAATATTTTTTCAGACTACGTCAATTTGATGTGCCATCAACCTTTAAACTTTTGATGAACAAGCGGTATGATTATCTGTGAACATTAAGTTTTTAGAAGCCATTGAAGTTGAAAAGTGTTGCATGATGCTCCAGTTGACGGTTTAAAAATGTCAACAATTGAACAATTCGTGCAAAGAATACACCACCTAAGTAATTTTTCAATTTCCCAATAACTATGTTGCTAGATATGTAAAGTATTTTTTATCATATTAAAACATTTTTTTTTTCAGTACTTTTTGATTTTCCCAAATTTACATACGATAGATACTTTGTATGTTACTACTAAGTTAAAGCATATATTTTTTGGTGAATGCAGCAATGTAATGTCACCTTCGAAGCGGAAGCCCGTTTCTGACTTTTGATTATTTACTTTTCCGAACTAAGCTCATCGAACGGTTCAAAGTTATTTGGCTGGTAAACATTCGGAAGTGTCGTCGATACGACCGACTTTTACTGCATTCAGCAAAATGTATTGAATGCTGTGGTTGTTCCTCGAAGGACTCTTGCACCGGAGCACTGGGGGTTTCTATTGAGTTTCAAAGTAAATAGTTAACAGAGAAATTGAAATTTTCTGGATGCACATATAGTCGTGCATATACATATATAGGTAGGTACCTACTATACGAGGATAGTTAATAATAATAATGCAAATAACGAACAAGTTTTAAAGGAAAACAAACAATATTAACAAAAATTCATATGCCCTTAATGAGTTTTGCATATTTGTAGGCGTTTAATTGTTATTTTTTCTAATCAGTTTAAAAAAAATAAAAGGAATTCTCAATACGTACAACAATAATCCAAGCCCAGGAATTCAATTTTAAATTTTTTTGAAATTCTAACTTCCATGATTATATTAGTGGCCTTCTTGAAATTTTGATTGACTGAATGAAAAAATTGAATAAAAAGTGGCTCCAGAGAGTTTTTTTGTGGTTCTGAGTGTTGAAAAGTACACAATTTATGCACTTTTCAAACGTTGGCTGATATTCGGTTACGTCGTAGGCCTCACTGCACATTCACAAATTTTGTAATCCTACACCGTTCCCATCCGATATTGACATTTTTGTATTTGAGAGGCGTTTCGAAGTTTAGGGTCTCTGGCAAATAAGCAGGGTAAAAATTTGGTTCGTATTAAACTTGAAAAACTGGCCATATTTATTTATTTATTTGGTAACAAATCAACGGATCACATGTTGATCCCAATGATTAGATGGATACAAAACAAAATAATTAAAATTATAAAAAAAAAGTTTACACAAACTACCTTGACCTAAACGCTAATAAAATTTTTCTTCTAAAGGAATCCCTCGATGTACCGAAATCAAAATGTTCAGAGTAACGGTTAAAAGTCTTGACAATTTAACAATTTTGTTTCAGGGTTAGGAGGGATATTATTTGGCCTAATCGGAAGCTTGGTGAACTCAGTTTCTGTAATGTCGTTCGAAATGCCAGAAACTTTGATTCGTGATTCCAATTGGCTTAAATAACTGGTTCGTAATTAGCTAAATTTTTATTTATAGCTTCGCGGCACATTTGAGCTGATACTTCTGAGGCACAGTGGACAGCAACATCACCACTTGGCAGCACTTTCGTGTCTTTGAATTAAAGTTCTACGGGGTTGAGGCTTTTTCTATAGTCGATTTTAGATATTTCTGCGTATTGGGATGTTTTTGCTTAAGATGATTGTTTGCTCAATACGGACCCTAGTTGCTTAAATTTCAGTGGTCTAGCTTTTGGGGCAGAAGGGATGTTGGTAGGAATGACATTCACCACTGGGGTTGAAAGGCGTTTCGTTGTAGCTTGGGGCACCGATAAAAAAGCTGGCTTCTAGAGCGCAGAATACCGGCCTGGTTTACGTTAGCAGTGGAGGCATCTAATTTGGAGGGGGTAGGCGAAGTATGTACTGTTACAGGTGGGTTTCGAATACCTTAAACGGCGTCAGAGCTCTGCAGGTGGTAGTGAATTTGAGTTGCGCAAATTTGCGACTCATTCCGGAACGGAACTTGTTGGTAATTTCAGAGATAAGTAAATGCTTAAAACAGCTGGGACCACGACTGAAGAATTCACAGCAGTTCGTACAGAGGAATTTAATCACAGTATTCTCATTGAGAGCCAGTAAACCAGCAGGTGTGAAGCTAGATCAGTTGTGATGTACAAATTTACCACAACCGCCAAAACATGCGATGCGTTCTTTTACGGATGCCCTTATGTTGCATGAGTAACATGTAATCGATAGCAGCATTACTAATCATTGTTAAGAAACACAAGATTTTAGCGCAGAATTTAAAGATTAAAAACAGTATCTGGCAGTGGTTATTACGGAAAAATTTCATTCATTACAGGTTGTGTTCGCAATAATCGCCATAGTGATACAAATATTGGCGGTAACGACACAAATAGAATTCAACGAAGAAGTTCTAAAATAATATCCGACGAAAACAAACTTGAAGTGTTGCTAAAGCATTGCATCATATATGTACGTATACGTTTTGTGAAGATGTAACTATGTAACGAATGTATCTTGCCCACAATGTCAGTAGCTTTTGTATAAGGGCGCCACTTCCGGAAGTGAAAGGTTACTGACACGATTTTAGTTGCCGGCCAAGACCCTAGCTCAAGGCGGGTGCGGATAAAATGGCTCGACCAAACACTACCTGGCTCAATAGGCCCAAATATCTCCTTACTTTACTTGAACGCAGGAAGGTACAAAAGAAACCAATCTATGAAAGAATCTTAGTATGAAATAATTGAAGTCAAAACTTTAATTCAAGTTCCAAATTATGGGACTTAGACGCAGGGATGCCAGGTGGTTTTGACAAAAATCAGGACACCGCGATGAAAAAATCAGGATTATTCAGGACACTACTATATTGATGAAAATAACATGCAGCTCGGCTTAGATTGCATAACTAAAGGCGAAATACAGGTGCTGAAGGCGCCTACCAGTGATGGTAAATTTCGCCCGTCACGCTTGACCCGACTAGTTTTGTTTCATCAAACGACTGGCACTGTTCTCAATTGACGGAGCCTCACTACTCGCATGACGGATAAAGCACGACAACAATCAACATTTCTCCATCATCGACTGGCGAAGCTCCTACACATGGTCAAAATTTCTCCTGAGAGTGACTGGCAAATCTCTTCACACTTCGATCGGCTGCTGACGGCAGGTACAACTAATTGAACGACTTGCTGGCAGAGAGCAACAATAGCAATAAAAAACTGAAAACGAGCTTGCTGGCAGGAGCAACAATAATAATAAATGCTTTTCTTGTTCCTTTTCGGTCGTCTTTGGCTTGCTGGCAGGAGCAACAATAATAATAAATACGTTCCTTTTTCGTCATCGGTCGGTTGAATGCGATTGCTTGACTAGGTTATTATTTTAGCTTCAAATGAATGGGGAATGAATTACTGGCAAACGAAGTGACTGGTCGTTAAGGAACAGTCAATTGAGTTTGACGGACCAAGAGGCTTCACAGTCACAGCTTCACGCCTCATGACGATGAATTTTGCCAAGCCTGGCGCCTACAATTATGTAACTAAAGCAAGAAGAACCTTGGATGGCCTGAAGTTAATGTCGAAAAACACTATTTAAATATCATTTAAACCAAATATTATCATCTGTAATTCTGTTTAAACTATTTATTTTAAGATTTGTTTGATTTTCTCTCCATTCAGCAATAAATTTATTTATAGTTTGGATATTTTTTTTAAAAATCAGGACAAATCAGGACAATTTAGGCGTTTTTTTAAAAATCAGGACAACCTCTCGAAAATCAGGACAAATCCTGAAAAATCAGGACACCTGACTCCCCTGCTTAGACGCAACCTAGAGCAAACTTGCAACCCACCTGTAGGTTTTTGTAGTCCGTTATTCCAACGAGACTCAACTGTAGCCTACCTTCCGGGGGTATCTCAAGATAGATAATGCTGTGGATTTTTTTTATGGTATGGATTCTTATTCAATGATTGTAGCTCTTAGCTTGGTCCTTAAGCCTTAATATTAATTTACAAATTGTTTACCTTACTATTATTTATCCCTCTGGAATTGCAGGGTAGGTTACCGTGGCTAATCAAGGCGCTGAACAGTCGAAACCTGTTCAGCGAGGTGTCACCCCTAGACCAACTACTAGGGTGAGTTGGCGAGTGCTGTGCCTAAGCGCTGAAGGTACGGCAGATGGTGAGTGATGGTGACGTATTACTATCAGGAAGTACCCACTCCACAAACAGTGGGGTAGCGTTGTTTGGCCTTTTCAACGCAGGTGACTCACCGTAACCCGGGGGTTCTTACTCCTCAACCGGATATTTAGCGTTGTCTTGGCGTAACGCTGGTGGCTCACCATAGCCCGGGGGTCCTCACTCCACAACCGGATGACTCAGCGCTTGGCCACAACTAGCTTCTTATCACAGCTAGCTTATAGGCACAATTTTCCCGTATGTTTGGATAACGTGCCGCTATTAAGCCTTCTCCCATTCTGATTCTGAACCGGGGGTCCTCACTCCACAACCGGAAAGGTGATCGAGCTCTGAATCTTCAGAACTTGAGTTCAAGGCGTGTTACGTAGCCCGAACCTATACCGACGTTGACGTGGTTTACCTGTCAACGTATATGGTTAACCACATCGTTTCGGAATGCACAGACGAGTTTTTTTACCTGTACTACGCAAGATTCCAAGTTCACACGCGTATCACCTAACCAAACTTCTGCAGTGACAAATTATCCTGTTCTCTAGACGATAATTTTAGTTAATTCCACGTGATCACTATCAATATCTAGTAAACTAAACCTGATCATATAGTAAAATGACCAACTAGCTTATCCCATTAGGTCTTAATTCCAATCGTGCATATTCCACTACGCAATAGCACATCTACCTAATAGCACTGTACAGTTTGGTTGTTCGCAATCTAGTGTCTGTGCAAGTCGGCCCCAAGGTTAGTCCAAGCCAAACGTTGAAGTTTTTTTCTTAAAACGAAAGGATCAGCTCTTTCTTTGTCTCTCTTTCAACCTACATATACGGTGGCCGAACATCTACTTAGGGAATAATTCCCGGTATTTTATTTCGTGAGCCAAAATTGAGCATGTGGAACCAGCTCAAGCGTTTGCTGTGTCTAGACTAAAAATTGTGTCTATAACTGACGGCTAGATGGCGTATTGTTATGCATCGTATCGTTTCTACTAGAATGATCGGTTACAACTAAACGTGAACTGATTAACGATAAATGGGCGATCCTTCAATTGACAAACTATCCGGCCTCTCCCTTTCTTCCCTTATCCGGTTCGTAAAAAGAAAATCTCAGCTATTGAGCATTAGGTCATTTCTTTCGGATTCCGTAACAAGTTATGAATCGGGAGCAGTAGGTTGTTAGCCTAAAGTCCCTATCCCGCGATGGGGCTGCCATCTTGGACTTAGCTGGCGGGAGCCGCATTTCATAAATTCAGCCGCTTGCTGCAAGACAGACGCTGTTTGAGCCGCCCCTGACCTGGAGAACAGACGCTCGGTTGTTGTTGCACGCCGCCCCTGACCTGGGGAACAGACGCGTGCGGCCACCTTCTCAGTCTGCATGCGACCAAAGCATCCACCGGGATTGGGTACCCGATCTCCGCTTAGGTTACTCGCACCCCACCCGGCACCGCGGGGAGGTAGAGATAGGAGTTGTGAATAAGAGGTGATATGACCACTATAGGGTCTCGTGTTGCACATTATCCACCGTTTACCAGCCTGAGCATTAGCGTGACACATATCTACTGTGGCATTGTGGTAAGGTCAGCGTTCTCAGAAAACTGGAGTTCAATTCTCGGTCAGGGGGATTTTTTTTTATTTTACTCAAATTACTTAAAATCGTTATTTTTGCTTTTCGAGGAGAAATTAAATCGTATATATCGTGATATATCGATATATCACCTCCACTTTTGAAACTATATGCTAGGAAGTCTTGAGGGTTTAAACCACAACTCTCTTATAATTTTTACGCTTAATTTTTTTTCCTGCGGCTTCAAAGTTCACTCATATTTCCTTCCGAAAATTTCCTGCTATGCACTATGCTATGCACTTTTACAAGCCATCTTCAGATTTTTCCACACTCTCATTCGAATGTAATAATTTTTACTGTAACCTCCAAAAAGCACAATCAGTAATACCAGGGGAGAGAAAAAAGCTGCAATAATATCCCATTTGCCTAACTAAAAGTTACGGCAATTAAAAAGTTTCCAAGAGCTTGCGGAAACTTTAAATTCCTTTCACCAACCACTTTTTTCTCACTCTCACTTTTTCACCGACTACGGCCGAGGACGACGTTCCCTTGACGCGAACTGGTAAAGGCCGGCGTATCATTATGCCTTCTCCCTGGATGGTGCAGGCCAAGCACAAGCTCAAGCCCAAGAAAAAGTTAGGTGAAACATAAATAGAACAGGAGGCGGTCGGTTGTCGGTGGCTGGAAAAAAGCAACCGAAAAGAATTAAAAATTATCACGAGCAACTATTGTGGCAGGAAGGAAAATGCGACGATTTATTATCGCATCTGCCGCTGCCCGGTTTCTGTTGTAGCGGATCCATGCGGGTTGTTGAAATCAGAGCGAATCATGTCTGTCGCTTTCTCTTTTGCTCCACATGTCCGGGAAATACAAGTTTCCATCGCCAAAGTTTTTGTGGCTGAAGATGCAAAAAAATCAAGAGAACCACGAATTGTTAGATTAAAAACCCACCATGTGCGGAAAGTGGTTTCCAATGATGAACTTCTGCGTATTCCTGTGGGTCATAAAAAGACTTTATTTTAACTGGGGATTAAATTATCTGGCTGGATTATTTACTTTCCTTATTCTCTTTCGTTACTGATTCTTTTTCGTTTCCCTTTGTTGATAGCTGTAGTTTTTCACTCAGAAAAAAACTTAAGACATTACCAAACTTAGCTCAAAACCTTCATTAGGAATATGCTCATTCTTAGCAGTTCCGATCAACACAGCATCAGAATCCGTCAAACTGATCTAAACAGGTTTCTAGGTTAGTTAGTTAAGGTTTTCACCAGCAAAACCAT
Organism: Uranotaenia lowii; assembly: GCF_029784155.1. Taxonomy (NCBI): domain Eukaryota; kingdom Metazoa; phylum Arthropoda; class Insecta; order Diptera; family Culicidae; genus Uranotaenia; species Uranotaenia lowii. The sequence continues at coordinate 187,627,365 of NC_073693.1, read as the reverse complement.
GCTTTTCTTCATCCAAAACTCCAAAACTTATTGTTAACAGCTTCAAAACACACAAAATTGTACAAATCGTAACAAACAATAAAAAATAATTTTAAAAAACACCGTTTCCGAATACACATCTGTCGCTCACGAGCATAGCCTACTCTAACCCAATCCCTTCTAATGATTGATAAAAATTAAAAATTTATCGAACGCCTGTGCCGTATTGAATAAAGCAATATCCAGCTAAACATGAAGAAAGCTGAACAAACTTCACCTAAGTTCCTCCATGTACCTCGAGAAAAAAAAATCCTCCATGTAAACTTAAAGCACGAAAATCACTGGATCACTGGTGCATTCCAAATTTGGTAATTTATAGCTAGAATTCATTCATCTCTGAACTTTTATGCTCGACCATTCATACGATCTATCGTTCAAATTACTGATGCTCCCGCCTTTTCGTTGTATAAAGTTTTGATAAATTCGTCCGTTAAAAATATTCTATTAGGGTGTCGGATTATCATTTTTCAACTGACTGATATGGCATGAATAGTGAAAACTATAGGATTCACAAACAAGATAGGTTCAACAACAACAACAATGTTAGTTGGACACAGTCGTGCAAAACTCCAGAACATTCCATCAGAAAGACCTTCAGATGACAGAGCCAAAACTAATTTCCAACGATTAATCACTGGCAAAAGCAGAGAGGAAATATAAATGACCGGCCGTGCTGCATTCAACTTTCACTACTACTCGGAGCTCACACCAAGAACAAATAACGGCACTGAAAACCAAACCAATGCTACTCATCCGAGATGCATAGGGGTACACGATCAACCTACCTCAATTCAACCACCTTCAGCTGGCCCTTTCCTGTTAAATGTTCCCTCAGGGACAGGACACTAGAAAAACCCATCCTGAGCCAATTCCGCTCAGTTAGTCCGATATGCAAAAAACGCCGGACTTTAGACGGGTCGTTGTGTGCGGTAGGGATGCTGCATCACGTGGATGCTGATGGGCTTATGCTTCATACATATGTGTAGCAAGGCTGCAACTGCAACGGAAATGCACTGCCTAGTTTGAAATTCGTACCTCACAATCTAGTTTTCCGTTTTTCGAGAATGCGTGCGGAGATAACGACCAACAGGGTTGCCAAGTAAATGGTACTTTTTCGCGATTTCCAAGATATGATCAGTTTTTAAAATTAACTGAAATTTGTGGCTTTAACTTTAAATTTCAAAAGTCTCATAAAAGTGTTTTTAAAAATTTAAGGGGTAGGGTAGGGGAGAATGAGGATACTTGATCTCTGGGGATACTAGATTCCTTCGCTATATCTCGAAACAGAAATGTCTTACTAATATCAAATGTTTTAGAAAAATGTGCCAAATAGATCAAAACAGCAATGCTGTTTTGTCAACAAATTTTTAAAAAAAATATTTTTCGAAATATTGACTTTGTTTGAAAAATTGAACAAAATGTGATTTGAAGATCTTTTTAAGTCACTTTAAAATGTTTCTCACATGAAAAAATCACAATAAAAATATTTACTCCAATATGTCAATGGTTAGAGTATAATATGAACTTCATAACGCCATATTTTCAAAGCAATAGTAAACTCCCAATTTTTTTTAAGAAGAAGTTTCCCAAAATATATGTTGTGGGTATAATTGATCCCTAGAGCCCAAAATGATATATTTTTCTTCTGAATGGATTGTGATCATTGGTTATCATGAAATTACTAATATTTGTTCAATACAATTAATGTTAAAAAGGATTGAAAATACTGTATTTATCTAAAAACTATAAAATTGCGCCATAAAGTATGCAATGACTATAGGGTAGAAGAAAAACTTTTAGAATTCTCTTTTGTTAGAGGTGCTATGATATAAGAACTACTATTCTGTTCAGTGGTGGTACAAAGAAGAATGATTTATTTTCTAAAATTCTCCCCCTTTTATACCCGCCAACTGACGTGTGTTGTTTATTCAAATGATTACTTTGATGTACTCCATCACTCCTCCTCAGCACATGTTGGTTGGAGTCCCATTTTCGCTCGCAGTTGTTCCAAACGAACACGGTTCAACGGCTTCGTCAAGATATCCGCCAGCATCAGTTCTGTTGGGCAATACTCAAGAGAGATCACCTTTCGTTCCGCCAAGTTCTTGATGAAGTGGTACTTGGTTTCCACGTGTTTGGACCCTTTTTCCGCTACTTCCGGTCACCAATTTGATGCAGCTTCAGAGCAGTTGTCTTCCTTCATTTGGGTTGGACCTTTCACCGGTTCCCCGAAATCAAGAAGCAGTTTCTGCAACCACACTAGTTCCTGACAGCTTTGAGCAAGGGATATGTATTCCGCTTCTAGCCACACATGTTTGTTTCTTGGTACCGCCACCGAGCCTGAACAGGTAACCTGAGTTGGATTTCCGGTCTAGCACCGTGCTTGCCCAGTCTGCGTCGGCATATCCTTCTAACTCATCTGAGTCACCTCCCAGATGAAGCTTGAGTTCCACAGTTTCCTTGAGGTACCGCAGGGCTCTCTTTGCCTCCGTCGCAAATCCCGATGTCTGGCCGCGTGTTCACCGCCAGATACAGCAAACTTCCAACGAGGCTCTGATATTGGTTGGAATTAGGAAGATCCTCCGTCTCCTCCTTTTGTTGTATGTAGCCGGGATCCATCGGAATTTTTTACCCTTTCGCATCGCTCATGTTGAACCTCACCAGCAGCTTCTCGATGTATGCCTTTTGACCCAAATCTAAACCTTTCCTTGATCGGACCACCTGGATACCTAGGAACTGCTTCACATCTTCAAGGTACGTTATCTGGAAATTCATCTCCAAATATCTGAAGACCTGTGTCCACATATACGATGATGTAGGCCAGCTTCCCGTTTTGATTCCGAACATAGAGGCACGGATCCGCTTCCGACGGTTTGAATCCAGCTTTCCGCATAACATCGTCCAGCTTGAGGTTACACATTCGTGTCAACTGCTTTATACCATAAAGACTTTTAAGCAGATGGCACACCTGTCCCTTTGCAGCAGAGACACCAGGTGGGGGCTTCATGTAGATGGTTTCATCTAAATCGCCGTTTAGATAGGCCGTCTTCGCGTCCACGTGGTCACCAGCATTCCACGACAAGCAGCAATGGTCAGTAGTAAGCGCAACGTAGCTTGCTTAACCATCGGATCAAATCCAAACCTTTGTGTTGATTGTAACCTTGTGCCACAAAACGAGCCTTGTACCGGATCGTCCTTCCGAACTCGTCTTCCTTCCTCTTGAAGATCCTTTGACGACCAATGACCTTTTTCCCGGGAGGTAACGCAGCAAGTTCCCAGATACCGTTCTGATGTAGTGATTTGAGTTTGTCGGATATGGCCGCTTTTCAGAGTTCTCGGTTCGGACCACTCAAGGCTTCCCGATAGTTCTTGGGATCAGTCGACGATTCTTGAGCGACCACCACTCGAAACCGCTTCGGTAGGATAGCCTTTGTCGAACGTTCAGAACGCCGCTTTCTGCTGTTCACAACCTTCTCAGTAGATTTCGGTTGCTCCTCCTCAAGATCGAGTGGCTTCAACTGAACGTCAAGTTGCTCCTCCTGAATTTGGCCATTCTCATCTGCAAGCGGACCATCATCGTCGCCATCGGTATCATCAAAACCTCGGAAATCGTTGTCTTCATCGATGCGTTGTTCTACGGTACCAATCGGATTGAGGACCATCGGTAGCAGCTCTTGGACCTCGGTTTTCTCAGATCCCAGCCTTTTCGAAGAACTATCTTGTGTCGTAAGGAACCGCACATCTCTGCTGAGGACCACCTTTTTAGTTTTCTTGTTGGTGAAACGTCACGGTTTGTGTTGCTGAGAGTAGCCAACAAATGTCAACTTCTTCGCTTTGGGCTCCAATTTCGATCTGGTTTCTTTCGGGATCAGCACAAGCGCATCAGTACCAAAAATCTGCAGATGCTCCACATCAGGCTTACTTCCATGCCACAGTTCGTATGGCGTCTCACGGATCGATTTTGTTGGTAACCTGTTCTGGAGATAATTGGCCGTATTGATGGCCTCACCCCAGTAACGGTACTCCATGCCTGGCCTTCCAGGAGCATACACTTCGCCATTTCGCACCGCGACACCGTTCTGTTGAGGAGCGTATGCCGTTGTAAATTGCTGCAAAATTCCTTCGCTTCTAAGGAACTTAGCCATCGCATGCCCTCTGTACTCGCCACCTTGATCGGACCTGATCACTTTCGGCGGCCGGCCGAATTGCGTCTTCATCTCACGGACAAAATCTTGAACAGCTTCCGACGTTCCAGACTTCTCGCTCAGGAAATACACCTTAGTGTAGCGGCTTTAATCGTTGATAAGAGTAAAGGCAGAAACACAATACAGCGTCGGTCGTCGCGTCACGTCAGCGGTCAACGCTGTCAATAAGTACTAAAACGCGGACGCGACGCACCAGACGATTTTTGCATCACAATTCAGCGTCAAGAGACATCTTAGATGTCTCTTGACGCTGAATTGTGATGCAAAAATCGTCGGGTGCGTCGCGTCCGCGTTTTAGTACTTATCGACAGCGTTGACCGCTGACGTGACGCGACGACCGACGCTGTATTGTGTTTCTGCCTTAAGGAAGTACCGTCGTCCTGCAGGCGTCGCCGTGTTCATTGCCCCGCACAAGTCGCTGTGAACCAAATCCAGAATTTGTTTCAATGACCTCTGCGTCTTCTTGGGAAACGGTAGTCCCGCCGCAAAAACAAACCTCGCAAGTAATTTGATTGCCACAATCGTATACCTCCAGGCCAGAACTCAGATTTGCCAATCGCTTGATGTCGTCAATGTTTCGATGACCCAACTTGCGATGCCATTTGTGCATCGCAATTTTTCTTGCTGCACTGGTTCGAGACTGCATTCACCTGTTCCACCATCTGGATATGGTACAATCCGTTTCTGTGTTGAGCCGTGGTTGGGATACGACTATTTTTCGAAATGGTGCAACCGTCTTGATTGAAGAATATCTCGGATCCTTTCTGCACAAATTTGACAACTGAAACCAGGTTCATATGGAGATCAGGAATGTAGAGGACCTCGTTTAACGTCATAGTATTTTCGGTACCTTGGCTACCATAGCGAAGGATTTTGCATGAGCCAACTCCTTCGACCACTGCTTGCTTGCCATCAGCAACCGTCACCGTCCTCGGAATACTTCGGTTCGACTCCATCTCATGGAACTGATTCTTATCGGCACACATGTGCGAGCTTGCACCCGAATCGACGATCGAATTCCGGACACCCCGTACGGAAAACGCAAAATCTTCGTTGCCACTCGAAATATATTTTGCCTTCTCAGTTGCCTTGGAAAACAACTTCGCTCGATTTTTGTGCGTGCCGTCCTTCTTAGTTTTGAGCCACGTCGCACAATCTCGTTTTCGATTACCTCATAAACCGCAGAAGTAGCAAACGATCTTTTGATTGCTATGACTTTTGGTCTGCACCTTCAGGACCGATGGACTAACTGTAACTGTAGCTTCACGACGTTTCTGGACCTCGTTGATAATCCTGTCCTTCACCAAAGCCAGTGTCAACTCTTCAGCTGATCGATTCTCCAACGTCGTAGGGCATCGAAGCTACTCAGTAGACTAAGGAAAACCAAAATCACCTGCAGATCGTCAGCCAGAACGGTTCCAGCATTCGCCAACTTCTCAAAAAGGCCCTCGAACTCGAGTAAGTGCTCCTCGACGTCGTCACCTTCTTCGTATTTTAGGTCGCAAATCTTCTTCAAGATGTGGAACTTGAAACTAAGGGTCTAAGTTTCGTGTTGCCGCTTGAGATTCTCCCATACATCCTTCGCCGTGGTAGTATTCCGGATGTGCCCGTGTTGGCTGCGGCTCAGCAGCAACCCAATCGTCACCCGTGCTCTTTGGTCTCCTTCATCCCGGGCAGCCAGTTCAGCAACGTTTCGATTGTCGGCAGCAGTTTTAGATTTCAACCCTGGCGAAATGTACCTCCAGAGACCTTCCCTCACCCTCGACCTCCAACTTCCAGGAGTCGTAGTTATCATTTGTGAGCTTCGCTATTCCATTTCTTTCCATTTCAACTTCTTCCAAAGCGCAGGCTCATAACCTGTTAGAGGTGCTATGAGATAAGAACTACTATTCTGTTGAATGGTACAAAGTAGAATGATTAATTTTATAAAATTTTCCCCCTTTGATACCCGCCAACTGACGTGTGTTGTTTATTCAAGTGATTACTGTGACAACCATTTGGTGGGTATTTCGAATTTGCAACTCAAATATGATTGTATCCCATTTACCTGAAAACCATTGCCCAGAATGATTTTTTCCCAGAATGACAAATACCCGAAACCAAACCCCAGAATGAACCATTTCCCAGAAAAAAAATCCCTAGAATGCACCATTTACCAGAAATTTTTTTCCCACAATGGACCATTTCCCAGAATTTTTTCCCCAGAATGGAACATTTATCAGAATGGCACAAATCCCAGATTTTTCCCCCTAGTATTTTTATTTGTTTTTTTTCTAATGAATTCTTGTATATTTCATATGATTCAAAATTAATTTTTTCAAAATGATTTTTTAAATGAAACTACGACTTTGAAATTTTCCAACTAAATTTATTTTAGAACCAATATTGTGCTTTGTTTATGGTTTGGGTACTTTAATTGATTCAATGCTTACCATGGTCCTTTAAAAAACCGTTTTGGTATCCGACTCCTCACGCTGCGCGTTCGAACTTGAAAGACGTTTTGTCCTTCACGCTGTCGCGTGGCGGACGGGGCTAAGGGATCACCCCTAGCTTTCACGCAGACCTAGGAAGCCCCGGCAGACCTAGACCAATGTCTTAGGGCCGCCGCTTCCGACGGCGGGTCGGCGGCCTCCTCAGATTTGGGAGCTTCGGCGGCTTTGTGCCGCCTCAGCCCCTTCATCCTCGTTGGTTGCGGCTTTGCCGCAAAAGAATAAAGTTATGAAACCCCATTTTTTGTAACAATTCCTTTTTTTTTTAAATAATTTCTAGTAAGGATAAATGTTTTCAATTTTCTGGGAAATGGTTCTCCTGGCGAAAAAATTTCTGGTACATGGTTCATTCTGGTGAAAAAATTTCTGGGAAATGGTACATTCTGGCAAAAATTTTTCTGGGGATTGGTTCGTCTGGGGAAAACAATTCTGGGGAATGGTTCTTTCTGGCGATTGGAATTCTGGGGATTTTTCATTCTGGGCAATGGTTTTCGGGTAAATGGAGTACAACCCTCAAATATACGTACAAATATACGTGTAAACATATCGTATATAATGCAGCAAAACTAGTAGGTATATACGTATCATTTTGGAGGCCATATTTAGGTACATTAGCACACATATTCTTGATTTGGATTGAATTTTCGTAATAAAATCATGCAATGCTCTTAAATACGATAAAGAATATGCATGGGCCGCACATTGTAGGTGCAGGTATACGGATTGTCGTAATAAAATCATGCAATGCAATTAAATGCGATAAATAATATGCATGGACCGCACTTTGTAGGTGCAGGTATACGAAAATGAGTTTAAATAACATTCTATACGGTATAATCTGTAAAATAAAATACGACTTCTGGTTGTCTGGGGTACTCCATCATCTTTGACTGATACTCACAAACTGTGAAACGAAAACTAATATGGTAAAAAATAGTCACCGGACCTTTTATCTTCGGATTTTGCTAGATTTTTTCCTAGAGTCAGGGCATCCTGAAATAAGGATCAAGTCTCCTTTAATAAAGGATCAAGTCTCCTGTAACTTAAAAAAATATCACAATTTTTTTAGTCTCACGATAATGCATCTGGTTCATCTACGAGTTCATGTATCGTTCTAAGTTTTGGAGCATATAAACTTGAAATTACACGCTACCAGAAAATGCAAAAGCCGGCGAGTTGCTAAATTTTCCCAAAAAGATATGATGAAAATAAGAAAAGGGGGTCAAGTATCCCCATTCTCTCCTACTTATTTTTAAATTTCATGTATAGGGTCCGGCAATTGAAGTGCTACATTGAAATATACATATAAATTGATCAAAACAACAACTTTTTACAAATTCATTCAATTTCTCTTGAAAACAAATTACTTTTTCAAATTCACTGGTAAAGTTCGACTTGTTCGCCCTTGAGTGTAACCACTCGTCGCAGACGGTCGTGGAACGCATCGTATGAGGCCCGCAGGTGTTCTTGTGGTATTTTATCCCAGGCTGCCACGAGATGTCGCTTCAGGACCTCCACACCTTCATTTTTCTTAGAGCAGACTTCGGCCTCCAACATACTCCTAACAGTGAAGTCCATAGGGTTCAGGTCTGGCGAACTCGCCGGCCACTCGGAGCTCGAAATGAGCCCTGGAAAATGTTGCGCAATCCAAAGTTGGGTTTTATTCGCTTTGTGAGCCGGCGCCGAGTCCTGTTGGAAAACCCAATCCCTGGAACCAAAATGTCGACATGCCTATGGTTCGACGACATTCTGTAGAACTAGTTCCCGATATGTATTTTTGGTTGATCTTCACTCCTTCAGGGACAAAAACCTGTGGAGTCCGGCCATCACGGGTGATACCGGCCCTTCCGGTCTCCAGGTATCTTTTAACTGTAGGGGAGAGTGGGGATACTTGATTCCTTTTTCTTATTTTCACCATATCTTTTTGCAAAAATTGAGCAACTCGCCGTCTTTGACATTTTCTGACAGCTTGTAACTTCAAGTTTCTATGCTCCAAAAATTAGACCGATACTTGAACCCGTTGATGAAATAGAAGCATTTTCGTGGGAGTAAAAAAATTGCAATTTTTCTGAAGTTAGGGGAGACTTGATCCCCTATTGAAGGAGACTTGATATTTTATTCAGGAAGCCCTAATCCTTGTATAAAAATCAAACAAAACCCCAAAATAGAATGTTAATTGACTATTTTGGTCATGTTTGTTCTCATTTCACAATTTATAGCAGACATAAGAAGAAAATTCTATAACTTTGTCTCAACGCTAATAACATTGCATACTTAAAGGCGCTATTTTTTATAATTAAGAGAAAATTTATTATTTTTGCTCTTTTCATCAGACAATTGTTTGATAAATATTAGTTTTGGGATAAATATTAGTAATTTCGTAATCCACAATCATAACGATCAATTCAGAAGATGAATATGCCGTTTGGAAGGGGGATCAATTGTACCCAACTCTAGGGGATCAGTTGTACCCATAATCAACATTTTAGAAAACTTTTTCTGAAAAAAGTTGAGAGTTTTCCATTGCTTTGAAAATATGGCATTATGAATTTCATTTTACGCGCGAACGATTGATACATTGGAACAAATATTTTTTTCATAATTTTCCCATGTAAGGAACATTTTAAAGTGATGAGAAAAGATCTTCAAGTTATATTTTGTGAAATTTTTCAAACAAAGTTCAATTACTCAAACAACTATTTTGTTAAAATTTTTTAAACTACAAACATTGTTGTTTTGCTCATTTTGGCATATTTTTCTAGAACATTTGATCTTTGTAAGACATTCCAGTTTCGAGATATAGCTAAGGAATCAAGTATCCCCAGGGATCAAGTATCCTCATTCTCCCCTACGGTATACAAAACTTCTGCACACACTTATATCGGACAGCTCACAAATTATTTCCTTCTGCCGTTTGCCAGCTAGGAACAAGGCAACCACAACGCTACGTTTCTCTTCGAGATCAATTTTTCCGGATAACACCTGATTACAAAAGTTACACTTACATCCAATGATAGCTTAGACTTAACTTAGCTTAGACGAGGGGTCGTTCAATACTGTTTCGTGTGCAACGAAATAATTACTGTTGAAGTAATGTAGCAGTTCAATTGCCGGACCCTGTAAATGTAAATCTGTTTTCGGAATAGTAAACAGAAAAAATTTGAAAACATAATCTAAATAGTCAGTTTTGATTTAACACTTTCAATTGTAGTGCATCGGTTCAAAAATGAAATATGGTTTTGATTAAAATTTCATACAAAGTTTTCAGATCTTTCTCTCCCGAATTAATAAGTATACCTATACAGTAGAATCCCGCTTATCAGAACTTCGGTTATCCTGGTTTCTGGGTTCAAATAGTTAATAACTACCATCAAACGGAGCATCATGCATAAGCAGGGTTACATGCAGCATTTGTATACAACACTTATTCAATTTTTATTTTAATACTAGCTGACTCGATGTGCGGAAGAGGAGGCCATGATTCGTTAGCAATGGGCGCGTTTTATTTTCACTCCGTTGGAGAAAATTTTATGTTTTAATTGTTAACTGGTTAAATTGATTCAAAACATGAGAAAAAAAATTAAAATACCGTACTTCCAAATGTGCCAATCGTTAAAAGTGATCGTCAGGAAAGTAACAGTCACCCTCGGCGAAGTAAAGACTTTGAGCATCGTTTTCCTTAGGCGCGGTGTAGAGCGGTAATCCGTCAAGAGCAGACTGGAAAGTTGCATGTTTTCAATATAAAATTACATGAATTTGTCTTGTTGTGTATTTAGATTAAGCTTTCCATATTTTTTCTAAACGCATCCGGGTTGGGTAAATCCGAGCATTTTTACAAAAAAAACCCGGTGAAATCCAAATACCTATTGGTTTTCTAAATTTTTAACTAAAAAATTGGGCAAATCCGGTTAAAAATTTAATCATTAAAACATGACAAAAATATGTTTAATTGAGGCACAGCAGTGGCGTTCAAATCTTATTGCACAATTCCAGAAAATGTTCGCATTTATTTCGAAAAAAAAACATGGGCAATAATTTTTTTTATGTTGACGCAAAAATCATAAAATACGGTAACTAAATTCAAGATTTTGGCTCGGATTTTGCCAATATTGCCTAAAAATCCGGGCAAAATCCAGGCTTTATGCCTCGATTTCCGAGCAACCGGAACAAGCCCGGATAAAACCAGCCAAACTGGAATGCTTAACTTAGATGGCTTAAAGTAACCTATAAAAATCTCATAAAAAAGGAAAAGCAGGGAAAAATATTTACAATTTCCGATGTGAAGGCATTGCGTAAAAATCCATCATGTAAGTTTTGTTGAAATTTTATTGGCAACTCGGTCGGCTTCATGCACTATTGGACTGTGTGTCACGCCAATTGCTAGTGAACGGTGCAAAGATGGAAATCGAATTATGATTTCTCACCGAATGTGTGCGGAATGTTTTTGGCAGGGATATCCGATTTTGCTAGTTCAGTTCTTTGTATAATAAAAACAGACATTTTGCAACAAAAAAAAACAAAGACTGATGGATTCCAGTTGATGTTTTGATTCTACAAGCAGTAATAGTTATAGCCAGCCAGGCATTTGAAATGAAAAAGAAAATGGATGAATACAGAATCACCAAAAATCAGAGTTAGCTTAAAAAGTGTTAGTCTGTACGATGATATTCCAAAAATAAATTAACTGTACTACTGTTTTGAACATACAGCTGAATTTGTACTATTCAATCCTGTATACTGCAGCATTTCATAAATGGGAGTTTAACACGCTACGGCAAAACCGCATCAGTTGAAAATCAATTTATCGGTTATGAGAAATCTTATTCAGAACGTCGAAGAAGTAAACGAGTGAAAAAAGCTAAACCATTTTCGGCATTCTTCAAATTTCAACGACACATCTTCCACGTTCGGCGAAGCATGAAAACAACTCGTTTCTAAACATGGAAAGTTGAACCATTTTTGGTCCATCGGGCGGAAAGGCAGAAGAAAAAAATCCATATCCTATTACCTCTGATAGGATCTTCCTTCCCACACTATGTATGTTGCTGTTTACCGACTCGAAAAATGACATCAGAAATCAGTTTTTCGGCCTCACACTTGAGACCATATGTTTACCACATCACAAAGGGAGTCTTTTTTAAAGGTGTTTGTGAAGCATTCGGGGATGAACAACAAACCACTTGATTTCGATGAACATTTTAACAAATTTAATCTTATTCGAAGAAGAATATAAATCGTATGTTTTGCTTAGGTCGTGAAGCCATATTCAAAGGTGAAATTTCACCAGTAGGTAATCGTTTTTCTTTTAAAATTTAAATCTTATTTAGTTGGCACTGACTCGGAACTAAAAATTACTCTTTTCACTAAAAAACCAGATTTTTTGCCGTCAAAATGTTTCTTTCGGAAAATGAAGAGTCTTAAAAGTTAGATCTACACCAAAAAGGTTTTCCTATTTGTTTATTCATCATTCATTTTTCCTCGATTTTTATTTATTATAACTCACATCGGCCAAAAAGTTTGGTGGTCAACAGCTTAAACTTTTACAGCTTGTTTTCCGACAGTTTTTGAAGATACCCTTCTCGGATGAAGTTTTCCAGCAAATTACTTTAAGCTCAGCTCTTAGACGTTTTCTTTTTAGCTCATCGCTAATGATCTCATCACTTCAGTAAACATAACCTTCTGTTTGTTCCCAATGGGTACTTCAAGTGGTTAAGTTCGCTGCAAATAAAACCAATTTTGGTAGTACATCATTCGTCACATCATGCTGCACATAAAGTACTTTCCAAGTCTTTCGCACATAATGTGTGAAAGCGCTTCGTCTATCGCAGCGAAGAGAGAAGGTGCACCAGTTTTATGGTTTTTCCTCAGAGAATCATTTGGCATTTGGTATATACGTATAACGTACAGAACTATGTGAGCCTTCATCGAGGAGGAAAAAATACTGATAAACTGATGAAAGTTCATGATAAAGGAAGGGTAACTATATCTTCCATAGATTACCTATTAATGATGCATGAATTTTGAAGAAAATATTGGCGTGCAGATATTAGTTGAAAGAATACATTTAGCATATCTTAAATTTATTATATAAATATGTATTAAACAAATGTTTTAATTTCAACACTGCATCGTGTTTCCGTTAAACATTTGGATGAGACACTTTAGAGATTATCGTACAATTTGATAGAGTACGACACACTACAGAATGGTAAAAGCATGCTGCACATATCTCAAACTCGCCCGAACAAGGGCAGAACATTTTTATACCAAAAGGTTTGAGCAGAAAACTAAAGTTCATCGTAAAATGTGCGCTCCCAAAAAGAGTTGTACACCTGTTCAAGTATCATTTGCTAGCCCTGGAGCTCTATGGTGCTTCCCATTTTGTAGCACAGATTCATGTAACATTTTCATTTTCTTTCCCCCATTGCTCACATTATTTGGCGCATTTTTTTCCAACATGGTCCTGACAGTTTTCTGAACAAAAAATTTGTCAAGGGTCAATTTAATCATCACATAGTCGAGTGTACTCATGTGCTGGAAGACTTTTTTGAACTGGCAGTACTGCGAAATAGAGTATTTACAAGATGAATTATTTGGGGTTGAGCGGTTGAAATTGAATCGTCTTAACAATCAATTATGGTCAAGTTAAATAACAACATTTTAAATCCCTGAGCAATAGTTCGAATATAATTCCAAAAAAAAAAATTTACCGAGTACCAACAATGATTTTATTGGGTAGTGACTATACTGACGCCACAGGTTTAAATAATTTTTTTTAAATTGTAATTTTTTCCACAGTAGCAGAATCTTGGCAAATCATTAAATATTATACAAAATAACCAGCAAATACATACATTAATTTCGTTTGAAATAATGGGTGGTACGGTCAAAATTGGGTCAATATCAACTTGACGTATTTCTTTCAATTTTGCATTCAAAAAACCTGAACACCCCTCATTTTGAAGGTGTGTGTGTGTGTATGTAGAATGTTGCTCCTATTTTGATTTTTGAATTCACTCTTCAGTTGTCAAATTGCCGTCCAAGGAAGAAGAGCAGCGTATCAAAATTTTGCTCGTGCATCGCAAAAATCCGAGCTACTCGCACGCAAAGCTGGCAAAATTGCTAAAAGTTGCCAAATCAACCGTTACAAATGTAATTAACGTGTTTGGGGAACGTTTGTCGACAGCCAGGAAGTCTGGATCGGGGGGAAATCGAAAACCGGAAGCCGCTGAGACGACAAAGAGAGTGACCGGTAGTTTCAAGCGAAAACCAAACCTCTTTCTCCGAGATGCCGTAAATAAGCTGGGTGTATCGTCTATAACTGTGCATCGAGCCAAAAACGAGCCGGACTATCGGCTTACAAGAAGGTAGTGACTACAAATCGCGATGATAAACAAAATACGACGGCCAAAGCGCGATCCCGGAGGCTGTACACGACAATGCTGACGAAGTTTGACTGCGTATTAATGGACGACGAAACCTACGTCAAAGCCGACTTAAAGCAGTTTCCGGGACAGGAGTTTTATACGGCAAACGGGAGGGGAAAGCTAGCAGATATTTTCAAGCACATGAAACTGTCAAAGTTCGCGAAGAAATATCTGGTTTGGCAAGTCATCTGTACCTGTGGCTTGAAAAGCAGCATTTTCATAGCTTCCGGGACTGTCAACCAAGAAATTTACGTAAAAGAGTGTTTGAATAAACGTCTGCTGCCTTTCCTGAAGAAACACGGTTGTTCCGTACTGTTTTGGCCGGATTTGGCATCCTGCCATTACGGTAAAAAGGCCATGGAGTGGTACGCCGCGCCGCCAACAACGTGCAGGTGGTTCCCAAGGACAAGAACCCTCCCAACACGCCAGAGCTCCGCCCAATTGAGAAATACTGGGCTATTGTCAAGCGGAACCAAATGAAGACCAAAAAAACTGTTAAGGACGAGCAGCAGTTCAAGGCACTAATACTAGGAATACTAATTGAACTTGAAAAAGAAATTTAATTTGATTTTTTAAATAAACGATTTCACCGATTTACACGCGTTTTCCCTTGACCAAATTTTGACCGTATCACCTTTTAGGGTTTTTCATAAGTTTTGTCGTCCATCAGAAATTGCCTCGATAGCGTCTATACAGCTTACGAGCTCTGGAACTATCAACAAATCGTTGTTTGAGGCTACGTTTCAATGATTCATAATAAGGCAATACTTTCAGCTTATCGGAGACATTTCAGCGATCTACACTTAGTTTTTCGCTTATTTAAAATTTAAAATGCTGGTATGAGATTCGACTTCCCTGATGACCCTAAACCATAGTTGCCGATCATATGCTTCACTCCAATGCTTGATTTGAACTTTGTGGACATTTTTGACAATGTTTGCACACTTTTCCACCACTCACTCACAGTAATTCTTGAATAATCAACGGGTTTGTCAGCTTTAAATTTGATAATGACGGATTTTGAAGGAAACTGTGCAATTTTTTTTTCTTTTTCTCTTGCATCATCAATATTTTGGAAAAATAGGTATGATAGTACTTTACACAGGCAGTAAAATGGTATTAAGATTTTTAATGTTCAACAACTGGTAAATGAGTTATTAGCAAAAGGAAGTGTCCTATTTATCACATGAAACCCCTAAAATCTGTTGGAACAGATTGAATTTTAATTGAATAGATTTAAGATTCAATTAGTTTATTAAAGACCACGAGTCAAATATGGGTGTTCGATTTATTCAATTAGACGTTAAGTTCAACTGCTCTCAAATTTCCGACTTCCACCTGCTCAGCCGAGACAGACAGAATTCGACAAGCAACGACAGCAGCCCATTAATTATGGAGAGACAACTGTCAACATGGGACACATGCTTCTCGTTATTGCCCATGTTTTGTATGCTCTCCTGGAACCGTGGCACATCCATCTGGAGACATCTCGGACATGGCACATCACTTGATGGCTTTTGAACTGTTTGCCGCTTGTCTGTCTGATTATGTCCCGTATGAAAATGCATGGGAAATGTAGTGAAAACAGCATAACTTTAAACATGACTCTTCGTTCCGGCAGCAAATTGCACTTAAGATGAATGACTTTCCAACTGCGAGGATTTTTAATTAATTTTGCAAAAGTACGTGTCACTGGCTTTCAGTTAACTTTGCACCCATTACTGAATGCCTTTGAATGTTCAATTGTAAAGCGTTTACATAGATTTTAAAGCTGAATGAATGTGGGTTTCGAGTTGGTGATGGGGGTGGTTAGCCCATTTCTAAATTGAAGTAATACTATCCCATATTCATGGCAGAGAATATAACTTAGCATAAACCATTTCACTTGACGTTAATTTTCAAGTATTATTACACACATTACACAGTTTTTCAACAGTTGTAGTTTCGACAGGACATAACAAGAACGGCACAGGATACACCAGTCAAGCTTAAAAGCATTTTGCAGCTCTACTAAGTAATCAGTTTAGAACAAGTTTGAACTTGTAAGATGCTTGAAGGTTCTTCAATGAAAGTAATGTATTATGAGTCCTCAAAAAGAAAAAAAAACGTTTTGAATAGGTATCGTGAAATGGGATGGCTCTAGGACAATTTTGGCCTTTTTCCTAATATTTCTGTCAAATGCTGCTCTTTAAGCACCCGATACGGTTTGGATGGTTGACCAGTACCAAATTTAAAGAAAAGAAAATTGATTTTTCCAACCCTTTTTCTATCAACCTCACTCATAAAGCTTAGTTCTTTTAGAAATGGGACAGTTACAAATGCGTGTATTTCAAAAACCATTCTTTTGATAGAAATACTTCCTATGAAGGAAATGAAGATAATTTTATGTTAATTCATGAAAAAATTTGAAAAAAAATATTTATCGTTTTTTGTAAGAAAAATTTCTAATTTATTCTTGGTATCTCCTATCGGCCGGCGCACACTTTCTTCAGTCATGATATTGATCAGTTTTTCCAACTTTTACCTTAAGGAGGAGGATACAGCCACCTGGACTACAGATTAGTACAATTGTACTAATCTGTAGTCTAGGTGGCTGTATCCTCCTCCTTCAATTTCTGCTACTTTTAAAGAAACTGCGGGCAATTTAGTGGATACAGCTGTTTCGGAAATAACAAAACTTGATTATTTTTTAGCTACTTAAAAGCGTTTTCAATGAAACTCTGCTGATAAAGTCAGACAAAAAAAAGTAAAACCATCATGAGATTTATATCAACGTATAATCGGTTAGGTTGCGAAGGGTACATACAAGATTACTCTTTTTAGGCTTTTAAAAACAGCAAAAACCAAAGTTTATGATTTGTAAGTAACTGTTTTTTACGAACACATGATAAGGACAGTCGCGCTTCACACTCCAAGAAAACGCCAGCTCCGATACCAGCAGTATGCTAAGCTTCGTCGCTGTAGAAATAAACTACGCAAGTTGCACAAAAAATACTTCAGAAATAAAACTGATGCGAACAGAACCGAGCTTGTAACAAAGTAAGGCGAATACTCCGAGCTACGTAATACTGTTTTCAAGAGATACATCCGTAATATGGAGAGAGAAATGAAAAATAACCCGTCAGATTTCTAAAAGTTTGTCAAATCTCGACGTCATTCCAACAGCTTTCCATCGCGAGTTACTTTTGAAGGTCATTCCTCTGAAACTACTACCGAATCCGCGAATCTGTTCGCCGAATTCTTTAAGAGCGTCCACACTTCACAATCACCGCCTGCCTCTAACGAATACCTTGAAGCATTGCCCAGCTTTGACGTCGTTTTAACTGTAGTGAGTAGATAGTAGGTAGAAATGATTAAAAGGAGTTGAGAGTGTAGAAGGAATAAGAGGAATAAAATAGAAAAGTAGAGTAGAGAAAAACGCGGTTACATGCGGACGAAATAAAAAGAGTAAAGCTGAT
Source organism: Uranotaenia lowii (assembly GCF_029784155.1). Taxonomy (NCBI): domain Eukaryota; kingdom Metazoa; phylum Arthropoda; class Insecta; order Diptera; family Culicidae; genus Uranotaenia; species Uranotaenia lowii. The sequence continues at coordinate 187,609,747 of NC_073693.1, read as the reverse complement.
TAAATTCGAATAGTCGTTATTTCTAATCCGATAATCCGGAACGTAACATTTGGCGATCGAGGATTGGATGCTGCGATTGGCCGTCAGAGCAACATAACCACAACAATGAACCCGCTTGGATCAGGCATTCCGCCTTTCGATCCGGATGATACCACCAACGTCAGTACACGGTGGAAGAAGTGGAAGCGCTCGTTTGAGATCTTCTTGGACGTGAACAATATCGAACGAGCATCACGGAAGAAGTCATATCTCTTGCACTATGCAGGAGAGGGCGTGCAAGACATTTTCGACAGCCTGACTGGTGGCGAAGACCGGGAGGTGCCCGAAGGATCCGATGTCTACAGGGAGGCGATGAAAGTGCTCGACGAACATTTTCTGCCGATGAAATGTCTACCGCAAGAGCGACATATTTTTCGTAATCTGCAGCAGGGACCGGATGAAAAGATTTCGAAATTTGTTCTACGCCTGAAGGAGCAAGGCCATCTGTGCGAGTATGGCGAATGGTTGGAGGAAAATATTAAGGAACAAATTTTTGAAAAGGGTTCCTCGGACGAGCTTCGGGCGAAAATCCTGACCAAACCGAACATGACATTAGCGGAAATAGTCAAGGAAGGACGTTCGTTGGAAACGATTGACAAGGTGCGTCAACAGCTGCAGCGATCGGATATCAACAAAGTGACGAGTACGAAAAATGAGTGTTTCCGCTGTGGGCGGTTGGGACATTTTGCCAACTTCAAAGACTGTCCTGCTCTGGAAGAGAAGTGCAAAAAGTGTGGTCTGATAGGACATTACAAAAACTGTTGTAAGACCAAGACTCGAAGCAGTAGAGAAAAGAGTCGAAGAGTGCGAAGTGTTCAGAAAGATGAGGCTGTTGGTGGTGAAGAAGATGAGTGTTATGATTCAGATGACTCTGTCACTGACGTTGACGATAAACAAGATGACGAGAAGTTTGTGTTTGCTGCTGGATCCGATGAAATTGTGGGAGAAAATGTAGTGTGCTGTGTAGGTGGTGTAAAAATGAAGTGGATTGTTGATTCGGGTGCAGCAGTGAACGTAATCGATAGTGAAACTTGGAACTACCTCAAGAAACAAAAAGTGAAAGTGATCTCTCAAAACAAAGAAAGCCGGAAGACGTTGAAAGCCTACGGAAATAATCGTTTACATGTTTTGGGCGAATTCGAAACCCGCATCGCAACGAAACACAACGAAGTCGTAGCTGAAGTTTTTGTTGTTGAAGAAAATGGTGCCAGTCTTCTGAGCCGCAAGACCGCTACAGATCTCCAAATTCTTTCCATCAACACAGACGTATGGAACGTCACGGCGAAAGGAAACAAGATCGGCAGGATCATCGGTATGGAAGTTCAACTGCAGATTGACCAAAACGTAAAGCCGGTCCAGCACACCAAGTGTCATATCCCGATTCCGCTCCAGGACAAAGTACAGAAAGAAATTGATCTCCTGTTAGAGCAAGATATCATTGAGATGGCACCGAAAGACTCAAAGTGGATATCTCGGCTGGTCGTGGGTTCTAAGGCAGGCGAACCGTCAGCAGTTCGATTGTGTGTCGACATGAGGGCTGCAAATAAAGCTATTATTCCGCAACATTTTCCGCTGCCAACATTCGAAGATATTTTGCCACACCTCCATAATTGCAAGTTTTTCTCGAAAATTAATTTGGTGAAAGCTTTTCATCAAGTGGTCTTGGCGGAAGATTCGAGACATATCACAACGTTTGCGACGCACAATGGCTACTATCGGTATAAGAGACTTGCATTTGGAATGAATTGTGCCTCCGAAGTATTCCAAAGCATAATGGAACGTGTGCTGAAGGGAGTAAACGGAGTCAAGGCATTCATCGACGATATTCTTGTGTACGGTTCTACAAAAGAACAACACGATGCTGCCTTGGTGGAGGTGATGAATCGCTTAGACCGGAACGGAATCACAATCAACCAAAAGAAGTGCGAGATTGGACGATCTGAAGTTACTTTTATGGGGCATGTGCTCTCTGCCAGCGGAATCCGACCGACATTAGATAAGGTGGACGCCATCAGAAAGTTTCGCGAGCCACAAACAGCAGAAGAAGTGCGCAGTTTTATCGGGATGATCACGTATCTAGGGAGATTCATTCCACATCTTTCTACATTGACAACTCCACTCCGAGAACTGCTTCGAAAGGACACCGTACTTTCATGGAACCATCAGCATCAAGCAGCTTTCCATCGAATAAAGGAGGTTTTGGAGAATCCTAGACATCTCGGGTTCTACTCTCCGAAAGATAAGACCATTCTCATCGTAGATGCGAGTCCTTCGGGTCTTGGTGGTGTGCTGCTTCAAGAAAAAGGTGGCGCAAAACGAGTGATTTGCTATATCAGCAAGGGCCTGTTCGACACCGAAAGAAAATATGCACAAAATGAAAAAGAAGCCCTTGCTCTAGTTTGGGCTACAGAGTGACTGCACATGTATCTTCGTGGCTTAGAGTTATTGCTTCTGACTGATCACGAGCCTCTGAAAGTCATTTTTGGACCAAACCATGTAACTTGCCCGAGAATTGAAAGGTGGGCGATGCGCCTTCAATCGTTTCGCTTCAAAGTCGTCCACATAGCGGGGAAAATCAATATCGCGGACCCACTCTCACGGCTTCCGCAGTTCAAGAACTGCACAACCTACGATCGATTCGGTGAGGAAGCAATTCTTACCGTTACGGAACAGGCGAGACCCGTGGCACTGTCGGTGGAAGATGTAATCCGTCACTCATTGGCGGACCCTTTGCTGGCTGCACTAAAGGAGGCTATGTTGACAAACCGTTGGACCGAAGAGTTGAAAAAGTTCGCACCATTTAAAAACGAAATCTACAGCTGCAACGAAATGGTAATGCGTGGTGACAGAATGATTATACCTCAGAGTCTACAAAAGAGAGTTCTGACACTGGCGCACATTGGACATCCCGGTATAGAGCGATCAAAGCAGCGTTTAAGATCTAAAGTGTGGTGGCCGTCTATGGACAAGGACGTGGAAAAAGCTGTACGAAGTTGTTTAGATTGCCAGATTGTGGGAGGAACTTCACCACCGGAACCGATGGCAATGCGAGAATTGCCTGAAAATCCATGGGAAACATTGTGTATGGATATTCTGGGTCCACTGCCATCTGGAGAATCTCTTTTAGTCGTCGTGGATCTGTACAGCCGATTCAGAGTAGTGGAGGTTCTGCGTCAAACTGCTTCGAAGGACATTATTGGTAAACTCCATCCTCTGTTCATGCGAATGGGGCTGCCATGCAGATTGATGAGCGACAATGCAGCAAATTTTAGCAGCAAAGAGGTGCAGGACTTTTGTGAAGAGCTTGGAATCCAGCTTCGCCACACCACACCTTACTGGCCACAATCAAATGGCGAAGCCGAACGCCAAAATCGAAGTATCTTAAAAATCTTGAAAATTGCTGAGCTGAACCGGTCCAACTGGAGGAAGGATTTGGAAGAGCAGAACTATGTGTATTCCCTCACTCCACATCCAGCGACAGGGAAATCCCCAGCGGAGCTAATGTGCGGTCGAAAATTTCGGGACTGGATTCCACAGATCACCCAAGCCAATAACGCAGCGGACGAGGAGATCAGGGACAACGATCAGGCGTATAAATATCGATCCAAGGTGTATGCTGATGCAGCAAGGAATGTAAGAGAGGCAGATCTACGAGAAGGAGACCAAGTCCTAATGAAAAATCTGCATCCTGCGAACAAACTAGCTTCGACGTACCTACCTACTCCTGCAACGGTTATTAGCAAGCACGGTAACGCCGTTACTGTAGAAACGCCTGAGGGAATCAGATACCGCCGAAACTCAAGCCACTTGAAGAAGCTGCCAACAGTAGCTGACGGCGACGACGACACAGGAGAAGATACATCATGCTGGTCAACTCCGATGCAGCAAAGCACTCCGATCAACACGAGCCAGACGGAGCAACGGCGAGGATCAGTTCTAACTTCATCCGGGACAGCAGAACCAACTACACTCTAAGACCAACCGGTCAGGCCAAAGCGACAGATTAGAAAACCTTTGCGTTATGACGACTTTGTATTGGATATGAGCAATGTTTAAAGATCCTATTGAAGTAAGAATTCAAGTCGTAGAAAAGAGAGAATGTAGTGAGTAGATAGTAGGTAGAAATGATTAAAAGGAGTTGAGAGTGTAGAAGGAATAAGAGGAATAAAATAGAAAAGTAGAGTAGAGAAAAACGCGGTTACATGCGGACGAAATAAAAAGAGTAAAGCTGATTAAATTCGAATAGTCGTTATTTCTAATCCGATAATCCGGAACGAAACATTAACCTCAGCCAATTCTCACCCAACATGAAGTTTTGTCTGCCTTAAAAGCCATTGATCCTTCAAAAGGTCCCGATCCAGACGGTATTCCTCCGTTTCTCATACTGAACATTGCCGCTTCGATCGCCGAGCCATTACGGATAATTTTCAATCGATCGCTTACTGATGGTATTTTTCCTAGTGTTTGGAAAATGGCTGCTGTAACTCCTTTTCACAAATCAGGAAATTTACATGATGTGACAAATTACAGACCGATCTCAATATTCTGTTGTGTATCAAAGGTTTTCGAAACAATTATATATGGAAGACTGTACAACGCCGCCAAACCGATAATACCAGAATATCAACAAGGGTTTGTGCAGAAAAGATCAACTGTTTCCAACTTGTTGTGCTATTCTAATACACTGCATTCGGCTATGAGCAAAAAAACAACAAGTTGACGCTATTTACGTGGACATTTCTAAAGCATTCGACAAAGTACCGCACGAGCTCGCAATCAAAAAAATCGCACGTTTTGGTTTCCCGTCGTGGTCCACATCGTGGCTGTACTCTTACCTGATGAAACGCCAAGCATTTGTGAACTTACGAGGAATCAGATCTCAGCCATTCGACGTTCCGTCCGGCCTCCCTCAAGGAAGCCACTTAGGCCAACTCATTTTTATACTCTTAGTGAACGACCTTGTTTTGATACTCAAATCTTCGAAGTTGATGTACGCAGACGACCTTAAAATATACCGAATTATTGGATCACTTGTGGACTGGGCAGCACTTCAAGCTGACATCTTGATACTCTTGGACTGGTGCAGGTCACATGGGATGATAGCTAACTCGAGTAAGTGTAAATGTATGACTTTCCATAGATCAAGAGAGCACATCCGCTTTGCTTACACCATGGACACAAAAGAAATGGAGAGAGTGACTTCCATAAAAGATTTGGGCGTAGTGTTTGATCACAAACTGACTTTTATGGAACACATAGCCGCCACCACCGCAAAAGCTTTTGCCATCTTTGGTTTCATCCGGAGAAACACCGCTGAAACACCGCCCTTCTATAATTTTTGTCGTGTTTTTAACGAAGTGTCAAGCATTTTCAATTCTAACCAGTCCAAAGATGTCTTTAAAAATATTATTCGTAGTCTTAGAACATAAGTTGTGTTATGTTTAAGATATGTCTGTATGGTGATTATCAAAGGCATTAACATAAATAAAAAATAAAAAAAATTTTCACAGGAGCAGAATCTTGGCAAATCATTATATTTTATACAAAACAATCAGCAAATACATACTTTAATATGTTAGGGACCTTACCACGAACAGACATGTTCTAGGATTCAAACATAATCACCCGCCAAACTATATCTATTGGACACCGGGACGCACCACCCATGCCAATTCGGAAGTTTTCTTCTCTGACCACCAACGGCCGATCATTCCTGCTGCAAGTCGTCCCGTTTATCAGTCAGGTGGTTCAGGGGGAGGCTTCCAATTGCCATGTAACGGCAAGTATTCTTTTACCTTGGATTTTTCTCCCAGTCATGCATTCCTGCCTTCTAGCCACACCTCGAATTGTTATTTGGGTTGTTTTACCTGCTATGGCGAGCAAATTCATGTTGACACCAACTTGGTGCTGCAGTATGCTGCTGATGATATTTCGGAAACCGGCTCTATCTCGTCGAATTCAACCTGGACATCGGGACGCACTACTTCTCATGCCAATTCGGAAGTTCTCTTCTCTGGCCACCAGCGACCGACTGTTCCTGTCACAAGTCGTCCCGTTTATCGGTCAGGTGGTTCAGGGAGAGGCTTCCAATTGCCATGCAACGGCAAGTATACGTCTGCCCCGCATCGTATGGGTCGAATGTATTCAATTCTGCCGAAGAACCAATATTTGATGATGGCAACCTACTGCTGCAACTCGCTGCCGATGTCACCGATGCTGCTCCGGTAAATTTCAATTGGACGTCGGGACGCACCATTTCTCATGCCAATTCGGAAGTTCACTTCTCTGGCCACCAACGACCGACTGTTCCTGTTACAAGTCGTCCCGTTGTTTGGTCAGGTGGTTCAGAGGGAGGCTTCCAATTGCCATGTCACGGCAAGTATTCGTCTGCTTCGAGCACTTCACCCAGTGATGCATTTTTGCCTTCTAGCCTTGCATCAAACAGGACTCCTTGCAATGACGCAGCTTGGTGCTATTACCAAAACGTTCGGGGCCTACGCACCAAAACAGAGGACTTCTATTTGGCAACCACCGATTGCAGCTACGATGTCATCATACTGACCGAAACTGGCTTGACGGATTCAATCAATGCTGCCCAACTTTTCGGCAATAGGTATTCCGTTTTTCGTTGCGACCGCAGCTCAAAAAATAGTTCAAAAAAAAGCTTTGGTGGAGTTTTGATTGCTGTTAAACAACACCACGTGAGCAGCTTCGTCTCTACTGATAGCGGAAATGATTTGGAACAAGTCTGTGTTGCAGCGAATATCAACGGGAAAAAAATCATTTTCTGTGCCATATACGTGCCTCCTGACAAAAGCAATTGTATGCACATTTTGGAGTCCCATGTGGCCACCGTACGCGAGTTGTGCACCCGTGCTTCTCCTGAGGAGTCCGTCTTGGTATGTGGCGATTATAACCAACCTCGTTTGTTGTGGGAGGCGAGTGATGCAGGTGCGATTCTCTTGAATGTTACACCCATCAGTGCTGCCGCTGCCTCATTGATCGATGGAATGAATTCGCTAAATCTGAATCAATTCAACGCTAACAGCAATCACCTCGGTCGGATACTGGATCTTGTTTTTGGTTCTAGTGAGGAACTAATTGTAATTAGAAATGCTCCCGATGTACTCGTACCGATAGACTTGCATCACCCACCTATCGTCTTCGATTTACCTGCTACTATGTCTACAAATTACGATTCTCGAAAAACCTCCGAACCTAGGAATAGGCCTTTAAATTTTCGGAAGACGGACTTTTCGTTGCTCTTTCAATATTTGAACAGTTTTGACTGGGATGCAGTTTTCGGAGATTCATCAGTTGATGCTATGACAGAATCGTTCTGCAACTTGATCTGTACCTGGTTGGATTCGCACGTTCCCAGATTTAAAGCGCCTATGACACCAGCTTGGAGCACGCCCACGTTGCGGCAACTACGACGGGAAAAAAATGCTTGTCTTCGCAGACTGAGAAAAAATCGAACAGAGAATTTTCAACAACAGTTCAAAACAGCAAGCGTCGCTTACCGTAGACTAAACGCATCATTATATAAGCTCCACGTCCTACGCTTACAATCTAGTTTACGCAGTAATCCGCGAAATTTTTGGACTTTCGTAAACTCAAAACGTAAAACGAGCTCTTTACCTACTTCCGTTTTCTACCATGATGCTGTTGGTAACTCCCCGGATACCTGTTGCAACTTATTTGCAGAGCATTTCCGATCGGTGTTTTCAGACACTGTTTCTTCCGAAACTGAGTGCAGCGAAGCCAATTATCATGTCCCAGTCGATGCTATCGAACTTAACACTTTTGTGATAAACCAAGAGCTAATTGTACACGCCGCACACAGGGGTAAAATATGAAAAAGGCGATCAAAACTATTTTCCGCCGAAACTGTGCGTTTTAGACCTATAGTGTCTTCGAGACAAATGACCAACATTACAAGGGCTAAAAAATTAGTTTTTTGAAAAATTGATTAATCCACCTAGTAGTGAGTTAGAAAAACTAACTTTTTTAATATCCATTTTAGAGCTGTATTGTCTGAGAAAAGTTTTTAGCTTGTACCAATTCTAGCAACTTTGCTAAAGAAATCATAGCTGTAACATTAATCGTTTCAAAGTTATGACAATTTTTAGAAAAATAACACCAATTTTCAGTTTTTTCAACATAACTTTTTTGCGCTTGATTTTTCATATAAAATATGTTCTAAAGAGTTTTAAAGACAAAAAAGTTATACACTTTTGCTGAATATACTGTATAGAAATGTTGAAGTTTAAACGAGATATCTTAAAAATACTTAACAAAAATAGTCATTTTGAACTGGTTATATCTCCTGAGTTCGGACGAGTTCGGGTACATATTTTACAGTTTTAGAATTAGAAAAGTATCGCCTTTCAAACAATGTATAATTCAAAGTGGCCAATTGTGACCTTCATATTGTAAATGTCAATAGAAGTGAGCCGAAAGTGAAATTTTTATACTAATTTGAGTATAACTATTACTATTAGGCTGCAACATGTAGGATTCCTAAAAGTAGGCCTACTTGAACCACTTGGACTTGAGATGGTAGATGGGCTCAAATTAGTATAAAAACTTCATTTTTATCTCACTTCTATTGACATTTACACTATGAAGGTCACAATTGGCCACTTTGAATTGTACATTGTTTGAAAGGCGATACTTTTCTAATTCTAAAACTGTAAAATATGTACCCGAACTCGTCCGAACTCAGGAGATATAACTAGTTCAAAATGACTATTTTTGTTAAGTATTTTTAAGATATCTCGTTTAAACTTCAAAATTTCTATACAGTATATTCAGCAAAAGTGTACAACTTTTCTGTCTTTAAAACTCTTTAGAACATATTTTATATGAAAAATCAAGCGCAAAAAAGTTATGTTGAAAAAACTGAAAATTGGTGTTATTTTTCTAAAAATTGTCATAACTTTGAAACGATTAATGTTACAGCTATGATTTCTTTAGCAAAGTTGCTAGAATTGGTACAAGCTAAAAACTTTTCTCAGACAATACAGCTCTAAAATGGATATTAAAAAAGTTAGTTTTTCTAACTCACTACTAGGTGGATTAATCAATTTTTCAAAAAACTAATTTTTTAGCCCTTGTAATGTTGGTCATTTGTCTCGAAGACACTATAGGTCTAAAACGAACTGTTTCGGCAGAAAACAGTTTTGATCGCCTTTTTTATGTTTTACCCCTGTGTGCGCCGCGAGGAAATTGAAAACCTCATTCGCTCCTGGACCTGATGGAATTCCAGCTGTAATTTATTGCCGCTGCATCGAAGCTCTTTCAATGCCTCTAGCACGAATTTACAACAGATCTTTTCAGCAACGTAAATTTCCTGAAAAATGGAAAAATTCGTTTATGTTTCCAGTGTTTAAAAATGGCGATCGAAGAGACGTAAAGCAGTGTCGAGGTATAACCAGTTTGTCGGCAGGTCCTAAACTTTTCGAAATCATCGTGAGTGGCGCTCTATTGCGAGCTTCATCCCAATATATTGCGGCTGACCAGCACGGGTTTATGCCTGGTAGATCGGTGAGTACAAACCTTTTACACATCGTTTTGCCTGAACCAGATGGAGTGTAGAAACCAAGTAGATGCTGTTTACACCGACATCAAGGCTGCATTTGACAGGATTGATCACAGAATATTGCTTGCCAAACTATCTAAACTTGGTGTTCATGAGAACATGGTTGTTTGGTTGGAATCCTTCCTCACAGATCGGTGTATCAGAATTAAATTTGGTGATAGCATATCCTTTCCTTTCATAAATCGGTCTGGGGTGCCTCAGGAAAGCAATCTTGGGCCTCTGCTGTTTGTATTGTTTTTCAACAATCTGATAATCAGTTTGGATGATGGAACTAAGATTGCATATGCTGATAATTTGAAAATATATGTCCCAATAAGATGCACCGAGGATTGTGCCCAGCTCCAATCGCTGCTCGATCGGTTTAGTGAATGGTGTAGACTGAATAAGTTATCGGTTAGTATCCCTGAATGCTATGTAATAACCTTCCATCGAAAAAAATCACCCATTCTACACGACTATAGCATCGATCATCAGCATCTTAAAAGGGTATTGGAAGTTGACGATCTAGGTGTTACCCTTGATGCACAGCTCACGTTCAACAGCCATCGAACAACCGTTATAAATAAAGCCAATCGACAACTTGGATTCATTTCAAAAATAGCACGAGAATTTACTGATCCGCTGTGCTTGAAGTCGCTCTACTGTGCACTCGTCCGATCCATTATAGAACATGCTGCAATTGTCTGGGCCCCCTACCAGCTGTGTTGGATCTTACGAATTGAGCGCATACAGAAGCGTTTTTTAAGATTCGCCCTACGACATCTACCATGGCACCATCCTGAGGATCTTCCCGCTTATCCTAATCGCTGCCAGCTTTTGGGTATTGAAACACTGGAACGCCGCCGAAGGATTCAACAAGCAACATTCGTCGCTAAAGTATTGAACGGTGAGGTCCAGTCACCACACTTGCTGGAAATGATATGCTTTAGTGCGCCATTAAGGACCTTACGATCTCACTCGTTACTATCAAATCGAGTCCACCGAACATCCTACGGCTATAATGAGCCATTGAGTGCGATGATGCGAGTATTCCAGGACGCTGAACATCTGCACCAGTTCAATGAACCAGCTAGTCGTTTTATTCGTCGTGTTCGCCAGTCCAGTCTATTTAATTCTATCTGATTGATGTTTGTTCTATATTCTAATTCATTTAAACAAAATGTTCGATGAATAAATATTATAATAATAATAATAATTGCTTCGGCACCGGCTATAAAGCTTACGATTTCTGGAACTAGCCAAAATTTGTTGTTTGAGATTATGTTTGCATGGCAGCACTTTCAGCTTATCGGAGGAAAAATTTGCTAGACATTTCAGCGATCTACACTTTGTTTTTTTTTTGCATACTAGAAATTAAAAATTCTGGTATGAGACTTGACTTCTCTGATGACCGTTAACCGTAGTTGCCGATCATTTGCTTCACTTCAATTGATTTCAACTTTGCGGACATTTTTATCAGTGTTTACATACTTTTCCACCAGTCTCACGTGGTAATTCTTTGAATAATCAACGATTTTGTCAGATATCAATTTGTTAACTATGGGTTTAGAAGGAAACTATGCAAAATTAATTTTTTCTTTTTCTCTTGCATCGTAAAAATCTCAAGAACTCGTGAATTTAAATTATTTTGAAAACAATAGGTCGGATAGTATTTTTCACAGGCAACAAAATGCTGTCAAAATTTTTAATGTCTGATTTTTAGTAAATGAGCAATCAGCAAATCAAAGTGTCCCATTTCTAAAAGAACTAAGCTTTATTCGAAAAAAAATATTTGAAGGCATGATTTTCCACAATCTTGGAGGATTATAAAACTTTTATGGACATGGATTAACCCCTTAATTAGTGGGCTACAGAATGTTTTGTTGAAATGTGTTACCGTTGAAAGTTGTTTGAATTATTTTCTTCCTTTATTCGCCGAAATCATATTTAAAGAATTCGTCACCATACATCAAACTCGTAGACATGTCACATCCATATTCAAAGTGATTATTATTATTATTAGGTTTATTAGACACCCTTTACCACTCCTGGGATATTCGTGTCTTTTAAAATTGATTTACAAAGATGTACTTACGAACTAAATTAGTTCAAACAACTCTCTCTTTTACAAATTTAGTCATTTTTTTTTTCTTTCTCCGCATCGTATTTTAAGTGATGTCTAACAACACTTGGCATGGTATCTAATTTTTTCTGTATTTTTTATGCTTCAAATATCTATTTTTTAAATTTATTAAAACAACATATAGCAATTTGCATTTATATCTGCTTTTGCGCAATAAATCAAAGAACGTTTTGGTTCTGAAGGAAGAAATCAAATGAAGTGTAGATTGCTTAATATTTGGATCACAACATTTTTTCCCCATTTGTGTCCCGATTCACCTTCATGTCCTTATTTATTCTTCCCATTTTATGGTACTCGATTTTGATGGCATTTTTGAATATTTACATCATATTACTATTTCAGGGCACATCTTGAAGTGAAACAGCTTAATTTATGAATTAATGAATAAAAGCTTGTTTAAGCAAATAATCTTTTTTTTAAACTTTAGTTATTGAAAATATCGGTTTTCGTTCGCCCTAAGGTAGGCAATGACTTACTTACTTAATGATCCCGCGCCGATCCTCCGGTGCATAGGGCCGTGGTAAAAGACCTCCACTGTTGACGATCCGGAGCCAGCGTCTTCACTTGGTCCCAGTCAAGATTCTCGTCGACAGTTCGGATTTCAGCGGCTAGGCTTCGCCGCCACGAGTTTCTGGGTCTGCCTCTTCTTCGATGACCTTCTGGATTCCAATCTAGCGCTTCTCTGCAAATCTCGTTTTCATCTCTTCGCAGCGTGTGCCCAATCCATCTCCACTTACGTTCCCGAATCTCGATTTCTAGCGCCCTTTGATGACACCGGCGATGCAGTTCCTCATTCGAGATCCAGTTGCCAGGCCACCAAGCGCGGATGATATTCCGCAGGCAGCGGTTTACAAATACTTGCAGTTTTCGCGTCGTTACCGCATATGTACACCAAGTTTCGCACCCGTACAGCAATACGGATTTGACGTTTGAGTTGAAGATTCGGATTTTCGTTCGTAGAGAGATCTGGCGTGACCGCCAGATGTTTCGGAGACTCGCAAACGCAAATCGGGCCTTTCTGATCCGGGTTTCGATGTCTTTTCTGGTACCACCATCAGGCGTTATCTGGCTACCAAGATACTGGAAGCACTCCACTTTCTCAACTTGTTGCCCAGCTACCATGAAACTGGAGGGATTTCCTGTGTTGATCTCCATCGACTTGGTCTTTCCGACATTGACTTTGAGACCTGCTGCCTTGGAACTTTCGGTGAGGTCGTCGAGTTTGCTCTGCATATCTGGTTGTGTCTGGGCGAGCAAAACAATATCGTCAGCCAGGTCAAGGTCGATCCAGTCAGAATCTCATCCATTACGATTAGAAAAAGTAGCGGTGATAGAATACATCCCTGTCTCACTCCAGCAGTTACCGGGATTGGTTCGGACAAGATACCGTCGTGCAAGACCTTACACGAAAATGCCTCGTATTGTGCTTCGATGAGATGGACTAGTTTCTCTGGGACCCCTCGTCGCCTTAGACCCGCCCAGATGTTTTCATGGTTGAGTCGGTCGAATGCTTTTTCGAAATCAATGAACACCAGCAGAAGAGAGTCCTGGAATTCGTTGATTTGTTCCAGTATTATTCGTAGCGTTGTGATGTGGTCCACACATGATCGTCCGGATCGGAATCCAGCTTGTTGCCGTCGGAGTGTAGCGTCGATTTTCTCCTGGATCCTGTTCAGGATCACTTTGCAGAGTACTTTGAGGGTTATACAGATCAACGTTATGCCTCGCCAGTTACTGCACTCTGTCAGGGCTCCTTTCTTCGGGACCTTTACGAGGATACCCTGCATCCAGTCGGCCGGGAATGTTGCAGTATCCCAGATGTCAGCGAAAAGACGGTGCAACATTTGTGCTGATAGGGCAGGGTCGGCTTTCAGCATTTCAGCAGGGATGCAATCGATCCCAGGTGCTTTGTTGGATTTCATGTTTTTGATTGCCGCTTCTATTTCAGCCAGCGAGGGCGCTTCCGAGTTGACGCCATTAATGCGACTTACTGTTGGCGCTTCGAGCTGCGGGTTTTGTTGGCCATCGCTATTCGTGACTCGGAAGAGTTGTTCGAAATGCTCAGTCCATCGTTTGAGCTGATCTGTTCGATCGGTCAATAACTGACCTGTTCGGTCTTTCAGCGGCATTCTTGCATTAGTACTTGCACCAATGAGGCGGCGAGAAATGTCATAAAGTAATCGGATACCTCCATTGGCGGCGGCTCTTTCCCCCTCTTCGGCTAGGGAGTTTGTCCAGGCTCTCTTGTCTCGTCTACAAGCTCGTTTAACTGCCTTTTCCAGCTCCGCATATCGTAAGCGGGCGGCTGCTTTGGCTGACCCGGTACATGCCTGCTCAATTCCGACTTTCGCCTTTCTCCGATCATCGACCATCCTCCAAGTTTCATCCGACATCCATTCACTTCTTCTTCCACAAACTTTACCGAGAGTACCATGGCTCGTCGTGATAAAGGCATTCTTGATTCCACACCACTGTTCTTCGACTGTTCCGTCTGTCGGCAGCTCCGAGGCTCGGGATTCTAGCTGTTCAACGTATGCCCTTTTCACCTCTGGATTCTCCAACCGGCGGACGTCGTATCGACACCCGATTTTCTCCTCGCGCCGTTGGACACGCGCAACTCTCAGTCGTATCTCGCCAAGGACGAGGTGATGGTCAGATGCAATGTCTGCGCTTCGCTTGTTGCGGACATCAAGAAGGCTCCTTCTCCATTTTCGGCTGATGCAGATGTGGTCAATTTGATTTTCTGTTCGGCCATCTCGGGATACCCAAGTGACCTTATGTGCTGGTCGATGGGGGAAGAGCGATCCACCGATCACCATGTTGTTGTTGCCACAAAATTCTACAAACAGCTCTCCGTTTTCGCTCATCTGTCCTAGGCCATGGCGCCCCATGATGCGCTCAAGGTCTTGATTGTCGGAGCCAATCTTTGCGTTGAAGTCGCCCAAATGGATTTGAATGTCACCCTTCGGAATTTACTCTACCACGCTGTTCAGTTGACTGTAAAACTGCTCTTTCTCCTGCAAGTCGGCAACGTCAGTTGGCGCATAACACTGGACCATTGTAAGGTTTCTAACCCGTGTTCTGAATCTGGCTACGATTATTCTTTCGTTTATCGGTTCCCATCTAATGAGGGCCGCATAGGCCTGCGGGCTTAACAGGAAACCAACTCCTCGTTCCCGAGTAGCATGTTCTCCTCGTATGCCAGAGTAAAGCAGGACTTGCCCGGATTGTGTCTTGTGTTCTCCAGTATTAGGCCAACGGACTTCGCTCAGTCCCAGAATTTCAAGCTTGAGGCGGCTAGCCTCTCTAGCAAGTTGTTCCAGTTTGCCTTGTTGGGCAAGGGTTAAAACATTCCAAGTTCCAATTCGTGTCCGTGATTTCATGCTAAAAGTCGTCGCCAAAGTTCCAGGTCGGTCCAGGTCCAGGTAGGCAATGAAGTTCGAGTTATTTTCTTTATGGTGGCAAATGTAATGTGCGATTCAAATATAAAGAGAGGATAGTGCTGTAGAATTCTAAGTCAATGGTCAATACAATCTTATCTCCGTCCTCAATAGCATAAGACATATCAGGTATTTACTAAAGAGATTGCTGATTCACGTTTAAAGAACGAACACTAAATTATTGCGACTCCAAAAATGTCATGCCAATTTTCTTATAATGTTTAGAATCAAACCAAAATTTATGGTTGCTTTCTACATATGTATATTTACTTCAAAAATCAAAAGAAAAGTTAGAGTGTAAAATTGAACGCATTTTTGCTTAATGCCCTCCATCAAAGTCTTTACAGTGTCATCCGGTACCAGTTTCTAAGTTTTTCCCCCATTTTTTTAACATGTCCTCCTCGTCTTTGACTGCCTTCTTGCTCTTCCGAAGTTCCCACTTTATTATCGCCTAATAGGTACTGCTTCACCGGGCGCAGCTCCGTACAGTCTGACGGGGTCATGTCCTTTGGAACAAAATAAACAGAATTGGCCTCATATCACTCCAGGACACTTTTAGAATAGTGGAATGATGCCAAATCTGGCTGAAATAGCTGAGCTTCGTCGTGCTGCTGCAAGAACGGCAAAAAGCGCTTCTCGAAGCACTCAGATTTGTTGATCTCGCCATTTATTGTACCCTTTGTCACGAAATGCTTACTCCTCAGTCCGCAAGAGCAGATCACCTGCCAAACGAGATATTTGGAGGCGAACTTCGACACTTTCTTCTTCTTCTTAATAGCGACACGTTATCCAAACATACGAGAAAATTGTGCCTACCCTTTTTTTTATCCAAGATTTCATCATTAACCTGAGAAACCAGAAAACTAATAAAATGTAGAAATAAATTCCATCTATTTGAGATGGCATAATGCCTATCCACTTAGGGATTCAGCATTAAAGCTTTTTTCTACATTCGATTAGGAATGATTGTACATATGACTTTTAAGTTTAATTTCTTAAACACAGACTCGCTTAAAGCGTAAGATCCCAGAGTACGAAAACGTAGTCTGGCAAATGAGGGACAGCCACATATAAGATGGAAAGGGATCTTCCACATCTGATTCACAATAACCACATACTTGGAGATTCAGCACGCTGAATGTTGTGCATGTGATAGTCAATGTGATCGATTTACTTAAAGTTAACAAGTAACTCGATATGATTGGAGATGGTTTTTCTAAAAATTATTTTGTTTGGCGACAAGTGTCCAACACTTCCCAGTATCGTTCATGCTGGTTAGAGGACCAAGTTTGAATGTCTGGTTTCTGAACCAACATGGCGATATTGGGACAGCTGGCTCTGGAACCCAAAATTCCTTTTCCGATCCAGCTTTGGCGAGTTTGTCGGCGCACTCGTTTCCAAAAATTCTTTTATGTCCAGGCACCCATAGGAGGTGTAATCCGTTGCCTTCAGCAAGTTCTTCGACTGCTTTTCTGCATGAGATTACCAGTTTTGATCTAGAACTGGAAGCGCTAAGTGCTTTGATGGTTGCTAGGCTATCCGAACAGAAATAAATTGTTCTGAATATAATTATCCTTTGGAGCGCAATTTTCACTTCATATATCTATATAGGATTTAGCTCAGCCTGAAAAACTGTACAATATCTACCTAGAAGTTAAGCATGTTCTATGTTCAACTCGTGACAGTAAATTCCTGCACCTGCACGGCCGTTTGATAATGAACCGTCAGTATAAAATACAATATTAGAGGGCATTTGGTCCTCCTACGAAACCTGATAACTATTCTTGAGGAGAAGGAAATTTGACTTTAAAGAAAAACTACCTGACAGTGTTAAATCGTTTGGTGCTAAATTAAACTCGTTTAATCTAACTAATTCAGGCCACACATTTGTATGACTCGATAATCTTTCGATATTTCCTGACAGCCAGAGACCAACTGCCTGTAGACGAAAAGCACATGAGAAGGCTTCCTGTTTTAGGAACAAGTGTAGAGGTTTGATAGAAAACAAAGTTTCTAGTGCTGCAGTAGGAGTTGTTGTGAACGATCCGGACATCCTTAAAAGACGCATTCTTCGGTGATTTAGTTTTGTCCGAACCGTTGCAACTTCTCCTTTCTGACACCACACTAGACACCCATAGGCCATAATTGGTCTTACTGTTGTGGAGTAAATCCAGTGAATATGTTTGGGTTTGAGTTCCCAGTTTTTCCCGATTGCACGTCGGCATTGTCCGAAGGCCATTCATGATTTTTTGATTCTGAATTCGATGTAATCTGACCAGTTTAATTTGGATTCAAGAATGACACCCAAAGATTTAACTTGATCACACACAGTGATTTCGGAACCATAAAACAGCAGAGCGCGCACCCCGCGGGTAATACGTTTTTTTAGTAAATAAAACAATATTTGTTTTTGAAGGATTAACTGAAAGTTCTACATGAGAACACCATCGATCAAAAGAGCGCAGAGCTTGTTGCATCATATAAAATGATGTGCTTACGCACAAACCTCTTACCAGCAGAAGATAATCATCTGCGAATCCTTAGGTTGGTATTCCACGGTCATTGAGTTTTCTCAACGAGCCTTCTGCAACTATTTATTTATTTCTGAAGTCTTTGACTATTGTCATACAGACTGATTGCTTAAGAATAGCTTATAACTAAATTACATAGCAATTAAGTTAGGTGACGTCACGGATTGCATATTTAAACTTTGATTTAGTAACATGGTAGTCAAACAAGTGAGAAACAGCATTGAAAACTTCACAACATCGAACGAGGGGGTGATTCTGTCCGAAGACTATCCTGCTTCTTGGCATCCAAAACATGGTTTGAATACGCAGTCGGTGGGCTGGAACGTACATGTTCAATCTCTGGAGCAATTGCGGGCAGTCAACGGCATTTGTCAAGATATCGTGGACGAAGGTGCGCTGTAGAATAGTTCTTCTTTGGCTCAGAGACGTTATTGATAGCAAGGCACACCTCTCAGAATAGGGTGGTAACCGTTCGGGATCTTGCCATGGCAATCGTCACAGTGCGTAGCGGAGGAATTTTTTCTGAATCCTTTCGAGTCTTTCGCTGTGGACAGGGTGGTAGGGTGCCCAGACTGGTACCGCGTATTCCAGAACACTGCGTACCAATGAGCAGAAAATTGTTTTCAGAGC
This sequence comes from Uranotaenia lowii, assembly GCF_029784155.1. Classification (NCBI taxonomy): domain Eukaryota; kingdom Metazoa; phylum Arthropoda; class Insecta; order Diptera; family Culicidae; genus Uranotaenia; species Uranotaenia lowii. The sequence goes on along the minus strand of NC_073693.1, from coordinate 187,591,381 downwards.
ATACGGGTCCTCAAAGCTGAGTGTATTCTGACGCAGGAAACCGAGCAAAGCAAAGGCTTTAGCTGCAATGGTTGCAGTGTGTTGAACAAATGAGAGCTTTTGGTCAAACGTTATTCCGAGGTCTTTAATAAAGGTTACTCTTTCGAGAGAGGTGTCACTCATACCGTAGTCGTAGACAACAGAGGCTCTGGTTTTCAAAAAGCTTATACACTTACATTTTTCGTCGTTAACTTCAATACCGTGTAATCCACACCATGCTAATAATCGATCGACGTCCTCCTGAAGCGCAACACAATCCAATATCTAATTAATGGTCCGGTAGATTTTAAGATCATCTGCGAAGAGCAGTTTCGGCGACTGAAGGAATGTAGCCAGGTTGTTAATAAAAATCACGAAGATGAGCGGTCCAAGATGACTACCCTGCGGAACACCAGACGGCATGTCGAAGACGGAGGAGTGAGTCCCACGAATGTTTATGAAGCCTTGACGGTTCAGCAGATACGAATACAGCCATTCAGTTGCCCACTCGAGAAATCCATATCGATCAAGTTTTTTTCTTACGATTCTGTGAGGTACTTTGTCAAAGGCCTTGGCAAAATCTACGTAAATCGAATCCACTTGCAGTTTTTTACCTGTTGCAGAATGCAAATCGCTGGCATAGATCATTAGGTTTGTCAAGGTTGATTTTTCTTGATGAACCCGTGCTGGACATCGGTGAGTATTGGAGTATTGGAATAGATTCTCTCGTATATCAGGACTTCTAGCACTTTAGAAAAGCAGCAAAGAATCGATATTGGCCTGTAATTCTCCACACGATGAGCATTTCCTGACTTATGAATCGGTGAGATTCATACTAGGTTGAGATTCAACTAGGTTCCATAAAAGAGGTGATAGTAGATCTCCCTGTGGGCAACCACGTGTGCTAACTTTTGTAATAGAAGCCTGTCTTAAAGACGAATGAAGCGCTTCTCAATGCACTCAGAAATCGTAGATCTCCCATTTACTGTTGAAACTTTACTTTTTCCCCAGGAACGGGTTCAGCCCAGAAGGGGCTGCCCAGCAACACCCAGTCCCTGGTCTAAAGCCACGGGGACTAATGGGTTTGGGCGCTCAAGGCCTCTTTTGTTCCTGGGTCTCAGGGCGTATGTTAGGCTGGGGGAGTTTTCGGATGGGAGGATTCCTAACACAAAAGTTACCTTTATAAAAGCTGTTGTATTTCGGCGTATTCACGTTGGGATGTCACGCACACGGGATCGGGATGGTAGCGGGGCAATCGGCCCACTCGGTCGAACGTCTTGATCGCCAGGCACCGGGCGACGCCTGGATGGACAGGGGGAGGAAGCGCGGTACCACGCACCAAACTCACGGCACGGCTGGGCAATCCGGTCTCTCTACCGGGCTTGGATAGGCAACCCACACACGCGCCTATGGGACCTCTCGGCTGGACCGTCGTCGCACCGGACGCAACGTTTGGAGACGCCTGGATGGGACGGGAGCAGTGCGATACCACGCACCACGCTAACGGCTGGCTGTTTCTGTCTCTCTTCTCGGCTTGGGTAGACCAACCACGCGCTTTAGGCTAAGCGCGCAACTCAGGTTTCGGCGATGGGATGAAAACTAGTGCGATACCCCGCACTACCGGCTGGATGATGCGGTCTCTCTCTCTCTCTCTCTCTCTCTCTCTCTCTCTCTCTCTCTCTCTCTCTCTCTCTCTCTCTCTCTCTCTCTCTCTCCTTCGGCGGCTCGGACGGGCAAACCAACCACGCGCTAATGGCTGTTTCGCTTTAGCTGGTCGACCACGCGAACTGCTGCTTGGATTCGCACGCACGGGTTTAGTTGATGTTGCGCGAATAGGTTGGTACACTTCTCGTATCGATTTACCACCACACACTATTCGTTAACTCACACTGCACGGCTGATCGTCCGTCTTGTTGGCACACAAGGTCTGGATAATCTAAACGATGGAACTGTTTCGGATCGGTTTAGATATTCTCCTTAACTTTGCGGAGCACTTTCTGGGTACGTCTGCCTTCGATCACTGCCGGGAACCAAGAGGCTTGGTGATTTTTCTCGCCTCAGCAAGAAACCTCGGCTCAGCTCTACTTGCGTTCTTCCCAAAACGCGTGAATCATGCGGCGTTGCGTTATAGGCGTACGCAAATCGTCCAACCCATGTGCGTTTGGTTTTTCACCTACTCCTCGCTGACCACGCTTTTGAATTTGAATCCGCCGTTGTCTTAAGCTATCTATTTAGAAAATCTTACCCTAGCTCCAACCCATCAATAAATATAAAAATAAAATTAAAGCAAAACAAAACAATGTTACCGAGTTGGTAACACTGTGCCCTTTGTCACGAAAGGCTCACTCCTTAGGCCGCAAGAGCAGATGGCCTGCCAAACGAGATATTTGGAGGCGAACTTCGACATTTTCTTCTTCTTAAATTTATCGTCCACATCGATTTTGCTCTTACCGGTGAAAAACTCCAAACTCGGAATTTGCTTAAAATCGGCTTTTATATACGTTTCGTCGTCCATCACACAGCAGCCATATTTTGTCAGCATCTTCTCGTAGAGCTTCCGTTCCCTTGTTTTAGCCGTCGATTGTTCTGTACCTTGTATGTATGTAGTCCAGTTCTCCGGTCCTCCGTTTGAGCGATATCAGTCGCTTCCGATCAGGTACAAGGAGACCCAACATCTGGCGCCGAAACCCTCCATCAGCTGTTCGATTAGAACTGTCAGCCAACAAACATCGTTCTGTAAGTACTTTCCATGCTATATGTAAATAATTTTAACTTTTTTATTGTTAGCATTATTTAGCTAAATTTTGTTATTTGTGCCCCAAATGACCCGACTTTTGAAAAAGTTATGCGCTGCAGGCTAAAATTTATCCTAGGCCTAGTACAAGATCTCATGCCAAATCTGGGCCAGATCGGATCACAAGAAGGGGTCGTTCAACGAGCCTGAAGTTTGTATTGGATTTTGAGACATTTTGTTCGGGAGGAAAATGAAAATCAGTTTATTATCAATAACTTTGGTTCCCTTGGGCCTAAATTTGGCATGACATCTTGTACTAGGTCAAGGATCAATTTTAACCTGCAGCGCATAACATTTCACAGGTTTTAAATTTCCCATACAAATTTGGGGCAGTCTAATGTACATAACTACAGAGAAATAAAATGTTTTAAACCATAATCGTTTTCTATTAAAATTTCATATGAATTTGAGGATTGAAATCTCAAGGAATGAAATTCAGAATAATTTATATAAAAAGGAGCTCCAACGTGTATCTGATACCGAGTATCTCATAATTAGAAGACGCTTCAAGTGACACCTCATCATTGCCAAAATAGGCTTCTTGTCGTTCACAGAATTCACTTTCTGATTGCGTTCCACCTGCGGCCAATTTCGTCTTCTTAATCTCCCTTGCAACGGTTCATTCGGATAATTGAAATTCTATCTCAACAACGCCGTTAGAGGTCAACACTAGTCCTCATTTGTCCTTACACTGCTGGTCTGTCTGGCTTACTGATAACCAAGATATGGCACTGGCAAGTTGGCCAGCCACAGACATGCGGTTACGAGAGAATTTTTCCACCAAACCCAAGCTCGTTAGGAGAACTAAAGGACAGTAGTAGATGTAGATACACATTACTGCCAGTACGAAACGTGCAGAAGGGTATAGTTTCGGAATTTCCGCCTACACGCCACGCACTCATTTCGATTCCGTATTCTGGCTGAGGTTTGAGACACTGATGCCAATTGTGCCATCCCTGTACTGTTCCTTGGGCGGAAGACAACACGATTTTCATTTTACGTCGCTACTGCCAAGCAAACATTTAATGGTCGGCCCCAATTCGACCATAGCAAATGTTCTGGAACGAACCAACAACAACGATGGACGGGGAATGCTGAAAAGTTAGGCGTTATTTTTGTCTGTAGGGTTGCAGGCCACATCAGAATAAGGAGAATTTTTCCTGCCACAAAAGTTAATTTGCTGACTAAACCCGCAATAAATTGTTTGAAAGAGAAGGGAAAATAATGTTGGTCCACTTTGAGGGACTCGCAAAGAATAAAAAATGAAAAAAAAGAAAGTGTGAAGAAATTAAATTGATGACAGGAATAGATAAGACAACAACCATTGATTCTATTGAGATTGTAAATTGTATTCGAATTAATCATCATAAATGCTCATTAATTGACAAGATGTAAAACGATTTTTTATCAAATTTTCAATTCGATGAGCTTAGTATTGCAAACACGATTCTATAGTTATGCGACCAAATGTCTGTCAGAGATTTACCATACCTACAGAGCAAAGCTCGGTTTCTGCAAAGACATATGGTGTTTGGTGTTTGTAGAAATGAAATAAAGTTGTGAATGCAGCTATTTGTATCATTTATATAAAAATAAAATATTATAATGCCACCCTATGTGCGCGCATACGAAGGTATGTTTCCTACACTGTTTGAGGAAGAAATCCCTCGATGCAGGTGAAATAGTCCCATTGCGGGTGTTGGTTTTACGATGGCTACCTGTCGTTGCTATGCCAGGTTTGTACATATAGTCGACTTTTTGCTCCAGGTCATGGAATGTATCGATGATACTGTTTGTGTTAAGGTAAAAAAGAGACCAATTGGTGAACTGTTACATGTAGCTTCAATAAAGTAATCTGAAGAATTTATGATGAGTGCAGCAGACTCATAATCATATATTTTTTAAGCAATTACCAAACTGTACCTATAACATTTCTATAACCAACTCGCTCGGATCATTCTTTTGTTGGAATCTAATGCATATACACGAGAGTGGCCCAAAACTCCATAACGTATGGGGTTTGGGAGGTTCAATTTCTAAATGATAGATGAAAGTGTGAAGAATAAAAGGTACCGGCGGAATCCAAAAAAAAAGTGCACTTTTTAAGATCAGTGAAAGCTGGTTCAAATTGAGGGATTGAGATACATAATTATGAGGGAAATACACGAAATACACACTAGTTTAAATCATATCAAAATTATGAATAAAACCAGTCAAATTAGAGTGAAGCTAGAACTTTCAGAGGGAAGTAGTTGCAAATCAGGTTTGTACAATAAATCATTGGAATCTTGATCGAAACTTTCCTGAAGTATGAGTATCCCTATAATATAATAGAGCCATGTTGTGTGTAGGACCGTAAAGTTACAAATGAGCCTGTAAAAACTACAATTGAATAATTTCAACTACTCTCAGCTTATGCCCCACAGAAAGTCATACACATTTAATATATTCATTGACCAGATGAGATAGAAAATGGTTTTTATCTATTCCAAAGAGAGTCGTGCTGCTGGCCAGGCTATTGTAGTTATGTACGCGTACAGTACAGAGGCTACAAGCTCGCCAAACTTACCGAAATGCTCTCTCGGAATCGGCAATAGATGTTTACCATCGGAATGGAATGGAACGGAATGGAGGTTTTTCGCTTTCCGTGTTCTGGCGATATGGCTGGCGATAGCAGCATTCTGGTGCCGACCCCTCGGGGATGTTGCAAAGTTTGTTCCGCTTTTTGCGTCCGGGGGTTGACAAAGTTCTGAATCAGTGCACCATTTCAAGGGAAGAATAAGTTCTCCGTCGGTGGCAATGTTCAACTTGCCGGATAGTTTTCCTGCTCTTTTGAATGCTTTTTATCACAACTTCGCTGGGGCTGCAAACAGATTGTGTATGGTCACTGCTTATGACAAATTGGGTCACTTTAATATTCATTTCTAATGTGCAGGTTTATTGTATTTATTCAAATCTCAGGAAATAAATGAAGACGGAAGATTTCTTCTGAGCCATTTTTGGATGATAAATTCGTTCTTCTGATGCATGAGCGAAAGTGCTTGTTCCTTACAAATGCCACATTGTTAAGAAGATGAGTTCAGCCTTGGATGTAAAATATTTTAAGCAGCGGTAAAATCCGCAAAAAAATAATAGTTATGTGTTGTTCTTTATTGGAAATATTTAAAAAGCAATGGTTTTGAAAGCTTTTACTTTTTTATTAAAAAAGAGAAAATATCAATCAGCAAAAACAAAATCGTCAAAATTATTCTTACACAACTAAAAATTTGCTCTTAACTGACAATCACGCATAATCGAGAATCGAGTTGTTAGAATTACGTGATATTTACTAATCGAGTGTTTTTGAGCCAAAGGCGGTTTGTATAATAGTTTCAAGACCCTCACATTTTATGAAAGGGGGCCTCTATCATACAAATTTAACTTAAAATATTACATACTACGAACGATTTTCAGAACATTTTTATATAAATGAGTTCACAAGCACCATTTGAAACAAGAAGTTGATGTATTTTAAAGGATGACCCCTATCGCTGACAAAACGGGGGGCTTCCATAGTAAAATCATAGAAAAATCCTTATAATTCATATTATTTTTGAGCGATGTTCAGAAGATTTGGTACACATGCAAATTTTGGCATAAAAGGATGATTTGTTGTGATGTGGGACATTTCCTTCTTTAATGTCGAGGAGGTCCTATACAAAAAAACTTTCTTTGATCTATATATGAAGGTGTTTTCTTTTTAACACCATCACGTATAAACAAGTTATCAGATTAACAAGAAATTTGAAACCCGAGTTTTTTTTTTGGAAAACTTTTCACTTTAGACAACTGTAGAGAACTTTAAAGAAGTAAGAATTTGCAACCCGAGATTTCAGAAAAGTCTTAAAAGAGAAGGATGGCTACCATGCAATTTCAATTAAAATAAGACACAACACAAACAATTCTCACAATTTTCACCAAAATTGGTTCGCAAGCATGGTTTGACACGATTGACAATTGAGTGATTTTACAGAATGTCCCTTATCGATTTAAGAACGGGGGAACCTCATCCAAAATTTATAAAAAATCAGCATCACATTTTTCAAGCGAGGTTTATAAATTTTTGTACATTGTTGTAAAATTAGACTTTTCGACAATTTTCATTCAAACTGTAATATGTCAAAACGACAAAACACATTTTGTTAAAAATTCATTGAAAATTTATAAAAATGAAACAAACATGAGTCAAGTTTAAAAACTTGTATGGGAGGAATCAGAATATGAGTGGGTTCGATTTTATAGATTTTAGAATGAATTTATGTACAAAAAATCTACCAAATTCGATTTGGTGGTTTCGAAATTAAAATTCAGCTTAAAAATAATAACAATACCAAATTACATAATAAAGAAGGAAATTGATTTCTAACATCATTTCCTTACTCATTATTTTCACACGAACTCAAAAAATAATAAATTTTAGTGATAAAATGTATCAATCTTTTTAAAACAAATCATAATGAAAGTTTAAAATCAAAGATGCTTTCGGTCACTCATTGATACATTCAAATGCATTGATGCTGTCAAATTTGAAATAAGTAAATATTTCCAAAACACAGATTTCAAAATAAATCTTAATTCGAATTATGTCCAATAAATAAATGTCAGATAGGTAAAAAATAACCATGATTGATTGTTAGGAAAATGATAGTAGAAATTGATATTTACTGCTCATTTGGCTGGTAAACGGTGGATAATGTGCAACACGAGGCCCCATAGTGGTCATATCACCTCTTATTCACAACTCCTATCTCTACCTCCCCGCGGTGCCGGCTGGGGTGCGAGTAACCTAAGCGGAGATCGGGTACCCAACCCCGGTGGATGCTTTGGTCGCATGCAGACTGAGAAGGTGGCCGCACGCGTCTGTTCCCCAGGTCAGGGGCGGCGTGCAACAACAACCGGGCGTCTGTTCTCCAGGTCAGGGGCGGCTCAAACAGCGTCTGTCTTGCAGCAAGCGGCTGAATTTATGAAATGCGGCTCCCGCCAGCTAAGTCCAAGATGGCAGCCCCATCGCGGGATAGGGACTTTAGGCTAACAACCTACTGCTCCCGATTTGAAATTGTTACGGAATCCGAAAGAAATGACCGACCTGGAACTTTGGCGACGACTTTTAGCATGAAAACACGGACACGAATTGGAACTTGGAATGTTTTAACCCTTGCCCAACAAGGCAAACTGGAACAACTTGCTAAAGAGGCTAGCCGCCTCAAGCTTGAAATTCTGGGACTGAGCGAAGTCCGTTGGCCTAATACTGGAGAACACAAGACACAATCCGGGCAAGTCCGGCTTTACTCTGGCATACGAGGAGAACATGCTACTCGGGAACGAGGAGTTGGTTTCCTGTTAAGCCCGCAGGCCTACGCGGCCCATTAGATGGGAACCGATAAACGAAAGAATAATCGTAGCCAGATTCGGAACACGGGTTAGAAACCTTACAATGGTCCAGTGTTATGCGCCAACTGACGTTGCCGACTTGCAGGAGAAAGAGCAGTTTTACAGTCAACTGAACAGCGTGGTTGAGAGAGTTCCGAAGGGTGACATTCAAATCCATTTGGGCGACTTCAACGCAAAGATTGGCTCCGATAATCAGGACCTTGAGCGCATCATGGGGCACCATGGCCTAGGACAGATGAGCGAAAACGGAGAGCTGTTTGTAGAATTTTGTGGCAACAACAACATGGTGATCGGTGGATCGCTCTTCCCCCATCGACCAGCACATAAGGTCACTTGGGTATCCCGAGATGGCCGAACAGAAAATCAAATTGACCACATCTGCATCAGCCGAAAATGGAGAAGGAGCCTTCTTGATGTCGGCAACAAACGAAGCGCAGACATTGCATCTGACCATCACCTCGTCCTTGGCGAGATACGACTGAGAGTTGCGCGTGTCCAACGGCGCGAGGAGAAAGTCGGTTGTCGATACGACGTCCGCCGGTTGGAGAATCCAGAGGTGAAAAGGGCATACGTTGAACAGCTAGAATCCCGAGCCTCGGAGCTGCCGACAGACGGAACAGTCGAAGAACAGTGGTGTGAAATCAAGAATGCCTTTATCACGACGAGCCATGGTACTCTCGGTAAAGTTTGTGGAAGAAGAAGTGAATGGATGTCGGATGAAACTTGGAGGATGGTCGATGATCGGAGAAAGGCGAAAGTCGGAATTGAGCAGGCATGTACCGGGTCAGCAAAAGCAGCCGCCCGCTTACGATATGCGGAGCTGGAAAAGGCAGTTAAACGAGCTTGTAGACGAGACAAGAGAGCCTGGACAAACTCCCTAGCCAAAGAGGGAGAAAGAGCCGCCGCCAATGGAGATATCCGATTACTATATGACATTTCTCGCCGCCTCAGTGGTGCAAGGACTAATGCAAGAATGCCGCTGAAAGACCGAGCAGGTCAGTTATTGACCGATCGAACAGATCAGCTCAAACGATGGACTGAGCACTTCGAACAACTCTTCCGAGTCACGAATAGCGATGGCCAACAGAACCCGCCGCTCGAAGCGCCAACAGTGAGTCGCATAAATGGCGTCAACTCGGAAGCGCCCTCGCTGGCTGAAATAGAAGCGGCAATCAAAAACATGAAATCCAACAAAGCACCTGGGATCGATTGCATCCCTGCTGAAATGCTGAAAGCCAACCCTGCCCTATCAGCACAAATGTTGCACCGTCTTTTCGCTGACATCTGGTGTCGTGTTCCCAGAAGAATGAAAAGGCAAGTTGACTAAACTAAAGTATCCCAAGTAACAATTTAAGTTTTATTCCAACCTTAACAGTCCGCTTAAGACTATTTCCTAAAGCTACGTTATAAGCCAAAGCGCATTCTACGCTATTAGCACAACTACTTTAAAGCTAACATATGGCCAAAAGGGACCATTTTGTTAACGTTTTTAAAGCTAATTCTATACGCTATAATAAAACATCCAACAGAATAGTTTTATTCGACCTTATAGACATAGCCTTTAGAAACCTTTCAGAGCTCTTTTAAGACTATCCACAGCTCCTTCAAAACTACGTCAAGGAATCTTATAGGAATTTTACTGTGAGAGCTGTGGAATCTGATAGGAATATTACTGTGGCAGCTGTGGAATCCGATAGAAATTTTACTGTGGGAGCTTTCTGTTCCGTTTTTTTTTGTCGTGTTATCACTTACTCTTTCAAGCATTTGGTGATTGGTAAAGATTCCATTTGAAATATTTTAAAATTATTTTCTTTTTCATTTTAAATCTTAGCATGAAACTTCCTGCAACCTCAGATTTCTGGTGAAATATATACGAAATAGCATCAAAACATAAGCGCGCTTTAAAGAAAATCAAGATTGACTACATTTTGAGCATTTTTTTAATTGAAAAAAATAATTTAAGGAAAATATAAATTTGCTCAAATGCTGCAATTTTTGATTTGCATTGAAAATTATGACCTATACAACAAATAGTACCACCAACATTGTCAAATTTGTTAAAAATGTCTAGTTTATAGTATTAAAGTATAATTTCCATCAAGATGGCGTCAGTAATTTCGATTCAATTTCACAATCAATATGGCGATCAGTAAATTATTATTGAAAATCTTAAGGCAGTTGTAAAACAGTGTTAAAATGGTTTTATGCCGGTTGGAAAAATGTTGTAATAAAACAATTCAATTAACAGTTTTAAAATGGTTTTAAGAGACCTTGAATCACAGCTGCGTTTGACGTTTCCCTAAATGGTATACACGCTCATGATGGATTCATCCATTTTTGAGGAAGAGGAGTTTTTTGCAAAAAATGAGAACATTTGCTTGACAAAAGGCATTCATGCAACTTTTTGTTTTGTTTCCTTTTGGCTATGATTAGAGGGTGGTCAATTATCTTTAAATACCAAGCAGGTATTGTTATCAAATAATCTCAGACTGTTATGGAATAGATAATTTACTGTCGTCAAAAGCCTGGCCTCAAAGCTAAATAATAACCCGCATAAATGAGGATTATAACCAAACGATTTCTGAAATCGTCAAACGACAATTTATGAAACGTAAAAAACGTTTAGCAAACCATTATAGAAATTATAAATTACATTGCCTGAATTTCGAAAAGATTGAATTTTAAATCTGTAGTTAGGTTATGTTGTATGGGTTGTATGGGAAAACTTTTCTGCAAACACTATGCAAACGGTTTAGGAAATGCTATTAATTATAATATGCAACATATCAAACTATAATGGTTATTGTTGCAATTGGAAGCGATAAAACGATTCTATAAAACGTGCCTCCGTCGGATATTTTGCTTACGATAACCAGAACTGCGTTACGCTTTAAACAAATCGTAATTTTCAATGATCGACCAATGCTTGTGGTCTTCATTCTGAATATATCATCTGAAACTTGTTAAGGCTGATGAAAGCTTAGAATGAACATTTTCGCTAGCGATGATGCTCAATTTCTCCGTCTTTGCTGAGGAGAAGCCGGTGGCTGCAGTCTTCTAGATATGTTCAAGGGCATTTTATCCGGAAAGAATTTTGTTAACTCTAGATTGGATGACGTAAATATACATTAACTTCGCATTGAGAGATAGAGATGGATAAATAGAACTAAATACTTTATAGAATTAATACTTTATTCGGCGTAATTGTAAATTAATTGTCTCATCCATTTATCCTTATCGAATTACAAAAAACGTTTATTCACAGTGTGCTTTATTTAATCCATAAGAATTGAGCGATGAATGATGTGGACTGATTTGCGGTTGTTATGAAATTTGAATGCGGATGCAACAAAGTTGTTTTTATTTTTCAGATGAATTTGACTGTTTTAATTTATCTCATTTTGATAGCCCGTTTTTCTCAATTTTGAGTGATAATTCTTTCAAAACAGATTATGCTATCTCAAAAAGAAGTAAAAAAGTTTAAGCGTGTATACGTTCTTCTCGATTGTCAAATTATCTGTCACTTAGTTTTATCATGCCTACATTGACTGTTCCAATAAAACAGTTTTTCAACTTGGTTTGAAGGCTAGTTTTAAAAGCGCATTGAGCGCATTTTTAAAACTGGTACCAAAGCTCTAATAAAAACAGGAAAGTATGTGTTTTATTGATGCTTAAGCAATACTTTTGCAACGTTTTTACAGCACTCTTAAGATAGTGTTTTATTCAAGTTTTAGCAAAACTTTCAGGGCTCTTTTAAAACACACGATAAATGAAGCATTTTCTATGTTACAATAGAACCGTTTTAAAAATTTGATGCCATGGAAAAGTCTTCATAAAACAATATTAAAACTCAAAAAAGCCAATTGGCTTAATCTGTGTTACTTGGGTATATGTTTATTCAAGAAAGTGTGACAACTGAATGACAGATCTTTCACACAGGTAGTGGTATTTATACAGGAAAAACTCCTAGAGTGATGATAGCATGCTGCGATATTCTAGTAGCTTCTGATTGGTCGTGTGGTCGTGGCCTACCACATCTCCCTTTTTTAAGAAAGATCTCAATCGCTTGGGCAGACAGCGATTTCGGGTTGGTCTTGTCCGTGGTGTTGGAACCGGTGCTGCTGTTTCGATGAACCAGGCCTTCAGTGGTGTGGGATCTGATGAGTCGACCGTTGTCCAGGAGTACGGTGTACTTCACGTTACCTTTGGGTTCGATGATCCGACCCGGAATCCACTGTGCGGAATTCCCTTGATGAACCTTGGCCAGAACCGGATTTCCAGCGACGAATTTCCTTTGCACAGCGCCATGACGTTTATTGAACTGAGCGTTTTGAGCATCGTTGATTCGTGTTGGGCTTGGTAGCGTTGGCTTCAGAAGGTCCAGTTGGGTGGAGATTTGCCTACCGAGGAAACGATGAGCAGGGGTCTTGCCGTCAGGAGCGCTTCGAGCTGGCGTGGAACGGTACACTGACAAAAATGTTTGTAAGTGCTGTGTTGTAGCCATGCTTTCCCCTTTTGCGAGCTTCTTGAGTCCTCGTTTCAAGCTGTCCACAAACCTTTCCGCTTGGCCGTTCGATTGCGGATGGTATGGAGCAGTCGTCAGATGGCCGCCGTGTTTGGATGCATCACCAGCTACGATGATTTCCTTCCGAGGGTCGAAGTGTGTCAAAAGAAGGTCAGACTGCAGAATGGATTTAAAGCGGTCGAACGAGCTTTGGCATTCTGGAGTCCATTCCCAGCTGGCGTCCTTCTTCAGTAACCGGTCGAGCGGCGCACGGAGCTCCTTGATTTGGCCTACAAACCGTCCATAATAGTTTATAGCGCCAAGATAGGATCGAAGCTGTGACACATTCGTGGGGGCCGGCATCTCAGAGATCGCACGAGTCTTGGCTGGAACTGGGCGGAGACCTTCCTTGTCGATGATGTGACCAAGAAATTTAATCTGAGGAAGAGAAAAATGGCATTTTTCGATGCGTAGATGAAATCCGTAATCACGAATCCTTCCAAGCGTCGCGTCCAGATTGCGATCGTGTTCCTCTTGAGTTCGTCCGGATACCAGAATATCGTCGAGATAGGTTTTTACACCTGGGATGCCAGCTACCATGCAGTCGATTATGCGTTGAAAGGCTCCAGGTGCCGATTTTATACCTGGAGCAAGACGGTTGTACTGGAACAGGCCTCGGTGGGTGTTAACCGTCAACAGTTTGCGTGATTCTTCCTCCACTTCGACCTGGAGGTATGCGTCCGACAGATCGATTTGGGAGAAAATGCGTGCCCCAGCCAGGGCAGTAAAGATGTCGTCGGGATGAGGCAGAGGATGCCGGTCGGATTCTAGAGCTGCGTTGAGTCCAGTTGAGTAATCGCCGCAAATTCGAACAGAGACGTTGTCCGATTTGCGAACCACGACGATGGCGGCAGCCCAATTGGAGAACTGCACTGGAGAAATGATGCCGCGTTCTTGTAGCCTTTGGAGTTCAGCATCCACCTTCGGGAGAGCGGCATAGGCTACCGGGCGCTTGGGGCAGTATACTGGTCGGGAATCCGGCTTGAGGTAGAGTGTAACCTGTGCTTTGGTACACAGCCCAAGGGAACTCTGGAACACTTCGGGGAACTTAACCTTCAGTCGTTGTGCCACGTCTTCGGATTTCTGGATGGAGTTCACCAACGAGTCGAAGGGGACCGACCAAAGGTTGAACAACTCGATGAGGTCGATACCCAGTACGTCGAGATCGGAGTGGTTGGCAACGTAGATGCACCCTTGTTTGGAGACGTTCCGGATGGTTACTTCGGTGATAAACTCTCCTTTCAAGTCGAGCTTGTCACCGGAAGCGCTGACAGCAACGATGTTCGTAGGGTTGATTTTTGGTTTCCCGATGCAAGCCCAGGTTTCCGTCGAAATTATGGTGATGTCAGCCGCACAGTCGAGTTGGAGCTTCACATTGACACCGTTCAAATTTACCTCAGCAAATTTGCGCTTTTTGGAGATGTCAACATGTTTCACCAAACTGATGCTCTTCATCTTTTTCGTCTTCTTCCCGGGAGGCTTGGGATGGAGGGACACAGCGTTGATTGAGGGATCCTTCTTCTCAGCCTGGGGAGCTGCGTTGTTCTGCAGGAGAACTGCCATCTGCTGCTGCTTGTTGGCCAGGATATCGTTGAGCCGGAGGAGAGCGTTTTTAATATCCATGTCCATGATCGGGATCCTTCGAGGCTCTCGTCGCCAATTTGTCGTGTTCCCAGACGAATGAAAAGGCAAGTTGACTAAACTAAAGTATATGTTTATTCAAGAAAGTGTGACAACTGAATGACAGATCTTTCACACAGGTAGTGGTATTTATACAGGAAAAACTCCTAGAGTGAAGATAGCATGCTGCGATATTCTAGTAGCTTCTGATTGGTCGTGTGGTCGTGGCCTACCACATCTGGGATACTGCAATATTCCCGGCCGACTGGATGCAGGGTATCCTCGTTAAGGTCCCGAAGAAAGGAGACCTGACAGAGTGTGGTAACTGGCGAGGCATAACGTTGATCTGTACAACCCTCAAAGTACTCTGCAAGGTGATTCTGAACAGGATCCAGGAGAAAATCGACGCTACACTCCGACGGCAACAAGCTGGATTCCGATCCGGACGATCATGTGTGGACCACATCACAACACTACGAATCATACTGGAACAAATCAACGAATTCCAGGACTCTCTTCTGCTGGTGTTCGTTGATTTCGAAAAAGCATTCGACCGACTTAACCATGAAAACATCTGGGCGGCTCTAAGGCGACGAGGGGTCCCAGAGAAACTAGTCCATCTCATCGAAGCACAGTACGAGGCATTTTCGTGCAAGGTCTTGCACGACGGTGTCTTGTCCGAACCAATCCCGGTAACTGCTGGAGTGAGACAAGGATGTATTTTGTCACCGCTGCTTTTTCTCATCGTAATGGATGAGTCGATGGAGATCAACACAGAAAATCCCTCCAGTTTCATGGTAGCTGGGCAACAAATTGAGAAAGTGGAGTGCTTCCAGTATCTTGGTAGCCAGATAACGCCTGATGGTGGTACCAGAAAAGACATCGAAACCCGGATCAGAAAGGCCCGATTTGCGTTTGCGAGTCTCCGAAACATCTGGCGGTCACGTCAGATCTCTCTACGAACGATGATGATGATGATGATGATGATGATGATGATGATGATGATGATGATGATGATGATGATGATGATGATGATGATGATGATGATGATGATGATGATGATGATGATGATGATGATGATGATGATGATGATGATGATGATGATGATGATGATGATGATGATGATGATGATGATGATGATGATGATGATGATGATGATGATGATGATGATGATGATGATGATGATGATGATGATGATGATGATGATGATGATGATGATGATGATGATGATGATGATGATGATGATGATGATGATGATGATGATGATGATGATGATGATGATGATGATGATGATGATGATGATGATGATGATGATGATGATGATGATGATGATGATGATGATGATGATGATGATGATGATGATGATGATGATGATGATGATGATGATGATGATGATGATGATGATGATGATGATGATGATGATGATGATGATGATGATGATGATGATGATGATGATGATGATGATGATGATGATGATGATGATGATGATGATGATGATGATGATGATGATGATGATGATGATGATGATGATGATGATGATGATGATGATGATGATGATGATGATGATGATGATGATGATGATGATGATGATGATGATGATGATGATGATGATGATGATGATGATGATGATGATGATGATGATGATGATGATGATGATGATGATGATGATGATGATGATGATGATGATGATGATGATGAT
Source organism: Uranotaenia lowii (assembly GCF_029784155.1). Lineage (NCBI taxonomy): Eukaryota > Metazoa > Arthropoda > Insecta > Diptera > Culicidae > Uranotaenia > Uranotaenia lowii. The sequence goes on along the minus strand of NC_073693.1, from coordinate 187,575,256 downwards.
GATGATGATGATGATGATGATGATGATGATGATGATGATGATGATGATGATGATGATGATGATGATGATGATGATGATGATGATGATGATGATGATGATGATGATGATGATGATGATGATGATGATGATGATGATGATGATGATGATGATGATGATGATGATGATGATGATGATGATGATGATGATGATGATGATGATGATGATGATGATGATGATGATGATGATGATGATGATGATGATGATGATGATGATGATGATGATGATGATGATGATGATGATGATGATGATGATGATGATGATGATGATGATGATGATGATGATGATGATGATGATGATGATGATGATGATGATGATGATGATGATGATGATGATGATGATGATGATGATGATGATGATGATGATGATGATGATGATGATGATGATGATGATGATGATGATGATGATGATGATGATGATGATGATGATGATGATGATGATGATGATGATGATGATGATGATGATGATGATGATGATGATGATGATGATGATGATGATGATGATGATGATGATGATGATGATGATGATGATGATGATGATGATGATGATGATGATGATGATGATGATGATGATGATGATGATGATGATGATGATGATGATGATGATGATGATGATGATGATGATGATGATGATGATGATGATGATGATGATGATGATGATGATGATGATGATGATGATGATGATGATGATGATGATGATGATGATGATGATGATGATGATGATGATGATGATGATGATGATGATGATGATGATGATGATGATGATGATGATGATGATGATGATGATGATGATGATGATGATGATGATGATGATGATGATGATGATGATGATGATGATGATGATGATGATGATGATGATGATGATGATGATGATGATGATGATGATGATGATGATGATGATGATGATGATGATGATGATGATGATGATGATGATGATGATGATGATGATGATGATGATGATGATGATGATGATGATGATGATGATGATGATGATGATGATGATGATGATGATGATGATGATGATGATGATGATGATGATGATGATGATGATGATGATGATGATGATGATGATGATGATGATGATGATGATGATGATGATGATGATGATGATGATGATGATGATGATGATGATGATGATGATGATGATGATGATGATGATGATGATGATGATGATGATGATGATGATGATGATGATGATGATGATGATGATGATGATGATGATGATGATGATGATGATGATGATGATGATGATGATGATGATGATGATGATGATGATGATGATGATGATGATGATGATGATGATGATGATGATGATGATGATGATGATGATGATGATGATGATGATGATGATGATGATGATGATGATGATGATGATGATGATGATGATGATGATGATGATGATGATGATGATGATGATGATGATGATGATGATGATGATGATGATGATGATGATGATGATGATGATGATGATGATGATGATGATGATGATGATGATGATGATGATGATGATGATGATGATGATGATGATGATGATGATGATGATGATGATGATGATGATGATGATGATGATGATGATGATGATGATGATGATGATGATGATGATGATGATGATGATGATGATGATGATGATGATGATGATGATGATGATGATGATGATGATGATGATGATGATGATGATGATGATGATGATGATGATGATGATGATGATGATGATGATGATGATGATGATGATGATGATGATGATGATGATGATGATGATGATGATGATGATGATGATGATGATGATGATGATGATGATGATGATGATGATGATGATGATGATGATGATGATGATGATGATGATGATGATGATGATGATGATGATGATGATGATGATGATGATGATGATGATGATGATGATGATGATGATGATGATGATGATGATGATGATGATGATGATGATGATGATGATGATGATGATGATGATGATGATGATGATGATGATGATGATGATGATGATGATGATGATGATGATGATGATGATGATGATGATGATGATGATGATGATGATGATGATGATGATGATGATGATGATGATGATGATGATGATGATGATGATGATGATGATGATGATGATGATGATGATGATGATGATGATGATGATGATGATGATGATGATGATGATGATGATGATGATGATGATGATGATGATGATGATGATGATGATGATGATGATGATGATGATGATGATGATGATGATGATGATGATGATGATGATGATGATGATGATGATGATGATGATGATGATGATGATGATGATGATGATGATGATGATGATGATGATGATGATGATGATGATGATGATGATGATGATGATGATGATGATGATGATGATGATGATGATGATGATGATGATGATGATGATGATGATGATGATGATGATGATGATGATGATGATGATGATGATGATGATGATGATGATGATGATGATGATGATGATGATGATGATGATGATGATGATGATGATGATGATGATGATGATGATGATGATGATGATGATGATGATGATGATGATGATGATGATGATGATGATGATGATGATGATGATGATGATGATGATGATGATGATGATGATGATGATGATGATGATGATGATGATGATGATGATGATGATGATGATGATGATGATGATGATGATGATGATGATGATGATGATGATGATGATGATGATGATGATGATGATGATGATGATGATGATGATGATGATGATGATGATGATGATGATGATGATGATGATGATGATGATGATGATGATGATGATGATGATGATGATGATGATGATGATGATGATGATGATGATGATGATGATGATGATGATGATGATGATGATGATGATGATGATGATGATGATGATGATGATGATGATGATGATGATGATGATGATGATGATGATGATGATGATGATGATGATGATGATGATGATGATGATGATGATGATGATGATGATGATGATGATGATGATGATGATGATGATGATGATGATGATGATGATGATGATGATGATGATGATGATGATGATGATGATGATGATGATGATGATGATGATGATGATGATGATGATGATGATGATGATGATGATGATGATGATGATGATGATGATGATGATGATGATGATGATGATGATGATGATGATGATGATGATGATGATGATGATGATGATGATGATGATGATGATGATGATGATGATGATGATGATGATGATGATGATGATGATGATGATGATGATGATGATGATGATGATGATGATGATGATGATGATGATGATGATGATGATGATGATGATGATGATGATGATGATGATGATGATGATGATGATGATGATGATGATGATGATGATGATGATGATGATGATGATGATGATGATGATGATGATGATGATGATGATGATGATGATGATGATGATGATGATGATGATGATGATGATGATGATGATGATGATGATGATGATGATGATGATGATGATGATGATGATGATGATGATGATGATGATGATGATGATGATGATGATGATGATGATGATGATGATGATGATGATGATGATGATGATGATGATGATGATGATGATGATGATGATGATGATGATGATGATGATGATGATGATGATGATGATGATGATGATGATGATGATGATGATGATGATGATGATGATGATGATGATGATGATGATGATGATGATGATGATGATGATGATGATGATGATGATGATGATGATGATGATGATGATGATGATGATGATGATGATGATGATGATGATGATGATGATGATGATGATGATGATGATGATGATGATGATGATGATGATGATGATGATGATGATGATGATGATGATGATGATGATGATGATGATGATGATGATGATGATGATGATGATGATGATGATGATGATGATGATGATGATGATGATGATGATGATGATGATGATGATGATGATGATGATGATGATGATGATGATGATGATGATGATGATGATGATGATGATGATGATGATGATGATGATGATGATGATGATGATGATGATGATGATGATGATGATGATGATGATGATGATGATGATGATGATGATGATGATGATGATGATGATGATGATGATGATGATGATGATGATGATGATGATGATGATGATGATGATGATGATGATGATGATGATGATGATGATGATGATGATGATGATGATGATGATGATGATGATGATGATGATGATGATGATGATGATGATGATGATGATGATGATGATGATGATGATGATGATGATGATGATGATGATGATGATGATGATGATGATGATGATGATGATGATGATGATGATGATGATGATGATGATGATGATGATGATGATGATGATGATGATGATGATGATGATGATGATGATGATGATGATGATGATGATGATGATGATGATGATGATGATGATGATGATGATGATGATGATCATCAGTGAAAAATATAAAAAAAAATCTTTTAGTTCCTTTATTTACATTTTAAAATAATCAAGGAGATACTGGAACCAAAATTTGACCTGATGTCTAGTTTTGTAACATAATTTCATTTTTTGCGTCGAACTTACTCGTTGTTATTACAAATCTACGTTGTTTCGTGATTAGTGAAAATTTCAAATACGACCTCACCGCCCCCCTGAGCCCTTCCAACGCCCCCCAAATTTCAAAATTTAGCTCACCGCCCCCCTAGAAGCTCTCAACGCCCCCAAGGGGGCGGTAGGGACCACTTTGAAAACCACTGTCCTATACCAACACTGTTGGTTTAAAAATATTTTTCGGGCAATCACCAATTTTTTTTAAATAAATATTTATTTATTTCACTTACCAGTCTGGAGCAAAATGCAACAAAATGAAAATCAGAACTAAACCTCATAAATCTCATTTCCATATGCTGGAATATGATTGTTTTACATTATGCGTTTGTTAACATTCAAATTTCATCCATCCTAAGATTTATTTTCATGATTCAAGCTTATAGAGTATTTGTAGTATTTTTCACCCCTAAATGTATGCATCAAAATTACACTTTTTCCTTCAAAACATTCTAGATAGAAAAATGTAAAATTTAACAATTTAACAATACCAAAAATTACTGCAATTGATGTTTTATGCGTTATGACATCACAAATATATCTAAAAATAAAAATTTTCAAAGGTTTTATTTGATTTTTCATTAATAACAGAGTTTGTTGCAACTTACCCCTTTTTCTTAGAAGGGTGAAAATCGCATGTTTCTGAAAATTCAAAAATAACTGGTAAAACCAATAATTTTTCTGACAATGTCAATTTGGTGTGCCATCAACCTTAAAACTTTTGATGTACAAGAGGTATGATTATCTGTAGGCATTAAGAATTTAGATGCCATTGAAGTTGAAAAGTTTTGCATGTTGCCCCAGTTGACGGAATGATTCGAATCGAGGACGTCAAAATCTTCCAAAAGCAGTTTTAAAAAAGATACATCGAAAATACTGCTCCCCTGTGTTATTTTTTTTTGTTAAATGAGAAAACGTTAACTGACTTCATATTTACTGCTACTAAATAAATATAAAACTTCATTCAGCTTGCCAAAATTCACGTTTTAAAAATTTGAACATAAGATCATTTCATTTTATTTAAGTTCATACACAAAAATAAGCTCGAATTATCTGAATTAGCTCGAACAAATGCCGCCCCAAACTAACCACAAGCATTCAAACTCCGTGCTTTTTTTCTAGTTGAAGGAAGGAATCAACGATGAATCCCGAGAAAAGGATAAATACTTGGCATGAGGTGGAAATCTCGGTCGATGAAAACCCTCAAGTCGGGCCCGAAGAGGGTTGCCATATTCAATTGTCTTCCACAGCCAAACCGAGCAATTAGCATTCTTAACATGATACGATGGTGAAACTTATTCTTAGGATATGATATGAACTCAAAACTCACTTTTTATTTCTCGTAAATTTTCTAACTGAAGTTATCTATCATAGTACCTCTATAAAAACGCCGTCAAGTTTTAAAATCTGTTAAATTCTCATCTTGCTTCAATAATTAATTAACCGCAAGCTTCTGGTTGCACTATCTATACCAAGAACCAGCTGAAAATATCAGCTATTCCAGATGAACCTCTTCTTGTGGCAACGCTGGCCACACTCCTGCCGCTTCCTTCACTGGCCTGAGGGAGGATGTTGGATCGAAGCTGGATATCATGACGAAGTGGAACATTTGCGGTGTGGTTTGTTTGCAAAATATCTTGATAGACATGATTTTGTGTCGATTTCAATTTTCCTGTGGGTTGAATCTGGGCTAAATGTTGAACAAACTGTGGGTAGGGCAGATGGTAAAAGGCGATGATGGCGACTTAAGTGAAATCTGTTCTCGGAATCCTGCATCACCAGCTGGAAGTCAATCTGGTTTCGTCTGACTTTGATATCGACAGAACGGTTTTGGTTATTTCGGTTGCTTTCGAGTCGGTGAAAACTTTGAGCATTGTTTGAAAACTCTTTAAAAAATTTTACTACCTTTTACTAAAGAAAGCGCTCTGTCTGAGTAAAATTTCAAAATGGTAAATTCTTACATAATTATCAACCCAAACTTCCATGAAATCTCTTTGTTGTATGCAGGTTTGTTGTATTCATTTTGATCTTCTTAGACACGAACGCCACAAGGTGGTACAAAGTCATAAATAAACCAAAAAAAAGTTTTTTTGATCTGTTTTTGTATTTTTTGTTATTTTCGAAAAAGAAAATTATTTAAAAACATTTTGTAATTTCATTTGTTTTGTATTTTTTGTAATTTCCATTATTTTAATCTTTTTTGTCATTTTTGTCATTTTTGTCATTTTTGTCATTTTTGTCATTTTTGTCATTTTTGTCATTTTTGTCATTTTTGTCATTTTTGTCATTTTTGTCATTTTTGTCATATAAACTTGAACATTTTTTCTGAAAGCCTTAATCACGATTCTACTGAGGTGTTTCAAGTGTTTTTCTTCTAGATTTTTATTTAATTATTCCTTGGTTTCGCCCACATTTTCCCGGATAACGCCCGTATTGCTCGGATAACTCATGTTGGAAATTTTAAAATCAAATGCCTAGATTTTACCAAAACTTCAGCCCATACAGAACGACATTTTTGAATGCAAATAAAACAAAAGTCAATGATGAAACCGATCCGTTTGACTTCAGAAGAGTTATAGCTATTACTAAACGGTTTATACATAGGTCCATATGTATCCATCAATAACATCCTGCTATCAATACTCTGATTATGTTAAAATAATTTTTTTTCAAAACCCATAATGATTTTGCCACTGCTCACCTACTTACTTTTAAAATATTGAAATGGGGACACAAATTGGAAAATAACTTTTCGATAAGTTACTGCCAATAAAGTATTGCAAAAAAGTAATTACAGCTGATTTAAAAATTGAAATTGAAAAAAACCAACTATCTTCAATCGATGTCCTCGTGTAATTTGATCTCCTCAACACATCATTTATCATCGCAATCTTTCCAAGACAAGGTCGAGGGCATGGTTAAAGACTGTGAGAAGTACACCTTCCCAAGAAAGAAAGAATGCTAAGTACAACCATCCGGGGACACTTTTGGGCACTCTCAAACAAACACTTTTCACGATAACGGTGTGGGTGGTGCCACTGTTGACTCTACAGTGGAAAGTTTATGAATAATGCAGGATCAAAAGTTTACCTTTTTCGACACTTTGCTCGCCGAGATGTTTGCTGTGCTAAGCATTGGCCCTCCAGCAGCGTAAAATTACATCCCACGGGTCGTGAAGTCTCTCGTCAAAAAGTTGACGGGAAAGTAAATCACTCGTGTATTCAACCTTTTATTCTATTCCCCACGCTTCTTGAGACGGTGTTTCATCAGCTGATTTGTTTATCTGGCAATCAAACAACGCTTCATCATAGTCCGGGCGCGGGGGCTTCATTTCATTACGAGAAGTCAAGTGATTCGGGAAATTTTCTCAATGACAACATTTGTTGTTGTCCAACATGTTTCACGTTCATGAATGAAAATGTTTAACGTGCTACATTTGGAACGAGAGATAAAATGCATACGGAAGTTTTCAGCTCGTACAAAATTCTCTACCAGAGTCTTTCTTCATCTTGTTCGCTTATTAGCACTGAAAAATAAATTCCCAGAATTCAAGCGAAACAAATTCCAAATTTATACATTTTTTTTTACAAGAATTACACTTTTGTAAACATGTGCGAAGTACAGATGTCTGAGTAAAACAACTTACAAGGCACTGGAACAAAGATATCCTAAACATAACAGGTTTTTGATAGGAGTTCTGGCGATCTGGATGAAAAAAACTAAACAATGATTGACTTCAAGCAAAATCAACTTCCTCTATGTTATTGCAATATTTATCATGCTGTTTTCATTCTAAAAATTCAACGTTAATTGAAATCATTCAATTAAAAGCAAAAAAGCAACTTGTGTCCGCTGTAACGAAGCGGAAAAGATCATCAATTAAACTGCTTTTTGTAAAGTAAATAATTTCAACCCCCTCATCAGCCAGGTACTTTAATAGGCTGCTCTTAATTTCTCATCCAGCTGAAAGTAAAGAAATTCATGAATATTTATAGAAAGGGGTGCACAATTTCAGGAAAGGTCGGAACCAACTTCTGGCATCATTTACCTTTTGTCATTCCGGCCTTTCAGTGCTTTAATTGGAAAAAGTTTTCTCTTAATGCTTGCATTTGCTGACCTGTCTTAGCGAAATACCTACTCATTTGCTAGCAGGAAAATACAGAAGTGCTGGATCTAGCAGGACAAAATTAATTCCAACTGCTTGATTAACTCCACTCCTTGGGTCCCTGATAGATGAGTTCACTTTTTTTAAACTGTGCCATAATTGTTTCAATGTTTATTTGGTAATAAACAAAACATGAAATTAAAAAAATCATTAGATGAATTCTCGAATTGATCTCGAGAAATTATACAATACATTCATACATACATACATGGATGATAAAACTCCTTTAATCGACTTGTCCAGTGAAAGAGAGTGCATTTTTTTTTTCGTCTGCTCCCCCTAATCTGTACGGGGAAACATAAATCTCACTGCAGTCAAGAGTAAGATGGTCAACACATAGGAGTGAGCGAGAGCATTCACATCCGCTGATGAAGAGAATTCTTTTCTCCGTAAAAATCTAGAGTTTGATAGAAAAAAATTGTTTTGTGTACATTTTCGTCGATTTAGTCAGTCGGTGTCGGTTCATGAATTAGTTTATTTTCATTCAATCCTGGTGAATAGCGGAAATGGGAAAAAAACTTTTGAAATGTGGAACCTATTGGAGACTGCTGAATAGGTACAAAAATGGTGATGACACGACCGATACAAGAAAATTCAACATAAAATCTACAATCCGGATCAAATCGAACAAATTGTGTGGCCGAAAAAATCTTCTCGTCACGAAACCAACGGGAACAGATAGTTCGGGAGATATATTGTTGCTGCCTGCATTCCACGAAGAATCATCAAAAATATGTGAAGTGAACACTGAAGAACATTTCCGAACGGAAGAGAACCGGCTTTTAGAAGAAAACGGTTAATACAGCCCGGACGATTGTGAAACAAGCAAGGATGAAGACTCCACTTGCTCTGGCACTTTGATCGAATTTCTTCAGAACTGGAGTATCGAGTACAATGTCCCCCTCCGAACTGTGAAGCCACTGCTAACCAGGCTCAACTCTCAAGACTTTTCTATACCAAAAGATCCACGAAAACTTCTCTGGACGTCCAGATTTGATGCCAATATTTATGATATTCAAGGAGGAAAGTACTGATATAACGGAATTGGTAAGAAATACCTTTAAAATATAATTTATAAACTGATTTCAATTTCAGAAGTTTGTTTGCAATCATCATTCGGCAACTTGAACGAAAATCGAGCTATAGACATCAATGTCAATATCGATGGATTACCCTTATATAACAATGGAACAGAGCAAGTATGGTCGATTCTGTTTAAAGTTGCACATCATCCAGAAATTTCACTTATGGTCATAGGAATTTTCGAAGGGAAAACAAACCTGGCAATTAGAAGAGTTTTTTTTAACCTTTTTGTTGATCATCATGAACAATTTCCTCTTAGAATTTAGAATTCGAGCTTTTATTTGCGATTGTCCTGCTCGTGCGATTGTTAAAGGTTTGGTCAGGAATAATATTCAAATCAATAATCATCATTCATTTTAGACAAAAAAAAATAATGAGTCTTTGTTTACAGGTGTTGTCAACTTTAATTCACAGCATGGATGCTTGAAATGTTGTACCATCGGCGAATATTCCACTTCCATGAGTTCCAATGTTTTCCCCCAAACAGTTGCACCACAACGCACAGATGAGGATTTTCGAGCTGGATTGTAGAAAGAGCATTATCAAAAGAAACGAATAGCGGGAAATAATGAAACAGTCAAATTCATCTCACCACTTTTGGAACTGCCTTTTGATTTCATCGTGTCTGATGATTTCATCGTGTCTGATTCGTTACACCTATAGAATTTAGGGGTAATGAACAAACTGCTTAAAAAATACACGGTTGGTAATAATGTAAAAAGATAGAATTCCAACGAAAAATGAATGATGTCATCTAAGCTCAATTGTATCAGACTACCAATCGAAATACATCGTGCAGTTCGCAGCATAGAGAGTTTGTCTCACTAGAAGGCGAATGTGCCACATTTCTGCATTATGTTGGAATTAGTCTGTTGGATCAATCGTTAGATTTAGATCACTTTGAAAACTTCCTTTGCTTATTTTGTGCAGCTACATTTTGTTCAAGTGATAACTACCACGATCTGTTAGGTGTAGCTCAAACGATGTTCGAAAAATTCATATTCAATTATGACTCATTTTTTGGGTCAGTTACTAGCAATTTACATAATTTAGTACACGTCGTTGAAGAAGTTAAAAGGTTTGGATCACTTACCTCGATTTCCTCATATCCCTTTGAAAATTACTTGTTCAAAATCAAGCAAATGGTACTGGAAAGCTGCCTTTAACTTACTTACTTAACTTAATGATCCCGCGCCGATCCTCCGGTGCATAGAGCCGTGGTAAAAGACCTCCACTGTTGACGATCCGGGCAAGGTTGCCGAAATCACAGAAAAATCTGTAATTTTACAGAATTTTGAGCAAATTTTCATCACAGAATCTGTGACACAGAACACATAATTTTGAAATTTTCACAGATTTCACAGAATTTTAAAGTTTTGAATGGATTTCCGAAATTATAATTTTTTGGACAGTATAAAGTTTTGATTTCTTACTTTGAATTAGAAAAGTATGATAAGATTGGTAATGGTAATTTATTTTGCACAACTGAAATGTGAAAAGGATCCAATTTATCATGACTTTTCTATGAAATCCAAAGCAATAGCATAACAGAAATCCATCACAGAATTTTTGGGTAAAATCACAGAAAGTCAGAATTATTTTTCTCAAAAACACAGAATTTTTTTTTTTTGGCAACCTTGGTTTCTGGGTCTGCCTCTTCTTCGATGTCCTTCTGGATTCCAGTCTAGCGCCTCTCTGCAAATCTCGTATTCATCTTTTCACAGCGTGTGCCCAATCCATCTCCACTTACGTTCCCGAATCTCGATTTCTAGCGGCCTTTGATGACACCGGCGATGTAGTCCGAGATCCAGTTGCCAGGCCACCAAGCGCGGATAATATTCCGCAGGCAGCGGTTTACAAATACTTGCAGTTTTCGCGTTGTTACCGCATATGTGCACCAAGTTTCACACCAGTACAGTAATACGGATTTGACGTTTGAGTTGAAGATTCGGATTTTCGTTCGTAGAGAGAATGTTCCGGAGACTCGCAAATGCAAAACGGGCCTTTCTGATCCGAGTTTCGTTGTCTTTCCTGGTACCACCATCAGGCGTTATCTGGCTACCAAGATACTAGAAGCACTCCACTTTCTCAACTTGTTGTCCACCTACCATGAAACTGGGGGGATTTCCTATGTTGATGTCCATCGACTTGGTCTTTCCGACATTAACTTTGAGACCTGCTGCCTTGAACTTTCGGTGAGGTCGTCGAGTTTGCTCTGCATATCTGGTTGTGTTTGGCGAGCAAAACAATATCGTCAGTCAGGTCAAGGTCGTTCAGTTGCTCCATTGTTGAAGGATTCCACGGCAATCCTCGGTTCAGTGCACAGTCAATCGATCCAGTTAGAATCTCATCCATTACGATTAGAAAAAGTAGCGGTTATAGAATACATCTTGTCTCACTCCAGCAGTTACCGGGATTGGATCGCACAAGACACCGTCGTGCAAGACCTTGCACGAAAATGCCTCGTATTGTGCTTCGATGAGATGGACTAGTTTCTCTGGTACTCCTCTTCGTCTTAGAACCGCCCTGATTAGGGGATGAATAACACGAGAGTGTTAAAATCCCAGAAAAAACAAAAAACAAATAGAATCGCCCAGATGTTTTCATGGTTAAGTCGGTCAAATGCTTTTTCGAAATCAACAAACACCAGCAGAAGAGAGTCCTGGAATTCGTTGATTTGTTCCAGTATTATTCGTAGCGTTGTGATGTGGTCCACACATGATCGTCCAGATCGGAATCCAGCTTGTTGCCGTCGGAGTGTAGCGTCGATTTTCTCCTGGATTCTGTTCAGGATCACTTTGCAGAGTACTTTGAGGGTTGTACAGATCAACGTTATGCCTTTAAGTCAAATTATAAATCGATTGTCAGAGAAAAATTCTTTAAAATTTTTTTCAAAAATTCTCAAGAGCAATATCCGATACAATATCCGATACTTGGCAAAATCTGTATTCTACGAACGAGTCAAATTAGCAACCAATTTTGAATAAATTACGCAACAAGTTTGAGGATCAATGGTTTTCACGGATGATCAGTACATATTCGCTTTTTCGAAACTCCAATGTGTTCTAAAATAATAAGGACATCCAAATCATATAGGTAATATATCGAGGTTTGAAGCAGAAAAACTTTATTATTATGAATTAGTATTTTGTATGTTAGTATCAGTTACCGTTGATAAGAGAACCACATTTCCACCTCTGTTGCATACTCTACCCAAATGTTCTCAACGATTGAAATTTTCTTATCAATGATATTAAAATAAAAATAACTAAAAGCATACTTTCCATTCCGTTGATCGCTGTTTCGCATTTCTAAGACATCGATGCAGAAATTTAATACATTCATTAAATGTAAAATTCTTATAGGAAAAAAGCACCACTTGGAAAAACAATTGTATTATGCTATCATATTTCTGGAACGCTATTTTATTTAAAAGAAGTCCTCCTCGTTGATCTCTTCGAATTCCTGTCCACGAACAGTTGACGAGAAAACTACGTTTGAAGAAAAGATCTACTAATAATTTACGCTGGCATTGATGCTTTAAGTTGTCTGGACCATAAATGATAAAATATTCTCACAATATTTGAATATTTTCAGCTGGCGAAATAAGAATTAAGGGGGGGGGGGGGGTGGGAAAGGGTCTAACACTTTCAAAAAACCGATTTTTTTATTTTCTTATTGTAAAACATTTCAAGAATGTTGCGTCAAATTTTCAAGTCAATCGAAGCAAAACTGTAGAAATTATAGGCCTTTATCTCTTCTTATCTAATACTGCAAGAGAGAGAGAGAGAGCAGAAACTTCAAACGCGTTTTTCTCGAAAGCACATTTTTAAAGTCCGTGGACATCGTCATTTGAAAACTACTTCACCGATTCTTTTCAAATTTGGAACATATTTTCTACATATTAAATACCAGACCCCAACGTTTTTCTTTTTTTTTTTACTCTGGGGAGATTTTACAGATAAAAATTTCGGCGGATTTTTTCGTGAAAAATCGTAGTTTTTACTTCAAACAGCCACAAAAATTTCATAAATTTTTTTTTAAGTTAAATAAAAACGTAAGGGTCCAGAAAAACATCTATTAAAAATATATTTCTCTGATTTTTTTACTTCAGATGATTCTGTGCTGAGATACAGTGTCCACCGCAAATCCTGTTTTCTAAAAGGCATCCTCGAAAGTGCTCCGTCACCTGCTCATTTTTCAATATTTTTCTACGAAAAAATTACTAAATGTTCTTTTAACAATGCTTTGTATAATGCAAAAAATTTGAATACATTTGTTTGAACGATAGCTCTAAAAAAAATCGTGAAAATGGTGTTTTTTTTACCCGTTAGACCCTACCCCCCCTTAAATAACACTAAATTTTGATATCATTATAACTCAAAATTATATTTCTAACGATTCTAACTACATTTATGATATTTTATCGAATTCATGACAATGAAGGTTGGCGAAAATTTCCACTCTACTCCATTTCCACTCCACTCGGTAGCGTGAAGGATTTTTGATAAGTTAATGTTAACTGAACTGAATTATTAAACGTTTGAATTTGATTTTGGTCTACTAATCAGCTGACGAAAAAGGTATCAAGTTGGAAGCTACGGAATTTCACGACGATCCGGCAGGTGCAATGATTTCACGGTTTGGCCAGAAAACCGTTTGTAGATCAACTCAAGCATATTCCAAAGTGAGTATTATTTATTGTTCTAATACGATCTTGATGTTGGTAGTGCATAATTACCTTCCCATTTCATTCATTGTTACTGGGAAAACTTAGTAGCTTTTCCCTGCTCAAATAATAAATAAAGTATTTTTGTCATCCAGTTGTGACTTGTTTACTTCAAGGTTTTCTATTTTACTCTCTTGTTGTTTACTAGACTTCCCATAATTTGGACCAGGAAGTAATCGCAGTGGCAAAACCTGCTTTGTAAGATAAATAAAAATATTTTTAATATAAAATATTATTATTTTTCGAAAGAAACTATTGGTGGTACTAGATTTATGTAAAAAAAAAGAGAAAGAAAATTAATCAACGAATAAAATTTCAAATAAAATTAAAAATTACTTGGAAATAAAAGAAAATTCTATGGCATCTCTACAAAATGTTACAGATTTGAGGGATTTGAAATTTTGAATCAAAGTTTTTCAGATATTTTATCAAAAAACATTTTTTGATTCAAAGGGAAATATTTCTTGGAAGCAAAGGAAAATGTATTTGGACCTAAGTAATTTTATATTGTTAAAAAAAACCTTTGTTTTTGCGGCACTTTCCTTTGAAACTAATTTTTATTGATCTGCGTGCTAAAGTAAATAGAGTGCAAAACAACCGTGAGAAGGCACAAATGCACCTGTTAGAAACTGTTATGACTATGAGAAAAGCAATTGATTTAACCCTTTAATGCATAATGTTGTTTTAAAACAACAGTGTGAAAAGTTAACTTGTATGCGTACCTTCTCAAATAACTTACATATGATTGGAAAACCAGTTTTAACAACATCCTGAGCTGATTTCCTGTAATCTTTAGCACAACTTTAGTGAAGGAATGTTCCGTGAATATCAATGCGTTTTCGAAATAAATTTGATTTAATTAGTGTTGTTTCAAAACAACACTATGCACTAATGGGTTAATATTAGTACCTTTTGCACAATTCTTTTGGCATAGTTCTGATGTTCTCAAACTTGAGATATCTGAATCTCGTTTTTGTCTTACCGTAATCCGGGGTAAAATTAATCACTTTTCAATATGTTTCGATTATTATTTTTTCTGTTAAGGTGAATGTGGCATGTTTCATATTTTTAAAACCAGTACTGGACTCCTATGAACGTAAAACATGACTTCAGAAATTTATTAGACTACTAGCAGACCCGGTAAACTTCGTCTTACCATGTTCAATTTGGCGTCCATTTTCTATTTTTCCTAGTTTTCTTTACATTTCCCTTCTTTCCCTTTACTCGAGTCGTCCCGCTCAATTCTATCAAAATTAAATCAAAGAATTTAAACTCAAAGGGTCTTTTGAAATTCAATTTTTTTAACTTGTTCCATAAATAACTGTATGTTGATAATATGTTTCATTTGCTGTATTCCATTCAGTAGATTTATTCCGATTTGTTATATTGTTTTTGAAATCGGGACAATTTTTTGGAGTATTTGCCGAATATTGTGCCTAACGCAGCGCTTTCAGCTCCTAATTAGCTTTGAATGGTGCATTTTTTAGAGCTGAAGAAATGAAACACATAAGAAAAGATTTTTTACTAACCATTTTCAAACAGCTTTTTATTCACCATCCTCATGCTTCGAAGCAGTTTGAATTAAAATCCATATTTTCACCAAAATCATTTCCAAAAAGTATCGCCTGATACTTTAGTTAAAGACTTTACACATTACAACTTAAAATGTTCCCAAACATTTAATGCACTTGTCATGGCATTAAATCTGACGATTTTGTACACTGCATATTACTTTTTTTTATTCAAGCAAAAAATGCAAAATAATTCATTTGAACTTTAACCCAATGAATCACAGAAACGATTGGTTTTGAAAAGAGGAAAACATATGTTTAGATATTATTCACCCATTTTTTTAAAGATTCTTATGAAGCATTGGGATGTTCTGATTTCAAAATTTTCTGAACATTGTTGGTGGTGATCTGTGATTTCATTTAGGATTATGTAATATTTTTAAGATTTAATAACATTTAATTGAAAAGCAGATTTTTTTTTAAATTTAATAGATCGAAATGAAATGATCTGTTCAGGCTTCGATGGTTTTCGTGAGTTCATTTCAAAAATGAAACACCGGGGCAAATGCAAACGAACATCACCACAGTTCAACTTACATATTTTCTGAGAAAAATAATATTTTGAAAAAAAAAAATTAGTTATGACGAAAAGAAATATCGAAGTATACATTTGTCCCATTTATAGAGGCAAGTGAAAACACATAGGTCTTAATAAAAATGAATTCAATACTTGTTCTTGTTTGTCTGTTTTATCTACTTTCATTGATATATCCTAAGTTTTTCTCCGGAATAAATTAATGCTTGGTACTTCAATTTCACTGAATGCTGTTCAACCAAAAGACCTTGATTTACAAAGACCTTTATAATAATTTTGAATATCCGCTTCAGATTCAACACCCGGGATATCCTGTTTGGCCATTCTGGAGATAAAATTCTTGAATTGTAGATGTTTCATTGCTAAATGGCGTCTAGTTTACTTTCTTTATTGAAAATTCTTCCGGAAAATGCATATACTCACTTTTTGTTACTGAAAAGAACATGATTTTATTGATCACTTCAACTTACGTTTGCAAAAAATCAAACATTTTAGTCGGCCTTTAAAAACTTCAATCCTATCTAAACTATTTCAAAGAACAGACTCTCGTTCAGTTAATGTGTCCAGCGTTCTAGGCGTAGTGGATTATACGAAATTGAATGTAAAGCTTCCCAATTTCTTATTTTCAAACGTTCTCAAAGTGTCATTATTTCATATTTAGCATTATCAAATTCATATTTTTTGGACAACTATTTACTATTAAAATTAACACGAATTAAAAATGGTTTTAATATTTGGATTAGTTTATATTGTTTTGATCCGATCGATAAAATATCAATCCGTGTCACATCTAGGCGTTATATATTACCATGTGCTGTGTACAAATATTAAAAAAAAAAAAACACACATCTAGGTTGCATATCGCCCCCACGTGCATAAGAACTATAGTTACTTGGTTGAGAAATAGGCGCCTAATTTTTTAAATTTTTCCAGCGATCAATGAACAGAATGCTTTGGTTACTATTATCTTGCAACGACGTTTGCTAGCGACGCCTCGCCCATGGAGACGAAAAACAAACCCCTCGAAGAAAAGAAAATCTCTAAAAATGGATGCCTGACTTTTCAATTCCAGATTTTGGCAAAACAAATATTATATGTTTTATTCGATCAGCAAAATGTCAACCTGAGTCACATCTAGGCGTCATTCATTACCATGTGCTATAGAAGTGAGGTAGGAATCAAGAACAAAAAAAATCACATCAAGGCATCATGTCGCCACCACTTGCATTGAAAATATGCTTGGTTGAGAAATACGCGCCAAAATATTCACAATGATCAGTATGCTATGCCATGGTTCTTCTAAGGACGTCAGGTCGCGACGCCTCGACCTTGGAGACGAAAAACAAACCGCCCGAAGAAAAAAAAAATGTCGAAAAAATGGAAGCCATGACTTTCATTTCATTCAAAAAACTACAAATTTAATAATTACGGACAATTGATACGTGTTAGCCGATCAATAATTAAACAAAAGTAGTTAAGAATAAGTTGTTTGAAATTGTATCTCAACTGTCGGATAATTGATAGGAGCTTTTCTCAGAGTGTTTAGTTTATGATGATGATTGAGAACGAATGATGATGACAGTAAACAATATTAAAATCAGTTGAGTAGAATTCACAAAGTCAACAGGAAGTACGATAGCATTGAATTGTCCACGCGATAGAGTTCATTGGAATCTGAAATAGAAAAGAAATAATATTATTGTAAGTAAAATTAAATTAAAACAATGATATTTACCTAAATTGTACTTACCTGATTGTAGCACGAGCGAGTGTGTTGGATATAGTTGTTGGAAGGAGAATTAGGAAAATTGAGGTTACGAAATTTGTAAGTCGGATAAAATAACTGAATTTCTATGTTGCTAATGAAATATTAACAGCTTTTAGCTAAAGATACACTACAAGTTGACGGTGTTCTACGCTCAAAAGACGTATCACAATTCTCCCTCAACAAACTAAAAGAAATTTCTTGAAAATGGATGGAAAGCCAATGGACATCGTGTTCCCGGACGGTAAGATCGGAAATTGCTCGGCTTGTAATGCACCGGACAACGAAGAAATGGTCCAATGTGATCACTGTGACACTTGGTGGCACTTTGCCTGCGTAGGTGTTGGAGAAAGCATCAGTGAACGTAGTTTCACGTGCCCGGCGTGTCAAAAAGCTACGGTTATGGATTCGAGACCCGAGCTTGCTACTCCTAGGGGAGAGACGATCGTACCAACGAGAGCTTTGACCCTCAATTCGATAACGTCATCGAAAACCAGAGCTCGGTTAACCCTTCAACGACTCGAGGCGGAAAAAACGCTGCGTGAAAAGCAGCTTGATTTCGAACGTCGAGATGATGCAAGGCGACGCGAGCAGGAACGTCTGGAAAAAGAGGCACAATTTGAACGACGGCAACTTCAATTGGAGGAAGAATTTATGAAAAAGAAGCTGCAAGCCCTGGAGGACGAGGAAGACGCCGTAAGTGAAACAAGGAGTAGAAAATCCGCTCAGAGTGGGATTAATAAGGTAGAAGAGTGGCGCAAGGGACTACCTCCGTTGGGTTTCCAATCCACTTTGCGAGAGCCAAGAAGTCAGGGGCTAGCTAATAAAGCCGAACCGATAGGTAGATCATCACACACAGCAAACAATAGGGTGTCTGAGTTGTCAAAGTTTTTCCAAAGTAAAGTTCCTATAGACACCAATAGCAGGTCCCATCAAATGGAAATAACCAGATCAGGTCGGAAGATCGGTCCTTCAAAATTGAACAAAGACGAAAGCCAAATTGTAGAGCAACTTAAAAACCTTTCCTTTGTTCCGCCATATGAGCGAGATTTCAACTTTACATCGGAGTTGTCTCCCAATCGCGCGGATAGTTTTTCCGGTTTGTCTAAAGTAGCATGGGCGAATGCCAGCACTTCAGCGGCTGTGTATGACGGCAACCCGCAATATGGATCAAGTGGTGGTGCACCTGCCGCCTGTGTTGACGAAGGTGGAAGCGTTAATTGTGCGAATGGACAGATTAGTTTTGAAGTGTGTCCTACAAAGAAGCAGTTATTATCTCGACAAATATTGACGAAAGATTTGCCGATTTTTAGCGGGAATCCCGAAGATTGGCCGCTTTTCATTCGTACTTTCCGTATGACTTCAGAAGCCTGTGGATTCGACGATACAGAAAACCTTATGAGACTCCAAAGATGTCTAAAAGGTTCCGCCTATGAAGCAGTATGCAGTCGACTCATGATGCCAGAAGCAGTACCCTCGATCATCAGTACACTAGAGACTCTTTATGGAAAACCAGAGATTTTGATCTATAGGTTGCTACAGAAAGCTAAGCAAGTGCCTGCCCCAAGAGCCGATAAACTGGAAACATTAGTCAGCTTCGGGTTAGCTGTTCAAAATCTATGCTGTCACCTGGCACTAGCGGATCAACATCTGAACAACCCAACGCTACTGTTTGAATTGGTTGAGAAGCTGCCACCGAATTTTCAAATGGAATGGGGCATGTATATCGAAAAAGTAGGGACAGCCGATTTGCCGACTTTCTGTACGTATTTGGGCGGCATCATTAAAGGTATTTCCAATGTGTCGGTAAACTGTGACAATATGAGCTCTAAACCCATTCAGAGAACCGGACGAAAGGATAAAATGAGGGAGAAGAATTTCTTCGGTGCACATGCTGAGGTTGAATCAGATTCAGATATTGAAGAAGTCGTTGATATGAGGACATCCGCTGGTGCTATTATGTCCCACGTCTCGAATAATCGTATCGCTGACCACCAAATGAAGATTAAGGCTGAACGCTTAAGGAGAAACGTTATTCCAGTTTGCTTTATCTGTCGAGACCCTGAACATCGAGTTAAAAATTGCCCGAAATTCGTGGAACTGAACGTCGCTGATAGGTGGAGGCAGGTACGGGAGCTTAATATGTGCAGTAGCTGTCTGAATTGCCACGGAAGGAGGCCGTGTAAGGCCGCGAAGCAGTGTGGGGTTGATGAGTGTAAACATAAACACCATCCCTTACTGCATGAGAAACCGGATGACGAAACGGAACCCAAAGCAACTGGGGCAGTTGCAAACCATCATCACGCGGAACATACGACGTTGTTCAGAATCATACCGGTAACGCTGTTCGGAAATGGACGATCTGTAGAGGTGTTTGCATTTTTGGATGAAGGATCTTCGTTGACGCTGGTAGAAGAGGAAGTCGTTAAGCAGCTAGAGGTAGAAGGAGAAAAAGCACCGCTATGTCTACAATGGACCGCAAATATACGACGGAACGAAAAGAATTCTAAACGAGTCTCGTTAGATATATGTGGCAACTCTAATCCAGGACAACATTACAAGTTGAAGGAGGTTAGGACAGTTAAGTGCCTAAACCTGCCCAAGCAGACCATCCGGGGACAGGAATTGATTCAGAAGTACCCACACCTTCAAGGATTACCGATTCAGAGTTACAAAAACGCCATACCGAAGATTCTGATCGGTAATGATAATCTGTACGTAGCAGCAACGCAAAAAATTCGAGAAGGAGCAATAGGTGACCCGATTGCAGCAAAATGTCGCCTGGGTTGGACGGTTTATGGAGCATCGGAATTTGGATCGTCTGGAGCTGGATTTTTCCATATGTGCGAATGTGAGCAGCAGAGTAAATCCTTACACGAGTTGGTGGAACAATATTTTAGGATTGATTCCCTAGGAATAACCACAACAAAAAATCTGGAATCCAGAGAAAATCAACGAGCGAACCAGATCATGCAGCAAACGACGAGAAGAATTGCCGATAGGTTTGAAACCGGATTGATTTTTAAATACGACCATTTTGAATTTCCGGACAGCAGGGTGATGGCCGAACGCAGACTGCAGTGTCTAGAAAGACGAATGGCCAGCGATCCAGTTATCTCGGAGAGTGTTCGGCGACAAATGAAAGAGTACGTTGACAAGAACTACATACACGAAGCATCGAACGAAGAGTTACAAAGAGCAGACCCTAGGAAAACCTGGTATTTACCCTTGGGTATAGTAATCAACCCAAAGAAGCCGTCCAAAATTCGTATATTTTGCGATGCCGCTGCTAAGGTGGACGGTATCTCATTGAACTCGGTGTTGATGAAAGGACCTGACCTTCTGAGCTCCTTGCCTCGAATTCTCTTTGGATTTCGTGAACGAGCGGTGGCCATATGTGCCGACATCAAGGAGATGTTCCATCAAGTAAGGATACGACAAGAGGATCGCGACTGCCAGAGGTTGTTGTGGCGGGAGAATGCGCGGGATCAGCCGAAAGTTTATATAATGGATGTTGCCACATTTGGATCCACGTGCTCGCCCTGCTCGGCCCAATATGTTATGAGCCTCAACGCAAGTGAACATGAACGAGAATTTCCTGGTGCGGCAGAGGCGATCAGGACACGCCACTACATGGACGATTGGTTGGACAGCGCTGATACGGTGGAACTGGCAGTTAAACTGGCGCTGGAGGTAAAAATAGTGCACTCAAAGGGAGGGTTCCAACTACACAATTGGCTGTCAAATTCCCCGGAGTTTCTCAAACGGGTCGGGGCGTCCGACGGGAAGGAAGAAAAAATGCTGAGTCTAGACTGCAATTCTATGGAACGTGTCTTGGGGATGTACTGGAAACCCAAACCGGATGTCTTCACTTACCGTACCTCGATGCAATTAGAGCCATTACGACCAACGAAACGGGAAGTGCTACGAGCTGTTATGTCATTGTTTGATCCTTTAGGATTGTTATCATTCTTCGTAGTGCATGGAAAAATTATAATCCAAGATATTTGGCGGGCAAAAACTGATTGGGACGAAAAAATTCCTAAGGAAATCAACGAAAAATGGCAGTTGTGGGCCAATTACTTTGCGAGACTGGGCGATGTACGCATTAACAGGAGCTATTTTCCGAATTGCACTACAGATCAGTTGGAGGAAGTTCAGCTGCATATTTTTTGCGATGCTAGCGATAGCGCTTACGCATGCGTCGCCTACATACGCGTCAAAATCGGAGGAAGAATTCGATGCTCACTCGTCGCAGGTAAAGCTAAAGTGGCTCCTTTGAAAGTTTTATCCATCCCACGTTTAGAGTTGCAAGCAGCTGTTATTGGAGCGCGTATGCAAAACTCGATTATAGAATCACATCGATTGATCATCAGCAAAACTACTTTCTGGAGTGACTCAAAAACGGTGCTCGCATGGCTCAACTCAGATCAGCGCAGGTACACAAAATTTGTAGGTGTCCGGGTCGGCGAAATACTTACTACAACACGTGCGGAGGATTGGAGATGGGTACCGTCCAAGCTGAACGTAGCCGATGACGCAACGAAGTGGGGTAAACATCCAAATTTCTCCCCTGAAAGTCGCTGGTTCAGAGGACCGGAATTTCTCTTGGAAAACGAAGATGCGTGGCCGGCGGATACTGTGTCGGAAGTGGATACTTCTGAAGAATTGCAGAAATGTTTCGCACACATGGAAGAAAAAGGATCGCGAATGGTTCAATGGGATTGTTTCTCTAAGTGGATGCGGCTTTGGCGTGCAATAGGACAAGTTTATCGTTATTACAATCATCTACGCGTCAAGAAAACGGGAGAGGTACCGAGTGGTCCGCTAACACAAGACGAGCTTATCAAAGCGGAAATGACTATATTTCGATGGATTCAGCAGGAGGAGTATCCGAGGGAACTTAAAGAGCTTGAGGCAGCGCATTTAGCGAAAACTGGAAGAGTCCAACTGTCAACTAGTAGCCAATTGTTCAGATTATCACCGTGTCTGGATGCCCATGGAGTAATTCGTTTGGAAAGTCGCATTGTAGCTGCATCGTACGCGTCTTTCGATGTAAGGTATCCCATAATACTTCCGTCCAACCATGTTGGAACAAGACTTCTCGTCGATTGGTACCACAGACGGTTTTTACACGGCAACGCAGAAACGGTTGTTAACGAGATTAGACAAAGATTTCATATTTCGAATCTGAGGTCAGTAGTGAAAAAGGTGGCGAAAACATGTTCTCACTGTCAGGTGAAAAAGGCGAGGCCGGTTATTCCGAGGATGGCACCATTGCCCGAAGCGAGACTAAAAGCGTATTCCAGACCTTTCTCTTTTACGGGGATAGATTACTGTGGACCATTTTATATTAAAATTGGACGGGCTCTCGTGAAGAGGTGGATCGCACTATTTACCTGTATGACGATACGGGCAGTACACCTAGAAGTCGTTCATTCTCTTAATACAGAATCATGCAAGATGGCAATAAGACGGTTTATAGTACAGAAAGGATCACCAAGAGAAATTTATAGCGATAATGGGACTAATTTTTTGGGCGCTAGCAACGAGCTGTCACGAGAAATAGACACCGGGAACTTGGCAGAATGTTTCACAAACACGGACACCAGATGGATCTTCAATCCTCCCTTAGCGCCACACATGGGCGGAGTATGGGAGAGAATGGTGCGCTCTGTCAAAGCAGCACTCAGCGCCATGCAGATGACAAAGAATCCTGACGAAGAAACGTTTAGGACGATTGTCAGAGAAGCCGAAGGAATAGTGAACTCGCGTCCTCTTACATTTATTCCGGTAGACCACGAACTCCAGGAAGCTCTGACGCCAAATCACTTCTTGATGTTAAGCTCAAATGGTGTTACTCAGACGCCGAAAAGGTTAATTGACGACAGATCTTCGCATCGTAATAACTGGAACCTTCTTAACCACGCCGTGGACCAGTTTTGGAAACGATGGATCCGGGAATACTTGCCAACGCTTACGAGAAGGACGAAGTGGTTCCAGGATTCTAAGGAAATTGCACCGGGGGATCTTGTGATTGTTGTAAATGAAGCAGAACGTAAGGGATGGATCCGAGGAAAAGTAGTGAGCATAACAACGGCAGCAGATGGCAGGAAGAGAAGAGCAGTAGTACAAACTACTTCAGGATTGATTCGGCGAGCTGTGGCTAAACTTGCACGGTTGGATATAGAAGGTAAAACTGGTTTCGTAGAACCCCTTACCAGTGTTACGGGTCGGGGAATGTTAGCCGATCAATAATTAAACAAAAGTAGTTAAGAATAAGTTGTTTGAAATTGTATCTCAACTGTCGGATAATTGATAGGAGCTTTTCTCAGAGTGTTTAGTTTATGATGATGATTGAGAACGAATGATGATGACAGTAAACAATATTAAAATCAGTTGAGTAGAATTCACAAAGTCAACAGGAAGTACGATAGCATTGAATTGTCCACGCGATAGAGTTCATTGGAATCTGAAATAGAAAAGAAATAATATTATTGTAAGTAAAATTAAATTAAAACAATGATATTTACCTAAATTGTACTTACCTGATTGTAGCACGAGCGAGTGTGTTGGATATAGTTGTTGGAAGGAGAATTAGGAAAATTGAGGTTACGAAATTTGTAAGTCGGATAAAATAACTGAATTTCTATGTTGCTAATGAAATATTAACAGCTTTTAGCTAAAGATACACTACAAGTTGACGGTGTTCTACGCTCAAAAGACGTATCACAATTCTCCCTCAACAATACGACTTTGTGTTGTTTTTATTCGATATAAACCGATTCGCATGGCTACAGAATATTCTAAAAATAATTTCATTCGAATCGTTTGGGTCGTTTCGGAGGAGTAGTACTACAAACACCGTTACAAGAGAATTTTATATAATAGATTTTAAATTTGATTTAAAAATCGATTTCGATGATTTGGGGTAATATTGATCAGTCTCAATTTGGACGGTTTTAACGAGTTTTCTGGATCATAAAGGATACAAAACACCTTCATAATATTTACAAATGCTAGTTTATCAATTTTACTTGTTTTTTATCGTTTTTTAAACATTTATAATCGAAAAAAGAACAATTATGCTACATACATTTAGGGGCAAAAATTAAATCAATTGCTAAATAGTTTTAGCTTCAAAATACAAATGAAATTTCACCTTCATACATTCCCCTAGGCCATAGGTCGGCAACCTGCGGCTCGCGAGCTGCATGCGGCTCTTTGGATGTATAACTGCGGCTCTTTAGCTCAATGAAAAACAATTGAAAATCCTCGAAATTTTCTAGAGTAAACGGATGCAACATGAGTTTTCCTTCAGTTCAGATAATATTTCCCAGGATTCAAAAAGAAAACAAAAAAAACTACTTAACAGCATCTTGTCAGTTTGCAATCAAGTTGGGATTTAGAAATCAATTAACGTTCATCATAAAAGTCTAATAACGATGGGTCTCGTATACCGACCATTGAATTAGCTCCTGCACCGCTCGTTAAAGCAGTTCCACATCATCCTGCTCTATCGGCCTCACTTGAAGTAACTAAGTTGAACGCTCGTGTTGTAAATTTACCAGCTTTTTACCTCGACTATAAGAACGCCAACTTCGAGGACATTTCTCGCATCTTGGCCACCATCGACTGGGCATCGGAGCTCGATTTATCGGATCCTAACTCTGCTGCAGAAACCTTCTCGCATATCCTGAACTATGTAATTGATCGTCATGTGCCTAAACGTACTATCAGAGAAAATCTACGAACTCCCTGGGTTACGACTGAATTGCGACGACTGAAAACGGAAAAAAGATGTGCGCTTCGAAATTATAACGAACAAAAATCTCCTTACACCAAGTATATATATCGGAAGCTTAATTCGGCTTATAAAAAAGCCAGCAAACGTTGTTACCAGAACTACCTTCGCCGAGTACAACGTAACCTCAAATCCTGCCCAAAATCATTTTGGAAACACGTGAATAGTCAGAGGAAAGAACCTGGTATTCCTACTCACATGTTTCTGGATAACATTACGGCGAAGTCTGATCGTGAAATTTGCGATCTTTTTGCCCAAAAATTTTCAAATATCTTCACAACAGCTTCCACATCCCCAGAGCATTTGGCTAGTGCTATCAGGAACATTTCGCCACTGGGCTTTTCATTGAACGGTATTGAAATCGGGGATGCAATCATCTCAAAGGCAGCGTCGAAGCTCAAGAATTCCTTTTCTACGGGTCCGGACGGGATACCAGCTTCGTTTATAAAAAGTTTCATGCCTGTTTTGTTGACTCCTATTCGTCTTATTTTTCAAGCTTCGCTTGACAGAGCTACCTTTCCGCTACTGTGGAAAGAAGTTTATATGTTCCCGGTCCACAAAAAAGGTGATAGACGAGATGTCAACAACTACCGTGGAATCTCAGCCTTATGTTCGATAGCCAAATTATTCGAATTAGTGGTCCTGGATCCCATCTCCTCGTTTTGTAAGAATTACATTTCTAATGACCAGCACGGATTCATGCCTAAACGCTCTACGACAAGCAACTTGTTGACGTTCACTTCTTTTGTGCATGAAAGCTTTGCTGCAAAATCTCAAACTGATGCCATATACACCGATCTGTCAGCTGCATTCGACAAAGTGAACCACGAAATTGCCATAGGAAAACTTGGACGCTTGGGGTTCGGTGTTACTTTACTTGGCTGGATTCGCAGTTATTTGACTGGGCGCAAACTGACTGTTCGGACTGGTGATACCTTTTCCAAGCAGTTTTCTGCCTCCTCCGGTGTGCCACAAGGAAGCCATTTAGGACTGATTATTTTCCTTATGTATTTTAACGACGTGCTTTCACTCCTTGACAGCCCAATACTTTGCTATGCTGATGACCTCAAACTGTTTTACAACGTAAACGACTACGACGATATTAATTTTCTGCAAAATCAGTTCAACCTCTTCGCTAATTGGTGCGACATCAATTGCTTGCCATTGAATCGTAACAAATGCGCAGTTATCAGTTTTTCTCGTAAGCGGCAGCCTTTGATTGCGGAATACTACCTTGGAGAACAGCCCATCGCACGCGTGGACCATATTAACGATCTGGGCGTCATCCTCGATAAGCGACTGGAATTCAAGACACCTACAAACTACGTAGTCAACAAAGCATCCAGAAGTCTGGGTTTCATTTTTAGAGTAGCGAAGGACTTCAAGGACGTATATTGCCTGAAAAGCCTATATTGCAGCATTGTTCGTTCCATTCTTGAATACGCATCTGTCGTCTGGTGCCCCTACTACCAGAACGGCGCTGAACGTCTCGAGGCTATCCAGCGGCGCTTTTTACGATTCGCCCTTAGGCATCTAAACTGGCAAGACCCTTTCCGCTTACCAAGCTACGAAAATCGATGCCGCCTTATAGACATTGACACTCTTCAAGCCCGTAGACATGCAACCCGTGCATCTTTCGTTGCTGATATCTTAACATCGCGAATCGACTGTCCCACTTTACTGGAAGCTATTCCACTAAGTGTGCGACCCCGTGGTCTCAGAAATCAGGATCTTCAATTGTATGTTCCCATTCGAATGAACAATTATGGAGCAAACAGCGCCCTCATCGGTGCAATGAAGTCGTTCAACCGCTTTTCCGAGCATTTTGACTTCGACGTTTCGAGGGATGTTTTCCGAAGAAAAGTTCTAAGTGCGCTGAGGAGCCCGTAGCTAGACCTAAGTGTTTTGTTTTAATTTAATTTTAATTTTAAGTCTTCATTTGGATCTATATGTGATCTGTTGATCAGAATAAATAAATAAATAAATAAATAAATAAATAAATAAATAAATAAATAAATAAATAAATAAATAAATAAATAAATAGCATTTGGAAGCCTGGAGAAATTTTTCTTCGGTGGATTGGGAGGTTTTCCGTTGATAAAGTCCTCACTGTTGAGATTATGAAATTGAGTTTGTTTTTCTTGAATTGAATATTTTAAAAATAAATTTGCTTTACCACCATTCTGATCAAATACGAACATCAGCTGATGAATTCTTTCTTAAATTTTTTTGTTTTTAAATTTTTCAAAAATTGAATTCCCTCTCTCAATGTTTCTTTTCAAATCCATGAAAGCATTTCACAAATTTTCAAAAATTCAAGTTCTTCGTTTTAATTTTGAACATGAGTTCAAGTGAACAAAATTTTCAAGATTGTTGAAAAAATCTTATTTTAGAATTTCATATGTAATATGAAATTTTTTATGTATTTATTCGAAGGAACAACTTTATTTGGTAAAGAAGCATTTTCTTCCATCAACTTTAACTTATCTTCTTACAACTTTTAAATCCGTTTGTTTTATTATAAACCTAATTCTTTTATCGTGTTTCTGCAATTATTTTTAAAACGTCATGACTGTTTTTAGAGTTGATTGTGAATTCTGAGTGTTTATCAGAACTTTAGTTTTGGTTTTGTTCTATAAAGTTCTGATCAAAACAACATCAAAAATTTAAATTTGAATTTAAAAGTTGAGTTTCTACATCATCGGATGAATCTATTCTTGACAATTCCAAAAATCCAAAATACACTGAAATACAGCAAATCTGTCAAGTTAAAAAAAAATTTTTTTTTGACTGTTTGCAATATTTGAAATTGTTTTGTTTTGAAATATTGAAATATTAAAATAAATTATTTAAACAATGAATCTTATATCATTATAATCGGTTAACATTTTCGGCCAAATTTAAAAATATGAATGTGTGATTAGAATTCATAGAACATGATATATTTGAGACTCAGAGGTTTAGACATTATTTTTTAAGATTGCATTAGTTTGAATAAGAAAGCACTTGAGAGAGTTACGATTTTGAGCAGAATTGAGAATTTAAATTTTAACTAGCTGACCCGGTAAACTTCGTTAAACCCGTTACTTAATAAATCGTTGGAAAATGTTTACAGTTCTTTAACTTCTTCGTGCTCGTGAATCAGTTTTCATGAAAATCGTCTTCAAGTTGTTCGAGTTTTGTCCCGTTTCTAGTTGATTTTGTATACGAGCATCCCTTCGATAAAAAGTGAGATTGTTGAAACTATTATACAAACCATCTCTGACCCGAAAAACCCTCGGATACCAAATTCCACTTTATTCCGACCGACCATTCATACGTGATGGTGTTACAAAGAAAACGCCTCCATTTTTATACATATGATTTTCGTTATAGAAAAATAAAATTTTCAAACTTTTTTTTCATTTTACCAGAAATCAAAATGAGAGCTAGAAAGCTGAATCGGAATGCTTGTAGTAAAAAAAATAAAAAGAAATTTCATAACCGTATTATCAGACCACATCTCGCTACCGATCGTAAAATTTTGTGAAATTTACACTAATTTTTTTCAATCCGTTAAATGAGCATTCATGAATAAAAATTTTTTGGTTTATTTATTTTCAGGCCCGGAAAATATTTATCTACTTGAAATGATAGTTATATGCGCATAACAAACAAATCAACCTCAATGGTTTTTAACGAATGTTCAAAACCAAAAAAAAATTAGGCTTATTTGAAGAATTTTAAGAAAAAAATAATAGTGATAAACCCTCGCTTAGTTTTCTTAAAATTAATTTATCCCTTGTAGAATGCATTTTTATGATATAAAATTTTTAATGCATCTTTTTAATATTTCAACAGAACACATCGAAAGTCTATTTTTTATCTGGGAATAGGTGTTTGGAATCAATTGCACCAATGTTTGAAATGATAAATTTTATCAGGTCACAATAGCAAATCTCCATAATTTCAACGTTGCTAAGTTGTACTCGTTTTGAAAATGTATTGATTTAGAAGAAAGGAAATATCTTCTGTTTGCCAATAAAACAACGAAAATCTGTGGCGATGTGAAAAAGGATAATAAAACTGAATTCATATCAGAATGCAATGTACCTTAGCGATCACCATTATATGTAGTAAGAATAAAATAAAGTGCGGCTCTTTCGATCTTTAAAATTTCCTTAATTTGCAATTTTTGGCTCTTCTGTCTCAAAAGGTTGCCGACCACTGCCCTAGGCCCATTATCCCCATTTTCATTTTTTCTTCAAAGTTAACCATCTGATAGGGATTCATTTGTCCAATACGAGCTTACTCTATGAAAATGTCCTTATTTCTAAAATATCAAAAATTAATCATTAAATGACTATAAAAATAACACTCTATCGATACATATACAAAATAAAGGTTGTTCTTTCACATTCAACAACCCGTTTGCTTCTAAATGCTTTTTGGTCTCGTAAGGAGAGCTGTTTATTTGCGAGCCCTGGAAAAATAGTTATTTTAAGATTTTGAAATTAGATTCTTACAAACAGAAAAAAAAATAAAATACAAACCAAATTGTTCCTATTTGATACTCCATTAATAGGCTTTAAAACGATGCAAACAGTTTTGAAAAATTCAAACTATAGACTGAGTTATTGATAAAAATGTTAAAAAAATTATTTTTGGTCAAAGTTACCCCGGTGATCAATGTTACCCCGTTTTACGGTACCCCAAATCGGCTTACGGTCTTTGAAGGACTTGAACAGAAATGCCTCTAATGTAATAATTCCTATTAATATGTTCTGAACTTCAAAATAATCCTTAGAGATCAGTATTTTGTTTTTTATTTAGTTCAAACTGTCATTATACCTACTGATTATGTTTCATCACTTTTGTCTAACGAAATCAGTCCTTTTCATTTCTACTGTTCAAATGCATTTCCTCTCAAATGAATTTCAATATTAATAGGGTTTTCTGGCATTTGGGTAACCGGCAATAACATTGTATATTGTGAATTGTGTTTCGACAGCGCACAAAAGCGTAGAATTTGCCAAACCAATTTTAATTATCTCATTCAGTGGTGAAACTCAATTGCATCATTGTGGCACCCCCGCACGGATCGAAACAAATCCAATCATCGTCAACCACAAACGATGTGAAAGTTTGGCTCCTAATTTTGTCAGAAACGCCGTTTGCTGTAGGGATTTATGTGTCTCATAACAGTTTCTCTTTATTGTAGTCGGTGTTTTTGATATTTGTTGAGACAGTGAACGTTTTTTGTTAGCTCGCCGGGGGGGTCGAAGCCTTCGAGGGTGGAGCTGTCCGGGAAAAAATACCCCGACCGGGTCTTTTTACGTCTTGCACCGAATCAAAGAAGGAAAATAAACTTTGAAAAGCAAACTTTCGGAATACCCGAGGACGAAAACCGACAACAGCGATTGAGCTTTAGGGATTCAATGCGAATCAACAGTATGAACACGTGCCGGTTTTTGTGTGTGTATGACTGATTTTATCATGGTGACGGTTTAATTTTTCATTCCAAATATGTTTATTACTTAAAGCAACCATAATTTTGTATTTTATTTATTTCATCTGAGGAGTTACATCAACAAAAAGACTATAATGATTTTTTTCTGTGCGGTATGAAGTCCATCGTTAACCTATAGGACTTGGAATATATAAGCTTAAAAAGTGTTTATTCGCGAGAGCCGTGAAGAAGAACCATCCCCAGAAGTTTTTCTTTCTGTAAAGTGTCCCTTTGGGTTATAACGAACGCCAGAATTTTTGCAGATTTTCAAAATATGATTTAGGTACCCGGGTTTTGATTTGAAATTTTGTATGGAAAACGCAAAAAAAAATGTTCGGGGATTGTCACTTTTTTGGTTTTTCTTGAATATTTTGTTCTCACGCAACGCTGGACCTTACTGGAAAATTCAAAGCAATGATCAATAAAGCGGCAAACAATTTTGAAAATATCTACTAGTCACCACTTACCTGTTCATTGACATCTAATGAAACCGAGTAATTCAAAGTCAGCAAAATGGATGTACCAAACCGATCATGGCATAGCCCAAAGTAGGGGAGAGGGTGGTATCATGGGCCACTTTTTTCTTTGCTTCATTATTTATTTATTTAATTCACATAGTATTCCGTCTCACGACATAACTTGACGAACCTAAAATTCACTCGGTCCAGGGCAACCTTTCTCCAATTTCTCGGGCATCCCACGTTAGCTAGATCACTTTGTCTACTTTTTCTAACCACCTCGCTCGTTGCGCCCCCGCTCGTCTTGTTCCTACCGGATTCGTACACCTGTTTTGCAGGACACACTCGTCGCTCGAATACTCCGAGTGTACGCAGGTCCTCCTCGAGCAATATCCATGTCTCGTGCCCTTAGAGAACAACCGGTCTAATGAGCGTCATATACAGGTTACACTTCGTGCGAAGGCTAAGTCTTCTCGACCGCAGTTGCTTGTGGAGTCCACGACTTCCGCTGATAATTCGCCTCCGGATCTCACGGCTGGTGTTGTCTGCGGTCACCAGTGAGCCGAGATAGACAAAGTCTTCGATTATCTCCAGCTCGTTGCCGTCGATCGTGACCTTGTTATTACTGGACGAGCGGGTTCGGTCGGTCTCGGATCCGCAGGCCAGCATGTACTTCGTCTTGGACGTATTAATCATCAACCCAATCCTTCCAGCTTCGCGTTTCAGTTTGCGGTAGATCTCCTCCACCGCCGCAGATGATCTGCCGACTATATCAATGTCATCGGCAAAGCAGATAAGATGACTGGATCTGTTGAAAATTGTGCCCCGCATTTCGCCCACCGCTCGTCGAAATAACACCTTCTAGCGACC
This sequence comes from Uranotaenia lowii, assembly GCF_029784155.1. Taxonomy (NCBI): domain Eukaryota; kingdom Metazoa; phylum Arthropoda; class Insecta; order Diptera; family Culicidae; genus Uranotaenia; species Uranotaenia lowii. The sequence continues at coordinate 187,542,126 of NC_073693.1, read as the reverse complement.
ATCACCTTGTTGAAACCCCCTGCGCGATTCGAATGAACTCGACAATTCACCCGAAATCCACACACAGCACTGCATTTTATTCATCGTCGCCTTGATCAGTCTGATCAGCTTCCCGGAAAAGCCGTTCTCGTCCATGATTTTCCATAGCTCGTTACGGTCGATCGTGTCGTATGCGGCTTTGAAGTCGATGAATAGATGGTGCGTAGGAACTTGGTGTTCACGGCATTTTTGGAGGATTTGCCGTAATGTGAATATCTGGTCCGTCGTTGACCGTCCCTCCATGAAGCCGGCCTGATGACTTCCCACGAATCTGTTTGCTTGTGGCGTTAGGCGGCGGAGTAGGATTCGGGACAACACTTTGTAGGCGGCATTGAGGACAGTGATCGCTCGGTAGTTCTCACAGTCCAATTTGTCGCCCTTCTTGTAGATAGGGCATATTACCCCCTCCTTCCACTCCTCCGGTAGCTGTTCTATGTCCCAATCGGCCAACATGTCCGGGCCCATTTTCATGAGTTCAGCTGCGATGCAATCCTTCCCAGCCGACTTGTTTCTATTCAGCTGGCGAATGGCTTCCTTAACTTCACTCATCGTTGAGAGTGGCTCCCCTACGTCGTTGGCTACGCCGGCGATGTACCTTCCCCCACCGTCTTGATCTCCTGCATGTGCGCCGTTCAGGTGTTCATCGAAGTGCTGCTTCCACCTTTTGATCACCTCACAATTGTCCGTCAGGATGCTCCCGTCCTTATCCCGGCACATTTCGGCTTGCGGCACGAAGCCTTTGCGGGATGCGTTGAGTTTCTGATAGAACTTTCGTGTTTCTTGGGAACGATGCAGCTGCTCCAGCTCCTCGTGCTCCTCCTTCTCCAGGCGGCGCTTTTTCTTGGAAAGTTCGGACTCGCTGCCTCTTCCGCTGTCGGTGATTCTACACATTTCGACGGGTGCTTCTTTGCACTACTGTCGCCCGCGCGGCATTCTCTTCGTCCATCACCCTCCTGCACTTCACGCCGAACCAGTCGATCCGTCGAGTTCGCTCCACATAATCGATGACGTTCTCCGCAGCACTGTTGATGGCTGTCTTGATGGTATCCCAACAGTCCTCGAGAGGGGCTTCGTCAAGCTCGCCCTCTGCCGGCGGCGCTGCTTCGACCGATTGCGCGTAGTCTGCTGCAACCTCAGTTTGCTTCAGTCGTGCGATATTTAAGCGAGGCGGGCGCCGGTTTCGTGTGTTGTTCACTACGGAGAATTTTGGGTGCATCTTCACCATCTTCAGGTAGTGATCTGACTCGATGTTGGCGCCTCGACAGGATCTGACGTCGATGATGTCCGAGAAGTGCCGACTGTCAATCAAAACGTGGTCGATCTGTGATTGCGTTTGGTACGGTGATCTCCAAGTGTACTTGTGTGGGAGGCGGTGCTGGAAAAAGGTACTACGTCTGAGGCCGTTTTCGTTGGTCAGCTGGTGCGCGCTGAACCTTCCAATTGTCGGTTTCAATTCCTCCTCCTGGCCGACCTGAGCATTGAAATCCCCGATGACGATCTTGATATCATGTTTTGGGCTACGGTCGTATTCACGCTCCAGCTGCGCGTAAAATTCGTCTTTGTCGTCACCGGTACTTCCGGGGTGAGGGCTGTGATTCTCAACCGGCACATTCGTGAGTTGATCGGCCACCACCCGATCACGCGCTTTTGCATCTTTCCCATCACTATAAAAGCTGTTCCAAGCTCGTGTGTGTTGCCGCAGCTCTGGTAGATGGCACGACCATCTGGGTACGTTCATACCGTGGAGCCCTTCCAGCATACCTCCTGCAGCGCTACGATGTCGAATTTGCGGCTCTTCAATTCGTTGGAGAGCACGTGGGTACTGCCCACAAAATTTAGAGATCGGCAGTTCCATGTTCCAAGTTTCCAATCGCTAGTCTCTTTTCGTCGCGTAGGTCTTTGCCGATTTCCATCCGAAACCTGTTGTTCGTTGTTCGTTGCTTATGTTTTTGTAGTCACGGGCTCACAAGGCCCGCAGCTAACCCCACTATCTCGCAGGAGGACCGTCGTGATGGTGCTGTTTTGAGTCCCGAACACCACCAGGACGTTGTTGCACTCCGCACGCCGCCCCTGACATGGATAACAGACGCGTACGAAGCCCCCTAACTCAGTTTGCATGCGACCAAAGCATCCACCGGGGTTGGGTACCCGATCTCCGCTAAGGTTGCTCGCACCCCAGCTAGCACCACGGGGAGGTAGAGAATCGGAGTTGCAGACAAGAGGTGATATGACCACTACCCGAAGGTTGGGTGTATGGGGTCTCGAATTGCACATTGTCTACCGTTCACTAGCCATAGCAATTCTTTGCTTCATAACTTTTTTTTATTATAAAAGATCGAAAGAAAAAAAGTGAATGGAAAGGTTTTCTACATTTTTAAGGTATCATTAGGCGTTTTTTTTATTTTTAAAATTTATTAATTTCCCAAGTTCTGACTGTTTAAAAAAAAAAGTTTTTTTTTTTGATTTTGAAAAACTGTGGGGAAAGGTGGGCCCCCATATCCAAGTTGACTAGATAACGTGCAAAGTTTATAAGTTGACTCAAAACTGAAATTTCATAATTCATTTAGTGATTTGAAAGCAATTTCAGATGAGGTAATAAAAAAGGGAGTTGTGTAGGATCAAATTGTTCTTTATTCCAGGCTCGCGAAGATTTCGACGAAATTCTTTGTGTAGGATTTATGTTCGTCTGTATTGCACTGGAAAAAATGGACAAAATATTTTTCATAACTCTCTATTTGGCCTAAGAAATCTTTGCAGATAGCAAAAGCGTATTTTAAATTCTGAATGTGTGTTTTAAATATGAATTCACAAATCGTTTTTCTTTTTGTATATTTTAGAAACCGTATTCAAATTCGAAAACAGATTCAAAATTGGAATTTTCATCTCAGGTTTACAGTTATGATTCAGAACAATTACTTCAAATTCAGGTTCAGCTCGTAAATGAGTTTTAAAATCAAAGTAAAAACATCAAGATGACTATAATTTGAATCGCAAAAATATTGAGGTAATTCAAATCACAAGGGATCGCAGACGTAAAATGTTAATTTTTAATTCAATCTCAAAATTTCGAATTTTAATCGATTTCAGTTTGTATTCACAATTCAGCTGAAAACTACAAGTTTGAATTAGAATCTCAGTTTAGTTTCTTAGTTTTGTTTAATGAAAAACCATGATTTAAAAAAATATCCACCGAATTAAAAAAGGATCAACTTAAATCTAATTCGATACTCAAATCAAATTAGATGAAATTCATGCATCGTTTGAGCGAAAAATACAAGACTAAATCAGTCATCCCAGATCATTTCGATTTTCCTCCTCCCACATGCGACGGTTCTTCCTATGGCCTTTGCCTGTGTATTCATACCTTCAAGCACTTGAAGTCACAAGTTTCAATTAACCTTTCGTTTCATAAAGTTACAAATTTTCAACAACTAATGTATGGAAAAATGGAAAAATCGTATTTTATTTTAATTTTTTTTTCTTGATGTACCCATTATTTCTAACTGTTTAAGATTATGTTTTAAGAAAATAAAAAATCATGAAACGAAAATGAAGATCTCGTAACAAGTAACATACAGTTTCACTCCAAGGTTTTTTATAAGGAATGAAATCCGCCATTCATATATGGGGCTAAGAACATTTTCTCTGAAAAACCGCATTGATTCGTAAGAACCCCGTTATATAATCTTTCTAATGACAAAAAAAATCTTGTAAAATAAAGCCGTGTTTTAAATATGGAGCAAACCCAACACGTGTAAAAAATAGCATATTACAAGATGAATATTTCAACAGATTTAGGCACGGTAGCTTGAAACCGGAGCAATTTCAATGGAAAACGTCAGTAAAAAATCTATCAATTGCAACTTCATTTATGTTGCCGTCTTTAGGTCATTCACTACCTAACGCCGTTTTTCTTGAAATTGCTTGAAAAATCCTACCGAAAACCAGGTCAGGTAACCATGCAGAAAAGCCTATCATTATCGTTCTGTGTTTACCTACTGGTAGAATTTCGCTCGAACATTAAAAAATTGTACCTATCCAAACATCAAAATGATCCGTTTTTTAGTGCAAAACAATCTTGTTATCAAGGTAGAACCCGTCAAGATGAATAAACCTACTTAGTTTAAAATCCCTGAGTAAAAAAGGAAAAAAAAATCAAGGTAGAACCATTTTTGTTTCTTCACTTCTTTCAAAAATGTGTAAAATTTCTAACATTTACTTATCAATAAATGCAGAAAATGAGTATAATTTACTCATACATGTGTATGATTGTAAATACAATAAAGCATTGACTCAGTTTATCGAACTCTGAACATCTTCTACACTGAGGCTCGTAATATCTTCCCAAAACTGTCTAGATATAAACTGTTAGATAATTATAAATTTATATTTTTTGTTTTCTTAACTGAAAAATAACTTTACATTGTCATGTTTTAATAATTTAATTCTATACCATGTCAGTAGCATTATTCCATATAAAGTATAACCAAAATTTACCACATATAGAAAATATAACACATTTCAGACTGATTTGTCATATCACACTTAAGTCGCAGTGCACAAATTAAAAAAAAAGTTTAAATAAAAAGATTGGATTGGTGTGACATTCAATGATCTGATTCATTGTTGTAAAATACGAGAAAATCAATGAAAGAAAATTATCTTCAAATGCGTTCCTGGCATTAGTATTAAATAAAAACACATTTTCAGACACATTTTACTAAGAAAAATTAAATAACAATTTCGTCCAAACGATTTTTAACCACGTTCTCATTGACATTTTTCATGTTGAGAAAATTTGAAAATGCAATATGTTTACAATTGTACGTTATTTTAGATTTCAGTAATCTTTTGGAATAGAACATGCATCCTCTGCAATGCACAGCAATACCTTTGTTCCCGCAACACTGGTTCTACCTGCGCAGTACGTTGTGTAGGCTACGATGAGCGTGTACCAATGACAGCGCACGAATTTTCACCGTCCATGTGTTTCTTTCCTAGATCAGCCATGATAAACATAAACAAACCTCGCCGGTAGTGTCTCGTTAATTTTCGCGAGTTTTCTGGAGTTTTCCGCAAGTTTTTAGTGACCAGGACAGTAAAACGATTGGTAAGTGTTTGCTGAAGCTATACCGCATGCAAAAAGACGAAGAATATCAAATTTGATAGGTTTTTTTTCGGGTCGGAGATGGCTTATTGAAATGAAAATTGAAGCTTCCGGCATCGGCGTCTTTTTTTCGCGCGGTTTTTCTGTTCCTTCCTCACAAGTTGACTAGATTAATTTTCCTGAAATACGAATCATTTGCTATAGTTAGTCATTACGTACAGAGGATATTGATTATGTGTTCAATTAAACTGGAAATCGCCAGCGTCCTTTGTGTGAATGAAAGTGTTACGGCATTCTTTCCGAAGCTTCCAGTGGGGTAATGAAAGCGTGAAAACTCTAAAGTATATTCATCAAAAGTACCCTGCAATGTAAAAAAGCAATTCAAAAGTTTTAAACAGTGTATTTTTGGTGTTCAAGTAATTTTGTAACCCATGTAAAATTTGGATTTGAAAAAAAAAATCGATTACAAAATGGCAACCGTAACGGTGTTTTTTTCACCCAAGCTTATTTGGCACTTTAGGACTCGAGACGTACAGTGTGTCCAAATTATTTTTTTTGTGGTTGCTCAACAAAAAATGTATTTTGCGAATGAAACAAATTGATTACCATTTAATTTTTGAAAAAACATCTGTAAACGACTAATACTGATAAACGACTGACTTTTTTTGATAATATTTAAAACAAATGTATTAGCTTTTCGATAATTTCGCCCGTATCCTTGAAAATATTTTTGCTGGATAAAAATATGTGCTACAGGTAAAAAAATAATGACAAAAAATAGTGTTTATTATTTATGTCTTCATTGTTTGAGTTTACAGACTCTCATATATTTCATCTGGTACGAATAGCTATCATGTTCTAATTAACGGTTATTTGTTTTTGTTTTGAGTGAAGTTTGTGGGGATCATTCCATTGATACAAATAATTTAAAACATTATAAAAACACACGAGCCGGATTGTATTTAATCGAGTCTACTTTTTTCTCTTGTTTTGGTTCTGAATGTTGCCTGAAGGACCCTGATGCGACTGGGTTAGATTAAGCGGAACCTGGCGAACTGGTCCGATCGGTACAAGGTCTAACGATACGTAGTGTTGTCGGTCGCAACAGGGCGGGTCCGAGCGATACCTGGTGGTTCTCCTAGATACCTTATCCAAACATGTTGGGGGCATAACGGTGCCTGACGGAACCATTCGCGAGGCCGAAACGTACATAGTGGCAACAAGTTGGAGACCGTCGAACCGGTCCAACTCGGGTTGGCTCGAACGTTCTTGGTGTGGTCCGGCACGCCGTGGCAACCTCTGCGCAGTGACGTCATACTAAGCTCCGCAATCAAATCGATTTTATTTATCTAAATGTGGAAACGATTTTCTTTTATCATTGCTTTAAGAAAATCGATCTTTTGATTCTATAAAGTGTGTTTAATTGCTTAGGGACTTATAACTTCACTTAATAAATCTCAACCATTGCCCGTTACTCTTATTGCTAATTTATTCAACAATATTTTGGAAGTGCCTTGAAAATTTTGAATTTTTTGGGAAACGAAATTGCGAGAATGTTGACCGCTTTTAAGGTGTTCGATTTATAGAATCAACTTTCAAAGTATACCCTTTTTATAGCTTGATGTATTTTGGGGTTACATATTTTCATATTTATTTATTGTTTATTTGAATTATCTTAAAGTACGATGCTTTGAAAATGTACATTATTCACTCGAAAGCTCGGATGACTGCTAATTGACTTAATTTTCAATCATAAGTTTTTATTTTTTTATGCTGTCCGAATACTTTAATTTATGATTTAATTTTTATTTGATAATCTTAGAATTGTGTTAACCTTTTTTAATTTATTTAATGTCTTTAAAATCTGAGTCATTTACCTTTTAAGTGATTTTAATCGAAATTTAGGACACAAGATATTTTGAAAATATTATTCTAGGCATTTTGTTTTCATCAATTAGGTCTATACCATTTTTTGTGATATTTCAAAACGTCGTGTTGTCTTGTCTCCTTCCGGTGTACCATCCAGAACTTATCCAGAACTTGCATCTGCCAGGTACAGCCTTCCTTATTTTTCTTCACTGCTATCGAATGGACATGCCCAGCTCTGCTAGTTTTTTTTTACCTGCGATACCCCATCGTGTTCTCACATGGTGACATGTTGTCACTGAAATTGGTTTGCCAAAAGATGAAACTATTTCGGTACCTAACGTACTGTTGCTGATCACTGATAATTATGTACGTGTATCCAGTTTGAAATAATGATGGATTTTTATCGTTTTTATATAAATTGGGCCGGAACAAATTTAAAATCCTTCTTTTGTCCCTCGGAGTTGGAACATTGCGAGGGGGGGTACAATAAAAATAATGCAAAAATCTGATTAATTGGAATAAATTGCACGAAATCTTGTATGCAACAAAATCGCAAATAATATCCTCGCACAATACCTATAAATCAAGTAATTTTTTATCGAAAAATTCAATAAAATCAAGAATACAAGTGGTGATTAAACACCCATCTTCCACAGTTTGTTTTTTGGCATTTGTAATATTTCGGATATTTGAAATTTGTTTCGAAATTTCGATAAAATACTTAAAATTTTATTTATTTTTAAAATATCGTTGGGGGGGGGGGGGGGCGGGGGGGTTTGACAAAAGAAGAGGACATTAAGATTTTAGATGTCAGATTTATATTTCAGATCAAATTGAAGATTCAGATACAAATTTCCGAATCAGATTTTAGATTGAGATTTCAGATTCAAGTTTCTGCTCCAGATTTAAAATTTAGATTCCAGATTCAGGTTCATAATCAGAATTTCGAATTAGATGTCAGTCAGTTAATATAAATCTCATATGCAAAATTCAGAACTTGATCATAAACTAAGATTCAAAATCTAGGTATATGAGATCGAATATCATAATACCATGTTTTGAATCATTATTTTAATAACACATTCAAATTTCACATACACAGTTTAGTTTGCGACCATACATTAAAATTGATAATTTTTCATAGAAATTCATCATTAGTTTGATATATATTTACCAGTGGCAGTTAAATTTTTGATTTCCAAGTTAGATTCAGAGTTCTGATTCCATATTCAAATCGAAAACTGAAAGAGGTTTTAATCTGAGCTGAGGATTTATTTTGATTATTGCATATACCTAATCTACTTTTTCTTTTACTAGCGCAAAAAGAATTAGTTTTTGTCGGTTGAAAGTGTAAATCAAAAGGCTTAATAAAACCCATTGAGTTCTGAAATAACAAACATCAATTGAGATGTCTTACTTTGCTTTGCGATTTGTTAATCCTATCGAAATTCAATTTTCAAATCTCCATTCCTTTTATCGATCGTCGCGTCCCGAAAATTACAAGCACAGAACCAGTTCAAAAAGTTACCATTGCAAGGGAAATCACATCCTCAAACAGGAGTGATTTGCTCCCAACGCTAACGACGCAACCATTAAACTTAATGGGGCTGATTTGACTTCCTCCGGCAGCTAGAATGTGAAGTGCTTAGCTGTTAGGACTGTTTAATCTACTATGTTTACACTCGTGCCCGGCGTTGGGAGCAGAGCCGTGATCATTGTCGCAGCACTGATTGCACCTTATGTCTTACGATGCGTGCCATAATTTGCGTTTATTACCTCTACTCCATTATCAAAAGACCTGTTGTATCTAGTTGTTGCTCATTGTAGGACGCAGAAAATACCGTCCATAAATTGCGTGGTGCCTCCAAATAGAGCTTTTCAAAAATATAACATTATCCACCTGAAGAGCGTTAAAACTGCTTTGGAGCACTTCTGAAATAACTAGTCCTATGTGCGTTAAAACACACCCATTGATGAAAATTTTCATGATAAATGGAGAAGAAAATCTTCTAAATCCTTTTCTGTATGAATTATGAATCCATTGCAAAAAATTATAATAACTTTGTATATTGGCTTCTTACAGAGAAATTTCAGTTAAAAATTAGTTTGAACTGTTCAAAACAGTCTAAGAAACGAGATAAAACCAATTCAAACATATTATTCAGTTTTATATTTGCTAATTTAGAGAGTTTTTAAAGAGACTGTTTACTATAGGCTCGTTAAGAGTTTTAAGGATGATGGGATGTCATGTTTACGTAGTTAGAAAGTTTATTAGTATACTAGCTAACCCGGTGTGCTTTGCCACACCTTCTAAAATCAATAAATAGTGCGAAAATAATTTCAATATAAATGAATTTTCGATATCTTCACAGTGAGAGCTTTCACATCAAATTATTATTGGAATACAAATAAGATTAGATTCTCTTAAATGATTTTTTTTAACTTGATCTATTTTTTTCAATAATTGTTTTAAATCTATTAATTAATCTATCTCGTTTATAGTTGCCTTTCTCCCATGCAATGTGGAGAGTCCACCAACTGCCATAACAACATTTGGCTCCATTTGCTTGACAAGTTTTCGAGCAATACATACTTTCCTTTTTCCCGTTTCTCTCTGAAAGAAGGAGGGGTATTGAATCTGTAAAAAAAACTCTCATGTAAGATATGGATTCTGTTGCTTGACAAGTTTTCAAAACTATGCGATAAAACCTCCCCGATTCCCGGTTCTGTCTTTTAAAAAATATAGAAACATTTTTTGTACTCGAATACTTTTTCTTTAAAATTTGGCTCCATTTGTTGGATAAGTTCTCAAGTTATACAAAAAAATGGCCCTCTCTTATCACCTAGTGGAAGGTGAAAACGGTTGTTTTTAATAACCAAAGAACCATTCGCGTACCCTCATACTTTTACCTGTAAAATTTGGCTAAATTTGTTTGATGAGCTCAATTTATCAAAACAAACGCACCTCTCTTTTCTTTCCTATCCCGTGACGGGAAACAAATCATCTTAGAAATATTTCTTCAATTTAAATACTCTTCCCAATTTGTTAGTTGTTAAAAAAAATTGTATGGGAGCTCACCTTCCACCTTCCTATCGAATCAGTGAAAGGAGGAAGAAGCCTTAAACAATCATAGAAACAATACCCTCTGCTATTGAACTCCTCTTCCTTCTTGAAACATAAAAAAAAATCTCGTACTCAAATAAACTTCCATGATAAATTTGTGTGTGTTGCATAAAACTATATGGGAGATCCATAAGGATCCATAAGAAGGAGAACCCAAAATGGAAGGACAGATGGGTCTGATGGGTCTCATAAATCGTAGAAACTTGACTCGTTGCCTTATACCTCCGTAAGTGAAATTTGGACTCATTTGCATGATTAATTATCGAATAATGCATTAAATTGTATGGAAGACCCCCTTCCCCTTTGTATCTCCCCAATCGTAGAGGGTGAAGTTCCAAATAATCATAGACACATTTCTCGTACCCAAAAAAAACATTCATATAAAACGCACTATTCATATACTACTCACCAGGAAATACAGCAACAACAAATTTTACAGCTAATGAGATCAATAATTACTTCTCCTCAAATTTTTCTAGAACTAGCAATGAACAACAGTATTATCCGAATAACTTTGAATTCAAATGTTTTGAAGAATATGAAATCATAAACGCAGTTCATTCTATCAAATCAAATGCAGTAGGAATGGATGAAAATAATTTTACCATATGTTCTACCCGCTATGAGTCATATTTTTAACATAAGGCCGGAAGAAAGTTCAAATACTTCTTTGGTCACTCCGAGTTGGAACATCGCGAGGGGGGAGACAAAAAAAATAATGCGAAAAACAAATAAATTGGAATGAATTGCACGAAGCTTGTATGCAACCAAATTGCATACTTTATTATTGCATAAAACTTATAAATCATGTATTTTTTGTATCGAAAAATTCAATAAAATCAAGAATACAAAATGTGAATTAACTTCCATCTTCCAAAATTTGGTTCATGGTCTTGTAATCTTCCGGATATTTGAATTTTTATTTGAAATTTACCTAAAATATTTCAAACTTTATATATCCCCCCCTTCGGGATTTTGGAAATTTCGAAGGGGGGGGGGGACAAAAGAAGAAATTGATATTTGTTCCAGCCTAATTATTAAATCTTCAAGATTTCCGTATCAATGGAAACAATCGAAAGTTATTCCTATTCAAAAAAATATAAATCCCATGAGTTATCCAATCTTAGACCAATCAGTATATTAAGTACAATTTCCAAAATCTTTGAAAAATTTATTAAATTTAAGATAACTGAATACCTTAACCAAAACAACATTCTATTTGAATTTCATTCCGGATTTCGTTCATCTCACAGCACAGAAACCGCTCTTATGAAACTACATGACGACATTGCGATGTAGAACTATGCTCATTTTTTTCTTGAATACTGTAATTTTTTTTACAGTGGTGCCCTACGGGAGCCCAAATCAGCTATCGCAGAAATAGAAAAAAAGAGTGGATCAGCAATATTTGGCACCGAATACCGTCCAAAAACAGTGAGGCCGAATATTCGGCCCACCGAATAGTTGAGCTTAGTATTCGACCGAATAAGCCGGATGGGCTGAATATTTATTTTTAATATTTATACAACAACATATTGGTCAAATTTTCAAATGATTTTGGATAGTTTATAAAATATCTAAAAGTAATGTTGAAAAAGCTACATAATCATTAAAAACTTAAGGATTTAGTAAAACGTCTTAGATGTATCGTTCACTGGGATAGCTTTACAGTTTGATTATCGTTTATTCAAGATTTTCTTGATATCTCCAGGCTTGCCCATAAATCCAATAAAGGATTCGAGATAAGTCCAATCTGGCAGGAATGCTCAGATATTGTTTAAAGCTTCCCGGATACGGAAACGATAAAACAGATTTCACAATGAACATAAATTTTTGTTTTATCCTTTGATACGATTTTAACACTGCTGTTGAAAACTTTAAATTTCAAGTTATTTTATTTCATTTTCCTCTTGTATGTGTTTGGCCTGTACATTTGCCCGTTTTTTACAAATTTTTCAAAAAACTCGTTCTGAATTGCCGACCGGTAGAAAGAATGGTATGCTTAAGGTTAAAGATCATCGTTCTTTTTAACGACTTTCGAAGATAATTTACTCAAATTCGAATTTTATCCAATTCGATATAAAATGGGTAATTCGAAATTGATTGGCACCTGTTTCGACATGCTTTCTCCCAAATTTCACAGCAACTTATTCTCTTTGGTGATAAACGCCCTAGAAGCCCTTACTTGAAAAGATTTTGTAAAACATCATCTGGTTCGCTCTTGTATTTTTATTAAAAACTCGACAGAATGTTCGACTGAATATTCGTTTAGCCAAATAGTTAAAAAGGTCCATATTCGGTACATCTCTACAAATTAATTTCACTATTTTGCGTAGTTAAAAGCTTAGAAACAATAGTTTCGACGGATGGAATATTATGGTTAAAACGCGTGTATAACGTGTGTTTTTGAATCTTGTCTCAGGCAGGTAAAAATTATAAAAAAAATTATTCAAAAAATGAGATTTTTTTTTGTTTTTTTTTTAACAACAGTGTTGATAAAGAGTACCTGAACCAATATAAAGTTTGTAAAGGATATAAAAGAACCTGAATTTTTATAAAAGCGTTATCTGATTTCTTTAAAAATAAAAAATCTGGCCACATTGTCCAATACTTTGATTAAAAATATCCTCAGCACTGTCCTTTGACCTACAGTTCAAGCTTTAAAGTAAACGCTCAATAAAACAACGATAAAACAGCCTGCAGCGAGAATATTAGGTACAGGCTTTACCGTTCAATTGATACAAACAATTTTATTGTTCTACCGAGCCATTTGTATTATTAATTATGATTTCAATTGATCATTTTATAAATGAAAATGTGTGCAAATCCGGATTTAATCACTGAGTTATTGCTTCCTTCGCATGACGGAATTTGTGCGCGCATCATTCTTCGAACACCGGGAGCATTCGGTTGCTGGTAAAAGCTTCCGTGCTTCGGGTGGTGCTACAGCATTATACCGCGCCAAAGTATGGCAAGCACTTTTTTATGCTTACGTCGGCTATTATGATGTTGCTTTCGTAAATGTAGAAAGAGGAGCTACATTTTAACGGTTGGATGATCCTCAATTAGCTCTTCAACCGAGGGAATAAACCAAAAATAAATTATTTCAAAATAAAAAAAAACTGCCTTGAGTAACACTTCCAGCAATGATTGACTGGGTTCTGAAAAAGTACCAAACAAAAAATTGGAAATTTTTTCACAATATTCTTGTTTAGATGTTACATAGATGTTTGAAAAAGTATAATAATTTCGGATAATCACTCTTTTTTGACATTCAACGTGGATAAAAAAACGTATAAAATAAATCTGCATAGAGAATGGAGCTGACAAATAATCTTTTCGTAAGATCAGAGCAAATTACAAAAGTACCTAAATAACAAATAACTAGACTAATTTGAAAATTATAAATGTACAAAACAAATTTTTCATATTAACGAGACCATTGAAATGAAGAACTGGTGAATCAGTTCGTATTTGTAGTTCTCAGCACTAAAATTGGTGTGGGGTTGCTTTGATGATTTTTAATATTCCAGCACATGTCAACACAACTACATAGAAATGTGTATCGGCAAATCTTGCACTAAGCTAAACTTTCAAGAACGCGAGTAAATAAATTATAAAATTGGCAAGTATAGGTTCCAAGGGGCCCCAGAATGGAAAATCTTTCCGGATCCAGGTATGATGAATAAGAACGATATGGAGAGAATTTCGATCAATCTTAGATACTCACAATATAGGCAATGTAGGTACAGGAATTTGAAACCACAAAAAATGGCTATGCAGAGGATGAAAAGTGTTTCCTGGACCTGAACCAGCTTGGAAAGCAGGAAGCGTACCAACATACGTATCTGGAACGTTGGAATGGCAGTAAATTAAGTAGGGTAGGTGTACCCTCCTCCGTCGTATCCCTCTGATTCGTCGCAATTCAAGAATGCATGTTTTAGAGCCGAAAAATCACTTTCCACTTTAATCGGCTACTTCACATGATAAACTTAAGCTTGTGAATTTATTTTCTATCACAAATTTGTTACTTTTAAAACTATTTCTTAATTTATTTGATATTGAAATCGCGAAGTGAATTGAATTATTGACGCACTCCGCCATATTGTAAAACGAACTTAGTGATCCCCCCAACGTGTTTCTTTGTTTTATCGCTTCCTGTCAATGCATATAACGATCAAAATCATAAAATTCGACAGAAAAGTGTTGAAATAAAATTAGAAAAATGATTTCAAACTAATCTGAACTATATAAATTTGCCAATATTCGATTGAAATCGAACCGCTCGGGCCCCATCATTCGTCGTAATTTTGCGACAGGAATAGGAAACCGTTTTGCAAGAATTGGAATTAGACCGGTTCATTTTTACTATTTTTTGCTGAACACAGTCGGACTCATAGAGAATGAACATAATGGGTTTCCAAGTAATCACAACACAATACAGTAATTTTGTTTATTTTGAAGCTAGGAACTTGATGCGCTGGGAGATAAGTGCAAAAAGTCTATTTATATTAATAAATTACTTGAATGTATTCAGCATTGCTTATGATGCATGGTTTCAAATTAACAAAGAATTGATGGATTTTTTAGCTTAGTGGTTGGTGTTTTACAAAATATTTACTAACAGTATCGTGCCTTATTAAATAGACGTTTGGGTGCACGCAAGAATATCTCCAACTTTCACATTTCTAACATTCAACTCCAATGACATTGTTTCTTCAAAATTATTTCATATTTTAAGATTTGATTATTTTTTGTTCTATTATCTGATGGCACTAAACCTTTCTCAAGTGTTTGAAACATGAGATACATCAATTGTTTAAAAATAAGACTTTTTAAACTTTTTGCATTCAAACTGCAATATCGCACATACGACCAAACGCTTTGCTCTACAGAATGGTCTGCAGTTTACAGAAATTCTCTAAATTGGGATCAACTCGAGGACAAAATTTCAATTCCTGGACCGAAAACCTCGATTTTTATTGAATCTTTACGATGCATAGAAAAACGATGCAAAAAATTCCCGTTGTAGGTCAAAATGACAAGAGAATTTGGATGAATGGATCATTTAAACTTTGAAATAAGAGTTCATGAGTCTCTGGTTTGTATCTAAATACAAGTTTGGATAAAAAATCGGTAGATATGATTTTTTGTACACATAATCGTTCAAAATTCAACAAAATCAATCCCGCTTATATTCTGATTTTTACCGTATAAGTTTTAATACTTGACTCATATTTGCTGCATTTTTATAAATTCTCGGTGAATTTTCAACAAAAGATGTTTTGTCGTTTTTGACATATTACAATTTGAATGAAAAAAGTCGAAAAGTTTAATTTCAGTTGGATTACTCTACGTCATTTCCCAAAAATTTGAACCCAAACAACAAAATGTTGGAATAACGAAGCGTCAATTTCCAAAAACATTTTTGCAAAAATTTTAATCGCTCGCAAAAATACTTGAATAGATGAGCTGAACCAGTCTATTGCGCATTACTCGCATCAACGTGGCTTTGCTTTGTGTCGATATCCTTCGCCAGGGTTCCCACATGCATAAGAATACACATGTTGACAAAACGCAAGTGTGATTCTGCCTCTCTTCAAATGTCTTACTATTCAGTCTTATTGCGTAGAAAAACATATAGTACTATTACAAATGTTGATGTTCTTTAAATATATGCAGTTACTGTGTAAATTTGTGCCATTTAATTTGTGAAAAATGTCTGTTTGAATGTTATAAAATCTTATTTTACAGACAAATCTTGGATCATGGCAGCTCTGTCCGTTGGAGAGTGTGTTGGTACAAAATACATTTACAGGGTGGATTCAATTTGTAAGGTCTAATATTGTGCTGCCTGCAATTGCCTCAGGCAAGCAATGGTACCTACCTACAAAAACGCTACCTTGGGATTTCTTGGCAAGTCAATTTTATTGCGACTTAGATCTCATTCGAACTTTGCAGTTATCCTGCGCGGTCGATCCGTGCGAAGTAAATACTCGCATTTATATGAACCGCAACCGCAAAATTTCAAATCTATACCTCATGAGGGAGGAATAGTTTGAGACAATTTCGGTATAATTGAAGAGAAGGTATAATATTTTGCTGCCTGCAGATGCATTATACTGTATTCGTTTTCACCACCCGAAAGTTTTGCACCATCCACGCTGAAAACGAGCATGAATCGAGTTTTGCACTCTCCTTTGTAGGTGTGCGTGAAATCGGCAGTGTCAACAAAAAACATCAAGCTGTCAAAAATCCATTACAGCTGGTATTTTGTTTTCGTTTTACTTCGAAAATTGAAATGAAATTTACTTTAGTTGATCATTGTCTTTTAAACAATATGAAAATTTTAGCATGAATTTATGTATTATGTTGAATTGTTAAGATTTCAGATTTATTTTGCTTAGTAGATTCGCCTCTGGCTCTGATGAACTGCAATACCGGCTGATTCTGGGCGGTCTATGTTTGCTGCTGCTAGACTGCAGTTACCCCAGCTTGAAGGTTCCGGTATTTTGAACGTTTATTTCTCGCAAATCCTTCGTTCGAGTACCTATTTCCATTTAAGATTACAAAAAAAAAAATTCTTGGAACTCGGATCGCGGAAGTCGGGGAAGAAAATTTTGCTAACAGACCGAAACGAACGAAATTCAAGCTCCCAATGCGGGTGTAGTATCGAACTACCGTTTTTGAAGGGCAACGGGTGGGAATCCGGGACTTGGCGCAACCGAGCATCGTCACCCTAAGGCACAGCTCGAAGCTTGCTGGTAGAAGAATAGCTTCGATGCAGCTGAACGCTTCTTGCTGTGAAGACCAACTTATAGGACCCTCCCGAACAAGAATACTTTTCGGTTTGGGCGATTCCACCAGATCTTTGGGTTGGCCTTTTTGCACTCTGATTTGCTGCTCTTTTTCGGCATCGCCTGGAACCGATTGCAGCAAGCCTTCTGGACACATTTCTTCTTGGGAGCGTTGTTTGCTTTGGAACGTGCCATCCAGGTGAAATTCTCCGCCTCTGTTGGAAACGACACTGGTATTGAATCCGGAACAAGTTTCCGTTCTTCGGGATAAAAAGAGAAAAAAACAGCTCGAACGCAATTTTTGCGGTATAGAAATAAACCAACCAGCTGATATTTGTTTACATCGGGAAGCACGTGTTTTCAAAATTCATGATAGTATTGGTGAGAGCGCAAGCAACACCAAATATTTTCAGAGTGTTCCACCATCCACTTTATGGTGCACTACCAGTGCACTACTTATCGTGAAAACGAGCATGAAAACGATAAAAAGTGCACTACCGGTAGTGCACCGGTGCACCACCACTTGAAAACGAATTCTCTATTAGCCAAGCAATGGTAGACCTTTTTACAATAAAGCTATCCTAGTTTCATAGCTTATTGCGACTGGTTACTCGAGAGAACTTCTGCTGTTATCCTGCGCGGTTGATCCGTTCGATGTAAGCTGATGCCAATTGCGTGAACCGCAACCGCAAAGTTTTAAATGTATTTCTGAAGAGGGTGGAATAAATTGAGACAATTTCGGTCTCCTTGTACGACGGAATTAGGAACCTGGTACGACAATGAAGGAACTTGAATGAGGAAAATAAATCATAAATTGACTCAAAAGTACGTAATGGATTGATCTATTTCCTTCATAGTTTCATAAAACAGTATTCGAAATATAGTTCTATGAATAAATATCAGTTTTAAATCTACATGGAAGGCAATTCTATTGAATTGATGAAAAAAGCTTCCTTAAGCCGTTGTCTTAGGTACATTTACCCTATAAAGTGTTGTATCGGAATACGCTTGTGTGTACCTATATGGATCTGTTCAGGCATTTCGTGGCAAGAATGAGAAACTGATTTTCCAACAGAACACGTAGCACCATTCCACACAGCTCAACGTATCCCAGAGGAATAAATAATAAACAAAGGGAAAATTGAAACTTATTGAATGTTTCAATTAAAGCTGATTGGTCAATTAATAGAATTGAATCACTAAAGTGCATCGTGACAGTTTCTTTGTATTGACTTTAATTGGTACCCATTGTTATGCATTGTACATTTTGTTTAATGCTCAGGCTAGGTGTTGTGAGATATCATATGGAAGTCGCTTCAACCCGAAGCTCGGTTGCGATTACAACGATGAAAATGTATCCCACATAGATAAAAATTTGATTGTTTGTTTCCATGTTTATTGAGGAGATTGAAAAACAAAACTTTTTAGGATAAGATAAAACTTGTTAAAAATAAGGGATAATAATATTTTTTCACTCACTGAATAATTATTTTACCCCATAATTGACTGAAAAATAATATATTTTTATGAGTTTTTAAAATAAATTGAAATGGAATCTTTGAACACTTTCCTTTTCTTAATTCTCTTATTTTTAAACAAATCAAAAATCACCGGGTATTTCATAAATGTACGGCCAGTTTCTGTGAAACCGTCTTAAACGATAATTAGAATATGGATCATACGTACTCTTTTAAGGGTAAATGTTCTTTTTTCGATAGAGCAATTAGTGCACATACTCTTCTTTTTGCGACATTTCTCTTCACAGTAAACGAAAATTACCGAGTTCGGTAATTTTTTTACCGAAATCCTAACATGTGTAAATCGTTAAACTGTTCGGTAATTTTTTCGGTAAAAAACAAACGAACATCGGTAAATCGACTCTTCATTTACCGATGTTTGTTTATTTTTTACCGAAAAAATTACCGAACAGTTTAACGATTTACACATGTTAGGATTTCGGTAAAAAAATTACCGAACTCGGTAATTTTCGTTTACTGTGTTCTTTCGTTGAATGACATTTTATCATCAAAACGAAAGCTTTGCTCTACCAGTTTATGAAGTTTGTGTTTCACATATTTTACAAATATTTCGAAAGGAATGCAACTATCAATAACTTATTTAAATATCAAGTTTTCATAAAGGCATCTTCTAGCTAGACGTGATCTACGTGAAATAGTCTGAAGGTGTTATGCGCCTTTGATAATGTAATAAGCCATCAAACAGTAATAAATATGCACAAACAGCACAACCGCTATTTGCTTAATATCCTCGTACATAAATGAAAGAACCATAAAAAGTGGTTTCAAAATGTGCTAAAAGTGACAAAATTTCTATTACTTTTTCCCAACACCAGTGAACTTGCTCTTACAGCACCTGTATTTCGCTTTCATTTATGCAATCTAAACAGAGCTGGATATTATTTCCATTAACTCAGAGGTGTCCTGAAAAGCCCTGTCGTGGGTAGCCTACTTTGCATCGTGGTAAGACAATCAAATGTTAGACGTTTTTCTTGCAGGGAAAATAAGCTGTCAGTTAGGGTACGAACACAGTGAGCGCGAAGCGAACTGCGAAGCGAAATATTCATTCACCGGATGAATTTCGCAAGTTCGTTTTTGAAGGCCGGCCACAGTGCACGCGAATTGCGAAGCGGTTCAACACTGAAAAAAACCTGTGCCTTGCAAAAACTATTCACACGTGAAAAAATCTTTGCAAATTTATTTGCAGAATCAAACTGTGAGCGGGGATTACGCGCGCGCGCAAAAAAAAAACATTCCGCGTTAATTCCGAAAAACCAAGATGGCGGCTTCAACCTAACATCAAAATGCTTTAAATGACTGAAAATAGTATAAAACACCCATAATAAGGGTATTAGGTAAAAGGAATCAATTAGTAGAAGTCGAATTTTGCAGTCTGACGCTATGAAACGCCATCTTAAAATCCAATTCGGCGGCTTCCGCTCAACTTTAAAATATTTCAAATGACAGAAAAGTGCATGAAAAAAAAATCTACCAAAACTATGACAAAAATATAACAACATTATGAAAAGAAATTTTACAATATTATGAAAACATAAATGAAAATATGACAAATGAAATATAAATATGACAAATATATATATAATAACTAATCCAAAATTACAAAAATGACAAAATTTTGCTATAAAATAACATAAATCTGCATTTTGTCGTTTTTTTTTCATGGTTCTGTCAGATTTTTGTTCATTTGATTGTAAGTTTTTTTTATAGTTGTCTTTTTTCGTTCGATTATAGTCGTTTTACCATCTTCTCTCCATACTGAAAGTCTTACCCGGTACAACTGTGTTCGATGATTATATAATGATTATAAGTATACTCTTGTATTTGAACTCGCCAATTGAGCTACACATATCACAAGCCCATAGATTTGTCTTTGTCATATTTTGTCATTTTTTCGTCGTATTTGCCATATATTTGTAACACATTCTTCATTATATTTTAGGACTTTTGTCATATTTTGTTAAACTTTTGTAATTCTACTGTCGTTTTTGTCATCATTTTGTAATTTTTTTTACATATATTTAAAGGTATTTTGTTAAATTTTTATCTCATTCTTCATAATTTTGTCAGTTTTTTGTCATTATTTTGTTAAATTTTGGTCATATTTTTTCCAGGACTTTGTCATATTCTAGCCCGTTTGTCTTATTTTTTTTCATTTTAATGTCAAATTTTTGCCATATTTTTACCACCTTTGAAATATTTTTTTTTATAGTTTTATATATGTGTCAGTTTTGTGATTTTATTGTAAATTGTTTTTATTACTTTGTCATTTTTGTAAATTAGTAGTCAAATAGTTATCCTTATATATATAAGTTCTGTCAGGTTATTTTATTGTCAAATTTTAATTATAATTTTGTCATATTTTTTTCACATTTGTCATAGTTTTGCCATTTATGTGAAATTTTTCTCATATTTTTGTCAAATTTTGTAATGTTTGTCATATTTTTCGGCATAATTTTTTCAGCACATTTTTCGTGTTTTATTCAAAATTTTGTCATTTGTTATTATTTTGTTTGTCATACTTTTGTCATGGTTCTTTCAAATTTTTGTCATTTGTCAAATTTTAGTAATAGTTATTCATATTTTTGCCACAGTTTTGTTATATTTTTGTCAATATTACTTTATTTTTATAACACTTGTCATATTTTTGTTTATTTCTTTCACTGCTTTTTTGCAGTTTTCTTAAAATTTTCGTTAAATTTTTGTCAATTATTTTTCATCTTCTTTTAGATCCCTTTTACTTATTTCTTATATTGTGGATGGTTCATGCGATTTTTAGTTATTTACTGCATTTTGAATTTAGCGGAAACCGCCATCTTTTATTTCAAGATGGCGTCGGACAGCCAAATTCGACTTCTACTTATTGAGCACTTTCATCCAATACCCTTATTGTGGAAGTTTCATGTGCTTTTCAGTCACTGCCAGCATTTTAATGTTGAGAGGAAGGGGCCATATTGGATTTCAAGATGGCGTCGGACAACGAATTCCAACTTCTATCCGTTCAATCTCTTCACCCTATACACCTATGCCGAACGTTTATTGCCAGTTAGAATTAGTTTCAATTAAAAAAGACTGAAACCGCGTTTGTTCAAAAATCCGCTTTAAAAAACCGTGAATTTTTCATAACCAACACAGAAACGGCAATGAAAATTAAATAAATAAACTTTTGAAAAAGATTTTTTGATAAATAATCATTTGCGATGAAAAATATTCGAAAGAATATTTTCAGTGTATGTCTGGATGAACAGAATGAATTCACGCGATCGAGCCGGGTCTTCGCACGAAAATTCGCTTGCACTGTGGCCGGTCGATGCTTTTTCAACGTGTTTCAATGAGAAGCGGTTTTTCGCGCGAATTGGAAATTCGCTTCGCACTTCGCTTCGCGCTCACTGTGAATTCGACCTTAGAGGTGCCGGGAGCATGATGGCTCTAGATATGGTGGTCTCTCTTTGGCAAAAAGTAGACGAGGGTTGGAGGCGGAGGAGGAGCCGAAATTTGACAGCTGGCTGTTCGGCTGGCTGCTGGCTGGCTGGGATGCCAGGTGCTCTGATTTTTTGTAAAACACGAAGTTTTGCCAATCATCAAGATATTGCTTAGACAAAGATTTCGCCTTGATTTTTGCAAATATAATTCATAGAATCGAAACAAAATCTTCCGGCTGAGCTCCGGGCTGGTAAGCAAAGCTGGAAGAAGTTGGACCTATAAACGACGGTGCCAGCTTTGTCGGTAGCGGTTAGTAACATTAATTTTGCATTACTTATGACAAATTTATGCTTATTCAACACTTTTTTCTTTCAAGAGCTATCTAGAAGCAGCAGAAAGTCATCGAATCGGATGGTAACATGGCGAGGCGTTACATTCCATCGTCCGAGAAGCGGCTGGCCCTCCTGCAGGAACATCCGATCTTCATCGAGATGAAAAAGCTGCTTCAGGAGGACCCCCGTCTGTTGCCATCGCTGCTCCAGAAGATCCAATCGAGTAATCCGGATCTGATGGGTAGCATTTCGAATCATAAAATCGTTTGTCATTTACATGAAAATGATCAATAGCAGAATTTAGAGCATTCCTTTAGCAAAACCGTTTTACGTTTATTTTCATCCAACACTTTTCGATTAAAGGGAAACAAAATAGCTCTTTGGATAAGGTAAAAAGAATATAAGGAGCAAACAACATCCGGTTTAGGGTTTTAGTTGTTTGTTCCACCCTTTAAGATCCTTTCTATCATAACGGTCAAAAAAAGTTTTTCTTTTTCGGAACATACGGATAGACCGAACTGTATTGTAATTTTATTGAAAAAAAGTGTTTAGAATACAAATTAATTCATTGAATATACTCATATCATTGCTTTTTTCCGAAAACTCAATTTAAATATAATAAAATAAACTAAACCCCAGTACGGTTTTAAATCTTTTTAACTTTCCTTTACGATTGGCTTCTGCACATATACACACTTTTTTCCCATCTGATTTTTTATCACTAACACCTGGCATCCCTTGACCCCTTTTTTCGTAAACACTACAGCCGGCTGTCAAAACTTTTTTCAATATGGCGGAATGGCGATTTGGCATCTGAGATCACCATATCTAGAGCCATCATGGCCGGGAGGAAAAAAGAAAGGATCTGATTTTTCCAAAACGCCAGATTGTTTTTTATTAATTATGTACTTAATTGTCCTGATTGAAAAACAATCTAAATAATCATTGAATCGGTAGTTAAATGATAAGAACATTCAAAAAAATCTTGTAGAAAATAGTTTAGCTAATTTTACCGATAATTATTTACGGTTCATAATATATGAATCCACCAAATAGTATCAATAGTTTGATGAAAGATAATAGACTACACAGACTTCATTTACAAAGGCAAAGTTCAGGTTATGTTGATGTCTTTACTCATGCTGGCCCGTTATTTAAATCAAAAGATATTCATCGTTTTAGAAAAATTTCAACAGTCTCCATTTTAAAATCCCAAAAAAAAATTGAACGGTCTCTCGAATACTCATACTGAAAAATCAGGACACTTGGCACCTCAAATCCCACAGCAGCGTGCAAAAAGCCAGTCAATTGACACGTGTCAATTGACGCATCACAAGCTGCTTACTGTTCTTATGAAGGTATGTAAACCTTCATAAAATTTTTTAAATCTTGAAAAAAGAATCTCAGAAAATTAAGAATTTCTTCAAAACCTATTCAATTCATCAACAAAAATGTCAGATAACTTCCGTATAAACGAATTGTTTATTTATTTATTTACAATCAATTTATCCTTGTCATGGTGTCCTGGTGTCTGACATGAGGAAAAGGTCTTTTTATGGGGCGAGACATTTTCATGTACCTATTTGGCCACCTTAAGCATGGATTATTTGTAACCAAAATATATATTTGGATAATTCATCTTCAACATTTAAATTGTGGTTTATAAATTCAGTTATTTTTTTTATATTGCCAACCTTTGAATCATTGTTAAATTAATTATTTTTATAACTATATCAATTGAAACGGCTCATACCGTATGAGTCATACGTTCAAGCTTTAAGAGGCCAAAAAAAAATTAATTTATGTAAATACAACATTAAATTTTATTCATTCCTCTAAATCTATATCACGCAGAAAAATATATTTTAGAAACAATAAGATTTCGGCCAAAAATAATAAAATTTTTGGTTGGGAAAAGGCACAAATATATTTTTGGTAACCCTGATTAAAAATATCGATTTAATTTAAACTTATCGTTTGATTGGAAATAAAAATACACCCTTTTTAAAAATGAATCAAAATTTCTATCGAAATAAATATTTTTTTGGGTAAAACGCATAAAATTTTCTGGAATCAAGAGAATGAGAAACCGAATCAAAATAACAACAGTTTCAAGGTTTGAAATAGTTTTATTTTAAATTAAAATGAAAAGCAGATGAATTTGGTTTCAAATTTATTTTAAATAGTAAGGATTTTCATAAAAGTTTATTAAAAAAAACCACCAAAAATAACATTTTGTTACTTTATTTACTTCGGTTTTTACTTATATTCTTCCGATGGGCATCCACTCTGGAGTTTAGCCTGCTTCGACTTACACGAAAGATGGGAGGGAAATGCAAAAAACCCATCTCTTAGAGTTGGCCTGCCGTTCATTTTCCTGAAAACAAATTGTTATAAAAATTATAAATCTACAATAAATCTCAAATCTCTTGAACATCTCACCTTAATCGAAGTATAAGGATCCATAAGGAATGAATCCAACGCTCCTTTGGGAACTCCGGGTCAGACCCCCAGCACAAAGAACTCAAGCTCCGTTCCTCTTTCAATTTACAAAGAAAATTTTTCCACGCACTTTTTTTTCTTTTTTTTTTACTTATCGTTTAAAAGTTACACGGTCATTGAAAACAATTCTTTTTCGTTTTAAAACAAACCAGATTTCAAATAAAAGTAGTAAAAAATGTGAGTGTACGAATAACAATATTTTTCGTTTATTTGAATTCAGCTTTTTTTCTGAAAAGTATTGAAAAATCAGAATTAATAGTATAAAATTAAACAACAATACGTTTTGTTGAAACCAATCCCCGATCTTTTTCTGCGTGATGTCATTCAGAGATACCAAGTATTCTGATAAATCAGGATTTTTCGTGATATTCAAAAGATCGTCCTGATTTTTAAAATTTTCTGATTGTCCTAAAACGAATTCTCTGAACTGACCAGGTTTTCATAAAAATATCTTAATTGCAATTGAATTTATATTTAAACTATCAGGATATCGAAACTTTTTTGATGAAATAGTTTAACCGATAATAAAGTTCGGTTCAGATATTATTTTGATCTTTAAATGGTGTTTTTCCATATAAACTGCAGGTCAGAAAAGAATCGGTTCGCCTCAGTGCGTAAATTAAGGCGTCAACAGTATATGTATTTCACCGTCATTATGAAACTTGAGCAGAATTTGTGGTGTTCTGAAAAATCCTGACTTTTTTTAATGCTGTCATGATTTTTCATAAAACCATCTCTGTAGGGACGAATGCCTCCTGCGCGGAGTTGAAATCCCTTTAAAAAATATAAAGCACCACTTCGCAAAGTGGTTAAAACATAAAGATGTTAAAACGGCTATAATCGAAAACAAAAAAAGAATCGATAAAACCACCTGGCATCGCTGATGTAATTAGACAAGTAAGCGACTGAAGGTTTCATCATTACTAGTAGATGGGTTAATCACGCATAAGCTCTCTTTATCAAGCGGTTTTCTCTTCCTGGTTTTTCGTTACGGGTAAGTTAATTTTTTCCCTAATTGTTACATTGTGAACGTAAATTAAAACCTGATTGTTGAGCTATGGAATACTAAGTAAAGGTGAAACGTATCGACCATTTGGATTTATAGATTGACTACTATCTAGCTTTCAAAACAAATCAAAATTATACCTCACTTCGGAAAAACAGCTCCCAGTATTCCTTTTCTATGATTTAACTCTACCAACCAGGTGCTTTTAAGTAAATTTCGTTTCAAAGTTGGTAATACAGTATTTATTTTACATTTTTTTCTCCTCTTTACCTGCAGGTTGCCTGTTTTCGGATCCGAGAGTGCTCTATTCAGCAGGTCTGTTTAATTGCTGTTGGTATCTGTAATTCCCTAAGGAATAAAACCGTAGGCTGCTCCAGCAAGGACTATCATTCATCTTCTGCCGTTTGACTCTTAGTGGTATTCGCTCGTAAAAGTTGATAGATTTAAAGTAAAAAAGCAAGTGCATAGGTACAAACACAAACAGTAATGGAAAGTTCCAGGGTCTACGTAGGAAGATTGCCACGCGGTGTCCGTGAACGTGATTTGGAAAGGTTTTTCGAGGGCTACGGTAGAACTCGGGAAATTTTGCTAAGGAACGGATACGGCTTTGTCGAATTTGAGGATTATCGTGATGCTGATGATGCGGTACATGAGCTGAACGGGAGAAAACTGTTGGGTGAAAGAGTGATTGTGGAACCTGCCCGAGCTCGTGGAGGCCGCCGTGAACGAGATCGCCGTGGAGGTCGCTTTGAAAAATCAAGCTCTCGCTTTGGACCTCCGCTGCGTACCAAGTACCGATTGGTTGTCGAAAATCTATCATCTCGTGTCAACTGGCAAGACCTGAAGGATTATATGCGCAAGGCAGGTGAAGTCACTTATGCTGATGCCCATAATCAGCGCATGAATGAGGGTGTTGTAGAGTTTGCCACACATTCGGATATGAGAAATGCCATCGAGAGATTAGATGATACGGAGTTGAACGGTCGTCGCATCCGTTTGGTCGATGATAGAGGCGGCCGAGGAGGAGGTGGCCGTGGACGTTCTCGATCGTCTCCAAGTCGATCGCGATCAAGATCCCGTCGTCGTTCGCCTGTGTCGCGGTCTCGCTCAAGATCGCCGCGTAGACGTTCGAAGAATCGCAGTGTATCCAAATCCAAGAAAATGTCGAAGTCACCTGAAAAATCACGGTCGCCATCTCGCACCCGCTCCAAGAAATATCGTGAATCGAAGTCAGCAGAAAAGTCCCGTTCACGTTCTGTGTCCCGTTCCCGCTCTATCAAGAACCGTGAAAGTGACGTCAAATCGAAGTCCCGATCACGCTCACCAAAACGCGATCGTGATTCTCGTTCCCCAAAACGTGATCGTGATTCTCGTTCGCCGAAACGTGATCGCGATTCTCGTTCATCCAAGCGCGATCGCGATTCTCGTTCTCCTAAACGTGGCCGGGATGTTTCCCGTTCCCGATCACGTTCCAAGTCCGAAAGCCGTTCGCGCTCCCGGTCTCGCTCCAAATCCAAGGAACACAAGTCACGTTCTCGCTCGAGATCTTATTCCCGTTCGCGATCCAACTCTCGAGGAACACGTGATCGTTCGCGCTCGGTCGACAAGGACCGCAAATCCCGTTCGGCATCGCCGCAGAAAAACGATCACTCACCAGATCGCAACGGAAGCATGGAGGATTAAACAAGGAGCTCCAATTGCTCTTGAAGAACCACTTCCGACATTGAAATTAACATATTTACAAATGTATTTTGAATGCGCTTATTTCTTGGTGAAAATAAATGCATCTTTCCGACTGTGGTAAACAGTCACTTGAATTTTGAAAGATATTTGATAAAAGAAAGGCATTTTGGATTCCTTACAACATAATAACATTACATTTACATACATATGTCTTAAGCAAACCTTCAAATAACGAACAAACCACTTTTGAAATTAACACTTTTACACTAACAACAATATGTAAATATTTGATGCCAATAAATGGAAATAGTTTTAGTTGATAAAATAATACTGCGTATGTTTATTGTATCATCGTTCTGGGTGTTTTATCTTTCCAACTGGTGTCTACTTGTGGCGTCTATGTCGTTTTTCCGCTTCGTTATTTTTGCAGGATTTCGAATGAACATTGAATTAAGGGAGTCCTAAGGTATTGGTAAGTAAATCAAAACTCTGCCGTTAACTAACTTATGTCTATAATACATATAATGTGTTTCTGTATTATATTTGCTTTTTATGCAGCGTGAAATAACAAATGCTCGAGAGCATGTTCATTCAATTTATACATATGTTAGTAAAATTCACTACTAGATTATTTAACGGATTTTGGCAAAATCCGTGCAAAACCGTTCGTTTTGGCAACATCCAAAACAGACGATTTTTTTTGTAACTTTTTATTTTCATTTCAAATGAATAAAAATCAATGTAAAACCTGTGGTAAAACGTAATATTAGAATTTTTATTCGATTTCAGCCTAATTAGGGTAACGGGCTTATTTTGGACCACCTTGTAAAGCAACTAGGTAATAATGAAAAAAAAAAATTACATTAAGTGCCCGGGCTTCGGCAATGTTTGCTAAAAATTTTCATGATTATTTGTTTTATAAGAGAGCTAGACAAGGTGGTCCAAAATTGGTCCTCTGGTCCAAAATTTGGTCCTCCGGTCCAAAATAAGTCCGTTACCCTGTATTAGTTTTAAACAGCAAAAACATGATTTTTCCTTGTTTTACTGCTTAGAACTAAGATAATAAGGCCAAATTACTTTACTATGAAAGATTTAGTTTAGTTACAATTTAAATTTTAATTCCATACAAGAACGATTTTGAATTCAGTCGGTTACAACGTAGGCGAAAGAAATGATTTTTTTGACATAAAAATTGTAATAAATCTGGAAGATATATTTAAAATTTGAATACAAGACTCTATTTTTTTTAATAAATGTAAATACGTAGCTTACTCAACTTGATAGGTTTGTAATTTGATTTTTTTTATATCATCAATACTTATTTTGAGAAATGCTGCATACCAACAAGAGGAATACCGGGTGGCTATTAGCAGCTTTGGCCACAATACGGTATTCTAAACAAAGCATCATGAAAATAATATATGTTTATTTAAAATGTTTGTATGTTCAAATATGAGCAAGGATAGTGTAATGTGTTGAGTTTTAGTACCTCTTACATCTTACAAGCTTATATTTAAATGGAACCTCTTTTGTCGTACTTTTTAAAATTCATTTTTCAACGTTTCAATCAACTTTTAAAATTTTCAACCGGGCACGAAATGAACTTATTCAGTGTCTGAACACGATCCAGTGATGCAACTCACATATTATGAGTGGTTTGTGTGATTTAATATGCGCTTTCCGTATGCCCTTATCTCCCCTACATATATTTAAAAAAAATCTGTTAAATTGGACAAATTAATGAGAAATTTACCCGATACTGTACTTCACTCGACAGCATCTGTAACATAGTGCTGCCACCAAGTGCTCGGAAGCCAAGGCACAAAATTATTGCAGTTCAAAGAAAAGGGCTCAATTCAGATAACATATAATTTGAGTCTACCTTCAGGCGAAAAGTTGGCCACGGATATCGATATATTTTTTATGCAAAAATTCTTTTAAGATTTTAATATTACTTGCTAAAATGAATTAATATGATGATGATCGCCAATCAATCAAAAATAACAAGGCTTGACACAAGTGTTGATAAATACAAGCTTTTAAATAATGTTTGGTTGGAAGATGTTGTTGTTGGACTAAATTTTAATTTCCCGTAAATTATTAGATGGTATGAAAAAAACCTAGCAATTGCTTTTGCTAAGCTAAATCGATCAGTCGAGTAGACGCTTAAAACGATTGTTTCGGTTTTTATGAATAAAGTTTGTTTTGCCAGCTGTTTTCTCATTCAGGAGCTTTTATTTTTAGAACAAGCTAGTTTGGTATGAATAAAGCCCAAATCTGAAGCAATCGCTCGACAAATCTCCTAGCAAATGCTTTTTTTTTATTATTGATAAACAAAAATCGGAGGCAAAACCCAACTTCATCCATTTACGTTGAATTAAATGATTCCGTCTTGTATGAAATTGAAATAATCAAGTTGTAAATATTTCAGAGGCAAAACATGAATAAAAAAACCGGGAATAGTGACTAATCGGCCCGAACTTGAAAGAAAATTGTAACAATTTTATTTTTATTCTTGGAAATCTTACACTCAGGCAAATTCTTATTATAATGTTCATAAGATGCGTCTTATGAACCGCATTTTAGAGTGCAAAATTGTTCTTCATAAGAGTCTTATAAAATTCTTTCAATTTTCATACGAAGTTCTTATGAGAAATAGAAAAAAACGGCATTGTGAAAAATAATGAACACATTCATTCCATCAGTCATCTATGTCATCGTTGTTAAACAAAAGCACTTGCAGTCAGCAGTTGTAAAGTTCTTTTTCTTAACAATTCATTTGATTTTGATCTTCTAATGGTAAGTTTTAGTCGCAGTTTATTTATTGTAGACGTTCAATATATTTGTAAACTCAAAAACATTTTTCGTTTACTTTTCAGTATGTTGACTGGCAAAAAGCACCAAATTTAAGGGCAGGATACGGCGAAAAAAAATTTCACCGGTTGTTGATGAGCTGCTCATGAAGCTGCTGGTCACCAATGATGCAATTCCAAGCAAATTTGCCAAAAAATAAATTGAAACTTTTCAACATCAAATATTTTGGATAATTCTTATTGGAGATGAAATTTCCTGTTTCCATAAGACCCTCTTATGAAAATCAACAACCTGTCATTGATGTAGGTGTTCATCTGAAGAATTCATTCGCGTCATAAGAAAATCTTATGAATTTCATTAATTTTTCTTATGGCGCCACTTCATAAGAGAATCTTATGGCATACCTAATAGGATTTTTCTGAGTGTATATATTATTTGAAAGCATCCGATTTGAATTTCTTTTCAGGTGAAGCAATTGTTTCTTAGTTGCTAGTTGAATTGGAATTGCCCCTTCGAGTATACTATCAAAGGAAATACCTATTAATGTAGACAATGTAATGTTTGCGTGTTCAATAATTGGAATGGATTTTATGGATCTTATCATGATTCAACCAAAAAACTTTCCGATCGTTCTTACGCCCACCACTCGCAACGTTGATATCGTGGTTATTATTGCCGTTCTATTCAATTTTCTGATCGTCTTCTTTTAATTTACTTAAGAAAATTACAGATCTGCTGGTTGGATAACTCGATTTTTTCAAGCATAAGCTATGTTCTAAAGTTTTAGTACACCCCAGACAACCAGAAGTCGTATTTTATTTAACAGATTATATCGTATAGAATGGTACTCAAACTCCTTTTCGTATATCTATACCTACATTGTGCGGCGCATGTATATTCTTTATCGTATTTAAATGCAATGCATGATTTTATTACGACAAAAAAAGAGACTCGTATTTATGTACATATGAACTCAACCTTTGTGTACGACAATTCGCAAAAAATCCGTGAAACGACCGATATACCATGATCAGCCGTGATTGACAGATTTTGTCGTTCTATGCATAAAATAATTCGAAATCAAGATTTCCTTTAACATGAAATACGATTTATATTATCATAACAACCAGGTGTTAGATCTTAGCAGAAATATATTTTTATATCGAACAAGATTGCTAAAATGAGAGATTATATTTTAAAAAGAAAAAATATAAAATGTCGGAAGAGTGGTACCTACAGTCGATTAGTTCAGCGATACAAAAGTACTAAGGTATCTGCTGGTAATAAAAATTCTTCTCAGAATGTTCACATTGAGCGCGGCGGCGAAACATTTCTACCCGAAATCCAGGCCGATGCTGTATCCAATATCGTACCTGTCGATGAAAATAAAAATTCACAGGAAATTTCCGATTGGGATCAGGAAGCCTCCGAAAACTGTAAGATACTGTTGTTATACTATATGCTTAAATTACAGTCCTATTTTTTTAGCTGGCAGCACAAGACTAGTTGACAAAAATCGAAACTGGTCTACCGAATTCCATATTACCCACGCTGCTTTGAACTCCCTTGTAGGAATTCTGAACTCTGACTTACATTTAAATCTTCCAAGCGATGCCCGCACCATTTTGAGGACACCCAGAAGTCTGAGCATAATCAGTATGGGAAATGGTGGAAAGTATTGGCATCAGGGTGTTGAGAGCTGCCTGCGCAAAGCATTGACTTCAATTAATAAGCCCTCATCAATATCGCTCAACATCAACGTAGACGGTCTGCCAATCCATAAGAGCAGTTCAAAGAACTTTTGGCCGATACTTTGCAACATCCATGAACTGCCGCAAGTTGCCCCAATGGCAATCGGAATATACTATGGGACCAGTAAGCCAAAAAGTGCTTCTGAATTCCCTAACCCGCTCATTGACGAGCTGTTGCCAATTCTAGAGGGAGGCATAATGATAAATGGTTACCAAGTTGCGGTCAGCATATGAATACAAAGCTCTATACGGCATAGAGTATTTGACTAGCAATATTCATAACCTCTGCCACATCGTGGATGAGGTGGAAAGATTCGGACCTTTGTCCACACTGTCTGCTTATCCTTTCGAGAACTACCTCCATTCACTGAAGAAAATGCTACGTTCAGGGCCACTACCTCTAAACAAAATTGCAAATCGTCTAACAGAACTAGACAGTGAAGCTTCTAATCGCATAAGAGAAACTTATTCATCTCATTTCAGAACTATTCAATCAGTTGAAAAGACGGAAACGAAAACAACAATCTCTTTAACAGATTTTACTTTAAGTACTAATTTCGAAGACAAATGGATTCTGACTAAAGATCTCGAAATAGTTTGTATGTATAATGCTGAACAGGTAAATTCTGTTTGGAAAATCCAGGGTCGCTCTATTATTTGCAAGTATGATTTTTTCAGTAAACCTTTCAGGTCCTCATTTATTTTTATTTATGCAGCTGGAGAACAGAATATAAACTATTCTAAAGATCAAATGTACGACATCAATTGTATTATGTGCAAATTGGTTGCAATTCGGAGGAAAAATGAAATTATTTTTGTTCCTCTCATGCACTCTGTGAAATAGAATCTTATCTCCGAGTGTTCATTTAGTAAGATATTTCCTTCTTAGTTTGTGTATTGATCAAATGAAAATAAATGCTTTAACAAGTTTGTTTAATTCTATTGTCAAATGAAATCTTCTTATCAAAAAACAGTAAAAAAAAAGTTAATCATCAACTTCGCTATAATCATTTTCACTACCATTGTCTTCGCTACCATCATTTTTGCTACGATCATCTTCGCTACCGTCATCTTCACCATTATCATGTACTCCGTCAGCATCTTCACCTCCAGCATCTTCATCACCAGCATCTTCACCACCAGCATCTTCATCATCATAATATTCAATATCAACATATTCACCAGCATACATTTCTTTATCGTCCATTAAGTCACCCAGAATCATTACCGATTCACGATCACCAGCTTGCTCCACAACTACATCAGTACTAGCTGATTCCGGTGCATCCATAGCTTCCACAGGATTCTCTTCGGTATACTTGATTCGCGAAGGGCGGGTTGCAGATCGGCGTAACTTCTTACTGGATGAACGGGGTTTGCAGTACCGGAACAAACGAGATCTGATGAAGTCCTCCAACTTTTGAGCAGTGTATGTTGGATCACCAATGCAGACTAGTTTGAGAAGAAGATGTAGAACGTTCCCAAACTCTCTGAAACCACGTTTCGATTTTTCGCCTCGGTTGATTCCGGTCCAGGTGAAGCGGGTCCAGAAATCTCTGGTAAATAAGCAATCCACAATCGTGTAGCACGCATTATTTCCATTCGAATGGTACGAACTCGGTGGAATGATTCGGGTGAAGTAAGTAAGCTGTAATTTAATTGATGAACGTTAATGGATTTGAAATCACAAAAAAAGTTTAAAGTTTAATCACAGACAAACATACAGGCACGGAACATACAGGCACGCAAAGGGGGAGAGGAGGGGTTGCAGGGTATTGCATGGTTAAAGTTATTTTAATATAAATATGTAAAAACATTAAAATTAATAATGAAAATTACAAACAATTACAGTCCCCCCACAATCATGGGTCACACACAATTATTAGTCACCGATCATTTGAACTGCTGATATCTACTGAACTGAAAGAAATTTTTACTTAATCGCTTACATCATCAAAATGCATAAAAAATATTATGTGTGTAATTTTACTGTATTCATAACAGTAAAATTGCCGTTTGAATAGTTTTTATCATACCGCAGCTATTATCTGTCCAACTATCACATAAAATTCCAATGTTATAAGGTTGACATCTTAAACCGTTAAGCCCCTTATGCGGGTATTTCAAAGGTTCCAACGAAATAAATTGGCCTCATATAAGCACAAAGGACGAGTTTATATTTTCCAAATGAAACTGAGCGAATAAAACGCAAAAATTCAATACTATTTGGCAAGATGAAAGTGACCCATAATTGTTACAGAATCCACCAAATTCCACACAATCATGGGTCACTTTTTCTCAAGCAAAGCAAAACATTTCTTGGTTGCTATAGCTCAACCCAATTGCCCCTTGAATGTATACTAGCAAAGAATGCCCCCGAATGTTTGTTGGAAACTTGTTGATTTCTATGTTGATATTCGGGTGTTGTCATGGGCTTCTACGTGACTAATAATTTTGGGCAATTTGACTAATAACACTAGTTTACAGCATTTTTGAACTCAATAAACTGAAGGTCATTTCCAATGTGAAATCGGGCGCTGAATCCGAAAATGAAATTCAAAAAAATCTCAGTAGAACCGTTTTTGGGTTATGCTCCAAATATGAAATTTCGAAAAAATTAAAAAAGTTCTTTTACTTAGATTAAAATATCTCGGACGGCATAACAGTAATTTGAAATCTCTCTTTTGCATATTGAAGGTGAATAAGTTTTCTATCGATCATCTGAACACTGTTTTTGCGTTTGACCAACAGTATTGCTGATATTAGTGACTTTTTGAGAAAAAAAATTATAAAAAACGCATTTTTTTAGAGAAAATTTTGTTTCAACGAAAGTTTTAGACCCAATGGTAGCATTTTAAAAATCTGATTTTCTCTTGTGCTTGAATGTCAATTTAAAACAAAGATTTCAAGTGGTTATTTATCAAAATCGGTTGAAAATTGAAGAAGTTATGGCTACTTTACCATAACTGTAATTTTTGCAGTTTATAATAATTTAACGAACCGCAGTACACTTATCATAGTATAGGAAGAATGAAACATGATAAATCTCACTCGCTCCAAGTCAAAATTATTTATTAGCTTACCAGAAGGTCACATGCCAAGTTTCAAGAAGATCTGACCATAGGGAGGGGTTGCTTAAGTCTCAAACGTGATTAAATTTTTGAGGTATTTTGCCCGGAAGGAGCGAAAAATACTGGTTTTTCATCAATAACTTTTTTCATTACTAGCTGATTGTTTTTTATGGTTGATTTTTTTAAAGCCTAAGTTGAGACAAATATTTCACCCAAAGACTGTAACTCGATTGGATTTGAAACAGAAAAGTTATTGCGGTTCAAAGATTGTATTTTGGTCGAAAATTGTCGTATAAAACGCAATGCGTAAAAAGTACTCATTGCGTGTTGGACAAAATTTGCGGCCTTTGAACCGCAATAACTTTTCTGTTTCAAATCCAATCGAGTTACAGTCTTCGGGTGAAATATTTGTCTCAACTTGGGCTTTAACCTTCCAAAGCCGTTCGCAAAATTTCCGTACAAATCTATTTTTGAGAAATTTGACCTGCAGTTTACGTACGTTCTCCTGGCCGCAAATATTGACCGATTTCGATGAATTTTAATTCATTGTATAGATAATTTATTCTTGTTTCTCAATATTGAAAAATAAAGTCGAAATATTTTACGAAATCTCCAGTAGCTGATTCCGAATGAAAAAAGTCCCGAAAAAGAGCTCTTTTTAGAATGCCTATAACTTGAGACAGGTTCCAAATATTGCGCTGATTTTATAATATTTGGAATTGTCAAGAATAAATCTATCCATGAATGTATAAATTTTTGGAGGTCCAAAGGAAGTTTTGGCCGCTATCCCGGAACTTCCGGTAGAAAAAATTCTTACTTCAAAAAAGTCACCCAATTTTGGCTTTGCATTGCTGTATCTCGGTTACCAATGGATCGATTCTCTAAATTCAAATTTTAGTTTTTTTTCGTTAACTTTATTATTATGTTCGTAGAACATAGTTGGTTCCTCAAAAATCTCAGTTGTTCAGTATATGGCAATGAAACTCACATCTTTTTTGTCATTTTTCAAACTCCCCATCGTGTCGGTGGGTTTACGAGATTTTGTTAGCGTGATTTCTCTAAAATTTGAACTCAAATTGGTCACTTTTTATATACCTAGAGATTCATTAGAATCTCCTCTTTCGATTGACATACATTTTGTGTGGTGTTTTGAAAATTTGTAGCAACGTTTTTTGAATTTACTGAAAGCTGCCAGATTTCAACCAGTTTGGTCCACGTTTTCAACAGGTTGGTGTACAAATCTCGCACCCCTCACGTAGCTGCGGGAGAAACAAATCCTGTAGCTCTCTTTTTGTCGCTCACCAAATCTACCACCCAACCCAGCAGCAGGAGGAACTGCCGTCACGCCGCGTGGTTTGCTGTTTGATTGAGCTGATGCTGATAACGAAATGAATGCTTTATTGTTGTAGGAATTGCTTGAATCTTTTTTGATTTAATATTTTAATGGATGGGCAACATTTCTAAATTTTACGTCCATGATTTCAGATTCAGATCTCAGATTTCAGAATTCAGATTTCAGATTGCAGATTTCAGATTTCAGATTCAGATATCAGATTTAAATTTCAAGATCCGATTTCAGATTCAGATTTCAGATTCAGATTCAGATCTCAGATTCAGATTTCAGATTCAGATTTCAAATTCAGATTTCAGATTCAGATTTCTGATTCAGATTTCAGATTCAGATTTCAGATTCAGATTTCAGATTCAGATTTCAGATTCAGATTTCAGATTTCAGATTCAGATTTCAGATTTCAGATTCAGATTTCAGATTCAGATTCAGATTTCAGATTCAGATTTCAGATTCAGATTTCAGATTCAGATTTCAGATTCAGATTTCAGATTCAGATTTCAGATTCAGATTTCAGATTCAGATTTCAGATTCAGATTTCAGATTCAGATTTCAGATTCAGATTTCAGATTCAGATTTCAGATTCAGATTTCAGATTCAGATTTCAAATTCAGATTTCGATTTCAGATTCAGATTCAATTTCAAATTTCAGACTCTAATTTCAGATTCCGATTCAAATTCCGATTTCTGATTAAAGTTTCTGATTAAAATTTCAGAATATTTGTTACTTGAATCATAGATTTTGTGTCTCCTGCAGTAGACACTGCTTGAAATAAAAGAAAAGAATCATGATAACATTCAAAACAAATGTATCACTGAAGAATTCTAAAATTCAGAAAATTCAGAAAAGAATCATGATAACATTCAAAACAAATGTATCACTGAAGAATTCTAATGATAAAATATCTAAAAAGATTCAAGAAGCTTATTTCAATTTGGAAAAATAATCTTTCTCTATTTTAAAATCAAAACATTTACTAGGCAAAGAGGCATCAGCATCAGCACAATCAATCAACAAACTACGCGGCGAGACGGCAGTTCCTCCTGCTGCTGGGTTGGGTGGTAGATTTGGTGAGCGACAAAAAGAGAGCTACAGGATTTGTTTCTCCCGCAGCTACGTGAGGGGTGCGAGATTTGTACACCAACCTGTTGAAAACGTGGACCAAACTGGGTGAAATCTGGCAGCTTTCAGTAAATTCAAAAAACGTTGCTACAAATTTTCAAAACACCACACAAAATGTATGTCAATCGGAAGAGAAGATTCTAATGAATCTCTAGGTATATAAAAATTGACCAATTTGAGTTCAAATTTTAGAGAAATCACGCTAACAAAATCGCGTAAACCCACCGACACGAGGGGGAGTTTGAAAAATGACAAAAAAGATGTGAGTTTCATTACCATATACTGAACAACTGAGATTTTTGAGGAACCAACTATGTTCTACGAACATAATAATAAAGTTAACGAAAAAAAACTAAAATTTGAATTTAGAGAATCGATCCATTGGTAACCGAGATACAGCAATGCAAAGCCAAAATTGGGTGACTTTTTTGAAGTAAGAATTTTTTCTACCGGAAGTTCCGGGATAGCGGCCAAAACTTCCTTTGGACCTCCAAAAATTTATACATCCATGGATAGATTTATTCTTGACAAATCCAAATATTATAAAATCAGCGCAATATTTGGAACCTGTCTCAAGTTATAGGCATTCTAAAAAGAGCTCTTTTTCGGGACTTTTTTCATTCGGAATCAGCTACTGGTGATTTCGTAGAATATTTCGACTTTATTTTTCAATATTGAGAAACTAGAATAAATTATCTATACAATAAATTAAAATTCATCGAAATCGGTCAATATTTGCGGCCAGGGGAACTTACGCAAACTCTCGGGTCATATAGACCCGAACAGCCTAATTACGGATTTTTTTGAGGGAGCACTTCCGGTGGTCACAGGAAGTTGCCTGGTACTACAGATTGTGTATTTCGTGATTCCCCAGGGAGGTTTTTAAAATCAAATTTTTGCGATTTTTTCTCGAAGAGTTATAATGATTTGAATGTGCGCTTCGGGTCATATTGACCCGAACGACTTTGGAAGGTTAAGAAAATTAACCAAAAAACAATCAGCTAGTGATGAAAAAAGTTATTGATGAAAAACCTGTATTTTTCGTTCCTTCCGGGCAAAATACCTCAAAATTTTATTCACGTTTGAGACTTAAGCAACCCCTCCCTATGGTCAGATCTTCCTGAAACTTGGCATGTGACCTTCTGGTAAGCTAATAAATAATTTTGACTTGGAGCGAGTGAGATTTATCATGTTTCATTCTTCCTATACTATGATAAGTGTACTGCGGCTCGTTAAATTATTAAAAACTGCAAAAATTACAGTTATGGTAAAGTAGCCATAACTTCTTCAATTTTCAACCGATTTTGATAAATAACCACTTGAAATCTTTGTTTTAAATTGACATTCAAGCACAAGAGATTTAAAAAAGCACAGATTTTTAAAATGCTACCATTGAGTCTAAAACTTTCGTTGAAACAAAATTTTCTCTAAAAAAATGCGTTTTTTATAATTTTTTTTCTCAAAAAGTCACTAATATCAGCAATACTGTTGGTCAAACGCAAAAACAGTGTTCAGATGATCGATAGAAAACTTATTCACCTTCAATATGCAAAAGAGAGATTTCAAATTACTGCTATGCCGTCCGAGATATTTTAATCTAAGTAAAAGAACTTTTTTAATTTTTTCGAAATTTCATATTTGGAGCATAACTCAAAAACGGTTCTACTGAGATTTTTTAGAATTTCATTTTCGGATTCAGCGCCCGATTTCACATTAAAAATGTTGGTCAGTTAATCAAGTTCACGATTTTTTTAAAATTTTGTAAACTAGTGTAATTGTTGCGGGTTACAATTTTGACCCATAATTGTGGATTTGAAAAACGTTGATTGTTTCGGTAAATTATGTTATTTCTGAACAAAATCGAAAATCAAAACATATTTGAACTCAAAGAGGAAGTATTAAATGACTGAAACTCATGCAAAGCTTGACATTTGGTCCACTAACATCCGAATAAACGACCATTTTGTGGTGAAAGTATATCTTAAGTGACTAATGATTGTGGGGGGACTGTATTAAAATTAAATCTCCCCATTAATTGGCACAGATCAATGAACCACAGGCAATTGACCACAGTCCGTGGATGAATTGTAACATACTTTTTAGGTTAAATTTCTATACCTTACTGAAATTGAGCAATAAGGGCTCATTAGTGGTATGTGGTAAAGTTCAATTGCGCAATTCTGGACTGGATCACTTGAGCTGAATGATTTTTTGAGGGAGAGGGGAGGAGGACAAAAACTTTGAAAAATAGTTGAAATTGTCTATACTTACATATTTATCACAAAGAGTTTGGGATGTGTTTGGGATGTTACATTTTTAATAAATATTCTTAACCTCTTCTCAAGCTATCGTTATAAGATAAGTCCTAGTATTAATTATAGAGAAAGATCTAAGAAAGTTACAAAGTAACGAGTAAGAAACAGTTTTTTTACAGAGCTTCTAATATTTAAAACTAGCACATACATCGAATTGTTCAGTCACTCAAAATTACACCCCATTGGAAGAGCCAATCATCGACAGCGCCTTGCATCTAGTTTGTACTACAAAAATGCGCCTAAATGTTTACAGCAAAGTTTATAATACTACCTACTCTATATTTTAAAGCTAAGTCAATAAACGCCTGTATGTAAGCAATACATTGGGTTACTATGAAAAATTGAAAAATCCCTATAGAAAATCGTTTCACTAAAAATGGCTTAGCTTTGATGAACCTGTTCGAGTTAAAAGGAGGTAATTTGGGAGTGATTTGCCTATTTATTTTTTTAACGAGAAGCAAGACAACAAATTCTGGTTTCACGTGCATGCATTGCGATGTAATACATATCCTAATTCCACTTAAACTGTGGGATGGCAAAATTATTCTTCCAGGAAGGCCAAAAAATTCAGCTACCCAGCCAGAAATACATAGGTAGCTATCACAGAAGTGACTCTGGAAAATGTTCCATGGGATCAGTTTAACTAACTTGCAATTACCCAGCCCTTGCTAATTGGTTCCTTCCTTCCGAAAACTTCGGCTTCAGTGACTATTCACCACCCATAAATTTTCGAACATCTCCCACTCACACAGCAAGAGCAGACTCTTGAACTGTTGATAGAGTAAAAGAGGTGCTACAACAGGAACAAAAACAGCCCGATGTCTGCAGTCCGTGGCTTTGGTGTGAAATTTAATTTCACTCTGAAATACTTACGATGCAATTAATTGTACCACCTGTTCATGTTTTGGGAACCTTTGATTGCCGGTGAATACTGACAAAGAGCGAAGTAGCACCTCTAAAAAATAATATTTTTATTTAATTGTGTGATCAAATTTTGAATGATTGATTGTATTTTTTTTAAACATGCATTTTCTATTTTTTAAACTACCATTTAAAGTAAAGTTTGAAAGCGCTATTTGAGTTTCGTGTGTTAATTGTCCATTGTTATTATTTTATTGATACATCCCAGGCTTCAACATTTCAGCTTTAATGGTGTTAACAATATTTTTATGAAAAAATTTAGTTAAGTCTATTTTTGATTTGTTCTCTGGAAATATTCATAATGTTAGCATGTGCATTTTAGAGCGCCATCATTCTATATAAACCTATTGTAACCGCTTGGTTACAAATCGTATGATTTTTGTTTTAATTTTGTAGTTTTGTATGTTTAGCTCTAGAAAATTCATGTTCCTTGTCTAGTCTCACAACAAGATAGCACCACAGTAGGCTACCTTTCACTGCTAGCTGCTGTCAATTCACAGAGGAGGAAAAGGATGAAACAAAGGAGAAACTGGAAGGCGAAAAGGAAGCTTACTTCCGGAAAGTTTGCTCTCTTCTAAATCAGGCGTCCGTGAGTTAAGTCGGTTCCCTTACAGTGTTCGTGAACATTCAAGGATTTCCCCCGAGAGATAAAGTGCTACACGGATCGGCCCGCAGACCCTTAGTGGTCTCACGCCTAATCGAAAAGACCAGCATCATCGTCCTCGGATTCTGCGGAATCCTAACTTCCAAGGAGGACTTCCCTTCTCGGCCTGTCCGGATATGGGGCTCTCTCGTGACCGAGTTCAGCAACGCCCGCTCTCGTCGACGGTTTCGGCACCCCGTCGATATGCCCTTAGATCAACGGCCCTCCTGCTTCCGGAACTGGATTTCCGAAACCACGACGTCGCCCAAATACACGCCAGAAATTACATAGAACATGGTTTTATACACACAGACAACACGCCATATAAAAACATCAACAAAATTATAATTTACCTGAAATTTCCGGTTTTCTGTATTTTATCCGTAAAGTCCTTGGTTACCCTGTAGCCAGCCGGTCTCTTAAAGTAGGGGAGATGAGGGCATAACGAGCACCCGAGGCATAATGAGAACTACGCTTTTCTACGAAAGTGATGATGATGATGGTCCCACCTCATTCCCCTACACAGGTTTGAGCTGGTCGAGTTATCTTTAAGATAATTTATGTATTGTTGTTCCAGAACCAGTATGCAAAAAAAACGGACTGATTTCTGTTTTGTGCTTGCAATGCACATTTAGTACAAAAAAACTAATGACAATCTAATTTTATATGCGCGCGCGTGGCTCAAACATATGTAGACTTTCTCATTATCTTTTACGCTACTCTACAAATGGCAGAAGGCCACAAATTAAGAAATAAAAGCAAATCTCATCATCATCATCGGACGAAAACAATGATTTGCTTGTCTTTTTACTATAATCTTTTACAAAATTCGTCAAATGTTACATACAATCTTCCCTTATTATCTATCTTAAACTACTACTCTTTTTATGTGTGAAATACAAAGTTTTTTGAACTCAGCCAAAGTTTGAGCACATTTAATTTCCCGTGGTAACGAATTATATTCACTAATACCTTTAAAATACAATGAATTTTGAGTTGCGCTTAGAAAAAAAGTGGGTGTTCTCATCTCCGAAGCATTTCTAGTATTGTATCTATGGATATCATATCCTCTAATTATACGGTTACTTAAATACGATGGCAAATGATTATTAACTATTTTATAAATGAACACCATTGTTAAATATTTAATTCTCTGTTTGATAGATAACCACTGCAGAGCGTCCAATAGGAATCGAGAGGAAGTATATCGACTACATTTTAAAATCAGACGCATTATTTTATTCTGCAAGCGCTGCAATCGTGACATTTGTGTTTCATTAGCTAAAAACATTATTGAGGAACAAAAATCAATGTGTGGTGCAATGATAGATTTGTACAACTGGATTTTACTGGCAATTGTTAGGTCGTTTTTCAATCGACACAGAATTCCATATTTTTTAGCAATTTTTTTAATAACAGTGTTAATATGATTCTTGAACGTTAATTTATCATCAATTGTTACTCCAAGATACTTTATTTCTCTAACGCGATCAATCGGCTCACCATTAAGGTTGACATGACCATCAAAATTATCAAATCGAGTTGTTATTATCATGTATTTTGTTTTAGTTATATTCAATTTCAATTTTTTAAATTTGAGCCACTTATCAAGATAATATAAATCTTCGTTCAGATGCGACAAAGCACTTAGAAAGTCCCGTTCGGCAACAAATAAAACAGTATCGTCCGCAAAAAGATTTATATCACAAAATCGTAAAACTCGTTTTATATCGTTAATGTACATTGTAAACAAAATGGGCCCAAGCACACTTCCTTGAGGTACACCAAGAGAGTTACACAAAAGACTTGATGTACAATTATTAAAATATGTTTTTTGAGTTCTGCTACATAAGTAACTGTCAAACCACTTGAACACATTACCGCAAATTCCAAATTTTTTCAACGTTTCCAATAACAACGGTCTAGAAATTGTTTCAAAGGCACGTTTCAAATCCAAAAATACAACCAAGACTGGTTCTTTCTTTTCAATATAATGTTTCCATTTTGCTAAAACAAGATTCAATGCAGTTTCACATGAATGTTTTTCTCGATATCCTGATTGTTCTGGTAT
Source organism: Uranotaenia lowii (assembly GCF_029784155.1). Taxonomy (NCBI): domain Eukaryota; kingdom Metazoa; phylum Arthropoda; class Insecta; order Diptera; family Culicidae; genus Uranotaenia; species Uranotaenia lowii. The sequence continues at coordinate 187,498,652 of NC_073693.1, read as the reverse complement.
GAGTAGATTGTGTCGATTCAAATATTCCATCAACTGTTCTTTAACTACAAGTTCTAAAATTTTTTCAAGTGTGTGCAACATATTAATTGGACGAAACTCTTCGGATTTAGTCGTTCCAGCAATCTTCTGAATAGGAATCACAAGTGATTCTTTCCAAATCTGCGGCACATGTCCAGTTTCTAGTGATTCATTAATAAGTTCCAGCAATGGTTGTGCAATGACATGGAAACAATCCTGGAGAATTTGTGCATTTACATTATCAATTCCAGCTGATTTCTCTAGTGAAAAACAAATCTTTTTTAGTTCAATGTAACTTATAGTTCGAAAAATTTCTAATGCACAGTTAACCTGAAAATTAAGTTCATCAGGCTCACTGACAGACTCGATACTCTGGTGGATTTGAGAGACGCTTCCAATGAAATATTCGTTGAATTTACTAGCAATAACGTGCGCCGATTCCTCCTCGACTCCGTCAAAAGTGACAACTTTCGGGGTTGCACTCTGTGAATTCATCAGATTTTTCAGAATTTTCCATAGTTCTTTGCTATTATTTTTGTTGTGATCAATTTTCTTTTGAATATACTCACTCCTAGTCTTTTTTAAGGACCTTGAATATATGTTTCTTGCGATTGTGTACTGATTCCACATTGAAGGGCTATTTGACCTACAGAACTTTTTGTAAAGTCTATCTCTTTTGCGTTTAAGACGCCAAAGTTCAATATTGTACCAGCTACTGGAATTAGTAACTTGTACATATTTTTCTGTTACAAGCTGATTTGTGCACGTTTTCAAAATATCAGTTAGAACAGCAGCTTTTTGGTCTAGGCAACAATTAAAAGCATTCGAACCTAAGTTCATTGCTACAAGCTCTGATAACGCTTGCTGCGAATATTTTTTCCAGCATTTCATTCGAACTTTACTTTCAGGTTCTATTAAATCCTCTAAAATCGTAATAATTATAGTTTCATGGTCAGTTATTTTTAAATCAATATCAGTTTTAGACTGTACCGACTCAAAATTACTAAATACATGGTCGATTAAAGTGCGACTGTTACTTGAAATTCTGGTAAAATCATTAACTGTTTGCTTAAGGTTGAGATATTCTACAATCCGTTTCAAATGCTTCGAATCACTATCAACCAACCAGTTAATATTAAAATCACCTGCTACGATATTTAGTTTACTTGCATCTAGAAAATTATCCATCCATTTTTCAAAAATATCTAGAAAACGCTGATCACTTGAGTTTGGTGAATGATACAGTAGACCATAGTTACCCGACTTCATGCCTCTACAAATCGTAACGCCTAAGAACCAATTATTTTCAATTGATTCATTTGATCGAACTTTTAAAACAATTGATGATTTCGCGTAGATTGCTACTCCACCTGTATGACTTGAATGAGATAAACAGAAAACTGCATTATATCCCATTATATTGTACTGATCGTAGGCTTCTGCTACCTTAACATGTGTTTCAGTTATGAATATCAAAGACGGACGAATTGATTCTACTAATTGTTTCAAAGCCACATAATTTGTAGCTAACCCATTAATATTTAAGTATATTATACTAGAAATCCCGGAACAAACAGTTCTAATTGGTTGCTATTCGCTAAAGTTAAATTTATCCTTTTTACTTTGCAAAAGTCTCTTGTAAACTGGACAATCCAGACTGTAAGCTGTATGATCCGTTTTCAAGTTCATTTTACGCTCTGAGTTCATTTTTAAACAGTTGATACAATTAGCTTGATCAGCAGAGCAATCGGATGTTTTATGGAAATCACCACACTTGGAACATCTTTCCCGATTAACGCAATCCGTACTTTTATGATTAAATTCTCCACATTTAAAGCATCTGACGACACCAAAAGCATCAAATACCGAACAGGAATCCCACTCAATATTAACACGTTTCAATGCGTTCAGATTTTTGTAAGTCGCTATGTCTACTTCTATAATAAAGTTGTACTTGTTATATTTAAAGCGTGGATTTTCATAACTTTTGATAACGTTTACAAAGCCAATTGTAAGATCATTTTGATCCTTAAGTATCTCAATGAATCTTTCGGGCGAATATTTTTCACTTATTCCCATAATTTTAACCCTTGGTCTTGCTGGAGGGGGAATAACAGCGCTGTATTCATCTCCAAGATCCTTGTCTATTCCATCTTTAACTGATTCAATATTTTCATTTGTTGTACACTCTACAATAATAGAGCCATCTTTCCCATTTCGAAAATTGTTAACTTTGTGAATTTTGGGGTTCAACTTTTGTTTCAAAAACTCACGTGTATCCTCACATTGCTGAGAAGATTGCGCAGGTTTTATCACAATGATCGGACGAACTTTACGATTACTTGATCTTGATTTTTTCCTATAAGATAATTTTCTTTTAACTACTGCCGCGTACGATAACGTTGAATTTTTACTGAAAACTTCATCATCCAACTCATTATTATCAGCATCAATTTGCAACGGTTCATCATTTCTATCATTCAATATTAATGTTTTCTTTTTTGGATTGAGACCCGATTCAGAATTAGTATTCCTGGTAGAAAAAACTCTTTTTCTGTTTCCAGGCACCAAATTTTCGTTTTTTTCAAACCAAGATTTTATTTTGTCATCAATAACAGAAAATTTACTATCTACATTACTACATAAACCATCGACTTTTTGTTCCAACATTTTTTGCATGTCGCTTCTTATCTGTGTTACAACAATATCCATCTTAGTACTAATTTGGTTAAGAATGTCGTTCTGAATCTTTTCAATCAATAACGATGTGTTTGCTAACGCATCAACGTCGCTTCCGATCGATCCGATATTTGGAACAATATTCTTAACTGAAATGCAATCATCACATCTAAATTGAAGATTAACGTTATCATTGACCAGCTTCGAAACCGACCTTTGCAAGTTGGTGCAAGTGGCGTGAAAAACCGATCCACACCAACAGGTCAAAGGTTGGTCCGAGCACTTCAGTTGCAATCCACATTTTTTGCACACACTCATTGTTTCTACCTACGAACGACCGACCCGGAGGACGCGCTAGCTCGCTTGGCTGAGTTCAATTGTGTGTGGAGAATAAAACAAAGCAAGAAAAAAAAACGCTCCAGCAGCACAAGCTCTGAATAGATTTTCATCAATTCTCGCTTGATACTGCTGTTAATTAACTCTCGAAAGGAACATAAAATAATTCAAAGTGATTTAAGACTTCTACTTATCCTGATCCTATGGTAACTCCTCGAAGTTTTAACACTATTTTTATGAATTTCCACACACTATTTCACACCTTATTTATGCATTAAATATTCACAAATAAAAAAGCGCAAATCACTGTTTTCGCCATTTATGACTTGCTGTGCGTATTTTCTTAAATAAATTTTCATGAGGATTTGTTTCGTACTTCCTATAGTATTAATTTTTCACAAAAAAAGGAATCTCCTTATCATCTTTACAGAGATATTTAAAAAAAACTAGCTTGGTTCTCAAGTTACGAAAATATTATAATTTTTGAGCACCACGAAATAAGCTCTTATGATCTTAAAATAACCTTGATCTATAATGTACGCACTGCAACATGATGTACACATTGTTTCTCAATTTTTTCCATCAAAAAATTTTTGATTTTTCACTTTTATCAATTTTAAAACACGTTTTTACTTAAATTTGTTGACTAGGGGCATATAGAGCACCATATTATCGAGGCATAATGAGCATTTTCTGCCGTAGAATCTAGCAGCGAATTAAAATTAATTTATAGCGCCTCACCTTGACTAGTTTTCATCCGACAATTTAGCCTATTGGTAAGGTGTCGGAGAGGTAATCAAAAGACTAGAGTTAGATTTCTGTTCGAGGTGATTTTTTTCCATTCACAATTCATGATCGATTTTTTTATTGTTACATTATACGGCTAGTAGCATCATCCTCCGAACAAAGCACATAATGTATGAGCGTGTGTGAATTGTTTGTATTCTACAAACAGACCTAGATTATTTTGTTATTGCTTTGTTTGATGAATCTACGACTCACCTGACTTCATCGAATTGAATTCGCTGCTAGATTCCCCGGCAAAAACGCACATCTTGCTCTGATTAATGGTGCTCATACTGCCTCAGGGGGGGTTCTCATTATGCCTCCACAGTGGCTGGTTTTCAGCTTTTGGCAAAATTTTTTAAAATGCATTTTTTAACGTTTTCATTTAGTTTTTCACGTTTCAGCCCGTTAGGGAATAGGCTTTTCAAGTGTCTGAACACGAAACAATAATGTAACCTCCATATTATAGCTATTTTCTAAGGTTAAATAACCGTTTTCCTTAAGGTGGCCATTATGCCCCCATCTCCCCTACCTCGGCTTGGCTGGTCTACCGCTGCTCATATATCCGTAACACTATTAGGATACATTGATAGATCTTTACGAGCACTATCTTACCTCAAAGCCTCAATCCTAACCTCTAAACAAGAATGAAACGATTAATTTTATCGAAAGGATGTACCGAAAACGCGATTTTCCTAACAATAAATTCTTTGAGAAACCGGTTGAATTTTCAATGTTGCTCAATGTAATCAAACCATATGGTCGAAAATATTATTACTTTTTGGACTTGTTGGAATACTTATTTATTTTATTTTCATTGTATTCCGTTTCACGACGTAACTTGACGACCATAATTTCGCAGTTTTGTAGGATAGCCGTCTGGCATTCTCGCAACATGTCCAGCTATCCTTCTGGATACTGGGTTCACCGTAGAGTCGCGCGAGCTCGTGGTTCATCCTTCGCCTCCACACTCTGTTCTCCTGCAGGCCGGCAAAGATGGTTCTTAACACTCGTCGCTCGAATACTCCGAGTGTTCACAGGAACACTATCAGTGCCCAAAAAGTTGGAAGATTCAAGAATTGATTTATTCTTTGTGAGAGCCCCTGAAGTTATGCATTAAAGATGACTACAATAAGATTAATTAAACATTTTCAGTAACGCTTTGATTTTTGATAAAAAAAAAACGAATTCATGGCACCAATATTCATATTCGCTCCGATTATTTGCATAACTGGATAGTATTGCGATCTCATTTCTCTTGCTAAAGCTGTGTAATTTTATTTCACATATTTGAAATATCTTCTCGATATCACCAGACACTGGATAATCACAAAACATGGCCAGCAAAGTCCTTTCGAAGGGATTAAAACTATTCTCATTTATCAGTGCCATGTCGAAATTAAGTTCAATTCCTCAAACACGCAAGAAACAGCTAGAGAAAACTGAGCAAATTTGCAGCGGATAGTTTGCGGACTCGGTTTCTGCCATAATCCGCTGTTAGTTTCCTTTCTACGTAATTCAATTTTACGACCCTTTCATTGGCCAGCTTAACTAGCAAAGTTTAAAGAATGAATTATCGTCAGCGTAACGTTTGTTTCATGACAATCGTAAGACGAAGAGAGGAGTAATGCTAACGTTACAGAAATGGGAGAAATAAAAAAATTTTAAACACATTTTCGATGTTTGAGTAAAATGATGAAAGTGATTTTTTTTATCAAATTATTAAGAAAAAAAATTCATAAATTTAGTTTAGTTTAAAATAGTTTTGGTTATCTGTGAATTAGCCTGAATATGATTTAAAGGATAAAAATATTTTGTCCGTCCATCTGTCGTGTCCATCTTTTGATGGCCTGCAGTCATGCAGCTGAGTTTATTTTCAATTTTTGTCATTCTAAAATCGGAAATTGCTGCCAGACAAGGACGGCCGATAGAAGAGAAGTTGTTGTGCTAGGATCCGAATCTATCCGACCGTGAACAAACAGCACTGTCAAAGTGGGGCAAAAAAGAACCGAAAGGAATCGTATTTGATTGAACTTGCTGAAACCGCTTTTGTGGATTTAATATTATCTCGGTATACTTCAAAGGCAAACATCCCAGGGCATGATGTGCGTTAAGTTCATTTTCTCCTTTGCTATTTGAGCTTTCGACAATAACGATTTTTTCCAATTTACTGAACGCCTCCATGGCAGTTTCCTCTCTTGGTATATTTTGTTTATCCGGTCTGATGGAAAGGATTTCCACTAAGCTGACAGGATGCGTGTTAAATTTAACAATCCAACAAAAGTGTAGATCATTGATTCGTTAGTTGTTGAAAGCAGTTGACGATCTAAGTGTTTAGGAAAATTACCATAATGTATATATATTATTATAATGTATCCTGTGCATTTTAAGTCCGTTGAAAATATTTTTTTTCCTCCAAACTTTTATTCAGAGAGTATGATCACTAATGCAAACTAAAGTTCCAAATCCAAACACCCCTTACTGATTTCAAGCATTTATCTGACTAACACTTCCAAGCTACCAAAAGTCTCATAAAACATGTACAAAAAAACTTACTTAGCTCCATTATTTATATGAAGTACGTTCTATGCAGCTCAAAATTTAAGTTCCTATTGAAACTTTCAAGTTTCAAAACAAGTCTTAATGACCTTAATCTATTCCGCCGGTCTTTTAATTCAGCTTCCAAAAATCATAAAATGAGCAAAAAATTCTTACTTTATCTTAATTGCACCCTTGGCATAGGTTCATCACCTTCTCTTGATTATTTATTATGTTCAGTACATGGTGCAGCCATGATGCCACGCGCCGGATTCCAAACTCGACAAATTGCGGTTTGCCGAAGTTTCTTCAATTTGCTGCTCAATTGCTTCTTCCCTACATTTCCTACACTAATCGCAATCGCAACCTTCGCATGTTGTTCTAACTGAAACTAAAACTTAATATGGTGATATGATTCTGAAGCATTGAAAGATCTTGGAGTGCATTCAAGGTTAACTAGGAATGGCAGAGAATGGCTGTTGGAAGGGATTCAAATACCAGATGAATTAGACTTGACTACGTGCCCATTGTTATATGGATATTTTGTTAAAAAGCAAAACTGGACTCCAAAAATAGAAGAATTATATCCAGAAATAGAATGGAAACATGCATTGACGAATATAAGTTGCACTTTTCTGCAAGCAAGAGATCGTTCAAAAATATTCGAGCTGCTGAATGACCTTATACCGAATAAGAAAAAAACTGCTACAATACGGCGTGAGAAATCCCATTGATGACATGTGCGAAATTTGTAACGAGATAGACAGCAACTTCCACAGAATAGAACCGTGTCCTGCAATAACTGAAATCAAAGAATGGACAGAAAATATAATCAGGTCGCAAATGGGAGTAGAATTCCGGAACATGGAAGACATAATTTTTTGCCAGTAAAACAAAACAAATTGTCGAAGTAAAGCTTTGCTATGGTTAGTGGTACATTACATAAGTTTTGTTTTAGAAAGATTTCCTCGTTGTAGTCTTTTTGCTTTCAAAAAAAGTATCAGAGAGATTAGATGGAACTATAGGACTGTGTTTGAGAGGCATTTCAGTACTAGACTTAATATCTGCTGATTGTATCTAGATTCTAAGAAATGAGCTTTAAACAAATTCAATAGTTTTTGTTGAAACTCACTCGCGACGAAGACCGACGGACGAACGACTGTTTACCGCGGCGATTATACGGTACTGACCGCGTGGCGAATGTAAACAATAACAGAGAGTCTCAAGTGAGAACGTCAATTCGCTATTGTTTCAACAATCGATGAAGAGTGAATTCGTAGTGTTCACTGGAAGTGTTGCCAGTTGAACACTATGGAAACCAATAGAGAAGTGATGCCAATATGGCAGATTACCAATTTATCAATATCAATCACTATTGTAACCTGACCTTTTAACATCACTTGACTTGAATAAAGATGATTACGATATCAGTTTTCCGATACAAACTTGAGTTATTTATTTCGATATTACAACAGGTTATGGGCCCAGTGGTTAACTGGCTTTAACTGTTTAGTAGTTTTCATTTTTTTGTTTTCGGATATTGCTTTTGGATTGCGATGTCGAACCCGAAGTTCGAAGGGTGCATCGCAGTAGGCGGAGCTGGTGGTCAACCAGCAGTTGGTGGTCAACCAACCTTCAGAGGCCAGCAGCTACCTCAGGCCGAGGCAGGTTTGACGCTACCTCACACAGCAGCCGGGTTCTCGAAAGAACTGCTGTTCGACGGTCGGACGGAGATCTTCGGAGCCTGGAAGATGCGCCTTGAGAGACGTCTGGCCAGACTGAAGCTCTCCTGATCCGGATTCCAACGGAGGAGGTGGACTCGCTGTCGTTGGAGGACCCTGTGGAAGAAGCCGCCAGAGCTGAAAGGTTCCAGAGGCGGATGGAACAGGAGGAAGCTGCGATGGACGAGCTTGTTATGGCCATCAACAACGATGTCCTTAACAAGATTGTTGGGGTCAACTTCGTTAAAGACGCCATGGACATCCTCTGCGACTCCTACCTAGTAAAAGGTACGAGTGCGATCATTGCAATGCGTGGGCGCCTCAATAATCTCCCTATGAACTGCCGTGATATGACGAAGTGACGTATATCCATTTCTTTCAATTTTGACTTTTTGACGCTATTGTGTGCGTTTTTCTATGAGCTATCAAATGCTTTCAACAAATCTAGAAAATATCAAACAGTTTTTGAGAAAATCGATAAAAACGAATCGCCAAAAGTGCGATTTATACGCCGAAGTGACGTATATCCATGCGTTTTTGAAAGTGATACAGAACAATTTCAATAACCCGTATAATTTACAGGCGACATTCTCAGATTTGTAAAAAATCATATTTTAACATGACAATCGGTTTAGAATAAAATGAAAAAGTCACCCCCCCTCCCCCTTTCCTCAGAATAAAGGGTTCCCAAACAAAGAAGTTGTCGAGCCTTTTTGATAAATAAAATTTGAATGCAAACGTCGACATCTACATTAATTAAAAAAAATCGAGGAATTATTTAACATTTGTAGAACAAAACTAATTCTACATTAATTTTGCGTTGTTTTTGTTACAAAGAAATTTGTTTGTGGTAAGTTTTTTGTGAAGCAACAATATTGTGCTGTATCTTTGACAATTTTCATTGAAAAATCTTGAAATTGGGTCCAATGAACCTCATTCTCTACCCGGAACCATTTTTGATCACGTTCATTGATTTTAACGAAACTTGACCTGGTACTAGATCAAACATTTTTACATCTTTGGACCAAATTTCAAGATTTTCCAATGAAAATTGTCAAAGATACAGCATATTTAATGAAGCAATTCCGAATTTCCCTTTTTTATGGGAACAGCTGTATCTTTGTTTCCAGTCATTGAAAAGACTTCAAATTACGTAGAGCGTTAATTAGATAGTTGAACTAAATTGTGTGAAAATTTCATGAAAAAATATCAACCGAGAGAGAAATGGCAGCTTGTCAAAGTTGGAAGTGAGTACGCCGCTTCGCGCAAATTTATTCTTTTTTGAACGCAACTGTATGTCAATTTTCATCTAAATCCAATGTAAAACATTATGAGTCATCTACAAATCTGACATTTGTCTTCATTCCTGGTAATAATTAGCACCCACTTATACCGAATTTCAGTTCTCTAGGTCTTATCTTAACGCTAAAACTAGGGCTGAGAGGGCAATTGAGGTCAAATTAAAAAAAAAAAAACTCACAAACGAACAAACGGAAATTGTTTTTTATGTACAAAGAAACACATACCTTGAGAAGTTTCTCCGACAGCATCACTAAAATTTTCTTCCTCACTCGAATACAATTTAAGAAGATCCAACGCACTGGCCATTTTAACTAAGAACGAAATTTGTTCCAACTGCACGAAAAGACTAAGGATAAACGTCACTCCGACGGAGAATCGTCTAATCAAAACAAACGTTTATACGCCGAACTGACGCATATCCATTTGAAGTAATTATACGAATTTTACGCAAAATAAAGAGTTGTGTTTCAAAAGGCTGCATTTGTCAACTATCTATGCATAAATTCTACAGATCACATTTTATGAAAAGTCTCAGATTAACGAATAAAGAGGAAAAAGAGAAAATCGCTTTTATTCGCTTAAAACGAAAATGGTTTATACGTCACTTCGGCGTAACACGGCAGTGAAGAGGTTTGACTCATTGTCGTCTCTATTTTATGAGTACGACCTCATCATACGGGAGATGGATCGGATGGGAGCGAACCTGAGCAGAGGCGAGAAGGTCCACTCGTTGCTGCTGGCAATCCCGCCAGGCTACAGTCACATCCAGGGTGCGCTGGCTGTTCTGCCGCCAGAGGAGTTGAGCTCAAGGTCAATCGTCGACATCAAGCGATTGTTCCTTGATTCAGAGCTCCTCCAAAACACCAGCGCATCGACTATTCAACCACGAGGTGAGCCAGCGGTAGCTAACCACGCCTTGCGAACCGCGTCGAAGAAAGGTGACAGTCGGTGCTTCGGGTGCGGCGAGAAGGGTCACTTCAAGTCGCGCTGTCCCAAACTGAAGGCGGCCAAGAAGAACGGTTCCAGGCGTGACAAGGTGAGCGCTCACGCAATGTTGGCCCGCGTGAAGCGCAAGCTGGCAGAAGAGGCGTCCGTTAGGGCGGTTAGCACTATTGGTCCCATTAGTGCAGCTGCCGAACGCGGATCAGCGGCAAAATCGGTGCGGCGCGTTGTCGCCATTCCTGGCGAGACATCTGATGCAGGTCGCAAGCAGCTGGGAGTAACAGTTGCAGGTGTGGCAGCCCCGCATTCGAACGGAATTCAGAAGGCGAGCCCAACTTCGAAGGTCGCACCTCCACAGGCTGGCGGAATACTAAAGTCGGCTTCTCCGCAGGTTAGCGGAACCCAGAAGAAGGCCATCGGTCAGGCGAAGGTTGCCACCAAGGCCACTACGAAGAGCGAAAGGCGTGTTCGCTTTGTGGTGGATTCCGGAGCGACTCATCACATGGTATGTGATGAGAGATTGGTGGAGAATATCTCGAAGCTGGCCACACCGATCGAGCTTTCAACAGCCAAAACTGGTGAGTCGATGAAGGCGTATAAAAAGGGCACTGTATCGCTTAAGGCCATGGTTAATGGCAAAATAAATAAGATAAAATTGTATAATGTTCTTATTATTCCTGAACTAGAGACAAATCTCCTTTCGGTTAGAAAGGCTACCACTAAGAATAAAAGGGTTACTTTTTCTGATGGTAAGGTCTCAATTACAGACTTGGGGGAGGTCATTTCTCAAGGGACAGTAATTGATGGTTTGTATTCTGTAACTTGACAGCTGCTACACTCAGTGGGTGGGGAACATGGGAAAAGAAATTATGATGGAACTCAGGATCGTATGCTTTTCAACCCAAGACACTTTCCTCCGGGGAACTCACAGAAGGGATATCCAGAAGGAACCAAGCTAGACAGGGACGTACCGGGTGGTACCTCGCATGCTATCAACCGGGTCAAAATCTTTAAGAAAATCAAGATAAATCGGAGCTAGCAAATCCCAACCTGGACCGTTCAAAAGTGAAGTTTGGAGGGACGGCTTTCAGCCAGTAACGTTACCGAGCAAATGGTGTAAGTGGATCAAAAGTTCTCCCATAAAGAACAGAAATCCTAATGTGTTTTACATTATTTGGGGGGTGTTTATTAACAAATTTGGTTCCCTCATGACGTCACATGGATATGTATACTTGCGGTTCTAATACTTTTGGCCTTCCGCTGAACTTTGTTGTGTTGTACGGCTCATGTTGATTGAGTACTTGGAGACCAGGGTTGGACGGCTGATTGTTACGGCACCGCCCAGGGTATCACAGGCTCTTTACCGGCGTCCCGGAAGAGCCCACGATCCTTTCCAAGATGTCACCGGCGAAGTTAGGGTTTTCGCCACGAGGGGACGTGCTTCTTGGTAGGCTCGATGGTCCGTCGGATTTTGGCTTTCCGACCGCTTCTTTCCTGCCCGCTTTGGTGTCAGCTGCGTCGTGCTGTTGAGCAAATTTGGGGGAAACACAAAAAAGGCCCTCTTGGACCTGCCAAAAGGGTTATAGCATATATCTGTGACGTCTTTTAGTTTACACGTGGTTTACAATTTCTATGTTTGTTTGTTTCTCGATTTACAATTTACCTTTTTAATGTTGTGTTCCGTCGACTTGGGTTTCACACTGAATGTGGTTTTTTGTGTTTTTAACCACTTTTTTAATCTATTTAATATATACATTAAATAAGTTTTACAATTTTTAACAAAAATAACTTCCACTAACCGTACTACTTTTAACATTTAGTTTATAAGATTTTAACTAGTTTTTTTTTTAACCGATGTAAGCCACTTTTACTTGGCTACTTTATATCTGTAAATATGAAAAATACTTTTAAAACATTTACACCACAATTTTCACAATTCGAACGAACTTATAACGACGCGCACTTCCGTTCTCTGAAACGGTCACAGGCAGAAAGAACTAGCCCCGTATGTGCAAAAATCTACGTTACATTTGACCGACACACATACGAAGGAGAATGTAATTTTTACGCGGGTGTGTTCGCTTTCCGGGTGATCACACTTCCCCGGCATGTACCCTGCCTAAACCCGACGCCCATGGATATCCCTCAGAGAAAAGTGCCTGCATTTAGGCGTTTAGGAAAGAGGAATTGGATCTACTGTGGTATTACTCTCAACGGAGTACAGGAGTGGTAGGATTTTGTGGCGAAGTCACAAATAGTTAGATTGTACCAAACGGTTACAATTCCCTGGAATTGGTTTCGGATCTTAAATACTCCAAGGCTTTGCTTGGAAAGAACCGGTTAGGTTTTGATACATGGCATAGAAGACTTGGTCATCTAAGCAATACTGGCGTAACCACACTGATAACAAAGAAAATGGTAGAAGGAGTGGATTTTTGTATCGAGACTTCCAACAAAAACGAAGTTTGCGAAAGCTGTTTAGCTGGAAAACAATCAAGCAAGAAGTTCAAGAGTCTGCAGATACCGAGGTCGAGTAGGCCACTTGAACTAGTGCACTCTGACGTTTGCGGATATATGGAAGAAACAACGTTTGATGGTCATCGATATTTCGTGACATTCACAGATGACTATTCACATTTTACCGTTATCTACCCATTGAAACGCAAGAGCGAGGTTTTTGAGAAGTTTAAAGAGTTCGAAGCGATGGCAACAGCGCATTTTAATCAAAAGTTGGCTAAACTTAGATGCGATAACGGCCGTGAGTACGTAGGACGAGATTTCCAAGCATTTTGCAAGGCAAAAGGCGTCCAATTAGTTCTAACGGTACCATATACTCCTCAACAGAATGGCGTGAGCGAAAGAATCAACAGAACGTTGATGGAAAAAGTACGAGCAATGCTCTACGAATGCGATCTTCCGAAATCGTTATGGGGAGAAGCTGTGTTCTGCGCAGCTTATCTTACAAATCGATCGCCCACACGAGCCCTTGTGGATAACAAGACGCCATTCGAAATGTGGTATGGCAAGAAGCCTGACTTGAGCAATCTACGCATTTTTGGCTGCAATGCGTATGCTCTAGTACCTAAAGAGAAGAGGCAAAAATTAGATCCAAAGACAAAGAAACTTATCTTTGCGGGTTACGCAAACAACGGCTACAGGTTATACAACAAGTCCTCACGTACAGTAGAGATACACCGTAGCGTAGTCTTTGATGAGCAAGAATTGCTAGATCGTCGAAATGATCTTCTTCATTCTACAATTTCGCAACCAGCAAGCCAAAATACGCCAGTTATAGAATCCGAACCTCCAGCAAAAAGTTCAGAAGCGTCTGAGAACTTCGTGGGTAACGAAGATGAGCATCTCGTGGGTAATGAGAATGTTGAAGACGAACCCGAAGTCATCGTGGTTGACGATGAAGAATCAATTCAAGAACATCACGTGGGTAACGTTGATGAATCTGATTATGATAGCGCACAAGATCTTGACAGTCACACTGACGGCGAAGGGGAGGTTGGGTCACAACCGGTTCCCGCTTGTAGTTCGCCGATCAGACGTAGCACGCGCGATAGAAGGGCGCCAGAATTTTACACTGCCAAGATAGCAACAGATAATAGCGACGTTCCACAAACTGTTGACCAGTTGAAAACGAGGGATGACTGGCCAAAGTGGAAAATTGCCATCAGCGAAGAATTAAAAGCCCTGAACGAAAATAAGACCTGGAAGAAGGTCGAGAGCTTACCCAAAGAACGAAAATCGATCTCATCGAAATGGGTATTTGCGATTAAAGAAGACGGAAGGTACAAAGCAAGATTAGTAGCGAAAGGTTGCTCACAGCGACCTGGTTATGACTACGAAGAAACGTTTGCTCCCGTTGTCAAAATGGAGAGCGTTCGTACAATTTTGTCCCTAGCTAACCAGTCTGGTTCAACCATTCACCAGATGGACGTAAAAACAGCCTTCCTCAATGGTCAATTGGAGGAAGAGATATATATGAGACTTCCGAACGACGAAATGGGCAACTCACAACTCGTCAGACTGCAGAAAAGCTTGTATGGCTTAAAACAAGCTAGCAGATCATGGAATCAACGATTCGACGAAGTTGAACGTGCGAATTGAGGGGAGGTGTTGAAACTCACTCGCGACGAAGACCGACGGACGAACGACTGTTTACCGCGGCGATTATACGGTACTGACCGCGTGGCGAATGTAAACAATAACAGAGAGTCTCAAGTGAGAACGTCAATTCGCTATTGTTTCAACAATCGATGAAGAGTGAATTCGTAGTGTTCACTGGAAGTGTTGCCAGTTGAACACTATGGAAACCAATAGAGAAGTGATGCCAATATGGCAGATTACCAATTTATCAATATCAATCACTATTGTAACCTGACCTTTTAACATCACTTGACTTGAATAAAGATGATTACGATATCAGTTTTCCGATACAAACTTGAGTTATTTATTTCGATATTACAACAGTTTTATTAAAAAAAAAAAAAAAACAAAAAAAAACAAAAAAAAAGCATACCTGCAGGCGCACCCGCCGTACCAGAAAGCCTGGCAGCCAGGATGAAAGCACCTAAATGCACTGTTTATGACTTAGTTAGTCCCGCTTTGAGCACTTTTGTGTCATTTATTTGACTTAAGTAGCTTACAACATACACATAAAATAACTTTTGCAACTTCCAAGTTCATTAATGAGTATATAAAGTTCACCTAAGGCAATTGGGCAGTTGATTTTCTTTGTCAGCCAATACGTTACTTTCAAAGCCTCCATTCAAGTAAATATTGGCATTTTTTTTGTTTTTTTTCTTGGATTATCCCCTCTCTATAAGAAAAAAAGGCGTATTTTAGTTCCGTATTGTTTAAAAAAAAAAGTTATAGGGTAAAACATTTCGTTTACAACAGTTTTTGCTTGATTTCTGAACGTTTCTATAAATTCATAGACTCAAGGCGTTTGGAGCTATTTGTTATAGTTTTGGATCGTCAGAATTAAAATCTGTTAAAAAAAGAAGTAGTTACATCGGGGTAAATGGAAAAATTGTCAAATTTTGAAAAACAGTTTTTTGGTTTATAGATGTATTTTTGGCAGAACAAAAATACCTTATAAAAAACTTTTACTCATATTATACATATACAAATTTATAGTCTACATTTAGGCGTTTAGGGTTGATAATTTTTTTTCAAACTCTACTGTCGTTTTACGAATTTGTCTATATGTGTAAAACATTTGCTTATTTTATTGCTTGAGCCAAAAGCCGAGAAGATCTAGGATGAGAAGTAATCGTGACTAGTTGACATGCAATCGACGTGGGAGATGAACTTGAAAAAATGTAGGTACCGTCAAAAGGGGCATCGTTCAACAGCAGGGTTAGATGCAACATTAATATACCACAACTCTTATTCAAATTTTATTTCAATATAATGTAATAAAGTATTCATTTAATGATAACAAAATGATGATGGTATAGTTTCTTACATAGTGAGATAGTTTTTAAAAGTTTTTTATTCTCATAGAAATTTACAAAAATCCAGCAGCAGATGTACACATTTATGTATAAACTTTACCCTGTATAACTTAATGATACCACCTTCAAACGTTATATTGCTTTTATTATCCTATACCAACACTGTTGGTGTAAAAATATTTTGCGGAAAATCACCTATTTTTTTTAAATCAATGTTATTATGATTCAGTTCCAAGCCTGGGCTAAACTGATTTTAATGCAAATCAAAGATCCACCTTGAAATCTCGTTTCCATAATCTGGAACATTGCTTTTTTTCTGGATTCTGGATTTTTTTTTATCATCACGCGTTTGTTTATTTCAAAATTTCATCCATCCAAACATTAAATTCTATGATTTAGGCTAGTAGAATTTTTAAAGTACTTTTTACCCCTAAATGCATGCAGCACCCCTATACTTTTTCTTTATAAACATTTTTTACAGAAAAAAAAATTAATTCAAACAAAACCAAAAATTACTGATGTTGGTGCTTTATGCATTATGACATAACAAATATATTGAAAACTACAAATTTTTAAACTGTTTCATTTGATTTTTCAGCAACTAGCAACTAGCAACACTGTTTCTTCTGTTTACATCACCGTTTCGCTCCGTTTTAAAAACAATATTTTGCTAAGCAATTCGTTCCAAGCTGCTCCAAATACCGTCTGACCGATTTTCCGATACTACCGGCAACCCACCAGCATAAAGATCTCCACGGTTCTCGCAGGTAAAGGCTTGAATTATTTAAGATTGTGCTGGCTCTATTATGGATGATCGAGCCATAGTGTCGCCTCCACTTGCTCTCCCACCGTGCCTCACCAACCCCACCTTTCGCCTACCCGAGGCCGTGGATCGATCTGAGCTCAACACCCTAAAGTGCGATACCCACCCGAAGTCCTGCTCGACACAACCGTAAAAACAAAAAAAAAAACAGAAACCTACCGTTTATCCGAAATTGTAATCTCCTGTAACCACCGCATTCATCAATAAATCACCAATTTCTGCTGCTCTTTTTATTGATCATCCGATATCCCCGGCCGGCGAGACAAGGACATCTCTCTCGACTGTAAACAATCATCCGTCGCATTCCCACTTTGGTGTGGCATCTACACTTTGCCCGAGCTCCCGCAGAAGGTAAATAAGTGCAGCGAGACAGCCAACCAACAACAAACAACGTTCTACTCCCACCACCAACAACAACAAGGCAAGTCAACACGGAAAATAATAAAAAGGTAAAATTTACCGAGACAGCAAAGGTGAACGCTCGCAAAAGCCAAAAAGGTAACTTCTACACTGCAAAAAATCCACACTTCGGATGTATGTTTCCCTTACATATACGTCTTCAAAATTGTTCTACACTTAGATTTCATAAGCTTCATATGACAATCATATGTCACACATAAAATTCATATTCGAATTATGAAATGTATGTGTTATTGACAGATAAGATCTAAGATTTTCACGTGTTCAAAATGGCCACCCTGAAGAAAAAGTTGGTGTGTCGTTCTCAACTCAAATGCAATAATTAGGTGAGTAATACCAAAGATATTATATTCTAACAAGATACCCGGCTTAATAGTTTTTTGAACAAGTAGTCTGGGACATCGACACGTTTGTTTACGGTGCTGCCTCTCAGCGAAAAAGTCTTCAAGCTTTAAACTTGCATGCAAGCTTTCAAACGCAAAACTTTTTCATTTGATCGACGATACCGCGTAAACATAAAAAATTAAACGTCACATGATCAACAGGATTTTTGTTTACGTAAACTCAAATTTCTCCTCACATTCTGCCGAATCAAGATTTGAATAAAAAAAATATTAAATTCATCATCACTGAGACTATTTAGATTTAAATTTCTGGAGTACAATTCAAATTGGTTTAATGGTGGTTTTCGTGAATTCTTAATTTTTCCTATTAATTTACGCTTGAAAGCCCTTTTAGAAGATCTGAACAAAAACAACTGAAATTGTTATGGAATATGAATACAAGCTAATTAAAATGGAATTTATGAATTATTGTACAGATTAAGAACAGCATAGGCATAAAATGTCATTTATTTTCTTTTCTTTACATAGAAACTAAGAATCCAGCGCATCTTTCTCTTCCCGGGCAATACAAAATCTCTCGTGAAGATGCAACTCGATGATAATTTTCTGCACTTGAACTCCCAACTAGCGTGGCCTGGTTTAGTACAGGTCGGTACAATTTTTTGCGAAGACTTTCAAATGTCAGGGGTCTGCAACCAAATAAGGCGTTCCTACATATCAGTGATTGAATTTTGCTGAGCATGAGTTGATCAACCATCTCTCGCTCAACGCTTTACTCGGAAGCAAAGGTTGCTTTGAGGCAGCGAAAACGACAAAACCGATGATGTATACGCTCTCAACATGGCCGCCTTCTTGAAGCAATATACATTCGAGGCAGCGAATCCAAAAAACCAAACGAATGGCTCTCACTCATCTCCTGTCACAACCTTGAGGGAACCGAATTCAAAAGGCAGAGCAAACCCGAGTCTCCTCGTTTGTGCCTGGATCGAATGCGTGAGGTTTTTCTGCTATTGCTATTATTGCACAGCAACCGCACGCAGGCAGCTAGTTTTTTCATTTCTTTTTCTTCCCCCCTCTTTCACCATACGTTGCGGGCCGTGCAACGCAATAAGTTCGGTTGTTTTTGTTGTTGCCTCAACCTTTGCGGTCGGCTCGAGTGATTCAAATTCAACAACGTAAATGAGTATGTGTGCCTCGTCTTCTTCATGCATCATGTAGCAACCGAACGTTGAGAGAGTTCGTTCGGGGCAGCAAACGGACAGTGTCTCTCAGAGCAGATCCTCCTCATGGGGGGAGGTTTGAATGAATGTATATGTATCGTCTCCTGTATAGCTATGGGAGGCCTCAAAGTGTGTATTTTGAATGCCTCTGATGAGAAAATTGGTGAGGATTTCAATCACTGCTACATATGTGCTTGTAAAGAAAACAGGAACAGCAAATAATACGATACAAGCGGACCACGCTGTTCCGGTGGCAGTAAGAAGACAACTTCGTGTGATACATTCAAGAGCTCTGATACTTTTATTGTCGCTGAGAGTTTATCCTGAAAGCGAAGATTGAGAGTAATTATAAGGTGTTTTTTAAACCATTTTTTTCTCACACAATCATCAGTCCTTCCATCTGCATTTATCTGCAGTTTGGAGCGGTTTTTCTTCTACTCGGTTGTGGGCTCAAAAATCGGATCGCTTCTTCGTTTCACCTCACCTCCTTAGAGTCGTCGCCATATCCAAAGTTAGTTCCTATTTCATCAACTCCGATGTCGGTTTTCGCCAAAATCCTTTCATCGGGACAGAACCTTTTTTTCGAGACACTTGCAGCTGACACCAACGAATAACGAAAAAATTTCCCTCATCATTTATAAACAAAAAAAAGCGCATGCTATTTGAATTTTCGAATTTGAGGTTGAAGACTTTTTCGTCGTTTTTATTTTGGCGCTAGTGTTTTGTCCCTAAAATATCTGAGAAGCTGATAGTACCTGGTAATACTAAAAAAAGAAAATAACAGTGGATCATTATTTATCTTTTCTTCTCTACCCCGTAGGACTACATGAACATGAGGAAATCTGTTGTGAAGTGGTTGTCGAGAGAAGAAGGTAAGTTAATCAATTTATGATTTCTATAGCATGATTGAAAATAGTTTTTTCTTTTATTTTGCAGAACCAGGAGTCTGGTGTCCGCCATAGTCGTCAATCCCGTGTTCCAGGAAAATATGATGGACGTAATGGAGCAAACTCCCGGAAATGATCTATTTCAAAAAGATCTGTAGTTTTTGTCGGATAAGTATTTTTAAAATAAATAATTTCAAAATGATGAACCATTTAATATCTTTCTTCGTCCGAAAAATTCTTTCGAACAAAAAAAAAACGCCTTTGAGTAGACAAGTATGAAAACGCCCCAAAGTAGGCAAGCCTTTGAGTATAACGTAGGCTTATAATATTTAAGTGTGGGATTTAACTTTTATGTGACGCATATACAAATTATAATCTTGTATTCTATATGTGTGGGCACGTATTTTCCAAATGGGAATCACATTGCAAAAATCTATAAGGCTAACACATATTCCTAAAATGTGAATTTTTTGCAGTGTACCTATTCGAGGTGAAACTCACCTCACAGCGAGGTAAAATATACCTGAAACGAAGAATGAAAAAAGGTACAATTCACCGAGAAAAAATGTGAATCCAAAAAAGGTAAATTTTACCTCGTAGCGAGGTGAAGTTCACCTGAATTGAGCTGAATCAAAAAGTATAATCCACCTTGAAAGAAAGGTAAATCCAAATAAGGTAAAACATACCTCGTAGCGAGGTGAAGTTGACCTGGATTGAGCTAAACAAAACGGTACAAATCATCTCGAAAAAGTAACTATTTGACGAATCCGTTTATTGAGGTTAAGCTGTTTTGCCGTTTAGGAACAAGTTTTGCTTCGTGCACAATATGTGAAAATCGGAACAAAATGGTAAGTGTTTTCTAAGATTTCATTTAGTTGTGCTGGTTCTCTTCATAATACTTTGCTTTTGTTTCAGATCGGCCCACAGAGCTTCGTGTTGTATTCCCGTCAGCCTTCAGATATTATTCCGGAAAAGCCGGACCTGACAAGCTTGGCGAACAAAGGACTTGACTTAACAATTTTTAAAGAACACGGTGATATATTTCAAAAATAAATATTAGGTAACAGTCTCTATTTATTTCAAATAAATACCAATTTTTTCATGAATTGTGTTTTTTTTTTAAATTAATTTTTATTGAAGAAACCAATCAAACAAACTAGCATTTACCTTTTAAATCAGTGAATCGGAAAACGGTATTATTTACTATTTTGCTAGGTGAATGAGAAAATCTACCTTTTTGCTAGGTGAATTGAAAAAAGGTAAAATTTACCTTTTTCCTAGGTGAATGAAAAAAAGGTAAAATTTACCTCAAAAGAGGGGTGGAAAAAATTCACCTCGCAAAAAGGTAAATTTTACCTTTTTTTTATTTTCCGTGAACGTCATTTTTATACCGTTAGCAGAGACTACATCAAACGTCACAGAGCAGCGCCATCTAAACGTCAGGTTCGTTAACCACCAACTTAACAAGTCTACTTTTTCACAATGGCGAATCTTTGTGCGAAGTGTGCTATCACCTTCGACGGGGAATTTGTGAAGTGTGGAGTTTTTTGTTCTCTTGTTGTTTGTTTAAAATGCTCTGGGCTACATGATAACTCTCGAGCGGACCTTCGTAAAAATGAGCATCTGGTATGGATGTGCAACAGCTGTAAAGTTATGGTTGTCGTCGTACCTGCTTAACCGTCGAGGTTTTATCAACATTCGTGGTACTCACTCTACTGTGTTCAACATGCCGTCTGGTGTACCGCAGGGCAGCCACTTAGGACCGCTTATTTTCGTGCTGTTTATAAACGATTTAGCATCATGCCTTCAATCACCGAAACTACTGTTTGCTGATGACTTGAAAATCTATCGAATCATAGATTCAATAGTGGATTGCGCTGCGCTTCAAGATGATATGTTGTGCTGAAACTTTTATAGTGTTTCTGTAATCAAACAAAAGCTATTTGCTCATCTATGACTGATGTCAACGCGGTAGATCATCGTTCTATTCGTTTGATCGTTTCTATTATTGAAAAAATATAAAAAATCTATCAAATATATGTTATTTATTAAGTTTGAAGAATTCATTTAGGTGAGCTTTTGGCTTCAATTCGATAATATTAAAAATAAAAAATGATTTTAAAAACTTCTATGGGACTAATGTAAGTGCAATTGCAATCATAAGGATACTTCAATTTCTGAATGGACAAAAGTTCCTCTGTTACACGTTCTGGTTTTCAGCTGGAGGAAAAGACAAGTGCTATCCGAAAAAGCAGTTTTTGTTCATATCCAAACTGCAGCCACCTTCCATTGTCGGTACAACCGAAAGAAGAGTGCTCTGTCGAGCACCGCGGGCCAAGTGCAATAAAAACTACTACACCGGGAGTGGCAATTGTAATAAATAAAGAACCAAAACTAGGAGGACAAAAATCGGTACTTTTAGGAGTTTTTTTCCCTCCCTCTGAACCTGTAAGCGATGACAACTTGAATCCGAGAGTTGTGACGAATCGACGTTCAACCTAAACCCAAATAGACTGCAAATGGATCCCCGGCGATGGTTTTTTCTTCCTTTAACCGGGAAAATTATAGTCGATGGCAGGTTAAAGAAGTCCTTCTGGATTGAAGTAACATAATACTTTTCATTGGATTTTCAATCAAGTTCTTTCATACTTTCCTCCAGTGGCAGTATCATTCAATCATTTTATCATGGAAGATTTGTCAAACGTCAGTTTCAAGTTCATTTTTTCTTTTTTGTGTGCCAGCAATTTAAATTGAAATATTTTTTCATCAAAATATCTACTCATGAACTTATGAAAACAAGCATTTATGCTATTAGGAGAGAACATTAACGAGACTTCTTCATCCAAAGTTTTACAAACGACCTTTTCAAAACCCCCTTCCTTTCCTTGTAAGAAAAAGTAGGATTGTAAAATCGTGCTTTTCCAGTTTTTTTTTAAGAAATTACGATTTTTTTTTTCAAATTATGCTCAAAACCAGAAAAATTGACATCTTGGCGCTGATGTGTGTCGAGACCGATCGATTTATTTCTCATTTCTATCCTTTCATCTCCTTATTTTTTTGTAAACATAAGATCAGCGTCCCTTTCTTAAACAATCAATCCTTCTCTTCACTTTTTCCTCCGTTCAAAACTCCGTCCGTCCTCCATGAAGCTAGTCTGTAAACTGTCCGTTTTTTCTCCTTTTCATTAACGTCCGACTTTCCTTTTTCTCATTTCTTTTTCGTTTAACGATTCATTCTGTCAGTTGCAGGGTTGTCGCACGGGCTCTTTGACCACAGTTGCAGAAGTGCTGCCATATTATTTATTTCATTTATTGGATGTTCCGTTTCAATTATTTACAACCGTATTATTCTTTATATTTTCAATTTCCTTTATTATTTATTTCATTCGGATTATTTCCGCTCATATTATTCTCTACATTCGCCTCCACCCCTATACTACCTGTTTATTCATATTCAATATACCTTTATTACTGCTAAACATCTCAAAATTATTTTTTTTGTTTAGACATTCCCAATAAATTTTTATTAACTTTAATATCATCTCCATGGAATTTTAAATGAAATTTATTCGATTGAATATTCTTACTCCTTACCTTATTTATGTTCAAGGTTTCTCACTTTGATTAATCCTTGAAACGTTAGCAGGTTTCAACAAATTGATCAGTATTAATTGAACTTTTAATCGCTAGCTAGATGATTATTTAGTTCTAATAATGCGAACTGAACATCCCATGCTACAAGATAATGTCATCATTTACCATAGTTCCAGCTGATTCGCAAATTTAGCTGATCTCTATTGACCTTATCGAACCTCTCTATCTTTTCTCCCTCTTTTGACTTTATGTTGCTAATTCCTTTTTTTATGTATATGTTTTCATCTGTTCACTCAATACATATATGTATACCCAATAAATACTCTATTTTCAAATCTATAATGTTATCTCAATTGAATTTACAGTTGTTCTGCAGTATCATATTTAACAAATTGAGTAATTTAAATTAACAGTGCAGGTTTATCTTTTTCTCTGACAGGGTAACGTTATACGTTACACGTTATACGCTATAACGTAACATAAGCTAACGCCCTTAATATACGAGTATACGACGTAAACAAACGAAACAAACAGTGAAGTCGCAGAAAACTCGTTCGGGAATTCAAAACCATATTTATTCCTCGCTTCTGCTCATCCAGGAAAAAAAACTTGCCAATTACACAGAACTAAACTCCCTCCAACAGAGATAGTGCCAGAGAACCGGCTTACTATTCGTTGATTGTTCCGACAGGAGACGTCGCAACCCGGATGCACTGCTCACTTGTGAACGAATGAATCCCATCCTCTATTTAACAATGGTACCTCGTGCGGTTATTGTGATGTGTCCATCTCGTAAGTAGACTACACTGCATTCACGCTACTTGTTCATTTTAGATTCCGCCAACCCCGTCCAACCAAGGCTGAATCAAAGGTATCTCTGGGAATATCCATCAGTTGGCCTCTGATAGTGGAAACATCACCAACGATCCAACACAAAGTACTGTTTCCGGACATGTAACAGCCCACCATCGAAAATACGTCCATCTTCTATAGCCTTACACATTGATATCGTCTCAATAACTCATCTTATTAACCTCTTTTCATCATCTCTCCAGCTTCTGATCTTTAATCATTTTCTAATTTTCAATTCGCTTTATTTTTTTCCATGGTTTTACCTTGCCTATCACATCTCTCATCTTCCACTTTTCTTTCCAGGTTCTCATCTTATAATTTTTATCCTTCAATTTTCGAATTTTCAAATCCTGTCATCTTTTCGTTATCTCAACACTCAGCCTCGCATTATCGTAGCTGTCCGATCTTTCTCGAGATTGCTCCCATATTTACTAGCTCATCCTTTCACCTTATTTTTTCTACTATATCAACCTCTTACTCAGTTATTTTTTCTTTCTCATTGCTTCATCCTTCCCGTCTCAATTCACATCCTAGGTATCATCTTTTCTTCCACTTTTCTTTCCCGCCTCGCATCTTCTTATTACCAAATTCCTCTTGCACAAATTTACTGTTCTCATATCGTCCTCATGCAATCTGTTCACTACGAAATCCTGTTACTCTTCGTCGTCTAAAAACTCAGCTTCCCATAGCCGTGGCTTTACCATTAATTTATTTATTTATTTATTTTTTTTTTTTACACTTATACCACTTTTTTTTACATTAATTAATTTGCTCATGAGCCTAGTAAAGTCAATAAACAATTTTTTTTTCTACACCGTTTCAATAACTTAGGATACCATTCATCTCTTGTCATCTCTTCAACCTCTCAACTACTTTTTTTTGAAGTCGTTTCAGTTTCTCATTGTTTTATCCTATTACACTTCTCAATCTCCAATGTTCTTGTCCTTTCATCCTATCATCCCTACTTCACTTTTATATCCAGCCTTTTCAATTGTAATTTTTATCTTTCAGTTTTATGATTTCCAAATCCTGCCATTTTTACTCGTCTCAGCACCCCGCTTTGATCTTTGCTATTCAACCCTTTCAATCCTTCTATCTCTTCTTTCTCAACATCTCTTATTTAATTCTTTTCCATTGTTTCGTCCTTCCCGTCTCGATTCAAATCCTTTAATTTTATCACCTTTTCTTCCACTTTTCTCTCCAGCCTCTCAACTACCTTTTTTTATCGTTTTTCTTCTCTCATCACATTTATAATTTTTTGTTCTTCCTATTTTCTCATATTATCATTTTTTCTTCTACAATTCTCTCTAGCCTTCCATTTAATTTTATTTTAAAATTCTGTCATCTTTTTGTCGTCTTAGCACCCATTTTTGACCTTTTTTTTATATAATGTTTTTCTTCTTATTTCTTCTGTTTCCACCTCTCTTATTTAATTTCCCTTTCTTCGTAAAGTGAGCTTATTAAATCTATAAACAATATTTTCGACACCGTCTCAATAGCTTATCTTACCATTCTCCTTTGTCATCTCTTCCGTCTCTCAACTACTTTTCAGTCGTCTAGTTTATCATCGTTTTATCCTCCCATTACTCTTTTCATCCTTTACTGTTCCTCTCCTCTCATCCTATCATCCCTACTTCACTTTTATATCCAGCCTCTTGAATTGTAATTCTTATCTTTCAATTTTCTTATTTTTAAATCCTGTCATCTTCTTTTTGTCTCAGCACCTAGCTTTGATCTTTTTTATCCAACCTTTATATTTTCCTGTCTATTCCGCTTGTACATCTCTTGTTTAATTTTTTTTTTTATTGTTTTATCCTTCCCGTTTCAATTCATATACTCTGATTTTATCATGTTTTCTTCGACTCTTCTCTCCAGCCTCTCAGCTACTTTTTTTTTTCACCGTTCCACTTCTCGCACCACATTTACCATTTTCTATTCTTCATGTCTTCTCATATTATCATCTATTCTTCTACCTTCCTCTCCAGCCTTAATTTTTTTTTTAAATTCAGTCATCTTTTTGTTGTCTTTGCTCCCAGCTTTGACCTTTGTTATGTATTTTTTTTCTTATTTCTTCTGATTCAAATTCCCTTTAAATTTTTTATTTCAATGTTTCATATCTTCCGTCTAAATTTCCGTCTTCATCTTATCATCTTTTCCTCCATTTTCCTCTCCAGCCTCTCATCTTCTAGTTACAAGTTTTCTGTCTTTCAATCTTTTCATTTTCCCACTTTGAGATGACATTTCATCATCTTGATACACAGCTTTTTGTTGTCGTGGCCTTTTTAATTAATTTCTTTTTTTTTTTAATTATTATTACTATTATTTTTCAAACAGTTCATTTGATCATAAACTAATCGAAGTTAATGAATAATGCTATTTATACCGTCTTAATATCTCATCTAACTATCCTCTTTTCAACATCTCTCCAGGTATTAAATACTTTTTTTCAAGCTCTTTCTGTTACTCATCGTTGTATCTTCCCATCACATTTCTCATCTTCTGCTTTTCTTGTCTTCTCATCTTATAATCTATTCGTCTACTTATATCTTCAGCCTCTTTCATTGTAATTTTTTTTTCTTTTTTTTTCTTTTTTTTTTTTTTTTTTTTTTTTTTTTTTTTTTTTTTTTTTTTTTTTTTTTTTTTTTTTTTTTTTTAACTCTCAATTCTTCTATATTGAAATCTAGAACCCTACCTTTATACAAACTTTTGAGTGATTTTATCGTTTCTAATGATATTCTTATATAAGTAACTATTAGTTCAAATTAACGTACACCGCTTGGCAAGAAAGGTGAAAACAGAGCCAGATTAGGATTAATAAACAAAAAAAAAAAAAAAAAACTCTCAATTCTCTGATTTTAAAATCCTGTCATCTTCTTCGCGTCTCGGCACCCAGCTTTGATTTTTATCATCCAATATTTCCCTCTTCCTATATCTTCTGTTTAACCCTCTCTTTTTCTTCTTACTTTTTTTATTTAATTTATTTTATCCTTCCCGTCTCAATTCAAGCTACTCGTCTTCTCATTTCCAAAAATTTTTCATTCCAATACTGTCCTCCTTTAATCCTTTCACCTTCTAATTTTGAAATCCATTCGTGGTCTCAATGCCTAGCTTCTTATTGTCATACCCCATTTATTTTTCTTTTCTATTAACTTCTAGGCAGCTTCTATTTCCCTAGTCAATTCACTTACTCATGAGCTAAACAAAGTCAATCAATAATACTATCTATACCGTCATTTCTCCAGCTAATGTTCTTTTACTTTTAATCTTTTCGGATTCTCGTTGTTTCACTCCTCCCATCACCTTACTCATTTCTACTCTTCATGTCTTCTCATCTTATCATCTTGTCTTCTACTTTTCTCTCCAGTCTTTCATATTATAACTCTTATCTTTTCATTTTGTGATATTCAAATTCTTTTTGTCGTCCCAGCGTCTAGCTTTAATTCTTATTATCTAATATTTCTTTCGTTTTAACATTCCTCCTTAAATGTTTCTTTCATCGTTTCATCTCTCCATTCTCAATCAATATCTTTTATGCTTTCTTCCACTTTCCTCTCCAACCTCTCATTTTCTAATTAGCAGTTTTCTGTTCTTATATCGTCATTTTTCAATCTTTTCACTTTCTCATCTTAAGTCTTGCTACTTTTCGTCATTATTATAATTATTTATTATAAATCATCTCAATATCTTGCTTCTTATACCGTCTCTATATCTCATCTGATTATCTTCTTTTCGTCATCTCTCCAGCTTCTCATCTAACTTCTTTGAAGTCTTTTCAGTTTCTCATTGTTCCATCTTCCCTTCACACTTCTCATATTAAATTTTCTTGTCTTCTCATCTTATCATGTTTTCTTCCACTTTTCTTTCCAGCCTCTCATCCTATTTATACTTCTTCCCACTTGCTTATTCTCAATCTTGACATCTTTTTGTCGTCTGGGCTCTGATCTTTATTACCTATTGCTTCCGTTTTCCTACCTCTTCAGTCCAAACCTCTTTTATTTCATTTTTTTTTAAATCATTGTTTTGTCTTTCTCTCGATTCACATCTTTTCATCATTTCTTCCACTCTTCTCTCACCTTCTTATTACCAAATTTTCCTTTCACTAACCTTCTGTTCTTATATTGTTCTGGGGTTTGTCCGGTTCATTAAACCATCTGGACTGCCCCACTCAGGGGTCTGTCCATCACATGACTCCCTGCATATGAAACTCTCTGGACTGCCCCTCTCAGGGATTTGTCCTACAATTCAAACTATCCGGACTGCCCCACTCAGGGGTTTGTCCCATTCATTAAAACATCTGGGCTGCCCCACCCAAGGGTCTGTCCATCACATGACACTCTCCGGACTGCCCCACTCAGGGGTTTGTCCCACAAATTAAACTATCTGAACTGCCCTACCCAGGGGTTTGTTCAATGAAGAAATTTATCCAGACTGCCCCACTCAGGGGTTTGTCCCGTTAATCAAACCATCTGGACTACTCCACTCAGGGGTTTGTCCTGCATATAACACTCTCTGGACTGCCCCACTCAGGGGTTTGTCCTACTATTTAAACTATCCGGACTGCCCCACTCAGGGGTTTGTCCGGTTCATTAAAACATCTGGACTGCCCCACTCAGGGCTCTGTCCATCACATGGCACTCTCCAGACTGCCCCACTCAGGGGTTTGTCCCACAAATGTAACTATCTGAACTGCCCCACCCAGGGGTTTGTTCAATGAAGAAAATTATCCAGACTGCCCCACTCAGGGGTTTGTCCTGCATATAACACTCACCGGACTGCCCCACTCAGGGGTTTGTCCCGTTCATTAAAGCATCTAGACTGCCCCACTCAGGGGTCTGTCCATCACATGACACTCTCCGGACTGCCCCACTCAGGGGTTTGTCCCACAAATTAAACTATCAGAACTGCCCCACTCAGGGGTTTGTTCAATGAAGAAAATTATCCAGACTGCCCCACTCAGGGGTTTGTCCCGTTCATCAAACTATCTGGACTACCCCACTCAGGGGTTTGTCCTGCATATAACACTTTCCGGACTCCCCCCCTCAGGGGTTTGTCCCGTTCATTAAAGCATCTGGACTGCCCCACTCAGGGGTCTGTCCATCACATGACACTCTCCAGACTGCCCCACTCAGGGGTTTGTCCCGTTCATCAAACTATCTGGACTACCCCACTCAGGGGTTTGTCCTGCATATAACACTTTCCGGACTCCCCCCCCTCAGGGGTTTGCCCCGTTCATTAAAGCATCTGGACTGCCCCACTCAGGGGTCTGTCCATCACATGACACTCTCCGGACTGCCCCACTCAGGGGTTTGTCCCACAAATTGAACTATCAGAACTGCCCCACTCAGGGGTTTGTTCAATGAAGAAAATTATCCAGACTGCCCCACTCAGGGGTTTGTCCCGTCCATCAAACCATCTGGACTACCCCACTCAGAGGTTTGTCCTTCATATAACACTCTCCGGACTGCCCCACTCAGGGGTTTGTCCCATTCATTAAAGCATCTGGACTGCCCCACTCAGGGGTCTGTCCATCACATGACACTCTCCGGACTGCCCCACTCAGGGGTTTGTCCCACAAATTAAACTATCAGAACTGCCCCACTCAGGGGTTTGTTCAATGAAGAAAATTATCCAGACTGCCCCACTCAGGGGTTTGTCCCGTCCATCAAACCATCTGGACTACCCCACTCAGAGGTTTGTCCTGCATATAACACTCTCCGGACTGCCCCACTCAGGGGTTTGTCCCGTTCATTAAAGCATCTGGACTGCCCCACTCAGGGGTCTGTCCATCACATGACACTCTCCAGACTGCCCCACTCAGGGGTTTGTCCCACAAATTAAACTATCAGAACTGCCCCACTCAGGGGTTTGTTCAATGAAGAAAATTATCCAGACTGCCCCACTCAGGGGTTTGTCCCGTCCATGAAACCATCTGGACTACCCCACTCAGAGGTTTGTCCTGCATATAACACTCTCCGGACTGCCCCACTCAGGGGTTTGTCCCATTCATTAAAGCATCTGGACTGCCCCACTCAGGGGTCTGTCCATCACATGACACTCTCCGGACTGCCCCACTCAGGGGTTTGTCCCGTCCATAAAACCATCTGGACTACCCCACTCAGAGGTTTGTCCTGCATATAACACTCTCCGGACTGCCCCACTCAGGGGTTTGTCCCATTCATCAAAGCATCTGGACTGCCCCACTCAGGGGTCTGTCCATCACATGACACTCTCCGGACTGCCCCACTCAGGGGTTTGTCCCACAAATTGAACTATCAGAACTGCCCCACTCAGGGGTTTGTTCAATGAAGAAAATTATCCAGACTGCCCCACTCAGGGGTTTGTCCCGTCCATCAAACCATCTGGACTACCCCACTCAGAGGTTTGTCCTTCATATAACACTCTCCGGACTGCCCCACTCAGGGGTTTGTCCCATTCATTAAAGCATCTGGACTGCCCCACTCAGGGGTCTGTCCATCACATGACACTCTCCGGACTGCCCCACTCAGGGGTTTGTCCCACAAATTAAACTATCAGAACTGCCCCACTCAGGGGTTTGTTCAATGAAGAAAATTATCCAGACTGCCCCACTCAGGGGTTTGTCCCGTCCATCAAACCATCTGGACTACCCCACTCAGAGGTTTGTCCTGCATATAACACTCTCCGGACTGCCCCACTCAGGGGTTTGTCCCATTCATTAAAGCATCTGGACTGCCCCACTCAGGGGTCTGTCCATCACATGACACTCTCCGGACTGCCCCACTCAGGGGTTTGTCCCATTCATTAAAGCATCTGGACTGCCCCACTCAGGGGTCTGTCCATCACATGACACTCTCCAGACTGCCCCACTCAGGGGTTTGTCCCACAAATTAAACTATCAGAACTGCCCCACTCAGGGGTTTGTTCAATGAAGAAAATTATCCAGACAGCCCCACTCAGGGGTTTGTCCCGTTCTTCATACCATTTGGACTGCCCCACACCGGGGATTGTCCCTTGCTAGATGTTACATTTATCACTCAAATTTTCACTCTGATACTCTCTGAATGGTATTTCCTTGAATTTAAAAAAAATTAATTATGCTTTCTTTCTAGCAATCGTCACATACCGAATAACGCTTACTAGTGTGTCAGTCATTTTTACTCAAACGATAGTTGATAATACTCTCTCTTCCTCGAAATACTCTCATTTAGTAATCTTTCAATTCAGTATTTCTGATTAGCGGCAAAAAAAAGAAAATTCAATACACCGTTCATCTATTTTACATCGCCTCATCAATACAGAAAAAAACAGTAAATTTTGGCTTCTTCTATGAAATATTTCACATTTCTCTCCTTCACTCCACAAGATTTATTCATAACAGAATTTGCTTACCTGTTCGAGTTTCCATGACTACAAAAAAAACACTATTCATTGTAAGTTTAGTGTGCCACTTTCAACAACGTTCACCGGAAGATTTTAAAAGGTTGCACTGGCATGTTCATCGATCCGACCACGCCATTGTCGAGACCGATCGATTTATTTCTCATTTCTATCCTTTCATCTCCTTATTTTTTTGTAAACATAAGATCAGCGTCCCTTTCTTAAACAATCAATCCTTCTCTTCACTTTTTCCTCCGTTCAAAACTCCGTCCGTCCTCCATGAAGCTAGTCTGTAAACTGTCCGTTTTTTCTCCTTTTCATTAACGTCCGACTTTCCTTTTTCTCATTTCTTTTTCGTTTAACGATTCATTCTGTCAGTTGCAGGGTTGTCGCACGGGCTCTTTGACCACAGTTGCAGAAGTGCTGCCATATTATTTATTTCATTTATTGGATGTTCCGTTTCAATTATTTACAACCGTATTATTCTTTATATTTTCAATTTCCTTTATTATTTATTTCATTCGGATTATTTCCGCTCATATTATTCTCTACAATGTGGTCTAGTGGCTGGCGCGAGTCTGGTAACCCAGGTGTACTGGGTTCGATTTCCGGTATCGGCAAGAAAAACTTTTGGGTTCGAATCCCTTAAGTTGCCGACAGGTAAGATGTATAAATGATGTCAATGTGTGTCATTGTATAAATAATTATATATTTCAGAGGGAATGCATCTGGGGTTAATCTGAAGAGACTATTGCAAGCGGAGTGGATTGCCAACCATTGTAGGCCTCTGAAGGTTGGATGACTTCCCTCGACGAACCATCGGCCGTGGAAGTCTGAGAAGCAATTCGAAGGCCGAGCCACACAGACATAGGCTGGACCTTGCTACCGATGGGGGAACCATACATACATAAATACAAAACCAGAAAAATTGACATCCATGTAGCCTTTAGTCATATGATAAAAAATTGGACATTTTTTTTCAATAACCAAAGATAGAATTCAAAAAGAACGTCAAAAACCTTGAATTATCGACAAAGTTAATTGTCACATAAAATTGAATTGAAAACTAAAAATCGAGGGATCATAACCTAAAATTTAGTTAGGGGTTTTCATTTTAAAAGGCTCCGATTGAATGTAAATGTTTCAAAAATTGTTAAAATCGTAATCATTCAAAATTAACTCTTAAATCTGGTGAGTTTCGCATGAATTCAAAAATTTCTTCGACTTGATTTGTACGCAAGTAATTCCATTCGATTGGTTTCGATAAAGCTTTGTTGCATGAACCATTAAAGATGTCACTGGCATACGATTGAATCACCATTTACAACATAGCTGTTAAAAAAACCGCGATGAAAGAAAATCGTAAAAGTCTGTTAATTCATGAGATTACCAGTAGGGCGTATTGCTACAAATCTGGCAAACAAGTGCTTTCTAACTCTCCGAGTTAGCTATGTTTAACCATGAAATCTTTTCTTTGGTTTCCGCTGCTAAACAATTTACTGCACTTTTACGATGGCTGGTACGTTCCTACCTATCTGCAGATACAGAGCAGAGGAAGGTACACCGCGATTCTGGCCATGACATACATCCTTTACGATACCGAGGGTCCAGGATTGAAAATACTGTTGCATCCAAGCATCGAAGAGCATTGAAAGTCGCTTCAGGTAAGTCCATTGCTAACAAACTGATTGGATGCTGTGCTGCTGCTTCATCCAATAAATACAAATGTATCTGAATAATAAATCAACTCGTAATCTTACTGCTTTCATGCTTCAGTAGCTATCAAACCTGAGCTGGGTGGAGCTTTATAAATGTATACCGCAGGCCACGAAACGGCTGGATAAATAGACGATGAAGAAGATATTCCATTTTTTCGATTCAAAATATACCTATTCTGTGTTAGTATCATGTGGTTTTGTATATTTGTTTCGTCAAGACACGACTAGAGATGTATGTAATGCACTCGTGTTAATCGTAGGGTTGCCGTTTAATTTGTAATAAATTCGTTATAATAATGTTTAGCACACCTGTGCCAAGATTATTTAATTGGGAAAATGAAATTAAAAAAAAATCAGTTTGATTAAAGAGAACAATTTAAAAAAAATAAATATGGCATTTAGGTTTATTCAATGAATGAGTCACCTTCATTGTCCGTGAATTTTTTATGTTGTCAAACGGATAAGGACTTATGGTAGAATTTTCATATGAGAGAATATAAATATTTCAAAATTCAAACCATATGTTGCCGAATAGCAAACAGTTTCAGTTAAAAGATGATTTTTGGAATAAGGAATCCGGTAATCTTGATATCAGTTTTATGAAGTGAGCTGGTAAATATAAACGGTACCATATGACTATCCTGGGCAACTCCAAACCAGCGATATCACAAATTCCACAGAGTAGGGAGGAATTAATCTATCATTAAAATGATGTTTACAGTCCAAAACGTTTTTTTTTCTTGCAAAACCACAACTTTCATGTCAAACGCGTAGGAAAAATGTTCAAAGCCAGACTATAGTAGACAGTTTTTTTTATAAATCGATCAAATAAATTGGGGATACTTAATTTTTTCGCTTTTTCTCGAAACATATATCAAACGTTACAAATACCAAATGTTTTTGAAAAATATGCCAAGTAGAGCAAAACAACAATGCTGTTCTCTCTCACAACAAATTTTGGAAATTTTATTTTTCAAGTTATTGAACTATGTTTGAAAAATTTAACAAAATATGATTTGAAGATCTTTTTTCATAACTCAGAATGTTTCCCACATGAAAAAATAAAAATATTTATTACAATATGTTAATCGATAGAGTATCATAAAGGGATACCAGACATACTTTTTTTAGAGTACATGTACTCTTTTTCGATCGAGAAATGGACGTAAATTTTACTATAAGTACTCTTTTTTATGAGAGACATTCAATCAGAAAAACGAACTTGTTTGTTTCAGATTATGAAGTTTGTTTTCCAAATGTTTTACAAGATATACGATGGACATACAACTTACAAAAACTTAAGGTATTACCTAAATATCACCCACGCCCCGATACACTTGGCTGACGTGCCGACGCTGCGACTTGCCCGGAAGACGACTGCATCTTAACTGCTGGAACTTGCTTACTCTAATACCGTATTTTTTCACCTGGAGGCAAACTAGAGGCAACCTAGGTTCGCTCTAACTGCTGTCATCGTGCTCATTTATTGCTCTAGAGGCAACCTAGGTTCGCTCGAAAAACGGACGGAGTCGCCCTGAGAAGAAAGTCAGTTTTGCGAGAAGTTCACCAATACTCTCAACGTTGTTGTCAAAACATTAAACAGCTGTTTTTGGCTGAAAGCAAAACAGTTGAAATAATGAACGGGAAAATGATTATTGCCGCGATTTTTAACCTCTCAGCCAAGCAAAATCGTACTATCTGCTGTCCAGTGCAATCCGGACACGTAAAAAGGGAATCCGGATGTGAAGAACCGAGTGAAGAAATCCATAAGGGAGAACAAAATGGCAGCTGCATGTAAACATTGCGCTCGTTCTCACGCACACCTACGTATGGAATGATTCGAAACCCGAAAGTCGTTTTTTATTCGGACGGTTTCAGAGCCAAATCCGGAATAAAAAAAAAAACGCCATAAGTGTATGTAAATAGATGAGCCATCCTAAAAAGGGTGGCCCATCTATTTGTGCCCTACACATGTCCCTTCTTCTCGAACGAAATAGTTGAACAAAAATATATTTAAAAGCTTTAGTACACGCTTTCACAATGTAGCCATAAGAATATTAAACGCACAAGAAAAGTAATCCTCGATTTTGTTTTGGGACAGGCCTTTTTTTTTTACTTTCATTTAACCAATAATCCCGGAACAGATAGGTGCTATTTTAAAGAGATTAAAGAAATATCCTGTAAAGAAACAAAATCAAGATGAAGCGAGCAAATTGGTTCGAAATTCATAAGTCTTCAGTTACCAGTAGATATTGGAAATATTCATTTTGGTAGGTAATCTAACCTTATCGTCTTTTTTTTAGAAATTTTCATCAACCAAGCGAACATAGTCGTGAAGATATTCAGGAATCCTTCTATCTCGCGACTCTCTTGATACGTTACTTCTTGTAGCGTTAGTTAGACTTAGAGGGTGTGTAGTCGATGTTGCTTGTGGAACTTCTATAGATTGTGGAGCCTCAATTGTTTCTGAAACGTCCAGAGGTCCTAGCCATTAGAAAACTATTTTGGTTTGCGTTATTTGGCAGCAGACTGCCGTTTTTGTTCTCCTTCACAGTATAGCGCTTTGGATCTAATCGAGAGTCTCCCTTGGATTTTGTAAGGCGTTCTATAATCACTGTATCCCCGCTTTAAAGCGACTTTTCCGGACGGATTTTTGCTTCGTAATCTTTAGAATCCAATTGCAAATCGTCGTGATCAGGTTTACTAGGGCGAATCAATGGCAGTCCCCGTCTAATTTTGCGTCGCTCCCTCCGGAGAATTTTTTGTTAAAGAATGTTCCGCCGCGTTATAGGCTTGCACTGCAGCTTGAAGTTCCTTTTGATAGTTTGTGCCCGTCGAAAGCGCCGTTGCCATGGCTTTGTTTACAATTTTCATAAATCCTCATCCCATTCTGTTGTATGTATGTATGTATGTTTGACCCATCAGTGGCTGATAGGTCTTTCGACCCGACTCGGTACGGGAAGTCTCGATCGCATATTCAAATATTGTTCATCCTTAACTCATTAACAATAATTGCAGCATTACCAATGGGTCCGTTACCACTGGCTTGGGACAGGTTTGACTCATCTCTCTACCTTCAAACTGCTCGAAACAAATAAAGAATCCTGGAAAGGTACCTGAGTAACCTACTCGCGATTCCAAATTTGCCGAGATACTCCGGCTGGCTTGAAGCCACAATCCAGTTTTACGTTCGTTTGATGTCCTACCCCCCACCCCGATAATAGAGTTAAGCTATTTTCTATTCAAATAAGGAAGTTTCAAATTTAGAAAAGAATGGTAATATAAAAATCTCAAAATAGCACGAAAAATAAGGAACGAGCTCACCAAATTCAACAGCATGAGAGCCGCGCCAACAACGGTTAAAGTTTGTTCATCTTCGATTTCTTGACTTCTATTAAGATTATTTTCCGGATGGCTCCTGATGATCGTTGGTTGTCTTCTTCCGAAATTTTTCAAAATATTCTATTTTCTGGAATACTTCACTTCCTTCATCTCGATAACACACCGAATGCGGAACTTCAGCGACCATTCTGGCAACCCGACACACATCGCAGCAACCTTGATTATTTGCATGCTCTAGATAAGAGTCTGAAGAGGACTCGTACCCCCAACAAGTAAAAGCTTCCTTTGCCATCAGATTTCAATGAAAATCACCATTTTGTTCTGAATAGGTTCCTTTGAGACTAACTTCTCTCATCCAAACAGCTTTTCCAGACGCTCTTCACATTAATCCCTTTCCCATAAATCATCAAGAACCAAAATCCATACATAAAAAACTAACACAACACGTCACTTCCACAGCCACGCGGCAAGAAACACTTTTAATTAAATAAATCTTATTTCACCGAGAAACATATCATCTCTTGTTGATCTGTTTACAAATTCGAAATCCCAGAAACATTAGTTTTTCAATATTCTTGAATACTTGGGACAAAACGGAAAATCATCGAAAAACACGCGGAGCTTGAAAATTTAACGTCAGTTGTTACCGCCGATTACTTTGATCTCTTAAATCCTCAACCCATTCTGTTGAGGATAAAATGGTGTTTAAAACACGTTTCGGATGCCTCTTGCCGAGCAATAGTTGAAATAAGGGCCGTTATCCGATTTTATTGTTCTTGGAAATCCTTCTCGCTCAAAGATACCTTCCAGTACCGTTTTTGTGAATTCGAATTTCGTAGATCTAACGATGTGCGTATCTAGTTCTAAGCCATTCTAAGGTCTATCACAACGAGAATCAAAATACCGTTAAGTTTTGCTAAGGCCCATTAAAACATTGCAATTGTATCTCAGACAACTTTAGGCTTTTTTTCTCTTTCTCGGGATTTTCATCCCGAAGGATGATTCATCCCTTGACAACTTTAGGCGCAAAACAGCGTTGCATAGGCGTTGATCTTTTCGGTTTACCGTTTATTGCGCAGCTTAAGCACGTTTTAACCCATTCTTATGCGTTAAATTTCCGAAATGTTGGTGGGATGTCCGTTAAAGTTTTCCGATGCAAAATACCTAGGCTACAAATGCACTTATACAAAATACTGGTGTGAACATCTTACTGTCCACGTGCTCTCTCAAATATTGAACTCAGAAATTCGTCACACACAGATGTCCACACGCTGGAAGCCATGCGATGTTTTTGCTTACTAGGCTAGCCAGTTGTTTTTTTAAATTGTGTGTTAGCACTTTGTACCGAAAGTAAACGAGCTTCAGCAAAATTAATAAAAAAATAAATCGAACAGTTTAGGCCTTGATACTATTTTCCTATCTGTTTAGGAATACAGTTGCACGTTAAGCCTAGTCCACACTAGGCAACATGAACTGCGATACACTTGGCTGATGTGCCGACGCTGCGACTCGCCCGGAAGACGACTGCATCTGAACTGCTGGAACTTACTTACTCTAAGTGTAGGTGTCTTTAGGGAGATTTTTAAGAATCACACAAGCAATATACTCAAATGCTTCGTAGCGTACCAATCTAACAATTTGTAATGTTCAAAAGATGTATACGCGCCTTAAATCTCTTTTTGAAATCACGTATTTTATTGTTTTTGGTGTGGATTGTCAGCAAAACATCAAATAAAACTTTTCCTTCGAATAAACCAAATAAAGAAAATTCAGCCCCTAACTTTTCCCTTTTCATTATTTGAAGTATATTATAAGAGATAATTTATAATAATCATGTACGCGACGATCTAAGTTTCCCAGATTTTTTCTCGAGCGTATTTGGGGTCGAAAAATTCATTTTGATAAAAAAAAGCTCTAAACATCATACATTATGTAAAAAATGTAGTTTTGGTTTGGATTGCTTCGATTTTGGATTTTTTCGCAGGTTTGTTTTTCTTTTTTCAGTCCAGTAGGCGATTTCGTTGGAGTACTCGAACATTGTTTATGTTATTTACTGTACATTGTCCTTAGGCCATCATTCGCATGCTTCAAGTCTCCTAAGAAACTCGCGCTGTGTCGTTGTTATTTTCAACGTCGCGACGTATGCGAGGTGTCGCTAGTAGGCAAAGCTGCTATGATTATTAGCGCTCATATTTTGGATTTTTTTCTGCATGCATAATACCATCTTTATAGCATTTGCGACTTTATCAATGTTGCAGTTGGCGGATCGTTATTGAAAAACTTATCCGGTACAACTGTGTTCGATGTTTGCTCTTGGGCTCGAACTCGTGGACATCGGCTCAGGAGACAACAGACTTGCCAACTGAGCTATATCACAAGCCCGATTTTGGATAAATTCGGGGATTTTTCTTCGATACCTGGGCAACAAGGCCGGGCTTTTTCTTTTTTTCTTTGAGTAAGTGGACAAGCCCAGATAAGACTAGGTGCTCGAGAAGTCGGAATGTTCTCTTTCTAAGGGTCTTCAATTTGTGTGAATTGTAAGTTTAAAACCTATCAACCCAACGGCGTTACAGGGACTCCCTTTATTAGGCCTCAGGGCGGCCCGCTTACCAAAAGAAAACGCAGGGAGTTCAAACTCTATGATCAGGAAAACCCCAATTATGCACTTCTCTATCTTTATTTAACAAACGCCACAACAATTCTACTTTATATGCGCAAACTAGTAATGACCAGATGGTTACGGTACCTTTTAGGGCCAAGCCCTGGTTGTCGTTGTTGAAATTGGCGGATCTATTGCGATGGTGACGCTACTGCTGACCAACTACTCTGTCGGTCCCATTGCGGCCGGAAACCGGGACCTTCCGTGAATCTCTACGGCGAGGAGAAATGAGCAGGTTGGAGAGCTAGGTGGTCGATCCGAAGGGTTCGTAGTGCGGGATCGACAACCACCTTCGACGTGTGACCGTCCGGCAGATAACTGCTATCCGTGACGACCGGGACTAAATACCAAGGCCGATTCGGGACCACGGTTCAGGGACCAGGTTGACTTTCGTCCAGCCAAATGGTTGCTTTTGGCCAAAGACTTAGGGGTCCTGTTGAGGAATCAGGCGTTAGCGTTCCGTATTTCGGCGGTAACAAAATGGCGGTTCGGCGTCTCATGGCTTACCTGGTGTCTGGCTTGAGCACTTAAAATTTATGTGTGTGCAGATAAGTCTTGCACTATGTATGTACTTCACAATGTCGTAGTACTAATTGAAGTGAGCCAGCACCAGGAAGCCTCCTTTGACCGGCCTTGAACCGCGAGTATAGGTCGTTGCTCTCTCATTATGGCGGACATGATCGTTCGCCTTTTTAACTCGTCGGGCGTCGCTACCGATCGGGGTGGTTATCAAGCAACGCGGGTTACCATGGATGGCCCTCTGGTTGTGAGGTGATCAAGCTTCCTGGCTGCATACTGGTGGCTTGTGGCGCTGTCGTCGGCTTTGAAGTCTGCATTGTTTGGGGAAAACCATCACCCATCATTCACCCTCACTGCGATATTTAAAACTATATTTACTCGCGACCAATCACTAACCTTACAACCTCGATGAAAGTGTTATCTGACGCTTACAGAATTTACATGAAAAATTAACAAACTTTGGATTTTTCTTCTCGGGTTTAGAACATAATCTATCTCTCATAATTCCACAATCGAATATTTGATATTTGATCAAAATATTGCCATACTAAAATATTTTTTTGGTTTGCACCAATCCGACATATGACCGTTTAAAAAGTACAAGTTTTTGTTCAAAAATCCCTCATAACTCAAGAACACCTTTAGTAACAAGTTTGCTCTCTGAGAGAAAAATGTGCGCATTTTAATTTCATACAGATGCTAAGAAAACATGTTTCTTTTAAGAATCCGTTAACAAAAGTTATAGCCAAAATTCTGTTATTTTCGACAAACCCTAACATTTCAATTTTCAAAAAATCATAACTTGCTTAAAAACTGAACAACTTTGTAAAAGACATTTTGCCTCTATCTATTAACTCGAAAAAGTTTGTATGCGTGAATCATGCAAAAATGACACGTCCTAATATTCGAATTAAGATTATAAAAGCGCAATTTTTTCACGATAAAATTTCACCCTGGACCACTGTGCAATGCGAATCTCATCAATATGTACCTTAACATTTATGAACGGTACTGTAATTCGGTTAACTCAACGTAAGAAGCAAACACCGATTGTGTAACCGAAGACATTTAATATTATAAACAAACTTTTAAACGGGACAAGGTGTAGAGTTTTCAGCTTGTCGTAGAAATTGTTCAAGTTGACACAAAACATGGAAAATCTTAAAAGTTTCGATGGAGGTGGTTGGTGTAACGGAGAATGTAGTCGAATTTATTGTGGTGTGGTACCACCTGAACCAGAACCAAATTTCACATACTTCTAAAACGGGCATGGTAGGAGTTGTTATTGGTTCATTTAAAAATCAGAAATTCTCCAAACTGTACTCCAAACTATCGCAAACTGTCAACCCTAAGCACTAAGTTTGGTTGAACGAATCGGAATTGGAGTCTAGTCAATTATGCTTTGGCTATGGAATTTGGGTTTTCTCCGATTCAGGTCTCTGTAAAGAATTTCTTCAACGATTTTATCATTCTAGAAACCTCCGTGGGATTAGAAAGTTATTGCAATTTGATCCACCTGTCAAGAAATGTAAAGCAAGTAATGTTTGCTTTACGGATCATCCTGAGAGTGCAAAACAATAGGAGAAGATATGTAGAAACATCAGTCTTGGTGAAATATCAATCATGAAAACCATATATTTCCAAAGCTGACGGGTTGTGCAACCCGGAACACAATCCTTCGCACACGGTAATAAGATTCATTTATTCCATGCAAATTCTGCAATGGGAGCGAGCATACATATCTATTTCCAATCGCACTGGAAGGCAATGGAAGGAATTCCAAAATTTGCACCTTGATTGATTTATAGAATCCTTCTATTCGTGAAATTGGGAATGAATTCAAAACAAGATTATTGCAGATGCCAAATCGCAATTTTTCTCACAGATCAAATTACGCCCCAGTAATATATATACATATGTGGGTATTTGCGAATCTGAAAATAATGAAATGCTTTCCTGAGGGTAATATGAGGCACCGTAAAACGGGGTAACTTTGATCACCGGGTAAATTTGACCAACAATAAACTTTTCCACATTATCATCAATAATTCAGTCTATAGTTTGAATTTTTGAAATCGGTTTTCTACGTTTGAAAGCCTATGAAATAGGCGAAATTTGGTTTCTATTTGATTTTTTTTTCTGTGAGTAAAAAATCTAATTTTAAATTCTTAAAATATCTATTTTTTCAAGGCTCGCAAACAAACAGCTCTTCTGATGATACCAAAAAGCATTGAGAAGCAAACGGGTTGTTTTTTCTTTGTATGTGATCAGTTATAGTGCTATTTTTAAAGTCATTTAATGATAAATTTTTGATATTTAAAAAATAAGGACATTTTCCAAGAGTAAGCTCGTATTGGACAAATGGATAGGAACCCTATCAAATCATTAACTTTGAAGAAAAAATGAAAATGGAAATAGTGGGAGGGCCTGAAGGAATGTGTGAAGGTAAAATTTCATTTGTATTCTGAAGCTCAAACTATTTAACAATTATAATTATTTTTGCCACTAAATGTAGGCAGCATCATAGTTCTTTTTTCGATTATAAATATTTTTAAAATAAAACGTTAAAAATCAAGGTTAAATTGATAAACTAGCATTTGTAAATATTATGAAGATGTTTTGTATCCTCTATGATCAAGAAAATTCGTTAAAACCGTCAGAATAGAGACTGATCAATGTCACCCCAAAACATCCAATCCTGAACAGAGACGAAATCGATTTTTAAATGAAATTTAAAGAGGTCTTATAAATTTCTGCATGCATGTTTTACGTTCATAGGAGTCCAGTACTGGTTTTAAAAATATAAAACATGCCACATTCACCTTAACAGAAAAAATAATCCAAATATATTGAAAAAAGTGATCAATATTACCCCAGATTACGGTAAGCCGAACGCAAACAAAAAAAATGCACATGATTCGATTCAATAAGAAATTTGGCTTACCTACATGGAAGATTCTCGTTTGCAAAATAATATATGTGTTCCTATTTTGGTTTCATTTCACCGCAAAGTTAATCATGATTGAATTAGTTGGATTGGAACTGAATCCGTTTCGCCAATTATGTCAGGAATAGTGGCCTCAATATTTTTTCTGTTGATGTGGTTATAAATATCAGTAGCCTATAAATTTATTCACTGTGGGGAAGGGAAGGTGTTCTTAGAGCAAGTTCACTGGTGTTGGGAAAAAGTGGTAGAAATTTTGACACTTGTAGCACATTTTGAAAATTTTACCATGCAAAAATGTTTTTTTTTGTTTATATTCCCATTATTATTCCGATCCCGGTGTCCAGCATAAAACATGTGTGTATTTAAAAACCATTCGTTTGATATACATACTTTCAAGAAGAAAAGAAATGTAGTAATATAGCATTTCATGGAAAAATATCTTTGATTAAATGATCCTACTCATTCTTTACTCATTTTGTTGGAAATTATGACAATAAACAGTAGATTGATCAAGCAAAACACTGGTTGGTTTTTTTTATTAATTACTATCAAAGAATACTTGTTGTACAGAGAGAATGACATTTAATCAATAAGAAAAAATCAAAAATGAATCTGCCAAAAAAATTTACTGATTTACGTCCAAGGCGATCGCCTTTAAATGGATGTAATAGTTTAATTCCGACTAGTTTAATTCTTTAGAATCCGAACGATTTTCCTTCAATCAATTTCTTAAAGTTAAAAACAAGTAGTGCCAGACATTTTCGAACATCATCAATTATACTATTGATCGTCATGTTCCGAAACGTTTGGTAACTGGAAATTCTAGAGCTCCCTGGGTTACCAAAGAACTACGCCA
The DNA here is from genome assembly GCF_029784155.1 of Uranotaenia lowii. Lineage (NCBI taxonomy): Eukaryota > Metazoa > Arthropoda > Insecta > Diptera > Culicidae > Uranotaenia > Uranotaenia lowii. The sequence goes on along the minus strand of NC_073693.1, from coordinate 187,455,326 downwards.
GATGAAAACTTTTAAACACAAAGCCCTTCGTAATTATATTAGACACAAATCACAAACCGCTAAGGACCACTATTGTAAACTTAATTCTGCGAACAAAAAAGCTAGCTCACGATGCTACCGGAATTATCTGACGCGACTGCAACGAAACTTCAAGAATAGTCCTAAATCGTTCTGGAAACATGTCAAAGATCAGCGGAGAGAATTTGGACTTCCAACCAACATGTTCTTGAAGGGCGAAACTGCAAGTTCGGATCTCGATATATGTAATCTGCTCGCTAAAAAATTCTCTAGTGTTTTTAGCACTGATTCAATCTCTGCTGATCAAATAGCTAACACTGTTCGAAACGTTCCTTCCCTAAACTCATCCTTGAACATGATTGCAATTGAAGAGGAAACCATTTTAAAGGCGACTGCAAAAATGAAAAACTTTCTTTCCTCGGGACCGGACGGAATACCCACAACATTTCTGAAACACTTTATGCCCCATTTATTGTCTCCAATTAAACGAATATTTCAAGCTTCGCTGGACAGAGCCGTTTACCCTTCGCTGTGGAAGGATGCTTATTTGTTTCCTGTTCACAAAAAAGGTGACAAAATGGATATAAATAACTACAGAGGAATATCTGCCTTATGCGAAATTGCAAAATTATTCGAACTGGTAATTCTGGACCCCACTTTCTCATTCTGCAAGGAGTATTTTTCCAATGACATGGGTTTATGCCCAAGCGTTCAATTAGTACGAACTTAATGAAATTGCAAGAAAGTTTTACAGCGGGTATCCAAACCGACGCAATCTACACAGATTTGTCTGCCGCGTTTGACAAGGTTAATCATGAACGTGCTATTGCAAAACTCGAACGTCTTGGAATCTGCGGTTGCCTATTGAATTGGTTCCGTAGCTACCTGATCGGAAGAAAACTGATCGTTCGAACTAAGGATTCGTATTCCAGACAATTCCCTGCTACTTCCGGGGTTCCACAAGGGAGCCATCTAGGACCGATTGTGTTCCTTATTTATTTTAATGACGCTCTTTTACTGCTCGATGGACCCAAACTCGCCTATGCTGATGATCTGAAATTGTTCAACGTTATCAAAGGCCCCGAAGACACTGCTTCATTACAAAGGCAATTCGACCTTTTCGCTACCTGGTGCAACAACAATTGCCTGGCGTTGAACCGCAATAAATGTTCCGTCATAACTTTTTCGCGCAAAAGGCATCCCATTTCCGCTGATTATTTCTTTTCGGACCACCTAATTGCCCGTGTGAACCACATCAAAGATTTAGGTGTGATTCTTGATCAAAAACTTGACTTCAAGACACATACAAGCTATATAGTGGATAAAGCTTCTCGATTTTTAGGCTTCATTTTCTATGTGACGAAGGACTTCAGAGACGTATACTGCTTGAAATGCCTCTACTGCAGCCTCGTTCGCTCTATCCTGGAATATGCATCGGCAGTTTGGAGCCCCTTCTATCAGAATGGCGCTGATCGGATCGAAGCTTTACAGCGACGTTTCATGCGGTATGCTCCACGTCATTTGAACTGGTCTGACCCGTACCATCTTCCAAGCTACGAGAACCGCTGCGGCCTCATCGGCCTAGACACGCTACAAGCTCGTCGAGCTGTCACACGGGCCTTGTTTGTCTCCGATATTTTGACATCAAAAATTGACTGTCCTTCGCTTTTGGAATCAATCAACATTAGTGTCAGACCTCAAGGACTACGGAACCGGAATTTACAGCTCTACACTCCCTTTCGTCAAAACAACTACGGGGCAAATAGTGCATTGATCGGCGTGATCAGGACGTTTAACCACTACTCTGAACATTTTGATTTCGGTACATCGAGGGATTCCTTTAGATTCTAAAGTTTAGAAGAAAAATTTTAATAGCTTTTAGGTCAAGGTAGTTTGTGTAAACTTTTTTTTTATAATTTTAATTATTTTGTTTTGTATCCATTTAATCATTGGGATCAACATGTGATCCGTTGATTTGTTACCGAATAAATTAGGAACATTGACAGATTTAAAAAAAACCGGTTGATTTTTATAATTTAACGCATAAAATGATTATTTCAAATCCCAAATTATTACAAAGTCAAAAAAAGGAATTTGGAACATAAATACATTTTTTTATATCTATGATTTACCTGTCATATTTTTCAATTCTGCGTGGTTTGTGTACCGAAAAGTGAAAAAAAAAATTGCCTTTTTCAATTTACTCGTAAAGTTTTCCCCAGACTAACACCTATAGCCGAAAGCATCTTTGAAAAGCAACAGAGGTCTTCTGAGTGACCCTCGGTTTTTGCTTAAAGTATAAATTCTTAGCATCTAATTAACCACTGTTCATCAAAACTTAGTCCGCAGTCTCGACGGAGCGGATGTTTTCTATGTAGAACACTTCTGGTACGTTACCATCCCAAACGCAAGCATTTTACAATATACATAAACCACACCGAGAAGCACCAAGCGAGGAAAGCCCTTTGCATGTGGAAATTTCACATTTCGACCCGGCGTAAATGTTTCTTTCCGCTCGCAACTGTTCCTCTGGGCATCTTCGTCAGCTTTCAAAGCTTCCATCCAAGCCGTTGTCGTAAAAACAGACCAAAAGAGGGCCAATCTCCGAACATTCGCCTGTTTTAAAATGGAAACGATTGCAGTTGTGTATGGATGTTTGCTGGTACGCCTGGAGGGCCTCACCATGGCACAGTGGTCCAAAATGCGAAAAACGTGATCGTTGCTTATAACTTTTTTAGGTCACATTTTAGCATATCGGTGTCTTCGGAGAAGTTTGTCAGTAAAATTAGCTCTATAATAAAAAACTATTATTTTTCTGATTAATTCCCCTACAAGTGAGATAAAATTTCTAACTTCTCTGTTATAGGTTTTAGCTCTTTGATGTCTTCGACAAACTTGTTAAAAATTAAATTTTCTACAACTTTGTCTCAGATGTCAAGTTTCTAAAATAATTATTATCCGAGATATCGGCCAAATAAGAAACTTAACCTCTAAAAATCAGTTTTTTAATAATAACTTTTTTCAGTAAATTTCAAGTTTAATAAAATGTTCCACAAAGTTGTTTGTCTTACTAAAATATACCACTTTGTTGAATATTTTGAGTTTGTAAAATGTGATACTGCAGAGCTATGTTAAAAAGATTACCGAAAATAGGGCTTTTTCACGCCTTATTTTACAAACACTGGACAACATCGGGCAGCCCGCTTTAGATGCAAAATAAAGTTGAAGATTTCGTCTACAAGATGCAGGTACAATTGTCAGTATCCACTTGTATCCAAGCGAGATACATCAATTTTACTTTTCCATGTTTGCATTAAAAACTACGATTTCTATGAAAGCATATACAGCGCATTCTACTAGGTACGTGTGTTTTCTTCTAGCTTTTCCCTGCGCGATGTCAGAAGCAAAGGTTTGGAAGCGCATTTGTATTATTAGTACAGGTTATTGTGTGTTCAATTGAAATAGATATCCTCTACAAGCTGGAGATGCTAAAAATACAAATGCGCTTCCAAACCTTTGCTTCTGACATCGCGCAGGGAAAAGCTAGAAGAAAACACACGTACCTAGTAGAATGCGCTGTATATGCTTTCATAGAAATCGTAGTTTTTCATGCAAACATGGAAAATTAAAATTGATGTATCTCGCTTGGATACAAGTGGATACTGACAATTGTACCTGCATCTTGTAGACGAAATCTTCAACTTTATTTTGCATCTAAAGCGGGCTGCCCGATGTTGCCCGGTGTTTGTAAAATAAGGCGTGAAAAAGCTCTATTTTTGGAAATCTTTTTATCATAGCTCTGCAGTATCACATTTTACAAACTTAAAATATTCAACAAAGTGGTATATTTTAGTAAGACAAACAACTTTGTGGAACATTTTATTAAACTTGAAATTTGCTGAAAAAAGTTATTATTAAAAAACTGATTTTTAGAGGTTAGGTTTCTTATTTGGCCGATATCTCGGATAATAATTATTTTAGAAACTTGACATCTGAGACAAAGTTGTAGAAAATTTAATTTTTAACAAGTTTGTCGAAGACATCAAAGAGCTAAAACCTATAACAGAGAAGTTAGAAATTTTATCTCACTTGTAGGGGGATTAATCAGAAAAATAATAGTTTTTTATTATAGAGCTAATTTTATTGACAAACTTCTCCGAAGACACCGATATGCTAAAATGTGACCTAAAAAAGTTATAAGCAACGATCACGTTTTTCGCATTTTGGACCACTGTGCATGGATGAGAAAACCGTACACTATTATACAGAATCTGCCGTAGTTCGGGGCGATACAGAGACCATCAGCACCACATCGCCGGCTTCTCCGGATCGGGTCCTCCTGCCATCTTCAACCATCTTCAGCTGCCCACCACCGATTATGAAGATACGATATCCGATTTCCCAAGTATAGAGTGGCTCGAAGTTGGTCGTAAACGAGGGCGTTAAAGGAGACTGCTTTTCGTTTGTTGAATTTTCATAGTTTTACAAAACTTCTTCGACTGGTGGTGGGTGGGCCGCTGCAAACATGTATCTCTACTCTATACGTCTTCCGAGCGCCGTGTAAGTGCGAATGTGTTTTCTCTCAAGAAAACACGATCGGCAATTCGTTTTATGCAAAATGCTAGTTTTGTCTACATCTGCTAACAATAATGACTTCCACTCCGTATAATTCTACAATGAATCTTAAGAAAATACTTCCAGAGATAGACTTCGAGGACGTGCTGCTTATTGCTCACTTTTGAAGTCAAATTAATTTTTAATGAATTCAAAGAATAGGAAATGTCACATGCGAATGAGATATTTTTCAAGCCAATGAACAGTGATCTAGAACGGGACTTCACGAGACAAAAATTATTACCAAGATTATTATGAAAGACATAAACAGTATTTTCAGTAAAGACGCTCGCTATACCATTTGATTCAATAGTTTATCGTCAAGTATTAAAGCGTATTGTGTTTTCAATGACTTTCATATATTGATATTTTCGGGGTAGGGGAGAATGGGAGAACTTATCTCATTTTTGGATTTCATCATAAATTAATTTAAATCTTTAATAATTAATATCCCTAATCCAATACCCCTCGAAGAATCTCCAAATTCTCCAGAGCTCGTAACTCTTTCGTCTTTGATCGAATTGATATCGCATTTTTTCGACCTTCCAGATTCTATTACTAGAATTATCAAACATCTGTTCCCTTTAGTGCAAACAATGTGCACGTGTATCGCTTCAAAGTGGCCACTTTTGAGCGAGATCATTGAGTTCAATGCATAATCATAGAAATCTAATACCGAGAATAAAAATTCTTCAATGGAATTGCAGGAGTTTTATGCCCCGTTGCGACTCATTCCAATATCTCATTGCAAACCTTGACTGCGACGCGTTTGCTCTCTCAGAAACATGGCTTTCTCGTGAGACAAATGTGAACATTCGAGGGTTTAACATCGTTAGGTTTGATAGAGCGGATTCATTCGGAGGTGTATTAAATGGTTTAAAAACCCAACATACCTTTTATAGTGTTCAGGTTCCAATTATTTTCGGTTTAGAAGTTGTTGCGTGTCAAGTGAAAAAAGTCCAAGTGCAAGCATTACTAAAAAAGAGTTTTCTGATGTTGTTGAATCACTGCCCCAACCAAGACTTCTTCTTTGGGATTTTAATTCTCATGGCACAGAGTAGGGAGAAGCAGTGGATGATGCTAGAGCTTACCTAATTTATGATATATGAGACGCTTATCGTATGACAATCTTGAACACTGGTAAGATAACGAGAATACCGAAACCTCCTAATAGAGCAAGTCGAATAGATCTTTCTCTCTGCTCGACTTCCTTAGCTCTGGATTGTACCTGGAAAGTTTTACAAGATCCTCATGTTAGTGACCATTTACCAATTCTGGTCATAATCCATAAACAAACTCAACGGGACAGTCCAACTAAGACAGCGTATGATCTAACGCGTAACATCGATTGGAAAAAATACATGGAATAAATTTCGGAGCGATTGAATGGATTAGGTGAGATGGTGCCGTTCGATGAGTATAGGGGAAAGGTTTCCTAAATGGGCCTATCGGGTTAAATGACCCTACGGCTGTTTGATGAAATGGCTGACTAGACAGCTTATCTGACCAATGTATTTTGAGGGTGATACACTTAGAACATAAGGCAAGGAAGAATTTTATGAATTTACCAACTCAAAAAAATTAAAAAATTCATACAAGGTTTTGATACATTTTGATGTAATATTTCGACTTTTAAAAATTATACGCAAAGAAGCTTAAAACAAAAACTAGGATGGTTTTTGTTTCTCACTCAAATGAACTTGAGAAATTAAACATATTTCAGCTTTTGTGGAGGTTTTATAATGATTACTAGCTGATCCCATACGAACTCCGTTTCGCTTTCAACTTGGAATATGTCATCAACAGTTTGTACGAATGTCATTTTCCACATGCACTTCAAAATTAATTGTTAAGTAATAACTGCAAAAATATTGGACGATCATTTTCTCTGTTGTCTGCTACTTAATTTGAAATCAGGAATCTATAAACCCGTATAAAACCCCGTGTATAAATTTCGACTCGATCGTTGCATAACAACGCAATTATTGCAAAAATATACAATCTTTGATATCTGAAATCGATTGCCCTTCCCTCAAAACTCCCGTGTGCAAATTTCCAAAGCAATCCATTGCATAATAACGTCAATATTGCTAAAAACAGTGAAAAGTTGAATAATATGAACGATCCCTTTTGTCGACCCCTGGCAAACCCCTTGACATCTGAAATCGATTGCCCGTCCATAAAAACTACCGTGTGCAAATTTTGATCCCAATCCGATGTATGATAACGACGATATTGCAAAAATATTAAAAAGGTTATTATGGACGACCCCCTTTGCCGGACCTTTACATTGAATTTAATACCTGAAATCGATTTTCTGTCCCTCAAAACCCACGTGAACGAATTTTCATCTGAATCCGATGTATAATAACGATAATATCGCATTAACAGTGAAAAGTTGATATGGACTACCCCTTTGACCGACCCCTGACTTTGATAAAGATAAGTGAAATCAATTGTTTGTCCCTAATAACTACTATGTGCAAAGTTTCATCCCAATCCGATGTATAAAAACGTCAATATCACTAAGATATTGAAAAGTTAATATGGACGACCCTTTTTTCCGCCCCCTTACACTGAATTTGATACCTCAAATCGAATGCACGTCACTCAAAACTATCGTGTACCAATTTTCATCTGAATACAATGTATAACAACGTCAATATCGCAAAAACAGCGAACATTTAATATGGACGACCCCTTTGGATGACCCCTTACATAAAACTGGACACCTGAAATCGATTGCTCGTCTTTCAAAACACTCATGTGCAAATTTTCAACACAATCCGACAAAAAGTAACGTCTATATCGCGAAAACAATATTTGTCTTGTATGGACGACCCCCTCCAGAAGGGGTCATCCGAAAATCTGAAAACATTTTTCATCCTTCCTGGTCCTAATGAGCATCCATGCCAAATTTCAGACCTCTAGCTCTTAAGACGGCTGAGTCTATAGAGGACAAACAAACAAACAAACAAACAAACAAACAAACAAACAAACAAACAAACAAACAAACATACAGAAATTGCTTTTTATATATATAGATATATTGGAATAATAGAGTGTTTTTGTATGCCCCCATCATGTTTGTAAAATGCCTCCATCCTAAAATAACAGGTTAAATAGAATAAATAAATGATTTTTATCCTTGAACCTTCAAATCTAAGCTCTGAATAACATCTTAAGAGAGAATTGAAGAACTTAAGATTTGATAAAGTTTTTCTCATGGATGAACTGCCTCCATAGCATGGCAACCCTAACTTTTGTTTTATTCCATAAAATTATAATATACATAGATTTTTTTGAAACTTCAGCTTTGTCGTACGGAAATTATTACTTTCTAGCAGTTTCAATGAAATTATACGGAAATATTGCTCAAAAAACAGAAATTTTGTTCAAAACATAAATAGGCGCATTTAGCCCGCACGGTTTGAGGTTCGGCATTTTAGACAACACTTATAATAAAATGAATTTCTTGGGAACAGAAGAAAATTTTAGCATACAAATTACTCCAATGTATAGAAAACAGATGCCTGCACACGTGTATGTAGTTTTTGTACACATATTCAATGTGATATTTGATAAAATCAGTGTTCTGCTTAATAGGCGCATCATATAGCCCGCTCCTCCCCTACTTTCCTCGCATCTTCCATTAATGATAGCGCAGTTCAAGCTCAATCAAAACCATTGCTTTCCACAGTTAAGAGAAGACCATCTGCACCTTGGTGGGATACTGAGTGTACCGATGTTTATAAATCTAAATCCGAAGCCTTTAGAATTTTCCGGAAGCATGGTTCCATAGTTGATTTCAATCGTTATCAAGCTCTGGAACGTAGACTCAAACGAGTATGTTCTAATAAAAAACAGGGTTATTGGAGACATTTTGTTGAAGGTTTGACGACAGATACAGCAATGAGCATGCTTTGGAGAACGGCAAGGAACTTACGGAATCATGTTCCACGTTCAAATAATGTAGATGAGCATTCGGAGAGGTGGGCCCATCACTTTGTAAAAAAGGTTTGCCCAGACTCAGTCCAACCGAGCATGAGATTGTTTGATTCAGTTGATGATGTAGGATATCAAGAGTTTTCCATTATTGAATTTTCAATAGCATTGCTCTCGTGCAATAATAGCTCTCCTGGACTAGATGGTATTAAATTTAGTTTACTAAAAAAAATTGCCAGATATCGCCAAGAGACGCTTATTGAAATTATTTAACAAGCTTCTAGAACAAAACCTCGTTCCAACGGAATGGAGGCAAGTAAAAATTATTGCGATTCAAAAACCTGGTAAACCTGCTACGGATCACAACTCTTACTGACCAATATCAATGCTCTCTTGTTTAAGGAAGCTTATGGAGAAAATGATCTTGAATAGATTAAATGCCTGGGCTGAAAATGATAATCTCCTTTGACCCACCCAATTCGGGTTTCGTAGAGGTAAAGGTACTCTAGATTGTCTAGGTTTATTGACAACAGAGGCACAGATAGCATTCGAAAGCAAAAAATAAATGGCATCGGTTTTCTTGGATATCAAAGGCTCATTTGACAATGTTGCAATTTCTGTTCTTTCTGAGAAGCTAAATCGATGTGGTCTCTTTCCAAGACTCAACAACTTTCTAACTAATTAACTTTCGGAAAAGTGTATGCACTTTAACTGTGGAACATCAAATATAAGCCGAACCAGTTACATGGGTGTTCCTCAGGGTTCATGCCTTAGCCCTTTTCTCTACAATATCTACATCAATAACATCGACGATTGCCTCAAAAGATCTTGTAAACTATTGCAGCTAGCTGACGATGCTGTTGTTTCAATAATCGGATCAAGTAATATGCAAACGCCCCTTCAAGACACTTTGAATTGTCTATCTGATTGGGCATTGCAACTGGGCATAGAATTCTCCGCAGTAAAAAACCAACTAGTAGTTTTTTCTCGGAAACATAAACCTTCTTCACTTAATCTTTCTCTGTTGGGCGAGGTTGTGACTCAAGCTTTCACTCACAAATATCTGGGAGTCTACTTCGACTCCAGATGCAAATGGAGAACACATGTTGATTATTTAAAACAGAAATGTCAACCAAGAATAAACTTCTTAAGAACTATAACTGGGACATGGTGGGGAGCTCATCCGGAATCATTGATTCGTTTGTTCAAAACCACTGTGTTGTCAGTTAAAGAATATGGTAGTTTTTGCTTCAAAGATGCTGCTGAAACGCATTTAACTAAACTGAAGAGGATTCAATATAGATGTCTGCGTATATCTCTTGGCAGTATGCATTCAACGCATGTGCAAAAGTTAGAAACATTTCAATCATCGACAACTTCGAAAAATTGCTTAGGTTAAAACAGCAAATAAGATTTACAAGAGTGTATGACCGATTTTTGTTATTAAACGTATTACCAATCGATTATCCTGACCGCATTGATGCCACTGCCACGAATAGAGACCACGTTTCATTTGATCTTTCAATGAAGAATGAAATAAGTGACATTCCTGATCAAATGAAACCATTAGTCGTACCCGGTCTGTTTAGTAATAAATACAGACAAATCGATCCACGATTCATGTTCTATACTGATGGCTCAAGTATAGACGGAGGCATCGGATTCGGGATAGTGAATGCCAGGTGCAATGAATTCCACAAATTTGCAGAACCAGCTTCAATATATGTTGCAGAGTTAGCTGCAATCAATAGAGCTCTGGAACTTATCGAAGAATTGCCTGCGAATTACTTTTTTAATTTCACTGACAGTCTCAGTTCAATCGAATCCATCAAGAACATCAATTTTAAGAATCATCAAGCGTATTTAGTTCTAGAAATACGGAATAGGCTGACTACACTAGGTTTAAAGCTATTCAAGATCACGCTAGTACCCAGTAAACATGAATCGACAGAGAGGTAACTCAAATCGAAAGAGGGATCGTATCGATCTCTCTAATGATTTTGCATCATCTAATCGGCAGAGAGGAACACACCATACGCGTGCCTTGGGTGAGTGCCACGAAATAATCTAAGACACGCCCTCCAGAGAAACACACGAACACAATCCGAATCGTATGTTTCTCTTCGAGACGCGTGCTTGCCTGCCTGAGAAATCGACTGCTACGATTGAAAGCACGCATATAAAAAGACGGGAATAAAGTGCGAGCCCACCTTACGAGTGTACGATTCAAAATGATTTCGCATGTACGCATTCGTATTCGTTGCCTCTAGGTATTTCGGCAGGACAAACCGAATGAGAATATTTGCGTTCTCGGAGTGTCGCCGAAATTAACCGTTTTATTCTAAGTTCGGTGGCTCAACTTCCAATTTTTTGCATGCTCTGTCGATTTCTGAGAAGACGCGCTTACTGGGTATGGGTTTCCGCGCATTGTTCAATTCCAGGGAACGAACTTGCCGATGAGATGGCCAAAAAAGGAGCAATACATGGTACCATTGCTAGACGTTTTATCGCATATCATGAGTATTTTCCAATTGCTCATCAAATTGCTATGAGAGAATGGCAGAGTTCATGGGACGAAAGTGTAAAAGGAAGGTTTCTTTACTCAGTTCACCCTAAAGTTAAAACGGAAGCTTGGTTCAAGGGACTTAATTTAACTAGAGATTTTATACGTGTTATGTCTCGGATTAAGTCAAACCATTACAGATCCAATGCGCATCATTTTCGTATCAATATGTCAGACACAAACATTCGCGGTTTCTTCCCCTTCAACATAACGGGAAAATAGCTGAAACTCCAATTCGGAATGATTTGGCCCGACAGGACCTTGAGTTTATGAAGCTGCTGTATGATTTTATAAAGTCAAGCAACATTCAATTGTGATGAACATTCCCAAGGCAATAAGGTCGTTGATTCAAGATTATTCAGAAATAATGTCTTCTTCTCCAGAACAACAGCATCTATATCAGGCATGTCAAACTCGTTTAAGTGTGCGGGCCGCATTAATAATTCTCTAGACGTAGAGGGCCGCAGCCAAAATCAGTTAGAAAACATAACATATTAGTTTCGCGGAGATTATATACAATAAAATGGAATATAGTTATAAGTAAACTTGGAATGAAATTTTGCGTTAAATTTTTATGTAAGCTGTTTAACATTCTTATATTATAATGCATTATATCCATTGTCCTGATATTAGGTTGAAGTTTATTTTTCACTGACATTTTCATTATTGATGATTATTTTTTATCAGATAATCTCGAACAATGAGGAGTTTTTGTAGCTATCATTATGGAAAAAAACTGCTCACATAGATAGCTACCGTAACACGGGGTAACTTTGATCACCGGGGTAGCTTTGACCATCAATAAATTTTTCCACATTATCATCAATAACTTAGTCTATAGTTTGAATTTTCGAAAACTGTTTTCTACGATTCAAAGCCTATTAATTGAGTATCAAATAGAAAAAAATTGGTTTGTATTTTAAATTGTTTTCTGTTAGTAAAAATGTAATTTCAAAACCTTAAAATATCTATATTTTCCATGGCTCGCAATAAAACAGCTCTTCTAATGATACCAAAAAGTATTTAGAAGAAAACGGATGGTTGAATATGAAAGAACTACTTTTATTTTTTGTATATGTATAGTGATAGTGCAATTTTTACAGTCATTTAATAATATTTTTTTAGAATTTAAAAATTAAGGACATTTTCCAAGTGTAAGTCCTTATTGGACAAATGGATAGGAATCCTATCAAATTATTAACTTTTAAGAAAAAATGAAAATAGAAATAGTGGGAGTGCCTAGGGAAATGTGTGAAGGTAAAATTTCATTTGTATTTTGAAGCTTAAACAATTTAGCAAATATTATAATTTTTGCCCCTAGATGTATGCAGCATCATTGTTTTTTTTCGATTATAGATACTTTTTAAAGAAAACGTTAAAAAGCAAGGTAAAATTGATAAATTAGAATTTTTAAACAACCATGAAGATGTTTTGTATACTTTATGATCAAGAAAACTCGTTAAAACCGTCAAAATGGAGACTGATCAGTGTTACCCCAAAGCATCAATTCCTGAACAGCGACGAAATCGATTTTTAAATCAAAATTAAAGCAATCCAACAAATTTCTGCAACCATGTTCAACGTTCATAGAAGTCCAGTACTGGTTTTAAAAATATGAAACATGCCACATTCCCCTTAACAGGAAAAATAATCGAAAAATAATCGAAAAATATTGAAAAAAGTGATCAATATTACCCCGGATTACGGTACTTGCAAACATAGCAAGAATTCTGGCACAAATTTCCGTAACTCAACGTAGCGTTCAGGCAAATAGCTGTAAAGTTTTGGTACAGCCACTTCAATGTATTTCGCTTTTAATAAAGAATCGCACTGCAGCTCTATCAACTCTAGTTGCAAATTATCAGCAGCATTTTTAGGTGCAAACGAAAATGGAGATACAAACAACGAAAATTCTTGCTCGTATGAATTAAATTCACGAAAATGGCTTTTAAATGCATCTAGTAACGATTCTAGGTGAAGCACGTATTTAGCAAATTATGAAGCCTCATTTGATCTTGTCAGTTCTTGACACGTACAGAAGTGCACAAGGTTTTCTTTGGAAATTTGGATGATCCATAACCGAAACTTCGTTTGAAATTTTTTTGCATCATCACAAGCAGTTATGATATTTTTTACTATTCCTTGTAGCTTTAAGTTCAAATCTTGCAGGAGGCCAGTGAGATCAACGTCAAAAGCCAAATCCTGAACCCAGTCGCCTGCTTGAAAACGTTCAACAGGTTCAGCTTTCATTTCCAAAAATAATATTTATTGGCGTTTCTTTTGTATAGTAGGAAAATTTGTGAAAATTAAAGACGGTGCTACGCGGGCCGCATTCACCAAGGCCGCGGGCCGCATGCGGCCCGCAAACCCCCAGTTTGACATGCCTGATCTATATTATCAAAAAGTTAATTCATATTGATTCAACCTTTTCTCAAACTTTCCTACTTCTATCCTATCTTGTTTGCTTGCGGTTGTACGATAGCTGAAGCTTTGATATACGAGTTTCGACGATGGTTTCCCACTTCAAAACATCACCTGATCGAGGATAGCTTTCTATAGCAAGATGGAACACCTAGGATGCAGTCTCAACCGAACCGTTTACCAGGAAAAGGACTCCCGTCTGGAAAACATAAAACATGCATAAACAGCAAATGAGCCTTCGAATGAAAAATAAATGTATATACTAATAATAAATAATTAAATAATCATAAAATTCATGCAATTGACAAAGTTCTCATTACACAGTTTATAGGTATGTGGCGACGTAAACCATCTTACCCTCACATCATCATTTCATCACCATCATTACCATTCCATCATCATTCACCGTCATTCATCATCATCAGCTCAACACTAACACAACAAACTAGTTCCCGAACATTCCATCAGTCAGTCCAATCGAGAACCTTCTCGAACCAAACACACGCATGCAGTAATAAAGTGACCATTATATAGTGAACACGTATCTTTTCTATCCCGTGAAACCGAATCCCTCTTCGGGCGGAAACCCCCATAAATTGGTGACCCCGACGTGATCGCGTGTGAACCGACTTTCCCAAAAGTTCTATCGTTATCGCGAGTGTTCGAATTCTCGAAGCCTCCGTCGCGAGTGAAAAAATAAAAAACGCCAGTGCAGTGGGAAAGTGCTCGATTTTTCCCGAAAGTTCCACGCTATTCTTCGTCGCGCCGCGAGTTTTAAGTGTATCGCGAGTTAAAAAAAACTTCTCGAGTTTTCCTAACAGTGCCGAAATAATGGATCCCCGCAAAAAAAGGATTTTTCCCGATCATTCGGAAGGCACGTCCATCTCCATCCTGGAGCAGCAAATCGAGGCGCTTACGCGTCGTCTAGATCAGGCAACATCGAGAGAATTCCAGAGTTGTGAACGAGCAAAGAATTTGTCGTCCGACACAAAGCAACATGCGCAGCAAAAACGTAATCACGGATGGATTTGCTGGTTTCATTACCGGCACGGGGCACAAGCCAGAAAGTGCGAAAAGTGGAAAAAGGATAATCAGAAAGTTCAGTGCATTTTCTACGACGGTAAACCCGGAAGAAGAAACACACGTGCTCTTTTTTGGTCACATGTTCCTAGCCATGCGCCGCTCGAACCAAAACCAAATCTCTCCAGCATCAAGCTGAACCAAACAATTAACATTCGCCGTATTCACGTCCACGACCAACAAACGTCGCAAAGCTTCCTTATCGACACAGGAGCCGATATTTCTGTGATCCCACCAACACCAAAGGAAATGTTGAACCGAACGAATTCACATCAATGGGCGATGGAAGCGCTGCCGAGTTTGGGTGAAGGTTTTGCATTAGTGCAAGCGGGATGCAGCTAAAATTTCACCCAACTTTTGACAGATCTTACGGGTTTTTCTTAAGGAGAGAAAGAATAACTTTTCGATTCCATCGCCCATTGTTCGCAGCCAATGGTAGCCCGATCGCTACTTACGGCACCAAACGATTGACAATCGACATTGGTCTACGTCGTTTGTTTACCTGGACCTTCACGATAGCTGAAGTCAAATCACCCATCATCGGAGCAGATTTCCTGAAGCACTACGACTTGCTAGTGGATCTTCGGAGAAACAAGCTCGTCGACAACACAACGAAACTGGAAATCAACAACATCAATGCAGTCTCCGAACCATCCATCACCACATTCGATGTGAACGCACCACTTGCACAACTACTGAAGGAATTTCAGGGCATTACAGTTCTGAACATGAACCACCGTCCTACGAAAGCGCAATTAATGCATCAAATCATCACGACTGGTCAGCCCGTTTTTTGTCGCCCCGCCGTTTGCCCATCAACAAATTGAACGAAGCCAAAGCGGAATTTAAATTCCTCATGGAACAAGGCATTTGTCAACTCTCGAAAAGCTGCTGGGCCAGTCCATTG
This sequence comes from Uranotaenia lowii, assembly GCF_029784155.1. Lineage (NCBI taxonomy): Eukaryota > Metazoa > Arthropoda > Insecta > Diptera > Culicidae > Uranotaenia > Uranotaenia lowii. The sequence goes on along the minus strand of NC_073693.1, from coordinate 187,439,778 downwards.
CATCTAGTGAAGAAGCCGAACGGAAAATGGAGACCTTGTGGTGACTACCGCAATCTTAATGCGATCACAGTCCCAGATCGGTATCCAATACCTCACATCCAGGACTTCTCAACAATTTTGCACGGTAAGTCCATTTTTTCGTGCATCGATTTACAACGAGCATACCACCAAATTCCTGTGGCACCTGAGGACATTCCCAAGACCGCAATCACCACGCCCTTTGGATTGTTCGAATTTAAATACACGACGTTTGGCCTACGGAACGCCGGTCAAACTCTACAGCGTCATTTGCACGAAATCCTCGGAGATCTGGACTTCGTATTCCCGTATGTGGACGATTTGTGCATAGCATCCACCACCGAAGACGAACACAAGCTGCACCTGCGCACCGTCTTCCAGCGACTCCGGGAAAACGGTCTCATTATCAACCCAAGCAAGTGCCAAATTGGACAACCGGTCGTCGAATTTCTTGGTCATTTGATCACCAAAGATGGCATCGAACCCAGTCATAAAAAGGTTGATGCTGTCTTGAATTTCCCACGTCCGACCGTAGCAAAACAGCTCAAGCGATTTCTTGGCACCATCAATTTTTATCGACGTTTCATTCCCCACGCCACCGTCGATCAACAGATCTTACAATCGATGATCTGCGGAAACATAAGGAACGACAACACCGTTTTGCAGTGGAGCGAAACAACCAACCAAGCATTCGAAAAATGCAAACAGGACCTAGCAAATGCCGTCCTTCTAGAACATCCTGCACCTGAAGCAAAACTAGCCCTGGAAGTGGATGCCTCTGGCACAGCTATTGGGGCAGTTCTTCATCAAATCACCGAAAATGGTCGACAACCACTAGGTTTTTTCTCCAGGAAATTTAGTGACAGCAAAAGGAAAGCTAGCACGTATGACCGAGAACTATTCGCAATCTACGAAGCGATAAAGCATTTTAAGGATATGCTCATCGCTCGTGATTTCTGCGTATACACATATCATAAGCCTCTCACTACAGCTTTCCATCAGCGCCCAGAACGTGCTAGTCCAACTCAACAACGCCACCTAAGCTTCATCAGCGAATATACAACCGACATTCGACATGTCCCCGGCGAAGCAAACAAAGTTGCTGACATGTTGAGCCGTATCGAGTCAATCACCAACGATACAATCGATTGCGATCATTTGGCCCTCGAGCAGAAAACTGATCCCGAGCTGAAGCTGTACCTGGAAAATCCTCCACCCAACACAACCATCAGGCTAAAAGCGCTCAAGTCCCCGTTCTTGTCTGCGCCTATCTATTGCGACGTGTCAACTGATGCCATCCGTCCATTCGTGCCGAAGCAGTTTCGCGATGCGATCATGAGAAAATTCCACAACGTTTCACATCCTGGAATTCGTGCGACAACTCGTCTTATCTCTGATCGTTTCGTATGGCCTTCACTGCGTCGAGACTGCAAGAATTTCACCACCAACTGCATTCCATGTCAACGAGCGAAAATTCACCGACACAACAAAGCACCGTTTGTGCAAATCACAACGCCAAACGAGAGATTTGCCCACATCCACATGGACATCATTGGACCATTACCGCCATCAGAAGGGTACGTATATTGCTTAACCCTTATCGATAAATTTTCTCGTTGGCCAGAAATAATTCCCATCCCTAACATGACGGCACACACGATCGCCCGAGCCTTTGTCGCTGGCTGGATCGCACGATTCGGCGTCCCAGTGAACGTTACTACGGATCTTGGTCGTCAATTCGAATCCGAGCTGTTTCGTGAATTAACGAAGCTTTTGGGCATCACTCATCTGAGGACGACACCGTACCACCCGCAGGCTAACGGACAGATTGAGCGTACACACCGCCAGCTCAAAGCCGCCATCATGTGTCATCAGAATCCCCGCTGGACTGAATCGTTGCCCATCGTCCTTCTCGGCATGCGGACATCGCTGAAGGAAAATATCGAAGCATCGAGCGCTGAGCTTACTTATGGCACATCTCTTCGTCTTCCAGGAGAATTTTTCGCATCATGCTCAAGCAAACCGCCATCCTCCGAATATGTTGCCGACTTGAAAGCGACTATGGCAAAATTGCGACCAACGCCAACAAGCAACCATTCGAAACAAGCGACCTTCATTCAAAAGGAAATGGCCACATGTACCCACGTATTTGTCCGAGTTGGAGTTATCAAACAGCCACTAACACCGCCTTACGATGGACCATTCAAAGTGTTGCGCCGAAAGAAGAAAGTTTTCATCGTGGACATCAATGGTCGAAAGCAGCCAATTTCTATCGACCGTTTAAAAGCTGCACACATGCAAGCCAATGAACCAACAGTGAAACCACCCGATCCCGGTGAAAGATCATCTGATGCTAAGGACGAACAGGAACAACCCAAGTACCGAACCAGGTCAGGAAGACAAGTTCGATTTACTCGTCCCTATTGCGTAAATTAAGGGGGGAGTATTGTGGCGACGTAAACCATCTTACCCTCACATCATCATTTCATCACCATCATTACCATTCCATCATCATTCACCGTCATTCATCATCATCAGCTCAACACTAACACAACAAACTAGTTCCCGAACATTCCATCAGTCAGTCCAATCGAGAACCTTCTCGAACCAAACACACGCATGCAGTAATAAAGTGACCATTATATAGTGAACACGTATCTTTTCTATCCCGTGAAACCGAATCCCTCTTCGGGCGGAAACCCCCATAGGTATAAGACAAAAAGAATTCTTGAAAATAAGCCTATTATCCCATAGTCATTGCATACTTATAGGCGCAATTTTCTTATTTTTAGATAAAAGCACTTTTTAAGTCATTTTAATTATGCAAGTATTTGATAAATACTATTGGGTAAATTTAAATAATTTTAAGCTAAGCAATCAGGAATCAAGTAAACCATAACATACATTTTAAAAAACATTTTGTTAAAAAAATGATGAGTTTACGATTGCTTTGAAAATATGGCATCAGACTTTGAGGGAATCAGAATTTATCTAAGGAAGTATGAGTGAAATGCTTGGTTTCGACCAAGTTTCATGGCAGCAATTTTTTAACAAAATATTTCAAAACATCGAGTTGCAAAATACGATATGTGTGTAGTTCCGATCAGCTGATAAATATTTATAGTCGATGAAAATTGAGCTCTGGGTCATTTTTGTAGCTTTCCAGTGATAATTTGATCACAACGTAAATGAAGTTAAGAAAAATTGTACATATGATTTAATTTTTTATAACTTTGATACTCTCATATATTTCTATCCTAGCTCTGTTTTAAAAGTGATGTCCCCTGTTGTTTCAGGACAGAAATAATAAATGGCACGGGCTCGTGACATTGCAATTAGCAGAAGCCAGCATACTGCACAATGCGTTTTGTCGAATTGCTCCCATGCCAGTGCCAGAACTTGCCATAAGCCATTAGTGTTCGCAGAATGAAAATTGTTAATAATGTTTCCTCCCAAATGCACCATTATTGATGATGATTTATTTAAAACGACTACAAACCTGCGGTTTCCAGTAAATGTTTGAACATTTATGCACTAGTGAAGAATTATGCTCACGTTCTGTTTTTATTTATAATCATGAATTACGATACGGCGATGTTTGACTTTACACAGATATCATTAACTCGAGGAAAATTGATAACTTTTGAATAATTTTTATTATTCTCCAAGAGGTTCCTTTTCGTTAAACCTAAAATACTTACTGTGGTAAGAAGTACACGTTTCGGGATTACTTTAAACACCATTCCCTATTTTTGTTTTGCTCAAATGAAATATTAAAAGCATAATTATGCTCCATACATTTAGGGGTAAAATATATATATATATACATTTTCAAAGAAATTTTAAATACAAAAAGCAATCAAAATTAGAGTTGTATGGAACTTTAAACCTAATATTTATGTTTGCTTTTTTGTATTGAAATTCATCGCATAGATGCGTTCCTGGTCATATTTTCTTTATAGGTTTACTTTTGGAAAAAGTTCGAACATATCAACTTGTACAACGTATGTGATGTGGAAATATGAAGATGCAATAAGCTCATAGAAGATGCTCCAGAGTTCAGGAAAGCCTAGCTAGAAAATATCTGAATACGAGGAAATGAATTGATTGTTATTCCGAGCGGCGGAACCGGCGTGTGGGTAGACCAGTAACTTCCGCTTTAAGCGCTATAGTAATCCACATTATTGGAATGCAGATTAGTGGCAGTTCTCAAAACCAGCCATTGTAGGAAGTTGGTTATCCGCCCCGGTCGGTGGTTTGAAACCCAGATATTTGCCACACATTGCTGGCTTACGAGGTATGTTTTCCGAAGGGATTTTCGAGTCTGACCATCGCAAAACATCAATGCGTACTAAGTATAATGCTGTTTAGTTTTTTTTAATACAAATTAAAGTGTGAATGCGTTGTCAAATCGATAAAAAAATAGTAGGTATCTGTATTTTGAATTTTAATTTTCAATTAATTTTCTGAATCTGGATTCTAAATCTAAGCCTGAATATTCAGATTCTGCATCCGGAATTTGCTGTTTCTATTGAATACACATGCTGCTGAGCCAAATATCGAAATCGGTACTAAGCTCACATAAATAATATCAGTTCAAAATGGCCTATGGGTAAGGGGAACACATCTCAACTTCATTCAACGTCTTTTACAATACCACCCATCCAAGTGCTGTTTTTCAACTGTAAATTCCAACAACTGGACAAGGGTCCTAAATATAGTATGACCAAACATCAGTCACAGATTCGGAACATCCGTATCAGACTGCCTCTTTTATGTTGATTCATCCGAGCGATTCTTGTTTGTGTTCGTTCTACAATTGTGTGCAATTGTTGCAAATATTTTCAATTCGCCCGGTTTTAGGTTACGTTAGGTATATGTATCTAGCTGCCCAACAGGAAACGGCCAGTTGCTGGAAGCTGCTCTGCTGGAACTGCAAATTGCTCGGATTCGGAACGTACCGCGGAAACGGAGCACTACTGGAGTCGACCGTCATCTGATTGTTGACCACATCCTTCAAGCTACACCACAGCATTAAAAGTTTATCTCGCTCATACAAGCACACATGGTTTCATTTGCTTGGGGACCCTTCATGGTGATGTCACATTTTTCCGTCCGTCATTGTGGCTTAGAATCGTTCAACGTAGGAGAGAGTTATGATTGAATTTAATTAATTTTTGCGGTGTTGTTTTTTTAAACTCTAATGAAAGCATAATTTTTTTTTTTGAAGAATATATCATTCTAAATAATCTATATGTTTTTAAAAAATATTTTTCAATTTGGACTTATTTTTTAGAATGTTTGTTTTATAGTCATTGCATTAATATGAAATCATGTGACTTTATTGATGACAACTTCAATAGTTTATTGTAGAGTAATGTTTTGGTGATATCAGGCTGATACTTCTAGTAGAAAGATGATCGTTGGAATTCAAAATTCAATCAAAGTAATTACAAGTCAAAAAAAAAAATTCTTGGGATCAAAGTAATCGCTGGTGAATTGTACGCTTTTTAATCGGACATTTTTGAGGCCTCTGTCACACAGTTGTACAGTAAGTGAATCCCATTAATAATTTTTTTTATCCTTCTATCTCCAATGCAGCGCCCAACATACCCGGACCCCATGGCATCTTATAAAATGTTATGAATTTTACAAGTCAAACAAGGTTTTGATACCTTTTAATGTAATATGTTACTTACTTACTTACTTAATGATCCCGCGCCGATCCTCCGGTGCATAGGGCCGTGGTAAAAGACCTCCACTGTTGACGATCCGGAGCCAGCGTCTTCATCTGGTCCCAGTCAAGATTCTCGTCGACAGTTCGGATTTCAGCGGCTAGGCTTCTCCGCCACGAGTTTCTGGGTCTGCCTCTTCTTCGATGACCTTCTGGATTCCAATCTAGCGCCTCTCTGCAAATCTCGTTTTCATCTTTCCGCAGCGTGTGACCAATCCATCTTCACTTACGTTCCCGAATCTCGATTTCTAGCGCCCTTTGATGACACCGGCGATGTAGTTCCTCATTCGAGATCCAGTTACCAGGCCACCAAGCGCGGATGAAACTTGATGTGCACCAAGTTTCGCACCCGTACAGCAATACGGATTTGACGTTTGAGTTGAAGATTCGGATTTTCGTTCGTAGAAAGATCTGGCGTGACCACCAGATGTTTCGGAGACTCGCAAAGCTAAATCGGGCTTTTCTGATCCGGGTTTCGATGTCTTTCCTGGTACCACCATCAGGCGTTATCTGGCTACCAAGATACTGGAAGCACTCCACTTTCTCAACTTGTTGCCCAGCTACCATGAAACTGGAGGGATTTCCTGTGTTGATCTCCATCGACTTGGTCTTTCCGACATTGACTTTGAGACCTGCTGCCTTGAAACTTTCGGTGAGGTCGTCGAGTTTGCTCTGCATATCCGGTTGTGTTTGGGCGAGCAAAACAATATCGTCAGCCAGGTCAAGGTCGTTCAGTTGCTCCATTGTTGAAGGATTCCACGGCAATCCTCGGTTCGGTGCACAGTCGATCAATCCAGTCAGAATCTCATCCATTTCGATTAGAAATAGTAGCGGTGATAAAATACATCCCTGTCTCACTCCAGCAGTTACAGGGATTGGTTCGGACAAGACACCATCGTGCAAGACCTTGGACGAAAATGCCTCGTATTGTGCTTCGATGAGATGGACTAGTTTCTCTGGGACCCCTCGTCGCCTTAGAGTCGCCCAGATGTTTTCATGGTTAAGTCGGTCGAATGCTTTTTCGAAAGCCCAGTAGAACCAGTAGAAGAGAGTCCTGGAATTCGTTGATTTGTTCCAGTGTGATTCGTAGCGTTGTGATGTGGTCCACACATGATCGTCCGGATCGGAATCCAGCTTGTTGCCGTGTCTTTCTCCCTCTTCGGCTAGGGAGTTTGTCCAGGCTCTCTTGTCTCGTCTACAAGCTCGTTTAACTGCCTTTTCCAGCTCCGCATATCGTAAGTGGGCGGCTGCTTCGGCTGACCCGGTACATGCCTGCTCAATTCCGACTTTCGCTCTTCTTGGATCATCGATCATCCTCCAAGTTTCATCCGATATCCATTCACTTCTTCTTCCACGAACTTTACCGACAGTACCATGGCTCGTCGTTATAAAGGCATTCTTGGTTCCACACCACTGTTCTTCGACTGTTCCGTCTGTCGGCAATTCCGAGGCTCGGGATTCTAGCTGTTCAACGTATGTCCTTTTCACCTCTGGATTCTCCAACCGGCGGACGTCGTATCGACACCCGACTTTCTCCTCGCGCCGTTGGACACGTGCAACTCTCAGTCGTATCTCGCCAAGGACGAGATGATGGTCAGATGCAATGTCTGCGCTTCGTTTGTTGCGGACATCAAAAAGGCTCCATCTCCATTTTCGGCTGATGCAAATGTGGTCAATTTGATTTTCTGTTCGGCCATCTCGAGATATCCAAGTGACCTTATGTGCTGGTCGATGGGGGAAGAGCGATCCACCGATCACCATGTTGTTGTTGCCACAAAATTCTACAAACAGCTCTCCGTTTTCGCTCATCTGTCCTAGACCATGGCGCCCCATGATGCGCTCAACGTCTTGATTGTCGGAGCCAATCTTTGCGTTGAAGTCGCCCAAATGGATTTGAATGTCACCCTTCGGAATTCTCTCCACCACGCTGTTCAGTTGACTGTAAAACTGCTCTTTCTCCTGCAAATCGGCAACGTCAGTTGGCGCATAACACTGGACCATTGTAAGGGTTCTAACCCGTGTTCTAAATCTGGCTACGATTATTCTTTCGTTTATTGGTTCCATCTAATGAGGGCCGCGTAGGCCTGTGGGCTTAACAGGAAACCAACTCCTCGTTCCCGAGTAGCATGTTCTCCTCGTATGCCAGAGTAAAGCAGAACTTGCTCGGATTGTGTTTTGTGTTCTCCAGTATTAGGCCAACGGACTTCGCTAAGTCCCAGAATTTCAAGCTTGAGGCGGCTAGCCTCTCTAGCAAGTTGTTCCAGTTTGCCTTGTTGGGCAAGGGTTAAAACATTCCAAGTTCCAATTCGTGTCCGTGTTTTCATGCTAAAAGTCGTCGCCAAAGTTCCAGGTCGGTCATTTCTTTCGGATTCCGTAACAATTTCAAGTCGTGAACAGTAGGTTGTTAGCCTAAAGTCCCTATCCCGCGATGGGGCTGCCATCTTGGACTTAGCTGGCGGGAGCCGCATTTCATAAATTCAGCCGCTCGCTGCGAGACAGACGCTGCACAGTGGGGATTTTTTATCAAAATAAGGTACCTATTTCTGTGACGATCGCGTAAACTGTTCTAAATTTAGGTAAACTATCATTTCTTATGCAAAAAATCACGAGGAATCGATTGGTCTACACCGCTTTCTGATAAAATGACTCTTAACGTCTCATTTTGCCCGATTTCACCTATTTTTTTGGGTGCAAAGTTATAATTCCGATTGTAGCCATCTACCTTGCAACCAAAAAATCATACAAACCATACTTATTTATGTAAAAATGTCAGCTGAATCGATTGGTGTACTCCACTTTTTGTTTCTACTACGACAAGTGGCTCATTTTGCCTCTTTTCCCCTAAATTTAAGAATTTTTTCAAAGAAATGCAGTCAAACAAAGTGTAATCCAACAGTTTTTCATCATGAATGATCATTTTTGGTAGATTTATTCATATTCAAGCTAATCGCGTCACTTTTTTGTACTAGAATGAATATAAATGGTTAAATATCCCCAACCTCCCCTAGCTTTTTTAAATTTATGCATAAATTTCACTGTAACAATCGAGCGATTCACATTCCAAATGCAAAAACCAAGTGATTTAGCGTAAAATTTATCGCTGAATCGAGTGGTGCACACCGCTTAGTGCTCAGCTTACGAGAATGGCCGCAATCACCCCGATTTCTCCTAAAATTGAGCGATATGGGGAAAAAAAATTCATTATAACAAATGACAATGCATCATAAAATGCACAAAAATCATTGAAACAAGTGTAGAACTTATTGCTGAATCGAATGATGTAGGGGAAAAGTTCATATAACGCCCCATGTGGCTAGTACGCGCCATTCTTGTTTTGAACAATCTGAAACATTTTAAGCTTGCAATATATTACCAATTTGTTTTAAATGCTGTGATTGGTCATGGCAAGTATGAATTTTTCCTTAAAATGCCCCTGTGTCGTGATAATTTCACAATTTAGGTTTTTCTTCATTTCGATCTAAATTTTAAAAAACTTTTAATAAGGTGTCACCAAGCAGAGAAAAACGAATAAGACAATATTTTCTGACACATCGATAGAGGAGAATCTAAATTATGATTTTATGCTAAAAAATCATACTGAACTCGCTTGGGTATGCTTTTCATGGGTATGTTCTATTACGGCCCATGCGCTCTTTATAACGCGCCAATCGTAGTAGGCTGAAAATAGCATTAACTTTTCAAAAAGGCCAATTTTCATTGAAAATGAACAAAAAGTCTAAAACCATATTTTAAGCGTTAATTCAGCCCAAAAAATCAATTTTTTATTTTTTGTTAAATTCCTATTAGTCCATTTTGATTTTCTTTTCAGTCAAAGTGTCTGAGAGTATTGGTGTGTTTTCGGTCTTCGGCTGCTTTCGGGTGTGTTCGGCTGCTTGGAGCGTATTGAATACACAGCGGCGCGTATTCGCAACACAGTTTTGTTCTGTGGCTTTGAAAATGGTTTTTATAAATCATGTTTTTGATGAAACTATAGCAAATTGAGTAATGAAAAATGATAGGAATTTGTAGAAAACACTTTTCTTCAACGATTACACCCATTTTTAACACAATTTGTACGTGGAATACATAGCAAATCAGCGATTCGCTTAGGTGGCGCATAATAGGGCATGTTCCCCTACACCGCTTAGCGTTCAGTTAACGAGAAGAGCCTCAATCATCCCGATTTCCCCTAAATTCAATAAATTTCTTTGAAAAATACATTGTTACAAACGAGAATTTAACTTAACAGATACATAAAACATTGAATCGGGTGTAAAACTTATTGCTAAATCAAATGATATACACCGCTATGGAGAAGTTGACGAGAAGAGTCACAATCACCCCAATTTCCCTTAAATTCATATAATTTCTTCGAGAAAAAATTGTAATAAACGAATGAACTTGAGTATTACTGTCGAATCAATGAGAAGAGCCTCATCATGTTTAAACCAATATCAATTATCAATTCAACCAAATATTTTTCAAATTTAGGGGAAAAGGGGATGATCCAGGCTTTTTTCTTCATCTTAACGTTTAGCAGTGTACATCTTTCTGTTCAACAATTAGTTTTTCACATGGTTCAGTTATTTCTATGCACTTTCTGATGCATTCTCGAAAGTTACAAGATTTTTTTTCTTAAATTGCAAGTATTTAGGGGAAATTGAGTCAAATAGGACTTTATTCATCAACAGAATTTAAGCGGTGTCCATTATTTTATTCAACAGTTAGTTTCACATATGATTTAATGTTATTGTACCTTTTTCCGATGCTTTCTCTTTTGTTACTAAGATTTTTTGGTTCATGGTTTATGAATGAATTTAAGATAAATTGGGGAAAATGAGACTTTTCTTGTCAGCTCAGTGCTAAGCGGTGTTCTTCATTCGATTCAGCGATAAGTTATCCACCTGATTCAATATTTTTCTCATATGTTCATTTGCATTTTCGTTTGTTACAATGTTTTTTTCAAGAAACTGCATAAATTTAGGGGAAATTGGGGTGGTTGTGACTCTTCTCGTCAACTTCACGCTTAGCGGTGTACATCATTTGATTCAGCAATAAGTTTTACACCCGATTCAATGTTTTTTGTATCTGTTAAATTAAATTCTCGTTTGCAACAATGTATTTTTAAAAGAAATTTAATGAATTTAGGGGAAATCGGGGTGATTGAGGCTCTTCTCGTCAACTGAACGCTAAGCGGTGTTCATCATTCGATTCAGCAAAAAGTTTTACACCTGTTTCAATGATTTTTGTGCATTTTATGATTCATTGTCATTTGTTATAATGATTTTTTTCCACATATCGCTCGATTTTAGGAGAAATCGGGGTGATTGCGGCCATTCTCGTAAGCTGAGCACTAAGCGGTGTACACCACTCGATTCAGCGACAAATTTTACGCTAAATCACTTGGTTTTTGCATTTGGCATGTGAATCGCTCGATTGTTACAGTGAAATTTATGCATAAATTTAAAAAAGCTAGGGGAGGTTGGGTATATTTAGCCATTTATATTCATTCTAGTACAAAAAAGTGACGCGATTAGCTTGAATATGGATAAATCTACCAAAAATGATCATTCATGGTGAAAAACTGTTGGATTACACTTTGTTTGACTGCATTTCTTTGAAAAAATTCTTAAATTTAGGGGAAAAGAGGCAAAATGAGCCACTTGTCGTAGTAGAAACAAAAAGTGGAGTACACCAATCGATTCAGCTGACATTTTTACATAAATAAGTATGGTTTGTATGACTTTTTGGTTGCAAGGTAGATGGCTACAATCGGAATTATAACTTTGCACCCAAAAAAATAGGTGAAATCGGGCAAAATGAGACGTTAAGAGTCATTTTATCAGAAAACGGTGTAGACCATTCGATTCCTCGTGTATTTTTACATAAAGAATGGTTGTTTTTTCATGCAAGGCGTTCTTGGGTACCTTTTTTGGCTCAAAAATCCCCACTGTGCGCTGTTTGAACCGCCCCTGACCTGGAGAACTGACGCTCGGTTGATGTTGCACGCCGCCCCTGACCTGGGGAACAGATGCGTGCGGACACCTTCTCAGTCTGCATGCGACCAAAGCATCCACCGGGGTTGGGTACCCGATCTCCGCTTAGGCCACTCGCATCCAAGCCGGTACCACGGGGAGGTAGAGATAGGAGTTGTGAATAAGAGGCGATATGACCACTATCGGGTCTCGTGTTGCACATTATCCACCATTTACCAGCCATGTAATATGTTGACTTTCTTAAATACGTGATTAATACGTTAAGATAAGTTTAGAATATTGAATCTAATGCCTTTTTTCGACAATATTGGGTAAAAATATCAACTGTGTTTGAAGTCACCACTTTTTCTTGTCCTTCAACTTGAAATTCAAATGAAGAGGTTGATTGACTTTTTGATAAAATTTATGAAAGAGTGTTTTCTCCTCGATCGGTTGCAAAATCACGACATTATGACAAAAACATGTACTATTTGTACTGCTTCACCTTCACACTAAAATTGGATAGCAAGTGTCAATGACTGCCTCCCACAAAATTATTGCACAAAACACTGAACTTTTATATGGACGACCTCTTTTACCGTTCTAGTTTATAGCAAGTTCAAATATAGCAAGTTCAAACATCGCAAGTTCAACTTATTGGCTTCCAAATCAGCTTACCAGATAAACAATACGTTGTTTGATAACAGAGATATGTGTGAAATAAAAATGCACCCCCTTAAAAAACATGAAAATTTTAATCGGTCATATCTCAGCCGTCTTATGACATATTGCAATTCTTTTGATCTCGTTCAAGAGATCCCGAGCAAAACCTTCTTTTTATGTATTTGACAAAATGTTAATATTGAATTTATATGACTTAATTTTATCTTAAAGTTGGGACATTTTTCAAAAACCGATCTTAAAATTCAAACCCGATCATCTCTGGGTAGGGTTATCCAAATTTCAAAATTTTTATCAAAAATATTTCAACTAAATATCAATAAAGCAAATTCAACTCATTGGCTTCCACATCAGCTTACCAGATAAACAATACGTTGTTTGATAACAGAGATATGCGTGAAATAAAAATGCATGTTTTTGAAGAATGATCCCTAACTTTTGGCCGTTACACCGTACTGCGGGGTGATCCCAAACTTTTGGACGATAACTTAAATAGCTTTTTTATTTTTTTAAGTACATTGCAAATTTTGCACAAAATTAAACAAATGTGTTTTGATAAGTTTTTTTTTCTTTTTTATAGATATTTGATAAGTATTTTTTTTTTGATAAGTATGAAAAAAAGGATTCGAATGCAATTAGAATTTTGAAATTTTGCCCACCCCACCCAGAGAGATGAGGTTTTAATTTTAAGAGCAAATTTTGAGTGTCGCAACTTTAAGCTAAATCTGAGTCATATAATATAAACTCAACATTAAAATTTTGTCAAAAACATAAAAAGAAGGTTTTGCTCACGATCTCTTGAATGAGATCAAAAGAATTGCAATATGTCATAAGACGGCTGAGATATGGCCGATCAAAATTTTCATGTTTTTGAAGGGGGATCCCAAGCTTTTGGCCGGCAGTGTATAATATCGTCAGTGAACAGTTGATATAGACGACCTCTTTTGTCGACCCGTGACCTGGAACTTGCTATCTGGATTCAATTGCTCATATTTCTTATAACCCCCATATGCGTATTTGTTAATGCGCGTTTGTTAATTTAAAAATTTCATCCATTAAACAATAATTTCTATGATTTCAGCTAGTAAAATTTTATGAAGTATTTTTTACTCCTAAATGTATGCAGTACCCTTATGTTTTTGCTTAATGCGTATTGACATTACAAATATATTCAAAACGGAAAATTTTCAAACGTTTTCACTTGATTATTCATTCAAAACAAAGTTTGTTGCTACTTACCCCTTAGTAGAGTGAAAATCGCATGTTATTGTAGAATAAAAAATAACTGGTGAAACCAATAATTTTTCTGACGACGACAATTTTTGATACTTAAGCGGTATGATTATCTGTGGATATAAAGTACTCAAAAGCCATTAAAGTTGAAAAGTGTTGCAAACCCTGCCCCTGTTGACGGTATGTCATTGATTTTTAGGCAAACCGTGAAACTGCTACTATTAGAATATAATGTAAAAGAGCACTTATGAAGGAATACTGAAAATTCAGATTTTCCTTTCACAAAATTATTGATGTGGATGAATAACAGCAAATCACATAATTCTGGTTAAAACGCCAGGCTCAAAAAGAGCTCAAGTAAGCTAAACAATGTTAACTTCAAGATCAATCCTTCAAAAGTGAAATAACTTTCTATAGTAATCTCTCAAGGTCCAAAAGAAAAGCTAAAATCGCTCAACCGTAGAACATTTTTGACAACCATGGTACATCATTCTTCAACCTTTGCAAGATAAATAACAAACAGCAATGATCTAATACTACCTAACAAAGTGACAGGCAACTTATCATTACTGAAATCGAGTAATTCACTTTTCAAACGCGGTCAGGTGAAAGTTCTAATCCTTCCGTATGGCTGCTGCCATTGTTGTTTACCAACATTACGGCATGCGGGTGTTTTCTTCGCTCGACAAAAGCTGCTGCAGTACGCCTGATCGCTCGTCCTTCCGTTCGTTGGCTTCACATATTTGACTGGCTTTCCTAGTTATTCCGAGAACGAATCCCATCCCGGACGGAATCGGATTATAACAATTGCACATAAGTGCCTTAGCATTCTGTTCTGTTTCTTAACCAGGATGAATATCATCGTTTCATCATCATTGGAGCTGAAAATCGACATCCCGTACGTGAGGAAAAATCGTTCCCACATTAGTAGTGTTGACGTATGAGTAATTTTATGATTGAATGCGAAACCGACTAAGACGCACGTTTTCGCTTAGCCTTGCTCTTAAGCGTGGAGTTCCGAATAATAAACTTTAATCATAAATAGAGTTCAAATTCAGGAAGAAAATGACTTCTTCAATTTAAATAAGACATTATTAGCTGTGCATTTAAATTTGTGTAGAGAAAAGTTCATTTAGAATTACTTCCAACGCAAAACTTAGGATTGTTTTTTTTCTCTAAAAGAACTACGATAGAGAAGTCAGAGTAAGAGCTGTCCTAGGGCCATGGCATCATCAACCTATCACTCGACTTGGTGTTTCTGCTCGAGAAAATATGCCAGCATATAAACAGCGCACTACAAAATCTATCTAGCGTTCAGGCTCGGCAGTCTGTTTACCAGTATTCCACTACTCGAACTTGTGCTTTGCGTGTGATGATGTGCATCCATCGCGTTGAATGTACGAGAGAGCCACGACAAAACGGTTCATTCACTGTTCTGCCGTTCAAGATTTTGGAACTAAGTACAGTCACGTTCCAGAATGTAACAAACAGTTAGCAGCTTTAAATTTTATCACAACAAATCATAAATATAAATATACTAAATCAATATTTATCTTGTGAGATAAATTTTAATCAATGAGAAGCTGACGAGTTTTTACTCTGCATTTTTCTGCAGAGTAAAAACTCGTTTTTATGTCCTTCAAAACAATTTACAAAATTATTCTTTCCTTAATTAGTGTACAGCTTCTCACAACACAGCATAAACAAGCCGTTACAGCTGGTACTTTTGATTGTCGCCTTCGAAAAAGTTCAACCGTTCAACTTTATCAACATGCCTCGCACTGCTCTCTGGAGCCACGAGCATTCATGATGAGTAATGAGTAATGAATTCAATTTATGACGCAAGGTTAAATACTGCTGCAACTGAACATCAAAATTTCGCGATACACTTTTGCCCAGAACTGCAAACGACGATGCTATTGCATTTGGCATCATATCTTGCACTAGTGATACTGATATGTACCTACTCTCGAACAATGGTTCCGCCGAAAAGAAAAAAAAAATCCCTGTGTACCGAGTCAAATCTAACATGAAATTCGCCGAGAAAATATTTGCTAACCAAGTGTATGCGCAAACGAAACGCGAACTATGCAAATAATCTCCAGTGCTATCGAGTTTGACAAAACCATCGTGGATTGAGGAGGCGATTTCGAGGCGAACGGTTGAAGCGAACAAAAAACCATTGTAGAGATCAAGTACCCAGTACCTATAGGTAAGCCAATTTTAGCGCCTCGTTCGAAGGGAAATCGATCAAATCCCTTTTTAGAACTTTTTTCTAATGGTACATCACTCTTGCCCAAAATAAATCTGAACGTAAACACAATTCAGTGCATATGACTTGTTCGGGCGTTTCTGTTAACATTAAATAGGTTGCCAGATTTTTTTCGCTCGTAACCAGGCCGGGCTAATCCGTGCTATTAATTTCAAACCCTGGCCAAATTCGAGCTTATAATCTCATAATTTTGAACTTAAAATGCTGGCAAATTTTATTAAAACTCAGGAACTATCCAACCAATATGAAGATGAAAAATACCTTGGAAATTTTTTGTTCCACGAAACACATTTGTAAAAATCATTCATCATAATCGTTTTGGAAGCAAAAGAATGATAAATCAGTTTGAGTTTTTGTATGATGTGTATAAGTGAAATAAAGTGCGCATAAAGTGATATTTTATGAAATCCGGGCAACCTGGCCGAGCCGGGCAGGTTGGATGGTTTGATCGCCATGTGAGTACACATGTGCCGAATGGACAAAAATTTTAAAATTTGGTTGCTCTGGTGGTAAGTTTTCTATTATGCGTAAATTTTTCGATTCATGATTAAACCGTTCATCCAACCATCCTTAATAAACTACATCGAAGTGCCGCATGAATCGGTTTCTACTTCTTCGTGTGATGTAGAAGAGTAAAAGTAAGCAATGCGCGCAAGCGAAAACACTGATAAAGATTAGAAATGCAATGAAATTGTATTTAGCAGAATGAATAAAACATCTTGAGAAAAACTGACAGAATGTAGAAAACACAGACAGCTCTTACAAGTGTTTTATTTAAAATTCAAAACAAATGAAAAGAAACTTTATAAGTAGGGTGAGACCACTATATATCCTGGTGTTCATCTTTAGGATTCAGTGAATTTGCGGCGCACAAAAAATAACAAAACGTTTTTTGATGAAGTTTTGAAAGTGTAGCTTAAGCTTGCTTAAGCTTCGAATCGATATGATTTTTTAGAGGAAACCTGATTTAAAACGATCAAGCCTTTTTATTCAAAATTGTTTTTGCCCGAATAATGGAACACGATGATTCAAATATTGAACAGTCAGTGTTTCAATTACTGAACACGTAAACATTGGAAATCATTGTGTACATTTTGTTTATATTTGCAAGCACCAAACTGACGTTTGTTCAATAATTCGTACATGCATGTAGGATGAATAGGAGATAATAAAAAATAAAAAGCTAAATGCGATAATGGAGGAAACCCGGCTACTTCGATGGCAACATATCTTCATCATGTGTATGTATGTATGTATGTTGGTAATCCACCATGGGTGCACGGATTCACCGCAGTTTCTGCCTAAGTATGGGTTCACATACATTCCTTAGATTATTAGGTTCGACAACTCTCCAATGCAGCGCGCCACCATACCCGGACCCCATGGCTTCGTATGAACTGTTATGTGGTAAATGTATTGCGTGTGTTGATGTAGGTATATTTTGGAAGAACGAATCAATCAGGTGGGCTAGTTTACTTACAGGTATTCCGGCATCCGTGTATATACCTGGCCAGCTGGCAACTGATTGAACATTCCAATTATATAGTCAGTTATATAATGAAACACATCTTACCTGTCGGCCCGCTTATGGGATTCGAACCCAAAAGTTTTTCTTGCCGATACCGGGAATCGAACCCAGTACGCCTGGCGTACCAATACCAGACTCGCGCCAGCCTATCCACTAGACCACATCGGCGCTTGGCAACATATCTTCATCATGTACTTACTTACTTGATGGTCCCGCGTCGATTCTCCTGCGCATAGGGCCGTGGTAAAAGACCGGAGCAGCGTCTTCACTTGTTTCCAGTCAAGATTTTCGTCGACAGTTCGGATTTCGGCGTCTAGGCTTCGCCGCCACGAGTTTCTGGGTCTGCCTCTGCTTCGCCGTCCCTCTGGATTCCATTCAGGCGGATATCTGCAAATCTCGTTTCTGTCTCTTCGCAGCGGAGCCCAATCCATCTCCACTTACCTTCCCGAATCTCGATTTCTAGCGCCCTTGATTGACACCGGCGACATAGTTCTTCATTTGAGATCCAGTTGCCAGGCCACCAAGCGCGGATGATATTCCGCAGGCAGCGGTTTACAAAAACTTGCAGTTTTCACGTCGTCACTGCATATGTGCGCCAAGTTTCGATGTCTTGGTACCACCATCAGGCGAAATTTGGTTACCAGGATACTGGAAGCACTTCACTTTCTCAACCTGTTGTCCATTTATCGCGAAATTGGAAGGATTTACTGTGTTGATCTCCATCAACTTGGTCTTTCCTACATTGGTTTTGAGACCTGCTGCCTTGGAACTTTCGGTGAGGTCTTCGAGTTTGCTCTACAAGGTCGTTTGGCTGCTCCATTGTCGAAGGATTCCACGGAAATCCTTGGTTTGGTCTACATCCAATCGATCCAGTCAAGATCTCATCCATTACGATGAGAAAAAGCAGCGGTGATAAAATACATCCTTGTCTCACTCCAGCAGTTCGGACAAGACACCGTCGTGCAAGACTTGTAACGTTTTGGTGTGGCGCAAAAAGGGGTCAAAAACAAAAATAAACATTGTCCAAAATGTTGGCTTGAGCGCCAAATTTTCAAAAGAAAATTCGCCAACACTCGCCTTATTTTGCCCGGAAGCTAGCGGGAAGTCGTGGTTCGATGCCCCGAAGATGATCACAAGTTCAGATTTGTTTCAACACCCTTTTAATTATCACTAATACAATTGCTGTTTCTTACAATTTAAAGTTTGTTGATTGGCCAAGTAAATATAATAAAACACTATCGTGAGCGCTCACGGTCAGTTTCTCTAGTTTCTCTGGGACCCCTCGTCGTCTAAGAGCAGCCTAGATGTTTTCGTGGTTCAGTCAGTCAAATACTTTTTCGAAATCTTTCTCCTGGATCCAGTTCAGAATCACTTTGCAGAGTACTTTTAGGGTTGTACAGATCAACGTTAGGCCTCGCCAGTTACCGCACTCTGTTAGGTCTCCTTTCTTCGGGACCTTTACGAGGATACCCTGCATCCAGTCGGCCGGGAATGTTGCAGTATTCCAAATGTCAGCGAAAAGACGGTGCAACATTTGTGCTGACAAGACAGGGCCGGCTTTGAGCATCTCAGCTGGAATGCAATCGATTCCAGGCGCTTTGTTGAATTTCAAGTCTTTAATTGCCGCTTCTATTTCAGCCAGCGAGGGCGCTTCCGAGTTGACACCATTAATGCGACTTACTGTTGGTGCTTCAAGCTGCGGGTTCTGTTGGTTATCGCTATTCGTGACTCGGAAGAGTTGTGCTCAGCCCGTCGTTTGAGCTGATCTGTTTGATCGGTCATTACCTGACCTGCTCGGTCTTTTAGCGGCGTTCTTGCATTAGTTGGTGCACCTCTAAGGCTGCGAGATATGTTATAAAGTAATCGGATATCTCCATTGGCGGCGGCTCTTTCTCCCTCTTCGACTAGGAAGTTGCGGCACTCCATTTCTCCTGAAATCCGGAAGAGCTCTTGCTCGAATGCTCAGAAACTATGGCTTATACAGGACAACAACAACCTGTAATCCGCTACTCGCGGTAACTGTCACGTGTTTGGTTAGAAAATTTGATTTTCAGAATTGTTTTTACCCGGTATTGTAAGATCACTCTGTCGTATTAGCAGAAGGATTAGAAAGTCGTGAGGGATTAACGGTTTGTATACGCAAGCATCAATACTGGGTTCGCCCTCGCAGCTGATGATACCGATAAACCCGCTTATCGCTGACGAAGTTTAAAAAACTATGCTGGTCCTGATGTGTTTTTTTTTGTCCGGTATTGTGCCTGAAAAAAGATAGATTGTTATTCAATCTAAAATGGTTGTTATTCAATCAGTCAGTTATGGATCCTAATAAAATTATGACTTACGTTACATTAGTATTTTGCTTAAGCGACCTTATAGGTATCCAATAACGAATACTGCTCGACCATTTCCACGACCTTCAAACTCCGTCGGTGCCGCGACAAACGGTTCTTCTCGCTAGGCTTTGAAAAACTTCTGCTAGTTGAACTGGACGACTAATCTTATAGCCACATCTTCGTTGTTACTTCCAAAATTAACCATGTATAATAGAAAAATACGCGTGACTTTACACACAGGATGAAACAGGGTGGATAATAAAAAGCGAGACAGAAAACGGTTGACAGCTTAGGGTCTCCCGTGCTACAGAACGATTTTTTGAGTTCCTGTGCTCCCGTAAAAATTTCATTCCAGATTTCAGGAGAAATAAAACGTTCCGAGATTAGGGAGGGTTTTCATTCGAACTTCGAATAAAATCAAAAACTTGCCTGTGGTTCGGTTAGTCAATATACCAAAGGGGAAAAGGGCAGCCCGTGAATGCATTTCTTAAAAACGGTAACTTTTCTTAAAAACGGTAACTTTACCTTTCAAAGAGACGCCTTTAATAAATTTGTTACGGATTTGAATACACAATCACAATGCACGAGCTTACTTCAGTTGATACACGGAAGGAAACACAAATTAGGTTTTTTCCATACTTGACTGCCACGCAGACTTGCTAACCAATATATGGGAGCAACATATCTCATCCAAGAAAATTGTTATGTTCCTAGCGTTCATCACATTTTTCTCCATCCAACTGCCAGGCCAAGGACCGGGAAGTGGATGATTGCAAAGTCGCTTGCACATCATCACTAGTGTCAGAAAGGAAAATAGCAAAAAAGAAAGGCGAGTATCCCGAAAGCCACAACGATACACCACTTTGCTATCCAGCCAACGTATAAACTGCAAGGATAGAATCTTTTGGGGTAGGTCGTGACGTTCCAACACCAAGGGTATATATTCTGTGATTTCTGTCACGACATTAAATGTGGCCGAAAAGAGTCTTTCCTAACATTCGTTAACTGGTTCGAGGGCGTGGTGCTTGACAGCTTTTCCGACCGGGCTGGCGTGTCATGACCTGGAGGTGGAAAGTAAATCTGACGAGTTATTGCGATTTTCCTCACACGGCTGCTGGGCCGGGGCCACAAAACGTATGTTTGCTCGGGGTGAATAAATAGAACCGGGCAGTTGAATGGGTAAAAAGTACCCTTTCCATTCCAATAGTATGATGTTGGTGGCTGGAGAGAGCTGTTTATTCATTTTTAAGATTTCTATAAATTTTTAGTTTGAGCTTGAAACATGCCGCGACTCGTTCGTTTCGTAAAGTAATGCCTTTTACTGCTGTGCCATTCGCCGTGGTTGGCTTTCAACGTTCGTCGTTGGCGTGCTCTGTTACAGTGTCGGATTGCAAGGTAAACTGGGAATATTATCAACCAACACCTACGACTGAAAAATGAGATCATTTTTCTGTACCATTTCGGTGGCCATGGCTTTGCGCATTTTGGAAAACTGAGGTTGTTTGGATCAATTCTTCTGATTTAACATTTTTAATTATTTTTTATATACACGATGACTTGTTAATGTAAATATAACAAGTCATAGTGTAAACAAAATTCTTAATATAATAATTTAATCAGAAAACATATCTTTGAGACGGGTTTTTTTTTTCAAATTTCGTACACTCCGAATTTAGCCTTTACTCTTACTTATTAGTGAGCTAATTATGTGAGTTGTTTACAGGGTTGCTAACATTTTTTTTTTCAAAAATCAGGCAACTGAGTAAATAAAAATCAGGCATAATCAGGCTACTATAAAGTAATGGAAATTTCGCTATTAGTGATGACCTTTTTTTGTCACCGCTCCTCATTTTCTTTCTAATATGTGTTGTGAGCCTACTTGGTTCAATAATTCAACTGAATCAAAGCAATCGAAAGATTCCCTTTTTTAAATAAGAATTCAAGGGAATCTTTCGATTGCTTGATTCAGCCACATTTCCACTTTTTACTTCAGTAATGGTACCTAATCCAGTTCTTTACCAACCATTTTTCATCACATTCGCAAAAATCAGGCAAAATCGGGCATATTTTCAAAAATCAGGCAAATTCAATGGCTTATCAGGTTGTCAGCCAGAGCCTCGAAAAATCAGGCAATACCTGAAATATCAGGCACATTAGCATCTCTTGTTGTTTACTATTCCTTTCCCGATCCTGCTCTGGCGAGTTCGTCGGCGCACTCGTTTCCAAAAATTCCCTTAGGCGGCATCCATAAATTACGTAACGCAAAAAATGCCCTTTTTTGACCCCCTCCCCTCCGTATGTCACAAATCGTAGCGCTTCGACGTACCCCCCTATGAAAATTACGTAACGCTGATAATTACCCCCCCCCCCCTCCCCCCTATCTTCTCATGTTTTCAAATACTGATTTTCGAAGTTGAAAAAAGATTTTAACATAAATTTTTTAAAACGTTCTTAAAAACGGAATTAATATCTTCTCAGTACTCATCTAATATAGAAAGATGAGTTGGACTTTATATGTTTGTTTGTTTGTTTGTTTGTTTGTTTGTATGCACCTTATACAAATCAACACCGCTGAACCGATCAGCCTGAAATTTGGTACAGAGATGTAGTTGCACCAGGGTAAGGTTTTAGTAATAGTTATGAGCCCCTCCCACCTAAGAAAAGGGACCCTCCAATAAAACTTTCGTTTTTATTCCCACGAACCACAAGTCATGGCACCCATTTTGTCAACCGATTTTCGTTTTCTTTGGCGGGGTTGTTTTAACCATCACCATGGGCTGGGCATTAGAAACGACCATCAGAGTTCATGTGTACTGGAAAGAAAATCAAAGCCTGCTAATGATAAAAAAATCTGAAAGCGAAATATTTGGCGGGTTTTTTTTTTTATTTCTTCTACTGTTTGCAGCACAGGGTACAAGCACGTGGTTCTTGGATGAAATAATAAGTCTTCTTTGGGATATAAAAAATATTCCTACTTGCCTGTTAGGAAAATATAGATTAGCAAGTCGTGGTTTACAAAGTGGTCGAACGTTAAGAGTCTACAAGAATATGCTACGTGCAATGAGTAATCTTCATAACAAATTGACTTCATCTGCTGAATAACTATTTGGACTGTTTGCTGAAAACAAATGAAACGATTATCATAAATTCCAACTTTCAGGAACCAACCATTTTCATATTTTTGGAATTACTCATAGAGCTTTATGGATCCGGAAAAACAAATTTGGGCAATTATATGAAGAAATCCGGGAATTTGATTTCAAAATGTTTAAGCCAAAATCCGGGCAATATCCGAGCATATTTGGTCCGTAAAAATCAAGAAGAAAACTCTTTAAATTGATTTAAAATTCAAAACATAAGTCAGGATAAAACTTTACAAAAAAAATTTCCATTTTAAACGTAAAAATGAAAAATTGTAAAAACTACTTTTAAGTTTTTTGCTACATTTCACAAATAAAGTGAATAAATTTGGGCAAAATAACGAAATCTGGGCAATCAGACCGGACCTGACTTTATTCAAATTTGGTGTCAAATATCCGGGCAAGTCCGGATATATCCAGGTAATTTAGCAATTTTAATTTAAAATGTTTTTCGTAGTGGGATGAATAAGCATTCGAGGGAAATTATTTAGGCAAACCTCATAACTATTAGCTTTTCAATAATATGAAAACTTTGTTTATTATCCCAGTCAAAACTTAAAAAAGACTTATTAAACTTACAAAGCTTACATGGCCAAACATGAATGTGAAAGTTAAGGTTTTGGCCGTAACTACCAGCTAGCTCAAGGGTACTTACGTTCTCTCAGAGTCGTCTCTATGATCTCGGGGAGGACGGGAACGACCAATAGCTGATCTCAACAGGGTGGAAAATACGATCACCAAAGACAAACAAGGGGCTCACTTAACAATTATTAAGACGATTACATACGGGTCATTTTAGGTTTATTTAACTTGCCGTTTTGTTGGGATACCATTTGTCCAGGCCTTTGATAGTGGTGCAGCCGGCCGAGCTGATGGAGGACCTCAGATGATCACGGTTAAAAATCGCCGGAGTTCAGGATCACCGATTGTCGAAATTGCCAAGATGTTGATTTCCGGGTATGACAATCGCAACTTGTTTCACCAGGGGTTCGTTCAGCCAATTTCTTGTTGACGTCGAAATCGGTTCGATTGTGGCAGGAATGTGGCCCACAGTCCGGGAACGTTCAATGTGGTTCTGAATGAACCGGTAATAATACCACGTGGGAAGGAATCCAGAGGTGTCGTATGGAAGTCCTCAGAAACCTTTTGGCGAG
Organism: Uranotaenia lowii; assembly: GCF_029784155.1. Classification (NCBI taxonomy): domain Eukaryota; kingdom Metazoa; phylum Arthropoda; class Insecta; order Diptera; family Culicidae; genus Uranotaenia; species Uranotaenia lowii. The sequence continues at coordinate 187,415,710 of NC_073693.1, read as the reverse complement.
TTTCTAGCGAGTGTGGCCGGGATGAAATAAAATCCGACAAAGCGCCTGGAAGCAACGGAGCGCTTTTCGGAGCGGTTGGGGATGCTTCTTTCCCTTCACAACGGCACTCTAAGCCGTACACTTCACACTCTTTTTCTCAACACCGCAATACACATGCGTTCTACTTCCGAGTCCCGACAACAGTGAACGAAGCTCAGACATCGCATGTACGAAGGACCCTCCTTTTTCCTAAGTCCAATTACTCTCTTAGCCGTGCTCTCTAGCAGTTGAGTAGTTCCGGTGAGAAGTGGTCGAAATTAGTGGACTAGTGGACAGCTGGTATAACTGTCGATATCTCAACGTTAGGCTTGTTAAATAAAGTGTATAACAGTTTACTTACAAGAATTAAATGTAGATTAAGTGAGCCATTATAATGATGCAAACAAAATTTATAAAAAAAACTAACCGCGAACAAATATTTGAATTTAATAATGTATTGTTTCCGATTTTTTTGTTAAAGACCGTATTGAATCGGTAACAAATGAAACACTTTCAAAATTTCGAAAAGTCAAATGACTTATTTTATGTGAACCCGAGCAAGGCCGGGTAAAATCTGCTAGTTGATGATAACTCTCTGATAAAATAAATTATTTGTCTTATTACTACACCCAAAATTCAGCTTCTGTGCCAATGGCGTGTAGTCAATTACATAGCATCATTGGTACAAGAAGATAACGCGACCGGCACTGATTCGATTTGCGCCCACCGGCATTAACCTCCCAGCGCAACCGAATTGCGTATGTCTGAATGAAACAAAATAAAAACGTTTTCGCGTCCCTTCCCATCGCATCACAAGACGAAGAAGGATGGAAATAAATACCGGCCAACACCAGGCAGCCAGCGAACCGAACACTGTGCGTGTGAATGTAGCAAAAGCAACAACAAAAACATCCTTCTAATTCAATCCACCGGCAAACACGGCTAAGCTGTGCGTGTGTATGTAGCAAAAGCAACAACAAAAACATTCCATCAATTTACCGGCAAACAATCACCGGCCAAGCTGCCCGGCTTTAGCAGCTGTGTATATGTAGCGTGTGTACGTAATAGCAGGCAGTAAGCAAAGCACAGTTCTCATTCAATGGGTTTCCCGTTCCTTCACTCCCGCTCCCTTTCCCGTTTCCATATTGAGACAAAGGAATGCATTGAAAGGAGGCCAAACGCCGGGAAGCCGCCGTTGTACGTTTTTTTTGTGATTGATCGGTAACAGAAAGCCTATGACAAATATCCCTCGTCCTGCATGAAGCTCGAATAGTACACTGGTTAGAATGTCGGACTAGCAAGACGATATAATTGATGATTTGAGTTCGATTCTCACTACGGCGCTGTGGTTTTAATTTTTATTTTCTTGTTTCTGGGATGAATTATCCAATAGGAAAGAAATCCCATAACATGTTTTTCTTGTTTCGCTTGAATGTAGTGGTCATCATTTTGGTTGGGAGCCGAGTCCTTATGTCAGTTACGGTTTTTCAAACATATCGTCTTCGGCACAGTGTACATTTCAGCGCATTATCGGCACAGAGATTTGCTAAATAGGCATTGGATTTTTGCAACCTCTTCTATGGGTGCACTCCATACATAATAGCATATAGCTCAGCCTGAAAGACTGTACAATATTTACCTAAAGTTTGAACATGTTCTGTGTTCAACTCGTGACAGTAAATTCCTGCACCTGCACGGCCGTTCGATAACGAACCGTCAGTATAGAATACAATATGTATATGTCCCGCCGAAGCACTCACCACTCACCACATAAGCTACGCGTCAATTAAATGAGCCCATCTTGCAGAAAATCTCTCGTGCATCATCGTACGATCTCATCGCTCCGGACAACCATCCCGCTCTCTCTGTTTACTATCAGAACGTTCGGGGTCTCCGCACCAAAATAGATGATTTCTATCTATCAGCACGCGAGGCCGACTACGACGTCATCGTTCTCACCGAGACCTGGCTGAACGACGAAATCTTCTCACAGCAGCTCTTCGGAGATGTTTATGACGTATATCGTAACGATCGAGATGCGCTCACAACAGGAAAACGTCGTGGTGGCGGCGTTCTTATTGCGGTAGCCAATAGGTGGAATTCACTGCAGGTTTCCATACACACCGATCTGGAGATGCTATGGGCGAAAATTATTACGTCATCATGCGATGTTTTCTTCGGCGTCGTCTACATGAGCCCTGACACTGCTGGCGTTCAATCAGTAATGGAATCGTACATGGACTTGGCTTCCGAGATCCGTGACAAAATCCGTTACCGCGACTATTGCCTGCTATTCGGAGATTTTAATCAACCGAATTTAAATTGGGTGCCGCATTCAAACGGTGATTCTTATCCTGATCTTGGAACATCTTCGCTATCTGCTTCTAGCTCGTTAATGATAGATCGAATGGCAATGATGAACTTGAAGCAAATGATTTCGGCCAAAAATTCAAACAATCGAACATTGGACCTACTTTTTGTGAACGATGCGGCTTCTCACCATTGCGTGATTGGATCGGCGCCTGAGGCACTGACCCCTATTGACGCCCACCATCCTGTCATAACAGTTGACTTAACGTTCGATTTAGCGATTGAATTTTGCGATCCTACTCTCGAACAATCTTTGAATCTGAAGAAAATCGATTTTGCAGCTCTTAATGCTGCTTTGCGTGATATCAACTGGCAATGCATTGACCAAACTGAATCTCTTGACGAGGCAGTATCTATTTTTACGACAAAAATTAACCAGCTACTTGCGTTAACCACCCCACCTCAGCATGCAAAACGTAAACCCCCCTGGTCTAACCGAACTTTAGCAACACTGAAGCGTACAAGAGCTGCTGCTCTCTGTAAGGAGTTGATTTACCGCGCCTCACTAATATACATATTTCATAGTAGCATTCACATCCAGCTACCCCCCGAGAATTAATATAAACTTTAGAATCCACTATTGGTCCCTTTCCCTCCATCAGTCCATCTCGGTCACGCGAGAAGCTCGACAGCGACACGGTTCGCAGAACGCGTCGGTTTGGTTAACTACCAACAAAACGGAAGCCCGGTAGGTTCCTTAGGACGTATCAATCAGTAACCGGAGATTTTCCAGGTGGCCACGATCGGAAGTTTTACATTGGCGATCCTGCCAGGAGCCGAAAAGTGTTAATGAAAATTTTGGAAAATCTCCGGTTGCTGAATTACAGAAAAGATGGCGTCGATTTTCAATAAAAGTTGTGCAAAAAATAAGACAGTGACGGTTTTTATCTGCTGGCGAGTTTCTTCTAAAAAGTATTGGAAGCCGGAACCAAATTAAGGTAAGGGGTGAGTCAAACAAGAATTTATTGTTTCCTTTGGTAAAGTATACCAGCACCAGACTTAGATCTGATTTGCATTTGATAAGACTCATCGGTTTTAATTATTTTGCCTTTGTTGGGATAGCCAGTAAAAAAAAATGATATCCCCAAACGACTCCTAGTTTAAAACGCCAGCTTCGATTAGGCGGGGACGCTAGCTGTTATCCAGGCGGAAACGCCAGCTTCCACCAGGCGGAAACGCCAGCTTGAATTAGGCGGGGACGCCAGCTGTTATCCAGGCGGAAACGCCAGTTTCGATTAGGCGGGGACGCCAGCTGTTATCCAGGCGGAAAAGCCAGCAAAATGCAGATGCAGCCTCCAAAGCGATGAATGCAAATTGTACATAAGAAGAAAGAAAGTTCCTTGAAAAGGGCGTGTTTGTAACAAGATTTTGAAAGCCGTTATAACAGTGCCAGCATCCAGGCAGAAGCAAATTATTGTGAGCTCGTGTGTCGTCGAAAAGCCGTAAACAGACTTGTTTGCTTCAATAGTTTGTACATGGTCCTGGGGTTCGGTTCATAGAAATACGTTTTTTTTTTCACCAATAGATTTCAACACAAAACGCTAATTTACACCTATGTACACCTAAACTGATAGCAAGGTTCCTAGCCCGAATACCTGTCTTCTTTCTTGAATGAGCTAAAACGTGTAGAAAAAAAGAACAATTAACAAAGAGCTAGTTGAAGTTAGGCCAGTATGCATTTAGAGAGCACTACAGTAGCGCATGCATTAGAATCCCTTTTGTTCAAAACGTTGATTTGTGTTTAACTCCTTAATTAAATTTACTTTTGTAGAACGCGGCCATATCGATTGTTGAGCTCCTTTCTGTCTTGGTTATCTTATTCGGGTTCTTTCTCCAAAGCTTCCACAAATCAGAATCTTTCGCTCATGAGACATCCCTCGTTGAAGACGGAGCATGCCACGCAGCAAAACTGAGAGTACTAGGTTGAGTTGGATGAGATCCTTGAAGTAAGAAGCGTTTGAGGGAGCGACTGGAATTGGTTGGAGTTTGTTCACAGCAATCGATCCCGAAATCGGGCAGCAGAGGTAGGATGCATTTTCAGTTCACTCCTACATCGCGCATCTTTTACAATCAACATGAATGTACGCACACCAGGTGTTCATGACGAGGTTCGCGATTCTGTCCTGTCTAGACCATCACGAATACAGAGTTCTGCAGTGTGATTATTAGGATCAGTTGGTTCGAGAAGGGAAGCTGTTCTGATGGGATGAAACTGTTCACATGCGAAAAGGATATTGTTTGGTTTGAAATTGTACCCCATACGTAGCACGTTTCTTCTCGACTTGGACGTCATCAGAGATCAGCACGAGCTCCATTGAGAGGTGTTCCGATAAGCGTCCATTAATGCAGGTTTGGTACTGCACGTGATGGAGCCACTAAATTTCTGTTAGCAGTGATTGTGTCCTGCTTCTCTGCCGATGTAATGCCGAATCCTCTGTGAATTTGAGTCTTTGTCTCAGTAGATAGGATTGTTTCCACAAAACCGATTTCTTTTAGAGGGTATAAATGACAGCCGAAAAAAGAGTAAAGTTGATAGAAAAAAATATTAATATAAATAAACGATAGAATATGAACAAAGCAAGAACCCACCTTATCTGAACTCCTACGAAGCTCTACGGGAATGGATTTCGTTCCGGCATGGCGCAGTCTTTGGTGATTGATGACTGATAAGAGCCAAAATTTAGTAAACAGTTTTCTGGCCAAGCAGGACATTCTAGTAAAGTGTCTTCTTCTTCTTCTTCCTCTAGTCGTGGATTTCTTCGAAGATCCACTGAATGGACCGGTGACTAAGACCATATATCCAGCGTTTTCTGTGACGGCCCACCCCGTCAATATGTTGTCTTCATTTTAATTTTGATGTTCAAATTTTAGTGTTTGTTTGGTTTAGAAATTCAACTACTTCTTTAAGCAATGCTAGGTCTTTCATTTTTAGTAATTCTGATAGGTTTTGGAATTTGGAATTGAAGCTAAATTTAGCTCGAATAGAATTGTAACGGTTACATTGTAAATTAATGTGTTCTGCATTTTCGGGTTGGAGGCATAAATCGCAATTTGGATTGTCAGTAAGTTTCATTTTGAAGAGCCAGTATTTGCTGTTGTCGTGCCCTGACATGAGCCTGTTTATTGTACGTGTTTCTATGTTCGTTAGATCTTTTTTATAGTACCATGGTTTCTCATTAAAGTGGTCTTGAATGTGATAGAACTTTTTCCCTTTTGAGAGATGCTCAGCATAGTTTTTGTACCATTCATTAGTTTTATGATTTTTGAGATTTTTGAAATGTAAGTATGCATCTTTTAGCATTAGAATATTAGAGATTTTTCCAACGTCCGCTTTCTCTGCACCTTCTTTGGCCAGTTCATCAGCGATATCGTTTCCAACAAGTCCTATGTGGCTTGGGATCCATTGCACAGTAATATCTTGTTTTTCACAAGCTTCGTTAATGTTGTCAATTATTGCACTGCAGTGTTTTGTATTCAAACTGTTCTCTAGCACTTTGCATGACGAAAGTGAGTCAGTTAGAATGACTGATTTTTGCAGTCCTGAACGTGTGATTTCGTCTACTGCAATACGTATTGCTATTATTTCAGCCGTCATGATGCAGGTTTCTTTTTCGAGTTTAAGAGAGATTTTGCGTTTGTTCGTTTCTAGGTAAATACCTACTCCACAACTGTTGCTGGTTTTGGATGCATCCGTGTAAACTCGGTGATGGTTTTGATATTTACTAACAAGAATACCCAGCACCGATTGTTTGAGGATTCTGGTGTTCGTATTAGATTTTGTAGTTCGGATTCCTATGTCGGTTGATATCGATACATTTCTTATAGGTGTCTGAATCATGGGACTTATGCTTTCGAAAATTTCTCTATGTTCAAGAAACAGTTGTTCCATGAAGCTTAACTTTCGTAGGTCTCCATTGTAATCAATAACTTTCACAAGTTGACTGTAGAGCGGATTTTTGTAGTAGATGGCCTTTGCTATTTCTTTATTGGCCACGTAGTTGCTTCGGAACTCCCATGGTTCCTGGGCTGCTATCGCTAGAAGAGTGTTTCGAGGTGTGGTTTTGCAACAACCTGTTGACTTTCGTAGGCCTGCATTTAACGTGACTTGAATTTTGTCTTTGTGTGTTTGGCTAGTGTTATTTATTATCGAGGATCCATACTCTGCGTAGCTGCGAAGAAGACCATTATACACAAGAGTCATCGTTTGTGGGTGACCCCCTCCCCGAGCTCCGCTAATAATTTTCAACATTTTGAGTCGTTCTTGTATACTTTGTTGGACTTGTCTTATATGTCCTCCAAACTTGAGAAACCGATCAATTTGGATTCCAAGGTACTTATGAGTCGTTGTTATTTCTAGTTGTTGATTGCCTACGTTAATGTTCAGCTTCTTTCGACCGCCATGAAAAAGGATTACTTTCGTTTTGGTAGGGTTAACTTGTAGATTTAGATTCATGGCCTTTGTCACAAACCTCGTGAGTTGTTGTTGGGCTTTGATTTCTACTTGCTCAATCGTCTTTGCTCTGGTAATCAACGCGAAATCGTCGGCAAACTGTAACAACGTGGTGTTTTCGTCGTCCAATATATGGAGACCTGTGGTGTATAGGTTAAACAGCGTGGGAGACAGCACATCCCCTTGGGGTAAACCATTGCTAATGATTCTAGAAACTTGTTGCTGCCCCACCTGCATGCTTAGCTGTCTGTTTCGCAAGAAGGATTCTACCCAGGTAACAATTTCAAATGGAAATTTCTGGAATATCATTATTTCTACTAGTTTGGTGGTTCTTATAGCGTTGAAAGCATTAGATAAATCTATAAAAGTAGCTGTTGTAATAAATCCTTTTCTCTTGTTTTCCTTGATGGTGTTTATTAAATAATTAACGCACGTTGAAGTCGAAAGTCTTTGTCTAAACCCAAACGATAACTGAGGCAGTACGGCATGTGCTTCAATATGTTCCTGAATCTTAACCAGAACCGCACTGTTAATTATTTTAGTTAAAGTTGGTACCAGTGAGATTGGTCTTTTCCCTTCAATGGTGGACTGGTCCTTGCCAGGTTTTGGAATAGCGATCACCTTAATTTCTTTAAGACGGGCAGATAGGGATCCTGATATAAACATTTTATTCAAATCGTCGATAATGACGTCTCTAACGCATGATTTTAGTTTTTTCAGCATTCCATACGTAATGAGGTCACTAGATGGGGCTGAATTTGATCGCTTTTTAGAAAGAATGTTTTCCCATGTTTCTGAGTTAATTAGGCTGTAATTGCAGACAGTCCCAAACGACGCAGGTGTATCCATATCGACATCGTTCTTCCCGAAGTGCAAATCTAAAAATTGATCAGCCATTCGAAAATCTTCCTGGACTGGATTATTTACCCTTTTTTTGTTTTTGTTTCCAGCTATTCTGTTGATCTTTATCCACAGTTCTTTTGAACTGCATTGTGGATCTATACTGGCAGCAAAGTTTTCAATATTTTTCCGAGTTGCCTCTTTCTTTTTACGAAGAAATATCGCTCTTGTTCGTCTGACAATGATAGCATTTTCAAGTGTACTGTTATTATTAAAATTTTTTAGTGCCTCGGTTTTGCGTATCCACGATTCTTCAACCTGTTTATCCCACCATTGTTTCGGAATGTATTTACTTTTTTTTGTGTTTCTTTTGATACTCTCTTTTATTTTATTTCTGAGACCTTCTAAATTAAGGATTTCCTCACTCTCTAATTTAGAAATATCTTCATAAATTTTCGTGTGGTTAGTAAAATATTGTGACTCATTGTGTTTTTCGTTGGTAACATTTACTTCGATAAGTAAGTGTTCACTGCATCCTATTGTTTGCTGATGTAATTTCCACTGAACAACTTGGAGAAGGCTTGCTGAACATAACGTAATGTCAATAGCAGTCGCTCTCCTACCCGATTCTAATGGTTTGAATGTTTTTTCGCCAGTATTTAGTAACAGCATGTCCGAATAGTTAATCATACTCATAAGCAGCGAGCCTTTCAAATCAGTTTTATCGTCACCCCACGCCGTGTGATGACAATTTACATCACCTCCGAAAATAACTCTTCTATACTGGCTGAGTTGAAGGAAAATCGAATGCATACTAGTCTCAAAGTCGGTTCTATCAATGGAAGGTGCGACATATACTGCCGCTACCACTAGATCTAGTTTAATAAGTTTGATCGCTACGAGTTGAATGTTGTCACATGGGACTGACGTGGATAGCCTGAGGTAATTTAGCTTGTTACTCAGCAAAATTCCTACACCACCATAACTGTCGTGCCTCGATTCGAGTATTTTATGGAACCCAATAATATTGTATGCTCTACTAGTTTCTTCTCCCGGTTTGGTCCAAGTTTCTGATAGAATAGCGATTGTAAAGTTATCCTCCGAAAGTATCCGGAGAATTTCATCTTTATTCTTGGTTAAACTTTGAACATTTGCTTGTAATATTTTCATGATTGTATCATTAGCATTGCTTTTTATTATCTTTAAGAATTTCTAAACTTTTTGGATTAATTTCTCCTTTACCTATCATATCATTAATGAAAGACGAAAACTTTTCTCTGTGTGTGCCGTCATCGAGACGAAGCTGTTTGCTCGATGATGGGGTGGGCTCGTTATCTTTACTGGATATGGTCTTACCTGGTTGTATTTTCCGTAGATTTGCTTTAAATCGTTCTGCTTCCGTGGTCCTGTATTTATTGAACAGTGCAAACGGTGCTTGTTGGTGTTCGGTTTTGTCCTTCCTTTTGTTTTCAAACATGGACACCTGGTCGCTGATGAGTGTCGGATTGGTTTTTTCTGCTTCTCGTTTACGATGAACAATTCTGCTTTCCTGCCTCTTTTGCTGAAATTTCCCAGCCGTCATACTAGCGTATGATTCTTGTGGGGTCGGGTCTTGAGCTGCATCCACGAGTGCCTCGTAATAATTCTGCGTCTTCGTCGGGAACTGTTCGATGACTTCGACAGAAGTCAGGTTGGTGCGAGCCAAAATCGCCTGTATGTTGTTCTGACGAGCTCGTTCAGGGCAGTTCACATCTGTGGTTGGATGGTCAGTTCGACAGTGGTAACATTTGGTTCCTTGTGAGCAGTTGTTATATTCTACGATATTTGTGTGGATTTTTGAACATTTTTGACATCTCCTTTTTCCCTTGCAATTTTCAGTGCGGTGGTTATAACGAAGGCAGTTTAAACAAATATAAGTTTTTCTAAAGAAGGGGCGTACCTTCATCGAGCAGTGCAAAACTTTAACGGAATCCGGTAACTTGTTTGTTCTAAACAGAACACTTACCCGCTGCGTTGGTTCCTTTTTTTCCTTTTCCTCAACCCACCTTGTGAGTCGTTGCACTTTCATTATTTGGTATTCACATTCTATTCCCTCCAAAAAATCTTCTTCCGAGATGTCTAAGGGGACGTCCGCAATAACTCCTGCAACTGCTATCAGGTGCTGGGGAATGTAAGCTCTGTAGTTTTTTTCCTTGAGACTGTCTTCAACTGTAAGCCGGTTTGCTAATTGGTAATTGTTGAGATAAACCATAATTTTGTGTTTTCCTACGTTTTTTAGGTCGATTATGTGGGCTTTAAACAACATCATTTTACGTAATGTGTTAGCAAGCGATAATTTGTTGATTTGGTTACCATCATTTCTGTCGATTTTCTCAACCAATACCCTGAACGGCCCTTGATCTCCAGCCGTATATTGGTAATTAATTTTTTCTTTAATTTTTTCCGCCGGTAAACGTCCAACGGGATTTTGTGGGTGAGCCATATCTTGATCCTCCGGTAAAGAATATTGTTCTGGAACGTTCGCCATTTTATTTTCCTTGCACTTTCATTTTTTCGATTCTCAATATAACCTCACTTTCCCACTTCACTCTCACTGGCGTCTCTATCGCCCGATTTGGCGTTAAAATAGTTAGCTTTTTCCTATTTAATACTATTTCACAAACTGTTCTTAACTTTGAAACCGTTTCAAATAATATTTCCGACTCGAAACACCGTTTTTTGCTCGAATTTTGAATATAAATTCCCGAAATCACGTTAGATCAACTTGTCGCACGAAAATCTACACTCCGAATCCTCTAGTAAAGTGGCTGTTTCGGTTTTCTGGTTTTCTCAGCAGCTTTTTGTTTATGTTTATGATGTAACGCCTGTGACCAGTGACGGCGTGGCGATGGGGTATAAGCGTTACGAGAAGTTATATACTAGTTGTGTTCAATCACACTCCAATATTTTTCAAGATGGTATTCATTATGTTCCCAAACTGATCAAGTTGCGTAAAATGATGCAAATGGTAATTGATCAAAATCAGTAAAAGCTTATTCGGCTCGTTCCTACATGAGGCTAATTGCTAGCGGCGATTGTATTTCCTTGGCGTGCAGCTCACATTATGTTCGTGTGGTTTTGGACTTCTATTTCATTTCTCGCATTCCACTAGTAAAAAAATTTAATGAATGCCGCTAAATGTTTTGGATGACGACGATGCGTTGCAATAACGTAATTAAATGTTCCAAAAATTTATCAAATTCATGCTTCTTCGATTGAAAAAATGTATGGGCTCTGCTTAATGGCAAAAAATAGAGGGAAAATTATAAAGCAAGCTGTTGGAATCTCGTCAATCAAGATTGCCAAGAAATTTAAACAGTCCTTTAATAGCAAGCTAGAATTAAAAATTTAGCAAAGAGAAAAAATGATAGTCATATGATTTTTTTTTCTTATTTTTCCATGGGGAAGAAGGGGAATGTAAGGAGTTGATTTACCGCGCCTCACTAATATACATATTTCATAGTAGCATTCACATCCAGCTACCCCCCGAGAATTAATATAAACTTTAGAATCCACTATTGGTCCCTTTCCCTCCATCAGTCCATCTCGGTCACGCGAGAAGCTCGACAGCGACACGGTTCGCAGAACGCGTCGGTTTGGTTAACTACCAACAAAACGGAAGCCCGGTAGGTTCCTTAGGACGTATCAATCAGTAACCGGAGATTTTCCAGGTGGCCACGATCGGAAGTTTTACACTCTCAGATATTATAGCCTTCATAAAGATGCCTATTCGAAATCGGCATTTATAAAAGCTAGTAACAATTACAAAAAATACAACCGAACTCTTTACAAAAGATACTCGATCCGCATGCAGGCAAATTTGAAGCGAAACCCAAAACAATTCTGGTCGTTTGTGAACGAGAAAAGAAAGGAAACCGGTTTGCCCACAAGAATGCACTTGAATGACGAAGTTTGTGATTCGATTGATGGCCAGTGTGAACTTTTTGCGAAACATTTTTCCAGTGTTTTTACACACAATGCGCTATTTGACGATGTAAGTCTTGAGCAAGCCTTAACATTTGTGCCAGTGAACGCTTTGGATATACAATTACCGAGATATTCTGCTGACCAAATTCTTGCCGCCATTACCAAACTGAAACCTTCATCATCGCCAGGTCCCGATGGAATACCAGCCACAGTTTACAAAAACTGTGCTCTACAACTTTGCACGCCCCTGATGTCGATTATAAACCGATCATTGATCTCATCCACGTTTCCAGCACAATGGAAAAAATCATCCATGTTTCCAGTTCACAAGAAAGGTAACAAACAGAATGTTCAAAATTACAGAGGAATCACATATCTCTGTGTTGGGTCAAAACTGTTTGAAATCTTGATATCTAAAACCATAATGCGCGAAGCCAAAGCTTATATCTCCAGCGACCAACACGGATTTTTCCCAGGTAGATCAATTAGCACAAATCTGACCCAGTTTTCCTCATACTGCATCAAATCTATTGAAAAAGGATTCCAAGTAGATACTATTTACACGGATCTCAAAGCTGCTTTCGACCGTGTCAGCCACAACCTGCTCCTTGCCAAGCTGAACAGATTGGGCTTTTCGGAAACGTTTGTTTCGTGGATGGCATCATATCTGAAAAACAGACAACTGTCTGTAAAACTAGGAACCCAAACTTCTTCTGCATTCCTCAATGAGTCAGGCGTGCCACAAGGCAGCAATCTCGGCCCTCTTCTTTTCTCACTTTTTTTCAATGATGTGTTGCTGATGCTTCCTACCGAATGCCGATTAGGTTACGCGGACGACATGAAACTATTTCATGTGGTAAAAAATAAAGCTGACTGTCTAAGACTACAAGAATACATTGATTTGTTCGCCAAATGGTGTTCTAACAACCATCTGACCATCAGCATCCCGAAGTGCGCCATCATCTCCTTTACTCGTAAATCTAACCCTATTGCATGGTCTTATAAAATTACGAATACTCCGCTGGATAGGGTCTCATCTTTCAAGGATCTTGGCGTCATCCTTGACGAGAAAATGACTTTCCATGAGCATTACGCCAGCATCATAGCTAAAGCCAATAGAAATCTCGGATTCATCACAAGGATTTCCGAAGAATTCAAAGATCCCTACTGCCTACGATCTCTGTACTATTCTCTTGTACGATCCAACTTGGAAACTGCATCGGTTGTATGGAGTCCTTACACAGCATACTGGGCTAAGCGTATCGAAGCAGTCCAATCGAGATTCGTCAAATTCGCCCTCCGATTTCTACCCTGGAACAATCCTGACACTCTTCCTGATTATAAACACCGATGTTTATTTATAGGAATGGAAACCCTCTCCGAAAGGCGCATAATTGCACGAGCTGTCTTCATTAAAAAACTCATTGACTACGAAATTGACTGTCCCGGATTATTACATCAAATCAACATCAACATCAGACCACGGATCCTAAGAGGTAGAGAATTTCTGCGCATCGTTTTCCAGCGAACCAACTACGGACAGCAGGAACCACTTCGAGCTATGTTTAAAGTGTTCAATCATTTTTTCGACCTGTATGATTTTCATATTTCAACTGATGCTTTTAGAACTAAAGTTAGGAATAGTAATCAGTTAGCAAGTATCACTATGTAAGTTTAGTTAGATTCTTTTTCTCGTTTTCTATTCATGTAGACAATACTGTCAGATGAAATTTCTAATTCAAATACAAATACAAATACAATATGAGAGGACATTTGGTCCTCTACAAAACCTGATAACCATTCTTGAGGAGAAGGAAATTTGACTTTAAACCCCATGTAAGAAAAATAATCGAGAGTGTTAAATCGTTTGGCGCTAAATTAAACTCGTTTAATCTAACTAATCCAGGCCACACGTTTGTATGCCTCGATGATCTTTCGATATTTCCTGACAGCCAGAGACCAACTGCCTGTAGACGAAAAGCACATGAGAAGGCTTCCTGTTTTAGGAACAAGTGTAGAGGTTTGATAGAAAACACAGTTTCTAGTGCTGCAGTAGAAGTTGTAGTGAACGATTCGGACATCCCTAAGACACATTCTTTGAAGGTGTTTTAGTTTTGTCCAAACTATTGCAACTTCTCTATTCTACCACCACACTAGACACCCATATTTTTGCAGTCTGGCAAGTTTGGTACATGAAGAATCGTTTGGCATTGTTAACTCAAAATCGACCATTTGGTTACTTGTACCTTTTTTACTCTGAAGACTTAATATTTTCTCCAAAATAATCTTTATTAATCTTATGTAACATTTACAATTTATAGGGGATTGTTATCAGATTAATTTTCTTTTCCAAGTGCATAATGTAAAAAATACAATAAAATTACAAAAAAAACGAGACTTATTCCTCGATACACGGGCAACCAAGCCGATCAAAATAATTACTAAAAGTGTACTCTCTGTGATTTAAAGTAGCTTAAAATATTTTAAACCCATTTTTACCCTCCATTAGCACCAACCAGAAAAAGTTTGTTCGACTCTTCTCAAAAGCCAAAATATATCAGCCAGCTGTCTAGAGTGCCCTTTTTCCCCGAAATGGGATGGCAAGTTTTGTGACAAGGTGAGGAAAATCTATTTTTTTTTTCTCGCGCATATATTCTCACCTTTACATTTGCCATCAAACTCGAACACACGCTCGGGCCACGGTGAGCACACCTGTTCCATGTCGTTCCGTTGAAACTTTCGTGCGAAAACGAGGCGCACATATTTAATTTTATTCTAATCCTATTCCGTTCACAGTTACGATGCCCATGCCGATGCAAATATATGTCTGCTTTTCTCTTATTGTCTATAGCATATCGGGGTCGGAATATGTGTAGAAAATGAAAAACTCGTGCTGCATCTGACAGCTGAATAAATGGAAAATGTGAATAAAATGTTACTTTGGATTCGTCTTTTCGTGCTTTAAGGATGCTGGGAAGATGCATCGATGGCGAGTACGGAGCAAACGAAAAGTGTACAAGGATAAATGGAGATCAACATTTGGTCTCGTGTGGCTACGAGGCAAAAAGTCAATACTTTGATTATTTTCCTTGGTGGGAAATCGTACAAAGCTTCCGAACGAGGGTGATATTCTGTTTGTTTGGCAGGGACTCGACAAGACCTCCGTTGTGTTGAAAGCCTTCGAAGCCTCATGTCATCTAATTTCTGACAGAGGGCCTATTTTTTTTCGACTCACCAATAATGACAAATGATCAGGACGAATATACATCATACAACAAGAAACGAGCGCAAATCTCTTCAGCCGGAAGATTCTGCTCACGTACACAGAGGTGTAATATAACCTGTCCCATCACGCTTAATCTATGCTTTTGATGGTGAAAAATTTCTGGATCCATTTTTCACTTGAAGTGAGTGGCGAGCTAAACAGTTGTGACACTTGGTTTGAATGTTTTGAAAGCTGAGATAAAAAGCCGAAGGCACTATGAGGGACACAGAGTGATGATCAATATGTTGTCCATTTTCTGAACCCGAGTCTGGCGGTAAAATGGAAGATATTTTTGTGGAACCATAAGTTGTTTGGATAGGAGCATGTTTTCGACAAGCTGTTGGTTCTATCTCCTAGTTAACGGTCATTCAAAAAATGGAGAGCTCTTGATATTTTTAGACTTGTGTGGGATAATTGAACGTTTTTTTTACATTACCAGTTTTAGGTATTAAATTTATGTTGGAAGGGTTTATCCATATACTTTGCCACTTGCTAAAAAAATCCGCTTCGATATTACCCTTGGATTTCAAAAAAATAAAATTCTATCGTGAGTCTTACTTCTATACTTCAAGCTTATGCGATGTTGTTGTAAACAAACATTCATGAAAGCGTTTATGACCCTCTACTGCATAGCAGCTCGAAGATTTTTGTTTAATTTCATTTTTTTAGCTTTATTCAATACCGTCAAACGGTATGCAACAGCGGGGTTAAGTACAAAATTTCTACACCACAGAACTTATTTAATATTTATTTGAATATAATGTTATTGAGGTATCATTCAATGATAACAATTCAATTTTTTTGCTTCTTATATGCAACAATATATGTAAATATATGCGAACAATATATGTAAACACTTTTTTCGATGCCGTTAAAAACTTTACCTATCTTTTACCATCACTGTTGGAGTGAAAATATTTTGGGACAGTCACCAATTTTTTTCAAATAAATATTTTTTTTATTCAGTTACCCGTCTGGGGTAAAATGTAACAAAATGCAAATAGAAATTAAACCCATAATTACGTGTTTGTTAACATTAAACTTTCATCTATCCAAACATTTATGTTCAAGATTTTAGATAGACGAATGTTTAACCCCTTAATGTATGCAGCACACTGTGACACCTTCATTGACAGAAAAAAAGTAAAATTTAGTTCGAACAAAACCAAAAATTACTGAAATTGGTGTTTTGCGCAACGGCCATTATGGCGTCACACATTTATCAAAAATTGCAAATTGGTTGAATGATTCTGCAAAACGTGGTAGGGAAAAAGAAGAATTTTGTATCGATGCTATTGTGTTTTTACTAAATAAAATATTAAGTTTTTAACAATTATTACTTTAAATCTTGTCCTCTTGCCTACACGTTACAACATAACCCCATTCTTCTCTCTCAGTCCATAGTTAACAGGGTTGTATCCAGTAGTTTCAACAGGGTGGTAGCATCTCCCCCTTTCAGCTCATCCCACGACGAAGTCTTCCAACCTTTTAGGTAACCGGATGTTTCTGGTTGGATGTTGAACTTGTGGCTGGATTGGTGGTAGTTATAGGCAGGCTTCCGAAAAGTACTGGCGAACGACAGTATTTTTGCGAATGTCGCACATGCACCTCGATGAAAGCTTCGCGAATATTTCTTCCCCGACAGTTTTAAAAGGAGCGGTCGTGCGATGTACAGCGATGGCTTATTTTACCTCATGCGATAGTTTGTTCGTGGGTATGAAATTTTTTTAAGCTTCGTGACAGTTTTGGGAAAATCTTCGTGACAGTTTTTAATGCGTTGAATTTCGCATGACAGTACTACTTACTCCGTCCGACTGTAGCCGAGATTCGCTTGGGCTGAGTTGATTTCGAACGAACGTATTTTCCTTTTGCTTGAAGCTACTGCGGGTGGTGATCACCCCAATCACCCTCCCCTCCCCTCCCCTTTTCGCTTAACCTGCACCGGCACCACATATCGAGCTACGCGCCGATCGTATGCTGCTGCTCGGTGCGAATAGATGGCTCGTTTGATCTATTCGAAACCGAGCAGCAGCGCATACGATCAAGCATGGGTACGGTATGGGCACGACAGTCACCCGTAACAGTCCTGCCCAAAACTGTCACGCCCTGCAGCCGACAGTTAGGATGAAATTATTTTCGAAACAGGAGGCATGAAGGGATGAAAACCGAACTGTCGGTTGGGTTCGCTACAGCTTAAAGCACAACACTTTCGGCAACGCATGCTTTGAGCAGATTGTTCAGATACAGCCTGGGTTCTCGCACGTGTGCGATGTAGCCGAAGCATTACGATTCGTTACCGACGGTACAGCAGCGAACCGAGTGGTAAGGAAAACCGAGACAGTTTGTTTGGCAAGAAAAAAGCTGTCATAGCAAAGCTGTACTTTTCGGAAGCCTGGTTATAGGTGGATCTGCTACTGCGGATTGGAATGACAGTTCGGATTCGACCTCTGGCTCTGGATTTACTTCTTGATTAAGTCCAAAATCATCCACCAACACATCGAACGTCCATTTGGCTTTCGAATTTTGCGCTGTTTCACCGTACCTTGGACGAATTTGATTTAAGTGTGCACGAATTAACTTTTTAAGACCGTGATGATACGACAGCAGAACATTGAAGTTTACTTTGCCAATTGATTCGATAATCGTACCCGGAACCCAGAACCACTTATTTGAACTGTTGTAAACCTTAGCATACTCTAAAGTGTCTTTCGGAAAATTATTTGATGTGCTTTTTATTGACTGGTGCTTCTTGTGTTGTGGGGCGTTACAAGTCAAGTATGGTTCGTATTGGACGACAGAAAAGTTCTTGTGCTGGAGATTTACCATCTAATACGGTGCTTGGTGTGGACCGATAAACTTGTAGAAATGTTTGAAGAGCTTCCGTACTTGGTACTCCTTCTCCCTCCATAATCTTGCGCAATGATCGTTTGAGCGTGT
The DNA here is from genome assembly GCF_029784155.1 of Uranotaenia lowii. Classification (NCBI taxonomy): domain Eukaryota; kingdom Metazoa; phylum Arthropoda; class Insecta; order Diptera; family Culicidae; genus Uranotaenia; species Uranotaenia lowii. Next base: position 187,397,864 of record NC_073693.1, on the reverse strand, counting down.
CTACGAATCGTTCTGTTTGTCCGTTCGACTGCGGGTGTTAAGGCGCAGGCGGATGTGTACTAGGTATACCCAATTTTTGGCACATGGTTTAAAATTCAGAACCAGAGAACTGTGAGCCATTCTCGGAGACAATCGTTTCGGGCACTCCGAAGCGAGTAAACGTTTCCATAAGATATCGGGTAATTACGGCTGCTGTAGTTGAACGAGTCTAGAAAATTTCTGGCCATTTTGAATACGAATCCACAATCACTAGGTAAAACAAACCTTGCAGAGGACCTGCATAGTCCAGGTGAATTCTCCTTCATGGTCCCTCAGCCCGAGGCCACGGTTGCGGCTGGAAATGCTGCACTTGCAAAGGAAGCTTGAATGAACACAATGCTCCGAGCAATTGCCTTCCCCTCTAAATTCCTTGGTGGCCTCTGTGAATTTGCTTGACGATTCGTTGTCCGATGGAGCCAGGAACTACCAACCTCTCTTCCATCATAATGCATCCATTCACAACAGATAAACTCTCACGGCGTCCGTATAATGCTTTAAGTTTAGGGACAGAGATTAGGCTGCTGTGAGGCCAACCCACTGCAAATAATTTCATCGCTTCTTGCAATGTTGGATCAGTTGCTGTGGCTTATGCTGAATCATTTTGAAACTCACTGGTAGAGCTGATAAGCTATTTTCGAGAGTCGCAGTGATTTCATGTTCTACCCCGATCGTAGCGATGACGACCTCTTCTTCAGGTTTCTTATGATTGCTTATTAGACGTGACAGCACATCGACGTAACAGAAATTGCCAGTTGGAATGTATTCAATTTCAAAATCGAAACCAAGCAAGGACAAAGCCCATCGTTGGAGACGATTAGCAGTGTGAAGGGGAATTCCTTTTCTGGATCCGAAAACCTTGTGCATAGGTTGATGGTCCGTTTGGAGTTTGAATTTGCGCCCAAGAAGCATATGGTGGAATTTGGTGACAGCGAAAACTAAGGCATACGCTTTTTTTAAACCCGAGATACTTAATTTCGGAATTGCCGATCGAGCACTTTTCTGGACGTATACGGAAACCATATTCTTGGATGCGAGCAAAAAGTTTGTTCAGCGCTTGTTCGTGTTCAGCTTGGGTTTTGGTGAAAACTATGAAGTCGTTGAGAAAATTATCGACACCTTCTAGGCCCGATATCATCTTAGCGATGAGCTGCTGAAATGTTCCAGGGGCAGATTTTACACCTGGTGATAGTCTATTGAATCGAAATAGACCACAAAATCGAGCGACGAGTGTTAAGAACCATCTATGGCGGCGTACAGGAGAACGGAGTGTGGAGGCGAAGGATGAACTTCGAGCTCGTGCGACTCTACGGCGAACCCAGTATCCAGAAGGTGGTGAAGGCTGGCCGAATACGCTGGGCGGGACATGTTTCGAGAATGCCGGACGACTGTTCTGCAAAACAGGTGTTCGCTACGAATCCGGTAGGAACAAGACGAGCAGGGGCGCAACGAGCGAGGTGGTTAGATCAAGTGGAGCGTGATCAGGCGAACGTGGGGTGTCCAAGAAATTGGAGAACGGTTGCCATGGACCGAGTGAATTCGTCAAGTTATGTCGTAAGACGGAATACTATGTAAATAAAAAAATTAAATAAAAGTGTATTAATCGTCAGCAATTCCTTAGATTCATCATCTACTTCTACTTGCAGATACGCATCTGACAAATCTATGATGCTAAATATTTTACAGCCTGATAACTTCGAAAAAATATCACCGGTTTAAACAGAGATCAGTTGAATTGGGACGATTTACCTGATTACACACGCTGGACAAAGGTTGGTTCCACAGGTAAAAAGCATCGATGAAATCTAATCCCAACGGGTTCAGTCCTTCAATCGACGTCACGTAACAAGTTCCTTTTCTGGAAGCACCGTTGATCTGCATCGTACAAAGGAACTCCCCGGTGATTGGTAACGGTTCTCCAGAAGCAGTATTCGCTTTGTGTTCTGATAGTTTGAGATTCGGACCTTTCCCATGCCTCCTCAGATATAATCGTTATGTCGGAATCACAATCAAGTTGCAGTTTAAGGATGTGATTGTTGATTGATGTTGTGACCAAGGTTGCCGAAAAAAATTCTGTGTTTTGACGAAAAAAATTTCTGACTTTTGTGATTTTCCCTAAAATTCTGTGACTATTTTCTGTGATGCTTTTCCATTAATTTCATTAAAAAGTCATGTAAAATTGCGTCTTTTTTTAAATTTTACTTAAAAAAATCAATTAACATTATCAATTTTATCATATTTCTCACATTCAAAGATAATTATCCAAAATTAGAATTAACATAAAAAAATAATTTTGATAAAACGTTCAAAATTTTTAAATTCTGTGAAATCTGTGAATATTCCCGAAATTCTGCAACCTTGGTTGTGACATACTTCCTTCGACGATTAATTTGATTCACCGAGTGTATGTGATTTGATTGGGCCGACTTTTTCTTCGTGTTTGCCTGGTATGGTTGCTTGTAATTGGTTTTACTACCTTTGCGGACACAATTGCAGTAACCGTCCTTATGACCCTGCTGGTTGCACTGTTTACAAATGTGCGTCGTGTAGCTACAATCTCTCACAAAGTGCATGGCACCCCATTGCCAACAGGGCGAACGTGGTAATACTGTTTCTGTAGTATCAGATTGATTTTGTTTGGGTTTAAACTGTTGAACTGCCTGTACAGCACCGGATGCATGAGCATGACCTTCTACGAGAGCCGTGTCGTGTTTAAGATTCGACACCCGCTGACATTATTCCACGAGCGACTGCAAGTTGATTGTTGTTGCACCGTCGGAATCTATTTTGGACAAAAGCCGTGTACGGATGTCTGCCCCTTGTGTAGACTGAAGGCCTTTGATAAAAACAAGGCATTTGAACTGGTCAATAGTGAGATTTGCCAGGTTGAATTTCTCACAATGACGATTAACTTTCGCAGCATAAGTGATATAGTCGTCAGCATCACTTTTTTGTACTTGGAGGCAATCATAACGTTGACTGAAAACGGATTTTTGCTGACTGAATATTGTCTACAGCTTATCGACAACTTGATCAAAGGTGAAATCGCGTGGATGTTGTGGCAGAAGGTAGTTCAAAAACTTCTCATGAACCTCGACGCTTATGTTGCGGAGGAGAAGTCATATTTTTGCAGCATCGTCAAAGGCTCTGTCATCCTCTCGGAACAGGTCCTCGTACTTACTAAACTAAGGTTGCCGGAATTTTTTCCACGCCCATCCGGGCCTAGCAATTCCGGGCATTTTTTCAAAAAAACCTGGCAAAATCCGGGTATGGATTTCAATTTTTCAAATCCAAAAACCGGGCAAAATTTAGGTGTAATTATACATAAAAGCATAGAAAAAATGCAAGAAAAAATGAATTTAATATTTTATTTATGTAATTGTAGACTTCCAAAAACTTTTTGGAACACATAAATATTCAAAGGTTTATAAAAGTAAATCAGCGAAATCATTTGAAACAACCGTTGAAAATTTCCATACCGTTAATTGATTCTGCTGAAACGTACTCAAAAACTTTGATTTTTTTTGGTTTCTTTGCGAAAATTGTGAAAAATCCGGGCAATATTCGGACTTTTTTCACGATATCCGGGCAACCGGGCCGGACCGGACTTTATCGAAAGTTTGTTTCAAGTATCCGGGCAAACCCGGATAAAACCGGGCAATCTGGCAAGCTTATACTAAACCATCCGTCAAATGTCAATCCGGCTGTGGGGTCAAAATGAAATTCCCGGATTGTCGATGATAGTGATTCGACAATTTGGTCGGCACTTCGCTGATTTTGAGCTGATGGAGCTCCCTGTTGTGATAGAGAGAGGTGTTCCAGAAGAGACAGAAGACGTGTGTTTTGATCCGCCATCTGCTTAATCAGCTCCTGCTGCGAAGGTTCTGGAAATACCAGAAGATTTTGTTCTCCGTCTTCGGACATACTGACCTCGTCGCCAAAATATTGTGTTTTACTAAATAAAACACTTAGTTTGTAACAATTATTACTTCAAATCTTTGTCTTGTCCTCTTGCCTTACACGGTACAACATAAACTCATTCTTCTCTCTCAGTCCATAGTTGACAGGGTTGTATCCAGTAGTTTCAACAGGGTGGTAGCAGATGCAACCCCTCGCCGTCCAGCAAATCTCTTCCGAGGCCCATATACGGCAAATTCAGCAACTTCGTCAGAAGTATCTGATGAAAATGGTTTCCATCTGTTTTTAACTGGGATTTCTCCAGAAGTAACTGATGGGGCTGTTAAGGCTGATAAGCTCGTTTTTGGAACGCCGGCTTGGAATCTAAAGGCGAGAGCGATGAATCCTTCTAAATGGCCGCTTGGACTTGTTTTCCGATAGCCTTTTCCAGCGCGAACATGGATAAATCGACTCTTTAACGGCACATTTGTGCAACGCACTGTTCCGCTGTCCTTCGTAGGTTTTCCTTCGCCTGCTTTACCAGAGCAAATTGAATCAAACAACGACCTTCGCTAACAAAATTATCAATCCTGCAACCGATGCCTGCTCCGATATTTTTATTTGCTATCAAAACGTCCGTAGTAGGTATATAAGCAGTTCTGAATTTGCTCCAAACTATACCGTTTTCCGTTGTGACCGTTATTCAGAAATCAGTGATATGAATCGTGGTGGTAGTGTCCTGATTGCCGTTAAACATGAAATGAAATGCAAGAGAACTGCAGCAGACTTGAACAAGCAGTTGTCCGTATTGCGCTTGATCGTGAAGTTTTATTTTTGAGTGTCGTTTATTTACGGCCTATCAGTAATCTTGTCCTCTACGGATTACACGCTAAATCAATTCAGCAAATTTTTGAGATGGCCTTTGATCGTGATTTTGTGGTCGTCATGGGGGACTACGACCTACCAAATCTCTCATTGACTCATAAAGACGATCTTGATGCCTTTATACCGATCAATGCTTCGACTGTGTCCGAAGGTGTTCTGGTTGAAAGAATTCTGTGTTATGGACTGCATCAAATAATAGATAATTTAAACGCTAATGGCAGACTGCTCGACTTTGCTTTGGTAAGCGACACAAATTCGTTCGACGTTTTCGTCCTACCCACGTCGATTTTAAAATCTATTTTTTCGAAGGCTTGCAAACAAACACCCTTTCTGATGAAATCAAAGCGTTGAGAAGCAGCAGGTTGATTACGTGACAGTTCAACTTTTTTCCTCAGTAAATATCTAGTTCTGGTGAAGTTTTTGTTGTATTTCGAGGTAAATTATGATTTAAAAAAAAAAGGTATATTTTCCTAGAGTAAGTCGCTCTAGGACAAAGGCTAAAAACCCTACCAAATGATAAAATTTGAAGGAAAAAATTAAAGGGGAATAGTGTGAGGGCCTAGAGAGTTGAATGAAGGCAAAATTTCATTTTTTTTGTAGTTAAAATTTTATAAGTAATGTTACAAAAAATTTTGCCTCTTAATTTATGTAGCATCATTGTCTATCTTTCGATATTAATTGTTGTTTGGTCCTAACACACGAACTGCCTAAGTTTATCAATTATTATAATTTGTTAATTCAGTGAGCGAAATAAGAATAGTAAGTACTACTATGTGTTTTGCTTGTTAAAATATGAATGATTGAAAATCACGAAAATTTTCTTCTATAATTTGTTCTGAATTGTTTAACGGATAAATGAAACATAAGTTTATTTTTTTGGACGTAGCAATTGGCGTTGAGAACCAAAAATGTGGAAAAGGGGTGCGAAATAAGAATAGTACCGCTTGAGTTTTTAAACAAAAACAAGATTATTTTCAAAAATTTACTGTGTAAAAGTGAATAAAAATGCATCTACGAATTATTTGAATAGGTAACTGCATTTTAAAGAGTTTTCTTGAATTCCAAAGGTTTTCAAAGGTTTTAAAAGGTTTTAAGAGATGCTCCTCTAGCGTCAAAGAATTTGATATTTGAAATTCTTTAACAAACTACTCAACGCCAATTGCTACGTCCAAAAAAAGTAAACTTATGCTTGATTTATCCGTTACACAATTCAGAACATACTGTAGATGAAAATTTTCGTGATTTTCAATCATTCATATTTTAACAAGCAAAACACAAAGTGGTACTATTCTTATTTCGCTCACTGTATTATGAAGGTGCTTGTAATCTTTAAAATAAAAAATTCTCTATATCCGTTAAAATAGAGACTGAACAATATTACCCGAAAGCATCAAATTCTAAACAAAGACGAAATCGATTTTTTAATCAAATTAAAGTAGTGTAATACATTTCTGCAACCATGTTTTACGTTTATAGAAAATATAGAAAAATTTGAAACATGTCATATACCTCTTGACAGAAAAAATAATCGAGAAATATTGAAAAAAGTGATCAATTTTACCCCGTTTTACGGTACCTGTAGTTCGACTTAATTTATGCAATCCAAGCAGGGCTGCAGTTAGTATTTTGCCAATGATCCATTTCTAATACTTACGCCACTGAGCGTAAATGAGGGAGAAAAATAAAACGGGATACAAAAATATTTTCCGGACAAGCGTCAATAAATTGTTGAAAGAGCCTATGTTCGGTAGCCTTTGCGGAGCCTGAATGAAGCTAAAAAAAAGGCAAGAAAACTAAATAAACCGAAATATGAGTGATTTATTATCAACAGACTTCGAAAACCACATCCTCTTCACACGCCAGTAGAACTGTATTGTAGAAATTGCACACTCACACTCATTTTTCCTATTCCACCCTATGAGGACATTCTTGCTCAGTCGTTGGAAGCCCAATTTTATGTGTTGTTGAAATTTTTCCAGGATTTTCGCATGCTGAGCTTGATTCCGGAGCAATATCGCAATAGAGTGCGGGTTAGCACTCCCGGGCTCTGGAAGATAAAATCAAGCATGAATTTTCAAAAGGTATAACTTTTCTGAAGGTTACATGTTTTAGGGTTTGAACATTTAGTTCGATGCACAAAATATCGTTTCCTACGACAAATTCATATATTTCGTTTTGGGCCCTTTCGGATGTCTTGAAATGTTAAACTTTATGTGTATAATATGTATATAGTGTTTAATAGTGCTCGCCTGGTACTAGCTGGCTGGGGCGCCCGTCTCATGGTGAGTTTGTCATAAAAGTGGTTAGGGTAGCTGTTCTGTTCTATGCGCGGCCTTGCCATGGCTTGTGGATGCCATCTAAACGAGGGATTTTCATATTTATCCTTATCGTACTCGTTGGCAAACAACAGTAAAGCATACTAGAGAGAGTTGAGAAAAAAACAACAACAACAACAAATCTCAAAATCCAGGAGGATGCGACGTTAAACCTTTCTATGAATACAAAACAAGCACAAACAGTTTACTTTTTTTAGCCTGACAGTCACTGACTAGCTGGCAGGCAATACAAGCGCCGCAAAATAGAAGTCATCGTGTTGTAGATTCAAACCTTCATAATTAAATTGGTGCCCCTTAGCAGAATCACAGCATGATGAATGGCACTGTCGAATGATTGTTGTTCTCTGTAGTGCCTAAAGTGGCGGATACACACTCAACACAGTGAACAGTGTTGAGAAAACACTTCGAATTGTAACAAATTGTTGGTTTTTTTTGGAAATTTCGAAATGTGTTTCTTATCATTCTCGTTTTGGTTGAAAGAGATATAAATGAAAAAAAAGGTCTCCAGCTTGATGGAGCTGATATACCATTTTACCTACCGTCGCGTCGTCGGAGTGACAATGGGTAAAAAATGATGTTTTGAAATTGTTTCCAATAACTTCTATTATTCAACTCACATAAAAAAAAGTAAAAATGCCGAAATATTTGCAAATAGTAAAGGTGTAAGTGTGCAACTTTTTTTTTGAAAAATATTGATTTTCGAAAAAAATATGGTCCCTTAGAAGGAATCACTATGGATCTACGTTGTTGCGGTAGAGTACTATCATAAAAAAATGTTTTCAAAAAGATCAAATTAGCCATAAATTCTAGTAAAAAAAACTGTCTTTAGTGAAATACCTATGCTACGGTTGCCAAAATACTGTGATAATAAGTAGGTTTGGGCATTTAAGGAGTGTATCGAAAATCAACTATAAACATATTTGGGCCTTACTTACTAACACGTGAACGCGCACAACTGTGCTCACCTGTATGTAGCATCATGATCTGTCAAGAGTGAATCAGCGCTTTGTTTACGTTTGAAACATTCGTTTCTTCAAAAATGTCGTGAATTAAAATAGAAGTTAAAATTCGTGTGTTGGACACTTGGATGCGAGAGAAGGGCATTTCGATGAATGAAGTGGCGAAACGTTTCGGCATTCATCGTGCGAGCGTAAAATCCAACATCACCAAGTTCGGGGAACACTATACGTTCGATGATTTGCCAGGAAGAGGCAGAAAACCAGGACCATCTGATCCAAATCTGGACCGCAAGGTAATCAACCTCATCAACCGGAATCGATCGATGTCCATAATGGATTTGGCGAAAAAAGCTGGGACATCGATCGAAATGGTACAGCGGATCAAGAAGCGGAACAACCAGAAGACATACAAGAAGCAGAAAGTGTCCAAACAAACGGCTGAACAAAAATCACGAGCCAAACCAGAGCCCGGAAGCTGCATCATCGGATTTTGCAGAAGCGAGATGCGTGCATTCTCATGGACGATGAAACTTATGTAAAAGAGGATTCCAGTACTTTTCCGGGACCATAATTCTACACTGCAGCTATTGTAGAGGATGTGAGTGACCACGAGAAGTCGATTGAGGTGGAAAAATTAGGCCAGAAAGTGCTTGTGTGGCAGGCAATCTGCTCCTGCGGATTGAAGTCGGCGAGTTTCTTTGCAAAAGGAACAATAAATGCCGGTATCTACCAAAAGGAGTGTTTGCAGAAAAGGTTGCTGCCACTATATAAGAACTTACGACTCCACCATTAACCCACCAAACTGCCCCCAGCTTCGCCCCATAGAACGATATTGGGCTATCGTCAGGAGAGTTTTCAAGAAGGATGGTAAGGCCAACGGGACAAGTGGTTTTCAAGAAAAATTGGAATGTTGCGGCCAAGAAGTGTGATCAATCAGCTGTACAAAACCTAATGAAACGCGTCAAGTAGAAAGTCCTAGAATATTACCAATAATTACTTTTTTACTTGTATTTCTTTATCAACTGTAAGAATAAGCTTTCAAAAACACTTCCGAACTGTTTCTTTGTTTGAATCATCAATAAAATGAAAACAATAAAAAAAAATGTGTTTATAACTTATTTTCGATACATTCCAGGTCTCATGCCAAATTTTGGATATCGAATATTATTTCAGGTGAGGAAGAGTAGGCGAGTTCTGAAACGTCAGCACGTGTTTTGTTTTCGTGCGGAGAAAAATTATAAAAGTTTTAAGAGAAACCTTATAATTTTAAGGATTTTAAAAACTAATTCATCTAGGGATTGTTATTAATGTTCGAATTAAGTATTTTTCAGAAATTTGCGCGAGTGAAACATGCACAGTAGCCGTTCGTGAGCCGCCGAAAGAATCGGTCGATGTAGTTTGTTTATGGAAATTGTATAGTATATCTATTCAAAAAGAAATAATATGCGAAGTTATATGAAAAACCACAAAGTACGGTTCAGTTTAAATGGCAAAATGTTTTGTCAAACAAAAAAGTTGTGAAATCCTTTGGCTGCAAATTTAGCAATCAGTAAAGTAGCAATGTTGTATTGCAGAAGCATTCGGAAGAACTTTATGGTTGCTTGTGAAGTTGCTTTTGAATCTGCTGTTTTTTTCTCGTGAATAAAAAAAATACGAGGGACCGATTAGTGAGGTCTCAAATATTTGAATTCAACCAGTTTCAAGATCACCGGAACCAGGAAAAATTGGAAGACATCATCGGTGGAAACCTATCACTTATCACTGGAGTTTGGTGAGATCGTTTCTATTTGAGAGTTATTTCGAAATCATATTTGTTTTATTTTTTTGTTTATTCATCCTATTTGCCAAATAGGATTACCCTTAAAAAATTCCTTCCCCACCTTTCTGAATACAACACCCTAGGTCGCATGGGTTCCCTGCACCTGAAAAGTTCATTTCGTTGTATCAGAATATCCCCATTATGATTACATTGACTTGTCGCGGTGTGCATTAAGTTATCACACTTATCTTTAAAATCAACACTTGAAATGAGTGTTGTATCCAGATACTCATTTTGGCATCTTGTGTTGATTTTAATTATGAGTTGTACTTAGTGTATCAGCCAATGCTAGATGTGTGTAGTCACCCAATGCTATGCTATGCTATGCTATGCTATTCCAGGTCTCATGCCAAATTTGGGCCAGATCGAATCACGGGAAGGGGTCGCTCAACGAGCCTAAAGATTGTATGAAATTTTGGGATTTGGGAATATCTTTAATATTTATGGAGATATAGGTATCAGAAACTAACATTTTTCATGATACAGTAATTTTTCGATTTTATCACTATTCGATTTTATCAATACTCGCCATATTCACGCTCGATTTTATCACGGTTATTGTTTCGATTTTATCACGCTTTTTTATAAATCATTCCGAAACCATTTCCAGGACCTTAATTTTCGTTCAAAAGCGTAGAGCGTCTTTGTTCTTGATATTTTAATGGTTTATGTTATGGTGATAAGAATTCAATAATATGAAAATGCCATTGTACTGCTTTTTTCAGCTGTATAGTGTTTAAAATCGTCATTTGAATTTTAAAAACACTTGAAATAATTGACATAAGTATTCTAACACCATGCTAATGCTAGTGTTGTTATTTGTGCTTGATTAGCCGCTCTAAAAAGGGAAACTTTTTTGGTTATGCAAATCCTATAAAGATGTGGGTGAATTTAAGCGTTTTTGAAAAGAGGTAAGTGTCTCAGATTTCTATGTTTAATTTGTTTATTTGAAAGGAAGGCGCAATTCTGATTGGAAACCCTTTAGTATTGTCTGAATGGATAATTTTGGAAGATCAAAATGAAATTCTGCTAGCTTTGTCTTAAAATATGTACAAAGGACTAAGATTACTGTTTTTTTACTTATGAAAAACAAAGAATTATCTGCCCATTAAGCAAATTTCGAGAAACACACTTTGAAAGTCAAAGTTGAGAAATTTTCAAAAATTTGTGTGATAAGGTAAACTTTTTAGTGAATCAAAGGTGTGAAAATAAAAATATTGAAATTTGCAGAAGAAATTTTTTTGAGGATTTTTTCTTTGAACTCTTGTTCAAAATCGACATAAGAGACTGTAAAATTTCTATAAAAACTAAATAATTCACGTTAATTAGATGTAGACAATCAAATGAATATTCTACATGTTTTTATTTCGAGAAAAATCTTAATATTGCTATAGAGAAGAATAATTTTGAACTGAAATCGATCCTTTGTGTTTAGTAATCTTTGATAATTACATCCTTATTATCAAAATTCATTGATACAAAACGTTTTCACTACTGAAAATATTTTAAATTATTGATTAAATACAATAAAAATCCTTTTTTTACTTTAATTTTTTGTTTCGCCAAATTCACGGTTTCGCCATATTCACGGTAAAATTTTTTTTTACCGTGATAAAATCGAAAAACTACTGTAATCCATAGTCACCCCCCAGAGCCATAGTCACACTGCACGACGGTACAAATTTGTATTCGCCATGCTTATCCCAGTCTAGTTTTGGATTTTGGGCATACATTTTCAAAGTTTTAGTGAGAAAACTTTCTCTTCCACAAAATTACACGAAAGATTTCAAAATCTTCAGTTTTCCATCAAATGTGGCATCATCCAACAGCAGGGTTAGATGCAACATTTGTATACCACAACACTAATTAAATTTTTATTTTAATGTAAAGTAATAAAGTTATCAAAAACTTGTAAGGAGAGGGTTTTTTGTTGTTGTTTTGACTTTCAGGAGAGGAGTCACCAGGGATGGAAGGATAGGATTGGAAGGAAAGAGAAAACTTGTAAGGAAAGGGATTTTGTTTGATTTTTAACTTTCAGGAGGGGATTCACCAAGGAAAAAAAGGATGGGATTGGAAGGAAAGAGAAAACTTGTAGGGAAAAGGTTTATTGTAGAATACGTTGTAGCTCGGCTTCGGATGTTATCGGTGTACTTTCGCTTTCTTCTCCAATCTTCACATATACTATGCCCCTTTTCGTAAACACCGTTGTGAGTTTTCCCTCTCGTTTAGCTTTCAGCGCTCTCAAGTTGATATTTCTCGCGGTCCATGAGAGGTTTTCATTGATGTATACCCTATCTTTGGTGTCGAAACCGATGCATTCCACGGACAAAGATCGTGTTTTTAGATATGTGCCGTAGAAGTCGTTTCGTTGGTTTGTGATGGCAAACTGCACTAGAATAATGTACAATTTTCCAGGCACCATAGCAGTTCTCGATAAACGTCGAAGATCTACTAACGGCATCGAAGCTTCGACGTATCCCAAAGCTAAAAACAGCTTTCCGAAGTAACTATGTAGATCCTCTCCAAGTACAAAAGGTATACCACGAATCAGTAGGTCGTTGTTGTTATTGTTGCGTTGAAGTGTTTCAGCATTCTGACGAATGCGCTCAGTATTTTGAGAGATTGACATCTTGAGATTAGAGACTGAGTGACGCAATTCATCCTTCATGAGATCCATTTCGGTTTTTATCTCACTCCTCATATTAGAAATCTGCTCCGTTATCTTAAGAGAGGTCTAGGCCTTCGTTTCCTCGAGCTTGCCGATCAGCATCTTTGCAAGTTGTGAGATGGTCATGGTGGAGTCAGTTGGCTCATCGTTCGGCATCTCATCCAATTTTGAACTTTTCACAGCGAGACGTGTTTTGTTCATAGTGGATCAGCAAACAAAGAAAGCTAAGCAGGCCAAACAATGGAATCCGATTTGATACCTCCGGCAGTTTTTCGAATTGATGTTTAACTCTCCGTGGTAATATAATCCGCGAAAAAACACCTCAGCGGCAAAATAACGGTACGTTGTACTTTTAGTGTTTAAATAAGGTAAAAAGCATACTATTTCACGAGTTCTGCTCTGAGAGCTGTGAGCCCGTGCGTTTTTTGATTGTTTGAAAACTTGAACAAGATGCTACAAATTTTCGAAAATTTTTATCAAACATAGCATTCTTTAAAATTTGCAGTTATTGAAAATATAACTTCAAAATTTTTATCCTTCCAATCATGAATTTTTATGATTTCAGCTAGCAGAATTTGTTACAGTATTTTTCACCCCTAAATGCCTTTTCTATAAAAACATTTATGGTTTAAAAAATATAAAATTTAATTCGAACAAAGCCAAAAACTACTGCAATTAGTGCTTCATGCATTACGACATTTCAAATACATCACAACTGGTGGAACCAATAATTTTTCCGACTACCTCAATTTTATCTGCAATCAACTTTAAAACTTTTTTGTACAAACGGTATGATTATCTGCGGAAATAATGTTTTTAAAGGCCATTGAAGTTGAAAACTGTTGCATGATGCACCAGATGCACCAGACGGTATCTCTGTTTAAAAGACATACATCGTCTATGCCGATTTAGGCTTTGCAGACTGAATTAATTACGTTGAAAATTTAAGATTAACATTTAACTCCAGTACCGAGATGGGAATCGAACCCATGCCATCAGAGGACCAGCGATTACCGTCTTACCACGCTAACCACTCGACCAACGAGACGTATCTCACAACTAACCTTGAGTTCTGTTTGCTTCAAACACTTTAACCTGATTGGTCGCAAGTTGAAATCGGAAATGAAACTTCTTTCTTCCGGTAATAACACTAGTAGCTTGTACTGGCGAACTCGCGACACTATTTTTCATCACCTAAAAGTCAAACCCTTTCATTTGACCGGTCGAAAGTTGAAATCGGAGCTAAACTAATTTCTCGTGGTACTTACACTAGTAGCTTGTACTAGCGAACTCGCGACACAATTTTCCGTCATCTTCAAGTCAAACCCTTTCACTAGAGGGGTCGCAAGTATAAATCGAAGCTTAACTAATTTCTCGCGCAAATTGAAATCGGAGCTTAACTAATTTCTCGCGGTACTAATCCTAGTAGCTTGTACTAGCGAAGTCACGACACTATTTTTCGTCACCTACAAGTCAAACCCTTTCATTTGACCGGTCGAAAGTTGAAATCGGAGCTAAACTAATTTCTCGCGGTACTAACACTAGTAGCTTGTACTAGCGAACTCGCGACACAATTTTCCGTCATCTTCAAGTCAAACCCTTTCACTAGAGGGGTCGCAAGTATAAATCGAAGCTTAACTAATTTCTCGCGGTACTAACACTAGTAGCTTGTACTAGCGAAGTCACGACACTATTTTTCGTCACCTACAAGTCAAACCCTTTCATTTGACCGGTCGAAAGTTGAAATCGGAGCTAAACTAATTTCTCGTGGTACTAACACTAGTAGCTTGTACCAGTGTTCAAAATTTTCACAGTCAAAGCTCAATCTTCATTCAACTGACAGCATCCTCACTGTCAAAGTCAAAGCTTTTAAATAGCTTTCATACTTGCATCTTTCAAAGTAAAGGAGCTTTTTACCGTATTCATTTCCTGTCAAAATCCTTTCAAATTCATTTGAAAGCCGCTCCAGTCATATTCAATTGAAAATGATTGATGTTTTTGTTCATGAATATTTTTGCAGGTCCTTGAACAAAATTTTCGCTTCCTGAATTTTTTTTTCTTCCATATTCAGAATAAATAGGCACTACGAGATGTTATATATTATAGCTGTTATGGAAATCGGGTAATCCGTCGCCTACTGAGGACAAAGTGGACATAGTTTGAAGATCATTATTTTTCAAAACGAAAGTTAACCAAAAATTAGTTAAGTGTTTTTTTTTTTCATATTTTGAATTTCTATGAAATATAAATAGAATTGGAAAGATAAACGTATGTATGTGTATGCCAATCCTTCCTTCCAAGATTATCACTGAAAGCAACACACATCCAAACAATCTTGGGTGCAATCGAATTGGCATACACCGCATCATGTCCTTCACACCGCCGCACACAGTAGTGTTTGTTGTTGTTGCTGTATTCAAGCCTTCCTTGGCGCTCTTTCAATCCTTCATGACTGAAAATGTCTGCCTTTCAAATGAATATGAATATGAACAGCGCACACAGTCATCGAAAATTGAAAGGCGGTTTCCAGCTTTCATTCCTATTGGACTGAAAGCCGGGCTAGTTTTCGTTCAATTGGAAAAGACTGACAGCAATGATGGCTTCATGTGAGCTTGAAAGTCGAAAAGCTTCATTGTGACAGGAATAAGTGTTGCGCGGCTTTGAGCTTGTGTTGCTTTCGGCTTTCAATGATTGAAACGAATATTTGGCACACTGGCTTGTACTATCGAACTCGCGACACAATTTTCCGTCATCTTCAAGTCAAACCCTTTCACTAGAAGGGTCGCAAGTATAAATCGAAGCTTAACTAATTTCTCGCGGTACTAACACTAGTAGCTTGTACTAGCGAAGTCGCGACACTATTTTTCATCACCTACAAGTCAAACCCTTTCATTAGAGGGGTCGCATGTTGAAATCGGAGCTAAACTTGTTTCTCGCGGTACTAATTCTAGTAGCTTGTCTCCGGTCTCCGGTCTCAGGTCCAAAGTCTCATGTCTCAGGTCTCAGGTCTCATGTTCCATGGCTCTTGTCTCATGCCTCAGGTCTCATGTCTTATGTCTCATGCCTCATGTCTCAGGTCTAAAGTCTCATGTTTCATGGCTCTTGTCTCATGCCTCAGGTCTCAGGTCTCAGGTCTCATGTCTCATGCTGAGGTCTCAAGTCTAATATCCCTTGTCTCAGGTTCCAGGTCTCAGGTCTCATGTCTAATTTCTAATGTTTCATGTCTCAGGTCTCATGTCTCATGTCTCATGTCTCGTGTCTTAGGTATCAGGTCTCAGGTCTCAGGTCTCAGGTCTCAGGTCTCAGGTCTCAGGTTTCAGGTCTCAGGTCTCAGGTCTCAGGTCTCAGGTCCCAGGTCTCAGGTCCCAGGTCTTAGGTCTCATGTATCATGTTCTTAGTCTAAGAGATAAGATTTTCCCAACTTCAAAAAGATTCTAAGTGTTTTCCTTTGAAAAGGACTTAGAATATTTTCTCTCAAAAACCGTGTTAATTCGCGAAAACCGTGTAAAAAAAAACCGTGTTAATTCCCGAAAACCGTGTAAAAAAGCCGTGTAAAAAAAACCGCGTAAAAAAACCGTGTAAAAAAAAACCTAGGTGTACGTTGAATATAAAAAATCTTCTAAATAAGTTATTGAATAGTAGTAAATCAATAATTTGAAAGTAACATTCTAAATCACCTGTGAAATTCAATGCCATCGACCAATTAAGAATGATTTTGAATCACGAAAAAAAACCCCTTTTATTTGATTAAAAGCAACATAAAAGGAATCAATGGATAAATAAGGTTCTGAAATCAATCTTTTCGGTAATTTTTTTTATATTTTTGCTAACATTTAATGAAATTTCAACTATTTTTTGAGCTGTCGAAAACTAGCGCTGAAAACACGCCTAATAATCTATTTTTCGACACCCATCTTCTTCGGTATGTTTATACTGTTTCCATGGTGTAAAAAACGCCGTGAAGTAGACAAGCAATTCCGATACGCAAAAATTCATATTGCTGAACTAACAAAGGAGGTGGAAATATGCTTGTCGAAAACTCAAATTGAATGTCGAAAACTAGATCATCAAGAGGTTTCAGTAAAAGGATAATAAAAACGCTGTTTTGAAACTTTTGATCAAGAAAAAAAGTAGAAAATGAAGAAAAAAGTCTGATTCATATAACCAAACATATTTGAAATGAAAAACTTTAGTCAAAATAGTTTATTTAATGGTTTTTTTGACAAATCAAGCAAAAACTGTCGAAATCTAGGTATTTTACCCTACTGTCAAAACATTCCAGATCCGACAGCTAGGAGCGCTATGGTATAATTAACAGTGCGTCCAGATTTGTAGTGATCCATGCTTTATATTGATTTTTACTGCATCATATTATAATTTATTATATTATGGGCGACGATTAATATAACTCAGCGAGTGGAGAAAACAAATATGGTATAATCATATAAATTCTTCTAGATTATTGGCGTCAGCACACGAGAATTTTTTGTTCTTTTCATTATTATTCCCTTACTTTAACACCCTTTTCTGAGGGTTTTTACAGTTCCATCATTTTATGTCAAAAAAGTTTTATTCATCAACTGAAGAATCACAAGTTTTCAGCAGATATCACATCATATTTATCTGGATTTATATTTACCATAGTTTGTTAAGTATATCTTGAAAACAAATAAACTTACAGGCATAACCGTTAACTACTTAGCATATTAAGTTGTGATCGAGAATTGTGACAATCTTAATACTCATGCTGGAAAACAAATATATTCAATTTAAATTTGCTTCATCAAACATACGCAGGCTTTTGTATATTAATACGTTTTTTTTGCAGGATATTTTGTAACATATTTAAATACATTATAAAACTAAACTACATTTATCCCAGGATATATTGTTTCCCATTATATTTCAAACTATATTCATACAAAACTATATCCATGATATAAAATGTATATTAATTGCAATATTTCATGGGGTCGGTGGGATGCATCAGGGCATCAAACAAATGGATTGAGCGAATGGGTATGTATCTGTAGCAGTACTACTCGTATTGAGTTCTCCTGCTGTTGAACGCGCTCTTCTAAAAACGAATCTTGGGGACGGGGACTACAGAGACTTGCATAGTGAGTTAGTTCTATATTTGGCAATAACTTCTCGAGACCAATCGATCCTAACCCTTTGGATATCGTAAGTGACTCTACTTACGAATCCATTCCCTTGAACGTCTCATCCAGCAGTTATTAATTGGATATATGGTAACTTACATTAACGTGCATTGTAACGGTTGTACCTGGTTACATGTTTTGTATAGTTCATTTATTAGATAGATTACTCTTCATAAAAATAATAATTTAAGGATCATGTTTGTTTCATGTATTACGTTGTTTTGAACAGTTAAATTATTATTAGTTATTACTGAGCCCTTATTCCTTCTTCAAAAATAATAAACTTCAAAAGACATACTTCAGTCATTAGAGTCGAACTTAATAAAAACGCTTCAACATAGTTACGAATTGGTTAATGATAGTTGACCTTTTTCTCATTGCGTAACGGCCTGGATTGAGAATCTCTAGAGGGCGAGTTCGGGATGTATCTCCCCCGTCTTGTGGGAAAGGGACAGTTGGATGCGAGGATCTGGGAGCAAAAACGAGCAACTAGATCGTGCTCACAAAACCCAAGCCGCCCCAAGGGTTTTCGTGTATGACGTAGTTCCGGGGAGCTAGGTCTGATAGCGCTTTCCCTGATCTGAGGGTTCACAGCCTTACATTCATTCCCAGTTTGCCCACGAGGTTGGTTGTGCGCGTATTTGTTCGGGTATAGTCGGTATGTCTTTATAAAGTGATGTGTCAGGTCTAATAGGTTTATTAATTCGTTCCTTTAGTATTTCGTTTAGAAATCAAGAGTGTGTCGTGTGCCAGCGTTAATATTCGTGTGCCGAAGAAAGAAACTAGGTAAAATAGTGCTCCAAATAAAACCGTGCTCTTTATTTTAAAAAGCCCTCTCCTAACGATAGCGATCGCCCAAAGCATCAGCCGGCCCCCTGCCACACATCACACCCCGAGACACCCGCCCGTTGGGCACAGCTTCTTCGCTGGCTAACAAAACACCAGCACGCCCGATTCGTCACCATATCGGCGATTGAAGAAGTCTGGGACAATCTGGTGGCACTGGAAGGTATATCCGGTGTAAGCAACCCCGCCAACATCAACTTACATCCGGCCAAAAACTGTTGTTTTCCAATCACCACTCACCGAAATTCTGGAGCCGAGAGCAGCCAATCATCGTTGCCGTCGCCACCGGTCAACAGCAGCAGATAAAAACACGCAAGTAGGTGCTTTCCAGTGGGGTCCATCCATAAAAGATGAAACCCCCATATTAAACTATATGATCGATCATAACCGTTTTTAAGCGGAACGGTTAACAATATCCCGTTTCCCAAAAATCAGGTTGCTGAGGCATTTCGGTCAATAGTCACCCTTTTTATGACCGCCCAACCTTGCAAAACTAAAATCCCCGGGTAGAGAGATGAAACGAGAGCACGGAGAAGTCTAGATAGTACGGCACACGGCTAGGTATAGAATAGGGTTCGTTAAGCCAGAACATGTTCATTCTTGCTACTTATAAAATTAAGAAAACCTAATTAAAATTATGTATCCATCAAAAACTAATGTTTCCGCCCTTTAAATACATTCGATACAAATCCTAGCCAGAGTTTTTAAACTGAAAAAGAAATGACTTCTTAACTTTCGGTCGTTAGTCCACTCGTTAACTCGCTCTGCGCTTAGCGCATTTGAAATCGAGACCACCACGCTTCCAGGTTCGGGGAGTTATTCTGGGATGAGCGTTCGACTGTCCTATGATGAGTGTTTTCGGGTATGGGCGTCGTCGAACGATCGTTAGTCGGTGGTTGGTTTGAGGCGTTGTTGATCACGTGTCTATGTTGACAGACGAACGCTGCGATAGGCGGAAGTCTGAGTTTGTTCGTTTCGGAGATTTTCGTAGTCAGCTGTCTCTGACTACCCCTGGTGCGGGGAGCAATGCAAAACGACTCGTTCAAAGGAGTCTCATCCGGGCAAAAACCAGCTGTGCGGTCTCCTTTTAGGAGTGGCGCATTTTAAACCGTACAGAAGTCTTAAATTCAGAGCAGCACCGACTACAGCATGACGTGTATGACCAAATTTAACAAACTTAAACATTTCATTTTAGGTAGCAAAGTCGATGTTTTTTTCATGACAGAAACTTGGTTAAACGAAACGGTCCATGATTCAGCTATTGGTATTGATGGTTTTAGTCTTATTCGTAATGACCGAAACAGTAACGGCGGTGGAATCTGTATATATATATATATATTAAAAGCGGTTTGAGATTTAAAATCATCTCAAAGTCGTCCAGTGGCAGTGGTAACACTGAGTTATATTGATTGAATTATTTTGTAACGATAGTAGATTATTTTTCGGAGTCTATTATAATCCACCGGGACAAGATTGTGCCCAGTTACTCCAAGATCATTTTCAGCTATATACGATACATTATAATAACTCGTTTTTGATCGGAGACTTCAACTGTGATCTTTTAAAACAATCTCCGAGAATCGAAATCTTCAAGGATACTTTGTCATGCTCAAGTTTTACAAATGTGAATAGGGAACCAACTTTTTTCCATAACTTTGGTTCTTCACAACTTGATCTTTTACTGACGGATTCGACAGAAAGCATCCACAAATTTAGTCAAATTTCCTTACCCGGTGTGTCTAACCACGATTTAATTTTTTCGGCCCTCAATTTCTCTAAACAGAATCATTGTGATGGTTAGTGGTTCCGTGACTACATTAATTACATTCATAGTAGACTTTCCCAATATCTAAATGATACGAATTGGAACTTTTTTTTCAGCATAGATGATTCGGACATACTGGTCGAAATTTTCAATTTTTTTTTACAATCTCTTCACGATTCCTATTTTCCTCTGAAACTAAGAAAACATCGGAAAAATGCATGGTTTAACCGTGACATAGAAGTAGCTATGATAAACAGAGATCTAGCTTATAGAACATGGAAACGAACAAAATTTGAATGCGACAAACTGTTATTCAAAAGGTTGCGCAATAAAGTCAATATCCTAATTTCAAAAGCTAAAATTGCACACGACAGGCTTAAATTAAACTTAAATTTACCTGCTAAAAAGTTTTGGAATAATTTGAAAGCATTCAGTCTAAGTAAAGAAGAAAAAATTTCATCCATTTCTAATTTTTAAGCCTCAGATGTAAACGATTACTTTTGTTCAAATTTTTTATCTGATGATAGTGAAGAAATCTTCATCCCACAAACCTCAACCGGTTTCCAATTCAAACCGTTTCATGAATATGAAATAGTGAATGCAATAGCCTCTATTGAATCCAACGATACTGGACTCGATAATATCCCTATTAAACTTGTAAAAATTGTTCTTCCCGATATACTGCCCATTTTAAACCATCTTTTTAATACAATTGTTAGAACATCTAAATTTCCGTTTCAATGGAAAAAAGTTAAAGTTATACCAATTCCAAAAAAATCGAATAATCACGATATTACTAATTTAAGACCAATTAGCCCTCTAAGCTCCATTTCAAAAATATTTGAAAAGCTGATCAAACAACAAATTTCGGACTATATCGATGAGAATAATCTTTTAAGCAATAGTCAATCTGGATTTAGAGCTCACCATAGTACAGAAACTACCTTGATCAAAGTGCATAATGATATTGCCGCTTCTCTTGATAAAAAAGGGTTAGCAGTACTCCTAAGGCTATGATCATTTAGTACCCGGGCACTTTATTTCGGTGATAACTACGTTATTAGAGCTCGGATATGCAAAACTTTAGAAGCGTTGTGTTGGTTATGAAAAGGACAATCTGGCCTATTTTTGTCAGATTTTTAAGTTAATGTGTGTCTGAGATATTCACGATGCAAAAAGAGATGGTAAAAATAATTTTGCACAAATTTGCGCCTTTTGCGCATTTTGCGCCTCGAAAATTTTTCATTGTCGACTTGATAACTCATAAACTGTTGATTTTTTCTGATTCTTTTTTGGGCCAAATGGTTAAGAAGTATAAGGAGTTACTCTAGAATCCACACGAAGTTCAAATCAAGCATCGGAATGGAACCCTTGATCTTAAATATGGTAAAAAGTCTATGGTTATTGGGGATAACTGAATGCAGACCCCTTAAATAATGCAATTATCCCATTTCCGTCAGTCAAAAAGTGTTGTCTGACTAGCAGACACCAAGTAAATAACTAATAGTGACCAGTTCCTTAGATTGCAATACGTACAACCGGTTTTTACGCAATGTGACAGATGTGTCCTGATGGACAAAGAAATTCATGTTAAAACCGGATTTAAGAGATCAAATTTTTCGAGATACCTATTCATGAAAAGGTTCCAAAAAGATTCCAATTGCTTTTTCCAGGTGAGTTTGTGTAAAATATCATGATTTTGCAAATGTTTTGCTTCTGTGGTAAAAATAATAAATCAATAAATGACTGAAAAAAGTGTGCAAAGATAAAAAAGAGATTTTATGAAGAAGTAAGATTATTTCTTGAAATCATTGATAAATAATTTTTTATATATTTTTATATTAAATGTCATATTAACACCTTCATTTCTTCCATAGAAAGTTTTTCGATCAAATGAATAGTTTTTAAAATACATTCGTTTGTAACTGCCCGGATACTAAATGATCATAGCCTTATTAATAGATTTTGCTAAAGAGTTCGACAGAGTGTCCCACAAGAAGCTCATCGAAAAATTAATTTCTAAATTTTATTTTTCTGGACCCGCAGCAAAAATGATTAAATCATACCTTCAGGGTCGTGAACAGGCTGTTTTCCTTGATAGCTGTCTGTCTGTTCTAATGCCCATTGAGTCAGGAGTTCCTCAAGGATCAATTCTAGGTCCACTTCTTTTTTCACTCTTCATAAATGATCTTCCTACAGTTCTTTAATATTTTTGCTCTGACAAATCAGTGCCCCTAAGTGATGTTTGTGATAAAATCAATTATGAATGGTCCTACTTAAACCTTCTACCTCAACCCCGCAAAAACTAAAGCTCTGTTTTTTAATAGATGGAATAGGGATTCAGATCTTCTGAGACTTAATTTGGCAGAATCTGAAATTATTTTCTCCGATTGTGCGGAAAATCTTGGCGTAATCTTTGATCATGAACTGTCATGGAAAAGGCAAGTAAACAAACAATGTAGCAGAATCTACGGATCCTTAAAAAGGCTTAATCTTACCACTAGGCACCTCGATATTAATACTAAACTAAAACTGTTCAAATGCTACATTTATCCATTGTTTATATACGGAGATTTTATCTACTCAAATTGTTTACTTAGGTCCATGGATGGACTTCGAGTTGCTTCGAACTCATGTGTCCGCTATGTTTATGGTCTATCTAGATTTTCAAGTGTTTCTCATCTTCAAAAAATGCTGATCGGTTGTCCATTCTATAACTTTTATAAACACAGGTTGTGCGTTTCGGTCCATAGAATAGTTACTAGAGGAGGTCCGCATTACATTAAAAGAGTATTTGTTCCAGTAAGAAACTCTAGAACTATTAATTTTGTAATTCCACCTCATATTTCAGTCTATTACAATAATTCGTTTCTCGTAAGAGGCATCTCGAACTGGAATAATCTTCCTACCAGCATAAAGTCGATTAAATCGAAATCGGAATTTAAGAAAGCTTCACTATCAAGATTTGCATTAAACAGAATCAGTTGTTTCTTATTAGTTAGACATGAAAATTCATCAGAAACAATTAAATTAAAATCGAAACCAATGGTCCGAAAATCAATCAAAACAAACACTCAGGATGCGTTTCCTGTTGGAAACATTCCGATTGTATAATGGGATAGCGCCTCTCGCTACTGCTTCGCCTGGCTGGTATGCAATCTCGATCAGCGCTCCTATCAGCTATGCAAACCGAGTCGCATCATTCAGAATCATCGGTTCAGCAAACATCGCATATCGGAGATGAGTGAGATACAAACTGATCCATTCTGAATGTAGCTCACTCAGTATCTGCCTGAATTATATGAAATTCAAAATTATTTTTTGCAGGACGCGAAAAATCAAACAGTTGTGCGGGACACCATAAATTCTCAGTAGTTTTAACGTGACGTACGAGATTTTAATAAGAGAACTTGTAAAAATTGAAAAACACGGCGAAAGTGAACATCTTTCCCTCACAAACACAACTGCAATTTGATTTTGATCATACTGATGTTAAAAAACGTTATAACAACAAATAAATTTATTAATTTGCTTTATATCAAATCAAACAAAATACGCTAATGATCGGCTTCATGTATCATTCACTCACTGCCTGATCCATTCACTCCTGATCGAAGACCAACAAGATTCGCCATATGCATTGCGCATTGGTGATATTCCAATTTGATGATGGTGCTGCACTGTTTTGACAGCAAGCATCGTGCGAGGTGATCTGTATTTTAGCGATGAATTGAACGATCGATGATCGGGTAGGTCCAGTAGCAATCAATAACGAAACCCGACCGCTGTACGTTCAGCTGCGAAGTGCAATCAGAAACATTCATTGAAAATGAGTGATATTCAGAACACTGATCGAAACAATGAAAACCCAAATGTAACACTTCAAAAAGATTGTACATATCTTATGTTACACGAATAAAATTGATTATTATTATTATTATTATTAACTTGCGGTGACTTGTTGATGAAGCCTTAGCCACAACTGCGGTACAACCGTGCACCCAAGTTGGCTACCATACATACAAAAATCTTGGATGAGTTTTGAACCCAAACGAAGCTTTTAAGACTCCAGGTTAGAAAAATTCAAAAATGACTCCAAATCGAATCAGTCTAATATACAGAGTGCCGGTTGGTTAGGTTTTAAAATAAATGAAATAAATAAAATTTAAAATCGAAAAAGTTATGTGGTATAAATATGTAGCATCAAACACCGCTATTGCTTGATGCTTCATTTGGCGGTATGACTCAGATTACGATATTGTAAATTGTGAGATAAAAACTCAAGAAGAAAAAATTATTATTTATGAGAACACGTGGTGAAACTTTTTATTTAATTCCATCAGAAACCATGTATTTAAAGGTGACTGCGAAGTTTGCTTTATGTTTTATCCGTCGATGTTACAAATGTACAAAAGAACAATTGAATTTTTGCGTTCAATGCAATGCAAATTTAATATAAATGGTCGAGTGGATCAGTCATACAGTCTAGCCTTCAATTGTATGGCACAAAAATTTTCACTGGAGAATAGAATCCAATTTGTAAGCAGCTCATTCTTGTTTTTCTTTTCTTCTCGCTTGTAGAATTCAGTGCATGTACGACGACGTAGCTCTTGGGATGGCGAAGGACGAACGAACAGAAAAAACACTAGGGTAGGAAGGTACTCGAAACAACTTTCAACGATTCCCGATGAGGACTGAACTCCCCATTGACCTGTGTCACTGTTTTTCACCTTACGCTGCCGTTGAACGTGATGTAAACATCACGGGATTACGGGAACTGATTCATCGTAACTTTCATCAAAGGTCTCTGTGCGCAAACTCGACGAAACATTCCCAACGATTGGAAGGATGAATTCAATGTGATGTGCTGGGGATGCTGGAGGCTGGATGCTGTGTTTGGCTGTCCGCTGTGTGTTGTAATTTAGATCAGTTGATTTCCGAACGTCCTCGTGATTAGATGGCCAAAAGTGGATAGCTAAACCTTGGAATTGGTGTTTGCGATGCTTGACCTAGGCCAAGTTAAATGGTACGCGAGTGTTGAGTGAGGTCGATGCAAAAAATATATAACCTATCCTGACCGGACGGAAAAAGCCATTCATTTCCCCTTGTAAGAGAAGAATTACGAGAGTGACTTTGTGCACAGTTTTGGCCTAGCGTGATTAGCTGTACCGGTCTCTCGATGGATATGTGTACCGGATAAGGCTTTCCGGTGGTTTGTGCCTGATGCTGGATACGGCTTAACGATGCCTACACGTGGCCATTATCGTTACTCGTGTCAGACGGATACACCGAAATGAAGCTGGATTATTGAATTAAAACATAACTTTCTCGTTGACGTGGGAAACCTCCAACGGATGATGAAGGAAGATTCGTTCCGGCGACTCGGAAGCCCTACATAGTGTGTTATCTCGGCGCGTATCGGCGGAAGGACGCCGTAATGAATTTATAGGTGCGATCCGCGTACAAGTGCTAATTGTCATAAACGCGAACTGGTGATTTACCTGAATGAGGTCCTAGCGGAAGAGCTTGTTACCATACCAGGGATCTAGTGATACCAGAAGCGAAGTATTATGTTATCCCAGTGAATGGCAGTGAATACGGTGTGTATGGAGTATGAAATATCCTCTTGTAGTCGAGTAGGGCTTGTGGGTGGTAGGCATCAGCAGCTATCTTAACACCTAAACTGTGGCATTTGGCGAGTGGCTTGTTGGTGTACAGTACACGAGTTTTGTACCAATGTTGGAGCTTTTGATGCTGCTGCTGATGATGATGATGATGATGATAACGAGGGAAATGAAATTGCTCGGCACGTTGTACTAACATCCAGTGACGTTAATGAATTTATCGTGCCGGTCCACAAAATATGATAGAATCGTGAGTTGTGTGAAACTCGCTATGTGTGGCGCCATTGCGTTGGAACGAAAGAAGGGGAAGGCTCGGTTCCATATAATAATAACGATGGATGCTTACGACGACTGTGGCAGCACTCAGTCAGCAATAATTTCTCTATTCTCACACATCAGCCACTTTCCGATATGTATAGGCTTCTATTTCCAAGCAGGCGATTTGTGCGAGGTGTGGCTTACGCGTGGAACCAGAAATGTATGATTATCACACTCCAGGTGCTATAAATCAATAAAGCTGGGCGTTTGTGTATAGCTGGGCGATCCATTAATGCAACTCTATTGCTCATACATTTTCCGGCGGTAAAGTATCACTAGCTCTTCTCATAAAAGCGCCTTTGGCATGGTTTACATCTTATCGTACTAACAGTCGTCCTTTTAGGATAGACTGATTTTGCTGATACATGGTCGGTCATGTTTGAAACTTTGTGTGTTTTTTATTTATTTATTATTATTATTCCATTTTTTTAAATATAATTTTTAAGTACCGTAAAACGGTTACCCCGTTGATCACCGGAGTAAATTTGACCAATAATAAACCTTTCCACATTATCATCAATAACTCAGTCTGTACTTTGCATTTTTTAAAACTGTTTTCCACGTTTGAAAGCCTATCAATAGAGTATCAAATAGGCAAAGTTTGGTTTGCATTTGAAGCTTTTTCTGTTATTTAAGAATCTAATTTCAAAATCTTAAAATATCTATTTTTCCAAGGCTCGCAAACAATTAGCTCTCCTGATGATACCAAAAAGTATTAGAAGCAAGCGGGTTGTTTAATGTGAAAGAACATTTTTTTTCTTTGTATATGAACAGTTATAGTGCTATTTTTATTGTCATTTAGAGATAAATATTTGATATTTAAAAAAAAAAGGACATTTTCCAAGAGTAAGCCCGTTTTGGACAAATGGATAGGAACCCTATCAAATCGTTAACTTTGACGAAAAAACGAAAATGGAAATAGTGGGAGGGCCTAGAGGAATGTATGAAGGTAAAATTTCATTTGTTTTTTGAAGCTCAAACTATTTAACAATTATAATTATTTTTGCCCCTAAATGTAGGCAGCATCATTGTTCTTTTTTTCGAATATAAATATTTTTAAAATAAAACGTTCAAAACCAAGGTTAAATGATAAACTAGCATTTGTAAATATTATGAAGGTGTTGTGTATCCTTTACGATCTAGAAAACTTGTTCAAACCGTCAGAATAGAGACTGATCAATGTCACCCCAAAGCATCAAATTCCGAACAGTGACGAAAACGATTTTTAAATCAAATTTAAAAAGGTCTAATAAATTTCTTCATCCATGTTTTACGTTCATAGGAGTTCAGTACTGGTTTTAAAAATATAAAACATGCCACATTCCACTTAACAGAAAAAAATAATCGAAATATATTGAAAAAAGTGATCAATATTACCCCGGATTACGGTATCGTATATTTGGGGAACTTTGATCACTTTTTTTTTTTGAAGTATTGTTGAAGGGATTCCATTCTCGTATTATGTACTTTAAAGTTTAACTGGTGTGAGGACACTAAAGTATCATCATTGATTTTAGAATTTTCAGACAAGTTTAATAGCTTCACTAAAGTAGTTAACTTTTTACACGATTTTATGTTTCGGGGTAACTATCATCACTAGAGGGCAACAAATATTCAGGCGAAACTTAAGGGGCGAATTAGATTTCTTGATCCCCTTTTCATCATATCTTTTAGCAACCTCTAAAACCAAATTTTTTGCGCTGAAAATTTTACAGAAGCTTAGTTTTATGATTATAAATAAGTTTTGTTCAACTTTTTTTTCTTCTTTTTTATAAACTTTTGTTCAATGGAAAACTTAATCGTTGAGGAAAAATATTTTATTTATTTATTTATTTAAGTCTTTGACTGCTGCCATACAGACCGAATATTAAAATTAACTTATGTTTAAATTAAAACTATGTTAAAACTAGGGAACGTTACGTATTGCACATTTAAACATTGATTTGGATACATTGAAGTCAAACAAGTGTGAAACATCGTTGAAGACTTGACAACATCGATTCAGCGGGTGGTTTTGTCCAAAAACTGTTCTGTTTCTAGGTAGCCAAAGGGTGGTTTGATTACGCAAACGGCGGGCTGGGGCGTGCAAACTCAAGCTTTGGAGCAATTGTGGACAGTCTATAGCGTTTGTCAGGATGTCGTATACAAACATTCGCTGCAAATATGTTCTTCTTTGGCCTAGGGACGGTATAGACAAAAGAGCACACCTTTGTGGGTAGGGTGGTAGCCTTACAGGGTCTCTCCATGGCAGTTGACGCAACGCATAACGAAGAAATTTTCTCTGAATTCGTTCGATTCGTTCGATATGGACAGAGTGGTAGGGTGCCCAAACTGGTGCCGCATACTCCAAGACACTTCGCACCAAAGAGCAGAACACTGTCTTGAGAGCGTATGGGTCCTCAAAGCTCAAAGTATTTCGTCGCAGGAATCCAAGCAGAGCGAAGGCTTTAGCTGTTGTTGTTGCGATATGCTGATTAAACGAGAGTTTCTGATCAAAGGTTACTCCAAGATCCTTAATTGTGACAACTCTTTCGAGCGGAGTGTCACCAAAAGCGTAATCGAAGACCAAAGAATTTCTGGTTCTAAAAAAGCTGATGCACTTGCACTTATCAGCGTTTACTTCCATTCCATGTTTTCCACACCATGCGAGAAGTCTGTTAATGTCTTCTTGGAGGGCAGCGCAGTCCACTCTTGAGTCAACGATCCGGTAGATTTTCAAATCATCTGCGAACAGTAGTTTTGGCGATTGAAGGACGGTTGCTAAGTCGTTTATGAAAATCACGAAAATAAGTGGTCCTAAGTGACTACCTTGCGGAACACCAGACGGCATAGTAAACATAGTGGAGTGAACTCCACGGATATTTACGAAGCCTTGACGATTAAGCAGGTAAGAGTGCAACCATTTGCTTACCCATTCAGGGAAACCATAGCGTTTTATTTTCTCCATCACGACCATATGAGGTACTTTGTCGAAGGCCTTGGCAAAGTCGACGTATATTGAGTCCACTTGCAGTTTTTTATCAGTTGCAGTATGCAAGTCACTGGCATAGCACATCAAGTTGGTCAACGTTGATCTCTTCCGGATAAAACCGTGCTGGACTTCGGCAAGTATCGGAGTAGCTGCTGAATAGAGCCTTTCGTACATCAAAACTTCAAGCACCTTTGAAAAACAGCAGAGGATTGAAATTGGCCGGTAGTTCTCCACACGATGCGCATTCCCAGACTTATGAATCGGCGATATAGAAGCGATTTTCCAATGGCTAGGAAAAACACCTTCTGAGATTGATCGGTTGAAAATTAAACGAAGCGGTGTTGCAAGAGATACAGCTAATCTCGAAACCAATGACGATGGAATGCCATCTGGACCTGGACCTTTCGATGGATCGAGCGAACTGAGTACGTTTAACACTTCCTGATCGGTAAATAGAGGTTGTGGGAGCCTGACGTCATAGTTCGGTAGAGTTCCAAAATAGGTATCAGCGCAATCAGGATTAGACGAGCTATAAACACTGCTGAAGAATTCCGAAAATAAATCAGCGGATTCCCTGATGCTATTTTTCAATATTCGCATAACCACTGGGGCTAAATTATGTATGTTTTTCAGTACTTTTTCGAATGTAGTTAAACACATTTCAAGCATTTTTTTCCTAAATTCGAAAACATTTTAAGACTGACTCATAGCTATATTTCTTTATATCTCTCGACTGAGATATTTCAATTCATACGAAAGTAAATATTGTAAATGTTTGTACGTTTTCAGAAGGGGTTTATGTGTCATTTATGCTTCCTAAAAAAGGATGAATATTTTTATATCATCAATCCGAATGGCTGTAACTTGGCTGAATATATCGAAGATCGAAAAACACACGGGCAAAGGATTTCTGATGCTCCACAAAGTATATTTTTTCGAAAAGTATGTACAGTTTTTTTCACATTTTCACATTCTATCAAGATGAAGTTAACCTTCATCGTTTTATTTTTTTCGTAATGTGCGATGCCTAAAGACTATCTTTAATCTTCCCCTACTCTATCCAACTAATCTAATCTATTCTAACAGGTCACACAACATATTACCTCTAAATCAACTTTGCGATTTACAAACAACAATTTATGTATTTGATAATTTGCACTTGTCAAACAGTAGTCAATGGACAACAGGAGTTAGAATCCATAACACCCGCTTTTCTCATCACTTAGTACGCAGCACACCTTCAACTTCTCGTGGCCAACGCCGAATTTCTTTTATTGGTCCAACCAAATTCAACGTTCTTCCTGAAGATATAAAAAATTCAACGAATAGAAACTGTTTCAAGACCAAACTTATACATTATTTCAAAGAAAATTTAAGCAGTTGAACATCCAACCACTATTCAGAAGTTATTTATTATTTGTCTTGTATTTTTCTTAGCTGTAAATCTATTATATAAAATTCTCTTGTAACGGTGTTTGTAGTACTACTCCTCCGAAATGACCCAAACGATTCAAATGAAATTATTTTTAGAATATTCTGTAGGCATGCGAATCGGTTTATATCGAATAAAAATAACAGAAAGTCGCATCAATTGTCCGTAATAATTAAATTTGTAGTTTTTTGAATGAAATTAAAGTCATGGCCTTCAATTTTCTCAAGATTTTTTTTCCTTTGGGCGCCGGGCAGTTTGTTTTTCGTCTCTATGGTCGTCCAAGGCGTCGTAAGCAAACGTCGAGGGATGATGGTAACCAGGGCATAGCATACTGATTAGTTGAAATATTTGGGCGCGCATTTCTAAACCAAGCATAATATCAATGCATGTGGTAGCGATATGAATCCCAGATGTGTTTTTTTCTTTTTGATTCCTAGATCATTTGTACAGCACACAGTAATGAATGACACTTAGATTGATATTTTGCCGATCAAATCAATATCATTTAAACGATTTAAAAAAAATAAAACTGTTTTGTTGAAATTGTTGTCTGAAAAATATTAAATTAGTACTGATGCATATAAAATTATGGTATGACTTTTTGCTGACATTTGAAATAAAGAAAGTGGGAGATTAACATACAATTTTATAATCCAATTCCCCTAGAAACATTTTTCGAACATGTACAAATGTGCATGACTGAAGATGTTTCGGGTGCCTTTAAATTTTCAGAACAACAACAAAATCCATTGAAGATGAACAGACACATGAACTGAACAAGAGCCTGTCCTTTTAAAAGGATTATATAGGATTGATGTTAATTTTAAGGCCTAATGCAAAGAACTTTTCGATTTTTTGCAAGCATAAGTGAAAGTTATCAATAAAAATGAAAGAATTTTCAGTTAAAAGATACACTAGAGCAAGTGCAAACATTAAACATTTACAAAAAATGCATACATTATTCATGTATACATATTCACATTATTTCTTCATCTATAAATCGTTAAGCCCAATTAAAAAATCTGACTAAATAAACTCAACTTTTTTTTCTAAATCATTCACCGAAAAACTGCTTACAGGTTCACTGTTTGTTTACACAGAATTCAAGTACGTACTTAACATGAAAGTGTGTTTATGTTTAACATATTTTGGCTACATAGAAGAGACTTGAGATCCGCTTTTTTGTTGAAAAGTTTTTCTGTGATTGATATTCCAGAAGCATTATTTTTTTTGATAGCAGAAGCAGAATTTTTTTGATAAGTTTTTATTATGACCTGAAAGTGCCGAAAATGATATTAACTCCTGACATTTCACACGGTGAAACAACTGGCAACGCGCCCAAAATTATTAAATGTCTTTGTAAATGAAAGTCTTATGGTTATTCAGAGTTCAGTAAAATTGAAGTACCAAGCATTTTTTTTTCTGGAAAAACTGCAGGTATATCAATGAAAGTTGATAAAAAAGACAAACAGGAAAAAGTATTAAATTTATTTTAAAGTCTTTTCACTGACGCATCTGAAAAAGAGCAATGTGTATTCCCTTGCATCGGTAAATGGGACAAATGTACCTTTACTTAGATATTTCTTTTTGAAAGAATATGAAAGTTGAACTGTGATGATAGCCGAAAGACAATTATATGTTTTTAAAGGTTTCGAGGTATATTTACATGAAAACTTCCAGAAAAAACGAATGAACTCATGGAATCATTGTAGCCTTAACAGATTAGCTCTTTTCGATTTATTTAATTTATAAAAACCTCCATGCTTCAGTTAGAATCTTACAAAAAACAGTGGTTTAAATTGGCAGATATGTCCATTAGAATAAAAATGCAAATGATATTGCTGTAATTCGGTTGAATATAAACAAATCTTAATATATATATTCCTCCTTTCAAAACCGATCGTTTTTTTTTATTTATTGGGTAAATGTTCAAAAGAATCTAATTAGCATTTTTTTGCTGAAAAAAATAATAAAACGGTGAACTGTTTTTTGACATGGTTTTGATGAAAATATGGATATTATTTAATCACCACTGCTTCCAAGGGTGAAAATAGTGAACAAAAGCTGCTTGAAAATGGTTAGTAAGTACGAGTAGTAGTACGTCTCGGTGGTCGAGTGGTTAGCGTGGTAAGACGGTAATCGCTGGTCAACTGATGGCATGGGTTCGATTCCCGTCTTGGTACTGGGTGTTAAATGTTAATCTTAAGTTGTCCACGTCATTTGTTCAGTCTGTAAAGCCTTAATCGGCTAAGACGGTGTATGTCTTTTTAAAAAAAAAAAAAAAAAAAAAAAAAAAAAAAAAAAAAAAAAAAAAAAAAAAAAAAAAAAAAAAAAACTTCAATGTTTTTTTTATTTCTTCAGTTCTAAAAAATATACCATCCGAAGAAACTCGGGAGCTGAATGTACTGCGTTACGCAGAATATTGAGCAAATACTCCTAAAATGGTCCCCAAAATTCTTTTTCCATAAAGTTTCATAAGCAATAAATTCTAATTAATGAGAAACTTTTGATTCCGATTTTAACCTTAATGTGAACTCGAGCAAAGCGGAGTAAATCAACTAAATGGTATGCAATAAATGAAACATAGATATTATCAACATAAAGTTATTTATGGAACAAGCTACAAAGAATGGATTTTTTAAGCATGCTGCATGAGGCTTGCCAAGTTTGATCGTCACGTTTAGTGCTGAAAAACTCAAATTTTCAACGGGAAGCTGATACCTGACACCATTCGGCAATATTTAAAGCATCCGAATCAAAGAAAATTAGATGACAAGTTTTCCTGTAAGATGCATGTAAGATTGATTGAAGATAATGTTTTGATAATCTATGTAAAGATTCGTAGAATTGAGTTAATTTTTTTAGGTTTGATTCCAATAGAATGAAGCGTGACAATTCGAGTAAAAGGAAAAGAAGGATATGTAAAAAAAACCTAGGACATGTTCACGAAAGTGAGACGCCAAGTTAAACATGGTAAGACGAAGTTTACCGGGTCTGCTAGTTTACTATAATTAAATGTAGTTTAATAAATTTTTGTAGTATTTCATATTAAATTTTAGTAATTAATATCAAAAATGTACATGGATCTCTTAAAAGGAAAATTATTTCCACTGAGATTCATGTTGTAATTAAGTTTTGTAACGTAACATCTCCTCGCACTAAGTAACTATATTATTAAAGTTCTCAGCATGAGTTAATTTTTGTTCGCGTTTGTGTTTTTTCTTTTGCTGTCAGACATGCTGAGAACAGTTAGCGTCCATTACCAGAGGGCTCATATGAGCTTCTTGGTGTGGGGGAGTGTGGCGGGCCGCTAAGAAAAAAAAATTAATAATGAGTTTTATTCGGTTTAGAGTGAATTGGATTGAAGTTAAAAGTTGCTTATTTTACTTATTTATTAAGGTGTGAAAGAATTTTTGATTGCATAATTGTAGTTCCGAGCATGGTTCAAAGATGAAAAATAAACTCAGTTATTTGTGAAACAGTTTCAACAAGAACTCTATATATTTTTAGTAGAAATGATGATATGAGCCAGTAGACTGAGTCGATTTGGGGTCATTTTAGAATTTCCCAAACCCTGGGGTCTTTAATGCTTCATTTTGATCCAAAACTCATCCATGATTTTCTTCAGAATTTCAAGTACCGTTTACATGAGTAAATTTGAACTTTAGGGTTTGTCTGAATTGAATATTTGGTACCGAAAAATCAACATCATTTTTGTTTCTTTTGTAGAACCGAGACTGCTCATGGCTTTTGTAGCAATTTATAAAATCTCTGAAGGAAATCTTCCGCTGAACATTTTATTCCAAGACCGAAACTTCGTATCTTGTTAACTAAAAAAGTTATAACCTGTTTATCAGGGGTATGTCTTTTGGCATTGAAAAACCAGGAATGTCTAGCAAGGTATTGCAAGAAAGGTAGTCATGCCATACCTCGCTAGGCATCCAGCAGTGATGTCAATTGAATTCATGGTTTTTCAATGCCAAAAGACATACCCTTGTTAAACAGCTTATAACTTTTTTGCCTGATAAGATACGAAGTTTCGGTCTTGGAATAAAATGTTCAGGGGAAGATTTTCCTTCGGAGATTTTACAAATTGCCACAAAAGCCATGAGCAGTCTCGGTTCTACAAAAGAAACAAAAATGATGTTGATTTTTCGGTACCAAATATTCAATTCAGACAAACCCTAAAGTTCAAATTTACTCATGTGAACGTTACCTAAAAATTCTGCAAAAAATCATGGATGAATGTTGAACCAAAACGAAGCTTTGTAGACCCCAGAGTTTGAGAAATTAAAAAATGACCACAAATTGACTCAGTCTAAAGAACCAGTCTTAAAACTCAAAGAAACGAACATACGCATATAGGAACACAGTGAAACCTCATGTTTCTTTGAAGAGATTAAATTTACTTAACTTTGTCTCAGGCATGCATCTTTCAAAGATATGATGACTAGAATCTCACAAACGCTAAAACCACCAGGGCACAGAAAGAGTACTGTGTGTTCCGTGATCGAAAATCGATCTCATGAACTTTGACTTAGAAGGCTTGAAAGCCACGGTCAGTGCTCGTTTTGCGGTTTTGAATGATATATTTGTCATGATTTAAGCTTCGAGAAAAATCGAATTAAAACTGTTTTTTCATGTTCCTCCAGAACAAAATGTTTCAAAATCCAATACAAACTTCAGAGTCGTTGAGCGACCCCTACCCCTGGTCTGATTAGGCCCAAATCTGGCATAGGACCTAGTGCTAAACCTAGGTTCAATTTTAGCCTGCAGCGCATAACGTTTTACAGGTTTCGAATTCCCCATACAAATTTGGGGATTCTTATTGATCACTCAACTGGTTTCTAGCTTAATCTTTTCAATATTGTTGTTTTTGTTAAATTTTTGATGCCATTTAACCCTTGTCATAAGGAGCCGAATAGCTGTATTTGCAGAGATGCACTAAAGAGCGAATATGAACAAAAGTTGTAATTATATTTACAAAATTTCAAAAGCAATGTGTTGTACATAGAATGGTGAATATAATTGCCTTTACTTTTTATTTTTATCTTTTGAAACATAAGTCTCTGTGACTAGTAAATTACTCATGAAACTCGTAAAAACGAAAAAAATATGCATCGGTATTGAAAGGGTTATCTTTCAAGGCATGAAAACACCAACTGTAGTCATTTTGGTTTGCTTTAAGCAAATTTAACACGTTTTTTTTTTTTTTCAAAAAATGGTTGTGCTATCGCATACTTTTAGGGGGTTTAAATTGTGGAAAAAAATCCGGTATAAATAACTACGGACAAAAAAATGGAATTCGATTTTCATGCATCATTCAAAGCTCGACATACATATATTCATGTAGATATACCTTTTTCTTAAAATTTCACAGCTTTGTGATCATTTTCTTCTAAGGTTTACTGTTTGGAAAAATGTAAATATACCGTTCCATTCAAAGTTGCTTCCTTCCATTTCATTGAGAGAAATGTCTGTTTGCAGGTTTTTATAAACTGTTTTTCATCCTCAAATTTGAAATTATGAGTTTTTCAACAACAAACAAATTGATATTAAAAGTGATGCATTTTTTTAAACAAAGAACAAGATAGATGAGCGTTCAAAAGTAATTAACTTATATTATAGAATTCATAGAAAAATTGATAGAAAAGTTTCAGTGCGATTAATGTTACTCCGGCGATCCATGCAAAACCTGTTTATGGTACCTATTATTTAGTATTGAAATAATCTTAAAATTGTCTCATTACTTAAACACATCTAAGCAGAATAACATTTTGTTGGCACGCATTTAACGAAGAAATTGCAGAACCTTGGGAGATATTTATCTTATAAGATATGTCTAAAAACTAAAGTACTAGCAATGGCTTGCTGAATCAGTTCAAAGTACGATAACGTTAAAATGTAATCAGATTGAAAAACACCGATATAAAATAAAGTTTCAAAATTTGTAGTTTCAACCATTCACTGCACTTTTCTTCAACATATTTTTCGATTTAAAAAGGATTCAATGAAGAAATCGGCGCTGAGTATTCGGATGGTATTTAAACGCCTTGAAGTAGACAATTAAATCCAAGATGTCTACGAAGAAGTGAGATTGTACCGTCAAACGGGGCATCGTGCAACAGCGGGGTTAGAAGCAACATCCGTATACCACAGAACTGATTAAATTATTAATTTAATAAAATCTTATGAAGTTATCTTTTAATGACTTCAAAATCAGGATTACATAATTTCTTACATCACAAATGTACAAATTTTAACATTTTTCGATGGCGTAAAAACTCCAGCATGGAGGATTGGCTTAATGATATCATCTACAAATCTTTTACTGGTTTAATCATCCTTTGCTTACACTTTTGATGTAAAAATATCTTTTGGAAAATCGCAATTTTTTTTAAATTAATATTTTTTAAATTCAGTTACCTGTCTGGGGTAAGATGCAACAAAATGCAAAACAAAGAGACACTTTGTAAAACTCCTTTCCATATGCCGGATTATGATTGTTTTGCATAACAACATTGAAATTTCATTCATCCAAACATTTATTTTTATTATTTTAGCTGGTAAATTTTTTTATAGTATTTTTTTACCCCTAAATGTATAATGTAAATAAAAAAATAATGACGAAACCTTACAATTTTCCTGACTACGACAATTTAATGTCCCATCAATCTTTAAACTTTTGATGCATAAGGGGTATGCACGGTGTGCCAAAATACGTTATTAAAAATAAAAAATGACCACCAAAACGGCACTCGACATTCGAAAGATATAGTATTCAGGCATCCATCCTGAAAATTTGGAAATGTTTCATCGGGCTTTTTTGAAATTAGAGAGATTTTAAATTTTAAGTCAATTTGCATTAGATTTCCAATGGGGTTTTTCGACCTTATGTTCTATGACCATGGAATTTTCTGACTACACATATTTTATGACAATCACCCAGTTCAATGACTTTATAGACAATTTCATGCCCGACAACTTTGTGGAAGACTGGAAAACGAGTTGGTCCTAAAAAGTTATTGGCAATTTTTTTAAACTTTATTAGACTGATTGAAATTTTTCCATGTTTCTTAAGTTTTTTTTCAATTCCGCTTCACTAAACAGCGAATATCTTTCCAGACGTAGTTTGAATCGTCTTTGGGTCTTCAACCATTTTTTTCGTGCTTAAAATGTACTTAGTCGAACAAGGTAAATATTGGCTTTAAAATAGTCATTTTTGATTACCTTCTTGGATTCAACAACAAAAATAAACGATATTTTTTTATTTAAAATTAAAATCAACACAGATGACCACTGTTATAGTCCAATACAGCATTTAAGAGATGACCGTAGTACAACTTCGATGTATAGGGGGTTTTATATCGTTTCCACGTTTCTGAAAATTAATGATGAACACTCTCCGAGGCTTGCTCTCCGAATACACCCAGCGATTTTCCGGTGTATTCGCGAAAATCCTTTACATGGAATCGTAGAATGTGGAATTTGGAAGAGTTTGGCAGTTTAAGATTCTCTCACATTGCAGAAAACTCATCAATGAGTCATGTGTACTCGAAATCTAATTTTCCCTTAAAGCATGCCTTGTAAATCTCCTGGAACAGCTTCAGTGCCTGCGATATCGGTAGCCTAATAGTTGATTAAATAATTTGACGTTATTATACTATAAGGCTAATGTTCAACACTATTTCTAAAATACCTTCGAACACCGCCATTCTTGAAACGTTCAGCTTTGGACTGCTGTCCCAGTGAAATCACCGACAAAGTAATTTTAAAAGAACCACCTTCACCGTCCATTCCAAATTTAAAAATTAATTCTCAATCAGTTATATTTCGCGAGTCTCGAATCTTTTGAATAATTTCTTTTACATCGACGCAGTATACTACAGGTGCTTCTTTGAAGCTTTCGTTTCCTCCCATATCACCCAACGTCATGATTTTGAATAAATCCTTTAATTGCCGGTTATATGAGCCTAACTTTTCTTTAAGATTACGCTCAAAATTTATACCCAATTTACGGAAGTTTCGTGTAATACTAAGGGTTTTCCTCACGCTTAAGTTATTGTCCACTTTCATTTCGAACACATTTTGGGCAGATACAGGAGCAGTTGGTTTCAAAGGGATGTGAGCTCGTATGATAATTATTACCCAGAGATTTACTATTACATATACATTTGTGCTAAAAATTCTATCCCAAACAACTTTATCGAAGACCCAAAAACGATTCAAACTACGTCTGGAAAGATATTCGCTGTTTAGTAAAGCGGAATTGAAAAAAAAAACTTAAGAAACATGGAAAAATTTCAATCAGTCTAATAAAGTTTTAGAAAATTGCCAATAACTTTCTAGGATCAACTCAAATCGTTTTCCAGTCTTCCACAAAATTGTCGGACATGAAATTGTCTATAAAGTCATTGAACTGGGTGATTGTCATAAAATATGTGTAGTCAGAAAATTCCATGGTCATAGAACATAAGGTCGAAAAACCCCATTGAAAATCTAATGCAAATTGACTTAAAATTTAAAATCGCTCTAATTTCAAAAACGCCCGATGAAACATTTCCAAATTTTCAGGATGGATGCCTGAATACTATATCTTTCGAATGTCGAGTGCCGTTTTGGTGGTCATTTTTTATTTTTAATAACGTATTTTGGCACACCGTGGTATGATTATCTGTGGACATAAATGTTTAGAAGCCAATGAAGTTGAAAAGTGTCGCGTGTTGCCCCAGTTAACGGTACTGGTCAGAAACGGTATATTTTGGTTTCAAAACTTAAACTGAATCTCGAAAACTTTGTTCATTAATTAATAATCATACAAAATCAAGATTCATTAGAAAATCTATTTGTTTAAACTATTTTAAATTGACCTTAAAGATTTATTTCATGGAAATTGTATGACGATGAACCTTTAAATATTTTATAGAAGCAAATTTACACTTACATCCACTGTATTTTCGTTCTATATAAATCAAATGGAAACGTTTTTGACTTGAATTAACATCTTAGGTTTTTTTTTCAAAAAGATTTTTCAACTGGAGCAATAACATTTGAACTGTTATGCTTTTCATTTCCATAAACCCAGAGAGTAAATTTCTTTGTAAATGAGGCATTTCTCCATTCGCAAAAATCAACAAATTTCTCAATCATCTTCTTGAAAGCTCGTGAAAAATTGCTGTCGCTGCCTTCAGAGAAGATTTTCAACCCCTTTCAACTTCACATGCCAACCGTAAATACACCCCCAATGGTTTTAGGTTTCGCATTGCCATACCTACATATTACTTAATCCAACGTAAGCGTTTTTTTTGTGGGGGGTTGGAATGCGACGACCATCTCTCATGTTTTTATCATTCGATAATCGACCGAGCCTGAAGCTGAGTCTTTTCTAAAGTGGGTTAACGGGGAGTGAAAAAAAACTGACCTAGGTACCTATCGTTTTCATGTCTTCGCTTTATTTTTTGTCTTAGATTGGAATCCGATATTGATTACAACGTTAACTAGAATAAACTTTTTTTAAATATCGACACAAATTTCAGATCGACCAATGAAGTTGATTGTTTCAAGCGTCAGCCTAGAATTGTTGAAGCAGGTTTGAAAACGTGGGATTGAGAAAAAAGTCACTGAACTAATAAGAAATCTTACGTTGTATACGATTCTGAACCATGAATACCCAAACTGGTTAGTCGTACGCATAGGAATACCTTAAGACTGTTTTCAGAAAGTTCTATTTCTATCCTCTTGAAAACCAAAAAATTGGGTTTTTTTTAAATTGAAAAAAAAAATACCAAACTTAAACTTTTAGGGCCGCGGGACACGAAAGTTTTAACCATTTTAGACCCCCGCATGTATGCAATAAAATTTTTCATTTAACCCTCTAAAACCCAAACCCGCCTTGAAGCAGGGTTTATTAAAATTGGCATAAATCCAATGCCAATCATTATTTCAACTTCATTTTTACGCAGAATGTTTGCTTACCTACCTAAGGGTCTGGCGCCGATTCTCCGACGCATGAGACACATATAAAAGATCTCCGCTGCTGGTGATCCGGAGCCAGCAGAATATTTCACAACATATTTATGTAATAATCCATACTAATGGAAACTGTTTGACAAGCAGTTATCAAAACCACAGCTCAGAGAAGTTAAAAACATGAGCAAATTGGAAATGGACTTATGTTTCGAAAAAAGAAAATCAAATAAAATCAGCGTCAAAAATCCTTGTTCATGTGTTTGCGATCTGAAAAAGTAATGACAGTAAGATCTGTGAACAAGAACCATTGTGTTTTGATTTTTTAAGAAGAAATGATCCTAAATTGGTGAGAAGACATGCAATAAAAACCTCGTCTAAAAGTGGGGTTGGGAAAACGGCAACAAATCGAAAATTGTTAACATAGTTTACTTTTAGTAAATTGAAATATCTCAGTTCTTTGTGCAAAAATTAAAAAAAAAATAGTTATATAGAAACAAAGCTGTTTCCAGTACGTAAATTTTTTTAATTTATGAAAAAACGTTTGTAATGTTAAGTTTTTACAACCGAGACGGTTCTGAAATGTAAGTTGTTAAGCCCCTGTGGTTATGCAATTAAAAAAAAAATAATTCAAAATGATATGAAAATTTTATTAATGTATAACAAATTTTGAAACATTTCTTGAGTTTTTATACTTTTTAAAAGTATTAATAGGGCTTCAACACATTTGAGATATTAAAAAATACATAAAAAAAACTGATAAAATGTTGAGAAAACTTCGAAGCCAGATGTTAGTTCGTATGCAGTAAAGGATCAAATACAGGCCCCTTTCGTTTTTGATTGCACGCTCTTAAACTTTGTGTTGTTAAAATCTAGTCGCACTAAAATCGAACGGATTTTTCATCATTTTTTTTTAACTACTTGTTAAAATTATTAATTGTTATAATTAGATATTATTGCAATTTTTTATTTTTCTTGTTAATAGCTTTGATCATGTTAAAGGCATACTTATAACTTTTTTTTGTAAAGATTAGAATGTTTTCTTATATGTTACTAGCTGATCCCGAACGAACTCCGTTTCGCTTTTAACTTCAAATATGTGATATGAGTGTGTGTAAATTGTAATTGGGATGAATTTTCACGACAATATTGAATAAAATATTAAACAGTATTTTTGAAAGA
Organism: Uranotaenia lowii; assembly: GCF_029784155.1. Classification (NCBI taxonomy): domain Eukaryota; kingdom Metazoa; phylum Arthropoda; class Insecta; order Diptera; family Culicidae; genus Uranotaenia; species Uranotaenia lowii. The sequence continues at coordinate 187,355,998 of NC_073693.1, read as the reverse complement.
CCCTTTTGATTGTCTATCAAATACCCGTGCACGAATTTTTAGCTTGTTCGGATGCGAAATCATGCAATTATTGCAAAAATATGAAATAGGGTAGAAGCACTAGTTATTGAACAGGTACCAGATATTGAACACTCGTAAAACATTAACCAATTAAAACAATGATATGCAGTAGAAAAATTCATTTAAAATTGTTTTGCCACTGTGAAGCATTTTCAACCTCTGTTAAAATTTTTATCGAGAATTTTGGACTCTTAAAGCCACAATCCCATGAACTAGAATATGTTTTCAAATTGTGGCTTGATTTTTCGACTGATTTAAGAAAACAGCCTTTTTTGTTTGTGAGAAACATTGGATTTAAGACAAATAAATGACTTAGATAATATTATGAGTGTTTTCAACTAAGTCTTTTTGAATGATTTCTGGAAGAGTGGCAGTCTTTATTCTCCCTATTTTCTTAGAATTTAACGAATTAAAGTGTTCAATCATTGGATTACAGAAAACGCCAATGTTTCAATTATTGAACGTTCAATCTTGCAGTACTCGTTTCGTAAAGAAATGCATGTACCAGTTATTGAACAAACATTCGGTTGGTGTTTGGAAATATAAAAAAAACTGTTTCTTGGTTGCTAGCTCGACCAAAATCGCCCCTTCAAAGCATACTATCAAGAAAAAACACCCCTGAATATATACAATGATATTCAATGTTTAAGTGTTCAATAATTAGAACATTGCCTGTTCAATATTAGAAACATTGTGTTCAATCGTTGGGACAAAAGTAATTTTGAATAAATAGGCTTAAATGTTAGTTTCAAAACATATTTCCGCGAAAAAAATATATCAATTCGAAGCTGAGAAACATGCTTAAGCTACACTATCAAAAAAAAAAAAATACGAAAAACCTTTCGTTATTATTTATTGGCCACAAATGCGTTGAATCCCAAAGCTGGTGTTCAATATAAAGTGTTCTTACCCTAGTTGATTTCGATTGCGTAATGTATAATAACGAAAAATTTTCAGCAGTATATGGACGTCCCTTTTGTTCTGTCCTTTGGTTCAGAATTTTAAATTATTAATCGATTTTGTCGATTTCCGTCCGTTTTGTACTTGTACTTTTGTACTGGTTTTTATCACAATCCGATGTAAAACCATGACCCCTGACCCTGACCCTGGCTTATGGATGACCCCTTTTTCCGATACCTGATCAAAAATTGGGCACCTGAATTCAATTGCCCGTCTCTTAAACCTCCCGTGTACAAAATTTGATTTCAATCTGATGCATTAGTACAAAAATACAGCAAAAAACAGTGAACAATGAATATGGGAGACCCCTTTTGCCGATCCCCGATCCCAAATTTGACACCTGAAATCAATTACTCGTTCTTTAAAACTTCCATGTTCAAATTTTCACCTCAATTTTATGTGTATTAGCCTCCATATCACAAAGATAGTGAAACATTCATATGGTCGACCCCTTTGCTCGAACCCTTTCTCAAAATTAGATAATTGAAATCAATTGTTCGTCCTTCAAAACACCCATGTCCTACAGATTTTCATCTCAATCCGATGCATAATCATGACAATCTCGCAACAGATAATATGGACGACTCCTTTTACCGACCCCTAACTCAAAATTTGAAACCTGAAAGCTATAGAGCGTCCCTTAAAACTCCTATGTGGAAATTTTCATCTCAATCCATGTCATAATAATGTCAATATTGCAAAAACATTTACAGGTTGATATGGACGACCCCTTTGGCCGACCTCGATCCTAAATTTGTAAGTTTGAATTGATTGCTCGTTCATCAAAACACCTAATTTTCATCACAATAGTAACGCCAATATCGTAAAAACATTAAACAGTTGATATGGACGACCCCTTTTGCCGACCCCTGACCCAAAATTCAATACAAATCAATCAATCAAATCAATTTCTCATCTTTCAAAACCCCCATGTGCAAATTTTACATCACAATCCGACGAAAAATAACTTTAATAACGTGAAAACAATTTTTGTCTTGTATGGGCGACCCCCTTCAAAAGGGGTCATCCAAAAATCTGAAAACATTTTTCATCATTCTTGTCCTAATGCGCATCCATGCCAAATTTCAGCTCTCTGGCTCTTAAGATGGCTGAGTCTATAGAGGACAAACAAACAAACAAACATACAGAAATTGCTTTTTATATATATAGGTTTACATTTTTTTTGTCGTATTACTCATTTTAAATATTTTTTTTGTTATTTCTAGTTTTTCTTTGTGATTGTTTTTGAGTTCTAGGAAATTTTTGATGTTTTTTTTTCATTTTTGAGTACCTTGTATTTATTTTGTATTTTATTTCGGTCATAGTTTATCAAAATTGAAGGACGTTAAAATAGAAAGACGTTAATCTGAAATTTGTATAATTCACTGAACAACAACATTTTGTTTTTCGATCAACTTACTTATTTACTTACTTGAACCGTCAACTGGGCCATCATGCAACACTTTGCCACTTCAAGGGCTTCTAAAAACTTAATGTCCACAGATAATCATGAAAAAATGGGTAAGTTGCACGAAACTTTGTGTTTATTGAAAAATCAAAAACAAGGTATGAAAATTTGTAGTGACGTCATAGCTCATTAAGCACTGTTTTATCCAGGCTTTTGCGAATTAGAAATGAAAGACTTCTTTTCTGTGGGACGTCCGAAACTAAAAGAGAAATTTTATTTCGTATTCATAATCCATTTCAACTTTTCCCGCGAATTAGAACAATATAAAACAAAGACAATAAAACAAAAAAGTTGGCATCATTCAAGCGGTGGTTGAAGGGTTCAGCTGGACACTATACCTTTAGGCGTTTAAGTGGCATCAGGGTGACCAATAGTGATGAGATCGATCATACTGGCCACCTAAAACGACTGTTTTATCACTAGTAGCCCTAGCGTTTGTTTTGATTTGAACAAACTGGATTTTTAAGCAGTACACCAAACGATTTTAAGCAGGATATCTGAGGCACTACGGGGCAGGTTGGCTCGGAACTGGACGGACAGTGTATCGGACCTGCTTCTTTTGCTGAGTACTGGATTCAGAAGCCATGGGTTGAAGTCTGGATAATCAATTCTGAGATGAAGATGAAGTGAGCACTAATCGGCGATCAGTGCGGCAGGATCCCGGATGACTGATTCTCGACAATGGACATCAGTGCTTTCCATTCGAGACGTATTACTGGCCGTGGATGTTAGTTGGAGTGGATGGCTTAGTTCTTCGGTAAGACAGTTCGACGTTCCGGCACGAAGGTTGTTTGTCTCGGGAATAGGTTAAATTGGACTCCGGCTCATCTGGGAAATAGGGCTGACAGAGATCCCGGGATGCAGATTTACTGCGACAAACCATTCGTAGCGTAATACTGGTCGGATAGCCAGCACAGCAGACGATGCCCGGGTGGCTGGTATTGGACCTGAATACCAGTACAACCCACCCGGGTTGCTTTATTTTCGGTTATATAGGCTGGATCAGTGGGTAATGGGCTGGAGACATTTTTGAACCGGAATCGGGTCGTTACAGCAGGCTGTTGTCGGGTTGCGGTACACCAAAAGGGTAATCTCTGGTTACGTGATGTTGCTTTTGAAGGCACGATTTTACGGTGACTCTGTCAAATGTAGAAGACCAAGCGTGATCGAGGCTAGGTTACGTTGCAGGTTACAGGTCGGGGTAGCTTAACGCTCCAAGAGCAACAAACTCATGGCGAAAGCTTCCCATCCTGGTCACGGCACCAATGTTTTATCCAGGCTTTTGCGAATTAGAAATGAAAGACTTCTTTTCTGTGGGACGTCCGAAACTAAAAGAGAAATTTTATTTCGTATTCATAATCCATTTCAACTTTTCCCGCGAATTAGAACAATATAAAACAAAGACAATAAAACAAAAAAGTTGGCATCATTCAAGCGGTGGTTGAAGGGTTCAGCTGGACACTATACCTTTAGGCGTTTAAGTGGCATCAGGGTGACCAATAGTGATGAGATCGATCAAGCACCAATTACAGAAAGTTTTGGTTTTGTTCGAATTGAATTTTACATTTTTTGTTTGTCCAAAAGGTCCAAAAGGTGGTAGGTGATATTATTAAGCCAATCCGTCATACTGCTTAAAGTTTTTACGGCTTCGAAAAATGTAAAGATTGGTACATCTTTTGCTCAATTTTTAAAAATTTTCTATGAGAATCAAAAACTTTAAAGAACTATTGCACGATGTGAAAAACTGTGTCCTTTAGTTATCATTAAATGATTATTATTACATTATGTTTAAAAAAAATTGAATAAGTGTTGCATGATGCCTCGTTTGACGGTTTATGTTGTTGTATTTACAGATATTTTGTTTTAACAGATTTTTGTTTTAATTTTTCATCTTTTTTTCCCGCACCTCATTTTACGGTAATTTCTTATTTTTTTTTTATTCAAGAGTGAATATTAAATATTTCATCAAATCACGTTCTTCATGTTCATTTTTCAGTACCTTCACTACCATTATTGTGCTTCAATGTACTCTTCAATTCCGCGTTGAAGTAAAAAATAGCTTCTATGTGAGAGCTTTATATTCCGCAAATTCGCTCCCTGGAGAACCCTCGGTCGAGTTGATTAAACTCGGCGGCGCGGTCTTGCTTCAGCACCTGCTGGCGGCACTCTTCTCGAATGCTCATCCAGTGACTGAATATCTGTCAGTCAGTAGATATCAAGTTTTACTTTTCACGGGTACAATTTTTCCTATTCAAGCTGTCGTTAGGATTTCAAATCTTTTTAGGTAGTATCGTTGACGAAGCTGATTGCTTTGAATGCAACCCAATCTTGTTGGTTGAATTACAGGGGACACTGGCTTAATCTAGAGATTGCCGCGAACGGCATTATTATAAAATTTATTTATATTGTTTATATACGCAAATTATCGAATTACTAGCTTACTAACAACGTTGATTCGAAGATTTTTTTTAGCCTTTGGGTATGCAATGAATATTTGGTGCAACAAGGTCATCAGAAGAACAAATACAGGTGTATAAATTTGGATTCCGTTGTTGTTGCATCTTTTTTATCGGTAGATATTCTGTTAGTTAATAAACGGTTCAATTTAAGCTGTCAACTTTCCTAGTTCACCTACCGCTATTAATGTAGACACACACTATAAACTCTAGAGATCAAAACATCTGAAACTGGCTGTTCAACATTGTGAGATGACTGTACTGGAAGCACTACACAAGCACCCCCCAGAAGTCAGGTTAAAGCTGAAAAGGTCATGTGTGTGGGAGCTTAAGCTTTCTTCCATCTAGAAGCTCTACCATATCCGAGTAGGTACCTAGGACTCTCTACATGTGCGTCTGCTAGACATCGTCAAGAAGTCCTATGTTATTCTATTTCTCGTACATCTAAACACTGGTTCACACTTTTGATCTTCCAAAAGGACAGCGGCACATAGGTATGGGAAGGAATGGAACACTTTGCCTCTCCTGCTTATGCCAAAGTTGAAGGACATTTTGACTACAATGATCTCCTCCATGGCTTCATGCTTGTTATGGTCTTTCCCCTACACAAGACTTTTTAATGAATAGCTCAAACCAGCCAAAAAACTCATGCTTCATTACTGTTGAGTTCTATTTCCGGGGTGTTGAGTTTTCCAAATTGAAGGAGTGAAAGATGTTGAGGAAATACCAAATATGGCAATTAATTATTGAAATGAAAACTGAAATCCCAACCTTTAAAAAACTCTATTCAAGCGATTTATGTCTTAAATTTTGTTCAAATTTATTTTGCATTTGGTTTTAAGATGATTCCTGAGAACCAAATTGATCGAACATGTGCCAGAAAATTGTGAGAAATGTTTTTTTTTGATAAACAGTTTTGTTTTTCTCCAGCACCTTTCAGAAGTCTATTTTGGTTAGGAATGGTAATTCGTTTGCAAAATTTATGCACTCGCCCAAGAGCATTAGGTGTTTTTATCCCATCGGGCCACTTTAGTATGAACATTTCTACCGTTTTACATCCACAGAGCGCCCATATCTATGCGTACAAAACAAACTCATGAGAGCAAGTAGGTAGGAAGGAGGTTAGAATCAGCACCAGTCAGGAAATGTAGAAAGAGGATTACCAGGTACAATGTTTTTAAATGGAAAAAACACACACAAAAGTTTTTGCCTCCGAACTTTCGCCCGTTCCTTTATCTGTTCATTTTCCCATTCTGCTTGAAAAGAATACCGAGCAAGCACACTTTCTCGTTCCGGTACAGCAGAGCTTTGAATTACAATGAATTTAAATTGCATAATTTTGTGAAACTTTGCTGCAACAACTTTTCCAGCCCTGCGCAGGCCGATAACAATCGAAGCCAGAGTTTTTTTCTATCAACTCAAGAACTCTCGGTACAGAAATTTTTGAGTTTAGTTTCGACGTTTGTTGAACCAAGTTAACTTTTGTATTCGATTAAACATCTTGTATACAAAATATTTTTTTTTGTCGGTGAAATACCTCAAGTAATATAGATGGACCTGAATGATAAACAATGTCCTTAATAATACAAAAAAGTAATAAATACAGACTTTAAAAAATGTTATCGCTGACTCGAAAATTTAAGAATCACCCATATCTCACTCTATTTATTGGTAAAATAATTTGATGCTCCTTCTTAGAATGTATAACACCAAAAGTTTCCAAAAATACTCATCAGTACAATGTTTTGTGATTCTCAAAAATCTGAGTTACTTTGAACGAACTTAAGCTTGTACCTCTTCAGTATATAAATTGAAAAGAAAGAACCATTTGATATGCATTGGCAAAAGAACTGCTAACCTCAAGCCCCATTTCGTTCGCTTCTGTTCAAAATTAATGACTTCGATCAATCAAGAAGTGAAAAACCATCGGTGATGTGGTTTTCGTTCTTCCCACTGGTGGTACCTGAGAATTCTACGTAAGTGTGGTTCGAAGATATTTTTCAAGATTGAGCCATGTTGAAGATATATTTTTTTCAAAATACTGTTCAATCGTTTTATGGGAGGCTAGACATGATAAGTGATAGACAGCCATCTTATGACATATTGCAATTCTTTAGATCTCATTCGAAAAATTGTGAGTAAAACCTTCTTTGTATGTTTTCGATAAAAAGTATATGTTAAGTATATGTTACCTAAACTTAGCTTAATGTTGGGACATTTTCCAAAAAAAAACGCACTTAAAATTCAAACCCGATCCACCCTGAGGAGAAGACCAAATATCAAAATTCGAGTTGCATTCGAATCCTCCGTGATTGATCGAGGCCATCAGCTTTGTGCAAGGGCCAAAAGAATGGTGCTTGGGACTAGCAGTTCATTCACTTTGCACAAAACTCATGCTCTCCCTCAATAACGGCGCCGGCCACGTCCTAGTAGTCAATTAAGAATGAAGGAGGGATTGTTAGGAGGATACGAATATCAATGGAATAGTTTTCGTTATTTTTACCATCTAAAACCCGATTTTGTTCAATGAAAAAATCATGGAAGTTACATACAATTTTGAAGTTACAAGGATTTTTTTTTCAATAAATGCGTTAGTAAATTGCATAACAATAGGGGCTGAAGAACATAGTTTGGTACTGATTCGGTTGTAATTTTTGCACACTATAACCTTTTAATTGTGAAAAAATTTTAAAGAATAACTCATAGCTAGGTTTTAGCAGGTAAATATATTTAATTTGAATAACTGAAATATTTTAGCTCATACGAAAAGTAAATATTGTACATATTTTTCGATTCTTTGTCGTTTTCACCCAACCCCACCCTGGGTATGTTTCATTTTTCTTGCCTATCTTAGGATAATTTTTTTCTTAACACTAAACGTACCGGAGGCGGTCAAATGACGGTTTTTGAACTTTGAATGATGATTACACCTTGTGTAATTATTTTTTCGCAAATTTAACAACAGGACTATTTTTATTTTCAAAATGCAAGTATTTTTGCGTTTTTTAAATTTTTCTAAGTGTTGTGGTTTTCGAATAACGCATGTGGTATACCTATTCATACCGCGAGCGGTCAAATGATGGTTTACACTGTTTTCGCTAAAACTTTCTTGTTTCTCAACCGATTTCTTTAAAATTTATAGTTTTGAAAAGCCTATAATGTGACTCAAATATGTTTCTCAGACAATTTTCAGCTACAATCAATTATTTTAAAGTTATGTTAAGTCCATAAAATTTTTTATGAAAAAACATGCTTCAGGAAAATTGCTATAAATCTGTTCTTCAGTGCTCGAAAAAAATTTCACTAAGTGCATGAGAAAGCTGAAATTAGAAGCTATATGTTGCACATACAGAAATTTTTATCAAATTTTTTTTTAAATCATGGCCACAAAAAATGTAAAAAAGTTGTGTAAAACCCGTACTTTTCAATCAATCAACCGCCAAAGCTGTTCCTGTTACTGTATAAAAATGTCAAAAAATGAATTGGAAAGTTGACGTAATTTGTCATATTTTGGCGTCTTTAGATTTTTCAAAATACGAAATACATAATTTATGACGAATTTTCAAAGGTAGCTGTTTTTCAAACATTTCATCAATTCGGATTTTTGATACGATTCCTACACCTAAAGTCAGCTTTGCACTGGATTTTGGGTATGTTGTCGTAAGGTTTAGGCAAAAAAATTATATGCAAAAGAAAGAAAATTTCATACCGGTTCTAGTGACGTAACTATATTGGCGGTGCGATGCTTGACAAAAATATAATAAATAAAACAGTGAGGTAGTTTCTGAATTTTGAAAAGTCAGCACAAATTCTTGCTTGGCAGACGGGCGCAGTGGGTGGTAATATCTCAAAGCTATTTTGCACACGAAGACGGGTGAAAGGAAACGAAAAAATAAACGAGCATTCGCTCAAATTTTCTGGTTTTACTATCAGAAATATATTTATTATATTTTTGTCAAGCATCGCACCGCCAATGTAGTTACGTCACTAGAAACGGTATGAAATTTTCTTTCTTTTGCATATAATTTTTTTGCCTAAACCTTACGATAACATACTCAAAATCCAGTGCAAAGCTGAATTTAGGTGTAGGAATTGTATCAAAAATCCGAATTGATGAAATGTTTGAAAAACAGCTAGCTTTGAAAATTCGTCATAAATTATGTATTTCGTATTTTAAAAAATCTAAAGATGCCAAAATGTGACAAATTACGTCAACTTTCCAATTCATTTTTTGAAATTTTTATACAGTAACAGGAACAGCTTTGGCGGTTGATTGATTGAAAAGTACGGGTTTTACACAACTTTTTTTACATTTTTTGTGGTCATGATCTTAAAAAAAATTTGAATAAAATTTCCGTATGTGCAACATATAGCTTCTAATTTCAGCTTTCTCATGCACTTAGTGAAATTTTTTTCGAGCACTGAAGAACAGATTTATAGCAATTTTCCTGAAGCATGTTTTTTCATAAAAAAATTTTTGGACTTAACATAACTTTAAAATAATTGATTGTAGCTGAAAATTGTCTGAGAAACATATTTGAGTCACATTATAGGCTTTTCAAAACTATAAATTTTAAAGAAATCGGTTGAGAAACAAGAAAGTTTTAGCGAAAACAGTGTAAACCGTCATTTGACCGCTCGCGGTATGAATAGGTATATACAAAGTGTCGGTATGTTTAGTGTTAAATAATTAATCCAGACTAGTCGTTGTAATATTTAGATTTTGCTGCCGATATTTTTCAAAGATCGAAACATATGGAAAAAGGATTTCTGAGACTAACAAAATGATTTTTTTTAAACAAATGCATTTCCAATATTTTCATAGATTCTAACAACTCTTTATGTCATTAGTGTGGATTGTAAGATTAGCGTATTTGAAATTATTCTGCGATGAAAGTAAGTTGAAATATAAACTCCTTGGTTTTATGACGATTTAGTAAACTCCGACTAAAAGTAGGGTTAGATTATAGAGGCTTAATTTTTTGGTAAGCTTTGAATTTTTAATTAGATGCCACAAATCAAGAGCGGATAATCGCTATTGAGTAGACAGAAAATGGTTGTAATTTTTTTTAATGAAATTGTATTTATATTAGTTTTAATCAAATTTATGCATTTAACATTAAGTAGGTACCGTAGATTGGGGGAGCTTTGATCACTTTTTAAAATTCATTTTTGAATATTTTGGAAAGAGTTGCTTTTTCGTGAAACCTTAAATTTTTAAAGCACTTACTGAGAAAATTGTAAAAGGCATCACCAAGACCTTTGATTGCAGAATATTTCTTTATCAGTTAAAGAGCCATTTTAACCTCTAATTCCCCTATATTTTGTATACAATCAAGAATCGAATGAAGGCTGTTTGAGCCACCCCACGCATCGGAAAATTAATGTATGATCGTTTCACTTTCATTTCCTCTACATTTTTCAATTAATTGAGAAAAAAGCATCTTTGAACTTGAAAATTTTAAATCTGGTAGGACCTATTGTGAATGTGTTTTTTTTTCTCCAGGAGTCGAATGAAGGCTATTTCAGCCACTGAACACTTTGTAAAATGGAGTCATGGCCGTTTTATCCACAATTTCCCAACATTTTTAATATAGTTCAGAAAAAGTCGAACATGCTTTTTCTGAACTATATACTTGAAAATTTTGAACAAAATGAGAATTATCTTGTGTGTGTGTTTTTTTTTTGTTTCAAAAAGTTGAATGAAGACTGATTAAGCCCCCGCACGCATCATAAAATGGAGTATTGTTTTTACCCTAAATTCCCCTACATTTTTCAATTGATTGGAGAAACCATGATCGGACTTTGAAATTTTAAATCAAAAGAAACCTAACTTGTGCTACTTTTTCCGAAAAAATTCGATAAAGGCTGTTTGAGCCACCGCACCCGTCGTAAAATGGAGTTGTGGCCGTTTTACAATTATACAAAAATTTCAATATATTTAGTTCAGAAAAAGCTTGAGCGAAATGGAAGATTTTTAGAGCAAATGAGACCTATCTTGTGTGTTTTTCCGGGGAATCAATTAAGGCTATTTGAGCCAAAGCACACATTGGAAATTGGAGTTAAGACCGTTGTACCCTCAATTCCCCTACATTTTTAAATATTTCAGAAAACGCACGTTATGACTTAAAAATTTTGAATCAAATGAGACTTATCTTGTGTGATTTTTTCCGAGGAATCGACTGAAGGCTATTTAATCTACAGTGTGCTTCGTTAAATGGAGTTATCGCTGATTTTACCCTCAATTTCCCTATATTTTTAAATAAATGTACAACAGTAAGTTCGGACATGAAAATTTGGAGTCAAGTGAGATCTATCTTGTGGGATTTTCTTCAAAGATCGAATGAAGGCTATTTTAGCCACCGCACGCTTTGGCAAATAGAGTTATGGCTGTTTTCCCCTTCATTCCTCAACAATTTTCAAGTATTCCAGAAAAAGTTTGTTCGGATTTGAAAATTTTGGAAAAATTAGACTTATATTGTGTTTTTTTTCGAGGAATCAAATGATGACTATTTGAGCCACTGCAAGCCTCGGAAATTTAAGTTGACCGTTTTTACCCTTAATTCGCATACATTCTTCAAATATTTAAGCCATAACACAATTTTACGAAGCTTGTAGTGATACAAACAGTCTTCATTCGATTTATCGCAAAAAAAAACACACAAGATAAGTTTCATTTGGTTTTAATTTTTTTTAAGACCGAACATGCATTTTATCGGAAATATTTGAAAACTGTAGGAGAATGGAGGGAAAGCAGCCATTACTCCATTTTCCGATGAGAACGAGGGCTCAAATAGCCTCCATTTGATTTCTCGGAAAAACCTACACTTTAAAGTACTCATTTATTTCAAAATTGTTCAGTGCTAACATGTTTTTTTTCTGAAATATTTGAAAAATGTTGGGACATTGAGGGTAAAACAGCCATAACTCCTGTTTTCGATGCGTGCGGTGACTCACACAGCTTTCGTTTGATTCCTCCAAAATAAATTGAAAAATGTAAGAAATTAGTGGGTAAAAACAGCCAATATGTAAAATGATTAGGAGAGTTAAGGTTAAAACAGTCCTAACTCCGTTTTCCAATGCGTGCGGTAGCTCAAATAGCCTTCATTCGATTTCTGAAAAAAAAAATTACACAAGATAGATCATTTTCTTCACAATTATCAAGTCCGAACAAGCTTTTTCTAAACTATATTTAATATGTTGGGAAATTGAGGGTCAAATCAACTCCATTTTTTTTAACTCCATTTTCCTAAGCTTGTTGTAGCTCAAATAGCCTTCATTTGATTCCTCGGATTGAATCACCGAAGAAAGGCCTATTTTTGTGCAAAATTTTCTAGTTCAAATCAGTGCAGTGGTTTTCTGAATTGTTTAAAAATATAGGGGAATTAGGGTTAAAAAAGGCACAATATCTCCGTTTGTTAGCTTGTTCGGGGTCTGAAACTATGTCCAATCGATTCTCAGGACATTTTTACTAAAAGAAAGTATATTTGCATGTATTTAGTTCATGTAGGAGGGAAGATATTGAATTTCTTCGCGGTTTATACACTTTTTCCCCATTCTTAATTGAAAAAAAAAAAAAGTTTTTAAGCTACAAAAACAAATAAAATTTTACCTTCATACAATTCTCTAAGCCTTCCCACCAATTCTATTTTCTTTTTACTTCAAATTTTACCATTTGATTGGGATTCCAGTTATTTGTTCTAGACAGTCTTTTTCTGTGAAAGTGTCTCTATTTTTATCTAACATAAATTTATCACAAAACACCAATTAAAATAACACCAAATTTAAACACATTTATAAAGCGGAAACTTGTTAAACCTCCACATAAAACAGCTCGGGGCTTTTTCCCTGCTCAATTTAAAAAAAAAAAAAAAAAAAAAAAAACAATTCGTTTGCTTCTGAATGCTTTAATTTAATCAGCAGAAGTGTTTTTTCTGTGAGCCATCGAAAAATATATATTTCAAGATATTAAATTAACATTTTCACTAGAAGCAATAATTTATAAAAACAAACCAAATTTTGCCTATTTGAAACTAAATTCATAAGCTTTTGAACGTAGCAAACAATTTTCAGATATTTAAAGGAGCATGACCGAACTCGTTTACTGATCATGTGTATGTTTTCATCCAAAAACTTTCGCTGCATCAGATGCAGAAGTAGCATCACGGTGCTTAACTTGAGTTGAGTTTTGTTTCTATATAGAAGCATGCCAAACTTAAACTTGATCGTATCCCGAACCTATTTGTTGGGAGAAGCAAAGCCCGAAACAGCGCTGAGAAATTATCTCAAATTAGCGTTTATCTTATCTTAGAGCAAGAATGATATAAAATCTGAGGATTTTTTTCAAGATGTTATGATTTAAAGACAAGGCAAGGAATGTGGACAAATTTCAGCTTCTGATTTTCGATCTGCTTCAAGCAGCTGAGCTCTAAATTGGAGTTTTTTTTTCAATTTCCAAAAAAGTCTTCCGTAACAGATGAAAAGTGATTAACATTTTTTAAATATTAGCTCACGGAAATGTGCCTTCATCCTGTCAAACTCCAGCATTATTTATACCCGGCCATCATTGCCAGCTATAAGAGGCGAACACGCGCAATTTCTCAACGAAAGGCGCGTTCAAAGGAAGCAAATTAGAAAAATGCATGTAATCCGTCTTTGGGAAAATCGCACCTCTGGGATCGCGCACCCATTATAAATCACTAAAGCATCCCAGATCTTTCGCCATCTCCGCTCTAGAGATCTCAATGTGGCGATTATTGATGCGAAAGGAAATTCGCTTTACCACATCTATTTATCAAAACGTCACACCATTTTTGAATGAAGATCGAAACAAACGAAGGCAAGGAAAAAAGAGTCTTCGGAATAGATTCATACCTTCACGGTAGACAGAGAGCACCTTGAGGGTAAATGTAACGGCTGGAAACAACGAAAAAAAATTCCAAGCGACAATTTGCCGCCTCACCAGCTTCCGGCCATGGCCTGGCGGAAACATTTTCTACCGGGGGAGATCTGCCGCCGCCATGAGGGAACCATCCATAAATATCCTGCTGTCATAAATTTTCTTTCGATTCGAAAAGCAAGCAGCTCGGGTGAGATTTCACCAACCGACGACGACCGGGATGCTGGGGCCTGGTCTTGGGCTGATTCGTATGTATGTACCAACCTACCGATAGGTTGCGCTAGTGAGTCACGTGGTGGGACCCCTTCTGGTTGTGTCCCGGTTGGAGCCGGAGAAAGTTGCGAGGAAAGAGCTTTTGCTGGTTGTGCTGTTTTCTGTCCGGAAAATATTGCAATCATGTTTCATGATAAAATCGCGCAGCGCTGTGAGCGGGGCATTACTGTTTTTCCCTTTATTTTTGACTAGCGGAATGTTGGTAGGTACATGCTGCGTTGCTCGTATCACGTTGCGCTAGCGAAGAATAATCGTGTAAAGATGCTCACAAAACTTGTTTGAAATTAAGTCAACTAACAATTTGACACAAGCGGTTTGTCAAAAGTAATCATATTTGGCAATTCAAACGTATAGATTTTAAAGCGATAGAATTGAGGAAAGAGACATGTAACATTGAATCTGAAGAAAAGATTAGATTAAGAAAAACTATCCCCAGTCCCCAGATAGTAAAAGAATCAGAAAATGCCCGTTTTTTAATTGTGAAATGGTTGTAGGTATTGCGACTTTTTTTTCCTAATATTTCTATCATATTCATGTCGTTCAATTTTGTGAACAGAATTGAATGAAATAAATCATAGTAAAAAAGAAAAACGGATATTATGACCATCACAGTGACTTGTTGAATGAAAAAATTAGAATAATTTAAGTATGTACCGTTAATTAAACAAAATGTTAATGTAGGCTTCTACAATATTGAACTGCGTTGTTTTTGCTTAGAAAATATGGTTGTTGTTTTATCCAATTATTATTTTAACTTTTTCATCACCCATGCTTAAGAGAAATAACAACACAATTTCATGCAACTCGTCGCAAATCTCATTTTTTTCAGTACTCGGCGTAATTGTTCAACTCGGTTTCGTATGATAAATGTACGACTCGTGCTGAAAAATGCACTTTTTGCAACTTATTGCATAACTAACTATTTTCATTCTACGGTATATTGGTTGACCTCTATAACGATAACAGTTTAGAAAAGTCCGGATAATTGAAATTCATGTCACGGTGGAATGTTTTTAATAAGGACTGTATTCGAAAAAAATGCAATCCTTTCATTTGTGAATAACTTTTGATCGGATGGATGAAAATTGATGAAATTTTTAGTGATAGGGTAAATGATCTTGAGCGGAACTAGCCGAAAACTGATCTTGAGCGGAACTGTTTACTTTTCCTAAGATCGAGCCAATGATTATTTATGAATCTTATCGAAATGTTGAAAAGACACTTTTTCAAGATCTTTGCATACAAGCCTTGTCATTTTCGCTGAAATTTATGGAATGAAGCAATAGCGAAGTTTCAAAAATTTACGCATTTCTGCTAACAAAAATGAGAGAAAAACTCATAAAAAGCATTATTCTGGTTTTTGTAACAAGTCTTCCATCAAAATATCAATTAATCGCGTAGTTTTAAAAGTGAAATATGATTTTGAGTGGAACTACTAGCTTCCAAAATAAACCACTTAGTGCGCTCCCTTATGCCTTATGTCGCAATTTTTACCTCTGAAGGTATGCAGCACCTTTGTATTTTTCTTATATCAGCTTAAGGGACAGAAAAGATGTAATATTAAGTTCGAATAGAACCAAAAATAACTTTAACTGGTGTCACAGCGTGCCAAACCAGGCACTCACAAAGTTTAATTTTTGGGGGTACAAGAAAAGTTTTTTGATTCTTTCTTTCATAGGAAAAAATCCCATTTCCAAGGCTTTCATACGTATTTTTTGGCATAATTAGAGAATTTATAAAGCCAATGAAGGTAAAGTCTTAATTCCAGAATAAGAATCAACCTTCTTTGCCATTACTGTTCGAACTTTATTTCAACTTTATTTTCATTTGAAGCGTGAAAACATTAATTTTTGAAATTGAAAATCTTTAAAGATGAAATTTAGTTGAAGTTTCCACAGTTAACCCAAAAAATAGGAATGCGAGCTACTAATGATTTTGACAGTACAAAATGGTTCCGCTCATGATCATATTTTAATTTCACTCAAGATCAGCATAGTTAGTTCCGCTCAAGATCAGAATTCTTTCTTCATTAAAACAGCTCTAGAGGTATTATGATATACTCTAAAATATTCTACAAATCATCATGAGAAAGCAGAAACCAAGAACTGTCCGCTGAATTAAAAAAAAACAATCTTTTGGAAGTAACCTCTAACCATACTGTTAGGTTGATCAACTGTTCCGAGTTGCGTCGAATTGAGCCATTTAGTTCCTCTCAAGATCATTAACCCTACTACCTAGAAATCTATTGATCTAGTGCAAAAAATGCCTACAAAAGTAACCGTTCGCCACCCATTCAAAGGTTTCTAAAAGTTAATACCGTCAAAAGGGACATCATGCAACAGCGGGGTAGATGCAACATTTGTATATTTACCACAGCACTGATATTATTTTTAATTTTATAGAACGTAATCGAGTTATCTTTTATTGAATACAAAATGACAATGACATAATTTTCTTCATTTTAAGCTTGTATTTTAAAGTTTTTCATTTTCATTCAAAACATATAAAATCCATCAATAAATGTACAAATCTTTATATTTTTCGATGCCGTAAAAAACTTTACCCAATATGACGGATTGGTTTAATGATATCACCTACAAACTTTTTACTGGTTTAATCATCCTGTACCAACACTGTTGGTGTAAAAATATTTTCCGAACAGTCACCAATTTTTTTTTAAAATAAATATTTTATAAATTCAGTTATCTGCCTGAGATAAGTATGTATGTATATGTATGTATTTCTACCACCCAGGTAGCCAGGCACAGCCGGTAGCAGCGAGCAACTTTTACTTTGCAATTGATCAAGATTCATCAACTGAATGTGCTCAAAACGACTTTGAATGGACTGTTACAAAGGATAAGAAATGTAAGCAGGGGCACTTGCAAATCTAAATGGGGACAGGATCGAATTGTCTCCATCGAAAGAACATAACGAACTTATCTAGTGTCTGAATCAAGCCATTGCAACGCAAAGCGCTCAACTGGGAGGGAACAAAACACACAAATTCAGTACGTTCTGTGAAAAAATGTATTATTCTGTCATCTGAGACACAGATTCTGTGACAAAAATTTGCTAAAAATTCAGTGATATTACAGATAGTTTTGAAATTTCGATAACTTCGATGAGATTCGAAGTTTTCGATAAAAAGTTTAACCTTGAGCTTTGGATTACTTGAGCATTTAATAAAAGATCCGGTTTTCCTCGAAGATATAGAAATAAAAAAAACCCCTACCTATTATGTCGGTCTCAGTTTTATTGGCATGGAAGCACCAATAATTAACAGCAGTCTTTAGGGTGGTGCAGGAATTACCATTTTGCATGAAACTGAATTTCGAAATCTCCGCAATATATAGAAAAAAAAAACTTCAAAAGATCGAAAAATCGGATCGAAAATAAACCGATTTAATCGATTTTTCCAAGGCTAAAGAATCGATCCAAAAAATCGAAAATTTGAGTTTAAAAAATCGATCTCCAAAAGATCGATCCAAGATCGACCAATCCTAGTGGGAGGACGAACCCATCCTCAATCCATGATCCTTTGCTGATGAGGTAGCCCAATGCTCTCCTCAAGAATTGCTTTAATTGGATGTCCGGATGGCCCAACCCAAAACCCCAAATGACATTCATATATTGATAAAAGAATAACATTAAAATAAACAATGGAATTGAACAAATTACATGAGAATAGAAAGCCGAAATAATAAAGTAGCAAACATGTAAGAAGAAGTAGTACTCAATAAAATGATTAAACAATTAGAAAAAAATAAACTAAAAAAGGTTAAATCTGAAAAAAATATAGAAATAGTAATGCCGAAATTAATAAATTCTTAACTATTCGCAATGACCTTCCTCAATTTGAATTAAGATGATAATTTTTATTGCAATGAAAATTTAGTGATATGTAATACTTAAAGAATAACAGTATTTCGAATTAATTAAGCCTTATGAAATCAAACTTTTAAATTATGGCATATAGAGCAAATTTCCTGATGAAAAGTTAATATTTAGTTGGAAAAGATTGATCCATTTTCTTAGTAAGGGAGAGCATATCTTTGCAGTTTTAATTCTCGGTGGTTTTAACTTATCCGAGTAAATCACATGAAACCGGTTTCTGAACAGCTTTAAATATGGTTCTTATTAATGAAAATGAACTAAAAAAATTACTCATAGTTACACAACCACACCTCTAAAAAAACTAAAATTTCATAACTATCAATAACTAATCAATAACTAAAACCCTGGTTAGGTTAACTTTTATAGCTAGAATGAAAGAGGAAAAGATAGCATAATATAAGAGAAATAATCAGAACTCTCTCACCGGGTTCACTGCAAAACTCGCCGCTTGCTGCGTTCGAAAAATAAAACGTTCAACACGTTTGAATTTGCGTCGGTCTGACTCCAGATGTGCGCTGAAACTATGTATTTAAACAAGGTAGTGACTCGAAATCGCGATAATAAACAAAATACGACGGCCAAAGCGCGATCTCGGAGGCTGTACACGACGATGCTGACGAAGTTTGACTGCGTGGTAATGGACGACGAAACCTACGTCAAAGCCGACTACAAGCAGCTTCCGGGACAGGAGTTTCATACGGCAAAAGGAAGGGGAAAGGTAGCAGATATTATATTTTCAAGCACATGGAACTGTCAAAGTTCGCGAAAAAATATCTGGTTTGGCAAGCCATCTGTACCTATGGCTTGAAAAGCAGCATTTTCATAGCTACCGGGACTGTCAACCAAGAAATTTAAGTGAACGAGTGTTTGAATAACGTCTGCTGTCCCTTCCTGAAGAAAAAACGGTTGTTCCGTACTGTTTTGGCCGAATTTGGCATCTTGCCATTACGGTAAAAAGGGCCATGGAGTGGTACGCCGCCAACAACGTGCAGGTGGTTCCCAAGGACAAGAACACTCCCAACACGCCAGAGCTCCGCCCAATTGAGAAATACTGGGCTATTGTCAAGCGGAACCTAAAGAAGACCAAAAAAAACTGCTAAGGACGAGCAGCAGTTCAAGGCAAACTGGCTTTCTGCGGCGAAGAAGGTGGACAAGGTGGCTGTACAAAATCTGATGGCAGGGGTTAAGCGTAAGGCCCTGCAATTCGGATTTGGAAAAGCGGAAGCCTAACTGAATATTTTTCCTGAATTTTATACTAATTGAACTTGAAAAAAAAAATTGAATTTGATTTTTAATAAACGATTTCACCGATTTACACGCGTTTTCCCTTGACCAAATTTTGACCGTATGTACTGCAATCGGTGTTTTCGTGCAATTCCGAATTTTACCCGATTTTATTCATACGTGTCGTAGGAAGTATTGTATGCTTTGCTTAAGGTTAAAGATTATCGTTCTTTTTGGCAACTATTATGAGGACATTCGAAATTCGACATTCATCTAATTAGATATCAGAAAAGCAATTTCAAATAGCTTGACTCCTGTTTTGAAATGTTTAGTTCCAGATTTCACTGGAACCCAATCTCTTTTGTGATAAACGTTCTAGAAGCAACAAGTTACCTGATGTCCTTTCAGCTACTGGTGACATTTTGAAAATCAAAGAGACCTCTACATAAAAAAAAGATCTGATAATTATACATCTGGTTGGAAATGATCGACTTAAAACATGAGGGGTATTAAGATGGCAGAAATAGAAAAAAAATGAATTTATCGCGCTTATATTTCTATTGAAAACTCAACGGAACATTTGACCGAATTTTTGGCCGAATATTCGTCTGGCCACTATTCGGTACATCTCTAGTTTAATTTTTTTCCATATATGAAGGTAATATTTAATCAAAAGATTTGAGAACAAAACGTTTTTGTTTTAACCAAGTCGTTGAATTATAATAATTAAACCAGTTGTCTACGTTTTATCAAGTAGAACAAAAAGGTGCAGTTAAACAAAATAACTCAAAGATACATGTATTATATTTCTCCTGCAAACAACCGCCTCAACTGGTTTTATCTGGGAAACAATTCTCCTAGAACACTTGGTGTCTTCGTGTAATCCTCGCATTGTCAAGCCTAAGGCCCTCGGTGAAAACTTCCAACAAGATTGTAGGATTATGTATACTATCGCTGCTGGTGGAACGAAATCGAGAAGATTTCAAACTTTCACCAATTGCCTGGAAGCTTTGCTGTGCTGCGTTCTGGGACCCTTGAACTTTC
Source organism: Uranotaenia lowii (assembly GCF_029784155.1). NCBI lineage: Eukaryota > Metazoa > Arthropoda > Insecta > Diptera > Culicidae > Uranotaenia > Uranotaenia lowii. Next base: position 187,335,717 of record NC_073693.1, on the reverse strand, counting down.
GCCAGTCTGGCAAAGGGAAGGGGGATGGCTTATACCATGATAAAATTCTACAAACTTATCATGGTTTGATGTTCATGAGCTCAGCTACTAAAAACAGAAGATTGTTATTGTTTCGTACACGCATCAATTATGTCTCAGTTAACTGGTGTAGAAAAGCTGCCATAAAATATGTTCAGCAGCGCGAATAATTATGCTGCCTTAAGCATTGCGGTTCGCTCTTCAATGGAAACGTGGGCGGGTAAGGCTGTTAAGCATGATTGTTTTTCTGGGAAGAAAGTCTATTCTAGCTTCCAGTCGAAGCGATGCGTGTAGCTCATTTTGAAAACAAGGAGTTATCAAAATTTGCAATCATGATACATCTCAAAGGTTTGTTGCGTCTACACAGTGAAGTTGAAGTGCCAATGAAAACAAACAACAATAGATTTTTATTTCGGATTATCACTCGTTTAATTAAATTCCATCATCTGAAAACTACTCAATCAAATCCTCTAAAATTCTTAAAAAGACATTGTTTTGACTAAAAAATATATTTTAAAAAAATAACATAAAAGCCTATATTAAAAACCAATAGGGTATTGGACTTATTTTGGACCACCTTGCAACTTTTTCCCAATATTTCCTTCATAAATCATGTTAATTATGAAAATTTTGAACACATACAGTTAAAGCTACTTCTTATGATGCTAATTATATCTAACATTCCACTTAAAAAGCTGATAAGGAAGAGAATATTGAAAATGAAGTTTTGATTTACCAATGTTGAACTGAATCTAGCCCATTTCAGGAAGACGTGTCATTATTGAAGTCAACTTTCAAGAGATTTTCTCAATAGCATTGATAAATTTAACAACTACAAACATGTTCACAGCCAGGGGCGGTCCTAGAGCTGGCTCTTGGGGGGGCGGGGGGGGGGGGGGGTGATTTTTCAAATTTTCAAAAATCAGTCAATATAAAGGAACGTTAATATCTGTTGATAAATGATGGAAGGGTCGCGAGGGGGGGGGATGTCAGTTTTAAATGAGTCTACAATATATGCTGCACACTGTTCCTCCTTCCTTCATGAATTTCACTGAACAACATGTTTTGCTAAAAATATGAAACAAGAGATGAATAATGAAAACTTTATCAAAGTTTCTCTATATACTAATTTCAATATGCTTGTATCAAACCTTAACCATCCTTTTATAAAATAACCTGCGAGTCTATAAAATCCACTGCGGAAAAATGTTGATATTTTTTTTAATTTGTTTGTATATCTGATATTTTAAAATTGTCACTTTCAAATCTCTTTAAGAATTTCTCGTTATGATTGTAATTTTTCCATAGAAAATAATACAAACGTGGCTGATATTTTATATTTTTTCGAAAGTATTTTAATTACATCGATAAGGCCGATAAACTAATTAATAAACATAACTAATGGGAATTAAATTCTACAGTGGAGTATTTTACTGAATCGTGATTTGGAAATTTGGTATTATTATTTACAAATTTGGAAACAAAATTTTCGTTGAAAATTGTGGTTTGTTTTTTTTTTTTAATTCCTTAATATATAAAATCAGCAATTATGGAAATATAAATTATGAAGAAAATACGGTTATCAAAATCAGTTTCTGAAGTATGAAGCTACTGGAACCAAATTTTGTTTGATGTGCTCTAGAATTTAAAGTTATCATACAAAATTTTCAATTTTAATTGTTTGAAAACGAATGAAATAGTCACAAATGCACCAAATAGTTATAAAAAAGTGATTTATTCTTTTTTATTGTTCAAGTAGGTACCTACAATTAATTTCAAATTTTTAAAATGATTAAATAAAAAAATTATAAATATAATAAAAAAAATTATGAAATGAAGGGGTAATTCTGAAAGTTGATACTATTCTTTAGGGAACTGTCTCAATCATTTGCAATTGAAATATCCAAGCTTTGAGATTCAGAATATCAAACCTAAAGCTAAATTTTAACTTAAAATTTCAATATTATTGTGTAGATGAGCTGAGATCTTGAAATCCAGTAGTGTCAGTTGAAAATCACTAAAAGATATTCCGACTGTTTAGCATGATAGATTACCTTGTTGTCGAAAAAATAGTGGAATGATAAGAGGATAGATCTAATTCACAAGGGAAAAATTAAAACAGAGGCGAACTGATCTTGGAAGATTTTTGCTTCTCAAACTCAATTTTTTTGTCAGATTTTTTTCTCTCACTTCTTATTTTCTAGCGTTTAGTAATTTTAAAACTTAGCAGTTTAGAGAGAAATCGATCAATGATAATAAAGTGAAGTAACTAACCTACATGAACAACGAAAAATGTTCAATCTTTTCATTATCCTTTATTCATTCAATTATACAGATTATAGGGAAGAATTCCATAAAGTGGCCAATTCCCGGAAAAAAAAACAATTCAGATTTTGTCTAGATAAAATATACAAAAATATATTTAACTTTTCCTAACATCACAAAAAGAAGGTTTATTAAGTTTATTATTTGATACTGATTTTGATCTTTTTCACAAAATTTTTGAACACTGAAAAGCATTTTCACTTTTGCATTATCATAAAAATATTCAAGGTTGATTTTGGTTCAAAATGTTTTCAAAATTCCCGTATTTTACAAAATGAGGAAAACTACTTACTTCTATAATTTTTTCTCCCAGAAGTCATGGTAAATTATGTTCTCACAGTCTTCATGGAAATTGATCATTAATTGATCGTTTTGCTGAAAACTACACAAATTTTTTCAATGAATTTTTACCTTGTATATTCAAAATTTATACAGGAAACAAGAGCGGATAAAAAAATCCTAATTTGCCTTTAGTGCTCCTAACTAAGTCGAAATCAGTGTTCAAATTCTTTGCAACTCGGAAAATGTGAATTTTGTTTCCTTGTGTTATAGTTGTGAATGTAGATTTTGGGTTCTGTATATGGATTTGAATCTCTATCGCGAACACCAATTTCTTCATATTTAAACAGCTTTTATGAACACTTTTTTTTTCTTTTTGGCTCTAAAAACTCATAGGGAAAGCAAAAGTTGTAACACGTAATCTCTTCTTTCAAGATTTCTCTTGTGGAATCTCTTGTGTTTCAAGATTTCTAGATTCAAGCTAATGGAATTTAGACATTTGAAGAAGATTTTTTAAAATTTAAACTCTTAGGAACATTATACATTCGATTTCTGTTTGGCAGAACTTGCATTTTTTCATGTTCATCCATAATATGAATGTGAGATGTGATATATTTCAAACAGATTTAAATAAAATCGAATCTTAAATTTAAATTTTTGTTTTTGAATTTAATAATATAGGTTATTAATTTTAAGTTTATAATTCATGTTAGAATGATGAAAAATTGAGGGTGAAAAAAACTCGTTAAAGAGAATCTTTGCTGTGACTCAGAATCTGAATTCATATTTGCCAAAGTCATAAATTCCTTGTAAACGCAAGTGAAAAAAGCACTGCTTTAGATTTTAATATTAGACATCTGATATGACTTTATAAAGTTTAAAAATCCTCAATAAACCAGCTGTAAACAAAAAAACAGAGTTATAAATTCAAATTCATATATCAACTTCAGATACGTATAAGCTTTTTATACTTTAAGTATAGTATTAATAGAATGAATTGTCCTGATTCTGAATTGATAATTTTCCTTCGATTAAGAAAATATTTTGAAATACAAAAAAAAAATCTAATGGAAAACTTTTCGCTGCTGAAAACTTTATCCAAAATAAATTTCATGCGGCATCTACAATTGTTATTTATTACCTACGATTGAATTTGTTCAGTGAAAATTGGTGAAAGACAAAAAGAAAGATTAAAAACTTAGAATCGAAGTCATACGTTTCATAAGCGCCTACTTGAAAATGGTGCTGGAGAATTTGACCTAATTTTAAATTTCATACTTTAAAGCCAATTTAACACTTGAAACATGGTAGAACATGGTAGAAATTTCTAAAAATCAAAGAAAATTGAAAGTCACATGATTCCGTACGTTAAAAGTTTAATGATTTTTTGTTGTTTTCTGCTAAATCTGAGCAAATAAAAAAGAAACTGCATATTGAAGGCAATAAATGTATGACGACAGCAGAACAAATATTTCAAATATTTCAGTCTTTTAACCATATTTACCCCCCTATATGACTTTTTCAAATTTATCATATTATTAAAATTCAAAACCAAACTGAGAATTTAGAAGCTCTGAATTTAAAGCAAATACAAAATTTATAACGATTTGCTCGTGTTAATTTAGGCATATGAGGGAAATTAGTGACAATGAAAAAAAATGGTCCTTCATTCCATTAACAGCAAATTCAAAATCCACACTCTAAGTAACAAAAGTTATTTGGTATAATTCAGTCCAGTGAGTTGCAAGTAAAAGCTACTTGAGTTTTGTGGACCTACTTTTTTCAATAATGAGCCTTTTAAGTGATAAAAAAAACTTTTTTGTTGAATAAACACCCCACGGAGTGGAAAATTTTAAAAATTTAGAAGCACATCTACTAAGAAAAGTTACAAATTTTTATAGAAATTCAAGCATTTGCGGGTATTTTGTAACGGTTTTTTGCCGCTTGGGGGGGGGGGGGGGGGGGGGGTGATCACCCCGATCACCCCCCCCCCCCCCCCCATAGGACCGCGCCTGTTCACAGCTGACAAAACACTTGAATACTAATTTGCAAGCTCGAAGAACCAAAAAAATTGTTTTAATAGCAATTAGACCCATGTCGAAAATAGGTCCTGCTTCATTCCTTAGGGACTTATTTTGGACCGCTCAACATAACCAACTTGCTGTTAAATGTTCATGAACGTAATAAGACGTTGTACGACTATATGAAAAGAATTATGCACACTTTTTCAATCGCTTATTATGAATAAAATTAGGAATTTCGGCATTATTTTATTTAATCAACTTGCTGAAGCCCAAATCTGCCATTAGACGGGGTTCACTTCAATTGGCATAAAACCAAGCAAATCATTATTTTAACTTAATTTTTGTGCACTATGCTTTAAACCAAAAACATGAAAAAACTGAACTTGCACCATTTTTTTATTAGGATTTTATTTTTGATACTTGATACTAGAAGAGGCGAAATATAAACCCTTTGAGATTGGGAAAAAACTACAAAAAATTGCCAAATAAGTAACCATTTATTTTTTAGTAACTGTTGATTTATCTCAGTTAATGGTAGAACAAATTTATAAAAGAAATATATTATATTGTAGCTGTATATGTTTCAAAACTTGGGAAAAAAATGTTTAAATGTGCGAAATTGACAAGTAAAAAAGTACTTAGAATCTAGTTTTAGCCCCTATGGTTATGCAGTTATTGACTAAAAACTGTTAAAAAATTACTCCAACGATAATTTTTTTCGTAGAACAAAAGTTGTGTTAAAAATAAAACTGAATTTTTGGGAATTTTTTGTTGAAGCATGAAGATAGCAAATGAGATGTGAAGCATGCCATGATTTTATGATGATGTAAAATTAGTTAGGGCATCTGTATTCGTGGTCTATTCTTGGGTCTAATTTATACAAGAATTGAACCAACAAAATTAGATCCGATCCAATGAAAAAAACTGGAAACTGCACTCGTGTTCCGTTAACTGTCAAACTGTTTAGAACTGCGTCAAATTGGATCCAAATCTCATCAGTTTTGGATCAATCCTTATACCAGCTCTAAAAAAAAAGTGAGTTGAAACTGGTATAATGGATCACCAATGCGGCTGCTCGGGTCGGAATTTGGATCTAAACCGGTTGTTTCTACCACGGATACAGGTGCTCTTAGAAATATATAATCAGTAGTTATTAGGCCACCAACCGAGCAGGTTCTACTTTCTTTCCACTCCTACCCCCAAGAGGTTATGGGCCCAGGAGCTTACGTTGCCTAGTAACCAGTCAATAACGGAAGGAAAAATTTTCCTCAAGCTAGTTGAAATGGAGAAAATTCAAGTTCCGAAACAGAATAAATCGAATTACAGCAGCCGGAAGTTCAGCACCGAGCTGCTGCTAATCCGGGAGGACCTCTGGAAGTAGGTCACCGGGATGATTCCAGAAGCACGGGCTGCGACGGAATGTGTCCCGGGAAACGAAGCCGAAATCGAAGCCTGGAAGTACGGGGACCAACGAGCACGAGCGACGATCGGTCTGATGATGGAGAGCAATCAGCATGGCCTCATCAAGCAGACGACCACGGCTCGTGAAGCATGGAACAAGCTGAAGGACCACTTCGAGAAGCCGACGCTGACATCCAAGGTCCAGGGAATCCGAAAATCGTTATCCTCTGATAGACTTTGCCGATCAAAACACCCGTGAGAGAGATTTTCATCCGCAAGAACACTATACGGAGCGCTTATCAACTTCAATTTTGCTTTCGATAAGTTGTGCATTCCGATTCAAATTTATCGTCTCTTGTAACGTTAAGGATAAGCACCAACAATTTGCTGGCATCCAAGGAGGACACCAACAATTGCTTGATTACGCACAAGGTGCCGGGCTGACTCGGCCAGTAGACCCACTAACAAAAAATACCAACAATTGCACGGGGCGCACATCAAGAAATCTGATGCCCACTAGATTTAAGTTCGAACGAGTTATCTTGATCGGTATTGGAAAGGAATGAGAAGTCATCACGTTCTCATATTTATCGCTAACTATAACACAAGTGGTTTATCAGTTATAATTATCAGATCTGTTCGATTTGGTTCTTTGCCAAGGTCTCGTATTTGTGGAATTTGTTCTCCGAGCGATTCTGTGAAGGCGACGACATGGAGAAGCACGTGAACGAGATGGAAGAAGTTTTCGACCGCCTATCCGTGGCCGGGTTGAAGCTCGACGAGAAATTGCAGATTGCGCTGGTGCTGAGTAGCCTTCCGAAATCGTTCAACGCCCTGACGCCCGCGTTGGAGAGCCGGGTGGACAACGAACTTACGTTAGAGCTCGTGAAAACCAAGCTGATCGATGATGTGACCAAGAGGGAAGCTACGATCCGGAATCCGTTCTGAAGGCTGGATCCGGTAAGAAAGTAATTGCCGGCCATTATTGTCAGAAGCCGGGCCATAAGCAGAGGTATTGCCGGAAGCAAGCAAGCGACCAGGAAAAGGACCCAAGAAGCGACCAGAAAAACCGGAAAAATCCACCCAGAACGAATGCCGTGCGCAGGCTTCCGAAAAGTACAGCTTTGCTATGACAGCTTTTTTCTTGCCAAACAAACTGTCTCGGTTTTCCTTACCACTCGGTTCGCTGCTGTACCGTCGGTAACGAATCGAAACGCTTCGGCTACATCGCACACGTACGAGAACCCAGGCTGTATCTGAACAATCGGCTCAAAGCATGCGTTGCCGAAAATGTTGTAGCGAACCCTACAGACAGTTCGGTTTTCATCCCTTCATGCCTCCTGTTTCGAAAATAATTTCATCCTAACTGTCGGCTGCAGGGCGTGACAGTTTTGGGTGACAGTCCTCACGGGTGACTGTCGTGCTCATACCATACCCATGCCCGATCGTATGCGCTACTGCTCGGTTCGAATAGATCGAACGAGCCATATATTCACACCGAGCAGCAGCATACGACCGAGGCGTAACGCGATGTGTGGTGCCGGTGGAGGTTAGGCGAAAAGGGGAGGGGAGGGTGATTGGGGTGATCAGCCGCAGTAGCTTCAAGCAAAGGAAAGTACATTCGTTCGAAATTAACTCGGCCCGAGCGAATCTCGGCTACAGTCGGCCGGAGTAAGTAGTACTGTCATGCGAAATTCAACGCATTGAAAACTGTAACGAAGAATTTCCCAAAACTGTCACGGAGCTTAAAAAACATTTATACCCACGAACAAACTCTCGCATGAGGTAAAACAAGGCATCGCTGTACATCGCACGACCGCTCCTTTTAAAACTGTCGGGGAAGAAATATTCGGGAAGCTTTCATCGAGGTGCATGTGCGACGTTCGCAAGAATACTGTCGATCGCCAGTACTTATCGGAAGCCTGCCCGTGCGGGAAGCGACGAATGGAAATGGTGCTTTCACGACGAAGTGGACTGGACACACCGGAAGCTGGGTCGTCGACTCCGGGGCGACATCCCAGATGTGCGCCAAACGAGATTTCTTTCTGGACCTGGATGAAACCATCAACGAAAACGTCACGCTGGCCGACGGGACGATGACAGCTGCGAAGGGCAAAGGGACGTGCAAAGTGGGTTGCTGCGATCTGGAAGGCAAAAATCGCACAATCACGCTTTCGGATACTTTGTTCGTACCGAATCTGGAGACCAACGTGATTACGGTGCGCAAGCTGGTTGTTAAGGGCGGTGAGGTGCCGTCTTGATATCGACGTGCTTCGCTTGCATCTTTCGACGTGCTGCTACCGACAGGAGTGCCCGAGTAAACCTCGTCGTAGTCAGTACCGAATTTCTGGCTGCATCCCTGGGCAACTAGCCGGGCCTTGTATCTTGCAACATTCCCGCACTCGTCCAGCTTCTTCTTGAAAATCCACCGGCAGCCGACCGACTTCCAGTTTGGGGGGAGGAAAAGGTCATCTCGAAGGTTACGCTGACGCTGACTGGGCGGGCGATCGTGCGGACAGGAAGTCAAATTACAGATTTCTGTTCAAGCTTGGCGGTGGAACGAAAGCAGGAGTGTGTGACATTATCTTCCACCGAAGTGGAATATGTTGCACTCGCTGAAGCTAACAAGGAGCTACTCTAGCTCATGAATCTGATGCAAGGACTTGGCGAGAACATCAAGCAGTCGGTAATCATCTACGAGGACAACCAGAGCTGCATCAGTTTGCTGAGTGCCAAAGGTGAAACCAGACGGACGAAGCACATCGATACGTCAAGTATTGTCCGACGGAGAATATGTTGGTAGACATGCTGACAAATCCCCTGAACCGGATCAAGTTGCAGAAGATTGTGAGAGCGAATCAAAACTATTTTACAGAACACTGAAAGCTTGATCTTTAACTAAACTTTACCTCTTCTCGAACTTGATAAATAAAGGCAGTTGAATTCTTAAGTCAAAAGAACAAGACGTGTTTCACTACTATCCGCTTCTCCGTGAGCCCGAATAAGGTCTAGAGCACATTGTCCAGGGTTAGGGACATAACATACTGGCGACGAGGATATAAGCGGTTCGGAACACAGGAAAATGCCGAATAGCTCGGAAAACGATGGTAGAAGTGAAGTTAAGCCAACGTTGGTTTCCGAGACTCGAGTGAAGGGAAAATTTCCGGTTTTTGTCCCAGGACTGAACGTCAACTCGTATTTGCAAACTGTGGAAATATATTTTGCCCTCAACAAAACTCCGGACGATGAAAAAGCCCTTGAATTCATTACCAGTATCGGTCAAGAAACGGCAGATAGAATTATTGGTAGTTTCAAGCCAGCTAGAATCGTTACGAAAAGTTACGGGGAAATAGTGTCCAAGTTTAAGCAGTTGCATGAGGTGAAAAAAAACGTGTTTGCAGAAAGGTATAAAGTTATTACCCGCAAACAAGAAGAAGGTGAATCGCTAGACGACTACGCGATCGAACTTCAGAATATAATAGAACATTGTGCAGTGAGTACAGAGACGGAGGCAACGCTGGTGCAAACGGTGTTTGTGGCGGGTATCAGGAATGATAGAACCCGTGAAGCAATGATTAAAGAGAGTAGCGTGGATTTAGATCTCTCTCAGTTGCTGGAAAAAGCAAAGACATTAGAAGTGGCGGCAGCGGAGGCGCGGAAAATGGCACGATCGGAGATCGACACCGTCCACTACGTTGGGCCAAGTCGAGCTTTCGCCACCCATCCTGGAAGCTTTCTACGACCGAGCAAATTGAGTAACTCCAATCGACAGAGCGACGTCAACACTCACCGTGGGCATGACAGAGACGGCAATGCTAGTCAAATGGTGTGCTACAACTGCTACGGAAAGGGCCACATTTCGTACAATTGTCCGTATCCAAAGGCGAAGAAACCACGTACCAGCAAACCACCCAGAGGGCGTTCGGGCAGGAGAGTTTTTTTTCAAGAGCGGATCAACCAGCTAACGTCGGCTATGGAAGAACTGCGTTCGAATCTGGAAGCCGAGGATTCTTATGAGGAACTGTCGGCAGATGAGCCAGAGCTTCAAGTTGAGGAAAATAATTTGGTTAATAATGTCTTAATAGGTGAGTCACAAAATAATATTGCGCCAGTTTTCGTGGAATTGATTGTTGATAACCAAAATCTGTTGATGGAGTGCGATACGGGCGCATGCGCGTCCATTTGTTCTAAAGAAACACATAGAGAAAAATTTAACCAATCCAAAATTCTTCCATTGAACAAACATTTTTTCGTTATTTCAGGGGGAAAAGTTTCGGTTTTGGGGAAAATTATAGTACAAGTAAAATTAAAAAACAAAATCATCGACTTACCGCTAGTAATTATAGATTCCACCAAGCCATTTACACCTCTTCTAGGTAGGGATTGGTAAAGAGCCTGTAATAAAAACAAAAGAGACGCAATCTGATCCTTTCAAGAATAAATCATATAGCAACCCCGCTTTCATTTGGGCGCAGCACTGCTTTGCTTCAAACTTCACATGACTTCAATTCTGGTTGCGTTTATTTTTATTCGGAAGTGGTTTTTGGTCTAGCCTGCTGTTTCAACTAAGCTGTTTTTTGGTATTGTCATCAATAGAAAAAAAGTCAATCATGGAGTGTTTGGCAAAAAATTGTTCTAACAAAACCTGCCCTGGATTTAAAAATATATTTTTCTTCCGGTTCCCGACTGAACCAAAAAAACGGGAGAAATTGCTCGCATTCTGCCATCTTTCGGGGGATTCTATACTGGAATCCGCAACTTTCATTGATAAACTTTCCCTTTCGACTCCGCTGATCCGGCAACATCTTGTGCTGGCAATGAAAACTTAAAATTAAAAAAAAAATCCAACATGTTTTTCATTAAAAAATTATAACTTTACCAATTCAGTACCAAGAAATAAGACCTTGAGAATCTAGCTTCTAATCGAAATAGAGCATTCAAAAACATGTGTTTTGATTACCCTTTGTTTACAGATATGAATGATAATACTTTCGCTACCGCCGCTTTCGCAATTCCAAATTTTCCAGTTTGACAAGTCTTTTGCTCGATTGGAATGACACTGACAGAAAATCGAAAATTCCAATCGTGACATTTCGTCTCTTTTGATTATAGAGGCTCGTTAGGGATTGGTTAAGTATTATTTGGCCGCACTGGAGAGACCTATTCTCTCTCAATAGTATTGAGAATAGGAGCTCAAGAGAGCTATGGGTGAAAAGCACAGTTGACAAACTTATTAGGAAGTATAGCAAAGCTTTTGATGACGATCTCTCCCAGCCGATTAATGATATCGTGGTAGACATCCAGATGAGAGAAAATGCAGTTCCAATAGTACACAAACCCTATACGGTCGCTTATAAACACAGAGAGAAGGTAGAAAAACACTTGGAAGCTCTAGTTAACATAGGCATATTAGAAAAAACTGAATACACAGAATGGGCTTCTCCCATAGTTGTGGTCATTAAGCCCAACAAATCTGATATTCGTATCTGCATGGACGGATCTAAAACGATCAATCCATTCATTAAAACACACCATTATCCTTTACCCACAATAGAAGACCTCATAACAAATAAATGTAAAGCTAAATCATTTGCTGTGATCGATTTAAGGGGAGCTTACCAGCAATTGGTCGTTTCAGAACGTACTCAAAAACTTTTAGCTATCAATACACACGTTGGAGTGTACACCTACAAGCGGTTACCATTTGGTATCAAGCCAGCAGCCAGTCTTTTTCAATCCGCTATAGACAAAATTTTAGCAGGAATTTCTAATTGTCAAAGCTATATCGACGATATATTGATTTGGGCGGAGTCAGATATGGAGTTATTGAGTAAGATCGAAATCGTATTAGAAAAGCTCGTACAACATAATGTCAAAATCAATGCCGAGAAGTGCCAGTGGTTCGTCCCTCAAGTGAAATATTTGGGTCACATTCTCTCGGAGGCGGGGGTGTCGCCAAATCCAGAGAAGGTGAGAGCAATCACGGCCGTGCCAGAGCCAAATTGCCAGAAACAACTAAAGGCATTTCTGGGAATGATTACGTTTTACATGAAGTTTATCCCAAAACTAAACGTAGTTTTAGCTCCCTTACACAATTTGCTTCGCAAAGATCAAAACTGGAATTGGAATAGCGCTTGCCAAGAAGCTTTTGAAAAGAGCAAGAAGGCTATTTGTAGCGCTAAAATTTTAACACATTTCGATCCCTCAAAGCCCATAACCGTGACTTGCGACGCCAGTGATGAAGGAATCTCTGGAGTGCTTAGCCATAAAATCAATGGTCGTGAATTTCCTGTTTTCTTTACATCTCGAAGGCTCACTAAAACCGAAAAAAATTACCCAATTTTGCATAGAGAAGCTTTGGCGATAGTTTTTGCAATGGAAAAGTTTTACAAATACGTATTAGGACAACCAATAACAATTTTTACTGATCACAAACCTCTTATGGGAGTTTTTTGCAACAAAAAAGGTGGACCCATGGTGATCGCTAATAGGTTACAACGATATTTCATTAGACTATCGATTTTCAACTACACAATCAATTACAAACCGGGAACAGAAAATTTCGTTGCTGATTGTCTGTCAAGGCTTCCATTAGATCAGGATCTTAGCAAAAACGATTTAGATGAAAATAATCTCAGTACAATGAACAGCATCCATTATTTAATCAGTGAAAGCACTGCTAAAATTAACACAAGTCTTATAGGCGAAAAATCGATCCAAGATCCTTTACTCTCTGTAGTTATCCGACATACCCTAAATGGATGGCCCAGTCATGTAACAGGAAAATTGCTGAAGAATTATTACGGGAAAAGACACGAACTTAATCTAGAGGCCGGTTGTCTGCTTTTTGGTGAACGCATAGTCATTCCCGCAACTTTAAAACTTCCAGCTTTGCAGTTGTTGCACGAAAATCACCGGGGAATTTTAAAAATGAAACAACTTTCTCGCATGTATCTTTATTGGGAAGGAATGGGAGCTGACATCGAAAGCTATGTTTCCAACTGTGCTAAATGTCAAATTTTAAATGTTGACAGAAGTCCAAAAATTTTCGGTAACTGGCCAGAAACCACAAGACCATTTGAAAGAGTTCACGTGGATTTTTTTCACAAATTTAATAAAACTTTTTTGATTTTAATCGATGCCTACTCTCGATGGGTGGAAATTAAAAGAATGACCCAAACTACGGCCGAATTTGTGGCACAAGCACTTGATGATATTTTTTCTATTTTTGGTTTTGCAAATTCCATTGTTAGTGACAATGGACCTCCTGGAATAGTTATCAATTTGAAAATTTTTGTAAAGTTCGCAACATCATTCATATAACATCGCCGCCATACCATCCAGCTAGTAATGGACTTGCCGAAAGAGCGGTTCAAACAACAAAACAAGTTTTGAATAAACTAATAACCGAAACCGAAAATCTTTCCTCATTACAGATAGACAATAGAATTCGTAGTTTTCTGCACAATCATCATCAAACTCCAACAACAGAGGATAAAATCATCCCAAATAATAAAATTTTTGCATTTCTTCCACGGACATTTTTATCAGGACTCAACCCGAAAAATCATTGCGCATTAAATGAAATTATTCAACACAAAAAAATTAAGAAGCAATTTGAAATAAACGAAAAAGTTATCTATTCTCAAGCAGTAAATGGTAGGGTCAGTAGTAACGAAGCAAAAATTGTAAAAAAACTTTCTACAATGACTTACTTAATACAAGTACAAGGATCTACTAAGAAAGCACATGTAAACCAACTTAAAAAGATTTCTAAAAACCCTTTTGTACTAAGAAACACTAATGACAATTTTGTAGAAAATCAAGAAAAAGAGAGCGATCATAATGTAAATTTCAAAAACTGCGCAAAAGAAAGTAATCAGAACGATTTAGCACCTACTACTTTAAGACGTTCAAACAGAACAACAGGCAAGAAGCACGAAAATTTAAATCTCGAATTATTGTTTAAGAAGGCATCTAGTAGATAATAAGGAAAATGAAAAAAAATATTTTTATATACTTAAAGGGAAAGATGTGAGAGCGAATCAAAACTATTTTACAGAACACTGAAAGCTTGATCTTTAACTAAACTTTACCTCTTCTCGAACTTGATAAATAAAGGCAGTTGAATTCTTAAGTCAAAAGAACAAGACGTGTTTCACTACTATCCGCTTCTCCGTGAGCCCGAATAAGGTCTAGAGCACATTGTCCAGGGTTAGGGACATAACAAAGATGAGGGAGAAGATAGGCCTACAGAACATCGTCCTTGAGGAGGAGTATTGAAGCATGAAGATAGCAAGTGCGATGTGTAGCATGCCATGATTGTATGATGATGTAAAATTAGTTAGAAATATATAATCAGTTATTGTTAGACCACCAACCGAGCAGGTTCTACTACCCCCAAGATTTTTCAGCGAAAAAAAATCTAGCTTTTAGAAGGTCAATAAGATTAAGAAGGTTATCCAAACAAACGGGAAAATTGTGCCTAACTTTCCTAACTTATTGGATTGCCTGAAGGAGATTTGGGTTCTAAAAATCGATCCTGAAGATAAGCCAACTGGTCAGTATTTAACAAATTTCGTCGAAATTGCAGTGTTCTATCGGAATTTTCAAAACATTTGAACCACACTATATAGCGGAAGAGTTTTACCTGTTTTTACTCTTTTCTTATCGAACAAACAAAACTTGACCACGAAAATAATGCAAGACAAGATTAACTGAATTCGCATAATTGCGCATCAATCGCTTTTGAAATTTAGCAAAATTTAGAAAAAATAAAAATTTAGTTTAATGGTGAGCCAAATAGGTCCAAAGGGTGGTCCAAAATAGAAACCTGGTGGTCCAAAATACCGACAAGAGTGATGATCGAAGAAACGAGTTTTAGGCTTAAATCTTGTTACATTGCAATAAACGACGATATGTTTCGATACAAAAGGCCTTCGTAAAAAACAGATAAAGCAGTTAAAACCTGTAACATAAACTTTTTTATTTAAGAAAGTAGCATAGGCACTTCCCAAAGCGGTCGAAAATAGGTCCGTTACCCTATATTATTGTAATATTAAACTGGTAGAAATAAACAAATTTTTAGAAAAGTAATGTCTTGGTTGGTCCTTTTTACCCAAGCATTGCATCTTTTTTGAGTGTACAGGTGGATCTACCCGCAGGTATGTGTAAAATAAAACTCTTTATTAAAAAAATGACAAACTTTGTATGAATTTCCTCTGTTGTTTTGATCACAACGACGACCAACCAAATTCTAAAATTGAGAAGAACAAAAAAAAATGTCGTTAAATTGTTTCTTCCGGTGCTAGGAAAAGCTAAGAGCAAAGCTCTCACTTGACACCGGTCGCCACGCGGCCTGAAGACCATCTGGATGCATGGAGATAAATGGCAAAAATAGAGATAAAATAAATTGCAACATCTCTTCCGACCAGCATCTTCCATATCAAAACAATTTTTCCTTGAATCAACGCCAAAATCTTGGAATTTTTGGAAAGTTGTTCTTATACCAGAGACCGGTAGGTAGCTATTTTTTTTTTCTTATCGCTTGAATATTCTTCGAAACAAACACACAAAATTCTTTTTCGGATTTATCCCTTTCATTTGGCAGGAGAAAAGTTTCTCTCATCCGACCCCACCGCCCGCATCAGATTTTCTTGCCAAGGTTCGCTACACCGAACATTCAGTGCTGAAAAATGGCACCGAAACGTCGTTAGGAAATTTTGTTTGCTGGATACTCACCTGAGATCCCCAAAGACAGAGTTGTTGTAGGCGAAAAAGAATTGCTTATAAGAAATACACCCAACTCGAAACAATCCAACAACTTTCCACTCAACATGAACGAAAGAGATAGAAAGCACAAAAAAATATGTAAAAGAAACGGTAGACGCCAAAGCGCTAAAGTATTTTTGAATTTTTAAAACCCTTGCGTTTGTTGGAGATATGAACAAAGTTGGACGAATGGCCAAGGTTGCCAGGTTAATTCGAGGAATGATGAAGTTCAGTCGGAATGGTAGAAATCTACCTACCATCATGGATTGCTCGAGGGAAATAATGTTTTCAAATTGCTTATCGATGTAAATAAGAGAACAGACAGTACCTGATAGGCTCGAATGAGCTGATGAAAATGGTATTTTAGTATTGCCTATTAGCATACTTAGCAGAACGATCTATTTGCCCTTTAGCGAGTACTGGGCAGCTATTTTTCCGAACAAGGCAAATAGATTTGGGAAGGATTAACATCTAACAAATGATTCTATGAATTTTTCATTACATCGGGTTGTTCGACCCCGTTATTCATCACTGAAACTGTTTTGAGGATTTTGATGATTGTATTGGCATTTTATGGCATTTATTTGACTTAAAGATTCAATGGGATTTTAAATACCATCAACTAAGGCATTATGCAACACTTATCAACATCAATGGCTTCTAAAAACTTTATATCCACTGATAATCATATCGCTTGCAAATCAAAAGTTTTAAGAATGATGGGATCTCAAATTGACGTAGTCAGAAAAATATTGATTTATTGAGTTATTTTTAAATTTACAATAATATGCGATTTTGACCCTTCTGAGAAAAAGGGATAAGTTGCAACAAACTTTGTTTTAAATGAAAAATCAAATGAAAAGGTATATTTTTGCAACAACAGTGTTGGTATAGGATAGTGGTCCGCAAATTGCGGCTCGCGAGCCACATGCGGCTTCTTGGGTGAGAAGTTGTGGCTCTTTAACGTTGATTTCAAATATTGTATATTTCAGTCAATTTTATACCTACTTTAAGTTGTACTAAACCAACAAATAAGCCTTACCATGAAGAGAACCTGATACAAATTGTTTTTTTTGTCAGAAAATTGTAGGTCTGTATAATACCAAATCGTAATAAACATCACTATCTTTGACGAGAAGCAATGGTTTTTTTTTGTATTCAGTTAAAATAGCAAGTATGACTATCAAACTTGATATTTCAATTGAATACAAAAAAAATTGAGTTTAAAAACAAACATTAAGACAAGAGAATAAAAATTCTATCAAATATCAGAAATGCATAATAGTTTTTCAAATTGAAAAATGACACTTATGGAAATTTTCTTAGATTCTCTTTAGAGTCTTTTGAGACTCATTTGAGACCCTATCAAAATTAATTTAAGATTGATTCGATACTCATTGTAGACTGATCTCAGAACAACCTTAAAAGCTCTTTTCAGGACTCTTGAGACTCTTTTGAACCTTTTTTGAACTCATTGAGGGCTTTTTCAGGACTCGTGAGATTGGTCTGAGACTGTTTTAGAATAGATCTTAAATTTTTTTTTGGACTTGTTTAGACTCTCTGAGGGAATTTTGAGGCTCTATATAGAGCTCTTTTTGAGACTCATTTGAGCTTCTTTTGACTTTTTTGACAATTTTGAGCTTGTTATAATGCTATTTTCAGACTTTAAACACAATTTAGAGACTCTCTTAAACTTTGTCAAGATTGTTTCGAGATTTTTCTGACTGTTGTGAGGCTGTTTCAAAACTTTTCTGAGAATCTTTTACAGATCTAAGACACTGGTATTTTGGAAACAATTTTACGATTGTTCTGAGACTCTTTTGGGATTTTTAAGATTCTTTTAGAAATTTTTCAGACTCTTTTTGGACTTTCCCAGAGAAGATTGAAACTCATTTGTGCCCATTTTTAGGAGATTTCTTCGACCTTTTTTTTAATCTTTTGAGGTTGTTTTCAAGCTAACTTCAAACTCTTTAGAGACATAATTCAAGACTCTTTCGAGAATCTCTTAAGACTCTATGGTGTCTATTGTGGGGCTCTATTAATACTTTTATGGAAATTTAAAGTGTTTTTGTAGCAATCTAAATGTGAGAAACTTTAGAATAAAAAAAATGTTCATAATTGAAGTTTAAAGGCAAAAAATATCTACAATTTTTTTTTTTTTTTTATCAGTTTCCCAAATTTTGCGAAGAAATGCCGACGTTGATATAAGTTTTCTTAAACAAATCACATAACAGTTGTGTAATTCTGGCAGGAATTCATTCATTACTTTTTTTCAAAATATGTTTTGTGTACTAAACATTTTGGTTTCAAAGCAGGGCCGGATTAAGCCTGGGGCAATTTTTCTAGGAGGGCTTATGATTCGATTTTTTTTTTCAAATGCTATCCCAGAGAGTACAAAACATTTCAAACGAGTAAAAGGGGGATGAGTTTAGTATGGGGGAGAATGAGGATACTTGATGCCTGGGGATACTTGATTCCTTAGCTATATCTCCAAACTGGAATGTCGTACAAAGATCAAATGTCCATGGATTAGGGCTTTCTGAATAAAGGATCAAGTCTCCCCTAACTTAAATAATATCGCAATTTTTTTACTCCCACGAAAATGCTTCTAGTTCATCTACGGGTTCAAGTATCGTTCAAATTTTAGGAGCATAGAAACTTGAAGTTACACGCTGTCAGAAAATGTAAAAGAGTGCGAGTTGCTAAATTTTTCCAAAAAGATATGGTGAAAATAAGAAAAAAGGATCAAGTATCCCCACTCTCCCCTACTGTTGTCTGCGTAGAAAATAGTTTCTGGTATCTTTAAATAAAAACTGTTAATTAGTCACGAGCGAACATTACAGGAAGGTTTAGTAATTTTTCCAAAAAAAGCTCTCATTTGAGCTGCAAAATGAAAAATTGATTTCTCGTTTTTGGAATACCCTTATCATCAACTAAAACTCTCTGTTTTAGTAAAATTCCCGGATAGATATTTCAAATAGTTTTTATTTCATCATTGATCGTCTGGTTTGTGCTTCATCGAGAAATATTTACCTTATGACATGAAGTGTCATGAAGATTTGAAACATAGAATACAAAATTTAAAAAATTGAACAAAATAATTTGATTCAAATTTCATAGAGATACAGATATAAGAGTTTAAGAATTCAAAACTTAAAATCAGGTTATATTCAGAACTACAATTCAGTTTCTCAAATCTAAATCATAATTTCAAATCAATTATAGAGAAACAAAATAGGCATAAAAAATAAATAAAAATCAAAGTTTCAATCATAGCCAAAGCAGAAATAGCATTAAAAGTGAATTTCAATTTCATATATTTGAAACACAAAAGAACCTTTTCATGAGATGTTTATGAATATGATTTTCATCAGATAAAAAAATTGTTATCAAATTGTTATTCTAAATGTGACAGAAGTTTCATTCGATGCCCTCAAAGCCAAAGGGGTATAAGTTCAAAAATGATCGATTGAAAAAAAAATCAGAATTCAGAAAAAAGATTAAATGTTTAAAACACAGAAGTTATCATTGAAAAAAGTCAGATAAGGAATCCAAATATGTAAAGTAACTTAAACAAAGATAATGAGTTCTCAAAATTCAGAAAAGCCATGAAACTGAATTTCAGTAACTGAAGAAAACTTGAAATTCTCATTTATCTCCAAAATGATAAGTTTATAAACATAGAAAGATTACCGTTAAGAGAATAACCCAATGCTATTAACTACTCAACTATGATATCGTTTTTATGATGATATGAGAATGATCATTTGGCAAATTTAATGCTGAATTTCAGGAAATTTACTTCAGCGGATGATAAAATTTTAGTAAAATCAGTTGAAAATGTTTCAAAACGAATTTCAAGTCTAAGACAGAAATTGAGATGGAAATTCAATAAAGAAACCCTGTACTGTCGATTGGTCCCCCCTTCTCCCATTGAAATTCTATTCATTTCATTTTTATTATACCTACTATTCCCGTTACTCTTAATGAATTTTATACTTACAATTTTCATGAAGATTTGAACCTGAACCTTTTTGGTGAAAACTGAACATGCTACCTCTGTACCATAGCCAATACTTAGATTGATGTTATCTAAAACTTCTATTCAAAGTTAACTCTGGTTTATCACCTTTTCCGAGTAGGCTTAGTATTTAAAATGTAAACATTTGCATCCATCAAATAATGCATCATTTATTTTCCAAGCGGACTCGCATGGTTCGTGATTAAACGTAAGTTTTTAAATGTTTGATTTTGCTTTTTGTAAAATGTGTGCCTTACTTTTTTGTTTCAAGTTCTAGTTTAAAAAAGAAGAACCAATAATGAAGTGCTGCGATATCTCTTCCAAGTTTAAATTTTCTGCAACAGCAAATGGGAAGCCATATTGAGCTCGTGAATTAGTATGGTTTTTTAAAATGAGTTTTATTTGTTCTGTGCCACTAACGATATTTTTTTAATTTTAGATTCTTGTTGGATGAAATCAAAAAACAAAGTTCTTCAAAATGGGCCTGAAAAAAAATCAGAAGTCGCATAGTTTTAAGTTTTTCTCATATGGGGGCTTCTCCCGGTACCTACCAACCAGTGGAGACCTTGCTTTAGGCCGCTCCGCTTCTTCTGTAAAGCTGCTCCTCCATAAAGAAAATTAAGGAAAATGAGAAAATATGATTCGGTGTGAATATATACTATCATTGAAAACAATTTGAAAACAAAATTTGAATAAAAATTTGATTTTTTTGTTTGTTTGGCTCAAAAACAAAACTATGGATTATTAATGTTCCAAAAGTAAAGAATTTGTGGAAAGCTGGTGCAGAAATTTGTTTTGGATTTAGTAAAATATTCCCTCAGTATCATTTACGTATGAACCTGGACTTTTCCATTCCAATGTTCTTTTCCTAACATCATTCTTGTTCTAATCGCCGACGGAGATAGTAAAACCTACCATTCTTTTATTTTTTGTAAATAATGTATACGTTTGCATTGAAGTTCTTAAGAAGTTCCTCATGGAACCAAAACGTTCGTAACAAGTTCTGCATGGATCCAAAAAGTTCGTAAGAAGTTCTTCATGGAACCAAAAAATTCGTAAGAAGTTCGTAACGAAGCACGATAGTCCAAATTGAATCCTGGATTTTTAAAGGTACTTGGAACGCACAAAAATGATCTATGCTACTTTTTTAGACTTTTTATGTTCGTTCAGAAGTCCGATACAAGCACTTATATTTAATTCTCTCGAGGACCTTTTACTCAGCCAAATGTGAACTTTTAATGCACAGGATTAAGTATCTATGAGACTTTTGGTTACTTGGGAATTTAAGCAACTACAGTTCTATTTTTCAAAGATTTTATTTCCAAAAAATATGGAAGTAAAGGGTTTAGAATTTATAGACCACCGAATGTCCCAATTATAATAATAGTTGAAAAGTGACAATTTATAATAATACCTAGATGCTGCCCGGGTTAAATTCTGAAATTTGTCTCATATATCTTCTCTATTCTTTGTTAGCATCGTGAGCCAGGTTTGGCCAAATAAGGCCCCTCCCCCTTAATCCGGCCTTGTTTCAGAGTCAAAATCTCACAAATTTTACAAAACATTTCTGAGTCCCTTATATTGAATTCTAATTCTCTTCGCTCTAGTTCTAATTTTTTAAGCATCCATGTGGATGACCACAGTTAGTTATGATTTATGCTTTTTAATATAACAAAATTAAAATTTGTTTCAACATGCTGAAAAATTTCATCAAATTCTCAATCTGAACTGAATAAGGGGTAAAAACAGAAAAAAAAACTGATGTCAATTGTGATTTCAGAGCATGCTGATTCATGATTTTCAAGCTTTGATTTAAAAACAGACTAAAGTTTTACTGTATTGAAGAACAATTTAAATGAAATTTCCAAGTTCTCTTTCGAATCAACCCTAGGTTTTCAGCAGCCTGCTGGAGACAAAGCGTTGAAACCCTGTGTTATTTGGGATTTTTCATCTCAATTGGGAATAGAAAAATTTAAAAATTTTAGAGAAACATTATTGCATTGCAACTAACAAATGTGGCTCTTTAGAACATTGAAATTTAAAATAAAATTTTTTTTTTTACTTTTCTGACTCAAAGGGTTGCCGACCACTAGTATAGGACATAGGTCGGCAACCTGCGGCTCTTTGGATATTAAGCTGCGGCTCTTTCATTCACTGCGTAAACATTATGTAAATATTTTTATGAATGAAATATTCATAAAATCGTAATATAACGACTATTGTGTCTTGTGAACTGGCACACGGATATTCATAAGTCCAGAAGAAAATTTCAAAATTGTATCCAACAACAAGCGGAACAAGCGGAAAGGACCAAATGGCAAAATACCATTTTTTAAGTCCAATTTTAAATATTTTTTTACTATTTTTGAAGCATCAGCATAGAGATAAAGATATAATTTGTCAATAATCGTAAATGCAAAGAATAACTGTTGTTTCAAAAAATGAAAAATTAAATAAAATAATTTTTTCCAAAATATATGTATATTTTCGAATCAATCGAACACAAAAGCTGAGCTGTAGCTAATAGGAAAATCAAAGTTTATCATTTACAATACATAAGTTCTTAGATTGACTCTGTTTTGCTACAACAACGTAACTCCTCTATGAAAATTGATCAGTTGAAATTTCCAAAATCGTATTAAAATTAATCGGCCATTTCAGAAAATATTTACAACTTTGACGCGTAACAACATAAAAATTTTGGAAAAACCAGCGCAATACTATCTTCTTTATTAGAATTGAAAACGATAATGTAATTATATCCGAATATCATCCGAACAAAATTTCAAATTTCAACTTATTTTAGCGAAATGAATTCGCATGCAGTTTTTTTTAATTGTGAGGTAAGATTTTAGGTAAAATTCATTTTTCGTGTGTTTATTTTCCATCTTTTCACTTGCCTTTTTATGGAAAATACCAACATAAGTTTTGGCTGAATTTGCCCGAATACTATTCGATTTGGAGTTTAAAATTCAGAAAACCCATTATCCGGATTTGCCCGGTCGGCATACGTGTAGAAAAAATCTGGACAACTTAAAAGTGAAAAGATACATAAAATTCAAATACAAAATTTCAAAACTAAGAGTTAAGAATTACAAATTAAAAGTTGACAGCTTTTCAAACTCGTAACAGCATTGAGAATGAATGAAAATTTCAATTCTGATAATCTTTTTGGAAACTTAATCAATAACTACTAAAATTGACCTTTACACCCCGAAGCAATTTGTTTTATAATTGAATTGTTTGTATTAAAAAAAGTAAACATTTGTATCTTAGAACACACTTTAAATTTCAAGTGTGATGCCTGCAGCCAATATTTACCAAAAACTCATAAATTTTGAACGAAGATTCAGTAACGGGTAAATTTTTTTTCAATTTTTTATTAAGAGTTAATCACCGTTGATTTGTTTTATTATTAATTTTTGCTTCAAAACTTCAAAAGTATCCTTGTACTGATTTTACCATTTACCATTTGTACTGTTTCTGTATTATTTGTTCCAAATTTTCAATGAAGCCTTTCTACAGATTTATACTGGTCAAACCACAGATGTTTTTTTCCAGTTATCTAAGCTTCGGCAAGCATTGATGAATAATCTACCATATATTGAATTTTATTCTTCATTCAATTGGACGCATAATACTGGAGAATCGCATGTGACATAAAATGGGACTTTTGAATTTGACAGATGCATAAAATTCTGAAGACATGTCCGCTTAATGTCATGAAGCTTAAAAATTCTACCAGTTTTTTTTTTAGAATATCTTTATTTGAAACGGCTCATACCGTTAAGTTTTAAGGAGCCAAATCCGTTATTAGTTTTTTTTAACAATGGTCTGCTTAGCTTAACACTTTTTCAGAAGAAAGAAGAATGATAGGAATGCGAAATAAATTCTACCAGTTGTCAGTTGCATAATTTTTGAAGATTAAAATTTCGGCTACATAAATTTCAGTTGAATTTAACCTCACACTGCTGGATTTTGGAAAGGATTAGTTAAATCTGGGGAATGTCATGAAAAAGCTTGATAAGTTAAAAAAATCAATTTCCTTATTTTTTTTATTTTATGAGGTTTTCCATTTTCAAAGTTATTATAAATATTCTGTTTATGTTAATATGATCAAATGTTTTAGTTTACAATAATACAAAGAATTCATTTAAGCTTGATATG
This sequence comes from Uranotaenia lowii, assembly GCF_029784155.1. Classification (NCBI taxonomy): domain Eukaryota; kingdom Metazoa; phylum Arthropoda; class Insecta; order Diptera; family Culicidae; genus Uranotaenia; species Uranotaenia lowii. The sequence goes on along the minus strand of NC_073693.1, from coordinate 187,311,711 downwards.
GGTTCTAAATTTTCTTGACTCGGTATTTGCCAACGCATTAAACTTGATTTAAAATCAAAAGATGCTATAAGAGTTGACGACCCAGAAGAGAATGCAGATTTCAAAGATTTAAAAGAAATATCTAAGAGTTTGAAAAACTCTAATGGTTTAAAGTTATTTTCGTTAAAAATAATGTATTTTTTTAAATTTAATACATCAACAATATATCCTCAATGTGGCTCTTTCAAACTATGAAATTTTGAAAAATTCAAGTTTTTGGCTTTCCTGACTCAAAAGGTTGCCGACCACTGGTATAGGATAATAAAAGCAATATAAAGTTTGTGGGTGATATCATTAGGCCAATCCTCCATACTAGGTAAAGTTGTTTACGACATCGCAAAATGTCAAAATTTGTGCATCTATTGCTCCATGTTTTAAATTTTCTATGAGCCTCAAAAACTTTAAAATACTACCTCACGATGTGAGAAACATAGTTTTGTTATCATTAAACGATAGCTTTATTACATTAACTAAAAATAAAAATTGAATAAGTGTTGTGCTGTGAATAAGTTCCATCTAAACCTGCTGTTGCACGATGCCCCGCTTGACGGTATGAACCGTTTTATTTTTTTCAATAAATGTTTTGATTTACATAAGTATCACTTTCGATCTTTTGCGATGGATCGGCAGCCCTGAAGCAATCAGGAGCCGAAAAACTTTGAATATGGTTATTGGTGAAGAAATTTGTAAGCGATTCAGTATGGAGGTTATTTTTCAAAAGATTCAACGTGATTTAACCGAAAAGTTAGTCCTGCTTGCTTGCATGATTCAACACCTACAGCCGCTAGCCCTGTGGGGTTGTTCAGAAAACTTTAGCCGTATTCGATAAAGGCGCTGAGGTAAAGTGCATTTGCCGTAATCGTTCATCGTTGGATTTACGAAAACTTCGGGCAGCGGATGTTCGACACTAAACCAAGTTTGGGGATGTATCAGGAATGGGAAGAGTATCGTGATCGATAATAAAGTACAGGAATACATAAAATTTTCAGTATCAATCTTGGTTAGATTTTTGACTCCATCTAAAAGCAGGACTCAAAAACTATTAAACTGCGCGAGTTTAATTAAATTTTCGACTAACGTAAACGATAACAACTAGCGAGCATTCATTATATGATAACTGAGCCATAAAAATAATTCAATCTGCCCTGAAGTCCCGCGCGGGTCGTATAGGGAAACATTTTTCGCCTTCCATTGCGAGCGGTGAAAAAATATTGTTCCTGATGGGAAGCCATTTGGTCGCGCGGGTGTTGTCCTGGCCAAACTGACCCGACCCAACCAGGGAGTGTGGAATTTGTTCCTCCTGGTGCTGGCGGTGCCACCGAAAAAACAAAAACCGCGTAATAAAGTATGACGAAAATAAACCGGGTTTTCGCTGGCAAAAAAAAAAAAGAAAATGCAGCCACTACCAGTGCAGAATGTGACCTGCTTCTTTGGTGAATTTACTCTGTAAATTTAATTTCAGGATAACCGAAATGAATGATAAATAACGTCGCAATTAATTACCGACACTGCAGCGGTAGATAAATAAGCATATTTCCGTTTGAAGCATACCTACATGAGACTTAATTTGAAATATCGTTAAAATAAATATCTTGTGTTTCCTATAGGCATTTTTCAATAAATAAATTTCCAAATTCCACGATGCTCATAAAGCTCTGTATAAAAACGATCAAATTTTGTGGTGCTATGAATCTCATTGGAAAAATACGCTTCTCAAGTATCGTTCCAAAAGTGTGAAAAAAGTCAAATGCCCGCGGAACTTCTACACGTGTTTCTTCGAGTGAATGGCGATAAGGTGGGCGAAATTCAATTATGCAAAAATCAGGTATTATTTTAACAGAAAATTATACCGAAAGTTAATTAAGCCGGGGAGGTTTTGCATACGCCTACTTATGGACGTCGGGTTTAATCTTTTTTTCCATTGTGGAGCTCTTGGCAGCAAAAATAAAAACTCATTCGAGGAATGTTTCCCAGAAGATTTTTATGACGGTGGGCTGGAATCGTGGTTCGAGTCCAAGAGCAAATAATTGAATCGCTCATTGTTAACCTCACAATCAATCAATTGACAAAGAAAATTCCTGTGAACTCGTGCTAGTCTGTAAAAAGTATCGTATTGTGAACTTCACTTATGCCAAATATGAATGGCCATTTTTTTTTAAATCGGAAAATACCATTTTTTTTATTTGTATCGTCTTCAATTGAGTTTTGATTTTCAAACCATAAAACTAAGACTTGCGGGTCGCATGCGGCTCTCCAGGTCTAAACGTAAATTTTGTTTTTATTCTATTAAATTAACACGTAATAATACTTCTGAATCAATAAATGATTGAAGCAAACTAGCAGACTGGACCACACTAAATTTTTTTGCTTGGTCTGTGTCTATCTAAGGTTACAAAAACAATACTTTTGAGATTCTTTACAATTTACATTGAACATTTTTTGTTGTGCAAAAACAGCACATACACAAGATTCATCGTTTTTTAGAGATGCTGGTTTTTGAGAATTGATTTCTGTGCTTACGAGAAAAAAAAATCAGCATCGAAAAAAATTTGCTGCACATTTCATGTTGGAGAAAAAGGTGTAGGTTTTTGTATTTCCTAACTTGAAGGTCATAATAATTACATAATACCCGCCCGTTGTATATTTTTGAAACCTATCGTTATGTGCATTAGGATGGATATCATATGGTCATTAGAGTGCCAAAATGAACTTTTGAGAAAGTTATGCGCTACAGATCAATATTGGTTCTAGGCCTAGTACATGATTCCATGCCAAATTGTGCCAGATCGGATCACGGGAAGGGGTCGCTCAACGAGCCTGAAGTTTGTATGGGAATTTGAGACATTTTATTCAGGAGGAACATGAAAAACCAGTTTTTTTTATCAATAACTTTGATTCCCTTCGGTCGATTTCTTTTGAAAACGAGTCTAAATCATGCCAAACATTTCATCCCAAATTTGGCTTCAAAAATAGGCTGACATTTTTAAGGATGATATCACCACTGTTAATGAGGCGTTAAAATGTTCGACCACCCCGACCGGAACACTCAATTTGAAATGCATGTTATTTCGTCAAATCATTACCGATTTAGATTTAATTGTTGCGTTGGATTATAAAATCTCAGATTTTTCAAATATTTGGTTGTGGTTGTGAATAATATTCAAGTGACAATTCGGGGAGTAGTCCAGGCGAAACTTTAGGGGAGAATTAAATTACTTGATCCCCGTTTCTTGTTTTCCTCATATTTTCAAGTGGAAATTATCCCTCAAAACCCCTTTTCGCTGAAAAATTCTCATAAGCTAAGTGTGATTATTATAATCAATTTTGCTAAACGAAAAAAATCATCGTTGAGGATACATTTTTGGTTGTTTTTTCTCAAATTGCATAACCACAGGGGCTAATAAACATGACTTTTCCGATGTATAGCATGCCACTTAATTTGGAAACATTTTAGACTGACTCAAGGCTACATTTCTTGACAAATCTTTTTAAAAGGGTTTCACATATATCTGAAATAACTCAACTTAAACGAAAAGTAGATATTTGTACGCCTTTAGGCGAGGTTTATGTTTTATCTCTTCTACCTAAAATATTTTTAAATTAGTCCAGCATGGTTGTATCAATTTGAACCACTAGATCGAGAAACAAATGAACCAAGGATTTCTTATGCTGCCAAAATGTGAATTTTTCGAAAAATAGTTCCATTTACAGTTTTCTGTCGTTTCTAAGATTCTCTTAGCGATAGCATTTTTTGAATCAAGAATGAAGGTTTAATCGTTTTTTTGACTGTAGATTAAAAAAAAGTGTTTTATTCGGGTAAGAATAAATTGTGTTGATGTTAGGAATTGCTGATTTGATAAATTTATTGCGTTTAAATGAATCGAAAAATCTGCTTCGAAAATTTAAAAAATCTCAGTTGTTTGTGAAACAATTTTAACAGGAATTTTAAAGAAATGTAACCTTGATTCTGTCTAAAATGTTACCAAGTTAAGGAAAAAAAATGTGAAATGTGGCATACATTACAACCGAAAAAGTACTGAAAGTCATGATCGATCAAGGATCCTTAGCCCTGTGGTTATGCAATTTAAGAAAAAATGGTCAGAAATTTATCCTCAACGATGAGGATATAATCATCACACTTAGCTCATGCGCATTTTACAGCGAAAACGGGGTTCTAGGGTGTATTTTTCACTTGAAAATATGATGAAAACAAGAAACGGGGATCAAGTAATTTAATTCTCCAATATAAGGTTTGCCTGGGCTTCTCTCTGAACTATCACTTCATCTGGGCTATCACGTGAATATTATCCACAACCACAACCAAATATTTGTAAAATCTGAAATTTTTCAATCTAACGCAACAAATACTCTTAACAACGCAACAAATACTCAAATCTACATCGGTCATAATTTGAAGAATTGAACATGCATTTCAAATTGAGTGCTCCGGTCCGCGTGGTCGAACATTTTGACGCCTCATTGACAGTGGTGAATATCATCCTTAAAAATGTCAGCCCATTTTTGAAGCCCAATAACTTTTTTATGTTAACTTTAATCGAATGTAGTTTTCTGATGAAATGTTTGGCATGATTTAGGCTTTAAGAAAAAAAATCCTATTTCAAAAGAAATCAGCCGAAGGGGACCAGAGTTATTGAGAAAAAAACTGGTTTTTCATGTTCCTCCCGAACAAATTGTCTCAAAATCCCATACAAACTTCAGGCTCGTTTAGCGACCCCTTCCCGTAGTTCGATCTGGCACAAATTTGGCGGAAAAAAGCGAAATTTGAAGCCAAATGACTTAAAATGCATAAAACGTCGAGATGTGATGATGTTTCGAAAAAAAACCAGCCAAAAATCGACTTTTTATTACTTTTTCGAAAAACGGCCGAATTTCTCAATTAAAGGCTAGGTCAGATTTCGACGTTTTATGCATTTTAAAGTCATATGGCAGCAAAATTAAAATTTCAATTTTATCGATTTCCTTTGGTCCCTCCTTTAGTGATTTTTTGGGTTAAAAACAGAAACTTGCAATGCTTTTAGGCACTGCTGAATCAAGTCCGATTGAGCTGAAATTTTGCACAGGTCAGTTTTTTGGCCTTAACTACAAAATGGTCGGTACTATGGTCGGTTTTCAAAATCCGATCATGAATTTTTCCCAAATATCCATTGCCACTCTAATGTGCATATATTCTTTAACCATAGCATAAGTTAGGAAGCGTACGTAATAGATGCTCAAGTACAGTAGGTACAGCATTGCGGTATTATTTGTTCCCCAAAAAAAAACTCAATATATCAATCTTTTAGATCTTAGCGACATCCGGATAAATCAGATCAATATATCTTACAGGATGGGAGAAAATAAACAAGCATAAAAATTCTGTAACTTTTAAATCCAAATTTGTCTTTGAATTAAAACATTCATACCGGTTTTTGTACTTCAGAATAACGTCAGTCTGTTTTTAGGAACAGAATTAAAAGCCTGATTACAGAACAGAATCTTCTGTTTCTCAATAACGCAGGTATTCATGGATTTTTAAATAATTTTATGTTTAATTGTAATTAGAACTACATTGCTGTTTATCCTAGCTTTGAATGACGTATTTTTAGCTAATAAAAACTGGGTATGTAAACTTTCGAACGTGTTCGAGAAAAAGCATTGATTCATTATGATAAAATCAAGTTGCAGAAAAGTAGAAAAAAAATCCCAAATTTCATTCATCCAAAAAAGGACAGCAAGCACGTGCCACTTTTGGATACCAAATGGATTTGCCGGCACGCGTGATTTGAATGACATCTTTCACTTCACGGAGAGCACTCAGAAAGAATCCAATCGGGTGGGCTTCTTTTTAATTTCCATTAACCCTCTACAATCCAATAGTTACTGTCGTGACGCTCTAAGCCCTCGCAATTGCTTACTGTTAAAGAAATGTCCAGCTTAACAATAGTTAAGTTTTATTGTTATGCCATTGGGAAACGGGGGATTTCTCTGATAAATTTGCGAGATTAAAGTTAGTTGTCAGTAGTTACGCTTTCACGCATATCAACAATGTTTTCCCCAGGTAACAGAACGCAGCCTGTTTTACTTTGCCATGCAACTTTTATGGATTCATAAAAAGATCAACAAAGGGTTAGAAAAGGTAAATGGAGCGAAAAAGCTTCTCCGCTGCGCTTGCATTATGCTTTTGCTATGCTACCTACTAACGGTGCTATTGCTGATGCTGGTAGAGCTCGGTTGCGCTGTTTCAACAGCTTCAGCATTCATTCATTTATTGCTCGATAGAGCAGAAGAAGGTTGCGGAAATACGTGAGAAGAATTGCAATGGTTCTACCGGGAAAAAAATCTTTCCCATTTTGAGAAATTCTTAAAACATGAGAAAAGGCAAAATGAAAAATGTTTGTTTACTAATTTTGAATACTGCCGAATGGTCTTAGGACTGAAATATTATCTGTTACACAGAGGAATCAGTTTTACAATCCACGTTCAATAAATGTAAATGTAAAAATTTGTGCATTCATTGTCAAACTTCAAACACGAACTGTAGGTAAATATGCAACTCGTTCACCCTCGAATATATCTATAAGGGAACAGACATCTTCCATGTTGCAAAGAAAGAACTATTCCTTCTGGAGTTCAGCCAAATGAGATGCAGAAGATGAATAGCGAATAGATTTGGATGCAATCGTTTCAATTTTTATGCATTTTTCTATCTTACAGCAATCGGATTACTATCGATCGGCAACAGCTGTTCAACACGCTATAGAATTAAATTTCACACATTTTTTTAAACTTTGGAACACATGGTGTCGGAGCAGTTTGAATTTGTTCTTTGAAGATCTACTAACGTCATTCACAAATCCATAAATGGATATTGCATCTAAAATGCGTTGATATAGAAAATCAATCGAATTGCCAGCTTGTTGTTATTAACATCCGTACAGTCAGATTTTTTGTATGTTGTGGGGAGACCACTGCGACCAGTTGTTAGATCTTGTTTAGTATTACTTCGCGTTATTTCTTTATACTAAATGCCTTCAGATACACTGCCACTATTGATAAGTGCCACTGGTTGAGCATTTGATGAGCACGCACATATGTTATATCCTGAGTGTAACCGTACTTTACCTTAGTTCACACAAGAGATCCTAAATGCAACGTTCAAGGGAACAAAAAGATCCATCAATATCTATGTACTTAAGCGTACAAACTTCCAGAAGTGGCAGCTTGCATGCTCTAAATGCTAAAACCGCCAACCTTTTACTATGAATGCCATGACCGAGATTCGATCTCATGACCTCTGGCTTAGGAGACTAATGCTCTAACCTCTAAGCCAAGGCCTCTGGTCTACAGTCAGATACCACCACGTGGAAGAAAAGGTCAGTTTTCCACCCCATTAAATTTTGTGCCTTAATCAATTTTCAAAATTTTGATCCTAAATATGGGTGGTCAAACCATGGCCCGCGGGTCACATTTGGCCCGCGATGCTTTTTTATAAACATCATGTTCTACGAATGATTGAAAGATTTTTTGGGTTTATACAATTAATATTTCTTATTTCTAAAATTATACAATATTTGACACATTATCTGTACTTTCTATCACGTATTCGGCCATGTTTTCCGAATGATTCTTAAAGTGGTCTCACAGTTGCTTGAGCGTTCAGAGCTTTCGAGCGGACTCTAGTTTTAATTGTGAGGAGTTTTGGTTTTGAGGGCCTCATTAAGACAATTGAGGCCCTTAGCCAAAGGGGTATAAGTGTCGAAATGGTTGATTTTGAGTTCATGATGCCAAAGTATTCTTCATTGATGATTTTTTCAAATTTATAGTATTTTATTCACATACTTTTACATTTCGAAAAAAAATACAAATTTGCGAAAAAAAATTATGGAAAATTATCAAACACAACAACTTAAAAGCGTGTTTTCTCGAAATAAGCTTTCACGCACTTAAAGCATGGATCACTACAAATCTGGACGCACTATTTATTTTACCATAGTGCTCCTAGCTGTCGGATCTGGAATGTTTTGGCAGCACTTTGTAGAGGAATGTTTCTTCTACCAGTGCTGAAAATTCATTACGATTCGTTTTGTTTAAAAAAAGTTACACGTGATGGAAGCCGCGAGATGAAAATAAATTTTGAACACCCACGTCAAAAACCCGACGTGGTCGGGTTCAAAAATCGCGAAATCGTTAAAAATTGTCAAATCAACCGTGTGTAGCGTTCTCAAACGTTTCCGTGAGATGCGTACTATAGATCGGCAGGTTCATACCAAGGGTTATAGTGGACCTAAGAATCAGAAACTGCATTTGAAGGTGTTGAGAACGATCAAGGAAAACACAGGGTAGTCGGACTATGACATTGCCAAGAAATTCAACGCCGACCGGTGCACCGTCAGCAGAATTCGTCTACGCGAAGGAATACGATCCTATTGGACCAGTAAGCAACCAAACCGGACATTGAAGCAGAATTTAGGAGCCAAAGGACGTGCCCGCAAGTTATACAAGAAGATTCCAACGAAGTTCGACGGATGCATCCTCATGGATGACGAAACGTACGTGAAGATGGATTTTGGGCAGCTTTCTGGCCAAAAATTATGTAAAGCCACTGCAGTAGTGCACTGCACTGGTCATGGTGATGTCCCCGGCAACTTCAAATTCGTTTTTGCTGATAAGTGTGCAAGAAAGTGTTTGATCTGGCAAGGTATTTGCAGCTGCGGACGAAAAATTCCGGTTTTTTGTGAAAAACAAGACCATGGACTCCGAAATTTACAAGCAGGAATACCTGAATCTACCATTAGATCTCACAAAGGACTAGTTAAGTTTTCGCCAGATTTGGCAAGCTGCCACTACAGCTAGGAGGTTCTACAGTGGTATTGGGCCAACGGGTGGATTTTGTTGAAAAGGACATCAACCCACCCAACTGCCCTCAATTCCGCCCTATCGAAACATTTTGGGCAATTGTCAAACAGAAGATGAAGAAGAATGGTAGGACGACTCGGGAAGCAACAGAGATGAAGAGATTGTGGAACAAACTGGCCGCTGAGGTCAGCGAATAGGATGTTCAAACTATAATGAGTGATACTCAACCAAAAGTTCGAAAATTCATCAAAACAACATCGGAATAATTTTTTTATTATTTTTCCTTTAAAGTGCAATAAAAACCCTACATTTCAAGTACAAAACATTTTTATTTCGTTCACATAGCTCCGAGATATACCCGTTTTAATGCGTCCAGATTTGTAGTGATCCATGCTTTATACATACCTCTTTGTCTCCTTGGGCCTCAATTCATACCAAGTTAGCGAATTAAAAGAGTTAAAAATCTCACCGAACCACATTCACATCATAATCACAAATTTATTTTGACAGTAACTTCAACTACTCGTAAATATGTTTTAAACACATCGATTATTATCTATAAAAATTTTACATTTTTAGCGTTATTCATTAACTCGAAACTCTGTTAGCTAAATATATTAAATTTGTTAATTTTTTTTCTTGATTTATTTAAACAGGAAAGGGTATAATTATAAAGATTAAACGAAATTTACAGGTGCGTTCAAAAAGGAATGGAATCGCGTCGAACAGCGCATTCTATCCCAACTTTGACAAGCTGCCATTTCTGTCTCGATTGGTATTTTTTCATACAATTTCCACATAATTGAGTTCAAGTCTCCAGCGGAAAAAACCTTTAAAGTGTGTAAAAATTTCAACCACAAAAGTACTGGAAGTCATTTTCATTAGCTTCTATGGCTATGCAATTTGAAACAAAAATGTTTTAAAAATTTCCTCAACGATAAAGTTTTTCGTTGATAAAAAGTTGTTTACATTCATAAAGCTAAACTTTTGTGAACATTTCAGCGAAGAAAAATGGAGTTTTACATGGTTTATTTTGTTTATATTCATAAAATTAAGCTTTCGTGAACATTACAGCGAAGAGAAATGGAGTTTAATACGGTTAATTTTTGCCTGAAGCTATGGTGAAAACAGGAAAAGGGGATCCAATTCTTTCCTACAGTTTCGCCTGGACTACTCTCCAAACTATCTATGTTACTTGCCGTTAGATCTTTACTCCCGGCTTTGCTTATCGAAGACGTTTCCTGGGACGATCTGGAACTTCTTTGGACCCGCATTGATCTCGGTAATCGGAAACTCTTCCTATGCGTATTGTACGTGCCTCCTGGTCGTTCTGGCGACCTGGTTTTAGCAGAGTCCTTTTCGCGTCGCCAGTCTAAAGTCAGCTCCTTTTGTTCTCCCGAGGATGAACATCCTGCGCGAGATTAGTTGCCAATATGCTTATGCTTATGCTTATGATGCATACACAGCCAGAACTTGTCTGCATCCCGGTGAGCCGTAAAAGTACATTTACGACTAATCTTTACAAGGCCAGGCCCACTGTGCTGTATTGGACGCAGAGACAACTGGAACAAAGAAGAGGAAGAAACGTGGACAACAGTACCATACGTTTCCATGGATATAAAAATACAATTTCGTTAACGTTGGGAGCACATAACTAAAATTTAATGTGCTCCTTGGTGTTGATTTCTGGAGTTACCGTCTTCAGTGCCTATAAATGAGGTTTTTGTACACAGAAATTCAAAATTATGTAGAATAAATCATTTTTTTTCGGTAATTTTAGATATTATAAAGTGTATATTCAGTAAAACAGGTTTTCAATGATAATAAATGTCACTAAAAGTTTAGAGTTTCAGTGCCCTATCATCTCTGATCTTTGATCTTGGTCATAGCGCCTTTTCTCGCTCTTGGAAAGAAATTTGAAAGAACAGGAAAAAATAAATAGTGCAATCACTAAACCTTTCGAAACAAACTGTTTCAAAAAGTTTAGTGGAGAAGCTTTTTATCATTTTGCTTTACCTTTCAATATTCTGCAAGGATCAACATTTCTTTTATTTTACATTACATCAGTCGTATGCATATGCGATTCAATATTGTTTCAAACTGATGACTGGAAAAGAGTTTCATAAAGTCAGCAACTATTGGGTTTGCCTATTAAAAATCACAACTTCAAATTCCAAGAATATTATTGAGGCAAAGAGAAGTAATACAGCACATTATATCGTTATCTATATGTTATCTTTGTCGTCTGTGTACTTCCTTTAATTAAGGAAGTTATTGATTCAAATAACATTGAAACTCTGAATTTTGATTTAAATTGCCCCTTAGCTTAATTGTTATGTCCAACGGAATAACAAGACTTCCCTGAACACTTCGCGGATGGTTCATTAACAATTTCCAATCGTTACACAAGCTCAGGAAAACAAACGAACCGCTTTGATTGGCCTCTTGCGAGCTCTCAATCGTTTCCAAATTTTTCATTTTGGGAGAAATCACTTCAAATTATTCTTCAATATGGCCGGCTCAGTAAATTTTTAAAACTCTTCGTCGGAACATCATTTCACCAATTACAAAAGAAATAGAGGTGTTAAAACAGAACAACAGCGGAAAACACGAACGAAAACCATATTTTTGTAAACCCAGCACGAGCTCATAATCATAGCATTTCCAGTGAATTTATAAAAATAAAACACATGTTCTGCTAGGTAGTATTTCTTCGCTAACACGAAAAACTTTCAGAATATAACGAATTTCACTTCTACAGTAATCGAAATTTAAACATTTTTATTTTCTTCGGTCACTCAAACGCAAAAATTCTGCGCGAGATTAGTTGCTAATATGTACATCAATATGTTAATTAAAGCGAAGCTTTAGATCTTGATTATGAGTTAAAAATTTAACAAACAGAATAAACGAAAAGCAAAAAAAAAACTTAAAAATTCCCTCGAAACGCAAAAATAAGAATATTGGTAGAATTTATTTTTTACATTGAATCATTTTAAACACAATCATTTACAATAAATATTTTCCAAGTTCATATCTTCTTATCTTATTATTTATTATTTTTTGCATTTTTAATATTTATTCTTTATTCGCCTTTAGACTGCATAACAAGAAATATAATGAATGATTTTTGTGAAAAACTTAATAATCAAAATAATGCACTACAAAGGCATGGATAACGGTGAGGCTCGAATCTCTTCAAGAGCCTTAATAATAGATTCATTTCTATTTAATTATAATATTTTTAACGTGAACTTTTCATTTACCTTGGTTGAATCAAAGGGAATCTTTCGATTGCTTTGATTCAGTTGAACCATTCAACCAAGTAAGCTCACAACACAATAGATTTTTAACGTGTTTTGAGATAGTTGACATCTTTGATTTACGTCAATTAGCAGTTCTGTTTCCTTTCTGAGAAAATCATCTGGAGCCACGACTATAAATGTAACAGCTTATATTCCAACTTCTTCAGATTCACATGAGTAAGTTCTTGTTGAATTGATAAACGCATCTAGTGGCTGTTTACGAGAACGCAAATAAAAACAAGGAACTTTCTCCGACAGTTTCAATTACTCTCTGGAGCCACGATTTTCGCACTTCATCGTTTGAAGCCACCTCGATTTTTCGCGTTATTCATCATGCGTTGTAATTTGATTATTGAAAACGACTTTCACTACTTTTGAATTAGAAGCACTCAAAACGTTTCTAAATAATTTAAATGTAAATAATGAAGTTATAAATCAAACAACGCTAGCTTCAAAACAAAGCCCAACCGCATTAACGGAATGCTAAAGCTATAACATCTTCTCTCGATTTGTGTAATATTTCTCGATTTTTGCCTTAAAACTTTAGGTCAATAAGTAGCATTACGACTAGCTCCGGATGACCTAGTCCTAGACATTCTTCAATTGCAAGATTCCGCTGGGTCCCGTGTGCCAGAAATGTTTTGCACTTAATTTTTCAAAGTAATGATCATCTGGAGGCGAGCAAAGTTAAGTCATCGTTAGTAATTTCAGTAGCGAGCATTATGGAATAAATATTCCACTTACTAAAGAAATGTATGGAAGTCCAAAAAGGGTGTTTTTTAAAGCATCTGATGAGTTTCCAGGACTGTGTCAATAATTCGGATGCACGGTGTGTCATTAATGAATTGTTTTTATCTAACCCCCTATGAACTCTACTCTTAGAATGAATCCAAAGTAATTAAATGTTCCTTCTACAGGTTTAAGCTCTATTTTGTTCGCAACTTTTATGCTTTCCACGGTGTTGTGACGATTATGATTATAATTTCCCAACGAACATCGCTCTCATTATACGCAGCCAGCAGTATGAACAACATTAATATTCAGGCCCCCCCGTAGGATGATAAATTGGATCCATTCCCTAAAGCACATTTGAATTTAAATCTACTTGTTTGAACAAAACGGAAATCCTGCTTTGATGCTGTAGGTTTTTTTTTATGTTAAAAAAAGCGGTGAGTGCTTTTATTCGACAAGTGGGATTTCAGCTGGATGTACTCCTGAATGAACTGTTTATATGCAATAGCCGAGCTGAGCTGCACATAATGTGTCTGTTGAAGTTCCAAGAATGCCAACACACCATGTTCTGATTGTACATGACAACATTTTATGTAATTTGTTTTTTCTTCCGTTGCTGATCCCACCTTCAATTTTTTTATGACTCTTCGCAAAGTGCGATCCTACATGTGCTTTTTTGAGTTTTGAAGATGTTACATCCTCCGGTGTTTCTCGGGCATGTTGTAATATGGCTGCCGGTCGGTCTCTGGTGTATATATTTCATAAAGCCGGTTGAGTATTTTTGGCCTTCTTGACTTCGGCTGCGCTTCAACAGGGGCACAAATTCATGAGCTGGCGATTTTTTAGTGCTGCTTGATTAAATTAGGTTAGCATATTTTTCCACATTGAAAATAACCTTTTTATGAAGTATGAAACAAGTGCAGACATTGTAAACAAAATAAAATAAAAAAAGCCCGAACCGGTTTAGTATTCTGCTTCAAAGGAACATTCGTCAAGTTTCGTTGTTGATTGATCGCCCCAGGAAATTGAAGCTAAAAGTTTGTTTTTTACGAGCGCGTATGGAAATCCACCCACAACATGCAGGTACAATGTAATTTGAACAACTGTTTATCATCCACCATTTGTTACGGATTATAAGGGTTTATGTTGCGTGATCAGCCTCCGTTAGAGCAAATCGGTTAATAAAAGCAATTTATAGGTGTTGTGTGTTGTGGATAGATTCCTGGTGACGAGTTATAATAATAGAATTATTAAAAAAACATTTATAGATAGGTAACACGTTGGGCTCAACGTTAGTTTTGTTGCACGATGAATCAATTTACTTATGTGTCACAAAAATTCGTTCCAAATTGCTTTTCGAATGCTACTTTTTATTGCAAGTTTATTGATCCCACCCTGTTGCTCTGGTTTTCCATCTCCTCCAGGCGCATAGCTTATTTTCAATTAAAAAAAACGGTTAACTCATTTTATTGAAATATTTTCAAAAGATATGGGTTTGGGTAACAAATATGACACATTTAAAAAAAATTTTGGTAATGATTTGAAAGTTTTTCACATTTTAGAGCAAAATTTAAATCTGACTTTGATGTGTTATGAATTTAAATTCTGAAAACTAAGCATTTTTTTAAGTTCGAAAAGGAAAAAATAATGCAAAATCCAACACTCTGAGTCTAAAAGAGCAAGAATCCTTCTAGAATTTTATGCCTTTGATGTTAAATTTTTCTACAGATTTGTAACCAAGGGTTGGCTACTGCCCAGCACTACTAAGACTCCCCTTCAGTTGCCTCAGGGTCGGCTTTTCGTCAATCAAAACTACAAGGAAACGCTAGTAAATTCAATTTCGAGCTTCGCTCGCCAACCTTCATTCCGACTTGTCGACAATTTTCGAACTTTCCCCTAGTGACTGTGCAAAACTCTCCTACCCTACTCTTTTGCTTCGGGCCCTTCGTCTATGGTTTACCCCTTTTCATACCGTCGAATGTCCTGTGTCTCCTCGTAGTTGTTGGAGGAGGCACACTCGTGGCTTAGGTGGGTTTGTGGCGCCGGACTCCGGCACGGCGGGTTGGAGCTTACCGAGCGGCTACTGTGGGCTGCTAAGGTTCTTCGGAGGCACTTCTGATAGGCCTTCGTAGAGTTCTGGAGGAACACGAGGGGTAGAGATCTCGAACTAAAACCTCGGGGTCCTGGTGAACGGTAGAGGTAAGCAAAATGGCGTCAGGTCGGGCATGTATGTATCAACGGGAATATGAGGTTACCTGGCCGGTTTTTCACGCACACTTGATTTAGGTTTTCACGGTGCGAACTGCTGTTTGGCTTACTGCGCCTTAACTATGCTTTTTGGAACAACGTAAGCGATGGTATTATTTGCTAAGATAAAACGACTAGCATTCAACCTTTCGTTCTCAGCGTTGCACCATGAAATGGCCATTTTGGACCAGTACAATGCCGCTGGTGGCGACCGATGACCACCCCTTCCTTCGTTGCTGACCCTTTCTCTCGCCTCTTGCTCCGTGATTCTTTCATCCTTACTGCGGCCCTGCTCCATTATAGCACGCTCATGCTGCCCTCTGTTGCATGCTAGCCCCTGCCTGTCACTTTAATGCTGCTGGGCTGCGTCCGGGATATTCGAGGTCTAAAGGCTGGTCCGTTCCACTCTCCACTGAATCACTAGCACTTCCTCGACATTTAACGTTACCGCGACGAATCTTAGAAATCTTGAACAGTAACTTTCACATGGTTACAGATTTTAAAACTATAAAAATCGATTCCTTCAAAATAAGATACGGCAAATTGAAGTCGAAATTGGATATCTTTCTTGAAGTAAGAAATAAATTTGAATGGATATTTGGCCAATAACTTTGGAAGGTTAAATTTCTGTTACAGTAAAACGGGGTAAGATTGATCACTTTTTTCAATATTTCTCGATTATTTTTTCTATTAAGGGAATGAGGCATGTTTCATATTTTTAAAACCAGCACTGGACTCCTATGAACGTAAAACATGGTTGCAGAAATCTATTAAACTACTTAAACTTTATATAAAAATCGATTTCATCTTTTTTTAGAATTTGATGCTTTGGGGTAACATAAAAAATAAAAAAACACCTTCAAAATATTTAAAAATGCTGGTAATTGATAAACTAAGACATTTCGTATAACAATTAAAATCGAAAGATGGACAATGATGGGGCTAAATTTTACAACGTTACTTATAAACTTTAACTACAAAAAAATGAAAATTTGCCTTCATTCAATTCTGTAGGCCCTCTCACTATTTCCCTTTAATTTTTATCTTCAAACTTCACCATTTGATAGGGTTTCTAGTAGAGATGTACCGAATAGTGGTATTCGACGAACGGCCGAATACCGAATATTGACCTTTTCAACTATTCGGCCAAACGAATATTCGGCCAAATATTCGGCCAAAATAATTTACATGAAATTTAAAGTTTTCATCGAATTACAATAGCAGTGTTCAAATCGTATTTAACGAATAAATTTACTTTGAAAAATCGTTTTGTAACACAACCAGAGCTGCAAATTATCAGTGTCAGACAGCCAATGTCAGCCGACTTTGATACTGCTTTGCATGTCTATGTCATGCGATACTGATTTTTGGTCAGCGACATGTGCTTACAATGTCATGATCAAGTTGAATGAACGACATCATGCTTGCTACGACTTTTTTCTTCTTACGGCCAACAGCTACATTTTTTCAATTGTTGCGCAACTTATAACATAAAATCCCTCCCATAACAGCCAGAAAATGAAATAGAAAGATGATCGTAAGTGTGGTGCGAGTGGAGTGCAAAAATGTCATTCAATATTGACATTGCTGCCTGACCGACATTGTAGCTTGGTCATTCAACTCGTAGATGACTTTGATATTCTTTCAATAACATTGAACTACTAGACGTTGGTCGGGTCAAACGAAATTGACTGAAATTTTTCAGCCTTGAACACAACATTAAAAATTCTCAAAGAGACATTTGATTTTTTTATTTGATTAAGCAAAAAATCTGGATTATCCCGGGTAAAATCAGGAAAGTCTTTGAAAATATGTGGCAATCCCGGTCAGACTTTACTTTTCTCGAATCCTTTATTTGGTTTATGAGCCAGCCTGGATATATCAAGAAAATTGGGAGTAAACGATAACACTAGTTTACAGCATTTTTGAACTCAGTAAACTGAAGGTCATTTCCAATGTAAAATCGAGCGCTGAATCCGAAAATGAAATTAAAAAAAATCTCAGTAGAACCGTTTTTGAGTTATGCTCCAAATATGAAATTTCGGAAAAATTAAAAAAGTTCTTGTACTTAGATTGAAATATTTCGGACAACATAACAGTAATTTGAAATCTCTTTTTTGCATATTGAAGGTGAATAAATTTTCTATCGATCATCTGAACACTGTTTTTGCGTTTGACCAACAGTATTGGTGATATTAGTGACTTCATGAGGAAAAAAATTATAAAAAACGCATTTTTTTAGAGAAAATTTTGTTTCAATGATAGTTTTTGACTCGATGGTAGCATTTAAAAAATCCGATTTTCCTTTGCGCTTAAATGTCAATTTAAAACAAAGATTTCAAGTGGTTATTTATAAAAATTGGTTGAAAATTGAAGAAGTTATGGCAACTTTACCATAATAGTATTTTTTGTAGTTTTTCATAATTTAACGAACCGCAGAACACTTATTTTAGTATAGGAAGAATGAAACATGATAAATCTCACTCGCACCAAGTCAAAATTAATAATTAGCTTACCAGAAGGTCTCATGCCAAGTTTCAGGAAAATCTGATCATAGGGAGGGGTTGCTTGACTCTCAAACGTGAATAAAATTTTGAGGTATTTTGCCCGGAAGGATCGAAAAATACTGGTTTTTCATCAATAACTTTTTTCATCACTAGCTGATTGTTTTTTATGGTTGATTTTATTTAAGCCTAAAATGAGACAAATATTTCACCCGAAGACTGTAACTCGATTGGATTTGAAACAGAAAAGTTATTGCGGTTCAAAGATTGTATTTTGGTCGAAAATTGTCGTATAAAACGCAATGCGTAAAAAGTACTCATTGCGTGTTGGACAAAATTTGCGGCCTTTGAACCGCAATAACTTTTCTGTTTCAAATCCAATCGAGTTACAGTCTTCGGGTGAAATATTTGTCTCATTTTAGGCTTTAAGAAAATCAACCATAAAAAACAATCAGCTAGTGATGAAAAAAGTTATTGATGAAAAACCAGTATTTTTCGATCCTTCCGGGCATAATACCTCAAAATTTTATTCACGTTTGAGACTCAAGCAACCCCTCCCTATGGTCAGATCTTCCTGAAACTTGGCATGTGACCTTTTGGTAAGCTAATTAATAATTTTGACTTGGAGCGAGTGAGATTTATCATTTTTCATTCTTCCTATACTATGATAAGTGTACTGCGGTTCGTTAAATTATGAAAAACTGAAAAAATTACAGTTATGGTAAAGTAGCCATAACTTCTTCAAATTACAACCTATTCTAATAAATAACCACTTGAAATTTTTGTTTTGAATTGACATTTAAGCGCAAAGGAAAATCAGATTTTTTAAATGCTACCATCGAGTCAAAAACTTTCGTTGAAACAAAATTTTCTCTAAAAAAATTAGTTTTTTATAATTTTCTTCCTCATAAAGTCACTAATATGAACAACACTGTTGGTCAAACGCAAAAACAGTGTTCAGATGATCGATAGAAAATTTATTCACCTTTAATATGCAAAAAAGAGATTTCAAATTACTGTTATGCCGTCCGAGATATGTTAATCTAAGTACAAGAACTTTTTAAATTTTTCCGAAATTTCATATTTGGAGCATAACTCAAAAACGGTTCTACTGAGATTTTTTTGAATTTCATTTTCGGATTCAGCGCCCGATTTTACATTAAAAATGTTGGTCAGTTAATCAAGTTCACGATTTTTTTAAAATTTTGTAAACTAGTGTAATCTAAGCATAAAACTATTTACAGTAAAAAATACACGGAAACATCTAAAATGTTTCACTGAAACCAAAAGTTTTTGATTGATTTGATTACTTTTGATTGATTTTCTCACAATTACTCTTGGATATTTTATAAATTATCTAACATCAGTTAAAAAATTTGACAAGTCTGTTCTTGAAGAAACTTAAAAAAGTAAATATTCGGCCTATTCGGCGTATTCGGCCGAATAGCTAGCTCAACTATTCGGTGAGCCGAATATTCGTCTTAACGGTTTTTTTGCGGTATTCGGCGCCGAATATTCGGCCGACCGAATATTCGGTACATCTCTAGTTTCTAGCATTTTGTCCTAAACTGGCTTACTCTTGGAAAACGTACCTATTTTTTTAATATCGAAAATTTACCTCGAAATACAACAAAAACTACACCAAAACTATAAATTTACTAAGGAAAAAAAGTTGATCTGTCAGGAAGGGTGTTTGTTTGC
The DNA here is from genome assembly GCF_029784155.1 of Uranotaenia lowii. Taxonomy (NCBI): domain Eukaryota; kingdom Metazoa; phylum Arthropoda; class Insecta; order Diptera; family Culicidae; genus Uranotaenia; species Uranotaenia lowii. The sequence goes on along the minus strand of NC_073693.1, from coordinate 187,292,327 downwards.
GAGCCTTCGAAAAATAGATATTTCAAGATTGTGATATAAAATTTTTACTTACATTTGAAATTTTCAAAAAGAAACCAATTTTTTCCCAATTTTAAACTCAACATGTTGGTTTTCAACAGTAGAAAAAAGTTTAAAGGTGTTTTAATTTTAGACTTAATTATGGGTGATTATGTGAAAAAGTTTTATGTTGTTTAAAGCTACCCCGGTGATCAATGTTATCCCGTTTTACGGTACATGAAAACATTAATTTTTTTACTTAAAAATCTTTAAAGATGGCATTTAATTGATGTTTTCACAATCACACAAATAATAGGATTGAGAGCTATTAAAATTTTGATGATGGTTCAAAATAATTCCACTCAAGATCATATTTTAGTTCTTCTCAACATCAGCACAGTTCCGCTTAAGATCAGAATTCTTTCTTCAGTAAAGCAGCTCTAGAGTTATTAAGATCTGCTCTAAAAAAATCAACAAATCAACATAAGAAAGCAGAAACCAAGATTCAACGCTGAATTAAAAAAGTAGTTGGGATATAAACCATATCTAAACCGCTTGATCAATTATTTCGAGTTCCTTCGAATTGAGCCGTTTAGTTCCGCTCAAGATCATTTACCCTATTTGCAGAATAAAACGAAAATTTTTGGGCAAGTTTTTGTTAATCATGAACGGTTTCTGGATGCTAGTCAATACTATTCAAAATCTGCTGATGTTTTTCGATAAAAAAAAGATTCAAGTGTTTTTCATTTTGATTTTTGTCGAGTAGTTCCTGAACTTAGCCTAAAACTGTTTGGTCGATCTTGTCGCTAGAACGAACTTCATAGATTCCCTTCGGGCTTGAAGAAAACCACCATATGTTTCAGTGAAAGATGTGCTGGCCGTTATAGATTTGGACTACATGTTCGAAATATACCTTTTTCTTAAAGCCTATATTTTTTTTAAAGCGTATATAATTCTTTTTATTTTCCTATTTCCCTATCTTTTTTCTTGTTGCTCTAAAAAGTGAACTAGATATAAGCACACAATTGTAATCAAACAAAACTAATTTGGCTCCTAAAAGCCTAAAGGTATGAGCTGTTTCAAATAAAGAATTAACAAAGAAAAACTTAATCCCAATTTGCTCGGTATTAAAAAATTTTGAAATCAAATGTCCGGATATAGCAGTGATTGAATTTTGCTGAGCATGAGTTGATCAACCATCTCTCGCTCAACGCTTTACTCGGAAGCAAAGGTTGCTTTGAGGCAGCGAAAACGACAAAACCGATGATGTATACGCTCTCAACATGGCCGCCTTCATGAAGCAATATACATTCGAGGCAGCGAATCCAAAAAACCAAACGAATGGCTCTCACTCATCTCCTGTTACAACCTTGAGGGAACCGAATTCAAAAGGCAGAGCAAACCCTAGTCTCCTCGTTTGTGCCTGGATCGAATGCGTGAGGTTTTTCTGCTATTGCTATTATTGCACAGCAACCGCACGCAGGCAGCTAGTTTTTTCATTTCTTTTTCTTCCCCCCTCTTTCACCATACGTTGCGGGCCGTGCAACGCAATAAGTTCGGTTGTTTTTGTTGTTGCCTCAACCTTTGCGGTCGGCTCGAGTTATTCAAATTCAACAACGTAAATGAGTATGTGTGCCTCGTCTTCTTCATGCATCATGTAGCAACCGAACGTTGAGAGAGTTCGTTCGGGGCAGCAAACGAATAGTGTCTCTCAGAGCAGATCCTCCTCATGGGGGGAGGTTTGAATGAATGTATATGTATCGTCTCCTGTATAGCTATGCGAGGCCTCAAAGTGTGTATTTTGAATGCCTCTGATGAGAAAATTGGTGAGGATTTCAATCACTGGGATATAGTTAAGTTTTCAGATAAATTAGCCCGGATTTGATAACCTCAATTTACCCCGTTATTTTGTTTTGTTAATTTTCCGCTCATATTGAAGAATGTCATATTACTCAAGGAAAATAATATTCGACGATTTGACTGTAAAAGTGTTGGCATATTCAAAAGAACTAAACAGATAACTAATGAAGTGCAGTAAACTGGGGGAACTTTGATCAACATGAAATTTTTGCAAATAAAAATCATTATCTAAGTATAAAGTAAAAATATCTGAAAACTGTTTACTTCGTTTGGAAGCCTTAAAATTGACTTACAAATAAGCTAAATTTGATTTTTATTAGATGATTTTTTATATTATTTAAAATTTATCTTTAAAATCTTAAAATATCTGGTTTTATGAAGGTTCACAAACAAACATCTCTCCTGATCAAATTTTAACATTCAGGAGTTGGGTTGTTTAATGTGAAAGTTCAACTTATTTTTTGGTTTACGTTAATTTTAAGTGTTATTTTTATGGTCATTTTATGATAATTTTTGGATATTGAAAAAAAAAACGGTCATTTTCCATGAAAAAGCCCATATACAAAAAATGGCTAAAAACCCTATCAAATGGTTAAGTTTGAAGAAAATAAGAACATGAGAACTGTATGGGCACTTGGGGAATAGCATGAAGGTAAAATTTTATTTGTTTTTGAGGCCAAAAAATATTGAGAAATGTTTAAATTTTTGCCCCTAAATGTATGCAGCAACATTGTCCATCTTAAGAGTACTTATATTTGTTTTTGAAAGAAAACGTTGAAAAATTCAATTGAGTCAAAACCAAAAACTACTGTTATCGATGTTTTCAGCCTTCTGTGCTTAATGGCATCAAAACAATAAATTTGAAGATGTTGAGATACGTAAAAACCATAGTGATCAAAGTTACCCCGAAACTCGAAATCTGGTTTTGAAGCAAACATTCAATTATAACCACCAATGTCGTTTGAATTTGTTGCAATCAATGATCATGTTTAATACTCCTCGCCTCAGGAAGAGTTTTAATTATTTTAGGGTTTACGGTATTGCATCCATTATAAAATATATTATAAAATCTTCTTTTCATACTGAACGCCAATTAGGAAAAAAATGAGTTATCTATTGCAGCGTATGCGAAACATGATAATAAACCTTTCCAATGAAAAAATTAGAACATTTTTCCTATTGTTTATGATTTTATTAGAAAATTTCAATGCTACAAATAGTGGAAATGGCAAAAATGAACTGAGAGCCACCTTAAGCCCATTTGCACTTCTCGTGAAAATGAACTTGAAAAATCTTATTTCGTCAATCCCTCATCAACGCGACTAAACTAGATTTTGTAACATGGTTGAATCGATGAATAATGGATTTTATTCCGATTCCCCCGCCATGATGAAAATTCCGCGATGAAAACCGGGAGAATCGAAATAAAAATAGTTCTAGAAGGTTATTAACAACTAGACCAGTTGGATTTCCATTTTTCAACCATTCCCCATCGATTCCACCATGTTACAAACATTATTTGTGACGCGTTTATGAGTTATTCACGAATTAAATTCTTTTCTTATACATTTTCACGGGAAGTGTAAACCAGTCTTTAGAGGTAAAGATGAAAAGCATGTTTTGGTCATAAAAATAGATTTTGCGCAAAATAATCTTATGTGTGTTGGTTTTTTATAATCTAAACAGTTCTTCGGCTGTTCAAGAACTAATGTCTGATCAAATTGGATGATAAAAAACGTTTCCGTGGCTAAAAACTCTATGTTGCGGATAGTTAGCATCTGTTGAAATCATGTTCAGCCAGACTGAACCGAATCGCTTAAATTTTGTTTTCCAATTTACATAAGGGAATATAAGGATTTTTAACATTTGACGATAAAAGATCCTTTATTTTATTGCTTACTGCCGTTCAGAACGCAACCGGGAAGTAACAATCCATGAAATTCCTCATTTTAAAAGTGCGAAATTTGTATGGCTCGGTTTACTCCGTTTGAACGAAAAAAAAAACATTTTTCAAGCATCAGCCACACTCGTTGGGTGCTGATCGTAAAACGCCTATAAGTAGGCTCTCACGTTTAGAACAAATTGCCCACGAATGGTAATTTTTTAAACATTTTGGTTTTACCAGAGTGAACTGAGTATTCTGCTTATTGTGATATCATAAATCGGCCAGTATGGCCATGAACGGCTTTAAAAGAGTCTAAATGCAGGGCCGGATTAAGCCATCGGGGGGGCCCGGGGCAATTTTTCTCGGGGGGCCCTCTTATTAGATTTTTTTTTTCAAATTCTATCCCAGAAAAAACATTTTATACGTGTAAAAGAACTGGAGATGATTCAGTATACTGTCTTCAAATAGCAATGTTGTCTGCGTAATAGATAGTTTCTGGTATCTTCAAATTAAAAATGGTTAATGAGTCACGTGCAATGATTGCGGAAGAGTTGAGAAATTACTATAAAAAATGAATTCTCTTATTTCAGCTGCAAAATTTAATTCTATTTTTTTTAAACACTAACCTTATCTTATCCCCAACGAAAATTCTCTGATTTAGAAAAATTATCAGATAGATTTTTTTTCCTTTATTAATAACTTAATATAAAAATAAAAATGCTCATTGGCTTTGACCATTACGGAGCCGGATTTCATGGTTGTTGTTTATGTAAAATAATAAATATTTATTTTATATAAAAAAAAATCCTTGATGCATATCTGCATGGTGTGTATTATCAGATAGATATTTTAAATGATTTGCATTTCATAATTGATCGTCTGGTTTATGCTTCATGGAGAAATATTTACCTAATGACAATTGGAAAGTATCATGAAGATTTGAAACATATATTACAAAATTTAAAAAAAAAACAAAAGAAACAAAATATGTATTAAATTTAAAGAAATAAAGGACTTCAAAGTTCCAATCAGAGCCAAAGTAGAAATTACATAAAATCATTTTTGAAAAACAGAAAAAAAACGTTTTCATGAGATGTTTCTGAATATAAACATAAAAAATTGGTATAAAATTGTTATTCTAAATATGACAAGAGTTTCATTCAATGTCCTCAAAGCCAAAGGGGTATAAGTGCAAAATTGATCTATGAAAAAAATATCAGAATAGAGATTATATGTTAAAAAAACATAGAATCAGTTGTCATTGAAAAAAGTCAGATAAGTAATTCAAATGAGTTTTGTACCTTAAACAAAAGTCCTGAATTCTCAAAATTCAGAAAAACCATGAATTTGAACTTCAGTAACTGAAACACAACACAAGATTTAAAAATCTCAATTAATTGAATCTGAAAAAGATAAGATTAAATACATAGAAATATTCATGTTAAGAGAACCGCTCAATGATTTTTTATGATTATTTGAGAATGATCATTTGGAAAATTATATGCTGAATTCAGGATATTTACTTCAGTAGATGATGAAATTATGGTTAAATCAGTTGAAAATGTTTTAATACGAATTTCAAGTCTAAGACAGAAATTGGGATGGAGATTTAATAAAGAAACTCAGTACTGTCGACTGGTCCAATTTAAGCAACTACAGTTTATTTTCTAAGATTTATTTTCAAAAATTGGGATGGAAAAGGGTATAAAATTGTAAACCAACGGAAATTTCAATAATAATGATAGAGAAGTAAAAAGTTATAGTAGTACCCGGTATTAACCCGGATACTACCCGGGTAAAATTCTGGAATGTTTATCATAAAGCTTCTCTGTTCTTTCTGAGCACTGTGAGAAAGTTTTGGCGAAATTAGCTGCTTTTCTGGTGCAGTAACCATTACTTGGAAAAGTAATGTAATAATAAACAATCTTATTGTGCAAGACGTTTGTATGTAATGAAAATGAGTATATATTTTTCTTTATTTTTCCTGTTCTGTACAGAACATCCTGACTAACATGATTAGATAAAAAAAATAAAAATTTTAGGTGTTTTGCCTCTTACAATTTTTTTTTCGAATTTGGTTGACATCTGTTTTGTCCAGATTTTGGGTTGAAAATTTTGAAATTCAATACCAGAATTTTAATATTCTCAGCCCGCAAAATGCGGAAGAACTGCTTACTTTAGAGGGGGCCCTTAACTTATTTAAGAGAAAAATGACTCCAGATCAAGGGATTGCAGTGGAGAGAGAATTCTTTGCATTTGGAATGGTAATGATCAAAATTCCACAACTGCTTCACAAATTGCCACAAATTGCCACAATTTGCAACAATTTGCACATTTTCACTCTCTCTGAGCACCGGTTCCTCTCATTTTAACTTAAACCTTCTAATTCTCTCTCACAAATTGCCACAAATTACCACAAATTCAATCATTGGCTGCAAAATTTGTGTGATCATTGACGATGATTCTCCGTTTATCTCAGTCCCCTGCTCCAGATACTATTTCCTTTAGTTGTTACATTTCAAGTTTTCATTCCGATTTTCTAAGTTTTGATTTCCTTTCATAGAATTGTAAAAATTGAAGCATTCAAGTAATGTTAAAACTTTTTTCCCTCGGAGGACCCCCTGAGCCGGGGGGCCCGGGGCAATTGCCCCTTTTGCCCCCCCCCCCTTTAATCCGGCCTTGTCTAAATGTGATGGTGAAATAAATAAATAAATAAGATTAATTTGTAGAACTAAAACTCATGAATTGGTTCAACACTCAGTATCAGAAGTCAGAAACAGATATTTGGTTCAATAACAACTTCGAACACAAGAAGCTAGGAAAATCTCGAGAAATATATGATTCAAGATCCAAAGCAGAGAGATTGAAAAATGATTCAGATTTGCAAAGAATTTATTCGAATTTCATTTCTGATTTTGAATTCAAGAATACAGTGCACAGTGGTGCAGAACATCAATCTAGCTTAGGGTTACCATACGTACTCTATTAAGAGTACATGTACTCTTTTTCGATGGAAAAACGGGCGTACTCTTCTTTTTGTGAAATTTTACCAAATGTACTCTTTTTTTTTGTTGAAAGACATTTGATCAGAAAAACCTACGTATTTCTTCCATTTTATGAAGGTAAACTTATGTATTTTGATCATATAAACAACTTTGACGAAGACATCAAAGCCCTAATTTGAAAAATAAAAAAGTTAGCATTTTTATCTCACTATCGGTGGACCCCTCGGCAAAAATTTTGATACTAGAATCTGCTCCATGTAAAACTGAACAATGTTGCTGAAGACATCAAATGTCTATCTCTTCATCCCTGAACGCTAATTTTGTACAGCTAGATTGATGTTCTGCACCACTGTGCAGTGTTAAAAATAGATTCCATAACCCTTTTATTTCGAGTCGCGTGAGTAAAATTTCGATGAATATTCTGATTTTCTTTGTTCAGTGGTTTAGCATTCATATCTTGATAAATATGATAAAAATAAAATTTTAATAACAAAGATAATTATGAAAATCAGAGTGGATTATTGAATATTGTCACATTTTTTTAAATTTTCGGTGCTGATCTGAAAGTTTATTGACTTTCACATTTTTTAGCAAAATTTCAATTTGATTTTAATGTGTTATGCATTTTAATTCTGAAAACATTTTTTGAAGATCAAACAGCTTTTTAAAAGCTAATATTGCAAAATCACACTTTCCTTGTATCAGTCTATTCTATACCATTGATGTGAAATTATTTCTACAGATTTGAAAACTATGATCGATAATAAAAAACAATAAATACAAGTATTCTGCAGATTGTTCATACCAGTAACGCCACAGACTTTACTACTACAGAAGCAGGACTTCCTTGGCGACCTTGGCACTACATTCTTAAATTTTCCTTGCACTGTAATACAGTTGGTCCAGATAAAATGATCCAAACTTTCTATGAATATTTTTGTATCGTACTTCTTTGTACTTTCGACGTTGGATGACAAATTCAATCAACTTTGATCAAAATAGGGTGATAGCAAACAAAATTGTTTTATTTTTCAAAAGTCAATGCTCTCTATCTGTATTACAGCTCAACTTGAAACCGCACAGAACAGGGCGTTTTCTGGAATAAACGGAGAAAAAATTCTTAGTATTTATTTTTGTATCATAACATGGAAAATCTTATCACGCAAGACGAGCAGCAGCTCGTAAACACCTACTCTCAGTGAATAACTTTTCCCAGCATCATCAACGACGTACGTACCTACCTCAATATTCATTCAATCCCGTTGAACGATGTTAAGTACTAGGTACTGGCGTTTTTCCCAACTCAGCTCCAGCATGACGAACCCAAAACAAATATTGGCGGTGAAGAATTTTCTGTACACAAGCTGTAAAGAATTATAATAAACCAATTTCTAGTTCTACACATCAAAATCACATGACACGGTCGAAGAAAAACGAACAAGAAAATATTTGCAGAAGCTCGTTTACGCAAACAAGCTCCAGCTGAAGATCGGGCGAAAGTAATGAGTTTATTACGTCCCTGTCATGTTTAGCATGTGCTATCAAAAATAGGTACGAGCATGCCGAAGAAGGGCCACCGCAGAAAAAAAAAACCTCTCTTGAACCCTGGAAAAAATCATGTAGCCACCGTTCTAACGCCTTGAGGAATTCCTTCACGCTACAATGGATGGAATGGGTAAAATTCGTGTTCGCTTTTTCCCCCACTGAGCGTTTTCTATTCGAGAAAGCTCGACTCACATGCTAGCTCCAGACCATACACTTACCATACCTACTCAGAAGTATGTATACACACACGTTCACCGGATAATATAAATTATTTTTCAGTTTTAATTTTCTGTGTTGGATCGTTGGTTTGATGCCTCGGTGGTTTCGGTCTGTTGTCGGTTGGGCGTGGCAATCCATCCGCATCCGGTGTGGCGCCGCTCCTGGCGTTAAGCCTCCGCGGTTGTTTCACTTGCTTGGGGAAACTCCCCGGGCGCATTGACGTTGTGTTTTTATCCTGTTTCGGGTTTTGGGTTTTAAGGCTATGGAATGGAATTTTGATTATTTAAATAAATGACTGTCTGGGTGAGATTTTATGTAGGTAACTTACTTATATCGACTGGAACGAAAAAAGGGCATTTATCAGAGTAAACAGAAACCCTGGAATCCTGGAATAAAGACAATTTTTCAACAACCTCAGAATAGTTTATAACTGACAGGCTCACGTACTCCTAACAATAAACATTAAACATTAAACAGCTTCATAACATTTTGGATATAACTGGAAGTGAACATTTAAGTTTCATAGTTTTTTTTTTCAAATTTCGCAAAAAAAGTAAGACACTTCAGCAAATCCCCAAAGAGTTTTTCAAAGGCTTTAAGGAAGACTCTACGTACTTTTGCAACGGTGATCACCGATTAACGCTACGCATCCCTCATAATCCTCCGCTTGATTTTTTTTTCGAAAAGAGCATGAATATTCGTGGTGCTGACACCATACTATAAAAACAGATACGTAGCACCCAATAAAGAATCGCTATGTAAAGATCGTTCTGATCGAAGATGAAAACAAAGTGAAGTGGAGACCGCTGACGTTTCTTGGATTGGAGGTAAAACCGTTAAAGAGAAAGAGACTGTTTTCATCCCCCAATTACGTTTCACTTGATTGTGCTTGCAACTTGAAATATCCTGAAATAGAGCCGCTGGATGAAAAATTGACTTTCTCCTTGGTCTTCTTGGTATAAAATTGAGCTGATGTCTTCTGGTGTCATTGGACTCGGGAAAACCCTCCGGAACTGACTCATCGAACTAAGTTGTTAAGCAAGGTGCGTCTTGTTCTTTAAGGAACGTTGTTCATATCCGGGCAAAACATGTTTGTCTAGAATGGTCTAAGTAAAAACTCATAAGGTGGTCTCAAAGCAATTCTAAACGTGGCTCCAGAGAGTGATTTATATTATTTATTTTTATTTATTGTTCACGGTCTTAGAAACCTCAATATCATAAATATAAATATTACTTAAACTACGCTTAAAACTATCATTATTCATATTGAAATTAAAAAATCCCATACACTTTATCAATCTACATGAGATGTCAAATGGATTATAAAATTCGTTTCTTCTATAAATGTTTGATTCTGGCGACTCGAAACTTTTCAGAGAACGAGATGGAAGTGATGGAACATGATACGGTATCCTTCTATGAGACTGGCACTGTCTTTATTCCCGGATATGACGTTGAATATAAACAGACGACGAAGTAGAACCGATTGGTTCGATGTTCAAAATTCCACATCGATCATAGTAGGGGGGAATCGCTTGAGTTCTTTCCATGGTAAACCGCTTCTGAACTGACTCAAGTAGTTTCATCCCGCCAATTGAGTTTGGTGCCCATATTTGGATATTGTACTCCAAGCCGCAGCGAACGAGTGAGCAGTACAATGCTTTGAGAGTGGTAATGTCACTGAATTCTTATGTGTTCCTTACCAGAAATCCCAGCACAGTTTTTGCTTTGGCCACGGTTACAGCTAAACGCTCATTGAATGTCAGATATTTTTCCATAATCACACCAAGATCTGTAATAGATTCTACTTTTTCTATAGACACGCTATGAGCTGTGTAGAGATGTGTAATCTAAACCCTGCTCCTGGTAAATGGAGAAGGGTAATCCAGTCTGCATGGAAATTTGTCACGATTAGGAATAGGAGGCAGTTATAAACTGATTACTCTATGGGATCTACGCATTAGTGCAGCATTGCAACACCATTATTACTGTGGGTACTGCAAAATTGAAGGTCATTCAACATTAAATTGATTGTGCCCGCCTTGGTTAGCCGAAACAGCCACCTTGAAAATTACCACCGAACAGAATATTTCGATAACAGTCGCAAGAAAAAATATCCAGCAAAAGAATAGCACACCAACCACATTCGCCAGCATTGTAAGAACGGCAGACCAGCACCAACCGAAAATAACCGACAATAGCACACCTCAACCACCAGCCCAGATTCAACAGAAGCAATTCAACAACCGCAGCAAACTACTCAACAGAAGCGAACGAATCAAATCACTACACATCTCAAACCGGAAACTGATAACCCCTCAACCCTCTCCCACGCTGTGGGAAAGCAAATGGATCCCCTAGCCATACGGAACAGATCAAATCGAATACCCCCAAAACCCCCTCCCCCCAAATCCCTTCTCCCTCTCCAAACCCATTCCAACCTTCCCTTAATATTAAGACAAATGACCCTCGGCTAGTGAAAACATTCAATAAAAAAGTAATTAGGCCTTAATAAACGATATTTGAATAAAAAAAAACGACTTCGAGATCATTCACAAATAGCACGAACAACAGAGATCCAAGAATACTACCTTGAGGGACACCCGACGTGATCTGAAATTTTTCGGATTGAGTTGCTTCAGTTTTCACGTGCGCATTACGTCCTGTTAAATAATAAAGGATTCATTGCAGAAATCCCAATCTTATAAATCTTTCGATCGCCAGTATGAGTGGAACTTTTTCGAACGCTTTACTGAAGTCGGTGTATATAAAATCTGTTTGGATTTGGTTTTGCATGTTGTTGAACAGCGATGAAATAAATAACATCAAATTCGACGTGGTTGACCTTGGTCGCAAAACATGGTGGCAGGAACATCGGAACAGGTTTTGCGTTTGTGAATTTAGGACCAGAAATGTTTTGGACTGTTTTTTCAAACTTCTCTTGATGTTTTTCGTGTAGATTTGAAAGAAGTGTGCGTTAAACGCTTTATAATTTCTTTTAAGCTCGAGAAGCTCTAATTTGTTCTTATCACTCTTGTGGTGGAAGTAGAGTTTCCGGGCCTAGCGAAGGTGATTTCGACAATTTCGGAGTTCGACATTCCACCATGGTTGGTAATAATGAATTTACGTTTTCGTTTTCTGGTTGGAACGTTTTGGCATATAAAAGCATATAACGTCGAGTAAAGGTATAAGGCGGCGCACCACCTTCTTAAATTTTCGTGCAAAATTGTCCCCCTCCGTGGACAAGCGTGGACATTTTTCAAACCCCTACCCCACTCCCCGGGTGTCCTAGGGACAGATTTGAATTTTTTTTTTAATCTAAATTGACAGTTAGAAAACACTTGTTTTTAATTTTGTTATTGAAATGACTGATTAAAGAAATATGAATAAGCATATACAAAGATTTAATTTTTTTTTATTTCTAAAATATCATATTTATCAATTGCTTTCAGGTGGCTACTAATTGTTTAAACTCAAACTGGAAAGCTTCGCGATTTAAAGATTATGATTTAGACATCTTAATATTTATTTACCTTTAGAAAATATTCCAGTATGTCCACGTGGACATGACTAAAACCCCTACCTCCTCTCCGTGGACAAGCGCGAACATTTCCATCAGTGGTTGTATTTGGATGAGAATGAATTGATTAACCTTCTCTCGCTCAACGCTTTACTCGGAAGCAAAGGTTGCTTTGAGGCAGCGAAAACGACAAAACTGATGATGCATACGCTCTCAACATGGCCCGCCTTCACGAAGCGATATACTTTCGAGGCAGCGAATCCAAAAAAAACAAACGATTGGCTCTCACTCATCTCCTGTTACATTCTTGAGGGAACCGAATTCAAAAGGCACAGCAAACCCGAGTCTCCTCGTTTGTGCCTGGATCGAATACCCGAGGTTTTTCAGCTATTGCTATTATTACACAGCAACCGCACGCAGGCAGCTAGTTTTTTCGTTTTTTTTTTTCCTCCCCCATCCTTGCTCCATACGTTGCGGGCCTAAGCAATGCAATAAGTTTGGTTGTTGTCGTAGTTGCCTCAACCTTTGCGGCGAGGTTGAAGATGTTCTCCTCAACGACAGCTATCGGCTTGAGTCCATCAAATTCAATAACGTAAATGAGTATGTGTGCCTCGTCTTCTCATGCATCATGTAGCAACCGAACGTTGAGAGAGTTCGTTCGGGGCAGCAAACGAATAGTGTCTCTCAGAGCAGATCCTCCTCATGGGGGGAGGTTTGAATGAATGTATACGTATCGTCTCCTGTATTGCTATGCGAGGCCTCAAAGCGTGTATTTTGAGAGCCTCTGATGAGAAAATTGGTGAGGATTTCAATCACTGATTTCCATACACCTCCGACCCCCCCACAAAGTTGTCACGTGGTATGTGAACGGCCCCAGATTTACGTTTGCTGGAACATCCCCCCAAGCCGTTGATAAGTAAAATTTTGGAACTTGGATTTGCCCGAAGTCAGCCTTGACATAAGTTTCATTGTCCATCAGATGACACCCGTCGAACTTGGTCAGCCTGGTCCTATAGCTTCTTAGCACGGATTTTGGCTGTTTGCTCTCCCATTACGACTTGGTTCCTTCCCGGAGTCGAATTCTCTTCATGGTACTATGGGCAGCACCGGATTTTCTGGCCAAATCAAGGTCTGATAGATTGGATTTTCTCTTAATCGTCTTCAAAATCTTGACACGCAGTTTCCGGTCGACAGTTTTACTCCGACGTCGACGACAGTTTCACTTCCGAGTCGTCGTCAATGTTTCCTTATTCCGTTTGATAACGCGCAATACGATATTTCTGGGCAATTTCTGCTGTTTAGCTAGCCGGTTCGCAGACCACAATGGATTTTCCAAATAAGTGTGCACATTTTTTCCCTTCTTTCGGCTTCGACTTGTTGATTGTTTACAAAGCACAGTCGATTTGCGAATTGTTAAAAATACTTACGTGAAGCTGACAAAATTCCAGACACGTGGGTGCCAAGAATTTAAAAACCGTCTACCAAAAGGGCCACAATGTGAGCAAAAAATTTTTTTCCAATTCTAAATTAAGCAAGCTTTAAATGAGGCTGTGCGCTTCAAAAGTTTGATTTTTTTCATTCGATCTGAAACAAACTGTCCCTTGAAAAGCAAAATGCATTTAAGGAAAGATTTGAAAGAATTCAAGGATAATAGGGTATGAAACTTTCATATCTAAAGATAAGAAGGCATTACTTAAAAATAATTGTTTCGAAAATTAAAATTTTAACAGAAAAGTACTTCAGTGGAACGGAGATTTGTGCTTTAACTTCCCTGTTCACACGGCTATGGTATAATTGAGACGTATTTAAAGTATGAGAAAAGTTGCGCAAAGGAACGGACTCACCGGGAATGCTAAAAAAACTGCCAATTTTACTTTGATTATCGTTTATTTCAGATTTTTTTGGATACATCCATGATCCGGGCGTGCCCATAAATACAATAAATAATTCGAGATAAGTCAAAACCTGGTCAGGATATCAAAAAACTGCTTTAAATTTCCTGTATTTCGCCCGGGTTAGTTAAATCAAATAGGAAAATTTGGTTCAGTTTTCTTAAGGTTGCGGATCATTGTTGTTTTCAACAACTTTTTTTCTTGCTCAAATGGGACATTCATCTAATTCGATATCAAATATTTAGACAAGTTTGAATTACTAGGAATCTGTTTCGACATGATTTGTCCCAGATCTTACTGGAATTCATCCTGTTTTTTGATAATGTCCTTTCAGTAAGTGGTACCATTTAGAAAATTATCCGATCGTTCAATGGAACGCGCTTTGAATTCTTGAAATCTTGGCTAAACGAGATTCCCATACTTTAAGAAGATGTTATACATCACACATCTGGTTGAAAATAATCGCCTAAAACATAAGGGACATTTCAATAGAGAAAAATTAAGGAAATTGAAAAAATCGCTTAAAAATTCTACAGAATATTCGATCGAATATTCGTTTCACCGAATATTTGAAAAGGTCAAGTTTATAGTAGTTTATTGCAACAATGATGGAAGCAAGTAGTGCTGATTCGTTCGGACGCCGATGCTCGTTGAAATTCATCATGGTAGAAAATTTATGAATCCGACAAATGAGTGCAGGGAGGCAAATATGCTTCTCCAGAGACACACAAACATATACATACCTATGTACGTGTGCTCATGGGTTTGCCGCCGTTGTTTGTCCTGTTCAGTACGTGTAGGACATTGTTGCCACGCCACGTGAGCCACGTCGTCGTTGTGTAGGAGTTTGTCCCTCTGCGGCCAGACTCCTGCCAGCCAGGTAATGTTCGACGGAAAGAAACGGTGTCATGTCACCAGGCAAAAGGTAACGAAAATTGTAGCAACCATTTTAAACGAGCCGCTGTGCTACCAAGCTTGTACACCTTTTATCCATGCGGCCAACCACAGTGCAACGTGAGAATTACTCTGCTTAGGGTAAGAGCACTGTTAATGTTTTATAATGTTGGGTGATCTGGTTTAAATTTTGAACCAAATAAACAGGATGCTGAAGTCACTAGGAAATACCAAGAGGTTCTCGATGTTGGCGTCCAATGTTACGTGTACCATTAACGAAGAGTTTTTTTTGCCAATTAGTGCACGCTTGACCTGTTTCAATCACAAAGCCTCCATTTTCTCCGCAACAAAAATAAGTTTCGAGTCGATTTTACCCTCTTTCTAGCTGCAAGACTAGCGCTGAAAATAAAAATATGATACAAATTGACAGCACAAAGGTAAATTTTTTAACTATGTTTTCGAGAATCTCTGCTCTTATGCGCAAACTATTATTGAATAGAAGCAGAACACATTCAGACTTGAATTTTTACGTAGCTGTGTACGAACAATAGCTGGTAATGTTTTTGATTTTGATTTGATCCTCTTCAACCATTTACTGCCACCATACTACCTTTCTTGAAATAATTTTTGAATAAAACCTGTGGAAACTGGTCGTGAAGTGCACATAAAAATTTATTGATTGATACCAAACGTTCAGTGTACTTAAATACTGTTTCCATGTTATTAAAACGCCTTGAAGTAGACAAACATTTAAAGACGTTAGAATACATTTGACCCATTTCACCCGTCTGTCCACCACAAAGTCATTTTCTATTTTGCATTTTCGTTTAAATTTATATACACAATTTGAAAAGTGAATGCTTCAGCTTTGTTTTGCATTTATAAAATTAAATTGTACAATACCGTTCATTTAGGCTTGATATGTCTATATGTATTTTTTCTAAATTTTATTGAGCACTGAAACGTGGCGTTAAATTTTATAAAATTTGAAGCAACATCCAACGATTCGACCCACGATACAAATAGTTCTGAAAGGAGTGGGGAAATAGCGCCTACGAAATTTCATCCTTTCCTAAATACAAGCTGATCCATCTTTGTTGTCAGCATTCTTTTGAAGCTGGAAATTCTTCTGAGAGTTTGAGTGGTGGAATCTCCTATCTATCACTAGTTTATTGGAATGTGCTCGAGAGAGAATAAACTGGGCTGAGGTGGGTTCATAAAGAAAGTTGTAAGCTCTTGAAATAAAAAGGATGAACAAAAACATTAGGCTAATTAAAATTTTGGCCTGCTTTCAACCCGGAAGTAAATATGAAATCGATAAATGAAAATATCTTAAAATTCTACCCATTGAAAAACTTGCTGTTCATGATCGTTTGCGAGCGTAATCAGCTATGTAGCCTAAGTAAGGTGTGTCCTACATCAAATTGCATCGCTTTGCAAACGCTATAGAAAATATCCCATTACTTGTAAAGTGACATGTAATCGTGCTGCAACTGTGAGTTTTGTGATTAAATGTTACTAAGGAGTGTATTAGAAAAAAAAAATCCAACACTTGGTATTGTAAACAACTTTTGGATGCAGAAATGAAAATTGATAAAATTTTCTGTGAAGCTGTCTAGTAATGTAATGTGTATGTGTGCAAAATTTGGTGACAATCTGTTAAGTTGTTTGTTAGATAGCGCTCAATACTGAAGTTCATTGACAAAAATGTTTCGGCAGAATCGAGAAAAATCGAAAAAAGTTCCAGAGGAAGACCTTAAAAGAGCTGCAAATCAACTATTTGACCAAAATTTACATGGTAAATCGAGTAGTCTTTGAGGATCCAATAGTGAGCTAAAATTTTAATAAAAGTGAAAATGATTGATTCCATGAAGTGAAAGGAATATGATAGGTTTTTTCTAGCTCAATCCAAAAATATGAATAGATAAAGTGATAAAAAAGTCAAATTTTTCTGACTGATTCGTCTAGCTCATAGGTCGGCAACCTGCGGCTCTTTTGATGTAAAGCTGCGGCTCTTTAGTTAACTGCGTTAATGTTATACCTATATATTTTTGAAAACAATATTTATAAAATCGTGCTGAAGCGATTATTGAGTCTTGTGACTTTTGAAATTGCATCTGCTGTAGGAACAAGCAGAAAGGACCAAATGGCAAAATAGCATTTTTAGAAGTCTAAAATTTTACAATTTTATTACTTTTTACTGTTTTTGATATCAAGAATTAGTTTACCATTAACCGTAAATGCAAAGAATAGCCATTGTTTCGAAACAACAAAATTTCAATTGCCATCAGATTATTTATTTCCAAAACGTTTGTATAATTTAGGTCTTAGGCAGCCTCTGTTTTGTTATCAAACAACCCTCATAAAATTTTATATTTTAAGCACTCGTAATCACTTTTCTACTCTCTATGAAAATTGATCAGATGAAATTTCCAAAATCTTATTATAATTAATCATCCATTTCGATTCAACCATCAATGGTAAAAATATAAAGTTTTAAAAAGTGAAAGTAGAATATAAAAATTTAGCTTTTCAAATCTGATTCTTGCAAATTCAAATTCTAAATTTTAATTCAAAATTTATAGATATTTAAAAACCTGAGATTTAAAACAAAATAAACAAAACACTGAGAAAATATGAAATTCCCTGTTAATTTTTTCACGTGAAGATTACATGTTTCTTTATCAGCAAACATTCTTTATTTAAAATCAATTCCAAAACACAAATCCTGTGGATGATTTTTCATGAATAGAAAAATCAGTGTTTGTTGTCATAAATAAAACTTCCAAATGTAATCAAATTGAGCTAAAACAAAATATTTGTTGTGCAGACCCGTCCGGAGCTCCGAAGCTCGGTAGCAGCACCAGGGGGGCCACCGGATCACTAACTGCAGCGGAAACTGCACGCACTACTCGGCTTGCTCGTTTGCTCACCGACCGACTGGCTGACTCCCCGTACGCTTATGTGGGATGACGCGGTATGCGTTTAACCCATTCACGACTCACACAGAAGGAATGTATGATATACGCATACATTCATTCGTGCGCCACACATTTGTGATCTTCAGCTGAAATTTTTAAATTATGTTACCTATCAACATTATAAGTTTGATAACTCTTGACGTTTCAATTCTTCAATGGAATAGCCATCTTGATATTTTTATGTTGATTGTAAAACCTACTTACAATCTGAATCGGAACTTAAATTTTTTATATCAATCCTAAATCTGAATTCCGAACCCACATTCAAAAACTGAATTTTGAATTTGTTTCCGTATTTCAATACGTTTTTTTTTTCAAACTGAATTCCAAATCAGAATTTAAGAATGTGAAATATTTTTCAGAGCCCTCAACCATGAATCTATTACTAAAATTTTGATGTTTTGGGTTTCAATTATTATTTCAATTTTTTTATCCGACTTATGAATCTGAATTTACATATGAGTGTAGAATGAAGATCTGGATCCGAGTTTCCATTTCTGGATCGCCATTTTGAAGCTTGGCTATACCTGAATTTCGCATAAGAATTTCGTTCAAGAATTTCGAATCTAAAAACGAAACAAATACTCAGGGTGGTTTCTAATATTCTTTTTTTCAAATCCTGAAATTATTTAAATTTAGAAAATGCATTTGCCTTTAGAAATTCATCGATCAAATTTTTGAATGAAATGCAAAAAAAATACTATAACCAGGATTTCAAAACATTAGCTAAAAACCTATTTAAAATAATTATTCAAATTTCAAAAAAAAAACTAAACTAGGAATCTAAAATATGATAACAAAAATATAATTATTTTGACAGTATGGAACCAGAATTTTCTGAATGAATTTCAACTCATTAAAAATCTATATATATATAAAAAGCAATTATCTGTATGTTTGTTTGTTTGTTTGTTTGTTTGTTTGTCCTCTATAGACTCAGCCGTCTTAAGAGCTAGAGATCTGAAATTTGGCATGGATGCTCATTAGGACCAGGAATGATGAAAAATGTTTTTAGATTTTTGGACGACCCCTTCTGAAGGGGGTCGTCCATACAAGACAAATATTGTTTTCACGTTATTGACGTTATTTTCCGTCGGATTGTGATGAAAATTTGCACATGAGTGTTTTGAGAGACAAGCAATCGATTACAGTTATCAAATTTAGGGTCAGGAGTCGGCCAAAGGGGTCGTCCATATCAACTGATTAATGTTTTTGCGATATTGGCGTTATTATACACCGGATTGTGATGAAAATGTGCACATGAGTGTTTTGAGAGACGAGCAATCGATTACAGTTATCAAATTTAGGAATAGGGGTCGGCCAAAGGGGTCGTCCATATCCACTGATTTATGTTTTTGCAATATTGGCGTTATTATACATCGGATTGTGATGAAAATTTGCACATGGGTGTTTTGAGAGACGAACAATCGATTACAGTTATCAAATTTAGGGTCAGGGGTTGGCCAAAGGGTTCGTCCATATTCACTGATTAATGTTTTTGCGATATTGGCGTTATTTTACATCGGATTGTGATGAAAATTTGCACATGAGTGTTTTGAGAGACGAGCATTCGATTACAGTTATCAAATGTAGGGTTTGAGGTCGGCAAAAGGGGTCGTCCATATCCACTGATTAATGTTTTTGCAATATTGGCTTTATTTTACATTGGATTGTGATGACAATTTGCACATGAGTATTTCGAGAGACGAGCAATCGATTACAGTTATCAAATTTAGGGTCAGGGTTCGTCCATATTCACTGATTAATGTTTTGGGATATTGGTGTTATTATACACCGGATTGTGATGAAAATTTGCACATGAGTGTTTTGAAAGACGAGCAATCGATTTCAAGTTTCGAATTGCGGATCAGAAGTCGGCTGAAGGAGTCGTCCATACCCAACTTTAATGTTTTTGCGATTTTGACGTTATTCTACATTGGATTGAGATGAAAATTTCCGCATAGGAGTTTTGAGGGACGCTGTTTTGCTTTCAGGTTTCAAATCTTGACTCAGGGGTCGGCAAAAGGGGTTATTATCTGTTCACTGTTTTTACGATATTTTTTTGATTGAGCATAGAATTTTAATGAAAATTGGCACATGGGAGTTCAACAGAAAAGATATTTGATTTCAGGTGAATCGTGGTCAAAAAAAGGCCGTCCATGTTAGTTGCTCACTGTTTTCGCGATATTGTCGTGATCATGCATCGGATTGAGATGAAAATGTTCAGATGAGGGTTATAAACTAAGAGCAATTGACTCCAGGTAGCATGTTCCGTGTCAAGGGTCGGCGAAAGTGGCGTCTATATTCACTGTTCACTGTTTTCAAGTTCCTGACGTTATTTTACATATAATTCGAAAAGAAAAAATGGCACAAGGGAGTTTTGAGGAACTTAAAATTGGTTTCAATTATCGATTTTCGGGCCATGGGACAGAAAAAGAGGGTTTCATTGAAAGTTCAGTGTTTTGTGCAATAATTTTGTTGGAGGCAGTTAATTGATACTAATTTAAGTGTGAAGGTCAAGCAAAAGAGTCGTGCACACAAACAAATAGTACATGTTTCTGCCATAATGTCTAGATTTTGCAACCGATCGAGAAGAAAAAACACTCTCACATAAATTTTAATAAAATGCCAATCAACCGTTTAATTCGAATTTCAAGTAATAGTAATAGTAGCGACTTTAAACACTGTTGAATTTTTTTCCCCAAAATTGTCGAAAGAATGTTTCGAAATCATTTTCTAAACTCATTTTGACGTACCTACCAATGATTTAAAGCGAAACGAAGTTCGTACGGGATCAGCTAGTTTAATATAAAGTACTGAGTTGGAATCAACAAGTGGGAAAATTTCGCAAAACTGTAGCAGAATTCTGAACCTGGGATTAGTTTTCGAGGTTTTGTCATCAGTTCTAAGTCAAGTTGGTTACTCTTGAATAACCTTACTCAATCATCAAAATTTGATTGCGAATTTAAATTAAGCGTAGAGTCAAAAACCTCGCTTGCTTTTCATGGAGCCTTTTTTGCCTTTTTTGGAAAATACGTAGATTTTGGCTGGATTTGCTCGGATATCAACCGGTTTTGAGTTTTAAATTTAGAAACTCAATGCCCGATCTAGATACGTACAAAAAAAATATGGAAAGCCTTCTCAATAAATAACGAGTTAAAAAAAGTGAATAGACACATAAAATTCAAAAACAAAGTACCAAAACTTAGAACTGAGAATTACAAATTAAAGTTTCACAGCTTTTCAAACTTGAATCAGCATTCAGAAAGAATAACAATTGCAATTCTGAAAATCTTTTTGAAAATTTAATCACATGTTTTGACGTTATCACCCAAAGCAGTTTTTTTTTAATAAAATTGTATGTATTGAAAAAAAAAAATGTAAACCTTTGAGTCTTTGAAAGTTTTTAAAATTTCCACATTTTTTTCCAATTATCTAAGCTTCGCAAGCATTGATGAATAATATACAACGTATCGAATGGCATTTTTCATTCAATTGGACGCACAATACTGAAGAACCACATCTGACATAAAATGATATTTTTGAATTTTCCAGACACGTTTGCTTGAGGTCAGGGATTTTAAATTCCACCAGTTGTCATAATTTATGAAGATTGAAATTTTCGACTACATAAATTTTAGTTGAATTTTTTCATCATACTTCTTAATTTTGGAAAAGATAATGGGGAATGTCTTAAAAAGCTTACTAATTACAAAAAAAATATTTCCCTTTACTATGTTATTTTTAAAGCTTTTTTTGCCGAAGAATTTATAAACATTCTGCTTTTGTAAATATGTTCTGATAATTCACTTTAACATCATGCAAATATTTATTTTTGCTTAATATGCACTTAAAACTTTCTTGGCTCGATATTCCCCAAGGTATTAAAATTGATATACAGTCAAACCATGTTAGAAGAGTTGATGTTCCAGAAGAAAATCTATGTACTTAATGGTAATCAGAAACAGATTTAAAAGATAAATCCAAGAGTTAGGAAAAAACTCTATTGGGTTCAAAGCATTTTTCGTAAAACTAAATGTTTATTCATTATTCATGTATTTTAATTTTTTTTAAACCCAAAAACAATAAAACTTAAATGTGACTCTTTCAAAACTAAAATTTAAAAAAATTGAGGTTTTTGGCTCTTTCGACTCAAAAGGTTGCCGACCACTGGTCTAGCTGACTTATAGCTAGGCCTGACTTCAATTCTACAAAGTAGAAAAGCTGCCTTATCGGTGGGCAAAACAAAATACGGTGGTCAAATCGTGCGCAAAATATTTGGACTGCTTGTGGGAGATATTTTGAAAAATTTCGAAATGGGCTGCAAAACAAACTCATTAGCGGTCACATGGTAGGGTTCAAACCAGAAATTCTTTATTGACAAGTCTCGCCTGTATTTTCCGGAGAGAAAGAAGAAGATAAAATTGAATTTTTATTAGCTTTTGAGGAGGCCAACGATCTGGAAACTGCAAATTACCGTAAACCGGAGTAACTTTGATCACCGGAGTATCTTTGACCAACAATAAATTTTTGCTTATTATCATTAATAACTCAGTCCATAGTTTGAACTTTTGAAAACTGTTTTCTACGTTTGAAAGCCTGTAAGCCTCAGTTTTTCACAACGATTGACACGATGAATGAAAATACATACAAATACAAATAAAAATACAAAAAAGACTGCCTCCAAATGCGACCGTTTTCTTGGAAAAGCACGGCAATAGGTGTCACAAAGTTTAAATTTTGTTTAAGTTGGATCTGGAATTGTGCCATTACACAAAAACGGTGGTAGAGTGATACAGAGTCAAATATGTTGTTTTTGTGCCGAAGGAGGACAACTGGCTAAATTTGTTATAACTTTGAACAAATTCAAAATTATGAGTTATTTTGAAGATCAAACTTCAGAAACTGAAAACGTAATAAAAAATAGCCTTGATTTGGAAAAATTGTGGTTCAAAGTATACATTATATTAAAAAAATACTTTATTGGATGCTATCTAAAAACCACTTGACAAAGTATTATTAAAATTTGCCCATGTGAACATCATATTATCAGACAACTTTGCTGAAATTTCATCAATTTAACTCCATGCAGTTCGATAGAAAAAGATCAGGCACCGAATTGTTGTTTTATTAGTTATCTTAAGGTTAGGAATCTCTACACTTCGCTCAGGGAACTACGTTGCGACTCCATACAAAATTTGACCAAAACTATTTGCCAATGGTTGATGATTAGCATTTAAAAGTTACTTTAGCAATCTTCTAGTTCAAAAACACTATTCGCAAAAAACCGGTCTACAGTTTTGGCCCCATCTGCTAAATTAATGGACCGATTTTCAACTATAGTACTATTTTGAATTCGTCTTATAGCTGCTCTGTTGTTTGTAAACATTTGGTGGCGTCATCAAATTTAGGATAAATATAAAATTTTCTAATCATGATGTAGGTTTTAAACAAAACCCAACTCACCGTAAAAATTGCGTCTTAAACATTGTTCCGATGAATTTGCGTTCTTTGGTTAGTTAAAACTAAGCTGTAGGATAGACTGGAGGAGGACTTCTGCACCATTTGAACTATTTTTATTCGTGTCACTATTTAAAAGATGCCCTGAAGTGATATGTCACTTTTATACCCAAGAACTTAATGCCTGAAAGATTGATAAAAATCGATCAACTGAGTATTTTTTACAGCATTTTTTTTTCTGTTATACAATTTGATGTTGGACACCCTTTATATCTATCTATTGAACTTACAAATTTTTCATAAACGTACAAATTGGTTAAAGTACATACAATTATTGAAACGATGATCTCAGAACATATTCCTACTGTCAACGCGCTAGAGAAAAATTTTATCCTCTAACGCATAAACCATGACCACTTCATCATTCATCTCTGCGGTCGATATCGTTGCTATTAATCCAACCTCTTCAAAAATCGCTTGATCTGACATTGTTATTTTTCAGTTCTTGCCTTATAGCTACAAAAAAAAAAGAACTGCGACATCCCAAGCCATGTCCTAAGGAGCATTAAAAAGTCCTTCTGATAACAAGACAACGAAAGATCAAATCATCCTAGCCGTTTTGATGGGCAAATGATGCGCATTTACATTTCGTGAAGATTCTTTTTCTTTACGAGGCATTACCCTCTTTGACACGAAATCGCACAACCATAAGCGTTTCACTTTCTCAGGAGCCACACCACGCCTCGCCCGCCACTTTTTCTCGCTCTGGTCATAACGTCCGGAAATGTGATGCTGTAAGATTAAATCATAACATGGTTTCCTTTTTTTTTTGTTCTACTTTTTTTCCCATAGATATCATCACAATATAAAACGACCCGGGAAAACCAGCTACGGATGAACTGGCACGAAATATGAGCTCAGCAATAAAGCACCATCGACACAAGTGGACTCTTCCCCAATAACTAAAAGGTGATGGGGCGAGGACGAGAATGAGGATGGAGTTTACAATTGGGCGCTAAATTTATGCAACTAGCTCTCTCTTATGATGTGGTTTTCGATGCGATAGAGAACAATAAATAGAAAATTCAAGATGCTATGCAAAGCCGGCAGCAGTCGAGTGCGGTGAAGATGATGCACACTTACCGACTAAAGCGGACTCTATAGATACTAAATTCAATTACAGAAAGTGAAGTAGAAGAAAGGAACGCTTGGCCAAAGGAAAAGAGGGAGCACAGGGCAGGGCAGGGCAGGTGGCGCTAAGCAACGTGATGACAGGCACATTCAAGAAGGATGCCAACAGATGAAGAAAGAAGCATTATATCCTGACGTCGTTGTCGCAGCCTCCGACGAGAATTTCGTGTTTTTCTTCAGTGGTAAGATGCTGCCGTTGAAGGATAAAAGAAGTTATGATGTGGGAGTGAAAACTTTTTATATCTAGAAATATGGGCCACCAGTGATTGTGATAAATTCGTTCGTTTTTTAAACGGAAAATGTAGTAGCGGTAAAATATTTTGTGATGACATCGTCTTGCTGCTTGCATCATCAGTGTAACAATGTCGCATTGGCGACCATTGTCTTTCTGCTCACAACGATGATAGGTAAGTCGTGCACACCATTTGATCTCAGTTTTATCTTCGTTCTCGAAACTATATAATCTCACATTCCATAACCAGGGGCTTGTGATATAGCTCAGTTGGCAAGTCTGTTGCCTCCTGAGCCGATGCCCGCGAGTTCAAGCCCAAGAGTAAACATCGAACGCAGTTGTACCGGATAGTTTTTCAATAACGATCCGCCAACTGCAACGTTGATAAGGTCGCGAATGCCATAATGATGGTAAAACGACTATAATCGAAACAAAAAAAAAAAAAACATTCCATAACCATAACCAAATTACCACATCTATCATGATTCCAAATTCACTGGATTGAAGAATGCATGAATTACCCGTACAGACATACACTCAAACATTTACCTCAACATATTCGCTCAAAGCTGTAGAGTGAGATTCTCTGCTGAACAGGATGAAAATTGCTACATCATTGAAATGTTATTACAACGTTTTTTTCCTTACTGAATCAAGATGTTCAACCGTCATGAAACATTTGACGTATGATAGTCAGAAAATCATCTAACGACCAGAATTAGATAAGAATCATTACACCGAATAAATGCTCGATCAAGCATTCATTAAACCGTAAATTTGGATTTGATGATTTTTTTTAAAAAAGTGTAATTCTACGAAAAGCTAAAACAATTAAAATAGTTGAGGGGATACTTGATCCCCTGTTCTTATTTTCATCATTTCTTTTTTGGAAAAATTTTGCAAGTCATCGTCTTTTGCATTTTCTGATAGCGTGTAACTTCAAATTTATATGCTCCAAAAATAAGAACGATACATGAACTCGTAAATAAACTAGAAGCATTTTTGCGAGGCTAGGAAAATTGTGATATTTTTTAAGTTGCAGGAGACTTGATCGTTTACTAAAGGAGACTTGGTCCTTAATTCATGGTGCCCTGACTCCAGGCAAACATTTAGTAAAATCCGAAGGTAAAAGGTTCGTTAATTACTTTTTGACATATTAGTTCTCATTTCACAGTTTGTAAGCATCAGACAAAGAGAATTCCAAAGGTTATTACCCTATAACCATAGCATACTTATAGGCGCAATTTTCTGATTTTTAGATAAATACAGTACTTTAAGCGCTTTTTACAGATAATTACTGAAAAAAACATTAGTTATTGGACAAATATAAGTAATTTCATGATATCCAATGATCACGATCCATTCAGAAGAAAAATATATCATTTTGGACTCTAAGAACCAATTATATCCATAACATACATTTTGGAAACCTTCTTTTTTTTTTTAAAAAAAAAGTGGGGAGTTTCAAATCGCTTTAATGCACCATAAATATATAATCACCGCCCGTTTCGTAGAGGATAGCCTTCAAGTCTTCTAAGCCAGGGGGTATGAGATCGAATCCCGGTCACGGCATACATAATACACTTTCAGTGGGTTGGTGATTTTAGCATTTGGAAGATGCTAGCTGTAGGGATGAGATGAAGAATATACAGAAAATAAATCAAATTTAATTAGGAATAAAATAAAATAATAGTTGTATTCGGCAACACTGTAGATGAATAAAATAAAATAAATTTCTATGAGAACATTTGCTATTTTGGCAGCACTTGACAAACAAACAAAACAAAGTCAGTCATTGATCTATTCTTGCGAGCGACAGACGTGTTTAAGTGAATCTCTGAATTGAGATTCGTAAAATCACTACAATGGCGTGGTTGGTAGAATAAGCACAAATAGCGCAGATATTTAAGGCTGCTGCTGCTGATTGTTTTGATTTGGCCTTCCGGTGGAAATAAGACGGAATTGCCCCTGAAAAGCGCAGATATTTAAGGCTGCTGCTGCTGATTGTTTTGATTTGGCCTTCCGGTGAAAATAAAACGGAATTGCCCCTGAAAAGCGCAGATATTTAAGGCTGCTGCTGCTGATTGTTTTGATTTGGCCTTCCGGTGGAACGAAGACGGAATCTGGTAAATAAAAGCAGAGCGACAGAGAAAGCACATATTGGGAAGGTTTTTGTGAAGAATATTTTCGGATGAAATGAAGAATATGCAAAAAAAAAGATTTGAAAAGCTTTTGCAGAGAATGGAATGTAGAATTGAGATGAGGGATATTTGGGATATAAAATTTTGTATTTTAGATAAACAAAAGTCGGTAAATTAAAGATTCTATTGAAAATAGAGTTGAGAAGGAATATAGAAATGTGATGAAGGATAAGCAGAAATGAAATAAAATTTGTAGGATGGAGAATAAAGATGTGGAATATGGAATAAAAATTGAGGATATTTGGTAAATAAAATTTTGCACTAAAGAAAAAAAAAACAAATGTTGATGTGTGAAAAGTTTTAATTAAAAATAGAGGTGAGAATGAATGTAGGGATGAGATGAAGAATATACAGAAAATAAATCAAATTTAATTAGGAACAAAATAAAATAATAGTTGTATTCGGCAACACTGTAGATGAATAAAATAAAATAAATTTCTATGAGAACATTTGCTATTTTGGCAGCACTTGACAAACAAACAAAACAAAGTCAGTCATTGATCTATTCTTGCGAGCGACAGACGTGTTTAAGTGAATATCTGAATTGAGATTCGTAAAATCACGACAATCACTAGCCATCATATCCTCGAAAGATGTACGCTTAGAGTTAAGAAAAAAGGAATCTCTTCGAGGAAACATCATGTTTCATTGAGATCCTGTATGTGTTTGTGTTCGTTTTTTGTGTTCGTTAAACATGTTGGTATGTCCTCAGGCACTGATGGCTTAAGTGACTGTGTACAAAACTGTAATAAAGCTTTTGCAGAACATGCTGAGGCATAACGTGTGCAAACTTACGGATAATCCCACAAATGGGAGCAAATTTTTTATAAGGTTTTGTATATGAGGCTCTTGGAGCCAAAGGGGTATAAGTGCATAAAAGTTCATTTCGAGAAAACACGCTTTAAAGTTTTTGTGTTTGGTCATTTTCCATATATTTTTCGAAAAATTGTATTTTGCTCTCGAACGTAAAGGTATGTACATAAAATTCAAAAATCTGAAAAAATAACCAAATATAGTTTGAAACATGAAGAATCGTTTGGCACCATTAACTTAAAATTGATCATTTTGTCACTTATACCCCTTTGGCTCTGACGGCCTCATATGTGACTTCCAGGATAAACGATTATCTAGATAAACACCTTAGTATTTTAACCTAGAAACTTCTTCTATTACAATATTCTGTGAATCAGAGGTGAGTGTGGTGGTAATCTAGTTTTAATTTCTTTTAAAATGATTAGTTTCGTTTTAACTGCATGCAATGTGAGCAGATTGTTTTGAAAATATTTATCAATAACATCTAGATCGTTTTTCATTTCACGAATTGTAGTTTCTACATTTTGATTCGAGGATTCAAGAACCGTGTCATCCGCAAAAAGTCTTGGAATACCACTTAGGGGAAGATTTGGTAAATCATTGACATATATCAGAAAAACAGAGGTCCTAGATTGCTTCCATGGGAAACACCTACAGTTATTGGCTGTTGGGAGCTAGAAGTGTTATTAATCTTGACAACTTGTTTACGATTTTGAAGATAAATACGCATAAATATAGTGGCCAGGCCTCGTATTCCATATGCTTCTAGTTGATTCAGCAGAAGATCTCTTTTACACTAAGTTTTCGAACGAGAAAATACTTTTTATTAAATTCAATGTATTAACCAGTTTTTTGAACAAAAATTGGTTTAAGCCATATTTTAATGTGATCCATTTTTTCAATTTAGTTTGTGTCAGTTTTGAATAATTTAGCACATTTCATTGGTTTCGAGAATTCCAGGAATTTTTCGCATTTTCCGGGATTCAGATATTAACCCGTTTTTTTTTAATCCCGGAAATTCCCAGTCGGAAAATCCCGGGTAGGACACTCTAACCAGAAGGTCACATGCCCAATTTTAGCATGATCGGACCATGGGGAAGGGTTGCTTGAGTCTCAAGCATAAATGGGATTTTATTAGAGATGTACCGTATATTTGGTCGCCCAAAAATTCGGCGCCGAATACCGCCCAAAAACAGTTAAGCCGAATATTAATCTCACCGAATAGTTGAGCTAAGCATTCAGCCGAATAAGCCGAATATTTATTTTGAAAATTCATACAATAGCATGCATAACAATAACATACAATAACAGATTTTTTAAAAAGATTTTGGATAACTTACAAAATATCTAAAAATCATATTGAAAAGGCTGCCCAATCAGCAAAAAGTTAAAGTTTCTGTTAAACACCTTTTTATATTTTTTTATTTTTTGATTATCGTTCATTCCAGATCTTCTTGATATATCCAGGCTTGCCCATAAATCAAATAAAGAATTTGAGATAAGCCTAATCTGGCCGGGATGCCCAGATATTGTTTTTCCAGGATTTTGTACGGGTTTTTTTTCAGCTTATTTACAAAATCAAATAAAAAACTCAAATTTTTTTTAACAATGTTCAGATTTTGTGTTCAAGAACGACTTCGATGAATATTTTTACTTTATTTGATTTTTCTCTATCATAAATTCAGTGATATTACCAATACTATTGACCATTCACAAATGAACTCAGATGATCAATAGTAAATTAATTTAAAATAATTTGTATAATTTAATTTGAAAAAAGTGATTTCAAATTAAATTATACACCCATAGAAGAGGTTGCAAAAATCCAATGCCTATTTAGCAAATCTCTGTGCCGATAATGCGCTGAAATGTGCACTGTGCCGAAGACGGTATGTTTGAAAAACCGTAACTGGCATAAGGACTCGGCTCCCAACCAAAATGATGACCACTATATTCAAGCGAAACAAGAAAAACATTTTATGGGATTTCCTTCCTATTGGATAATTCATCCCAGAAACAAGAATATAAAAATTAAAACCACAGCGCTGTAGTGAGAATCGAACTCACATCATCAATTGTATCGTCTTGCCAGTCCGACATTCTAACCAGTGTACTATTCGAGCTTCATACAGGAAGAGGGATATTTGTCATAGGCATTCTGCCACCGATCAATCACAAAAAAAAAACGTACAACGGCGGCTTCCCGGCGTTTGGCCTCCTTTCAATGCATTCCTTTGTCTTAAGATGGAAACGGGAAAGGGAACGGGAGTGAAGGAACGGGAAACCCATTGAATGAGAACTGTGCTTTGCTTACTGCCTGCTATTACATACACACGCTACATATACACAGCTGCTAAAGCCGGGCAGCTTGGCCGGTGTTGTTTGCCGGTAAATTGAAGGAATGTTTTTGTTGTTGCTTTTGCTGCATACACACGCACAGCTTAGCCGTGTTTGCCGGTTGATTGAATTAGAAGGAAGTTTTTGTTGTTGCTTTTGCTACATTCACACGCACAGTGCTCGGTTCGCTGGCTGCCTGGTGTTGGCCGGTATTTATTTCCATCCTTCTTCGGCTTGTGATGCGATGGGGAGGGACGCGAAAACGTTTTTATTTTGTTTCATTCAGACATACGCAATTCGGTTGCGCTGGGAAGTTAATGCCGGTGGGCGCAAATCGAATCAGTGCCGGTCGCGTTATCTTCTTGTACCAATGATGCTATGAAATTGACTACACGCCATTGGCACAGAGGCTGAATTTTGGGTGTACAGTCTGACATATTTGAATCTAAGTACAAGTAATTTTTTTTATGCCAATTTTTTATAATTGGAGCATAACTCAAAATCTGTTCCACTAAGATATTTTTACATAAAAAATTTAGGTCGGTTAATAAAGTTCACACTTAAAAAAAAAGTAAACTAGTGATGTCTTTTACTCATTGTTTTACCGAATTTCATCGTACAAGTATCAAAAGCATTTAAGATTAAAAAAAACTGAATCAGAGTTCAGCA
The DNA here is from genome assembly GCF_029784155.1 of Uranotaenia lowii. Lineage (NCBI taxonomy): Eukaryota > Metazoa > Arthropoda > Insecta > Diptera > Culicidae > Uranotaenia > Uranotaenia lowii. The sequence goes on along the minus strand of NC_073693.1, from coordinate 187,261,626 downwards.
CAAATAAATGAATTAGAAAAAAAAAACGCCTAAAAGCAGTAAGTGGTGAGTAAATGGTAAGTGGAGATAAATTGGGCACACGCTGTGAAAAGATGAGAACGAGATTTGCAGAGAAGCGCTTGACTAGAATCCATCGAAGGACATCGAAGAAGAGGCAGACCCAGAAACTCGTGGCGACGAAACCTAGTCACCGAAATACGAACTTCAACGAGAGTCTTGAGTGGGACCAAGGGAAGACGCTGTGTTGGAAACTGGCTGCACTGGGGACAGCCACTGGAAAGTGACCTCTTCTAAGTGATAGCGGACCTAAGAATCCCCAGGTGTTACTATCCCGATGCTACTGATCAACAGAACAAGTAAGGAAAACTGTAGACGCACAAGTTAAGCATAATCGCTATTTACAGCGATACCAATCATCTAAGAACCAAATTGAAAGTTTACGATGATTCGGAGATCAGATTTACGTATTATCATAAAAAAAATATGATAAAAACCCGATTTTGGTTATATTTTTGTAAAAAAAAACTAAAACCATATGGAAAGGGTGGTGAGAAAAGAATAATGGTTATACGAAATGTTACAATTGAAACATCAAATGTTTAGTTACATGTTCATCGTATTTTTGAAAACCAACCAAACTTTGGCAAACTTATCGAAAATTTCGTTTATCAAAATACCCTTTTCTACATCCTGATTGGTAAAACGCCTTCAGGTAGGCAACGAAATTCAATTTGTTGACTGGTATCGCGACAAACGTAGCGGCTGATGTCTTTTTCGAATCGAATATTGGTGCACTTTTTTCAGTCGAACAAGGACGAAATTTGCTTGATAGAATCATGCATTGTTATCGTAATTTTGGAATCAGTGGTCCTGTGGGCGTTCTGCCCCAATTTTAATATGATTTATTTTAGTTAAATTTTGTGAGAAGTAATATTAATTTGAAATCTCCTGTTTGCATGTTGAAGGCAAATAAATTTGCTATCGATCATTTGATTTCATTTGTACGTAGGATTAACAGTTTGGTTGATATTATTGAATTTATAATAAAATAAATGATAAAAATGCATTTTTTAGAATAAAATTATTTTTATTGGCTTTTATTTTACTTAAACAGTTATGTATGCATTTTTAAATAATTTAACATACCAATTTAACATATGATAAATGTCACTCACTCCAAGCTTAAGTTGATTATTAGCTTACCAGAAGGTCACATGTCAAATTTCAGCAAGATCTACCCAAAGGGAAGGGTTGCTTGAGTCTCGAGCGTAAATGAAATTTCAAGGAATTTTTCTCGGGAGGAGCAAAAAATGCTGGTTGTTCATTAATAACTTCTTCTACACAGGCCGGTTGCTTTTTATGAATAATTTTCATAACGCCTATGTTCATATTTCACCAGAAGACTGCAACACGATTGGGCATGAAATAAAAAAGTTATTGCGCTTCAAATATTTATTTCGGCAGCAAATTGGCGTCTAACACGCATTAAGTACATTTTATGCATTTGTCAACAAAACAAAATTTTCTCTAAAAAATGCTCTTTTTATCATTTTTTTTTTTTTTTTGTACCATAAATTCATTTATACCAACAATACTGTTGATCATACGCACGAATAAATTCAGATGACCGATAGTTAATTAATTCAATAATATGCAAAAATGAGATTTCAAATTAATGTCATACAGTCCGACTTATTTGAATCTAACTACAAGCGCTTTTATTATTCCAAACTTTTATATTTAGAGCGTAACTCAAAAACTGTTCTATTGCGATTTTTTTGAATTTCAGAATCAGCGAGCAATTTTACATTACGAATGTGGGTCGGTAAATAATTTTTTTTTTAAATTTTGTTAACAAGTGTTACTATTCAATTTGTTCCGAAATCCCTCGTACAGGTACCAATAGCCTTTAAAATTTTTAAAATCAGAATCAGAGTTAAGCACAAATCATTGTGAACACCAAAACTAAACGCCTAAATGTAGGTAATTGCAAATCACATGTATTAATACGTAGTTTAACTACGATTTAGTTAGTCTAACTAGATAACTGCGGTAGTTATCTAATCAACTCATATTAAAAAAATTTAAACCAGTTAAAAATTAATCCCTTTTCAAGCACAGAGACACTGAATGTTCTGAAGATTTTTATCTCTTAACTTTATTATTTTTTCTATTAAATATCTTTCAAATACCTAAGTAAATACTTCATTTTGGTAATATTAAAAACAATCCGATTAAAAATCATGCAGAAAATCAGTAAAATCTTTGAAAGTTCTCACAGCCATTGAAAACATTTTCAAACGAAATGTTATCCGATAATCAAATGTTAAACTCATTGAATAAGACATTTACTCATGCTTTGGTGCTGATACCATCTTAAAGCCACAACACGGATGAAAAAGACTTCATGGTTTTAGAGCTTATTTAATTAATTAAAAGCCTCGCAGCCCTGAGCGGTTCAGTTTATGTAAATACTGTAGGCCCGGGAAAAAAATATCTTCCAATCCGAAAGCTCTAATCTTGACCACTCAATTTAATTTTAATTTCAATTTCGCAGAGCAATGCGGGAGCATCAGTGGTTGTTTTTTTCGCTGCCGGTAATGAATGCCAACCAGTCGTGACTTTTGGTTATGCATTGTTTATCTAATTACGGTTAATTGAAATTGAAAAAAAATGGGATCCGGAATATAATCTGCATAAAATTTTCCACCCCATATACACAGAATTAGCCTATATATAGTACATCAAGGATGAAGTTAATCCATTGTGTTGTGACATATGTTACGCGGTTTAAATTCGACATCAAATGGAGTGCCACTATTGAGTTTGATTGAAAAAATATCCACTTTGTGACAAACTAACCTTTGATATATATTGACAAAGTTTCAACTGGGATATGCATTATGGACTTTAAACTAAGGTATTGAATATGACGCGTGACACAGACTGTTTGACACAGCTTTAAAATTATTCATAGTTCAATTTTTTCCCCGGGTGATTCATGGAAATTTAAATTCGTAATGATGTGATAATGTTTCAATACGGCTACATGAACATAGAATCACATGCCTAGGAACAGCAGAATTTTTTTTTTCAAGGCACCAAAAACCTCAACACAAAGTGATCAACATTCCGATATTTCAGCAACATTTCGGAAAATAGTAGAACAGCTCCATTGATGTCACCAATGGTCGGAATATTTAGACCTGAATGTCCCTGCTGATAAAAATCTCTTTAATAAATTGTAATACACAGTGTTCGGCAAAAAAGCGCTAATCCGTTATTCGCTAGTTAGTCCGCTAACTTTTCGTTAGCGGTTTGATTTTGCCGCTAAGTTTTGATTGTTTTAGCGAATTAAAAAGTTTCGCTATTTTTTGGTTCCGCTAATTGAAGATCGCTAACTCCCATATATTTGTATCAATCTCTCGAATTATTAGTGATAGAATAAACTTTTTTTCATTAATCAAGTTAAGGTGACATTGGACAGCATTCCGATTGCTCAATTGGATTGATTGGAGGAACGCGTACTCGAGAAAAGATGTATTTAGTGTCATTTTTCTCTCTTTTAGCACTTTCTTTTCGCAACATTTTCAGAAGAAGGTAACAATAAACGGTGTGGAACAGTATAAAACAATATTAACATCTCCTCATCAGCATTTGTTTTCAAGTGGCTGAGATATTTACTTTTCACAATTAATTTTTTAAAGAGATTTATAAATCAGTTCATATAAAAATAAGATAAAATCACCATTGTAGACTTCGGTTGAAATTCAAATAGAAATTGTATAAATGTTCACGTTTGACAATGCTCCTGCAAGTTTGAAAAAGGGAAAACAGGTTGAAGATTTTAAATGAGGATAGTATAAAATAATGCCAAAAACAACAAAATGGAATGAATTCCACAACAGATTGTTTGCTGCGAAATTGCATACTATCTACTTTGCACAAAACCGATAAATCGAGTAAATTTTTATCCAAAATTTAAATAAAAAAAAAATAGCTCCCATCTTCCACATTCTGTTCATTTGCTCTTATAATTGTTCGAAAACTTGGTTGTTTTTATTTGTAGAACACAGAGATTTGTTTAACATTCCTATCTTTGACAGTTTTGGTTTTGCTAATATAATTTTATGAAAAATCGATAAATTTATCTAATATGAAACTTTATTTATTTCCCCTTGCGGAGTTGTAAAAATGTAAAGGGCGTGACTAAAGAAGAATTTGATATTTGTTCTGGCCTTTATGTTGGTCAACAGTTAGCGATTAGCGCTTTTTAGTGATCGCTAACTTTGTATGAGTTAGCGATGTAATTAGCGGCGCTAATTTTACAGTTAGCGATGCCGAACACTGGTAATACATTTGTAGTTATAAAAATGTTGAATATGATTTGACATTTAATTATTAGTTTTTTAGCTATATTTCGTAGGTAAAGATTAAAAGAAAGACGGAATGCGTTCGTTATGCTCATATGACAATGAAGTCACTGGAGTTTCACACACACTCCTCCTACCCCATGAAAAAAATAATGTAAATATATAGCACTAGCTGATCACATACGAACTCCGTTTCGCTTTCAACTTGGAATTTGAAATGTACAGTTTGTATGAATGTCAATTGCCAAGCATTTCCAGATGCATTAGCGAATGCATTAAGCAATAATTGCAAAAATGTTGATCAAGTAATACCACGATCACTTTTCCTGCCGTCTTCTTATAAATTTGAAATCAGGAATCAATTGACCGTGCCAAAAATCCCCTTTTATGAATTTTCGTCTCGATGTGATGTGATTGCATAAACAAATTTAATCATTAATATGAATGGTCCCCCGTGTATAAATTTCGACTTGATCGTTGCTTAACAACGCAATTATTGCCAAAAAGTTAAACGCTTTCTTTGGCCTTTTTTTAAAAAAAATCTTTGATTTCTGAAATCGATTGCCCTTCCTTCAAAGCTCCCGTATACAATATTCAAACCAATCCATTGCATAATAACGACAATATCATTAACAGTGAATAATTTATCTGGATGACCCCTTTTGCCACCTCCGTCCCAAAACTTGAAACCTGAAATAAATTACTCGTCCCTCAAAATTTTCATGTACAAAGTCTCACCTCAATCTGATGCATAATCATGACAATGTAGCAAAAGCAGTGAACAATGAATAAGGACGATCCCTTATGTCGACCCCTGGCAAAAAAATGACACCTGAAATCGATTGCCCGTTCCTGAAAACTCTCGTGTGCAAATTTTCATCCCAATCCGATGTATAATATTTTCAATATCGCAAAAACTGTGAATAGTTATTATGGACGACCCCTTTGCCTGACCCCTGATTCTAAATTGTATTACTGGAATCAATTATTCGTTCTTAATAACTCCTATGTATCAATTTCATATTAGTAAAATGTATAAGAATGTAAATATCACAAAAATAATGAAAAGTTAATATGGATGACTCCTTTGGCCGGCCCTTCACACTGAATTTGATATCTGAAATCGATTGCCCGTCTCTAAAAACTCTCGTGTACCATCTATTATCTAAATCCGATGTATAATAACGTCAATATCGCAAAAACAGCGAACAGTTAATATGGACGACCCCTTTTGCCAACCCCTGACCATGAATATGATACCTGAAATCGGATTACTTGTCCCACAAAACACTTAAGTGCAAATTTTCATCACAATCCGATTCAAATTAACGTCAATAACGCAAAAACAATATTTGGCTTGTATGGACGACCCCCTTTAAAAGTGATCATCCAAAAATCTGAAAACATTTTTCATCATTCCTGGTTCAAAGGAGCATCCAAGCCAAATTTCAGCTCTTAAGGCGGCTGAGCCTATTGAAGACAAACATACAAATGAACAAACAAACAAACGGAAATTACATTTTATATATATAGAAGATTCAAATTAAATCATAAAATCTTACAATCAGACCATTAAAATGCATATACTTTTATGTTCTCTTTACTAAATTTTAATAATATTTCAATGCTTGTTTGTAAATAAATTTTTTAAAGCTCACGGTGTCTTTTTTCAGAACAAATAGAAACAAAAATTCGGCATCTCTGATGAGGAAAATGTTTGGACATTCATTGCAGAAATTAAGGTGTTTATTTGAATAGTTGAAAATCCATAAAATTTATTAATAGTTTTTTTTTATCAAAATTAAATATTTGAATAGTTTGTTAACCCCCGCATAATGGGTCCCAAGTAGGGCAACTACCTTACCTTCACAACTCTTCCATATTGATCTTATGCATCATGTCACTAATCAAATCACACAAATTTATAATTTCTGAAAGCATGTAAATATATACCTAATCAGCTCATAAGGAAACTGACTTGCCAACTGAGCTATATCACAAGCCCCCGAGTGTGAAAATGTATAATTGTCATATAATGATCAATCTTTTTTTTTTAACCAGGCCTCATTTTTTCATTTTTTTTTTTATCATTGGATAAAAATAGTTTTCGGATAAATAGGAGTTTTACCGCACTTAATTGCGATCACGATTCATTTAGATGGAATTTTTTTTTTTAACTTAAGGGATCAATTGAACCCATAGATAACACTTAAAAAACTTTTTACAAAGAAATTTCACATTTTTTTAAAACATTAGATTTTTGTTACACACTTAAGTTGCCAGATATAGCTAAGGGATCAAGTCACGTCAGGGATCAAGTACCTATTCTCATTCTCCCCTAGTAATCCGCTAGTTTGAAACAAATATGTGGATCCTAAAAATAGCGGAACTTTTAAATTCGCTAGGTCTATCAATATTTAGCGACATAAATAAACCGCCAACAAATGTAAGCGGACTGATTAGCGTTTAGCGAATAAGCGCTTTTATGACGAACTCTGCCTGAGGGTTTGCCTGAAACGCTTTTATTTCAATCGAGGAAAGTGTTCCTAAATGGGCCCATCGGGCTAAATGACCCAACGGCTGTTTGACGAAATGGCTGACAAGACAACATATCTAACCCTTCGTTTCATAAAGTTAAAAATTTGCAACAATTAATTAAAACTGTTCTAAACTTCACATTTAGCTAAAAAGTCAATTTTTTTCGATGGGAATAATATTTCTAACTTAAAGATCACGTTCAATTTAAAAAAAAAATACTTTCAGTGTTTAAACGTACAAAAAAACCAACTTGAATCTGAAAAATATGGAAGGTGGAAAAAGCCTTATTTTTCAAATTTTTGGCCTAGTGTAATTCATATTGAGAATTTTTTTTCGACTCAAAAAAAAATATTTTCGTATTCCCACTGAAGTAATTCACATAATAAAAAAATTTGAGATTTTTTTTTAATTTTTTCTCTGATATAATGGGTTTTCAATAATTGTTGCAAATTTGCAACATCATGAAACGGTAGTACCCTAGCTAGTTATATGGGTTCCATAGTGTGTTTTCGAAACTTGCATCGTTAAACAGTGTATTTGTTTCCCCATGAAAGTGTTTTCGTTATTAATGATTTTTTATCATGTTAAGGCCGTATTAAGAGGGGGGGGGGGAATGAGGAAAATTGCGCCCCCCCCCCCCCCCCTGAATAAAGAGGGCCCTTGAGGTGAAAAAAATTAAAGTTTTGCTTCAAACCGTTATCAAAACTAGAAAAATATTATTAAAAGTTCAAAATTTATCAAATTTTAAACTAGGACCGGTCCGAATAATTAACTTATTTAGGATTTGTAATTCAGCGTATGTAAAACACATTATTTTGATTTTTTTTTTCAAGGCCCGTTGGTATAACAAACACATATTTTGAATAAAAAAAAATTTCGGATGCTTTCATTACTTGCATAATAAGCATACACCAATTTTCAAAAGTTCTGTATTATTGAACGTGATTCAAATTCAATTACGGGGCTTTATCTAGAGAGTTAAAAATCTAAAAACAAACAACGAATACTTTTTTTATTTTTCCACTTGAAAATTCAGTACTATCTGCCAACATTCGATAACCGAGGTTTGAAGCATTGTTTTGCTTTTTTTTTCTTAGAGATCAATGAATGATTTGATTGATAATTACAAGGCTCATTATTTTTTACAAAAGTATGAGCCGTTTCTTATAAACAATCGACGAAAAATGCTCTTTATTTATACCATTCAACCTTTTCCTGGAAGATCTAGAAGTGGATTTTAATTTGAAACTTTTGTTATTGAATTTAGTTTTATTTTTATTTCTTTTTTATTCTTAAACTGATTTCAAGTTTGAATTCTAATTTTAGAATCATGTCCCAAATTCTAATGCTCATTCCGAAGAAATCTTTATTGTTCTTTTAGTTTTGCCAACAAATGATATTTAATAGTTTAATGTAATTTGTAATTGGATCATTCCTTCAAAACTAAACTGAGACTTTGCTCTTCAATACTCAAGTTTGTTTAATAAAACTGGCATATAGTTATGGTATGATTTAAGATTTGGAATCTTTATCAGATCCAATTTGAATACGTTTTCGGAATTGATTTGTGTTGATTTGTTCAAGGTTATGTTCAGAAAAGTTTTATACACCTTCAAGAAAACGTAAGGAATAATTTCATCAGTAGGTGGTATATTATCGCATAACTACTCCTAGCTAATTTCTCGAGATTCTTTGTAGTCTAGTGGATAAGCTGGTGCGAGTCTGGTTCCGATGTGTCGGGTTGGGTTCGATTCCCGGTATCGGCGAGACAACTTTTGGGTTCGAATCCCATAAGAAGCCGACAGGTAAGATGTGTTTCCTCTTATAACTCATTATATAAATGTTTAACCAGCAGCCAGCTGGCCAGGTATATACACGGAATCCGAAATACCTCTAAGTAACCTGTTGACTCGTTCTTCCAAAATATACCTACACAATACTTCACTCCATAACAGTTCATACGAAGCCATGGGGTCGGTCCAAGAATGCATGTGAGCGCATACTTAGGCAGAAACTGCGGTGAATCCGTGCACCCATGGTGGATAACCAACATACATAACTACTCCCAGCTAAATTCTCAACTTTCTCGGTGTCCAGAAATCTAGATTTGAGAAGTTCCTGTGCGAAAACTTTGATTAGTGCAAAAGAAATAAGGAATAAGCATTTATTTCCAGTTGTCGAGTGAGAAGAAAAAAAGGTGTAACCGTTTCATGTTGTTTTTCATTATTTTTCCTTTCATGTATTCATCATTGCGCACTATTGAGAATTTTTTCGAGAAAAAATAAAAAATCATGAAATGAAGGGCTAATCAATGCATTTTGAGGGCGATACGCTTTGAACATAAGCCAAGAAATTTTATTATGAATTTACTCACTTAAAATTTTTTGAAAATTCCTTCAAGGCTTTAATACCATCTGATGTAATATTTTTACTTTTAACAATTATACGTAAAGAAGCTCAAAACAAAAACTTGAGTGGTTTTTGTTTCTTATTCAAATGAACTCAAAAAGTAAAACTAATTTAAGCTTTTATGATGGTTTCATAATGATTGGCAAGTGGAATAAGAGAGTTGTTTGCCCTCAACATGTTTGTAAAAAACCTCAATCCTAAAATTACAGGTTTAATAGAATATATATATGATTTTTATCAATAAAACTTTGAATCTAAGTTCTAATTAACATCTTTAGAAAGAATTGAAGGTCTTAAAACAGGTTTGACAAAGTTTCTCTTATGGATGAACTGCCTCCAAAATATTTCAACCCTAACTTTTGTTTGATTCCGAAAATTTAAAAAAAAATAGATTTTTATAAAATTTCAGTTTTTTCGAATGAAAGTTATCAGTTTCTTTTATTTCCAAATAAATTATACGAAAATATTTACAAAAAAAAAATGCCAAAAACAAAAACATCGGCAATTTTGACAACAGTTATGATAAAATCGATTTCTCCAAAACTGAAGGGAATTTTAATATAAAAAATATTCAAATGTATAGAAAACAAATGTCTGCTGATGTGTATATAGTTTTTGTACAAATATTCGATGTAATATTTGATAAAATCAGTATTCTGCTCAATAGGCGCATATAGCTAACTACACAGTATTAAATAATCTTGTGCATTTACATGTTTTAACCTGCAAATAATTGGAACAAGTTATTTCTACTAAATTTACATGACTTATGACGTAATGTAAATTCCCGAAAAGAGAAAAATGCCATTGTGAATTTACATGACCATAACAATAAAACCGTTCAGGCTCATTTTTCTTTTTTAGTTTTTGAATCAATAATTTATCAACTTCTAGCCATCAGCCTTACAAGCATGACAATGATTAAAAAGATGTTCATAATGTTTATGTTTACTCGAATTTCACGAGCTCCACACTTGAAACAGATTTTTTTCAGCGCATCAAATCGAACTTGCTGCTTACCGGTCGGCCGTTCGGGGTTGTTTGTGAAACGATTCTGCTACAGGGTGTATCTGAATTTTCTTTTATGTTTCGTTCATAGCTTTTGGATGGACGTTTTTTTTTTAAATTATTTTCTTTTTCAATGTAGGTAGCATTCTGTTCACCTAGAATGTTTTTTGATTATTATTACTTAATATTAACTCGTTGTACATTGAAATGTATTTGCAAAATGATGGAACTTGAGGAAGGGGTAATGAAGCGAGTCATTTGTTTGTATGAATATTAATCAACTCAAAACGATTCACATATATAATAGTCCATTAGCTTGATTTTTTTTAATTAACACGTTTATTCTTAAATTCAAGAACAAAGAGGAAAATAGCTTTATTTTGCTGATATTTTTGTAACAACGAATTAAGAATATTGTTGACCTTTTTCTGCAATTTTTTTTATTCTTACCAAAACTTTGACTACTTTTAGTGCCATTCATTTTTCAATGTTAGATTTCAAATCAACCTTATCGGTTAGAGTTATTCTTATGTTTTAAATATGTTTAGAAATGAACAAGAGGGGAACTGTTTAGCTTGAAACAATATATCACTTCTATCCAATAATGTCTATAAATATTCTCTAGAGTAATATACTTTGTATATATTTTGAGGTTTTTTAATCAAAGCAATAAAACATTATTTGTTTCTTGGTGAAATTTTTTAAAATGATTTCTTTTCACTTTTCATTAATAAAAATTGGATAACAATAAGACAAACCCTGTGCTCGACTGCAATTTTTTGATTTCAAACATCGTTTCATGCAAAAGTCATGTAAAATTACAACAAATTGACCCGAACGAGGAAATGCATGGTTTTTTTCAAGGCTGCGTCATAGTATACAACACATCTGACCGAATTTTACATGAAATCAAATTTTACATGAAATGTAAAGCTCAGTATATGGAACACGTTGTATAACTAACTACTTTTAGTTAAAAGTCTCTATAATTTGACATCAAAACAAACACTTTGTAGAGCTAAAATAATTCAACACTTCACTTCAACACTTGGGAACAGCATTTTTGGTGCCTGTGTTTTTGGAGGATTTTGGCGTCCTAAATTCGAATCATTTGTCTGATTTTGTCTACCAGCTCTTGTTTTTATGATATTACGAGAGGAAATTTTAAAATTGATAGATTTTGAGTAAAATCTATCATTGATAACTGATGAATGAATAAATGAAAACAAATACATATTTTGAATCTATTTATTATCGTGTATCCAATCAAGGAATTAGATTAAATTCTACATTTTTTTCCAAATTTGAATAGATGACATTACAACTTTTTCTGACATCACTGGAGAAATTCTTTGAGTATTTCATAATAATGATTTTATTCCATTCAAGAACTTTTTTAAGACTTTATCTAAGACTCAATTTGGTTTAAAACTTTTTAAAATTATCGGACCCATTCCAGCGTGACGTCACAACGTTTGCATAACCATTTTTTGGTATATTGTATGTAAGTTTTACAGGTCATATCGCACATTGTTAAAAATTGTACATTATAGGGTCAAAATTTAATTCTCTACAATTTGAAACCAAAAGTATTTGTATAGAATAAATAGTTGACAAAATATAAGCAAAAGGAACCGTGACGTCACAACGCGCCTCTTTTCCCACTTTTCAGTTTTTTTTACAACGCCGCAATTTTCTGCTCTTCTATTTGATCAAATTTCATGAAAATTTCAGGAAAGTATCGATTCATTACAACCAACAAACCGCTGTTTTTGATTTTTTCAAATTTTGATTTCAATTTATTTTAGAGCGATTCAGTTTCGTGACGTCACAACGCACGATTTTTTTAAAGCCGGGTTTTGCAAAGCGTTGTGACGTCACGAAATTTTATGTTTAGCTACATGAAATTAATCAAAGTATAATCTTAAAATGAATGCTTGATTTACTTAAAATGCTTAAAAACTTAATAAATAATGTGATTTGGTGATGAAACCGATCCATTTATTCCCAAAAATTAAAAGGAATTAAATCTTAAAGGCCCATATAAGCAGATAAGGTTTGCAACACTGCTCACAACAATTTTATTCGAAGTTTTTTTGTGCGATCATATGAATATTATTTAGGACAAAACTAAAACTAGGAAATATTTATTCGTAAAAGCGTTGAAATGTGTTTCTGAGTCTTTTTAATCTTTAATTGCAAAGGAAAGGAAAAATAAATGATAATTTCAAAGCCTTCGATCTTTTCAAAGATAGTTAATCGACACTAGAGTGCCTAAATCAGCCATCTAATGAAAATCTTATAAATTGCAAGCTCAAATAGATCCTAGGCCTGACACAAAGTCCAGTGCCAAATTTGGGGATTGGCCCACGGAAATAGAGGGCACAATGAGTCTAAAATTTTTATGGATTTATGAGAAATTGGATTTGGAAGGACATTAAAACCAAGTTATGCACCAATTTCTGAAGTCCCTATCGGCTGATTTGTTTTAATTATAGTCATTCACAAAACTTTCATTATGTCATTATGTTCATCAATAGTTTATCTCAAGATCCCATTTCGACAATGGTTTAGTTAAACAGGTTTTTGAGTTTCAAAAATTAGCTTCTGATGGGTCAAATACAAAAAATACCTGAATAATCGTTAATCGATGCCTATTTTGAGCATTATAGCTGTTTTATGATCACTCTAATCGAAACGCGTTCCTCAGATGAAATATTGTCATAATCAAAGCTTTAAAATACTCAAATTAAAAGAAAAATTGGTTGATAAAGACCTAAATTATTGACGAAACACGTTTTTTTTATCATGCCGAACAAAATCTACATAATTCCATACAAACTTCAGGTGCGTTGCGCAACCTCTTCCCTTAGAATAATCTGACCCAAATTTTGCATGAGACCTTGTGCTAGTACATATTTGAATTTATTTAATTTTGTTATTCAGTACAAAGTCTCTTTTGTGAGATTTTAGTAAACACGATTTGGATTTTCTAGTGACATTTTTTGAGGTGGAAATTTTAATAAGGGCAGTTTTCTATTAAAATAGTTTAATTAATTTTGTTAATTAATTTTCTATGAAAATTTTATGAATTTTTTAATAAAAAAAGTTAATCTGTTAAGTTTACCATGTTCAAAGATTTTTTGAATCTCATTACATTTATTGCATGGAACTTATTTTGTTTGAACATAATGCCAGAAAGGAATAGAAGCTACTAGCGGTGTTTTCATTCTAACATAGATGTATGAAAAACTTAATCTTTTGCAAGATTTTTATTCAAATCACAGATAACTACCTGCTTTATGATTCACGAATATTCTTTTACAAAATCGATGAGGATTTCATTTGTTTGATAGTTTGTTTATTCTTGAATCAAGCGTTTTTAAGCGCTGTTTTATATGTTTTATTAGAAATGTTTAAAAACAACTAAGTTTATGCAAAAAAAAAAATTAGTTTCTTTAAAAACTTGATGATTGAATTCGTTTATTGAAGCACATTGTTGTGTTGAACTTGAATTAAAGAAATACTATCATAGTGTTGAAGTAAAAAGTCTTGAACGTTTTCGAAAAAAAGTAAAAAAAATTTCGTGACGTCACAACGCATTCTTTACCCGGGTGCAACTTTCAACCTGTAGAACCGATTTTCAATCTAAAAATTGCGTTAAATTCCACTCAAAAAATTTGAAGAGACCTCCAATTTTCGACAATATGTGAAATTTCAGTAAATCATAAATTTAAAAACAGTAGAATTTTCGTGACGTCACAACGCTTAAAATAGATACCTTTATCAACGATTCTAGAGCGTGAACTTTCAGTGACTGTTATTTATCTTATATCATGCTTAAAAAATGGCTTTTCTACCATCATTTTGCAGTAATTTTTTTTGACATAGCTAAATTTTTGACAAAGTTATGTTATCAGTAAAGAATATTTGCAAAAATCAATTTAATTTCATACTAAAATTTTTAAATTTCAACGTTAACATACTCAATTCCAAAAAAAGGTAGCTGAAAATCTTTTAATGGAAAATGACACTCAAGAAATAACCTTTCTAACGCTATGTAATTTATTTTTGGATAATGAAAAATAAAAAACGGTTCTCCAGTTGAGGGGTGCTTGGAATGGGTCATCGTTAAAATTCCCGTATTTTGCAGGATTTGGAAAAAATATATTAAAATAAAACTTCTTGGAAAATATTGATCATTTAATTAAAACCTTTCCAGTTCTTTGTAACTTTCTTCAGTTTTACCAAAAAAGTCCACAGATTAATTATATGAATTTTTACATATTTTCCAAACTTATCTAAAAAAACAAGATCTGTTCGAGAAAAACGAATTGCATATATGGAATCAGCGTCCCCAAATACTGACCATATTGAATAACCAGTTTGTTATGCTTCTGGGAAATTGCAAATTGACACTAAGTTCGAAAACCAGCTACTTCTGAAAACTCGTTGAAAATCCTGTATTTTGTGTTTTGACAACTTACAAATACAAAAATATGCCAAATTTTGCAAACTTTTCAATCCTTTTTTTCAAAATTCAACCAATTTTTACGATTCGTTAATTAAAAAGTACAGTTTTTACACCACTTTTTTACATTTTTTTTGGGAAATGATCTTAAAAAAATTAATCCTTATATGCAACTATCTTCAAAATTACATTCTTGTTTCAAGATTTTTTTTTTCAGATACGTATAATTTTAAATCTTCTTAGGATATCATTGGGATAGGATTTCTAAAGCTATATTATGACTTTGGTAACGTAGAATGCGAATAAAAAGTGAAATAGCTCAACTTATCGATGTTTGTTATAATTTTCCATCAAATCACAGACAATCGTCAAAGACCTTTTGGATCGAACCACAGAATTTCAGATATCTATTGTTTTTATCAAGAACTAATTATTTTTTTGGCAACTTTGATGCCTGCTGGTTCATGTTGATAAAATAAATCTTAATTCGTTAACAGGCTTTATTGTTAAACTTTCGTAATTTTCATCAACATTCAGAAATAAAAAAATATTTCACAAGGTTTTGGGTTCAAATTTTTTTTGCAAGTACTTGGATGCCAACAGAACAAGCATTTTTGCCAAATTGAATAGAATAATTTAAAAAAAATCTGCTGACCATATTTTTATAATACAACTTTATTTTTGCTTGAAACGAAAATAATGACTTCACATGGACTTCAAAATTTCTTTTATTATGTGTATATTCCGATTTTTGGCTATTATTTCGACTCACTTCAATGGATTTTGCTTTTCAAAGTGGTAGGAGTTAAATAATTAGGAAAAATGTACCCTGAATAAAAAAAAACTCTAATATTACGCTACACCAATAATCAATATTGTATTTATGCCTTGTACAGAACATAATAAATGCTTAAAATGCCAGAAACAAAGTTAACAATCTGAATGAATGAAATGTAGATGTGTGCATATTTGATCAAGTCATATAAATTTTCCTAACATTCCAATGTAGGAATAGTTAAGGCATATAAATTTGAAAAAAAAAAACTTCGCGGGTCGCACAAAAGGGTCTCGCGGGCCGCGCGTTGCTCACCCCTGGTGTAGATGAATATTGTCTGAAAAACATGTTTGAGTTACATTACGAGGTTTTTAACACTATAAATTAAATCGGTTGAGTAACAAGAGAGATTTTTATATTGGTTTTTGACAGGAGCATCAAATTGATACTGGACTGAAACGGGTAAAAATTTCTGGAATGGATGAGGATCGAAGGATTTTGCAAGTTTTTCGATTTTCAAGTAGGTATTCTTTATTTCGAATTTGATAAATCAAATAAAACATATCCTAAATTGTGATTTTTTAAGAAGATTGAAATCAAATATTTGAAAAATGACGTTTGCGGATCCATGATGACATGATTTTTTTATTTCATCCCATACAAAAGTTTTTTCTTCACATCCTAACCTATCATTTGAAGGCCTCTAGATTCCTAGACATCATGCTATTTTGGGACTCCCCAATATTTAAAGACCTTAAACGCAAAGGAATTTCAAAAAATCAACTCTTGGTTACCGCCAATATTTTTTTTAGATCGAAAAGGTTTCCGAGCCTACAAAAAAAAAATTGAAAAATAGGTCGGTTTCCTGTTTGCTCATGCTCATGCTTCTCTTGGTTGTAGCTTTCGACAACTTCTTGTCAAACAGCTACTTACCAGTTTTCAAACATTCTGCACAAAACGGAAGTTTAAATCATGATTGCCTTTGGTTTTATACCGATTACTGCAAACCTCTTCTAAAGGCGGTTTCAGAGGGTCAAGTTTTTTCTTTTATTCATCTTATAAGTTATACTTTGGTGTCATTTACAATGGGTGTAGTTTTATAAAAACTTTAAATCAAACGAGATTATTATGTTTAATAATACAACCTGCTACGTATTCCAAATGTTCCGAAATTGATTTTCTACACAATAATGTTTGCCCTGGTCGTAAGCCAAGTGCAGCGATGTGAATCAAATTAATCGATGGATTCGGGTAGCGTATTTCCAATTGAAATAGTTGGCAAACCATAACACACAAATGTATTAATAAAATTGGATGCCAAATTCATTCGATAAAATGTTTCACATGTGGTGAGAATGGAGAGGGGGAGAGGGTGGTCAAAATGCATTTGAGCTGGGAGCTGATTAAATGGAAATTCATTTATTAAGCTACCAGCACAGAGCCATCAAAATTTAATTATTTAAAGGAGGGAAAATTATAGTTCTTTTAGTATGAGGCAAGCTGAAATTTCTAGAATTTTAGCCATGTTAGTCTTAATTACTTTTTGGAAACCAAAATTTGGATTTGTTGTAGTCAATATGATTTTGAATCCTCAAACTGAATTTGATTGATAAACATGAGGGTTGAATCTTGATTTTCAGAAGTTATTTTGAGAATTAAATAAAAAAAAAATGAATTCGTCGTGAGTTTAGGATTCAGAGTTTTAAAATCAAATTTATATTTTAGATTTATGTTCAAGGTGTTTTCATTTTTTTCTGCTTAATTCTACACTAAACTACAATCACCAACAACCTTGTACAACATTTTTAAGAAATATAAATTACATTCAGATGAAATCGTTCGATATTTATGTTACAAAAGTAATATTTACTGTGCCTTGAAATGACTCGTTCCAAATATTTGCCGATAATGGAAGGCCAGAAATTGGGTCTGATGTTTTCCAACGATACTGATTGCAAGATGCCAAACGGATAGCAGGGAGCTGGATAGACGGACATCAATTGATGGGAAACAAGGATAGCTATAAGTAGGTAACTGCATCCTTCTGTGGTACTTATGCCGTTTTCTGATATGAACAAATGAACCTACTCTGGCATAGTAATTTGTATTCCAGAGATTTCTGGAATACTGTAAGCTCTAGAAAGGTACATGAATCTTCGCATGTTATTTTTGGCTTTCTCTCATTTCAATTCGGAAAATGATAGTTTGTTTTCAATTCCAGCAATTTGTTGAATTTCTCATGCTTTTTAAGAAATGAAAGGTGATCAAACACACCCTCACACCTCTTGTTATTTATATTCTCAGGTATTACCAGATAATTTCCATATTTTCAAATAACTTTTGCTCGACAGAATTCGCTCCCTGCTGTTGTCAATGCAATTTCAATCAAGTATTTTTTTTCTGCAAACTGAAGGAGAAATACTTAACAACAAGATATCGCCACCCAGAAACTCGGTTTCGCATTCCCCAGCTCTACGAGGGAATGACGATAAAACTCTACAAGGAATTGAAAGCAACACCAACACGTAGTTTGGTTTTCTTCCGATCTGCAAAAAAGTTTTCTCAGCGAAAAATTTTGGGTTTTCGTGAACGGGTATTTCGTACCTTCTTGTTTTAGTTGTGAATTTGATTTTCCAGGTTCTTGGTGCGATTCAATAATGCAAAAAAAAAATATTTTTGAAAAATTCGCAAGTACAAACTATTCTGATTGTTGTCATTTTTTTTGAGGAAATTTGGTAATTGTTTCATAGTTTGAGTAATTTATTAAATGTTGGTATTTGTAGTTAAGGCTATTTTCAGTCAGAACTCCGCTTATCCAAGGTAGTCGGGGGAAAGAGCGCCTCGGTTAAGCGAAACCTCGGATAATACGAAAAACAGTCAACTGGGGCATCATGCAACACTTGTCAACAATTACTTTAAAAAAATCTATTTTCAGATAATCAATTGGCTTTTGCATCAAATGTTTTAAGGTTCATGGAATGTCACGTTGACATAATCAGAAAAAAAAATTGTGATCATAAGATTGTAGAGTCGATATCATATATTATGCGAGACTTATGATTCACCTCTCGCACACACTTAATCTTTTCTCCTGTGGTCGGGAGGGATTCGTCCTGTATTTTCAACAGCTGAAATTACAGGACGATCTCGGCACAGAAAAACAGCTCAGGAAAACGAGCTGTCAAATTGTCCTGTAAGTTCGGAAGGGTTTCCTCGCGAGACTTGCAGGGAGTTCAGATTTTTTTTTTCTGTAGCTACGGACCGCTTATTTTTTGTTTTTTTTTTTTTTTGTTTTTGCTCCCCATTGAAATATTTGAATAGATTGAACAAAATATAACGTGAAACGCAGAGATATAATCAAATAATTTAATTTTATTAAAGAATACAAAAATATTTACAAATATTTACTCACAACATCACTATCACCACCGGATAAGTTGAAATTTCGCATTTTCGCACATGTCTTTACCATTGGCCGTAGAGGTATTTTCCCCGGATGATGATTTTCTGCAAAAGAAGGGCCGGCTGCACACATCCGATGATATTCGATAGTTTCCGGGTGACAACATTGATCAGTTCACGTCGCGTGGAAGATGTGTCAGCTCCTTTTTTATTATAAAAAGCTAAAGACGATGACCTTCGCGCATCGAATGATTCAAGTAGAAAGAGGCCCAGCACAACACTTCCAGAACATGCAAAGTAAACGTGACAGTTATCACACGGTAGAAAAGGATAGAAACAAAGGATATTAACAAGAAATGCGCGATGGCTGATGAGCTCCACGTGATACAGGTCATAACTGTCTCGAATTCAGGACGATTGTTCGAGTAACTGTGCACTTGTAGAAATTTCAACCTGGATTACAGGAGCCACTAAGTCTCACGATTTTCGGAAAGATTTCCTTTCGAATTTCGTTAAAATTTAGCCCGTTCCCTGTGACTCGGAGACCCATTATCCCGAGAGGGAAAATTGCAATCTTAGTGTGCAGTCTTGTCAAAGTAGGCGGGAGAAAACATGCGGAATGGGAAGAGAGAGAACTAAAACCTTCAGTTGACTGCGGACAGCGAACGGAACAGAAGAACGTCCTATTGATTGACATAGTTTTGAAGAGCTGCCAAAAAGACGGTTGATTCTCCATACTTGGAAGGTCTCTACAAAAATAATAACTAAATTATATTATATTTAAATAATCTCGCATGATACCTCATTAGACGCTCTCTTGACGACACCTCTTTTTCTAAGGTTTTGCATATCATTCTGGCGTTAAACTCGGTAAAAATGAGGATGTTGTATGAACCAGGTTGCTCGGATAACATGAAAGCCCCGATAAGCGGAGCTCTACGGTATGTACCAGTAGACTGAGTCGATTTGGGATCATTTTCGAATTTCTCAAACTTTGGGGTCTTAAAAGCTTCGTTTTGGTCCAAAACTCATCCATGATTTTTTGCAGAATTTTGAGTAATGTATACTTGAGAAATTTGAACTTTTTGTATGTGAAAACTGAAAAATCAACATATTTTTGGTTCTTCTGTGGAACCGAGTTTGCTGATGGTGTCAATTTATAAAATCTCTAAAGTAGAGATGTACCGAATAGTGGTATTCGGCGAACGGCCGAATACCGAATATTGAGCTTTTCAACTATTCGGCCAAACGAATATTCGGTCGAATATTCTTGTGAGTATTTAATGACAAACCCTTAAGCGATTTTTTCAATGCTTTCTATTTCTTCCATATTCATGCCCCTCATGTTTCTAAGTCGATTTTAAACCAAATGATATTATCCGATGATGTATTACAAGATTTTTTTTTATTAAGTAGGGGTCTTTCTGATGTTTAAAATGTCACCAATAACTGAAAAGACATCAGATGACTAGTCGCATCTAGGGCGTTTATCACCAAAAAGGTTGCGTTCCTGTGAAATCTGGAATAAAACATGTCGAAAAAGGTGTCAATTTATTTGAAATTGCTTCTCTTATATTGAATTAGATGAAGGTCAAATTTTAGCAAGATATCTTTAAAATAGATTTTGAAAATATAGATGATCTTTAACCTTAAGCAAACCACACTTTCAACAACAAGTATCTAGACGGTCAGGTATTCAGATTGATTTTTGAAAAAAAGAAATAGAAAAGGGCAAAATTTTTGCATATTTAGAAATTTCTGAAATATTGAACACGAAATCTTAAAAAAATTTAAAGAGCAATTTGAGATTTTTATTTGAATTAGCAAATAATCTGAATAAACCCGAGCAAAACTCGAGAGGTATTAAACAATATTTTGACATCCCGGCCAGATTTGACTTATCTGGATTCTTTACTGGATTTATGGGCATTCCTGAATATTTCCAGAGAATCTGGAATAAACTATAATCAAAGTAATATAAAAATGGAGGCGTTTTCATTGTAACAACATCACGTATGAATGGTCGGTCGAAATGAAGTGAAATTTGGTATTCGAGGGTTTTTCGGGTTAGAGATGGTTTGTATAATAGTTTCAAGAATCTCACTTTTTATGGAAGGGGAGCTCCTAAACAAAATCTACTAGAAACGGGACAAAACTCGAAAAACTTGAAGACGATTTTCATGAAAACTGATTCACGAGCACGAAAAGTTATAGAACTGTAAACATTTTCCAACGATTAATTAGGTAACGGGTAAAACGAAGTTTACCGGGTCAGCTAGTCAAAGTATAAAGCGATACCGTTCAGCATTCTCTTGTAGGATCTTCAGTGAAAGATACGCGGATACACCTTAGATGCTTTACTACTTATTACTTTTGGATATTTTATAAATTATTCAAAATTATTTGAAAAATTTACAAGTCTTAGTAGATATTCGGCCTATTCGGCCTATTTGGCCGAATACTTAACTCAACTATTCGGTGAGCCGAATATTCGGCTTAACGGTTTTTTGGTGATATTCGGCGCCGAATATTCGGCCGACCGAATATTCGGTACATCTCTACTCTAAAAGAAATTTTCCGAAGAACAACTTTGTTGAAGACCTGCAACTGCAACTACCACCGCTGCGAAACCAAAAAAGTTTGTTTTGCGGGGGACTAAGATAAAGAGATAAAGAGAGAAGATACGTCAATGATCACACAAAGTATGCAGCCAATGATTGAAATTGTGTAGATTGTGGCCAATTGTGCGGAAAATGAGTAAATTTGAGTTGAAACGAGATAAACCAGGGCTCAGAGAGAGAGAGAGAGAAAATGAGCGATTCTCGCAATTCGTTGCAAATTGAGAAGCAGTGGAATTTTTATCATTACCATTCCAAATGCGAAGAATTCTTTCTCTATTGCATTCCCCCAGCTTTAAGTCGATTTGCAATTAAAACAATAGCGGCGATGATTTCTGATGACAGCAATGACGATGGTTGGACAGGGGTGCCAGATGTCCGAATTTTTCAGGATTTGTGCTGATTTTCAAGAGACCGTCCTGATTTTTAACGCTTGAATTGTCTTGATTATTGAAAAATGGTCTTCGAAACGAAATGTCGTTATTTTCAGAAAAATATCTCAATTTTAAGTGAATTGTAGTCCAATGATGAATTTGTAGTCAAATGATGAGAACGTCAATAAAATCTGTAATTAAAAAGCTTAACCCCTCTAACCGATGATAATATCCAGTTCATATGATATTTGAATGTTGTTTTTCGATTTAAACTGCATGCCAATCAAGATTCTGCTCACTGAAGTTGAATAAATTAAGGCGTCTAACAGTACCTTTATTAACTTTATTTATACAATCTAAGCAGAGCTGAATGTTATTTCCATCAATTTAGTGGTCTTCTGATTAAAAAAAAAGACTCCAGGCACCAACCAAAGTGGTTATATTTAAGAGGTGTAACGATATGCAAAACTCCCGATTCAGCCATTTTGATTTGGCTACTATGGAGTTCGTGTAGTTTGTTTAACAACAAAGCCCTCAGCTCAAACAAATTTTCCGATGTTTACAAACAAACTCACTGAACCTCACCGTGCTCTCCTCGCCTACTTACTGACAAAGTCAGAGAACCTTGTGATCTAATAACCTTGGCACCAACCAGGTTGGATCATGATGCCTCTAGATATGGTGGTCTCACTTTGGCAAAAAGTAGACGAGGGTTGGATGCGGAGGAGGAGCCGAAATTTGACAGCTGGCTGTTCGGCTGGCTGCTGGCTGGCTGGGATGCCAGGTGCTCTGATTTTTTGTAAAACACGAAGTTTTGCCAATCACCAAGATATTGCTTAGACAAAGATTTCGCCTTGATTTTTGCAAATATAATTCATAGAATCGAAACAAAATCTTCCGGCTGAGCTCCGGGCTAGTAAGCAAAGCTGGAAGAAGTTGGACCTATAAACGACGGTGCCAGCTTTGTCGGTAGCGGTGAGTAACATTAATTTTGCATTACTTATGACAAATTTATGCTTATTCAACACTTTTTTCTTTCAAGAGCTATCTAGAAGCAGCAGAAAGTCATCGAATCGGATGGTAACATGGCGAGGCGTTACATTCCATCGTCCGAGAAGCGCCCTCCTGCAGGAACATCCGATCTTCATCGAGATGAAAAAGCTGCTTCAGGAGGACCCCCGTCTGTTGCCATCGCTGCTCCAGAAGATCCAATCGAGTAATCCGGATCTGATGGGTAGCATTTGGGAAAATCAGATGAAGTTTTTGGTACTTCTGAATGATGGGACCGATGAGCTGAAATAGGAAAATAGGCGCAACGTTAGGCGCCTGAGCAGCATGACGATAAGTCCGATGAGTGGGTTGGGGAATCAGTTCGATCCACTGCAGACTGTTGATTGTCCGGAATGGATTGAGCCCCTGAAGGATTCTGCAGGTGATGCTGTCCAATTGCTAGTCATCCTCAAGTGCAGCAAACCTCCAGCTCAGCGCTGCTCGTGGGTGGTGGTGAAGGTACATTAACTGAATATGTTAATATTGAAAAAGGCTTAAGCAGTATTTACATGATGCAACAGTTATTTGAAAAAAAATTCGAACCATAAAATCGTTTATCATTTAATCATGAAAATTATCAATAGCAGAATTTATAGCATTCCTTTAGCAGAACCGATTTACTTTTATTTTCATCCAACACTTTTCGATTGGAGGGAAACAAAATAGCTTTTTGAATAAGGTAACAAGAATAAGGAGCAAGCAACATCCGGTTTAGGGTTTTGGTTGTTTGTTCCACCCTTTAAGATCCTTTCTATCATAACGGCCAATAAAAAGTTTTTCTTATTCGGAACATACGGATAGACCAAACTATATTGTAATTTCATTAAAA
Source organism: Uranotaenia lowii (assembly GCF_029784155.1). Taxonomy (NCBI): domain Eukaryota; kingdom Metazoa; phylum Arthropoda; class Insecta; order Diptera; family Culicidae; genus Uranotaenia; species Uranotaenia lowii. Next base: position 187,237,779 of record NC_073693.1, on the reverse strand, counting down.
AAAAGTGTTTAGAATACAAATTACTTCATTGAATATACTCATATCATTGCTTTTTTCCGAAAACTTAATTTAAATATAATAAAATAAACTAAACCCCAGTACGGTTTCAAATCTTTTGATCTTTCGTTTACGATTGGCTTGTGCACATACACACACTTTATTGCCATCTGATTTTTTATCTCTAACACCTGGCATCCCTGGACCCCTTTTTTCGTAAACACTACAGCCAGCTGTCAAAACTTTTTTCAATATGGCGGAATGGCGATTTGGCATATGAGATCACCATATCTAGAGCCATCATGGGTTGGATTAGAAATGTTAACATCATGATTAATGCACGCGGAGCAAAGCTAACTCAAACAGTGGTTAGCAGTTACACTGCAGTTTTGGCAAATGATCATAAATAGTAATCTCATTTTACTCATTGAGAAAGAATACTTCCCCAGATAGGGAATGCTAGAGTGTACAAGTGATAATATAGCTATCGCTTATGTGATAAATTGTAATTTAAGGACTAGACTGACGGAACTGAATAAGATTAACTCTATTCCACCACTGAAAACTGCGTTTTCCAACAGTTTTTATTATTCAAGTAGCACTTCCATCCTGTTCGGTCATTTTTGTGTTGGAACGTATAACTTACCTATCGTTCTAATTGATACAAAATCATTGACTCGCTATCGTCAAATTAAAAAAAAACATTTCCATTTGTTGACGTGTTCCGTTGTTACAAATAAGGATTGATGTACAAAATTTCAAAACTTTATTATGCTGTAAATTGTAAAGTCTTTCAATATTGGTCCTCCTACAAAGGATTTGCCTTTGCCACATTCATTGTAAAAGCAGATCATTCTTACTGTTGGATGAGCACATGGCAAATTCTTCCTAGATTTTGCAGCACACCTATTGGTAATAGAATGATTGCGCACTTTCCGATTTCAAACTATGCATTGGGAAAACCACATAGAAATTTGTTGGAAAAAAAAACAAAATCAACTGCACTGCAGATTCTGATAGATTTTCGAGCAGCCAGCCAGCCAACTCTCCACCACACATTCGAAACTTTAGACACTCGAGCGATGTGCATCGAAGTCACGTTTCTTGACGCTTCGCATGAATGGCCTTCGTTTCCTTCCCATCCATGGCATGCGGTAAGAAAGGGATTTGTTGGAACTTTTCTTTATTTCATCGTTTGAGAAAGCAAAATCATCCAATCCGCCACTTTGGCACTAAGCTAAAGCCGTTCTTAGAAAGTTGCATGCAGCATTGTGTAGATAAAAGTTACTCGAACCGGTTATTTCGTTTAATCAATGCGCCAATTTTGCAAACAGTTACCACCCAAAATCATCACGTTTACTCTTACAAAGTTTACCTCGAAGTTTATTCATTTCAATCGATACTGGCTGTTTGAGATTGTGTGCATTGCGAAGAGGTGCATAACCAACTTTCTTTGTAATTTAAAAAGTGTTGCTTTTTCTCACTGCAGTTAACCTTTTAACTACGAACGTATCACCTAATGAGTCTTTTTAAACAATTATCAAACTGGCACATGATACCAAACTAATCCCTACATTTTATTTATTTGAATTTTAATTATTGTGGATTCCAATGAAAATCATAATAAAATGTTCAGAATAATATTCAACAATAAATTTAAAAAAAATCAAGAACGTGAGTCAATCAAAACCAAAAAGTCATAATTAGAGAAACACAAAATAATGTTTCAAATTTAACCCTCTTTACGGTTAAAATAAGGGCATTTAATCTGTTAGGGTCATATAAGCCCCGATTACTGTTTTGGCTGGGGGAACCTACCAGTTAAGCGTTAACGCTATTTACAGCGCCAAAAATTATTTAAAAACCAAAGAAAAATAATGATAAAGACTAAATTTTGATGATATTATTGTAAAAAAAACTGTACCAGCTACAAAACACAACGTGGGGTAGAACGCCAAAACAAGTGGACAGCACGCACCATACCGAAAGGGTGGTCAGAAATATGAAATAAGAATAAAGATTATATGGAATATAATGATTGTAACCCTAAATGTTTTCTAACATGTTTATCGTATTTTTGTAAACCAAGCATATTTTGGCAAAAACTCATGACTCATGACACTTTCCACGCGCTTGTACCGCTCAAAAGTGATTTTTATCCGTTCGCGTATCAAAAAATCTCAAAATTTTCTATAATTTTGCTAATTCAAATCACACAAAACCAACGGAAAAAAGAGAAAAAAAAATTTTACACATGTTTAAGATGATTTTGAAAATCAGTTTTTTTGTTGGTGTTTTTGACAACTTTTACAAAATCATTAACTTTAATATATGGATGATTTTTTTTGGAAATATTTTTAGTATGTTCAGAAGCCAAAAAGCACGGCTTCATTTTGTAGAAAAAAGAATTTGTTTATATCCAATGTAGTTGGTTTGAAAAACGAACAAAAACAGTCGCAAATGAGAGAATTCACGTCACAAAAAAAGGGAAGTTTTTAATCTTACGAGAAAACTCTTACATTTTTTGAAATAAAAAAATTAGATTTTCTTTGAAAATGATAAGAGGATTCTTAAACCCTAAAATTTATAGAAATCGTTTGGAATCTAGCTGAGTTACAACAGCGCGAATGAGTGAATTCACGTCACAAAATTTGATTTTTTGTTAAATTTTATATGAAAAATGTGTTCTGAAAGTTGTTTTGACCCTCCAGGTCGGATTTTTACAAATCGAGCATAATTTGGTTAATTATTTTTAATAAGTTCATTATTTTCAAATAAAAATACAAAAAGATTGAAAAAAATATAATTTTTTTTTTGTGAATCTTTAAACGAAGGCAGTAGTAATTTTAACATATGATCCCTCAATATGTTGCTTTTCAAGTGCCAATCAAAATAAGGAAAAAGTTAGGTGCAGATACTGAAAAATTTTGATTGTAAAATTCGGAACAACAAAATATCGTTTTGGAAAGTGTTCAAAAAATGTCAAGGCTCCAATGAATGGTTCAGTATAACCACAGTATAACTTTATATTTCGTGACGTGAATTCAGTCAACTACCCTGTTCTGTTTGAACTGAGTGAATTCAAGTCACAACTTCAAATAAGCATAACTTCGTTCGTTGTTGTTCAATCGAGAAGCTACGTACATCAAATTGTGGGTAATTGTTTTCTTTACAACTCATTTGAAGACACCGATATTCTATTTTCACAGAGAGAACAGGAAATCAAAGATGTATGTACTAAAGTCCGAAATGGTTAATTCTAGCGTGAATTCACGTCACAAAAGTAATCAATCACAATAAAAACAACTTAAATTTTAAAATGACCAAATTATATTCATTTTGAAGGAAATTAAATTTGCGACCGTTTACTACAATTTTTTTTTCATTTTCAAGTAAATTAGTTGACTTCTAGAATAATAACAGTGCAGAAAAGCCCGGAAAAGCGATTTCACGTCACGGTGGAATGTGTCTCATGTGTTATTGCTAAATGTTTTGAAAATTTCGCTTTTAAAATTAACTTTTTGATATCCTTATAGACAAAACGCCTTCAAGTAGGCAACGAAATTCAATAACATACTTGGCCATACGCCGGCAATATGGCGGCAGATGTTTTTTTCGAATCGAATATTGGTGCACCTTACTCGAACAAGTACGACGTTTGGTATAATTATGCATTCGTATCGCAATTTGGGAGTCAGCAAATAAAAAGAATGCCCCAATTTTGATATGATTGTTTTTAGTTGAAATTTGTGGAAAGTATGTGAAATATAAATAAATATTTATAGTCATTCAAGAGTGCACACGATTGAAAAATCGAATTGCTACAGTGGGCTTGTGATATAGCTCAGTTGGCAAGTCTGTTGTCTCTTGAGCAGATGTCCGCGAGTTCGAGCCCAAGAGTAAACATCGAACACAGTTGTACCGGATAAGTTTTTCAAAAACGATCCGTCAACTGCATCGTTGATAAAGTCGCGAATGCCATAATGATGGTAAAACGACTATAATTGAAACAAAAAAAAGTAATGCTACAGTTTTATCAGACGGCGCAGTATGGTTTACGGTAAAACCTTAAATATTCATCATGAAAAATAACAAGATTTACGCAGATTCGATTCATGCTTCTGTTTCTAGGAATAAAGGCGTGTTAATGAAATTTTCTCCTAAAAATAATAATAAATAAAATATTGTTTGCCGAAATAAAAATGAAGAAAAACAACATAGGGGAAAACTGTACAAAACGCACCAGTTGAGCATAATTGCTATTAACAGCGATACCAATCATTTAAGACCTAACTTAAAAGTTGACGAAGATTCAGGGATCAGATCAACGTATTATCAATAAGAAGAAATATGATAAAAACACGATTTAAACTATATTTTTGTAAAACAGCCAGAAAACAAATCGCGGGGTAGAACGCCAAAACTAGTGGACAGAACGCACCAAACATGAAGGGTGGTAAGAAATGGATCAACGATTATACGGAATGCAATTATTGAATCATCAAATGTTTGATTACATGTTCGTCGCATTTTTGTTAACTAACCATTCTTTGGCTAAAAATCATTTAGTATTGCTAAACTCATCGAAAATTTCGCTTTTCAAAATACACTTTTTAATATCCTTATTGGTAAAACGCCTTCAGGTAGGCAACGAATTTCAATTTTTTTGACTGATATAGTGATATCGCGGAAAAATGGCGGCCGATATTTTTTTCGAATCAAATATGCACCGCTTTAACTCGAACAAGGACGAATTTTTTTATATTTATGCATTGTTATCATTAATGGGGAGTCAGCAAATAAAAAGAATGGCATTTTTTTATATTCAGGTTTTCTCAAAAGTTAACAGTATTCAAATTTGAGCGTAAAACACGTGGTCTTTTGGGCATTCTGCTCCATTTTTTGTATGATTGATTTTTGATAAAATTTGTAGGAAGTAATAAAATACAACAACAATTTTATAGTCTTCCGAAAGTGCACACGAGGGGATAAACGATAAGCTGTAGTTTCATCAGTTTTCGCAGGCTGTTTTACCATAAAACCAAATATAGTAAATCCAATATACCTCACTCTTCAAAAAACAAGGCGACACATCAAGCACGCCATCCTATGGAGAAAGTTCTAATTACCATGTATAAACATCGACGATCTGAACTACTTCTGGCAGATTTTTGACTTGTAGGTGGCGCTGTTGCTGCTAGAGGTGGTGATGGCGGTACGATCAGTGGCTTTAGTAGGAACTTTCGTCAGTAGGTGGTGTTGACATGAGTGTCCTTGATGAGATGTATGGAGAAGGCTGACAGTGAGGTATATTTGTTTTAATATATTTGATAAAACCTTATATGTTGCTTATGAAAATAACCATTTTCACACTGATTCCATTAATTCGTCGGTTTCTAAGAACTAAAGAAGTTTTTGTTAACTTTTGATCTATTGAATGATGAAAAAGTTTTTTTGCTACAATAAAAATAAAGAAAAACATCATTCGAAGCCGTTGGTTAGTGAAAATTTTGGGAAATAATGGCATGGGCCATCTCACCCCGCTGGTGCGTCTTGTACAGTTTTTCCCTACCTATATTTATGAAAAATAATGGCACGGGCCATCTTACCGCGCTGGTGCATCTTGTACAACTTTCCTCTATCTTCAAAATTACTGGACAGATTTTCATTAATTATTTAATTTTGGAATTGTCTACATGTTTACTATCCATTCATGAAGAATATTATAATTTTGTAGGTGTTTGAAAATTGAGCAAAAAACAAAATGGTCAATAAAGATATTGTTTTTGAACAAAGGTCGTGACCATCCCGGTTGAAATAATCAAATCTACTGTGTCAGCTAAGCTTTGTCAGATTTCAAGATTCATTTGAAGTTAAAAAAATTGATTTCCGATACCATATGCCATGAATAAAAATTTGAAGAAAAAATCAAAATGATTGATTTTTATCTTCAAAACCATTGTTTTTTTCACTGAATAATTAATTTATATTTTGTAAACTTTGCTAATAAATTCTTAAATATATGAAACCATTAAAAAAAATAAAAACTAACCAAGTTTTAGAGAGAGATATTTCAATCATATTCAGAACCGCCAAAAATATACAACAAGAGATTTCAGAAATTCGTTAAGCCGTATTTTAACATAAAATGAATTAAGTGTGCAGATTTCAAATTATATAATAATTTAATTGAAAATTTCATACTAGTTGTGCTCGGGGTAGTAAAAAGCGGAAAGCTAATGGCGATTTTTCATCACTATCGATTGGAATTTTATGAAACTTAACGGAATTGCATTTTTTTTCAATAAAAATTCCTTGATTCTCATGGAAATGTAGTTATAAAATAATCGAATTTTTCAAAAAAAAACCAGCTGTAGTCTGTAAGCAACTTTTATTATTTCAATATAAGCTCTCAATCTTAGTGAATTCATATCAATTAAAAGTTTTTCAATACGATATCAACCAAATGAGTTATCTTTGATGTAAAACACCAATTTTTTAAGAACTTTTTCGGTTTCTGAAGACCATAAAAATCAAAACTTATATTTTTAAAAAGCATCTGATAGCAGACATTTGGATAATTTCAAAATAAAAGCTTATGAAAATCGGTTCATTGTTTTTGATTTTATAACCAAAACAATATTCCGGATCTATACGACTTTAACCGGCTAATTGTCCTTGTTTTGCTGGGTGGCTCTGGTAACTCTATCAAAAATTTAAAAATTTAACATTGTAGACTCTCTCATCGCAAAGGAAGGTTAAAGAAATGCATATTTCTATCGCATGAAGAAAACAGTGGTAGGTAGTGTTTTGATTGAGAGCAAAATTGGAAGAAATACAAATGAAATCCAAAGATAATCCATTCATCATATCAAATCAGTCTTTTAAAGATTCCTTGCATCATTCGGCAAATTAAGTATTCTGAAAGAGTGGCAACTTCCATCATTCGTTAAATTTTGCCAGTTGATTTGTTAATAGGTTACTAAAAATGTCAATGCAAAAATAATTGAAGGTTCATTTTTTTTCTTTTTAATAGGAATTCAATCCGTTCATGCTATTCCTCGAATGGAGAACGTTCAACATCGGTTTCTGGAAGAAATGCATGTATTAATCAAAGATCAGTTGGGTGAAATTTTGAAATTAAATTTTATTTGAAAACTCAACTTGTTTTCATGTTTTTTTTTGCATAATTTACTTTTGAATATGGCTTCTCAAAATTTTATATCCACTGATTTTCAAACGATTTATGCATCAGAGGTTTTAAAGTTGATGAGTCTGTAAGCGCCAGATAACGCTCCCATCGAGGTTTTAGGGATTGTTCGCAGGTAGCGTAGATTTGGTTGATGTAGAATCGCAGTGGGTATCATTTGGGTGTGAGGTTTTTTCCCCAAAAATGCAACCTTCGAAACGACGACAGCGCCACACGTCAATAGCACACAACTACCATGCCTCATCAAACCACAACCAGATGGCTGACACCTACGTTACCGAAACCGCTTGGTAGCCAACAACGATCAACAGCGACGCCTGAAGAGAGAAATACGAAATGCGATCGGGTTCCGAGAGAGGCGAAGGCAACGACCTGAACTGATGGTTCAAGGCCGGTCAAAATGCGGCTGCCTGGTGCTGGTTCACTTTTCCAACAGCATTCAGCGCGAATAGTTAAACCGCAAAATCAAGTTGGAAGTGTTGAAGAACTCACAGCCAGACACCAGGTAAGCCAGTGAACCGAAGAACCGCCATTTTGTATCCGCCCTAAGGACTTGATTCCTAATGCAAGTTCTCTCGCAACTAGGACCCCTTTTGGTTTAGGCCAGAACTAGGCCAACCATCGATACGGTTCCGGATTAGCAACGGTCGCGGATAATTGCCGTCCTCCAAAAAGGCGAACCCGACCCTCAAAGGCCACCGACGTGTGACTTACAACCTTGGTGTGTCCACGCTCCGAATCTGCGCACACGGAAGGTCGAACGCAAAAAGGTTTCCATCCAAAACCAGACCGCTTACCCGATCGTGACATCGCGTCCGGCTCCGTTTGTTCCTGCAAGAGTTCCGGGACATTCTTCGTGTCAACAAGGGCGAGGCCCTACAGGTTAGCCTAGCTTTAAGAAAGTGGGAGGTACAAGGCAGTGGTGCAAATACGTTCAGAATAAAGTAACGAGAAGTGCAATAATAAGGGGTTTTCCGATCATTTGAGTGACATTCCCTGCGACTTGCTTTGGATAAGCGTGCCGCCCTGAGGCCCATAGAAGGGAGTCCCTAATTCGCCGGTGGGGGGTAATAGCAACATTTACAAGTCGTCACATTAACAAAGTTAAAAATTAAAGTATCATTGGTAATGTTTAATGACTAGAAACGTGCGTTTTGCTTGCTACCTAAAGAAAGGGGTTACTTGCAACTAAATTTGTTTCTTAAAAAAAATCCTATTAAAATCTTTGAAAATTTATAGTGTTTGACGAATTTTTTGTGTCATACGAGTCATGAGGCCTCAAAACATCAAATGCAGCAATTTTCGGTTTTGTTCAAACTAAATTTTTCACATATTCTGTTACTAAACTGCCGTTTCAAGCCAAACTGTCCCATGTGACTATTGGGTCATTTTCACTTTTTTGCTGGAAACGGTCATTTTTAGTCTCAACTTTCGAATAAAAAATCAAACTAGTAGGGTAGGTGTACCCTCCTCCGTCGTATCCCTCTGATTCGTCGCAATTCAAGAATGCATGTTTCAGAGCCGAAAAATCACTTTCCACTTTAACTGGCTACTTCACATGATAAACTTAAGCTTGTGAATTTATTTTCTATCACAAATTTGTCACTTTTAAAACTTTTTCTTAATTTATTTGATATTGAAATCGCGAAGTGAATTGAATTATTGATGCACTCCGCCATATTGTAAAACGAACTTAGTGATCCCCCCAACGTGTTTCTTTATTTTATCGCTTCCTGTCAATGCATATAACGATCAAAATCATAAAATTCGACAGAAAACTGTTGAAATAAAATTAGAAAAATGATTTCAAACTAAGTTGAACTATATAAATTTGTTAATATTCGATTGAAATCGAATCGCTCGGGCTCCATAATTCGTCGTAATTTTGCGACAGGAATAGGAAACCGTTTTACAAGAATTGGAATTAGACCGGTTCATTTTTACTATTTTTTGCTGAACACAGTCGGACTCATAGAGAATGAACATAATGGATTTCCAAGTAATCACAACACAATACAGTAATTTTGTTTATTTTGAAGCTAGGAACTTGATGCGCTGAGAGATAAGTGCAAAAAGTCTATTTATATTGATAAATTACTTGAATGTATTCAGCATTGCTTATAATGCATGGTTTCAAATGAACAAAGAATTGATGGATTTTTTAGCTTAGTGGTTGGTGTTTTACAAATTATTTACTAACAGTATTGTCAATTGCATGAATTTTTAGACTATTGAGAGAATCTGATTCGACAGGTAGCAATTCCGCACTCACTAACACCATCACATTCTTTATATAAACTATCATGTGCTAAAAGTTGAAAAGGGACTATATGAAAAAAGGAGCAACATCAGAGTTCAGTTACTTCATATGGTTTCTACCAAAAACTTCATATGATCAACTTTCATACGCACCGTTGCCGTCTTCAACAAACTGCGCAGATTGCACCTATTTAGACCCCCGTGCAAATAATTTGCGCGCAGTAAAATCTGCTCACAGACCTATACATAGACAATGACACATATCGATATTCTCTACATCTTAGGATAAAATTGAATTAATAACAATTGCGACTGGTGTGTCAGTAAAAATTGTCAGTGAATCTATAATTTTTTGGCTAATTTTTCAGTAATTCGAAAAACGCCCGAATAATGCATGATTTATTTGTTCCACTTACATTCTTGTACCCTAATGTACAGAATGAATTCTGTTTTCTGTTCGTTTCTTTTCATTCGTTGATCGGTCATTTTTCGTTATTAAACTCCTTGGTTTGCTTTCATAATGATTTTCGCCAAAACAATAACGTTTGGAAATGTGATTCGAAAATCAGAAGCGAGCAACGGCTGATTTGAAAAACTGACACGGGTTGTCTATGTGTGCGTCAGTGCGAAAATATTTCTGCGTGGAAATTATTTGCACAGGAGTCTAAATAGGTGCAATATCCGCAATATCGTGCATAATTTAATAAACGTTTGAGTGCACGCAAGAATATCTCCAACTTTACACATTTCTAACGTTCAACTCGAATGAAATTGTTTCTTCAAAATTATTTCATATTTTAATATTTGATTATTTTTGGTTCTATTATTTGATGACACTAAACCTTTTTCAAGTGTTTGAAACTTGAGATACATCAATTATTTGAAAATTAGACTTTTTAAGCTTCTTGCATTCAAACTGCAATATCGCACATACGACCAAACGCTTTGCTCTACAGAATGGTCACTGAGAGATGCTTGAAAACTAAAACTAAAACTTCTCCAGTTTTCAGAAATTCTCTAAATGGGGATCAACTCGAGGAAAAAATTTCACTTCCTGGACCGAAAACCTCGATTTTTATTGAATCTTTACGATGCATGGAAAAACGATGAAAAAAATTCCCGTTGAAGGTCAAAATGACAAGAGAATTCGGATGAATGAATCATTTAAACTTTGAACTAAGAGTTCATGAGTCTCTGGTTTGGATCTCAATACAAGTTTGGATAAAAAATCGATAGATATGATTTTTTGTACATATAGTCGTTCAAAATTCAACAAAATCAAACCCGCTTATATTCTGATTTCTACCATATAAGTTTTAATACTTGACTCATGTTTGTTGCATTTTTATAAATTCTCAGTGAATTTTCAACAAAAAAAGTTTTGTCGTTTTTGACATATTACAATTTGATTGAAAAAAGTCGAAAAGTTTAATTTCAGTTGGATTACTCTACGTCATTTCCCAAAATTTTGAACCCAAACAACAAAATGTTAGAATAACGAAGCGTCAATTTCCGAAAAAACACATTTTTGCAAAAACTTTTTTCGCTCGCAAAAAAACTTGAATAGATGAGCTGAACCAGTCTAATGCCCATTACACGCATCAACGTGGCGTTGCTTTGTGTCGATATCGTTCGCCAGGGTTCCCACATGTATAAGAATACACATGTTGAAAAAAAGAAAGTGTGATTCTGCCTCTCCTCAAATGTCTTACTATTCAGTCTCATTGCGTAGAAAAACATTTAGTACTATTAAAAATGTTGATGTTCTTTAAATATATGCAGTTACTGTGTAAATTTGTGCCATGCAATTTGTGAAAAATGTCTGTTTGAATGTTATAAAATTTCATTTTACAGACAAATCCTGGATCATGGCAGCCCTGTCCGTTGGAGAGTGTGTTGGTACAAAATAAATTTGCAAGGTGGATTCAATTGGTAAGGTCTAATATTGTGCTGTATGCAATTGCCTTAGCCAAGCAATGGTACCTAGCTGCAAAAACGCTACCTTGGGGTTTCTTGGCAAGTCCATTTTATTGCGACTTAGATCTCATTCGAACTTTGCAGTTATCCTGCGCGGTTGATCCGTGCGAAGTAAATAATCGCATGTGTATGAACCGCAACCGCAAAATTTCAAATCTATCCCTCATGAGGGAGGAATAGTTCGAGACAATTTCGGTAGAATTGAATAGAAGGTATAATACTTTACTGCCTGCAGATGCATTAGCCAAGCAATGGTAGACCTGTTTAGAATAAAGCTATCCTAGTTTCATAGCTTATTGCGACTGGTTACTCGAGAGAACTTCTTCTGTTATCCTGCGCGGTTGATCCGTTCGATGTAAGCTGATGCTAATTGCATGAACCGCAACCGCAAAATTTTAAATGTATTTCTGAAGAGGGTGGAATAAATTGAGACAATTCCGGTCTCCTTGTACGACGGAATTAGGAACCTGGTACGACAAGGGAGGAACTTGAATGAGAAAAATCAATCATAAATTGACTCAAAAGTACGTAATGGATTGATCTATTTCCTACATAGTTTCATAAAACAGTATTCGAAATAAAGTTTAATGAATAAATACCAGTTTCAAATCAACATGCAAGGCAATTCTATTGAATTAATGAAAAAAGCTTCCTTAAGCCGTTGTCTTAGGTACACTTACCCTATACTTTGTTCTGAATTTGTACGATATTTTAATCAAAGTGGTTGTCTCGATGTAGATATTTCTACGCAAGAATGTCACACCAGAGAAAACTCTATGAAAAGTGCAAATTTTATCAAAAATATCTAGATGAATTTAAACTGTTCAATATATCTTTATTCGCCGAAAAGAACATTGAAATAGATGGTGGGGGAGGAGCGAGAAGTTTTGAGTGATTTATTCAGAGAAATTGTTACTCATTGTTTGAAACAGGAAAGTTATTGTGGTTCCAAGATTGTATTTTGGTCGAAAATTCTCGTATAAAACGCAATGCGTAAAAAGTACTCATTGAGTGTTGGATAAAATTTGCCGCCTTTGAATTGCAATAACTTTTTTACTTCAAGTCCAATCATGTTGCAGTCTTCAGGTGAAATATTTGTATCAACTTAGGCTTTAAGAAAATCAACCCTTAAAAACAATCGGCTTGTGATGAAAAAAGTTATTGATGAAAAACCAGTATTTTTCGTTCCTCCCGGGCAAAATACCTTAAAATTTTATTCACGTTTGAGAACCAAGCAACCCCTCCCTATGGTCAGATCTTCCTGAAATTTGGCATGTGACCTTTTGGTAAGCTAATAAATAATTCTGACTTGGAGCGAGTGAGATTGATCATGTTTCATTCTTCCTATACTATGATAAGTATACTGCGGTTCGTTAAATTATTAAAAACTACAAAAAATACTGTTATGATAAAGTAGCCGTAACTTCTTCAATTTTCAACCGATTTTAATAAATAACCACTTAAAATCTTTGTTTTAAATTGACATTCAAGCGCAAAAGCAAATCAGATTTTTTAAATGTTACCATCGAGTCTAAAACTTTCGCTGAAACAAAATTTTTTCAAAACAAATGCGGTTTTTTATATTTTTTTATAATTTCTATCATAAAGTTACTAATATCAACAATACTATTGATCATACGCAAAAACATAGTTGAGATGATCGATAAAAAAATTATTCACCTTCAATATGCAAAAGAAGGATTTCAAATTACTGTTATGCCGTCTGAGATATTTTAATCTAAGTACAAGAACTTTTTTTTATTTTTCCAAAATTTCATATTTGGAGCATAACTCAAAAACGGTTCTACTGAGATATTTTTGAATTTCATTTTCGGATTCAGCGCCCGATTTTACATTAAAAATAATGGTCAGTCAATCAAGTTCACGATTTTTTTTAAAATTTTGTAAACTAGTGTTATTATCCTAAGTTGATATTTTAGGAATAGTCATTTTCGTATTCAATCCGCAGTCCGATTTAAAGCGGCCAGAACAGGATGAAGATCTAGAAATAATTCAAACTTTTAATTGCTTACCAATAATTAAATTTATTTCAAATAAATCGCCAGTCTCAATTGTCTTCTGTAAGGTCGGCATCCATTATATCCAGACATGCTCTGATGTATCCAAGTTTCAAACAAAACGGTTGAAATTAAGACAAGCTCTAAAACTACCCGTGTTGAAGCATATTTGGGCTGTTCGAAATAATGTGTAATATTGACCCGACAAATTGACCCATGTTTTGACAGATCATGCTGAATACATTGAGGAGTAATAATCGGTTAACCAGAAGAGCTCGGGGGTTTTCTGAAGTTCAATGATTGCTATTTGTAAGTTGAGTTGCTTTATTTAATTAGGTAGATACTCTTTTTATTTTTGTGGCTTGATTGCGACACCTTTTTACTCAGTAATTACATTCATTTAACATGTTAAACGCGTTCGTCGCCAAGCCAAACTTCTTATGAAATTTTAAAAGACTAAACAACAATTGTGAGATATTATTTCGGTTTTAAATTTGGACAAGAGAACAGTCGAGCTTTTCATGTCATTTATAAAAAAAAAGGGTTGTCTACAACTAAAACTCTCATTGCAGATTATTTTTTCTGATTTCCAACAACGATTTCCATGCCTTTACTCCATACTGGTTCTAGATATTTGTCACTATAAAACACGTTTGAATAAACTGAATGATGAAAGAACTGGAATCTCTGAATACTTCTTGTGAATAGTTATAAATCACACCGGCACCTTAAAGTTCATGGCTTAGCATGACAACAGCATGGAAAGTTATTTAGATTCTACCACACTTGCGGGTCGTACAAAAAAAAGATCCATTTCGGAACCTTAGGAATTCCTTTACTGTCCCCGCTAGCACAGTGGAAATAATGCAAAACACACACATGAAAACCGCCATCATCATACCGGACACAGCACGAAACGTGACGTTCGAACCTGACATTTCTTGGCGTCTATAACTGTCCTTATTTCTTTTCTCACGTCCAATTGCAGATATGAGAGAACAAACCATGTTGGACGAACAGCATCCGCCATCTCAGTATGTAACTGGTCTCGAGGCAGTGGCAGATGCAGATGCAAAAACAACTGCAACTACAATAAGCACTGCAACAATCTCAACTACCGAAAACGATGCATATTCTAAACAAATCACTACGGAGAGCAAATTGTCAACACTGACGTCGGCGTCACCCGATGGGTCGTCCCAGCTGGAAAGGATATTGCTAAATGCGACAACGACAGACATGTTGACGTCCTCCAGTTTGCAACTTCAACAAGACCAGCAACGGTCCGAGGAAAACTCCTCGATATCTAGGGCACAATACGAGTCACCGGCAGCTCTGTGGCAGCCCACTCAGGCTGTCCTCGCTGCTGCAGGCCCTCCGGTGAATGCATTTAGCGTGCCGACCGCGGCCATCGCTCCGACATCCACAACTCCCGCAACGGATCAGCAACACCGGTCCAACTATAGCATAAAATTCACAACCTTTCGACCATGTAAGATTGATAGCACCACCACTCACTAGGGCCCGCATCGTTTGAATTGCTAATATCAGCCCTGTCGCCTAAAACCGGAATGAATCGAATCTAATTTGGTGATTTATTGTTACTTTTTTTCGTCCCTTTCTCTCCCCTTTTCACAGTACTAGTACCTACATTACCTGACATTCGACATAGGATTATACATTCGATGCCTTATCAATCCAAGCATCACCACGAACGACACTGGGGTCCGTTTTTTGAGGAACCACTCAACGTGACATCCGGGGCGCTGCAAGTGGGCTACCATTTGTCAACGGAAGCAATCCTCAACTGTCGGGTGGGAATGCTGAAGGACAAAACGGTAAGCATCACTCTGCCAGTGTATATCAATCTGCTGACCATTGAGATAATTTGTATCGAGGATAATAAGATCAATGACGATGGAGCACGTAGCATCTACGAGATGTTTTTATTGTTTCCTAAAAAAAGGAGTATCAATCTTTTGTAGGACTAGATGTCGATAAAAGGGTTCTGGACTTCTGAGAGCAGCAAAAAGTTATCATTCTTTATTTTTTATTATATTATTTTTTATTTGTTTTTATCCTCAGTTCAAAGTTAATCAATTTTTTGTGATTCTCATCAGTATCCGGAATTTTCTATAGATATGAAACTATTGTGATTTTTGCCATTTCCTGCTAATTTCGACACCTATTATTGAATTGATGGTATCTAAGTCACGCATTTTATTCAACCCTCATTTGTTATTTTCTTACTCTTTCTTTCGTTTCCCCCAAAATGTAGGTGATGTGGATCCGACGAACAACGGACAAGGTTTCGCTCCTAACCGTTGGCAACAATACGTACAGCGGAGACCCGAGGATAAGGGTTAAGTTCCAATACCCAAATAATTGGAGGCTACATATCAACCCGATCAGAAGCGATGACGCGGGTCTGTACATGTGTCAGGTATCAACGCACCCGCCCAGAGTTTTCGCCACCAATCTAACGGTGCTCGGTAAGTGGAACCGATTTGCAGAGGATTTGCTTCTCGGGGGGTTTGCTCTACTGATTATACAGCTAAACGTGTCAACAATTTTGTAACCGTTCTTTGTCATCATGTAACTTGCTTAGGGATGGGGATCAAGCTGAAAGCATACAATGGATACCCGAGCAGACTTTTATGGCAAAATTATACCTAATTTTGCTATCATGCCTTGAAAGTAAAATGAGGTATCATTTTGCCCGAATAAAGGTGGTACAATGCCAAAATTTGGGTCTCACTTTTCATATACCGATACCAAAATTAAACCAACTGTAGGTTTCACTGAAACCTTAATGATACCTTATTTAGCCAACGATTCAAAACGAGTTTGGAGAGCATAATGATGCCACTTTTAGGTACATTTCAAAGCCAAAATTTGGCATCGTTGTGATATCAAATCCTTTTTGAAAACGCTACTAAACGAGGCATCATTTAGCTTCCATGCGAAACCAAAATTCGGCATCACTGAGCTATCTTACAATCTAAAACGATACCTTAATTTTTGTATTGTACCACCTTTATTAGGACAAAATGATACCAAATATTGCTAACAAGGCATGATAGCATACTCGAGCATAATTTGCTATAATTTTGCATTTGTAATATGCTCAATAAAACTAATATTTCACAAAAAAAAACAAATTTTTGATTGATGAAATAAATCAAAAAGTAAAAACAGTAAAGACTCTACTAGCTATTTATATTTTCAATTCGCAACACAGTTTGCCTCCAGAAAACTTTCATCTGACTAAACGCCTGAAATTATATTAAGAATGCAGTTTAACATAAAGAACAAAGTTTGATGAACTTAAACGCCTTTGCACAGACTAAGTGTTATATACAGATGATATAAAAGAACAAAACATGTTGTATTGAAAATATGTACGTTGTCTACACAAAGGCGTTAAAAATCTGACTAACAAAATTTGTTCTTATTGTGATTTCTAGAAATCCAACAATGGTATACATACATAAATACCTTAAAAAGCTAGAGTACAAGAGAAAAAATGTTCAACAAAAATGGTCGACGAACTTATCATTAAAATTATGCCAAGATTTGCCTTCGAAAAAAAGTCCTATGAATCAGCGTTTTCAGTTAAAATTCCAAAGTTCAATTGCTTATTTTTTATTTAAGATCACCATCATTTTATAGTTTAAAATAGAATTTAGATTAACATCAAGGAGTTCAAATCACACACAAAAAGCGAAGAAATTGAACCTAAATAAAATTGGAACAATGTTTGGATTGTCCATATCATTCAAATTTCAATAAATGAATTTGGAAATATTGAATTTTTTTTTCTTTTTTGCGACTCTACTAAAAGATTAGTTTGACTAGTGTATATTATAATAAAGGAACGTCAATTATGGCAATAGTTAATAACTATTCTAAATTTATACGCATACGGGAGATTTTTGTGGTTGCACTTTATATGTGTAAAACATGATTAAAATATTTTTCATATGTGTTGGAAGAGTCATGAAATTTCCGAATGAATATTAGAGAACAAACGATGGAAGAGCAATTTGAAATGCATATGGTTTAGTTTTGTGATATTTAACTAACAGCAAAAGCTTAAATTAATTTGCTAATTGATGTTTCACTCAAAAAGCCTTTGGTTTATGTCACTCGAGAGCACAGCTACTATGAATAACACTACTCTATTACCCTGTTTCGTTTGAAAAATGTTGCTCGAGATCAGCTTCCAAGTGCTCCTTCTCCGGTTCGCTGTTATGATGCATACATACCAGCAGGCGTTGTTCTAGGTTTCTTTCAAATGCCATATATTACTCGATGGAGCAATGAAATTCTAGCGCTTAGTTTTTCGAAGCTTGAAGACATCTCTAACAGTTACATCAAATGCATGCACTCATCGCTTTGCTCATTGGTGTCTACGGAAATGCTACATGTCGGTTGTTTATGGTCAAATAAATCATTTTATGTAGTTTGGTGCCATTCGATTGAAACAGCTTTGATGATCTTCCAGGAACCAAAATGATTGCCCTGAAAATAGGAAATAATTACTATGTACCTTTCAATTGAATAGTTTATAGATTTGAAGAGTACTCCAATGGATTTCATAACGATCCAGATATGGATTATGAAATCCATTCGATCCAGAACGTCTTTTTTTAAACAAGAAAACTTATATTCGTAAGAGGATTAAAGTATTATGCTTTAATATCGAAGATTTGCAAAAATGGATCAATAAATTACTATTTGCTGGAAGATTTTCTTGAATCAATTGTAAGCGATAAAAGTGCAGAACTAATGAAATTAAGGTTCCAACAGATTGCGGCCTTAATGGAAACAGAATAAGTTTCTGTTAAACCAACTTACCCGATTTATCAAGCATTGAATTGAGGTAAGAATGTGGATTCTTCCTTAGCACTGGTCGTCCTTGCCCCATCGACATCTTCTGCAGATTTTGAAAGAAATAACTTCTGCCTGAAAGTATGAATAACATTGATTTATAAACATTTCCGCCTGAGCTTTTTAGCGTTTTTAACACAGGACTTGAAAGTGTAGAGAATCTGAGTTCGATTTGGCATGTTACCTACTGGTTACATTCAGGCGTTTTAACATCACTTGTATGAGCGTAATTTTTCAATATTTTATGTCTTTTTTTTATTTTCAAAACAATCAGTTGTTTATACAGGGAATCTAACTTGAATAGCATCGCATAAAAGAATCGCCTTCAGTTATGCAACTGTTATATCACTGCGTTTTATAATAACTCTTAAGCTACAGGCCACCTAACACTCCAGGCTACCCAAACCGTATGTTTGGTTGATGATACTCCCGTAATTTTCAAGATACATGAGACAAGCAATTAATCTTTTTGACCTAAATTTACATATAAATCTTAACGACTCGTCCTCACTGGGCATCGGAAGCTCTTTTTTACTGCTGGAATAAGTCACAGGTCAGCAATTTTGTTTACAATTTTCAAAAATAACTTAGTCATCCGATTAAAATGAGATATTCAATTCCATTTCGTTCAAGCAACAAAAATAACGTAGACTAATCTCATAAATAAATATCTGCAGGCTAAGCGACTTAGTATAGAAGACTAATTACGAAGCTTGTTCTCTGTGTTTAAATGAAATTGTTCTTTGAAGAGCCTGATTAAAAGAGAATTACACAAGACGTGTGCAGTTCCTTATCCGAAACGGAATAACAGATCATGTGACAAAGAATGAAAGATAGTATCGGAGAAGCATAGCGAGTAGGATTCAGGCAATGGAACAAAACAGTTATCTTCAAGAAAAGAATTCACATAGTGCTCTCCTTCCTAGACATTGTTATTGTAAGAAAACTTTAGTAATTTAAAAAAAACTTATGTTGTTCAACGAGAGTTTATCTTGAGAAAAACACTAAAAATATACATTTATTACTGGATATTGGAAAAGAAGTAACTGTTAATTTCCGCACAGAAAAATTACGGCCTCATTTCGAAAATAAATAATACCATTTACATAAAACAACTACAGTTCTTGAATACTCTTACCTGAGCACAATCGTGATCCAAGTTAGTTTCAGAAATCGCACCATGGACTCGTCGAACCAGCTGGATGTCTTTTGGCATGATAGCACGCATCTTCCGGCCGGGGATAGCTTAACCTCGAAAAATCTTTGAATAGCCCAAGCAGGGATATACATTGGCTTCAATTTACGAAGGCCTTGTTAAACGTCGAAAATCTTGTAGAATTTCACGAGTTAAACTCAAGAAAATCGAATGTTATGCATTTAACGTCGATTGGGCGCAGGTGGATATCTTTCGGTAGCTGCTTTCCTGCAAGGCGACCTCACTCTGGAATAACATAAATAGTGCACTATTTAACGATCCAATAAGGAATAACAACTTACCCATCAACGGAGCAACGGAGTCGTCAATTTACGGTGAGACTTGTTAACTACTTTTTGGACAGCCACTTTTTGGTCTCGCTTTCTTTTCTGGCTCTTGTTTGTTTTGATTTTGCACTTCGTTCAATACACTGTGATAAATCATACTGTAAAATTTGTATGAAACGTAATTGAATATTATTGCATTTACATCCATGAAACACTCGTATGAGTAAAAATTACACATGTTATCGAGAAAGCTGGCCATCAATGTGTATATATAATGGTTAGAGAAACTGTATTAAAAGAGAAGAGACATCTGCTCCCTACATAAATAAAATATATGGCCACATCACCGAAAGCTTTTGGGTCATGTGCCAAAAAATAGTAGAAAGTTTGAAAAATTTAATATGTTTGAATTCATGTATTGATAAGCTGCTCCTGGTAAATCTTAAAACTTTGACTGAAATTTTACAAAAATACACATAATGAATGCTAAAAGTGCAAAAATGTACGTTTCTCAATACTAAGTAAGTACGTTTGCAAAACTCGATTTTAAAATCAGTCATAATTACGACCCGAGCTGAAAAAATATTCTTTTTGCAATTCATTGAAAGAATAATTCTTGTTTCTTTCTCTTGTTTCTGTAGTTTCATAGTCTATGAAGTTAAAGTCGAGTGTTTTTTGCAATTTGTTATCCCCAATGGGTTATTATTATTCTTAGTTTGTATTCGGCGTTTGCCAAAATAAAAATTACTAAAATTACATCAACACAAAATAATGAGCACATTGTACTAGTAACGACTCAATTCATTGAATTACATTATGCGTCGTATGGAATTCCGTTACACATTTCAGATTTCAATTCCATTTTCTTAAAGTATGGATACCTTAATGATGCCTGTTTTTGCAATCATTGAAAAATCACCACTTAAGTTATGCGCACTATTTCGCTAACGAACAAATTTGCTGTTTGTGTTCAGTTTTATTTAATTTTGAACACCTAATAAATCTGAATAAAATTGAATACCAAATCATGCTATCATTTTGATCTCACTTTGCTGCTCTATCGTAATAAATGAAACCTTAATGATACCTTGTTTTGTTATCTTAGAAAAAACAAAACCAAATATTGCTTCCATTTTGGTCTCAATACCTTACTTAGGCATTCATTTGGTATCATATTTCGACATATTAATGCTTCAATGAAACCAAATTTTGCCATCGGGAAAAATGCGATAGCTAATAATGCTATTATTCTGGCATTGATAGCACATTTTGGTTACAGTTTGATATCAATTCAGGCATCAAAGTCTGCTCGGGTACACCTTCTTAAATGACAAGACCACGTGGAACATTATGTTTCCCATGCTTATGAGAAGCATATTTTTCTTTTAAAAAAACGCAAGAGCACAAGAAGAAGTTAGCTGTGTCACGTTTTAAAGCAGGTTTAACTTTTTTTTTGTTCCGGGATGCTGAGGAGCACGTTTTGAATCTCATTTTCATGTCGCGCAATGGTAGACATTTTGCATTTCAACGTTTATGCAAATAATTTTAAACTTTAGTTCACAAAAAGACACATACAATTCATGTTTTTTAGCGCTTACTAGCATATGTTTCCGCAGAATCGTGAAAGAACTGCATATTTCCACGAAATACTGAGTACCAAAATCGAAGCTTAGTGTTCATTTACGTTCAATTACCAAAGAAGCTTTGATTTATTCTCATTTTAATGCATTGCATTTCGGAAAACAATGATCAGAAATTTTATTAAAATTATTACATTAAAAGTGTGTTTGTCAGAAAATCGCATACACACTGCACAGCCTTACAGGGTCTCGCCAGGACAGTTGCCAGATGCATAACGTAGAGTTTCTTTTTAGAATTCGTTCGATATGAACAGAGTGGTAGGTTGCCCAAACTGGTACTGAATATTCCAAGACATTTCGCATCAATAAGCAGAACACTGTTTTAAGAGCGTACAGTGCACAGTGCTGCAGATCACCAATCTAGCTGTACTAAATTAATAGCGTCCATCGAATATATCAAAATTCTATCACATCACCCTAAGAAGTTACAGTGAAAGTTAAAAAAAAATCTTGAAAAAAAAGTTTTTTAAGTCTGAAACGTTGTAGATTAAATAGAATGGTTCGCCATCTTAGCATCAAAGTTGTAAAAAGCAAATATATACCATTTCTCCGTTCATTATGATGCTTTTAGAAGTTGCTGAAGTTCTGTAGAAAGTATTTCGTGTATTTTTTAAGTGATTTTAATAGGCTCATGCAACAAAAAGTACACATTGTCGCAACACCACCTTTCGTATGATTATTCTTTATGATAAATCATGCCCCCCCTCAAAATCATAAAGCATCTATTCATTTTTTTATTATTATTTTTTTTTTAAAGCTCGCAAACAAACACCTCTCCTGATGAAACCAAAGCATTTAAAAGCAAACGGGTTGCCTTCATCTTTCATCGTTTTACCTATTTATATATGGTTAATAGTGTAGGCTTGTCAGATACTTTAAAAAAAAACGGGACATTCTACGAAAAAAGCGGGATATTAATAAAACTCTTAAAAAACCTTACTTAAATAGCCAAACTTATACCTATTCCATCAGGAAAAGTTGTTCGTGAAAGTACATTAAGGTTTTTTTACGCGGATAGATTTTGTTCAGTTGTTTACCTATATGACTTCTATTTACTCGGTTGTTTGCCATAAGCACAGTTTTTATCCACGGTTCTGGCGAAAGAACACGTTATTCGGGAGATACTTTTTCAAGTCCTACATGTAAACGGAGGATTTGTGTAGTAACAAATAAATTTAAAACATTTGAAAACTTATAAAAACTTCCATCCATCCATCCTCATACAACTGAGTTGAAAAAGGTGATGTATAATATAAGGCAATTTAAGATTCCGACGAAAATCTAAGACTTCTAATCATTTGAAGCAACTATTGCAATATTTTCTTCATACCAATTACTCAAACAATTATTTTGTTAAAAATTTTTAAATTACAAGCATTGTTATTTTGCTCATTTTGACACATTTTTCTAGAACATTTGATCTATGTAAGACATTCCAGTTTCGAGATATAGCTAAGGAATCAAGTATCCCCAGGGATCAAGTATCCTCATTCTCCCCTACTTAAACGTGCTCGAAGAACGCTAAACTGAATCAGAGTCATAATGTAATGCTAAGAACTTTGGAGTTATTTAGTACTGTCTAATATAAACTATGAAAAATGCTGTCTATTTAGAAAAAAAGATGTATTTGAAAGATTTCCTGTATTTACCCGATGAATCCAAATTGAGGCTAAAGTTTGATGTTTTCCTGTGTAAGTCAGTGAACTTTGTAAAAGTTTTCCAAAAAAAAAAAGCGGGACATTTAGATGAAAAAGCGGGGAGGCGGGACATTTAACAAATAATAGTGGGAGGGCCTAGTGGATTGCATGAAGGTTAAATTTCAGTTGTATTTTGTAGCGAAAAATATTCACCTATCTACCTAAGGGCCCGACGCATAGGGCTGAGATAAAAGATCTCCGATGCTGGTGATCTGGAGCCATTTTTCATGAATACCAGTAAGTATCAGCCACTGGTGGGTTTTCATACATACATATTCGATGTAATATTTGATCAAATCAGTATTCTGCTTAATAGGCACATATAGCCTGCTTCTCCTCTTTTGTTCTCAAAAACTCTCTTCAGGCGAGATCTGAATCGGGAGCATACCTTCGCAATGTAGGTAAGTCTCTGACATTGAAACTCATGCCTTCGACTCTTGGGTGAGAGCATCAACCGGTACTTGCTTGAACATACGCCCAAATCAAATGATCGAGGGGGATCAAATCCGGACTGCTCGGAGGCTACCATTTTTTGGCCAAAACTTCATATCCTCCTTCATCCAGATTTGGGTCCGTTTCGAAGTCTGAAGTTCCATCTTGTTGTAAAACAACATTCTCGGGTTCACCGAAGTTTGCTCGAATCCACAAAGCATCTGATTCTTCAAAATGATCTGCACTTGAAACTACGGGTTCAACGCTAATGTAAATATCTCAAAGATATATTTCCAATTTAACACGTGTGGATTTCCCATTAGATGCCTTGAAAGGAAGAGTCCACAAAAAATACTTTTCTAGTTTTCGTCGGTATCATATTTTCTGATTTTTTCGAATACAGAATTGAAGATTACAAATCGAATATCATCTATAACTGTCAGCAACAAAAGAATACCACACCCGAACATTATACAGATGAGTGCGCAACAGTTTGAATTCTTTTCATATGCCAAATGGTTCGGACATTCCATAGGGAGGGCACATTATATTACGGCAGCAAAAAAAGGGCCCCGGTCTGATCCATTCCGCTTTCCAAAGTCGTTCGACTGAATCAAGAAGCCATTGTAACGTAAATCACAACTTTTGCACCGTAAGCCTAAAAGCCTTTGATTAAGTTTATTCAGCGTCTTGGGATGGAAGAAATGATTCGAGTTTCTTCCGGAGCTAAGACATATTGTTGTCATAAATACATCCTAAACACCACGTTGTTCTGCTCAATTGCGTTAATTCTTCGTGATAAATCTGGTAGAAAATTCAGCACTCTATGGATTCTTCGAGAAGCGACTTTTCAAAGGCCGCACCATGATTATTATTCAAGTTTGAGGCGAAGCACGAGCGCACTTTATCAAACCACAACCACGAGTTTGGTTATAAATCCTTCCTTTTGCGTTTTCATCATTTTTCCATCCGACACTTTTCGCCCATGCCATGCCACGTGGTGTTCCGGAAAATAGGGATCAGGAGTGGGTCTGGTAGAACATTCCAAAGATTATTATTCGTTCGGCGCGCTGCTGCTGCTGTTTGTTGCTCAGTTCATTGTTATTTCTGTGAATGGCTGCTGGTATTGAGAGGAAGTGGTGAGGCATATTGCTTTTTTGTGCGCTTAAGTTGAGGGAAGCGGCATAAAAGTGGTTTAGCAAGGCGAACGATTATCCACGTGAATGCAGATGAAAGGACAATCACCCCGGCCACATCCTTTCCTGCTCGGGCTGAAGGAAAAATACTCAACTCAAATATCCGTCAAAAGTTGACAGAGAGCTTTACGAAAAGTACCCCTCAATTCATGATATAAGTCGAAATAACGCGAATTCCATCAACTTGAAAACAGCTCATTTCTTTCAATTAGTAAAAGAAACCCTCAAATCACTTCCAAAATACAGGAATATATCATAGAAGTTTTACCATGTTGATTTGAGTTTTAATTACTTAAAAGTTTAATTAAATGCATAACAACACCACAAATTTCAAATTTCAAGAAGATGGTTAAAATAACAGAAAAAAGATCAAAAGACATGTTCCTATGTGTTTGTAATTAAGATTAAACTAGAAATGAACTCAAATTCAATGTGCTTCAGTTCCAGTGACAATTTCGATATACATGCCGTGGTGTGCGAAAAAATAGCAGCGCCACAAAATTTTTCGCAAAACGATTCAATGCATGGGTTAACTAGAAGCATGTTTGTGAAAGAATAAAAATTGTAATATTTTTCAAGTTAAGGGAGACTTGATCCTTTTCTGAAGGAGACTTGATCCTTTATTCAAGGAGCCCTAATCCTTGGCAAAAATCACGCAAAATCGAAAGATTAAAGGTCCATCGACTATTTTTTGTCGTGTTCGTTCTCATGTCTGTGTAAGTGTAAGACGAAGATAATTCTGCAAGTTTTTCTTCTATCATAAAACCAACTTTTTGAAAAAACTGTGCTTTTAGTCCTTATTACTGGATAGATATAAGTTATTGGACACGTACTATTAATTTCGTGCTAAGTAATGATCTCGCTCCATTCAAAAGAAAAAAAAATCATTTACATTTTCAATCAATTTTGGAAAACATAAAAAAAATATTGAAAGTTGACTATCGCTTTGAAAATATGGCATTAAGAAGTTCATATTATGCTCTAACAATAGCCATATTTGTATAAATATTTTCATAAAAGTTTTTTCATGTTGAATGTTACATGTTTGTGATAAAAAAAGATTTAATAATAAATCTCATTTATTTGAAACGGCTCGTACCGCCCGGTTTTAAGAAGCCAAAATCACTGCATGCTTTTAATTTACAATTTATTGCTTAATTCTAGTGCATTTGGAAAATTTAGGGTGAAAATAGATTTGACAAGAAAGAGTAAAGATTCAGAAATTTGATAAATGATGATCAATAGTTTTGAGAGAAAGTTAAACTTCAAACATATAGTCTAAATTCATTCCAGCTAAAACGTCTCTTACTGGAGTGAAAGGTTGTTTTCCTCGGGCCCTTAGGGAGTCCTTTAACTTATATCTAACGATGAAATGGACCTCACACAACCAAACAATATGCTCGACGAATAAAAAAGATCTTCAAGTCACATTTTGTTAAATTTTTTCAACAAATTTAAAATTGATTTAAAAAAATCTCATTTTTAATTATTTATTTTTTTTTTTTCAAGAACAGCATCATTGTTTTGTTCTATGAGACACATTTTTCAAGAACATTTGATTTTTATAAGACATTCCGGTTTCGATATATGGCGAATAAATCAAGTTTCCTCATTCTCCCCTACTTGCTCCTAAAAGTCAGAAAACTTAAATTCCAAATTCATTACAATTCTGAAAAAACAATTTACCGAGAATTATTGTTTAAATGATAGTTCAATTAAAAAACTGACATTGTAAATGTTTATTTCCATATTTCAGTGGATACTGATAAACGTTTTTTAATTCATATATATTGTTCAGTCCGCAGAGCGGTCTGAAGTAAGGACGCGACGCGAAGAAAGAGAGCGGGGAGTAACAACATCAGCCAATCAGCGAGCAGCGCGCGAGGAGCCGAGATTATAAAAAGCGCGGTCCCGTCGGTCGCGCAAGTTTAGTTAATTTTCAACCGCCAACACGAGAGCATCCCGAGAGAGAGCAGCGAGAGAGAACCAGCCAGAGAGGAAAAGCAGCAAAGAGGAATAAGCTGCTCGCACCATCGTCGTCGTGCTCGGACGGAGCCGATTGCGTCGCGAGAGCGAAACGGTGTTCGCTCATCCAGAGAACATCCGAGAAGGTTCCAGAGTGTAAATTAACATAAATAGAGAAAAGTGAACAGAGAAAAATATAACGATATGAAGTGTTAAGTAAAAAGTGTTTTCTTCGTGCTGCTGCTCCAGTTCCTTGCTTCCGGTTCTCTGTTGCCACACCCCAAAGGGCTCTTTTCAGAGCCACTACGAAAGAGTTTGTTTACTGTGGCAACCACCGATAAGTTTGGCATTCCAGGCAGCATGTCTACCGACCTGCCTCCACTGGTTTGGCAACCACAGGGGTTGTCAAGTGAGGCCCAATCCCACAAGAGGAGCGGGCAGCCAGTGGTTGTTTTTCTTGCCACCCACCGTGATACAGTCCACCCTCTCCATATATTTTATTTAAAAATGGCAAAATACATCTTCTATTTCATTCCACTTATCATTCTTCACGAAGCAATATATTATAAAATAGACACTTCAATAGATTATAAAATTCAAACAGAACTATCGTATGAGTAACAGGGTTATATTATTCTGTTAGAGGGAAAATTTGATTATTTCTTGGTGTATCTCAAATTGAATATTTATTTTGTTTCATTGTTTTGTATGCAAAAGTATAACTATAACTATAACAACTGACCCAGATCCCATAAAAATTATATCTTTAGGGGAGAGTGAGGATACTTGATCCCCTTTTCTTATTTTCACCATATCTTTTTGGAAAAATTTAGCAACTCGCCGTCTTTGACATTTTCTGACAGCTTGTAACTTCAAGTTTCTATGCTCCAAAAATTAGAACGATACTTGAACCCGTTGATGAACTAGAAGCATTTTCGTGGGAGTAAAAAAAATGCGATTTTTTTTAAGTTAGGGGAGACTTGATCCCCTATTGAAGGGGACTTGATCTTTTATTCAGGAAGCCCTAATCCTTGTATAAAAATCAAACAAAACCCCAAGATAGAATGTTAATTTACTATTTTGGTCATGTTTCACAATTTATAGCAGACATAAGAAGAAAATTCTATAACTTTGTCTCAACGCTAATAACATTGCATACTTAAAGGCGCAATTTTTTATAATTAAGAAAATTAATTATTTTTGGTCTTTTCTTCAGACAATTGTTTGATAAATATTAGTTTTTGGATAAATATAAGTAATTTCGTGATCAGCAATCATAACGATCAATTCAGAAGAAGAATATGCCGTTTGGAAGGGGGATCAATTGTACCCAACTCTAGGGGATCAATTATACCCATAATCAACATTTTAGAAAACTTTTTCTGAAAAAAGTTGAGAGTTTTCCATTGCTTTGAAAATATGGCATTATGAAGTTCATTTTACGCTCGAACGATTGATACATTGGAACAAATATTTTTTTCATAATATTCCCATGTAAGGAACATTTTAAAGTAATGAAAAAAGATCTTCAAGTAACATTTTGTTAAAATTTTCAAACAAAGTTCAATTACTCAAACAATTATTTTGTTAAAAATTTTCAAACTACAAGCATTGTTATTTTGCTCATTTTGGCACATTTTGCTAGAACATTTGATCTTTGTAGTTTCCATCATTCCGCTTCCATCATTCCAGTTTCGAGATATAGCTAAGGAATCAAGTATCCCCAGGGATCAAGTATCCTCATTCTCCCCTAATTATTGCATCGATAGTTTTTAAATTTACAATGTGGTCATATAAAATTTTAGTTATCAGATTTCTATGAGCAGAATCTATCGCTTTTGAAATAAAATTGGTTTTGGGTTGCTTAAAATATAGCAATGGAACATGGACGTCGAGTTTGATATCAACCGTTTCCAAATAAACAAATATTTACAACAAAACAAATTTTACGAAATATGTAGCACAGTACAAGTATTTTGATAGAAGAAAATTTTCATACTATTTTTTTTAAAGCTTTGTTGCATGCCTCGATGGATACCAACAATAATTTTTTCCACATTATTATCAAAAACTCAGTTCATAGTTTGAATTTTTGAAAACTGTTTTCAACGTTTGAAAGCCTATAAGTTGAGTATCAAATAGGAAAAATTTGATTAGTATTTGATTTTTTTTTTTTAAATGTAATTCCAAAATCTTGAAATATCTATTTTTCCAGAGCTCGCAAACAAACAGTTCTCCTGATGATACCAAAAATCATTTAGAAGCAAACGGGTTGTTGAATGTGATAGAGCAACTGTTTTTTTTTTGTATATGTTTAGTTAGAGTGCTATTTTTATAGTCATTTAATGATAAATTCGTGATATTTAAAAAATATGGACATTTTTATAGAGTAAGCCCGTATTGGACAAATGGATAGGGACTCTATCAAAGCGTTAACTTAGAAGAAAAACTGAAAATGGAAATAATGGGAGGTCCTAGCGGAATGTGGGAAGGTTAAATTTAATTTGTATTTTGATGCTAAAACTATTTAACAATTGTTATAATTTTGCCCCTAAATGAATGCAGCAAGGTTAAATTGATAAACTAGCATTTGTAAACATTATGAAGGTGTTTTGGATCTTGTATGATCAAGAAAACTCGTTAAAACCATCCAAATAGAGATCAATATTCCAAAGCATCAAATTCTGAACGGAGACGAAATCAATTTTCAAATCAAATTAAAAATAGTCTAACAAATTTCTGCAACCAAGTTTTACGTTCAAAGGAGTCCAGTTGGTTTTAAATATATGGAACATACCACATTCCCCTTAACAGAAAAAATAATCGAAAAATATTGAAAAAAGTGATCAATATTACCTCGGATAACGGTATCTAAATATAAAAAGTTTTTCTTTGAAATGAATCTTCAAATTAACCAAACCACCAAATTTGCGTTGAGGACCAAAAGTATGGAAAAAAAGTGCGAAATAAGAATAGTATCACTTTTTTTCTACAAAAATCAAGAATATTTCTTAAAATTTACTGTGTAAAATTAAAAGTAATGCTTCTACGACCTATTTGAAAAGATAACTGCATTCTTAGGGTTAGTCACGTTTTACAATGGCTTTAGAGAGGTTTTTAAAAGATTTTGCTGTAAAGTACGAATGAATTTGACATTCGGGCTATTCTACATTATCAAACTGCTTATTTTCTTCATGAAGATGGCGTGAAATGATGGAACAAACGTGCTAGATTATTTTCGAATCAGGAAAAACGATTTATTATTCATAAACTTTGATTTGTTCCAGTAAACCACACTTTTTCCAGTTTCACGTCGTTGATGACAGCACTATCTTGCAGTTAAAACCAATTATGTCTTAATATTGATTTTTCGGGTATATTCAGGCACATATTCATCATTTAGAGGTAATTTCTAACACAATTTTGTAAGAGTTCAGGCTGAAAAAAAGCTTTTCTAAATTTGCAAAAATTCATCAGCTCAAGAATTCATCACCGCCAAAGTTTTTGCTCATTTCCACTTTTTTTTCAATTGCGAATCATGCCATTTTTTTTATTGCTCAATTGCAAATCATACCAATAATACTGGTGGCCACCTGGTCGTCCCATCAAGCTCCATCGGAAAGTACAACATTATTCTAATTATCGGTCCAAAAAGTTTAAATTTTTAGTTAGCTTGATGCGACTCTAAGTATTTCATTGAGTGATCTTAAGATTTCCAGCTCACCTTAATTAACCCCGGAAAGTCGAAAATTGGTCTCGATTCCGTTTAACAGCAACATAGTGCTGCCGACTACGAATTGAATCTGTGGTTTACTAAAAAAACTAAGGTTTTGAATCCCAACCCGTTTTTTGTATGGTTTAAATTTAACCCAGAGCGTTTGTTTCATCATTTCACTTCATACTAAGGAAGAAATTAAACAGTTTGGTGCAGTATTATATACACAAAAAGAGTTCATAAAAATATTAGATCTTAATTAAAATGGTTCTAATTTTACATCGCTGTATTTTATGCGCGTAGCTATAAACTAGGTTGAGCAACGGAAATTAAGATCGCCATTCAAATTTACAATAATGTAAAATTTTATATGAAAAAACGCAATTCTATGTTGATGGATATAAGTGAGTAAAAGTTTACTGAAATATTTTGTTTTGTTTGCGAAATTACTTTCTTTCGGAATCGCTAACCTTAATTCGTCAATAGAGAGATAGTTTCGAGAAAAAAATCGATTGAACTAAGTGTTGTTAATTGATGACAGCTGAAATATGGGCGAATTGACACAGAACGGGAACCTTTCTTCGGCAGAAGGAATTCAACAACCGCGAATAAGATCCGTAAAAAGTTGTTTGTTGTTTAGTATTTTGTTCAATCTGAATACAAGGTTTGTCTTTGAATATTAAGGGGGGGGTAGGGTCTAACGGGTATAAAAAAACACCATTTTCACGATTTTTTTCTAGAGCTATCGTTCAAACAAATGTATTCAAATGTTTTGCATTATACAAAGCATTGTTAAAAGAACATTTAGTAATTTTTTCGTAGAAAAATATTGAAAAATGAGCCGATGACGGAGCATTTTCGAGGATGCCTTTTAGAAAACAGGATTTGCGGTGGACACTGTATCTCAGCACAGAATCATCTGAAGTCAAAAAATCAGAGCAAAATATTTTTAATAGATGTTTTTCTGGACCCCAACGTTTTTATTTAACTTAAAAATATTTTTATGAAATTTTTGTGGCTGTTTGAAGTAAAAACTACGATTTTCCACTTAAAAATCCGCCATTTTTCCCCTCTAAAATCTCCCCAAAGTAAAAAAAATCAAAAAAGAAAAACGTTGGGGTCTGGTATTTTATATGTAGAAAACATGTTCCAAATTTGAAAAGAATCGGATAAGTAGTTTTTAAATGACGATGTCCACGGACTTTAAAAATGTGCTTTCGAGAAAAACGCGTTTGAAGTTTCTGCTCTTGCTTTCTTGCAGTATTAGATAGGAGGAGATAAAGGCCTATAACTTCTACAGTTTTGCTTCAATTGACTTGAAAATTTGACACAACATTCTTGAAATGTTTTACAATAAGATAATAAAAAAATAAAAAAATCGATTTTTTGAAAGTGTTAGACCCTACCCCCCCCTTAAAAAGAAAAGAAATTAAAAATGAGATGGTTTTTTTTTTCAGGAATACTTTACCCCTTCGTGGAGCACTGTCGGATAAAGAGCAAATTTTTTTTTGTATAGTGAAAGTTACTTTTTTAAAAATTACTTATAAATTTCGCGTGAGCTTTCATTACTTCGTATGAAACAAATAGAAAACAAACAGTTTTATTACAAAAAAAATACAAAAACTGATACTAACTTTAAAGTTGTTTTGATAACTTTTGCAGCAGTTTTCTGTGAATTCTGATTTTCATACGACGTAATGAAAGCTCAGCGAAAAATACAGAATAAATTTATATGGCCGAAAAAAATTTACCATCATTTCGCTAAAATATCCCTTTATCCCAGTTTCTAGTTTAGAACAGTCTTATTTTAAATGAAAACCAATGCTTTGATTATGTGCATCAAATTTGACATTTATTCACACATATCAAAATTTATGTCGTATTCACTTTATGTCGTATACAATTTGACATAAATTTACATAAAATAATTTAATAATCTGTAGCTCAATTGTCAATTTTCTTCGCGCTAGAAGAAAATATCTTGAAAATTCTTTTAAAACCTCTGAAATTCTAGAATAATTTCAAAAAAGCAGTTATTTATTCAAATAGGTTGTGTAAGCATTATTATTCACTTTTACACGACAATTCCTATTTTGCCTTTTTTTACATATTTTGGTAATCGACGCCAATTGCTTCATCCAAAAGTATAGTG
Organism: Uranotaenia lowii; assembly: GCF_029784155.1. Taxonomy (NCBI): domain Eukaryota; kingdom Metazoa; phylum Arthropoda; class Insecta; order Diptera; family Culicidae; genus Uranotaenia; species Uranotaenia lowii. The sequence continues at coordinate 187,205,146 of NC_073693.1, read as the reverse complement.
CTTGTTTTTTTCTCGATGGATTTTTAAAACTGGAAGATCATCTAACGTGGAAATCTTGGGTTATTACGAAAAACACTGCCAAACATCCACATAGTGGATATTTTGAACATCTTTATCGAAAAAAAAATAAGCAGACACTATTGAATAGGTATTCAAAAAGATTCAGTTTTGATTTAATTAATTTCGACTAGCTAATGAGGTTTTTGAGAAAAACTTTCAATCAACTAATTACTATTCTTGGTTATTCTCTTCCACAGAGCCGGCAGTCCGAATCGTAGACGAGATGGGGTACGAGTTCTACGATCGATACTACAAATTAGGCAGCACAATCGATATTTGCTGCCAGGTGTCACTGTCTTATCTGGCAACGCTGCCACCGACAGCCAAACAGCAGCCCGGTGGCGCCTTCAATGGCCTCGAGCAACAGCAGCAGATGCAAAACGGTGCCAAATCGAAGCTCCCAGCCGAGGCAGCATCAACTAGCAATAATCATAAAGATAAGACCAAACAATCGTTACCCCAGAACGTCGTTTGGAAAAAAGATGGCATCGAGCTACCGAAAGATATCAAACTCAGCTCGAGGTGAGTGTTTGTGCGCCAATGTATACATATAGACAGCACTTTCCAAAAGAAAATGAAAAAAATGGTCTCTGCGGTTGGCAGAATAAGATGGCTTACTGACAGACGCCATTATTTAGAGTTTATGCTTCCGTTTCCTGTGCCAATCTTCTTTTTTTGACTTTTTTGACCGAGCAATAGTGGTGGTACCGTATGTGGGATTTTTGGTTCTGACCCAAAACTCCCACGGGTTCCATTTGGCATCCATCGAAGGCAGGTGAAATGCTTCGAGCTTGTCGAGCGTGTCATCTTTTTTACTACTGAGATTACAATCTCATTCAACAAAATGGGATAAGATATAGTGGTGTTATCACCGTTAGCTAAAAATAATTTGATTGAGAAAACTGTTGAAGAAACCATTTATTTGGAAAATTTTTAAATTAGTAAAAATTCTTTAAATAATTCCAAATGTTTTTTTTTTTCAATTTTACTACTACAAACTAACAATTGAGGCCTTCAGAGTCAAAGGGATAGAAGTGCAATAATGATCAATTTTGAGTTAATTATGTCAATTGTTTATGATTCAAACTATATACATGGTGAATTGTGTCAGATTTTTAGAATTTTTTTTACATAGTTTTACGATCGAAAGAAAAATTCATGTTTTTGGAAAATGTATTGAAAATGGCATTACACAACAATAAAAAAAAAAAGGGTTTCTCGAAATTAATTTGAATGCCATTATACCCGTTTTGCTCCAAACGCCTGAGCTGTGGTACATCTTTTAACCCTTCGTTTCATAAAGTAACAAATTTGCAACAATTAATGTATGGAAAAATGGAAAAATCGTATTTTATTTTCATTTTTTTTTTCTTGATGTACACATCATTTCCATCTGTTTAAAATAACTTTTGAGGAAAAATAAAAAATCATGAAACGAAGGATTAAAATAAAGTCTACACAGTTAACAAGATTCTGCAAACCATAAATCAATTGAATTTTCCCTAAAGGTACCGACCGAAACAAAGTAGAATCTGAAACATTGTTACCGTTTAGCTTTTTCTTTTAAGTTAAAATTTAGGATTTGTCAAAACAAAACCCCACTTTATACTGTAATACTTGGTATTTTTCCGCAACCTTGATTAATGGTCCGGAATTGAAACACATGCTGGTAGAAAACAGCCGGACAAGATCAGAAAGGACAAACCTGTTTCATGTCATCAGATAATATATTAGCCCGCATGGCCCCTTACTCATGCCGACCATCTCATTTCGCCTCAAATAGTGTCATCATGAGTTGTGATCCTTTGCCAAAAGTACAACACACACAATATGCTTAACCTCAGGGCTGAGCCAGAAATCTGTGACACTAGTATTGCGGCGTGGCATCCATATCATCGGGTGGAGCAATTTCTATTAGCTCGGAAATACAAACACGATTACGATAATTCAATACGAACCCTTTTGTCCTTTTGTTTCTGAAGGAGCAGCGCTCGTATGACCGAGTGAATGACTGAATGAATGAATGAAAGAGTGAATGAGTCAGCGTGTAAGTGCTGCTTCTGTATACACCATACGCAGATAACCGTCCAATCCAAGTAGAAGTAGCTCGAAGCAGCAAATTGAAATACCCTCTACTCTAATTATTTTCCAGCCTATCGAAACAGTGGTTCCACAGCCGGTTGTCCATAATCCAGGCCGAGAGGACGCACAGCGGAATCTATACTTGCACCGTGGCCGACAAGCAGACGACCTCCGCTCAAATCCAAGTGCTGAATGGTACGTAGCTTCTAGTAGAACTTTGCTTTGACACTGTATATCTTCGGTAGAATTGAAGCATTATCTTCGCGCTCGTTTCCGTCGCCATTAACGTTGGAATGTGCGTAGCAATTCAACCCACTTCAGTCTAGCAGCAGTGAAATTCTAGGGTTATCTTCATTTACATTAATTATAAATTCACTTGGTTTGAAAGTTTAAATTTCTGACTCATCAAATGCCGGTGAAATCTCTTGACAAAAATAGTTGAGCAAAAATGGTACAACTAAATACAGATGAGCTCGGTACGCTCTGAATATATTATTACTAGCCCCAACTGGAGCAATTTTTCATAGTTTGCTTGAAATATGAATAAAAATAATTTCCCCACTTTAAAAGAGCTGTCGAAACCAATGAACTATTTGGTGTATTAGCCAGCATATATTTTACGATAGTTTTCACTGGTTTCAAATTTTCAATTTCTATGCTGACTAGCGCTACATTGATTACGAAATTAAATTGAATAAATAAGCCAGTTATTTATAAACAAACAATTTCAATGCACAATATTGTGACTCTTATTTCACAATTTCATTGAAAACTAGCTCCCACCCCCAACCTTGAATCAATCAATGATAAAAGAATACTGGCAAAGTTTTAGCTCATTCTGAATATGATTGTCTTGCAACACGCGTTTGTAAATTTCTAAAAGCATCAATTTTTATGATTTTAGGTAGAAATTTTTTTGAAGTTTTTTTTACCCCTAAATGTATGCAGCACCCTTATGCTTTTTCTTTTAAAACATTTTTGACTAAACAATTTATTTCGAACAAACTTCAAAATATCTGCAAATGGTGCTTCACAAATCACAAACACATTGGAACATCACAAATATATCAAAAACAATAAATTTTCAAACGTTTTCATTTGATTTTTTAATAAAACAAAGTTTAATGCAACTTACACCTTTTTCTTAGCGGGGAAATGTTGCACGGGGCATCGTGTCGACGGTATACAACGTATTTTATCAAGATTTTCCTTTTCCTTTTTTGAGATTTTTCCTTTCAAATCTTTTCTCGTTCTCTGTAACTTGATAGTTTCCTTTTCTGGTGCGTTCTATACAACCTGACAAAAATATGTTTTCGACATTTTTAGCTTTGAAATACACTAAAGGTGAAAAAATATTATGTTTTAACTAAAAACAGTATAATTTAACAGTTCGTTGAAAATTAAGTTAAGACGAAATTTGTTTAACAACTTTACGTCGCTTATATCCATTCCACTTTGATAAATTTCGGAATACTTTGACTATCACTCATTTTTATATGATTTGTGCTTACGTAAGAACTTTAACTATACACATAACACACGACGTATTACAGGACACGACACATAACGTTCTTACTTAACGGAAAAAGGATATAAAGTTACCTTTTTGTCGACCGGTTCCGGGCTCGATGTTGCCCATCTACAGGACGATGTCCGACTGATTACACAAAGGATAATTACAGCTCCAGTTTCATACTTGATGTAGTATTCGTCGAACGCAATTGGCATTATGCGGATTTTTGTTTGATCAGGTTGAAGAGAGGTGAAATGATCGGCGGCTCGTCTTCGTTCATCAACGGTTTTTCGGCGGTGCTGATGAACATCGACTCCCAAGCATTCAGGTGTGATGTTTTCCGTACAAACTTCCTAAATTTGACCTTTTTCCAATCGACGGAATGGTCAAACTCTGTTGTGTGGGCGGCAACACTCGATTCATTAATCCTCCCATTCTCAACGGCATTTTTGTGTTCTTTGAGACGGACTTTGAATTTACGGCGAGTTTGACCAATATAAATAGCCGGGCAGCTGCTGCATGGAATTTCGTAGATTCCGGATCTATCCTCCTCAGGAATCTTGTCTTTAAGCGAGACTAGACGATCCTTGAGGGTGTTTCCACTCTTGTATGCGGTTTTTAGACCATGCTGCAGAAGAATCTGGCTGATTCCGTTAGTCAATTTGGGATAAAACGGTAGACTAACTCTTTGCGATTCTTCTTTTTCCGGTGTTAGTGTTGTTGCATCACTTCGGTGCTTTTTTCGGGCGTGCTTGCGAAGAATTTTACGAACGAAGTCATTGTCGTATCCATTCACAATTCCTGCATCAACAATTTTTTGCTTCTCGTCTTCAAACTCTGGCTTTTCCATTGGAATATGGTACAGCCGGTGTGCCATAGAGTGGAAGGCGGCTTGTTTCTGAGCACCAAAGTGATTTGAGTCGACCGTAATATACCTGTCAGTTGAGGTTGGTTTCCGGTAGATTCCAAACTTTATTGTGTTGTCCTGGAAGGGCAGTTTTCCCTCAACTTCTTTCTCAACCGTAAATTTTATCGATCTATGCTGATTATTCAATAATTCTAGTGTCTGTGGGAGGTAGCGTTCTTTTACAGAAGCGAAAATGTCATCCACGTAGCGCCACCAGACACGGGGGAAGAGTTTTTCCCTTTTCTCCAAATCGGTCTCAAAATCGGCCATGAATACTTCTGCCAGAAGGGGGGAAAGTTTGCTCCCCATGCTGAGGCCAAAGGTCTGTTTGTAAAACTTACCCCGGAACATGAAGTAGTTCTGCCTCATACACACTTCTGCGACAGTTTTGTAGGCCTCAATCTGGTTGGGAGGAACTCGGCGGCGTTCCAAATGTTTTCGTAGGCTATGGAGGGCATCGGAAGTGGGGACACTGGGGAAGAGTGCGGAGACGTCAAAGGAAAAATTCTTCGCAAGCACGCCCTAAAAAAGCACCGAAGTGATGCAACAACACTAACACCGGAAAAAGAAGAATCGCAAAGAGTTAGTCTACCGTTTTATCCCAAATTGACTAACGGAATCAGCCAGATTCTTCTGCAGCATGGTCTAAAAACCGCATACAAGAGTGGAAACACCCTCAAGGATCGTCTAGTCTCGCTTAAAGACAAGATTCCTGAGGAGGATAGATCCGGAATCTACGAAATTCCATGCAGCAGCTGCCCGGCTATTTATATTGGTCAAACTCGCCGTAAATTCAAAGTCCGTCTCAAAGAACACAAAAATGCCGTTGAGAATGGGAGGATTAATGAATCGAGTGTTGCCGCCCACACAACAGAGTTTGACCATTCCGTCGATTGGAAAAAGGTCAAATTTAGGAAGTTTGTACGGAAAACATCACACCTGAATGCTTGGGAGTCGATGTTCATCAGCACCGCCGAAAAACCGTTGATGAACGAAGACGAGCCGCCGATCATTTCACCTCTCTTCAACCTGATCAAACAAAAATCCGCATAATGCCAATTGCGTTCGACGAATACTACATCAAGTATGAAACTGGAGCTGTAATTATCCTTTGTGTAATCAGTCGGACATCGTCCTGTAGATGGGCAACATCGAGCCCGGAACCGGTCGACAAAAAGGTAACTTTATATCCTTTTTCCGTTAAGTAAGAACGTTATGTGTCGTGTCCTGTAATACGTCGTGTGTTATGTGTATACTTTGACTATGTCCATAATTCAGGGCTAGAAGCGACCATGCGGTAAAAAGTAGGGCAAAATAGTTACTTTGAAGTAAAATTAAGGTAAAATTTGTGACCAGATCAAGACGAAAACTAACTAAAAAATGACATTAAAAACTAAAACAAAACGCTTTAAAGAAAATTATGTTAATTGAAAAACGTTTTTTGGAAGGCTGTTGGTCTCACTTGTAGCAAAGCAATATGTTGGACAAAAGAGGAACCTTTAAATGAGCTTAGATAATTTAAGAATAGCGACAGCAGAATCCTAGAGTTCTAAAGAAACAATGGGAGGGAACCAAAAGATCGTACTGTAAAGACTAGGACAACTTAGCCTGACAAGAACTTCGAGTTTATCCATTTTCTTTGAAAAAAAAACCCACAAATTTTTAAAATTATATTGAAAAAAGTTAACAATTCGAAATAAATTTACAGAAACCAACATTTTCAACAAAATTGTTATATGTGAAAGATCTACATACATATGCAAATAAAAAACCAGCACATGTTAAACGAAAGTTAAAAAAATTTACCTGAAATTGAGTTAAGATTTACATTTATAGAAATTTCATTTCATGAAAGAGTCATGAAATTAAAAATTGGGAGAACCTAATGAAAAAGTGACAAACAATGATAGAGGTTTGAAAAAAGATAAAGGACAAAATGTTGACAGAAGATTGACAATGACTTAAAGAAGCTTAGCGAAAAAATGGACTTAACATGATAGTAACACAAAAAAGCTAAATAATTTTACGAGACGCATCTTCAAGGTAGAATATAAATTTTCAAATCTAAAACTAACTCAAAAAGAATTTACTTACAAATATGGAACATTTCCTAAGAGGATTCTCTGCAGACTTTATTGCATGATTTACATATCAATCATTAGATAGATTCACTAGAAAAAAAATGATGTTCAAAAAGGAAGGAATTTTAAAAAAATATTCATAAATGATTTAACACGACAATTTCTTTAAAAAATTAACAGATCCAAGAAACACCTCAGAAATATTGTATCCATCCAAGAAACACCTATTGGAATATTGTAGAAAATATATCAGTAAACCTCTTAAAAGGTACAAAAATTACTGAAAGTTATCGAAAACTTCAAAAAAGCTTTGAAATCTATGTATATCTACCAATCTTTCAAATGATTCGAAAATGTCTAAAAATAAGGGAACTTAGAAATAAAATATCTTATATATTCGATTCAATTGAGTCACTTTCACAAGTTTAGCTTCCATTTAATACAACCAAGAGCATTGAATTCATGAAATGTTTCCTGCCATGTGATTTAGTGCACTGTACAGATTTTGATTGATTTTTTTTTTAAATTAAGTTGAGAATTATTTGTAACAAATTCAAGCTTTGAAAGTCATAACACTTCAAATCTTGGTTAAACATGTAGTACCTAATGGTGTCACTTGAGGAAATATTTTTTCTTGACACGAATGCCAAAACGTTGGTAAAGTGTCACAAATAAACAAAAAACTATATATTTTTAGGCGAAAAACTATTTTTTTTTTAAATTCCAATTGTGATCCATATAATGTTAATGTTTAAGTGTAAGCGATATATCATAGCAAAACAAAACAATAATCTTCCTAACAGAATCCGAGCCATTCTCTCAATTTAGGTCGTGTGAGTTACCACAGGACTCGAAAGGAAAGAAAAGGAACCCGTCAAATAATAAACGAATAACCTAATAATAAAATAATGAATACATACCACTAACGTTTTTGACGTTTTTAAAGAGTAGAAAAAGTTAAAAAAAATAACCTCGGTTGTATGGAAATTATATACAAAATAGTGACTTTTGGGACCAAATTTCAAAAAAAAGTAACTTCTGAGTGACCAGCCTGAAAAAAGTGACAAAGTTACTAAAAAGTGACCAACTTCTAGCCCTGAAATTAGGAACACATAGAAAATTGTGTTCCTAATTGTGGACATAACCTTTTTTTAGTTTTACATGAAAAACATGGTTCCAACATATGAATTACTAAAATTATAATTAAAAACAATCCGACGAAAATTAAAAAAAAAGGTTGACAAATTCAGCTTCAATCTTTCATTTCTAAAAAAGTATTTTTTTTAAAGAAAAATGCTCATAATTCCATTCAATTTTGACATACTTTGAAAGAATCCGGATTATACTAAAATCCTGTGAGTTAGATTTTTTTTTTTAATGAAGGTTCACATGATCCACTACATTATTATTATTTTTAAAGTTGTGATAAGTGAAAAGTAACATCACAAACAGTGAATACCAAACGGTATGTTAACATCAGGCACACATGCGAAATTAGGAACACCCACCCACTGATGTTTTTTTGAAGTTGATGAAATATGGCAAGCAGTATAGGTGGTTCGATTGAAGCTTATATTGAGCAATTGGGATTTTTTCCACATAGGTATAATCAAATTCTTGCAGATTCAAAAAAGGCTGTTGATACTTACGGTTTTTCGGATCCTCTTACAAAAATTCCGTTCCGGAACGACTTCGTTCCTTTATGAGGAGTACCAAAACCACATTAGTTTATTTTGATTCATCTTTCCCTTTTGTTCGGTGAATTCGCATGTGGGGAACAATAGCGTTTTGATAACCAATGATCATCGATGATGATGACAAGAATACAAATGTTGCCATCATACACGATCAGCTTATTTAGCCAACACAGCATGTGGTTCAGGCTGATGTCATGCTGAAACAACTAGCAACGCGACCTACAACGCAACGTTCACACGACTAACCAGCTCTCATTTGATCTCCATGGAAATCGCGCAGGCCTGTCATACTGGTCGCTTTGTATAGCGCGACCAATCTGATGCCAATGTGTTTTGTAGCGCGACTAGTAGGAAATCCAATAGGAATATTGTTTTTTCTCGATTTGAAGCAGTGATTCCGGGTTTTAAGCACAATAGTACGAAGATTTGTCCGAACTTGTGATAATAAACTAAAAAATATCTTAATCGGCGAGAAAATTTTCATGAATTCTTAGTTCCGGCAAAAAAACAAGGAATTTTGTCTGTTCAAATTTCGGCATTCTTGCAATCCGGGTCGTGATTTGAAGAGTTTTTGATGGCTCCCGAAAGAAAGGAGACGATTCAAAGCATTATCAGATGTAGAGAAGTGATGATTTGTAGGGAATTTCAAAGTGACAGGTCGCGCCAGCATGACATACTAATGCGTTGCAACGCAATCTTATTGCAACGTTGCGTTGCGTTGCGTTGCTAGTTGTTTCAGCATGACATCAGCCTCAGAGTAACCCAGCAGTGTTGGCAGTTTATTCTGAGAGCATATCTCAGAATCCGATAGGAAATAAGAACTGATCCTGAGTTTGGGAATTAGTTAGTTTTAAGCGACAAGATGGTAATCGCTAAAGCAGTTCGGATCTGGCTGTCGGTGAGCTCGGATCGTTTTCGGTTTCGCCGCTGTTCTCGGAAGTGTTTAGTTTGATCGGTAGTGTTTGACATGGGTACGATGTGGAGGATTTTCGAAGATTTGTATAGAGAAAAAGAGAAGGAATATTGGAATTAGTTAAGTTTTGTGAATTACAGTTGTGGTTGCTAGTGATGGCAAGGCCAGAAAATTGATTGTTTGGCTCGTTCGCGGAGGTTTTCCATTCCAATCATCGCATGTTCGAAATGAAGATGTGTGTGTAGTGTGTCCTATCAATCTAATTTTGATGATAGGCGTTAGCGTTAGTAAGCCTTTTTTTGGTTCAGTTTGAACGGCGTCAAGGCCTACTACGAGCTTACCTTCAGTTGGTTTGGTTTGCTGGGAATTTTTGTGCCGGTGTGTGATATGTAAAAAAAAAGTTGTGTGTGAAGGCTGTGGGCTAAAAGGGATTAGAAAAAATGGCATGAAGTGAGGCAAATTGAAGGAGCGAGAAAACGTGATTGCGATGATAAATGTGCTATATGCAGAAATGGTATTCAATGAAATAAGAAGCCTGTGGGTGAAAACCAAGAAGATTTTCGGGAATGGGTAGAAAACTAACACAATGGAGCTTCATAAGAGAGAGAGAGAGCTGAAATTTCAAGCTAAGTATAAACAGAAAGACTAAAAATGCTTTTTGGAACAGCCAAATTTGAGTTATTTTTAGTTATAATCTAAGCTTCCCGGTTTCATTCAATGCAGCCCTCCTAAGAAATAATATATTTTTAATCAAAAGAAAGGGACTGGAGTGTTTTAAGTTCATTTAGCACAAATGATCGAATGGAAAAAAAAAATTTTGTTCTTGCGAAATATTGCGGTGGTAAGAACGACTAGAGGTTTGGTGTCAATTGTGTGTGTGTGTGTGACTTAAAAATGTGTTGCAATGATTGTCATCGTCGTAATCATCATTTAATCATGCTTTATTTCAGTGGCGGCGGTAAGGGCTGAAATGTGCTCCGGATGAGAAGTTTCTAATGATTGATTTTTTTATACTTTATCTTCTAAGCTCTTCTGATTACAGTTTCTTTTTCCAAATTATTATTATTATGTAGAAAACATCTGTTTTATTTTCACAGGTTTATGTTTTATTATATCACTTTTATCGAGCAGCCGGGCAATCGTTGCAGTGGATTTTTCGAAATTTTACACTTATCTAATATTATTTAAATTCTAGCAATTGCCTAAAGGAGTTTAAAAAATCTATGGTGCACATAATTTGTTCTGTGCTGATCGTATTGTATCTTATCATATCATATTTATCATATTAATGCCAACAGCATAACAATTTTTTAGCTGTTTAGAATGCGTTCCCCAGATTCGTAGATTTTTTTTTTAATTAATCAACGGCTCAAGTAATCATTTTTCATTCCGATAAACTAGAGGTGATCTGATCGAATATTAATAATGCTTACTTGAAAAATGCTGTACCTATCTCCACATTTCAATTTTAAAATATTTTGTCTTAATTTCTTTAGATCTTCATTAACTCAATCGTTTTATTATTTCATTAGTTTTTACTACGGTATTCTTTCATTCATTTTCAGCATATCTATAATTTCATCGACATTTGCAGTTTATGTTATGATATAATTCTATTCCAAAAACATCATTAGGTTTGTGTTTGTGAAACAGGTGTTCATGGTGCCGCGTGGTTTGGGCCGATGACGTACGGATTCTCTTTGCGCGAAGTGCGCATCTATTTGCTACTGTTGGCTCTCAAGCATCATGGTAGGCTTAGAACTCGTGGCGGCAGGGTGGTGCAACTGTCCAGCAGGGTGTTAAATCTGTCACGCATTTCATTGTTCGAATGTATGCACTCAGGTATCTTAGGTATTATTTGATGTGGCGAGTTTCTGTTTATTGGAGCGAAGCAAGGTGAGCAAGGTAGCACAGTGAGGCGTGACATGAATCGATTGCGGTGAAAAGGAACAATAACTCATATACTTAACAATTATCTCGTTTGCTATTTGGTGTTTTTCAATACGTTATTCTAGTTTATACTTCTTTCCTGGATATTTTCAGGATAATGGCAAAAAAAATGAAATCATCGTTTTTGGTTATACATGAATTACAATTAAATTAATAATAACTAATCAAAAATAATTATATTTATATTATTCTAATTCTAATCTGTCCGTTTTTTTTTCTTTTTGTTTACATTTGTTCATTTTTTCTATCCTGTATTATTATTTGAAAACTAGTTATAATATTAACTTATTTGTTTGAAAAAACTAAATATGATGTTTAATTCGATTGTTTATTTATTTATTTATTTTTTTAAACAAGCTTAGAATTTTACGTATTCACATTTTCAAAACTTAATGCCCAATTTTTTCATTTTTGTCACGATGACTTCATTTAAATGCCTCTTTTTTTTGTTTCTTCGATCTAAAGCGCATGTATGTACATTTTTCTTAAAATTCTTGGATGCAGTCTAATTTATCACAATATTTACATTATATTTCCCCAGGTGATCTGAAGACATTGCACTTCAAGAAATGAAATTTTAATTTTAAATATATCACATACGTGTTTTCAGTATAGCAAACCATTGAGACCGGGAGAAGACTTTATCTACAAATGCATTTTATTTTTTTTTTTATAATTAATTCATTTCATATTTCATTGTAGTTAATAGATTTAATTTACTTATAATTTATCATTATTTTCGCTATGTTCAATTATACTTATTATTTATTTATTAATTGATTGAATTTTATTGATACTAAGTCTGGCGAGTCTTATGCTATGGAAACGCAGTTTAAGGAATTTTTCGTAATCTTATTTTTGTTTCAGGTTTTTATGAACTACTTAGATTATTATCATCATCGGAGATTATGGACATAAATGTAGTTTTTTTTTTATTATAATAAATTTTCAGATGGATTTCCCCAGGTTAAATAACAAAAAGTTTATTTCAGAACATTATCAACATCTTATGTTTTGAAACAAATATATTTTTATTTATTTTAAAGTAATCCTGGCAAGATTTGTATAAGCTGATATATTCACGATTTTCGTCTTGCAGCTCCTCTGACCAGTATGCAAGAAATTTTTTATTATAATTAATTGTTATCTCCATTTTTAACTACATGTAAATTTCAGTTTATTAATTCTCATATTTCGTTTTCAGCCTATCATGGATTTCCAAAATTACAATAAATATTTTTTATCAAATCTAATGTAAAATATACATTTTACTAATAAATTGTTTTCAGCACCATTAATAGATTGCAGTTTATCTGTTTGTCAAATAAGTTGCATATGATGTTGTAGGTTTGTTATTGAGGCGCTTGGGATCAGAGGGGTTCAAGTACCTTTAGGATAGCTTCGAGAAAACGCGCGTACAAGTTGTGATGGAGATTTGTCATATATTTTTTTCGAATTTGAGCAGTTTGAACTCAATTGGAAAAGTGTTCACTAAAATTATTTTAAGAAATCGAGTTTTGCACCAGATGTACATTGAAACATGAGGAATCGTTAGATAAACTTGACTCAAAATGGATGATTTTGGACTTGCAGTCCTCTGATCCTCAGAGCCTCAATTGTAATTATTTATATTTGAATGAGGTTTGATAGAATGCATCATTTTTTACACAAATATGCAGAATATCATTGTCAGCATAACAAATATATTTTTTTTAATCTTAATAGTCTTTCAACTTTTCAGAACATGCAGATACAATAATGGGAAAAATATTGCCGAGCACATTTTCTTATTCGATTTATTCTTATTTCAATTTAGCCGTATATTTACATTTATCGATACACCAAATAACTTATATCATGTATTGGTATTATATTATTTTATTATATTGTACTATATTATACCAGATCATACCGTTATATTGTATTATATTAAATAACACTATATTATATTATATTAAATTATATCACATTACACTGTATAAATTTTGTTGTTACAACGTATAGGGTAGGGGCATCTGGGTATCCTCGTTTTGCAAAGAGAGCGGGTTACCGTGTATGCTAGTACCGCATTGAATACTAGACGTTCCTCAATTTATGTCAAGGGAATTTGGCATGGTTGAGAAAAATAAAGTATTTGATTACTTTTTGTAAAATAAGGACGCACCCTCTTTTCGGAAGCCTTGAGGGCGGGATTATAATTTGCATGCTATCTTGGTTAGTCAACAATATGGTTATAGCTGTTCGAGATTTTGTCCCTTTCAACCCTGGATACCGTAAGTGCCTCTGCTTACGATTCTGTTCCCTTGAAAGTCTCATTGAGTAGTTATGACTGTATTGCGTGGTAACCAAGATGGACGCGCGGGTTATTTTCTTTGCCACAACCGCGGTGCTGCCGTAAACTCAAGGTGGATACATACATACATACATACATACATACAAGATGGTAATCGCTAAAGAATTAAGTTATTGTATAAGGACTTGACGAAGTAAATAAATGATATTTAACCAATTCCAACACAAACCTGGGTTGGCTACTCGTACTTCAACAAAAGCTTTATTTATAACATTGTCAGGACCAGCGATTTTTCAGGAACTTATTCTTTTGTATCCAGCCAATGATTTATCAGGTGTACCATATGATGATATCGTAAAATAATTGAAAAGTCGATTTGTCAAGAGCGATTCCGATTTAATACAAAGATTAAAGTTTTATTTACGTTCGCAACAGCCAGATGAATCCGCGGAAAACTTCGTCTTGGCAATTAAGTTTGAAGTGGAGTTTTGCGCATTTGGGGAATTCAAAGATATAGCCATACAATTTATTAATGGAAGTGTTAGATAAAAACTTGCAACAAAAAATGTTAGCTGAAGAAAATTTAACATTAGCTAGCGCTGAACGAATAATTAATTGGGAATTGGCATGAGCAAGAGAGCAGATGATCTCATGCAGCGGACTTCGTTTATGACGTAAAGATCGTTTTGACAGTTTTAATTACCGTGAAAATTTTATACGCAACAGAAGTAGACGTCCATCAAATAACCGTTATCATAAAAATTATATAAGTCGTAGCATTTAGTCCGCAGAATTTTAAAAGGAATCAGTCAGTTGTTTGCCATTATTGCGTTAATGTTGATCACATAGTTAAACAATGTTTCAAATGGATTAACGACAACCGCAGACTCACAGTGAAGTTTGCTGACGAAGAACAATCGAGGGGACTATTTAGTCCAAGAAAACATTTACAACTGGAATAATTGTTTAAACGGTTTAGAACTCAACCTGACGAATCATCGGATGAAGAATCAGGTGGATTGTATTGTATGATGATAGTTAATCGGCCTTATCGGTGAAAAGTGATGTCCTTTTTAGGAACTCTAGTGGGCCAAGCGTGGTTCGCACTGCAGCTTACCGCTTGTGGGGCGAACCACGCTTCGCCTACTAATGTGTAGTGGTAAATGCAACTCTATCTGCATTTACCACTTCATACAGTGAGCGAAATAAGAATAGCACCACTATGTGTATTGCTTGTTTAAATATCAATGCTTGAAAAATACGAAAAATTCCTTCGACAGTTTGGTCTGAATTGCTTAACGGATAAATCAAGCATGAGTTTACTTTTTTGGACGTAGTAGTTGGCGTTGAGGACCAAAAATGTGAAAAAAAGTGCGAAATAAGAATAACACCACTTGAGTTTTTCAACAAAAACAAGATTATTTTTCAAAATTTACTGTGTAAAAGTGAATAAAAAAGCTTCTACGAATTATTTGAATGGATAACTGCATTTTAGGAGTTTTCCAGAATTCCAAAGGTTTTCAAAGGTATTAAAACGAGGTTTTAAGAGATGCTCGTCTAGCGTTAAGGAATTTGATATATGCAGTTATCCATTCAAATAATTCGTTGAAGCTTTATTATTCACTTTTACACAGTAAATTTTGAAAAATAATCTTGTTTTTGTTGAAAAACTCAAGTTGTGCTATTCTTATTTCGCACCCTTTTTTCACATTTTTGGTCCTCAACGCCAATTGATACGTCCAAAAAAAGCAAACTCATGCTTGATTTATCCGTTAAGCAATTCAAAACAAATTGTGGAAGAAATTTTTCGTATTTTTCCGTATATAAGATTCTATAATCTTAAGATGTTCTAACTAAAAAGGACATTACTTTTCACCGATATGGTCGATGAATTAAGTAATAAACTTGAAAATAATTGTATATACAGACCCCGTTAATTTTTGGCAACACGTTTGTAAATTTTGTGTTGCGAATAATATGTTTCACATAAATTTGATCAATTTAAAATTAAAATAAATTTGTTCGAAAAATGTATATAAAAAGTGTGACTGTATCAACCCTAGACAACCGTAGACTTTTTCAATTTAGTATGTTTCGCGGGTGGCGATTAAAGTCGCAATCAACCTTCACAATTCGGATGCTAATGAAAATTTTATTTGCATATTTCTAGGCGAAACTCCGGCCGCTGTCCAACACAATGGGTGCTACAAAGAAAGAGCAATTTCGATACTGGTCTTCTACTGT
Source organism: Uranotaenia lowii (assembly GCF_029784155.1). Taxonomy (NCBI): domain Eukaryota; kingdom Metazoa; phylum Arthropoda; class Insecta; order Diptera; family Culicidae; genus Uranotaenia; species Uranotaenia lowii. The sequence goes on along the minus strand of NC_073693.1, from coordinate 187,189,406 downwards.
GTTCTGTCCTATTGGATACAGTTGCACATATCCTACACGTAATGGAGCTCGCCAGCCCTGAATGATGACGGTCAGTCCAGAACCGGGACGACAGCTTCCCTGGCCGATTTGATAAAGGTTAGTAGTAGTATACGGCGGACATTGGAATCGCCTCGCCATCAAACGAAATCAACCCAACGCAACGCAGCTCAGCATACATTCCAGTTCTACATTTTCGAAAAGGCGACAATATATCAATCATTCAGCGAGAATGCACAACCATCCAGATTACCCATCAGCTGGGTTGTCCGTTTGGTGGCGGACCCGCGCTAATGAAAGGCTTCATTTGACGCCTTTTAGTAGATTTTTCCATCACACCATCACCAGCAGATGGTCATCCACAATTGGCTAGGCGTTATCGTGCGAATTTTGGCAATAGAGAAAAAAATAAGCCGGCCCATGGGAACTTTATAAAGAATCTGTAAGAAGATAAAATGGAGCGAAAAAAACGAGGGTAAATCCTTCAGTCATGATGATTTATATATCATTTTTCTTTGGCGCTCCGAGAAGAATAGCATTCTCCCTCCGTCTAATCTTCATTCTTTGCATTGATCCATCCATTCTATTGTTGATCCATTAAATGGCCGACCGTTCATCACAACGGAAAAAATCTCAAATTGCAAGTTGTTGCGCGAATAAAAGAAAGCCCATCAGTTTTTCATTGTTTCGGAAATTAATGACACACTGCACAGTTTGTAGCACGTTTGTACACTCTCATGTCGTACATTCTCACTACGAGCTAACGGGATTTGCAGACTGCGATATTATTAACGACACCACGACGTTACTTTGCAATGTATTATTTTATCGAGAAAGTCCGCTTTTGGCATTACAAACTTTATTTCCTTGGAAATATTGTGTTTCAATTATGATTTTCGGGCCTAGAACACCACTGCTTTTAAGAATGAATCATCCGATTGGATGAAAATCCATAGAAAAGTAGGTATTATTTCGCTCATTTATTCAACTCTTTGATGCTGTTAAGGAAAAAAAACGGTCAAAAATTTTCCAGTCATAAATTATTTTTCTTGAGAATCCGTCAATGGAAAATTCAAATATTCTGAGTTTCTGCTACCAACTCAACACCTGTCAAAGGTTTCCATCTATAGGGAAGAATTATAATACTTGATCCCTGGGATGACTTAATCCCTTAGCCATATCTCAAACCGGCAAACAATGATTCTAATATGTCAATCTTTAGACTTTAATATGATCTTTATCAAGCCATATTTTCAAAGCAATATTAATTTCTCATTTTTTTTTACAGAGAAAGTTCTCCAAAACTAATAATATGTGTTGAATTGATCCCAAGAGTTCATGAAGATATATTATTCTTCTGAAAAGATCTTGCTCATTGCTTAGCACGAAATTACTTACATTTATCCAATATCCAAAATTGAACCAATAACTGCCTGATAAAGAGGATTTTAAAAATTGCATTATGCAATTGCAAATAGAAAATAGATCCTTACAGTATGAATTGCCTGTAAGGTAGTAAACAAACTTTTAGAATTTTCTTTGTCTGACACTAAAAGATTATTAAATGAGAACTAATATTCAATGAACTTTTTAGCACATTTTTAGCTTTAGATTTTGCCAAGCGGATCAAGTCTCCTTTAACTTTTACAATTTCACAATTTTTTTCGTCCTTAAATTATGCTTCTGTTTCATCTACGGGTTCATATGTCGTTTTCACTTTTGGAGCATATAACATTAAAAATACACTCCGTCAGGAAATGTTAAATTTTCCAAAAAGTATGATGAATAAGAAACTGGGATCAAGTATCCCTATTCTCCCCTGTGTTTCTTAGGTGAGATTCTATTACGCAATTATGCCCAGAACGAGATAACATGCCCTTATTGAGATTCGAGAATGATTTCCTGATAACAACTATTTCAGCTGATTGGGTTGAATATAAAATTGATGGCATAAACAACATCAGTTTGCAGACGGAAGAAAAATATACCCAGGTGACAAAAGACCTACAAAGAACCAGAAATCAAAGTTGGTGAAATCAAAATGTACATTATTTTCTATAGGGATTGAATTTTGAGCAATTGTTGAACGTTTACCAAATAGTTATGTAAATACAAACCAACCCGATCAAAATATTCGAACAAAGCCACAAGAAGTCAGACTACAGTTGTGAGACATGTTAAAATAACTACTACTGATCCAACCAACCAACAAAACCCTTTAGTTATATATCTAGCGAAATTGTCAGGAACTGAAAAAACACGATATTATCACTCGTATCGTTGAGTTTTAGCAAACGGGTGACTAAAACATATAGAACAAAAACGCGTTAGAACAAAAAGTATAACTTGGACACACTTATTAACGAACGAAATAAAACCAAACAGAAACATATTAAATCACACATTCACCCACAAATTGCAAATAAAAAAACAACTGTATCAACTAAGATCGATGTATTATGTTTAATATCAGCAAAAACAACAACTACAAAAAATAAAAGAAAAAAACCAAAAAAAAATTGTATCATTGATCAAACCCAAATGGACATAAGTAATAAAAAAAAAATCATTGTATACGGTGCGAGAATTGAGACATCTCCATCAGCGTATATATGAAAGAAAATTGAAGCAAAAAAACACAAATTGGTCTATTTTCTTTTCCTATATCACAACGATCCCTTTCCGGTCACCCATCTTTTGAATATAAACGTCGGTATTCGAAATGTGAGAGAAGCGGGGTAGTCATGAGATGTTCGCCAGCGTCCCTCCTAACCTGGCCATTTGTTACGCCTTCGGATCAGTGGACCTCATTTTATTTCTTTTTCTTGCCCATTTTCCCTGTCTCGGATGATTCTTGCCGCAAGGTTCGTCTTCCGGAAAACAAAAAAAAAGATATCACAAGCAATCTCCTCGCTATACCATCATCATAGGCCATTTGCGAGGGCGCTACTGGTAGTTTCAGCTATTTATTTCGTTCAGTGAGGTAAGTTTCATTTGGTGGATTGAATAATATCACTTTCAATGTAACGATATTTTGTAAGAAGATCCTAAAACATTTTTTTTAAATTGGTTTAATTTGCGATTTGCAAATAGCAGGGAAAAGCCCCCTGGAGCAATACATTTCATCTGACTCCTCCAAAGGGCATAAAACCTCCCCTTCGTTTTTATTTTTCCTTTTTTTTCATCTTATGTGTTTTGTAAAGTTTGTAGGTAGGGGAACTAGGAACAAAATGCGCAGAGCGGGCAAAATGAGCCACCATCAGTATTTCACAAATCAAACATTTTTCAACATTTCTGAAAATGCCAGTTTGTTCTATTTACCGTTTTATGCGTTCATAAACATTTGTGGACCTTCTAAGTTTTTTTTATCACGTAAATTTGGCGAAAAACGAAAACAAAATTTTTAAGGAGTATTTTTTTGCAATTTTTCAGTTTTTCTCATAAGGAATTACGGCATCTAAAAGCAAAAAAAACACCTGTCATCTGTTCTAATAATAACCATGGGTCTTTACATTGATAAAAAAAACAAAAAATTTCCTTATTCAATAATTATTTATATTATTTGAGCGATTTTAAATAAAAATGTCGTGCTTTCAAATAAGCCAATCCGATCTGCAATAAATTGTAGGACAACTAAGTTATGGTCAAAACAAATTTGGATATTTTTTTAACGGTCGGACTATTTGGTGAAAATCATCTGAAAATGATGAAACTTTAGCTTTAGCTTAATTTTCATGTTTTTGAGGGTGATCCCGAACTTTTGACCAGCAGTGTATTTTTAAATTTGATAAGATTCCATTCTTCTTTTAATTTTTTGGAATCTGATTGTACCTCGACTTGGAGAAGTCATAGTAAGATTATTTAGTCAGGTTCGACTTTGGACATCTAGCTTCCAGCATTTGATTATTATGGGGGCTGATCGTGGTCAATGCCATATAAATAAAAAGGATGATTTTAATTAATTTTGCTTTATATTATGTTACCAGTTGGGTCAGTTACCCTATGCCACTCACGAAGAGTACCCATAAGCGAACGCCTAGATGTTGCCTGGTTTATGTAGCATCTGTTTTTATGTATCATGTCCCGTGTAAATGAATAGTCTATAATCAATATTTTCAAAATTTCTAAATAAAAACTATTAAAAATAAAAACTTGTAAAAAAATTGTAAAAGATTTAGATAGAGAACTCCTAACGATCACATCAAATTTAAAAAACACATTCCACAAAACACTTACCACAAAATATACACAAAACTGGAATAAAGAGATATTGACTAGAGAGAGACAGCACGCTAAAGGGAGAATAATAAAGATAAGGGACAATCACTTAGCTTAGCTTAGCTTAGCTTGATTGACTACTCACATCCACCTTAAATCATTGAACTCGAAATGAATCATAAATAGTTGTACAGCATTATTTAATTCAACGCAACAAAATTCTATCATTTTAATTTAAACACATTCATTTTTTCATTGTAATTAAAACACTTTTAAAACATTTCGAATTCCATGATCGCTGGCGTGGCTCAGTAGAACAAGTTCCACATCGCCAATGGTTGCTACTCCGTGATTGACCAAGGCCATCAATTTTGTCCAGAGGTCAAAAGAATGGTGTCTGGGATTGACAGCACACTCACAATGAACAAAACTGATGCTCTCTCTTTCAACATCAATAACGGCGCCGGCCACGTCCTAGTAGTCAATGGATAGTTTGGAAAAGGTAGAAAGGGATGAAAGATCAGGCTTGTGCTTTAGGACCGAGGTCACCTCTGCATCCTAGCAAAACAATTTTGATTTGAAGGTTTGGGGGGTTAAAGGATATGATCGGAAGACACTTTTGACTAGTGTGATCAAAACTACCAAGGCTATTCTGCCGCTCAAAGCAAGTCCGTCCCATTTACGTTTTTGTTGAAATGAGAAAAACGGCAATGAAAAATCGTAAAACGGCCCAACGAGAATTCGGCACTTATATGCTTTTTAAATCAATGTAATCAACCAAATCTGTCACTGCAACGGTAATCGAAAGCTCTTCGCTTTATAAGGTTTATTTTTTCGTTTTAATTCTGTTGAAAAACATTTGCTGGGCTCTTATGGAAGAGGAACCGACTGGCGATCATTTATGAAATAGGATAAAATGACTTTTTTCAATGTTCATCAGAAAAAGTACATACTGAAAATAAAGTTTTCTCTTGATACTACAGGTAAAAGTTAAGTGTTTCCAGCGATAAACTAAAAAACTTTTTTCAATGTTTATCAGAAAAAAGTACATACTGAAAATAAAGTCTTCTCTTGATACTACAGGTAAAAGTTAAGTGTTTCCAGCGATAAACTAAAAAAAATGATAAAAACGCAAATGGAACGGTTGCGCTATGAGCGGCAGAACACTTTCCAACATACAGTACCGTTCATAATTGTATAGAAATTGGAAGCAAGCGCACTGTCACTTCGACTTTGAACTACCATAACTTTTTACTCTGATGATATTTTTTTATCAAATTTTCTGCGTTAGATAGATCAACTATCACACTATTATAACACAAAATTTGAGCTTTCTGGAATTTGTGTGACCTGAGAAACAGTAATTCTACGAAAATCGGACTTTTTGGACTTTTCTCATTAAACTGCAATATCTCTGAAGCTACGCTATATTTATTATTGAAATTTTGCAGAGTGATTGTTGAAATATGAAGCTAGCATGTCCGAAGTTTTCGAAAAGTTCTATCAATGAGATCAAAAGTTACGCGAGGTGCAATATTCCAGGCATGAACCTTGAAATGCGATTTCTATAGAATTTTGGACGAATGTTTCCATAGGAAAATCATATTCTCTGTTTAACAACCAGTAAATCTATTTCAACCGAAAAACCACAACAATATCGCGAGATTCTGATTTTAAAACACAAATGGACCACTTATTCCATTTTTTCTTTTCTTCATTGCTTTTGACAGACATTTTTTGTCTGATTAGTGGAGGAAATGATATTGTTCTCATGAATCGTCCAAAATTCTATAGAAATCGCATTTCAAGGTTCATGCCTGAAATATTGCACCTCGCGTAACTTTTGATTTCATCGATAGAACTTTTCGAAAACTTGAGACATGCTAGCTTCATATTTCAACAATCACTCTGCAAAATTTCAATAAAAAATTTTGCGTAGCTTCAGAGATATTGCAGTTTGAATGAGAAAAGTCCAAAAAGTCCGATTTTCGTAGAATTACTGTTTCTCAGGTCACACAAACCCCAGAAAGCTTAAATTTTGTGATATAACAGTGTGATAGTTGATCTATCGAACGCAGAAAATTTGATCTAAAAATATCATCAGAGTAAAAAATTATGGTAGTTCAAAGTCGAAGTGACAGTGCGCTTGCTTCCAATTTCTATACAATTATGAACGGTACTGTATTTTATGAAGAAAATAACGAAAATACTTAGCTTCAATATTTCCCAGAATTTCTTCCCCGCTTAGTGTGAACGGCCGGCAGCATTCTAGACGTTTAGAGATGTTTTATCGAGCTACACCATCTGGATCACGCTCTGGTTGTCTGATGATTTCTTGATAGCAAATCGAAATGAAATTGTGTTTTTGTCACATTTCATAAGTTTTAAGGCACAAATTAAACTTTTATATTCATGATTTGAGAGTCTTGAAAATTTTCCAATCTTAGAAATAATGTTGATCCGTCCTGCAGTCGGATTCAATGCTTCATCAGCTTTACAACACCACAAGGTTGTTCCGGAAGGCGTAGCGCTATCATTCCGTTTTCAGTTAAATTTTCTCAACTTTAAAACTCAGAAATATCCAAAACCTCCATTACAGAACTCTTGAAAATTTTCTTCAAACAAAAAAAACACTCCCGTCATCGACGGTCACAGCCTACCAATAAAGATAAGGGACAATCACTACTGAAAAAGTGGAAAAGGGAATAAGGCAATATCCGCTACCGGGAACATGAGGTTCTTTCCCAGCTCAGCTTCCGAAACAGCAACATCGGATAAAAGGGAAAAGTTCCGTGCCTGTGAAACTAAGCGAAATCAGGTAAATAGTTTTCACTCCCGGTAGCTCGCCAATTCGCTAATTCCCGGAATTCCACAGGACCCATTAATATTAGCCTGGATTCGCGAGCTTTATCGCTAGGCCGTACCATCGTCACCTGTCGCCCAATATACCCGACCGCCATCGTCAACCAGCATTAAAATCCGGAAGTTGCCATCGATACACTAAGTGCGATTACCGGAGGTTGAACGGCGAGTGTAAGGGTTAGCGACTCTAGTCAGCGATTAGCGACATCCGCTCGACGCACAACAACCAGCGTTCGACCATAGTTAGACCTTCAAAGGTTCCCCGAAAACCTTGAGCCGTGAAGACGGCACCGCCATTGTTCTGTTCCCCACGTGTTGTCCCAAAACCCCGAGGTATCCCGCAGCAGCAGAGTTCCAGTTGGCCGGCCACCCACACACTACACTACACACAGCTTCCAACTTGTAAGTAGGACAAATAAAAGTTTAAAATTCAACGACCGGTGTTTTGGATTCTCGACCAGCGTCACAACCTTGTCATAGCCGACCCGAGGTTCTCCGTAACCTCTGCTCCGCTGAGCCAACCAAAAGAGGCCGCATGAGGCACACCCTCACCAGAATCCCCGTGGCTTGACCAGGGATTCGAGGGCTATCGTAGCAGGCCCTTCTGGTCAGCTAATAATAATTATGTATAAACATTTTGGCAACAAACACTCCCATTTTTCCCCTTTTTTAAATTGCTCTGATTTACAATATTTTCGGCTTAAGTGTTTTCAGTATACAAACATATAAACAAATTTCATTTTTGCATATTTTATTACTTTCTATGATTTTTTTTAGCCAGGGGGGTGGCAATCTGGTTCTTCTTGCGAACAAGAATCTTTATCTTTTTTTCTATCTATCGGGAGAAACGTTTATGGTGTTTTCTTCTCAAAGCAGTACGGCGTTGAAAAGTCAAAATTTCAACCAATTAGGAACCAGAATGATGGTTGTGTTAGTGTGTAATCATCCATAATTCTCTAGGATTGGACATTTAGTCCGGTTCCTTGATTGCAAAACGACTGGATTGTTATGGGCCCAGAAAATCCTGGGCCCGTAATTTTGATGGTTGTCAAATTCAAGGGGCCATTCAAATATTACGTAACGCAATTTTCGGTTATTTTCTAGACCCCCTATCCCCCTACGTAACACATTTTTATCAGTTTTTCTATTAAAAATTCACAAACCGTAACAAACTGCTGTACCCCCCCTAAAGGTGTTACGTAATAATTGAATGGTCTCCAATGACAAAGGATACCCAGACAACCAGAAGTCGTATATTATTTTACAGATTATATCGTATGAATGTTATTTAATCTCAATTTCGTATATCTGTACCTACAATGTGCGACCCATGCATATCCTTTATCGTATTTAAATGCATTGCATGTTTTTATTACGACAATTCGTATATACGCACCTTCAATGTGCGTCCCATGCATATTCTTTATCGTATTTAAATACATTACATGAATTTATTACGACAAAACAATCCAAATCAAGAATATGTGTGCTAATGTACCTATAGGGGAGAATGAGGATACTTGATCCCTGGGGATACTTGATTCCTTAGCTATATCTCGAAACTGGAATGTCTTACAAAGATCAAATGTTCTAGAAAAATGTGCCAAAATGAGCAAAATAACAATGCTTGTTGTTTAAAAAATTTTAACAAAATAATTGTTTGAGTAATTGAACTTTGTTTGAAAAATTTCACAAAATGTAACTTGAAGATCTTTTTTCATCACTTTAAAATGTTCCTTACATGGGAAAATTATGAAAAAAAATATTTGTTCCAATGTATCAATCGTTCGAGCATAAAATGAACTTCATAATGCCATATTTTCAAAGCAATGGAAAACTCTCAACTTTTTTCAGAAAAAGTTTTCTTAAATGTTGATTATGGGTACAATTGATCCCCTAGAGTTGGGTACAATTGATCCCCCCTTTCAAACGCCATATTCTTCTTCTGAATTGATCGTTATGATTGCTGATTACGAAATTACTAATATTTATCCAAAAACTAATATTTATCAAACAATTGTCTGAAGAAAAGAGCAAAAATAATTAATTTTCTCTTAATTGAAAAAATTGCGCCTTTAAGTATGCAATGTTATTAGCGTTGAGACAAAGTTATAGAATTTTCTTCTTATGCCTGCTAAAAATTGTGAAATGAGAACAAACATGACCAAAATAGTCAATTAACATTCTATCTTGGGGTTTTGTTTGATTTTTATACAAGGATTAGGGCTACCTGAATAAAAAATCATGTCTCCTTCAATAGGGGATCAAGTCTCCCCTAACTTCAGAAAAATCGCAATATTTTTACTCCCACGAAAATGCTTCTAGTTCATCAACGGCTTCAAGTATCGTTCTAATTTTTGGAGCATAGTAACTTGAAGTTACAAGCTGTCAGAAAATGTCAAAGACGGCGAGTTGCTAAATTTTTCCAAAAAGATATGGTGAAAATAAGAAAAGGGGATCAAGTATCCCCACTCTCCCCTATGGCCTCCAAAATGATACGTGTATACTGGTTTTGCTGCATTATATACGATATGTTTACACGTATATTTGCTCGTATATTTGTGTTGCAAATTTGATATACCCAAGGCGTGTAAAGCTTCAGGTGTGTTCTTATACCAATGCACGGAATCGTCCATCTTGTGACAGGCAATCGTAATCGTAGGCATGGCAGGCGAACAATTCGCTGTCAAAAAGCGCTCCGTCTCCACCCACCAATGAGAAACTTTTGGTACCCCTTGCCTACTTTTTCTCAATATGCATCCACCCGTAGCTGGAGGCACTCTGGATATACCCACCAAATGGTTGTCTGGGTAGGGATGTCATCCCCTTGATTTTAGCCGAAGGATACATATGTAGGGGAACATGCCCTATTATGCGCCACCTAAGCGAATCGCTGATTTTCTATGTATTTCACGTACAAATTGTGTTGAAAATGGGTGCAATCGTTGAAGAAAAGTGTTGTCTACAAATGCCTATGATATTTTATTGCTCAAATTGCTATAGTTGCTTCAAAAACTTGATTTTTAAAAACCATATTCAAAGCCACAGAACAAAACTGTGTTGCAAATACGCGCCGCTATGTATTCAATATGCGCCTAGCAGCCGAACACACCCGAAAGCAGCCGAAGACCAAAAACACACCAATACTTACAGACACTTTGACTGAAAAGAAAACCAAAATGGACTAACAAAATTTTGAAAAAAATGAAAAGTAGATTTTTTGGACTGAATAAACGCTCAAGATATGGTTTTAGACTTTTTGTTCATTTTCAATGAAAATTGGCCTTTTTGAAAATTTAATGCTACTACGATTGGCGCGTTATAACGAGCGCATGGGCCATGATAGAACATACCCATAAAAAGCATACCTTGGCGGGTTCAGTATGATTTTTTAGCATAAAATCATAGTTTAGATTCTCCTCTATCGATGTATCAGAAAATATTGTCTTATTCGTTTTTCTCTGCTTGGTGACACCTTGTTGAAAGTGTTTTAAAATTTAGATCAAAATGATGAAAAACCCAAATTGTGAAATTATCACGACACAGGGGCATTTTAAGGAAAAATTCATACTTGCCATGACCAATCACAGCATTTAAAACAAATTGGTAATATTTTGTAGGTTTAAAATGTTTCAGATTCTTCAAAACAAAGGTGGCGCGTATTAGCCACATGGGGCGTTATATGAACTTTTCCCCTATACACCCAAAATAATCTGCACGTTGCCTTTTGGGAAGAATGACAGATTGCTATTAAATTCCTTGAAAAAAAAAATCTGCACGTTGCGGCTACGAGAAAAATTACATAGTTTTTATTCAATTGATTTTCACGAAGATGCTACGGTATAAACATGTAATCGCGTTGCTATAAGAATCGGTGCCAAATGAACATCAAATACAATTTACGTGAATTTTTAGTGAGTACGGCATAATGTGATAATGAAAAATTCGTGAAATTCGTTTAGTATTGGAATGTTATTGATTATAATTTTAATGGCATGTGCGGCGGAATGAAAACTAGAGAGAATTTATTTTATAGAAATTTGCAAGAAAGGTGGATAGACAGCAGTGGTTGTATTTGGTTGAGAATGAATTGATCAACCTTCTCTCGCTCAACGCTTTACTCGGAAGCAAAGGTTGCTTTGAGGCAGCGAAAACGACAAAACCGATGATGCATACGCTCTCACATGGCCCGCCTTCAAGAAGCAATATACATTCGAGGCAGCGAATCCAAAAAACCGAACGAATGGCTCTCACTCATCTCCTGTTACATTCTTGACGGAACCGAATTCAAAAGGCAGAGCAAACCCGAGTCTCCTCGTTAGTGCCTGGATCGAATACCCGAGGTTTTTCTGCTATTGCTATTATTGCACAGCAACCGCACGCAGGCAGCTAGTTTTTTCGTTTCTTTTCCCACCCTCTCCTTGCTCCATACGTTGCGGGCCTATGCAATGCAATAAGTTCGGTTGTTGTCGTTGTTGCCTCAACCTTTGCGGCGAGGTTGAAGATGTTCTCCTCAACGCAGCTATCGGCTTGAGTCCATCAAATTCAATAACGTAAATGAGTATGTGTGCCTCGTCTACTTCATGCATCATGTAGCGACCGAACGTTGAGAGAGTTCGTTCTGAGCAGCGAACGGATAGTGTCTCTCGGAGCAGATCCTCCTCATGGGGGGAGGTTTGAATGAATGTATATGTATCGTCTCCTGTATTACTATACGAGGCCTCAAAGTGTGTATTTTGAATGCCTCTGATGAGAAAATGGTTGAGGATTTCAATCACTGATAGACAGGCATTAGTGCGCCAATAGGAGAAAGCTTGATAGGTGTTGAAATTTTAGGCTAGAGGGCATGTTGATGAAAAGCTCCCATGAATTGCTCCCGCCTTTGCTCTGCATTAGCTAACTATACATGAGAAACCCAGAAAGAGAATTCCCATGTATAGCGAGCCCAATGGTTTGAGAGCAAGTTTTTACGCACACTACAAACGAGCTGTTTGAAATGTTATTAAGATTGATTCGCTCGTTACTTTTGAATGAATAAAAATGAATTTTCTGAATAGTAAATAAGTTTCCTTCACCGGATCAGTCGAGGATTCGTTTTCTTGTAATTCCTGAAAGGCACTCGGATTTACTTGATCCGTCAGGAAGTCCGCAAACCTAATGCCAACCTTCCGCAAAGGAATGTTTCGTGGTCTGAAAAAATAAAATAATTTCGTTGGTTAGAAATTTCAATTTTACTATGTCCACGTCAACGGTAAATCTATTCGGCCACGAATCCTGAATATTGGGTCAACTCACCTTATAAATAATCCTGAATCAACTGGCAGAAGTAGCGGTTTTCGGTGTAATAATAGCGAAAACTAAACACAACTTTCTCAACTGCTTTATTCCGAACAAAGTCAGCAGCATGACTTTTCTTATAAGAATTTGAGAAAAAAAAATATTCGAAACCGATTTAAAGCATCCACTTAGATTTTACGTGAAATTCATGAAGCAATTACGTGAAGTAAAATAGTTACTACGAGGGCTCACTTGAAACACTGTGGTTACTACAAGATTCTCGTAGAATCAATACGATGCAAGCAAATGTTAGTTTATGTTAAAAATCCCGTAAAAATTATTTCTAAATTATTTTGGGTGTAGGAATGGTCATAAAAAATTATGTTTTGTAGAGTTTCTAAACTGTCCCGAATTTTTCGTCTGTGTCCCTTTTATTTTTTTGTAAAATGTCCCGGTTTTTCCGAAAGTATCTTGTAAGCCTAATTTAGGGCAAAAAAACATGTATGAGAAGCCCCTGTATGGCAGTCCCTTCACTTTTAATTTTCCGTAGCTGATGATTGATTGATGAGATTCTGACTGGATTGATCAACTGTGCACCGGACCGAGGATTGCCGTGGAATCCTTCAACAATGGAGCAACTGAACGACCTTGATCTGGCTGACGATATTGTTTTGCTCGCCCAAACCCAACCGGATATGCAGAGCAAACTCGACAACCTCACCGAAAGCTCCAGGGCAGCAGGTCTCAAATCAATATCGGAAAGACCAAGTCGATGGGGATCAACACTGGAAATTCTTCCAGTTTCAAGATAGCTGGGCAACGGGTTGAGAAAGTGGAGTGCTTCCAGTATCTTGGAAGCCAGATAACACCTGATGGTGGTACCAAGGAAGACATCGACACCCGGAACAGAAAGTCCCGATTTTCGTTTGCGAGTCTCCGGAACATCTGGCGGTCACGAACGATCCGAATCTTTAACTCAAACGTCAAGTCCTTATTGTTGTACGGGTGTGAAACTTGGTGCACACATCGTCACCGAAAACTGCAAGTATTTTTGAATCGCTGCCAGCAGAGTATCATCCGCGCTTGGTGGCCTGGCAACTGGATCTCAAATGAGGAACTGTATCTCCGGTGTCATCAAAGGGCGCTAGAAACCGAGTTTCGGAAACGCAGGTGGAGATGGATTAAACACACGCTGCGAAGAGATCAGAACAAAATTTGCAGAGAGGCGCTAGAATGGAATGCAGAAGGACATCGAAGAAGAGACAGGCCCAGAAACTCGTGGCGGCGAAGCCTAGCCGCCGAAATCCGAACTGTCGACGAGAATCTTGACTGGGATCAAGTGAAGACGCTGGCTCCGGATCGTCAACAGTGGAGATCTTTTACAACGGCCATGTGCACGCGGGAACATTGACTAAGTAAGTAAGTATAAATCTTTGCGTATTTATTTAATTGATGATGACGAATGCAGCAAAAAATAGCCTAATGAATACTCAATACAGATTTTATAACTTATCTATCACTGTTAAAATTCCGTTAACTATCACAAAACAGCTTTTTGATATAAGGAACAAGACTGATATGATAACACATTAAGGACCGCGAAGAAAGCTTTGCCAGAAAACACTAAAATTCTTTATTTTCTCTCTTAACCTTCCAAAGCCGTTCGCTAAATATCCGTTTCGGGGAAATATGAGTTGTAATTTGATTTCGTTCTCCTGGCTGTAAATGTTAACCGATTTTGATGATATTATATTCATTGTGTAGGTAATTTATTCTAATAACTCAACATTTCAAAATAAAGTCGATATGTATTACCAGGTTTTCAGAAACTGGTTCAGAAAGTTAAAAGTCCGAAAAATCGATTTTATTTTTAAAATACTCATAACTTCTGACAGCTTTTCTGTATTTAATTATTTCATTGATGTTTGAAATTGTCAAGAATCCATCTATCCGACAATGTATAAATATGTTGGGGTCCAATGAAAGTTTTTACCGCTATGACAGATCTTCCGGTAGAAAAAAGTCTTACTTAAAAAAAACGACATCCAGTTTTGGCTTTGCTTAGCTATATTTCATTTCTCAATGAACCGATTTTAAAAACTCAAATTTTAGTTTTTTGGCGTAAACTTGATCATTATTTTCATAGAACATACTTGGTCTGTCAAAACTACCAGTTCATCAGTATATTGGAATGATGATAAAGATGTTGAAATGTGCGCTTCGGGTCATATTGACCCGAACGGCTTTGGAGGGTTAACACATTAGTTGTATAAATCCTTTTATTGTGACAAGAAACACTTTCAAGCTAGTTCATGAGGTTTCAAATAGGTAATTGTCTATTTTTTATTTTTAATGTAAGAGCAAACGCACCAATAAGTGAGTATACGCGGCCCGGTTTTGCTCATTTCAGCGGACCGGTTTTAGGATACACACTCTTTCGCGCACCGGGCGGTAACATAATTATATTTTCAAATTTAACATTGCACTGAGAAAACTTTTGAAGAAAATCTTAATCTTAAATTAATACGGACCGAGTAAATTTTCGGAGTCGTCAGTTTTTTTTGCTAAAATTTCGATTAATGTTGGGCTTAAAAGGGCCTGGGGATTGTTGGCAGTTATTCGACGGGTTAGCTGCTATCCGTAATGTGACGTCAAAGTCTACATCCTGGTTGAACATGCCGTACAGCAGCAGCAAATGCCTTAAGGCCAAGCAGCTTAGACGACCAGCAATCGGGTCCGATGACGGATGCAGCAAGAACTTCTTAGCAGTTAGCAGGATGTTTGCTTCGCTTGGCTTCGTCATCATATCTATAGGACACCGCTTTCAACCGGTGGTGGTTGTTTTCGGCGACCGATTCAACTTTGATCCTTTCGGCAAAGCGTTGAGTTTCCCTTACGGTGTTTCAAATTCCGTGTCACCTGTTTGCTGGATTGTGATTAAAAACTTATTGAATTGTAGGATGACTTGATTGAATAAAATAAGTTCAGATAAGAATGTATTTTCGAATTAAGCTCGATTTTGCTTTCAAAACGCCGGGCACTTATATTTCCTAACACATGGACCCGAAAAACTAAAATCAACAAACTAAACAGTTCAACTAAAATTCAACTTTATTTATTTATTATATTTCTATTAAAATCATACTTTTCTAAAAAGAACCACCAACTTTTTTCTATCCAACGTGCTGACTGAAATAGTTGCTGCTCCGAAAAACTGGGTCCCATTAGTTGCAAACTTATTGAGAGACCTCGTTTCGAAAGCCGAATCGGTAGGGACAGTACTGGAATGCCACCCATATTGGCCGGTTGGATACAAAAATCCTGCACAGCGCACTGGTCTCGATTATTATTACTCCATTAAATCTTCAGCAAGCAATCGTCGGACTTGAAGGGCTTTTCGGAAATATTTCATGGAATTAGTTTTTGTGCAATAAAAAAAAGTTTCTGCCCAAGATGCGATTTTTAACAACTCCGTTGAAGCCCTCGGCTCGTGTATGTATGTCAAAGTGGTTCGCTTCCGTCATACCGAGCCATATTGCTGGCCACTTCGCATTGATTCAGAATCGAGTAAACAACGTCGTTTGTTTAATTCTGCTTAAAACGGTAGAATTTTTTCAGTGCATGTTTGCTCTCGCCCCTTTCTAGTGAGCAAATTTGGTGATTTTGTCGGTCCCGACGGCAACGGCCCTATTTCGCTCACCTTGATACTAACCCCCGGTGCGGTATAGTAGTGATTAAACTCGCGAGCATTTTCACTTTGCTCGCGATTGCTGCGGATGCCCTAACATGATAGTTAAAAAATATTAAGCTTTCAAATGCTCTAAAAACCATTTATAAATTTCGAATAGTGTTTGAGTAAATTAAAAAAAAATCGAAGTGACTAATGGGCCATTTTAACGCCGATGTGACATGTGACTAATATCCATCCATCCATGAAAAAGACATGGAAAACTCTAACAGTCCTAGCAATTTTTAAGCGATATTTCTAGAATTTAGAATATATGCCTATCATACTATGAGAACTTTTTTTAAAATAAAAACAGACCTCCCGACCACAGGAACGGGATGGTCAAATTTAAAATATTTGTAACATTCTGCAAAAAATGAACGTTCCACAGCCAATAAATTGTATTTTTTATTTTGATTGTTGGAAAAAGTAACAAATTTGCAACAATAAATACATAAATACATCAACTAAAAAAATGAATATTGTTTGTGTTTTTATGAAAAATGCAAAATATCATGAAATGAGAGGTTTGAATTATTAGTGTGTGTGCAAGGCCCTCTTATAGAAAAGATTGTGAGTTCCTCAATAAAAATAAAATGTTGTGCATTTAATTGGATAATTATATTTATTGAATAAATGAACAATTGTAAAAAGTTAAAATTCATCCAAACAGTTTATTTCGTCTAGCTTTTCCCAATAATCTTTGCTATTGATCGGCTTGAGTGGACGAAGCTTTTTCAGAATTGTATTTTTTCTTTCAGCGTCTATTCCTCTATTTTCCTTTCTGAATATCAGCAAAGATACAAGAGTAATCTCAGGTTGCGATGCTTCTTTGAGTTGAAAAAATCATTTGCGAATTCAGTAGTAATATCATGTGAATCATTAAATCCCAATTCTTGTTTCGGCCTGAGCAATTGTCCATCAATAAAGAATGAATTCAGGACAGTTCAGGAGAAAAGTAAAGTACTGAATGTGTGCGGCTTTACTAATTGTCTCGAACCATAGCGCTGCGTAAACCGGTCCGTTGATACCACAACTCAATGGCGCAAAAGTGTCGTTCATTACAACTTTTCTTTAGCAAAAAATTGCTTCTTTAAATCCATTCACCCTGGTAGTTGTATCACCTACAAAAATAAATGATTTATGTTATAATAGAGAAAAATGGTTTTTTACCTTCTTCAAATCAACGTGAAATGCAATTTATCGAAACTTGCTTTATCGTTTTGATATTCATTCCTAGAGCTTATTCCAGAGTCTTTGTGGGTCAACCAATCCATGCAAATTGGACACTCCGTATCAATATTTGTTCTTTCAAGTGTGTGTTCGGATTTCTTTTTTTCAATGTAGGGGAGATAAGGGCATAACGAGCATCCGGGCATATAAGCACTCCTCTTTTCTACAAAAGTACGTATTTTCTAAAATAAATTGTCATGAGAATTTGTTTTGTACCTCCTATAATATTCATTTTAACAAAAAAGGAATCTCCTTATCATCTTTATAAAGATATTTTAAAAAAACCAGCCAGGTTCTCAAGTGACGAAAATATTATAATTTTTGAACACCACGAAATAAGCTCTTATGATCTGCAAATCATCTTGATCTATATTGTACGCACTGCAACATTATGCACACATTGTTTCTCAATTTTCACCATCATAAATTTATTGATTTTTCACTTTAATCAATTTTGAAACACGTTTTTACTTAAATTTGTTGGCTCGGGGTGAACAGAGCACTATAAATCGGGGCACGATGAGCGTTTTCTGCAGTATAATCTAGCAGCGAGTTTAACTTGATGAAGTCAGCTAAATTTTAGAGCTACAGCTTGACAAGGTAAGATGTCAGAGAGGTAATTAAAAGACAACGTTTCGATTTTTTTTCCATTTACAATTCATGATCGATTTTCTTGATTATTACATTAAACGGCTAGTAGCATCATCCGCCAAACAAAGCACCGGTAACATATAGGAGCGTGTGTGAATTATTTTTATTCTGTTAACAGACCTAGATTATTTTGTTATTGCTTTGTTTGATGAATTTACGACTCACGTGATATCATCGAGTTGAATTCGCTGCTAGATTCCCCGGAAGAAAACGCTCATCGTATCCCAAATAATGATGTTTATACTGCCCCAGGAAAGGTTCTCATTATGTCCCTACAGTGATTGGTTTCCAGCTTTTAATAAAAAAATTTAAAATGCGTTTTTAAACATTTTTATCTAGTTTCTCAAGTTTCAGCCAAATAGGAAATAGACTATTTTACTGTTTGAACACGAAACAATGATGTAATTTACATATTATAGCCGTTTTCTGTGGTTCAATACGCGTTTTCCTTAAGGTGGCCATTATGCCCTTATCTCCCCTACAATGCCAAAATATTTAATTGGTACCTTATGATTTGGTCGTTTTTGCCGCCCATTTCCACACACTTTCGGAAACGAACAAGCAGCTGCCAGCGGTGGTTTGCGCTGACTTGTGAACGTTCAGAGAGTACCTATGTCACATTTTTGTTTATCACATTTTGTGAAGTATTGCAGTGCTTATGTAATAACGCCACTAGAATTTGTATGAAATAACGTTTCTGGTAAATATAAATTTTTTGCGGAAATCTTGCGTTAATATACTCAAAATCCAGTGCAAAGTTGAATTTAAGTCTTAGAAAATCTGAGAAATTCAAACTTGACAAAAGGTTGAAAAACAGCTACCTTTGAAAATTCGTCAAAATTTCTGTGATTCGTATTCTTACAATCCAAAAATGCTTAAATATGCCAAACTACGTCAACTTTCCAATCCTTTTTTCTAAATTTATCTGATATGACTTAAAACACTTTGACGGTTCATTGTTTGAAAAGTACGGATTTTACACAACTTTTTTACATTTTTGATCATGTGTGGTCATGATCTTAAAAAAATTCCAAATATATCCTTATGTGCAACGTTTAGCTTCTTACTTCAGCTTTCTTGGACACTTATGTAGAAAATTCTTTTTGGGTATTCCGTACTTGATCTACAGTCTTTTATCCGATGTTTTTTCCGGTTTTTTTTTCTTTCTTCGACTTTGAGTAACGGAAACCTGACATACTTAACTTACTTAATGATCCCGCGCCGATCCACCGGTGCATAGGGCCGTGGTAAAAGACCTCCACTGTTGAGGTTCTCGACAGTTCGGATTTCAGCGGCTAGGCTTCACCGCCACGAGTTTCTGGGTCTGCCTCTTCTTCGATGACCTTCTGGATTCCAATCTAGCGCCTCTCTGCAAATCTCGTTTTCATCTCTTCGCAGCGTGTGCCCAATCCATCTCTACTTACGTTCCCGAATCTCGATTTCTAGCGCCCTTTGATGACACCAGCGATGTAGTTCCTCATTCGAGATCCAGTTGCCAGGCCACCAAGCGCGGATGATATTCCGCAGGCAGCAGTTTACAAATACTTGCAGTTTTCGCGTCGTTACCGCATATGTGCACCAAGTTTCACACCCGTACAGCAATACGGATTTGACGTTTGAGTTGAAGATTCGGATTTTTGTCCGTAGAGAGATCTGGCGTGACCGCCAGATGTTTCGGAGACTGAGGTGTTAGCTAAATACTGTCTGAGAAACGTATTTGAGTTACATTACGAGGTTTCTAAAAATATAAATATTGTAAAACAAGAGAAATATATTGGTTCAACTGTGTCGAATTGACACTCCAGGGAAGGTAACGGTTAAAAAACTCTAGGACGGATGAGGGTTAAACTTCGAGCTGCAATATTTAGGTGATTTTAAACACGGTGAAGTCATCTAACACACGTCGCCATTTGGCTGCAGTCTCCAAACTCGTTTGAAAACATCAGAAATTTGACATACCAAACATGTTTTCTGGCAACATTGTATTCCTGACGCCAACAGCCCGGGGTCATCATCGTCCGTGTCTCAATAACATCGTTCACAAGATGGGATATTTCCTTTTCTTCTCTGCTGCGTGCCCTGCTGGAAACTGATTCAATTGCTTCTCATCACCAGGAGTAGCGAATAAAATCTAACTCATTTCACAGTCTTACGCAACTACGACCGGAGCCGGCCATCAGGGTGGAGGCAACAGAAAAAAAAACTCTCAACCTCGCTCCCTGAGCTGTTGTTTGCCATTGGAAAAGAGGTCAAAAGGTAAGTAAGTCATTTACGGAAGGTTCGGTGGAACGGAATGAATCCTGTCATTAGCCACCTTTCTTATACATTTTCTCGTCGCAACTGTTGCCGTGCAGGTTACACGATGAGAAGGTCCAGCTGTAAGATTTTTAGGTCTTGTTTTTGTTATCAATACAGCAATGTTTGCTTTTGCAATTCAAAGGGGAAAAATAGATTTGAAAGTACTTGTTCAAAATATAAAAAAAATTAAACAAAAAACACCACAACGACAAACGAATTGATGTACAGAATAAATAAGCATAACAGTTAAAAATTTTCGGAAAAAAATATTTTTCTTTATAGCACAGACTAATACTTATTGATTAGTCTGTGCTTATGGTGCTTATATTGTGTCGCCAGTCCAGCGCTGTGAAATCAGTTGAGCGACAATGGATTTTTCTCAGAGTAGGTAAGTTAAACCTAACGTCGGAAGTAGTGCGCTGGAATCGTACGGTGACCCGTCATCCAGCGCACTACTTCCGACGTTAGGTTTAACTTACCTACTCCGAGAAAAATCCATTGTCGCTCAACTGATTTTACAGTTTTTCCCTGTAACGACAATAGTATTGTCTATGAACATTCGCGAAATGTGTATAGAAAAAAAAATCCGAAAGACGTTTTCAAAAAGTAAAACCGGAAGAAGAAAACTCTTCGATTATTTGGGCTGTGTTTAAGCAATATGTACTTACAACCATGCATTTCGGGTTTTACCGTTCACGATGGATGTGAGTAGTTAATCAAGCTAAGCTTAGCTATCAAGCTAATATCGCGATGCAGTAAGGATTAATTAGGGTTTGGTTGTAGTCGCGTATTTTAGTTCCCTGATTTTTTGTCGTTCATAGAACGACCAGCGGCTAAGCATATAAATAGTTTATGAAGTTTTAGAAAGTAAACTTAATATCTTTCAATTTGTCAAGCGTGGCACTTAGTTTACGTATGTTTCAACTCAAAAATTCTAATTTGTAGGCACTTTAGTCTCTTTCTTCAAACATGGATTTTGAATTTTGCTTCGAAGCAGATTAGCATTCGTTAGGCAGAGTTATTTAACTTAACTAGTTATTTGTTATTTGTTATTTGTTTATTTTCATCAACAGATCACATATTGATCCAAATGATAGGTTAAAAATTAAAGACAAACTACAATTACTCGGAATTTACCCTATACTATACTTGAAGCACTAAGGATTCTTCTTCGGAATAATTCCCTCGAAACGTCAAAATCAAAATGATCGGAGAAGCGGTTAAACGTCCTTATTGCACCAATTAGCGCTGTGTTAGCTCCGTAGTTATTCTGTCGGAGAGGAGCAAAGAGCTGAAGATTACGATTCCTCAAGCCTCGGGATCGCACGCTGAGTTGGAGTGCTTCTAGCAGTGCAGGGCAGTCGGTTCTAGACGAAAGCAGATCGGCAACAATAGAGGCCCGTGTTGCGGTCCGGCGGGCCTGCAGCTTGTCGATGTCGATAAGGCGGCAGCGGCTTTCGTAGCTGGGGAGTCGGAACGGGTCTTGCCAGTTCAGGTTCCGGAGAGCGAAGCGCAAAAAACGCCTCTGGATGGCCTCGATACGCTCCGAACCATTTTGGTAGTAGGGCAGCCGACAGCCGAGGCATATTCGAGGGACGATCGAACCAACTTGCAGTAGAGACTCTTGAGACAATAAATATCCTTAAAGTCTTTTGTCATGCGGAATAAAAGGCCCAGGCATCTGGAAGCTTTATCGACGATGTAGTTTGTGTGGATCTTGAAATCCAGCCGTTCGTCCAGGATCACACCAAGGTCTTTCACATGCTCAACTCGTGCAATTGCCTCATGTCCAAGAAAATAATCAGTCGATAGCGGAAGCCGCTTGCGTGAAAACGAAATTACCGTACATTTGTTGCGATTCAAAGGAAGGCAATTGACATCACACCAGGCGGCGAAGATGTTAAACTGGCTCTGCAAGACGTTGACATCTTCGGGGCTGTTGATGGATTGAAACAATTTCAAGTCGTCGGCATACGCCAGTTTTGGTCCATCGAGAAGCAGCAGCACGTCGTTGAAGTAGATCAGGAATATGATGGGTCCAAGGTGGCTCCCTTTAGGTACTCCAGAAGAGGCAGGGAATTGATTGGAAAATGATTCACCTGATCGTACAATAAGTTTCCGTCCTACCAGGTAGCTATGGAACCATTCCAGTAAAGAGCCGCAAATACCGATACGATCTAGTTTGGCTATAGCTATTTTTTGGTTTACCTTGTCGAAAGCTGCGGTCAGGTCGGTGTAGATTACGTCGGTTTGAGATCCCTTGGCAAAACTGTCTTGCACGGAAGATGTGAACGTCAACAGGTTTGTTGTCGTAGAGTGTTTGGGCATGAATCCATGTTGTTCGTTAGAGAAATAAAAATTGCAATATGAGAAAAATGGATCTAATACAACCAGCTCAAACAGTTTGGCGATCGCACATAGGGCAGAAATACCGCGATAATTGTTAACGTTCCTCCTGTCACCTTTTTTGTGGACCGGAAACATGTAAGCCTCTTTCCAAATGGAAGGGAACGTGGATTCCGTGAGCGATGATTGGAAGATTCGTTTTATAGGAGTCAGCATATGTGATATATAGCGTTTTAGAAAAGTCGCTGGAATGCCATCCGGACCTGCAGAAACACTGGATTTCAGCTTAGCAGTCGCCTTCAGGATGGTATCGTCATCGATTACGATGTGATGAAAGGAAGTGCTCTGACGTGGGACGTTACTAGCCGCCATAGTAAACTGGTCCGTGGGCATTGAACCAGAATCAAAAGTACTACGGAATTTGTCAGCGAAGAGGTTACAAATATCAAGGTCCGAGGTCGCCGATTTGTCTTCCAAAATCATGTAGGACGGTAAGCCCGATTCTTTCCGTTGGTCCTTAATGTACTGCCAAAACGATTTGGGCCAAGTTTTAAAACCACGCTGAATCCGGATAAGGTAGCCCTGGTAACAACGCGTGCATACTTTTTTACAAGATGCGTTAAGTTTGCGATACTGGTTTTTGGCGTGGAGAGACTTGTGCCTCAAGTAGTAGCGAAGGGCTTTGTTCTTGAGTGCTTTCATTTGTCGCAACTCTTTCGTGACCCAGGGAGCACGTAGGTCAGAGGCTGCTAAGCGTTTTGGTACGTGACGATCGATGATGTAGTTGATGATATGGGTGAACTTCATAGCAGCGGCGTTTGGATCGGAAGATTCGAGCTCAGAATTCCAGTCGATGGCGTCAAGCGTTTGTGGAATAGCGACAAAATCGGCGTTCTTGAAATCGAGAAAAAAGGATGCCGGCTTCTTGATAGGAGTCACAACTTCAGAGATTTCAAGCGAAAGCAGAAGTGCCGGGTGGTGAGAAACAAGCTTAACCAGAGGCGCAAGAGCCAGTTCAATCGTAGCCAATTGGGATCCGTCGTTAACAAAACAGAGATCAAGCAAGCGACCATTCTCATTCTCGACGCTGTTAATTTGTCGGAGAGTTGCTGAGCTGAGTGAGTCGAGGATCAAACAAGAGGGCGTAGTAAATGAAGATCTCGCTGGATCAGCAAATAAAAAACCGCACTGGGAGAAACACCATTTAAGTCCGGGCAAGTTGAAGTCGCCAATAATAAGAATGTCGTCCTCGGGAACAGTAAGGGAACACAACCGGGAAAGGCCGCGGGAAAACGACTCTGCGAAAACCGCGCTTTTGGCTCGATCAGGAGGTAGGTATAAAACCCCAACGAAGAGCTTTCAAGTACCCAGATCGATACGGATCCACACTAATTCCTGATCGTTCCATGATTCGTCGTCGATTGGAGTGCCAGAAAGACCGAATCGGATGACAATCAGAACACCCCCGCCGGTGGACTTAGTGCTGTTGTGAGGATCTCGGTCACGCCGGAACACTGTGTAGTCGGAGCTAAAAACCTGACTGGTAAGGGTTCTATCGTTCAGCCAGGTTTCGGTGAAAGTCACAATATCGTAGCTGGAGCATGAGGCGGCTAGCAGATATTCGTTGACGCAGGAGTTGATACCGCCGACATTTTGGTAGTAGATATTAAGTTGATCTCGTGACCCGACAGACACACCGGATCGTCGTTCACTGGAACGGAAAAATCCATCACGGAGGGGAACTCCCGCGTCAACGAATATCTGCTAGCCACCTCTTGCTCCAGCTACGATATTGTGGCTTTCACCGAAACCTGGCTGAACGATAGAACCCTTACCAGTCAGGTTTTTAGCTCCGACTACACAGTGTCGACGAAAGTTGAATACTTGCGTGTCAGTGCAGGCTGGAGAACCTCATCGCCGCAATCGAACTCAGGGCCGGGACAGCTGATGCCGCTGGCTGGAATCAGCGCGACTGAGTCGAAGGGCTCCGAGGTCTCCGTAAAGCCTAGCTCGTTGCGTCCCGATGAAGAAGCCCGTGAAGAAGCGAGGAATTGAGGATGCTCATGAAAAGCCAGATGATGTAGTCAAAACATCACTCATTACTGTTCTTTCTGGGGTTCCCCAAGGAAGTCATCTGGGTCCTGTACTGTTAATTTATTTATGAACGACAAATTATACTAATTCATGCAGAAATAGTTTTCGATGCGGGTGATTTAAATTTTTATCACTCAAAAGTCTGTAACAATAGATTTGAACAAATTATGTACGCACATGTTCGAAATTCATCTTATCCTAAAAATTATCGATTTTCGTCTATAATTATTTTCACACTCAAATGTATTTATCCATCTTCCCTTTTCTTTAAAATGTACGGCCTGAGTTTTTTAGAATAAAAAAAACGGTTAGATATATCTTGTTACCAAAACAGCAAGTCGATAAATTATGAAAGAAATTTACTTATTTTTGCAAAGCATTATTCTTTTTATAACACACTTTCGAAAAAAATCATCTATGCAAAAAAACACTTTTGATAACATAGGCTAATGCCAGAATGTCATCATGTTGAATTTTTAGAAGCTTTCTAACGCTTCCATCGTTGTACAGGCATTTCAACCGATACCGTTACTTCAAATCATAAAAAGTACCTATTTTTAATGACTTCAAAAGATTGGAGTGTTAAAAGGGTAAAAATTGTGACTTTGCTCTGAAAAACAAGGGATGATGTTTTTGGCTAGTAACGAAAATAAGTTAATTTTAAAACACCGAATAAAACGAGGCAGATTTATTGGAATGAGATCAAAATAAGATTGGAACAAGCAGTTCAATATTGTCGAGCCATCTTCCAGCACAACAGGTTTTAGAGGTACTTGACACCACATCACCGGCAACGTAGCGTAACGAAGAATTGTTTCGCATTTGCTTTGCTTAAAACGTGTCCCATTAGCTCGAGACGTGTTTTCGTGGCAGCAACATTTCTCGGCAAACTGACATCTCTCGTCATATTTGCTGCTACCAATTGCTTTGGCACTTTCTGCTTTTTTCCTACAGGTTGAATCGGGTGAATGGAAAATAAATTAATTGAAAGTTTTTTACTTGATTTAAGACAAAATAGATTTCAGTCTAGACAATTCTGTGTAAAGTTCTGTGCTATTCACTTCCAATTTCAGCGAAACCAAGCTAAGCCATCTATCGGAAGTTTACTGTAGGTAAAAAAATTCGAGCTAGGCGACAAACAAAAAAGCTAATTGAATTGCATGGTTGATTTGGTTCAACGGCAAACATTTATGGGTAAACATGATTATATCTACCTAATCATGTTGACATAAATTGAGCAACTAGTCTACAGAATATAAAAAAATCAAAATGAAAATGTTTAGATTTTATACAAATTTTCATGATTTTAATCATTCTAAAATTTTCAATTTATCAAAAAATGGCTGAGAAGAGACTAGGTATCAAATTGATTTAAATATTTAACATATTGCATTGTACTCAAGTGCGTTGATTTTATTTAACATTCGCTGTCGCTTTGTGATTGCAAGTTAAAAAATCCGGTTCAATTTGCGATGCTGTGTTGAAAAGAGTAACGAAAAACCAATTACGGATCAGAGGTCATTTATTGCCTCTAAACCGCATGGTATACATAAACATGGCAGTTGATTACATTTCCGTACAATAAAAGCTAACGCAAAAATCGATTAAAACGAAAAAGAGCATTGAATGAGAAATTACCCGCATTATTTTGAGAGGATATTGAATGATTTTATCATTCTCCGTTTTTTTTTCATTAAGGCCGGAACAAATATCAAATCCCCCCTTCGATTTTCCCAAAAATCCTGAAGGGGGGAATAAACAAAAGTTCAAGGTATTTTATTGAAAAAAATAATAAATTGTTGTAGACAAATATATTAAATGCAAGCTTTTATCCAACTATTTCAATTCATTGAAAATTTGTCTTGATGCGTCAACTCGAAGTGTCAAAAGAAGGATTTCAATTTTGTTCCGGCCTAATTAGCTTCAAAATTATTTTTTTTCTATCGGTCAACTTGCTGTTTGCCTACATTGCTCAATAGTGACAAAAAGAGTTTCCATCTGTTCCGCCGTTTACTCAAAATATCCCAACGTGTTCTAGAAAAGTTCTTAGACCTTGCTACAAAAAATACCCCCCATTTAACATTGCCTCCAATGAAATGAAGACTATATGTGTGCAATTGTTTTGTGTATAAGTTTTCTTTTTCTTTAAAAACATACTTTTTTAACAGTTTTTTGCTGCCAAATTTTCCATCATAATTGCAGCATTATGAATCGGATTCAGTGAATACATGCTGTAAAATGGGGTGAATAGAAATAAACACTAAGGAATTTTCAGTATGTTATTTGCATATTAAGAATAATTAATCCTTTCTTTCGAGCTTAATACTGAGTTTAAACAAACAAGAATTAAATTTCCTTCATTTTTCTAAAAATAAATAAATCATAAATCATAAATAAAACCATAAAAATTCTCGAATCTTATGTCTAGACAAAAATTCTTTAGAAACTTGGAAAAAAATTTTGATTTATTTTTGAAATTTTGGCTTGATGAATGAAAAAATAACTACCGTAAAATAGAATGCGTCAGAGCAGTTTCTATAGTACCTTCATAATATTTCAGTCAAATTCAGCTCTTTGAACCTACGATTTGGTTTTGATGGGGCATTCTGCGAATTCTAACAACAAAGCAACGAAAATAAGTTGTAAAAATTTGTTTACTATCAGTTATAAAAAGCTACCCCCTGAGTGGAGTAAATACGTGGCTTAATTGAGCTTGTAAGCCTAACCCTAAGCAGAAACAGTAAAAAAAAATGCGGAATTTTAACCCTCTGCCAACTCCGCCTTCAGACGGGGTCCACTAAAATCGGCATAAACCCAGTCCCCATCAGAATGTTTCAAAATATGATAATCAAACAATCCATTCTAACAAAAGCTACAGGTAAGAGAGGCTTTAAAACATGAGAAAACTTGAAATGGACTTTATATTTCGAAAAATCATCAATTTGGTGGCCTCAGAAATCCTTGATCTATGTGTTTTCGATCTAAAAATATTGATTGGAAATTGGCTAATTGGCAGTTATGTTTAAGAGTTATCACCATTCTGGATTGATTATTTGAGAAAAAAAACTAACTTAGCAAGGATAAATTAAACATAAATTCCGTCTAAAGGCAAGGTTGGGAAACAACGACAATAATCCGAAAAATATTCACTTTTCATACAAGTGGATTATCTCAGCTATTTGTGGAAAATTTTAACAAAAATTATTCAAAATTATTGCTCTGAGTCACTCTTAATATATTTTGAAATTTAGAGGAAAATGTTTGGAGTGGGTGATAAATACAACTGAAAAAGTACTGAAAGTGAAGTTCCTAAGCGCCTGTGCTTATGCAATTTTTAAAAAAATCTCATTTATTCTCAGGGATTTTTAATCAAGTTGGTTTATTCATCCCGATTATGAGTTATTTGTAGATCAAAAGTTGTTTGAAATCATAAAACTAAGGGAAATTGCTTTTATTATCTGACGGGTTTGCGCCGGGGGTCTTCAGATCTTCACCAAAATTGAAAATTGGGTTCAATTTTACAACTTAAAAACACATGCATTTTTCAGATTTCTAACGTTTTTATTTTTGGTTAGATTTGGTTATTTTTTTTTTTTTTTTGTAAATAAAACCATATTTCAAAGCTACATTATTCTGTTATTTTTCAATGGAAATCATAAAATTGCGCATCAAAACGCATTGAAATTTTGCAGTCATTTTTTCGATAATGCGCTCAGTTTTGCATCGGAAGTGTCCCAAATTTGATCTGATAATGGACAGTGCAATACTGAAGATTCTGTCAGTATTTTGGATGAGAGTGGGAACGAAATATGTTCCTTTTTATTATGGTAGAGTTCCAAACTAAACGAATAGAGAAAAAGAATACGGTATAAGAATCATATTTTCAATGTAATATGACTTATAATGGGAATTCTTTTTACAACCTGGTCGTCAACTGAGCTCTAAGATTATTTTTACTACATCACTACCACTTTCTCATACCTTTTTGATTACTTGGTGTCCATTGCTTAACTCCCGAAATAAAAACTATAGGAAGCATGTTTATATTCGATTTGTCAGCCACTTTTTTGTGTTCCCAAACACAGGAACTGAAAACTTTTATTATTGGCAATGACTATGCAACTACATTTTTTCAACTGTTTCGCAACTTATTATGTAAAATCCCTCCCAATACAGCCAGAAAATGAAAAAGAAAGACAACCGTATGTGTGATGCGAGTGGAGTGCAAAAATGTCATCCATTAGAGCAAGTTCGCTGGTGTTGGGAAAAAGTGGTAGAAATTTCGTACCCTTTGCACATTTTGAAAATTTTGCCATGCAAAAACATTTTCAAGATCTGTCGCCTTCAACTTTTTTTACAACACGTGTTGTATTTTCGCATGCTGTGATTCAAAAACAGCAATATTTCTATCACACACGGCTGAAATAGAAACAGTGCTGTAAAAAAGTACAACACCCAAAGATCTTGAAAACATTTGTGCATGATAAAATTTTCAAAATGTCAAAATTTCTACCACTTTTTCCCAACACCAGTGAACTTACTCTTATTGACATTGCTGCCTGACTGATATTGTAGCTTGGTCATTCAATTGGTCATTCATTCGACTTTGATATTCTTTCGATAACATTGACTACTGGACGTTTTGGTCAGGAGAAAAGATATTGACTGAAATTTACCAGCCTTGCTCCCATTACATTAACAATATGATATTTATTTAGATTATTTGTTGAAACTTAAAGTCAGTTTTGTTGCAAACACTCTAAAAAACTAGAAATTTAAGTACTTGATGTATCATTTAGATTTAAGATGTAATCTGTTGATGCAAATGATTAGGGGTTTTTACGCGCATGCGAGACGGATCCAATCTATTTCATATGGACTTTTGCCCTTCAAATGAAGATAATAATAATAATAATAAAAAAAGCACGATTTTTTTTATTTACTTTGATAAGAACTTTTGTTCCCATGTTGTTAGACCATTGTGCAAAAAAGAGATTTATTGTCATTATTTCTTTTACAACTCTCAAAGGAGACGTTGGTCCACTTTGGTGTCTTCAAATGAAAGTTGCATCATAAATTGGGCTATACAATGGTAATCTTTGCAGAATATTCGGCGATGTAGACGGTACTTGTAGACATCATTTAAAGCTTATTTACAAATTTTCATGTTAAAGGTCATTACTTAATTTTTAAAAATATTTTATTTGAAAAGTTGTTAAAATTTCGTTGCGTTTTATGCGCTATTCTATGATTTTCGTTGAAAAATAACAGAGTTATGTAGCTTTGAAATATGATTTTATTTTATGTAAATGTATGTATGGTTCCTCATCGGTAGCAAGGTCCTGCCAATGTCTGTGTGGCTTGGCCTTCGAATTGCTTCTCAGGCTTTCACGGCCGATGGTTCGTCCAGGGAAGGCATCCAACCTTCAGAGACCTACAATGGTTGGCATTCCACTCCGCTTGCAATAGTCTCATCAGATTAGGTAACCCCAGATGCATTCCCTCTGAAATATATAATTATTTATATAATGAAACACATCTTACCTGTCGGCAACTTATGGGATTCGAATCTGTTTACAAATGGAAGAAATACGTTGGTTTTTCTGATCAAATGTCTTTCGACAAAAAAAGAGTACATTTGGTAAAATTTCACAAAAAGAAGAGTACGCCCATTTTTCGATCGAAAAAGAGTACATGTACTCCTTAAAAGAGCGTCGCCTTAGAGCCGCCCAGATGTTTTCATGGTTAAGTCGGTCGAATGCTTTTTCGGGGGAGATTCGGCAGCACTTCTAGATAAGTATGTGTCTTTTTCTCAGTCTAGGATAGAGTTAATTTTTCAGTTGTTAAGTGTCGTTTTAAAGAAAAATGAGAGTTGTGTTCTACAGCCAAACGTGTTTTTAGTGAATAGTGATTGGAAGATTAGAAGAAGTATCTTTAACATCGGTGAAAATAATGGTTTTGTTGTCGATGGACGAAAGTTTTTACCAATTTCACTTTCCACTTCGTACCGTCGTAACCGATAGTGCTGCCAACAATTTTATCTATTACGGTGAATTGTGTTTCATGTTAAGCGGGTTCTATACTGCGAGAAAATAATCCTTGGCACTTCTTCTTGTTTAAGCGTTACTGGAACAGAAGAAACCGAACCGTAACGCTTCTAAACGTCAACAACACTACACTGAACCTCGAAAATACCCAAACTTGAGAACTTTCCCCGCCAACCCGAATGAAACTCCCTCCCTACAGGTTTGGCTATTTGTGGCATAGCACAAAGTTAAGCTATTAAAGGAGAACTCATCCCCCAAACTCTAATACCGCAATAAAAAGGAAATCAAAACAAAAATATTTACTGCAGGTACGAGAATCACACCCATACCTGCAATGGCACTGCGATTACCATCTCAGGATGCTAACCGCTCGACCACCGGAGAGTTGTTGAGAGAGGCAGCTACACCATCGTTTATGCGAGACTTTCTGCGAATGAAGCGGGAATGAAAGTTATCCCCCAAAAAAACAGTTCTTCGCTTTGAACTTACCCTCCCCCCCCCCCCCCCCCCCAAACCAAAATCTGCCACGATGGAGGTAACAGAATCAGATCGCTTACAACAAAACCCCCCAAAAAACAGTTCTCCGCTTGAAGGACAAGTTTGGCTTATTTTCAAGCTGTGATTTTTTCACAAACTTGAGTTGTCAATATCGAACTCAGGTTTGGCGGGTGGCAGTTCTCAAGTTTGGGTATTTTCGATTTTCAGTGTAATGACGTGTGGGAGAGAGGAACAAGTAAACCAAGAGTAAATTGTGCATTTTAATTGATCGATCAATCAACCAGCTGAAAATGAGGTTTCTTAACAACGTTCGAAATGATAAGTACATTTTTTCATTACTATTCATTTTTATTTTATGTTTGAAATGAATCAATAATCATGATAAGAGTGATTGGACAGCAAAGATTACAGGGATATCAGCTGATCATCAGATCTAGTGTCAGACTGTGTGGTTCTTTTTTTTTTGTCTTGTCCCGCTAGGAGAAGACTGTGTGGTTCGACTGATTTATGTTTAATGTTAATCCCAACAGGATGAAAAAAAGAGTAAGTAAGGAAACTATCTGAATTCAGTTGTAAATTCACAGGAAGCTACTTAAAGGTTTGCATTCAAAAGGGTTTATTTTCTGCTTGCCATGAAATTTATTTGATGTTTTCATATAAGGTCCAGTAGGTAAAATTTTCAATTGAGGTCAATAAGTATACAAGTATAGAATATGGGTAGTTCAATAAAATCAACTATTTTGTTGATTTGGATGTTTAACAAAAAAAAAACTAAAAATTCACCAAAGATTTATTGTTGTATAGCTGTTTAGTATAGTTTAGTATATTGAAACTTTTATTTCATCGTTTTTATCCTTCCACGAAACAATGGAAGGATGCAGTTATCATTTGGAATGTTTTTATATGATCTTTTGAATAATTGATGTTGAATATGTTTTTTTATAGGTTTTTAGAACACTATAATTGAATAGGAATGCTAAAGAATAATGTTTTAAAGGGTGTAGAAAAATTTGGAAAATCTTCGTATAGGTGCCTACATAATGGAAATATCAAATCTTATAGCATTATCGCAAATTATATTAGTTATTGAATAACTTATAAACAAAGGCCCGTTGCCTTTTTATAAAACTTATCAAGTACCACAATAGCATATGGCGTAGAAATAGTAGAAGTTGAGATGATTATGTGTTAATGTTTTACTGATAGCTTTACAATCACATGAGACAAGATATGACAAAACAATAACATTTTATTTAACGTAGAGTACACTTGTACAAAGGCTTGTGGTTAGTAATTTTTTTAATGTTATTTCTTTAAAAAATATTCTCAATTGTTAGTAATTCAATAAGTGAATTGTCAAGCCTTGGAACGGTTCTTGCGCGTTGATATTTTCGTTTTTTTTTTCTTAGACAAGTTTTGATGAGTTTCAAAAAAAAAAGAAAATGTTATATTTATAAGCGTTCTGATTTTAGCAATCATTTCATCATTGATTGTTAAACTTTATACATGATGATTTGATTTTATCAAACCGAATAATAAATTTAAAATTTTGTAGTGAATTATTTATAACCAAAAACAGTTTCTGACTGCTCAGTTCTAGCTTACTTAAAATACAATTATTTATTATTATTTAATTAATTTGATTATTTATTATTCGATATATTGTAAAGGACTGGTTATTATAGTTTGGTATTGATTAGATTTAGTGGTTGACAGAGGAGCAATAGTTTGGTGATGACCAAACTAGTTTAGAAAACACTTGCGATCATTCTTTATTGAAAGTGTGTCTTTATAATTTTATACACTAACGTTATTTGCTTAATGTTAACTAGAAGGAATAGGAAGAAAGTCGCGAAGTCATGTAACATTAATTAATTAAGCGTGGTCATAAAATTTGTGATTCAGGATCAAAGTAATAGAACCATTTCATTTACTTGAAAAAAAAAAAAACAAGAAACCATAATAATTTTTTACTTAAGCTGAAATAAAAAGTATTAATTTGACTGATAAACATTTTTGAATAATACTTTATTAAAATAAAAGTTGCTTAACGGATTCAGTTTTTTTTTACCTTTCACTTTTACTCAATTAGCAACCGTGGGTGATGAATTTATGTGAAAGCTTTATTTATTAAAAAAAAAATGATTAAAGTAAAAAATTTGTTTCAAATCGTATAATAAATTTTGAATCCACTGTTCTTGAAAATAAGTTGCCAACGTTATAAAAAGAAAAAAAATGTGGTAGTAAGCTCTATACAACTTTAAATCGGCTTGTTAATTTTTTGAGTAGGGGAAAAAGTATAAATGAGTCTTAAATGTGAAGAACTGTTACTGTACTAAAAAGAAAATGAAATCACAGGTTGAAATTTTTTAGATAAGTTGCTCTGTTAACAAAATTGTTTCAAACGATACTGATACTTATTTTTAGTTTAGTTTAGTTTATTTGTATTCAAAAGTAGCGTAAGACAATTGTCTTTTCATTTTGCCACAGCGGCGTAATCGTATTGATGGAATGCACTTGTTACTTTCATTTAAATCTCTTAGAGAATGATTGGTTTTGTCCACAATTAACATTTCTTCTAGTTAAATAACGTTGAACATTGCTTTCTAAATGTGCTTAAATTAGGAATATTTTTCATTGGGTTTGGTAGTAAATTCCAAAGAACAACACCTTTGACAAAAAATGTGCAGTTATAAAAAGAAGTTGTATGATTGGGGATCACATAATTTCGCGTCCTAGTGCCGTTGAAGGGTTGGAGTATATTGAAAAGATATGAAGGACATTTATTGGTGATGATTTTATGAAACATAAGACATGACCGAACTTTAATAAAATTGTAAAACGAATATCCTAATAACTTATGTTGCAAATGAGTAACTCGATCTAAACGGCATAGGTTAAAGACGAAACGAACGCAACAATTAAGCGCGATTTTTATTCTGTCGAGAGCTCTTGCAGAAATTGTAGGCAGTAGGAAATCACACGCAATAAAATATGGTAAAATGAAAGTTTTAAAAAGTTTTAATTTGACGTTCTGGTTAAGGAAACTTGACTTAAGCTTTATGTTTCTAAGCACGCCGTAAATTTTACCGCATTGGTTCAATACGTGGTTATCCCAGTCGAATCGACTGTCAACGATAAATCCTAAGCTTGTAACTTTGTTTGAAAAAACTATTTCATTATCTCCTAGTTGTAAGAAAGGCTTATTTGTGCATACAGTTCGTGTTATCAAAAGGGCATTTGATTTGGATGCATTCAACGTCATCAGATGATTTTTCGCCCACGTATTTATAGCTTGCAAATCTAGGTTCATTAACTGACCGGTTTCGACCATGCTTTGGTTTTTACAATTAATATACAGCTGAATATCGTCAGCAAACAAATGAATGGTGCAATATTTTACTATGCTTGGTAAATCGTTTATATACATAGTGAATAATATAGGGCCTAACACGGATCCTTGAGGCACTCCAGAATTAACTGGTAAAAAACTAGAAAAACTTTCATTGCTAAACACTGCTTGCTCCCGATCCTTTAGATATGAATGAATCAATTCAATAGCCGTTGGCTGAAAATCGAAATTCGTGTTTAATTTTCTACAGAGTGTTTTATGAGAAATTGTATCGAATGCCTTCGAGCAATCGAGCAGCACCATAAGAACTTTGTGGCCTTCATCTATGGATTTTGAAACATCATTGCATATTTTAAGCATGGCTGTTTTTGTACTATGTCCTGGTCTATATCCAGATTGATGCTCTGTTATTAAGTTGTTGAGATTTAAATACGTACTTATTTGTTTTTTCATTATTCGTTCGAAAACTTTTGATAGGGCACTCAATATGCTAATTGGACGTAAATTCGATAGCGAAGATAAGTTAGTTTTTTTCTTAAAAGGGATAATTTTGGATAATTTCCAGGCTTTTGGATATATTGATGTATTTATTATACTATTGAAAATGAATGATAAGTGATTTATGATAACTGGTAAAATAAGTTTAATAAACTTTATGGGTATATCATCCATACCTACGGCATTAGATTTAACTTCATAAACGGCGTTGATGATGTCATATTCTTCGATATTATTAAATTTAAAACCTGTTGAATTTGAATGGTAGTAGTTATGGGCTTGAACTTGATCTACTGTAAAGCTTTCATGAAATTTCTGATTGATTTCGTTTGGATGAAAATTGTTTTCCGAACAAGATTTGCGTTTCGATAAACCAATGTTTCCAAGTTGATTCCAAAATTCTTTGGGTGACAAGTTCTGCCTGAATTTATTGTTGTAGTAATCGCGTTTTGCTTGCATAATTTTCTTGTTTGCTAGATTTCGAAGTCTTTTGAAAAATACTAGATCTTCATCGGCTTTAGTTAGCTTCCATTTAGCGTAAGCGCGATCGCGGTCGATAAATGCCAATTGTAAATTTGAATTAAACCATGGGTTGTATTTTCTTCTACTAGAGTTATGCTTCCGCAATGGAACACAAGTATCATGCAATCGCGTAATATTGTTGTTGAACATTTCTACGATGTCATTCGTGTCGGAGAGAGCATAAAAATGAGACCAATCTATTCGATTAAATTCTTGAAAAAAGATGCTTGGATCCAACCGTTTATAATCTCTATAAAAAAAGGTGTCGTTTTTAATTTCTGTATCGTAGTTGAATGAAGCGTATATCAAGTCGTGATTAGAAGCATTAGGAACACTTATTTGACCAAAACGAATAACAGAATTCTGCCGGCTTGTAATAAGCAAGTCGAGTTGTGAAGCTCCGTGGTGATGGAAAAAAGTTGGTTCGGTCCCGACGTTGTACATACCGATTTCCGTGAGCACATTACAAAATCTTTCGGTTTTACTATTTTGGTTCATAAGATTAGTGTTGAAATCTCCTGTTAGAATTATGTCGTCATAACTACCTTCGTATTTTAGAACTTCATCGTGAATCATTTCTGCACAATCTATGGTGGGATGGTTGTAAAACAATCCAATAAGAATTTTTTTATTAGAAAGGGTTAGCTCAACAAACATAAATTCAAACGTATGGGAATTCCTAACTATGAAATTTGATTCAATGAGTTTACTTTTGTAACATTTTTTCACGTAAAGAATAAGCCCACCTCCGGTTTTACCTATACGATCACTTCTAAAAGTAGAATATCCGTCGATGGTTATTAGACCCATATCTTTAGTATGATTAAGCCAAGTTTCACATACCCCAGCAACATCAACTGATGAAATTAGCAATATTTGTTTGTATTCGTCAAATTTAGTCATGTTTTTGGCACAAATACTTTGCATATTAAGCATACAGATCGATAATTTTTTAGATTCGAAAGATGATTTCATTACGATTCCTGGTATGCACATATCTGTCAGGGTGTTGTTTTGGTTATTGAAGTTAGCCATTATCACAAAACGCACATTTAGTGAAGCAATGATCAATAAAACTAAAACGTGTTTCTGAACAAACAATTTTTCGTAAAAAAAAACGAGTGCAGCTTAACTCGAAAAAAGCATTTTTCGGTTTTGTAGCAGTTTGATAGTCACGGTCAGCAGCAACTAGCTTATCGATGGAAGCGCCAAAGCAGCATTCTAAGACAGGAACATCCCTCGACGACAGCATTCTGATCAGCAACATACTTTTAGGAATTGGAGTCAGAGGAAAATTTCGGGATGGATTGGAAGGAGAGAGAGCGCTTGTTGGAAAAGGTTTGTTTTTCTTGACTTTTAGGAGGGGAGTCACGGGATAGCTTAAGGATGGATTGGAAGGACGGAGAGCACTTGTATGGATAGGTTTGTTTACTTTTTATAGCTTTTAGGAGGGGAGTCACGGGATAGCTTAAGGATGGATTGGAAGGACAGAGAGCACTTGTGAGGAAAGGTTTGTTTACTGTTTGTAACTTTTAGGAGAGGAGTCACGGGATAACTTCAGGGATGGATTGGTAGGACGGAGAGCGTTTGTACGGAAAGGTTTGATTTGTTTTGTAGCTTTCAGGAGGGGAGTCACCAAGGAAGATCAGGATGGGAGTCAAAGGAGAGAGATATCTTTTTAGGAGAGGTTATTATTGCAGCAGACGATTGAGCTCATCCTCTGATGAGATCGGTGTACCTTCGTTCTCGGATATTTTCTTCACGAACACCACACCGTTTTTAGTATAAACGGATGCAAGCTTTTTCTCTCGCTTGAGATTAAGAGCTTTTATGTTGAGTGACCGAGCGGCGGGTGAGAGATTCTCGTTCACATAGATCCGATCCTTATTGTTGAACCCGATGATCTCGAGCGTGAGCGTCCTAGTTTTGAGATACCTGGAGTAAAAATCGTTCCTCTGGTTGGTGATCGCAAATTGGATCATCACTATATATGCCTTCCCAGCTACCATAGTGGCTCTCGACAGGCGTCTCATGTCGACTAGGGGCACCATCCCAGCATATCCAAGATGATCACACAGTTTCTCAAAATACTTGTAAAGGTTTTCTCCCTGGACGAACGGGATTCCTCTCATCAGCAGATCGTTGGTACACGAGGACCGTGCAATATTCTCGGTGTTCAATTGTATGCTTTCTGTATTGCGTGAGACTGAGATGCTGAGATCGGTGATCGTTTGTTGTAAACCCGAGCGTATGAGATCGATCTCTGTTTTGATTTCAGTTTTCATTACCAACATCTCCTCTTTGAACTGCTTTGAGATTTCGGTCTTTGTCCGCTCCATTTTTTCCATCAACAGCTCAGCTAATTGGGAGATGGACATCTCTTCTGGCTCATCGGCTACCCCGCTATTGTCTGGCTTATTTCGCTTGGTGGTTTGGCTCCTTGAGGTCATGATGAGATGGGTCCGGTGAGTTGAAGGTAGAATGTGCCAGTGGGTACAACTCCGCTTATACAATCGCGAACAATGGCTTTTTTTTCGGAATAGAAGCGAAATTATTTTTCCGGGTATTTCGCTTTTTCTAACGGATGGAATCGCGTCGATAGCCACCGGTTATAGTTCGACCGTATATTTACAAAGTGGAGAAACTTTGGGACGATTGTAAGGTAAGATTCTTTACTTTTTCCGAGTTAAATGCGCACGACGATTTACTCGATGCACTCCATAATACGAGTTGGAGAGTAATTTTTACTATTCAATTTTCTAACATTAAGTTCTGCCTTGGGAGCTCAAAGACCATGAAATCAAAATGTTAAGAAGAATGATAATGATCAGAAACTTATAACTTCTCTCATAATTATAATCATAAATTATGCTATGGCACGGAGAGTCTCCGTCGGAGACAAATGATAATTCTAACAACGAAAAGAAAAGGCTCGAAATTATAAAAACTGTTTTTTTTTTATTTTTTACTTACGAACATTTCCCATGATTATGTTGATAAAAGGTCTCTAAGTGTGGTTCTTGGATCAAGGCTTATATTTCATTCAATTTCATTATAGAAAAATCAGGTAAATACAGCATGTGTAGATCAACAATATAATCGATTTAGGCAGTTCTTTATAAACTCATAAATTTTGCATCAAATGAACTAGCTCCAACTGGAGTTGATTATTAACTAAATTACCATCAAATCGACTAGCAAGTTGTAATCTCTTTTTTCATGACCAT
This sequence comes from Uranotaenia lowii, assembly GCF_029784155.1. Lineage (NCBI taxonomy): Eukaryota > Metazoa > Arthropoda > Insecta > Diptera > Culicidae > Uranotaenia > Uranotaenia lowii. The sequence goes on along the minus strand of NC_073693.1, from coordinate 187,150,538 downwards.
ATAATATAGAAATAGGATTTAAAATGATTTTATTATTTTATTTTAAATGAATATTTGGCATATTAAATGTGTATTTTTGGCCTTTCCCAGAAAAGTGAAAAAAAAAGGTTTTCGTCAAATGTAGGAATTGTAGTTGAAAACAACAGACAAACAAGAGAATAGGCATTGCAAAAATGAAACTCGTCAAAAGTGTTTCCTATCATATCCTTCTACCCAAACCTCCAACCTAAAAACTTTTTTGCTAGGATGCAGAGGTAACCTCGGTCCTAAAGCGTAATATTGTTCTTTTATCCTTTTCTTTTTCTCCAAACCTATCTATTGACTACTAGGAAGTGGCCGGCGCCGTTATTGATATTTAAAAAGAGAGCATCAGTTTTGTTCATTGTGAATGTGCTGTCAATCCCAGACACCATTCTTTTGGCCCCTGGGCAAAATTGATGGCCTCGGTCAATCACGGAGTAGTAACCATTGGCGATGAATAATTCGTTCTACTGAGCCACGCCAGCGATCATGGTATCCGAAATGTGTTGATAAATTTGACATTATGAGTTACTTTTTCATTCATTGCTGGTTAATTTTCATTGAATCAAATTTGAAAGTACATAATGCAATATGTATCAGATTATTTAGAAATTCTTTATGCAGAAACTTTATATGACATTTCGGGTTCAATGATTCAAGGTGGATGTGAGAAGTCAATCAAGCTAAGCTAAGCTAAAGATTTTATCAACACTTATTCAACTTTTTATGAACAATGATCAATTAGGAACTATTTTTGTTAATGATGACGAATGTAGGAAGAAAAATATTTTTATCACATCAATGTGTGTCCATATGTGTAATGTATTCTTTTTGGCGCTGAAATCTTTTAGAATGGAAAAATTCTAAGGATTTTGGCGCTGTATTAATAATTTCACTGCTCTTTCAAATCTTTCCAAAAGCGAGCAATGGCGCTATAACCATGGTCGATGACCTGAGATGGAGGTACAGGGATCCAAAATTAAACAGTGTATGATGGTTAAAGAAGAATTTCTTTAATTATTGTATTGTTAAATTTTGGACTTTATGTAGAAAAACCTAATTTCCATCCCCTGAAGGAAGAATCGCAAGGCCCAACACCAAGGAGCATAGAAATATCTTAGCATCTATGCTCCCAACGAATGAATATCAAATAATCATGGGAACGTATGGTACTGTTGTCCACGTTTCTTCCTCCTATGGTTCCAGTCGTCTCTGCGTCCAATACTGCACAGTGGGCCCGGCCTTGATAAGATGAATAGTGAATGTACGTGTACGTATCATAAGCACTATTGGTTGTTGGTGGTTGTTGGTGGTTGTTGACAGTTGAACGTTGAACGATATAGACGTGTTTCCGCGCTCTTTTTTTTGTCAAAGCAGTCAAGTGCCTTCGTCAGTTAATTTTTTTTTTTTGTGTTGTGCTACCGCGAACAAAAACAAAACAAAAATGCCAAAGTGTCATATTTCCACTTGTGATGTCGTCGATAGCGTCCACCTTTGGACGTGTACGGGCCCATGTCACCGAAGGTTCCACGCCGCTTGTGTTGGAGTGCAGCGAAATTGCGAGGAGTCAATCAGGAGGTTCATGCTCCCGGTTTGCCGTGACTGCCAAAATTTGATGTCAGAGCAGATCGACCAAACGAAATTAATGGCACAGCAAACAGAAATATTGGAGCAACTAAAGATCCAAAACATCTCCCACGAAAAGCTGAGTTCTCAGGTGGCAAAATTTTCTTGCCTAGAGACATTGATTGATGGTATCGACACGATCTCCAATCAGATCAATGGCCAATAAATTGAGCTTTCGGCCCTAATAATAGCGGCATTGCGACCACCTCCGTCTGCTGAAGATTTACTTGACACGCTCTCATCATCAATGAAAGAGCAGTACGTGTCAGCTTTTGACGGTCATAAAACGAAAATTGCTCAAACGTTTGAAATGCTGGAGGAGATGATTTTGGGCCATCAAAACAGCCTGATGAATATGGTCGAAGAGCAGCATCGTAACTGCTTCACCAATTTGGAACAGGAGCTCACTCCTTCTCTACAGTCCATTGCAGTAGAACTTAATGCCTTAAGGGCAACTGTACATAATCCTTCCGCAAATGCGGACCTTATTGATGAACTTCGATCCATTCACGATGCCGTTAGCGCGAAACCTGTCCTTTCCCCACCTGCACCAGTGACGAGCCTGGCCGAGGAGCTGAACCCTAAAGTTGTCTCAGGTTGGCGACTTTTGGGCACAAGGAGGGTGTGGAAAGCTGACTGGTCAGCCTACGATGCAAGGCAAATGCGTCGCAAGGAACAAAAAAAAACGCGGATAAAGCAAAAAAGAAAAAAAATCGTCAACGCAAGGCGCGTAACCGAAATGCGGGCCTAAACCAACGAGACTACCCCAACAATAAATTAAAAAGCCGATCTCCACCTTCCACTGACAAGGAACTGCTCGCTGCCGCCAAGGTTACGTTCAATAGGAAACCTCAGCCGAAAAAGAAGATGCCGACCTTCATCAATTTTCAACGTGGAGAAACCTTAAACCCTGGATCCTCTTCTGTGCCATCAAATACACCACCACTGGACCCCGGACCCTCTCTTGTGGCACCAAATACGCCACCACATCATGATAGGCTACCGGCTAGGTTCCCGACTACTTCTGCGGCAACGACTTCACCGTACCAAGCGAATATGTGCACACATCATGCATCGACTTCCATGCCACCATATACAACGTTCAATCCGGTCCCCACTTCATTCAGTGCACCCTTTGCCGGCCCCTGCTGCCACCATGGTCCTAATGCATTTGATTTCAACAACCCGGTAATGTATCCATATTTTCTGCCCCATCGACGCGTGCCACTATAGGTACTAGCTCTTTAATTAATGTTGACCAAGCGGATCGCGTTACAATTCGTTCGCGCGACCATAGAACATCTTCTGCTCTGAATACATCCGCTATAGTAAATAATAATGAAATTGTTGCTTACTGTCAAAATTTTAACAGAATGCGAAGTGCATCGAAATTAAATACAATTTATAAAAATTTAGCAGCTAGTAGTTATACTATAATTTTGGGAACAGAAACAAGCTGGGATGCAAATATAAAGAGCGAAGAAGTTTTTGGTTCTAGTTTCAACGTATTCAGAGATGACAGAAACTTTCTTCTTTCTGACAAGAAATCTGGCGGTGGTGTGGTTGTGGCAATCAGCTCTGTCTTCGATTCTGAGCTCATTCCTACGACTAAACACAAAGATTTCGAGCAGGTGTGGGTCAAAGCCCGCATCTTCAATGAATATTTTCGCATATTTTCGGGTCGATTTACTTTCCGCCAGAACATGCCACTAAAGAATATTTTCAAAAGTTTCTATTTGACATTACTGAAATGTTCGCAAATTTTGAGCCTGAATTTAAAATTCACCTTTATGGCGACTTTAACCAATCAAGTCTCCAATTCTTAATTGATGAAGAGAATGAAAGCATTCTCTTGCCGGTCTGTGGTGATAATGAAACACTGCAAATTCTTTTTGATAATCTGCCTTCGTTGTGTCTCAATCAAATAAATCATGTAAAAAATGCCTGTAGCCGATATCTGGACTTATTATTTTCCAATCTGACTGATGATTTTTGCGTTGTAGAAGCTTCAGATCCAATTTGGAAAAACGAGGTGTTCCACACTGCTATCGAATTCTCAATCATATGTCCTGATCAAAAACGTTTACCAGATGATTATGAGTTTATAGAGACTTTTGACTTCTTCCATGCTAACTATAATATGATTAAAACAAAATTACAAGTTGTTGATTGGAAAACAATATTCCGAGCTGAGAACTCAACAGACAATCAAGTAGAGATTTTTTACAAAATTCTTGGTAATATTCTCAAAGAATTTGTTCCAACAAAATTAAAGCGACGAACAAATAATAACAAAAATCCGCCTTGGTTCACGAAAGAGCTTGTGCATTTAAGAAATAAAAAGCAGAAGGCACATAAAAACTGGAAAAAGAATCCATCATTAGTCACTAAGTTAGAACACCAAGAAGCCAGTAATCTACTAGCAATACGCTTAAGTACTTCTTTCCAAGACTATAATATAAAAATTGAGCAAAACATAAAATCGAACCCAAGAAACTTTTTTAGATATGTTAAAACAAAATTAAAAAACAATAGTTTTCCAACTCGCATGCACTTTGGCAGCATAGAAGGTCAAAATTCCGACGAAATTTGTAATCCGCCGACTTTTTCCAAACTGTTTACACTAGTTTTTCCGAGCAAGATCGTGATACTTCCTTTTTTAGTTATCTCTCTGATTCAACGGCATTAACTGTAGTCGAATCAATTTCCTTTGAAGAAATATGTAAAGCCATTACTTCCTTAGACAGCACTAAAGGGCCCGGGCCTGATGGAATTCCTCCACTTCTTTTAAAAAATCTAGTAAATGAACTGAGTATGCCATTATTTCTTCTATTTAACTCTTCATTGAAATCAGGTGTTTTTCCTCAAGTATGGAAAGAATCATTTCTTGTACCCATATTTAAGTCAGGAAAAAAATCTGACATAAAAAATTACAGGGGCATTGCCATTTTATCGTGCATACCAAAACTTTTCGAAGCTTTAGTGAATGAAAAAATATATAACCAAATTAAAACTCACATTACTGAAAAGCAACATGGATTTGTTAAAGGAAGATCTACAGCCACTAATTTACTGGAGTTTGTTACCTATAATATTAGCTGTATGGATCGCGGTAATTCTGTTCAGGCTTTATACACTGACTTCAGTAAAGCTTTTGACAGCATTGACATCCCCATGTTAATTTTTAAATTAAATAAACAAGGATTCAGTTCACACCTACTGAAATGGATAAGGTCCTATTTAACGACCCGCTCACAAGTCGTAAGATTTAATGGTTCACTTTCAAAAAGTATCTCCGTCACTTCTGGTGTACCTCAAGGCTCCCATCTCGGCCCCCTATTATTTATTTTATACGTAAATGATATAACTTGTCTTCTCAAGCAGTCAAATGTGCTAATTTATGCTGATGATATGAAGCTTTATATGAAAGTAAATAGCGAAGAAGACTTCAGAATCTTTCAAAACGAAGTTAATGTATTTAACGAATGGTGCATTAAAAGTCTGCTCAAACTTAACGTGCAAAATGTTCAAATATTGTATTTACTAGAAGAAAATGTCAGTCATATGAAATTGTCAAATTGGGAGATGATCCTGTCGAGAGAGTCAACAAGATTAGAGACCTTGGAGTTATATTGGACTCAAAACTTACCTTTGTAGATCACTATAACTCAATAATTCAGAAATCGAACAGTATGTTAGCATTTATAAAACGTTTTAGTTATAATTTCAAAGACCCATACACAATAAAAACATTGTACACAGCTTATGTCAGATCCATTCTCGAGTATTGTAGCGTTGTGTGGTCGCCTTTTCAAATATCACATAAAAGCCGTTTAGAATCAGTCCAGAAACAATTTGTTCTATTCGCTTTACGAAATTTAGGATGGTCTCAGAGCCAATTACCTAGCTATGAATCACGTTGCCTGCTTATTAACATTGAAACATTAAGTGTAAGAAGAGAGTTTGCTGCAATCTGTTTTGTAAACGACATAATTAATCAACGCGTTCAGTCTGCTTATCTACTAAATCAATTAAACTTTTATTGTCCTTGCCGTCATTTAAGAACAAGAAATGTTTTCATTATAACCTCTACTCGAACTGATTATGGAAAATATAGTCCAATGAATTGTTTAATGTATAGTTACAATAAATATTATGAGAACATAGACTTTACTATGTCAAAACAGCAGCTGAAAAAAGGTTTTTACGGTAACAGGCACCGAAGAACCTGACTTTGAAAATGTAAACAAAAATCATTATTATTAAGCCTATTTGAAAATTGTAGTCCCTAGCTTTAAGTTATTATATATGTAGCCTACAATGTTTGGCGAAATAAATAAATAAATACATAAGCTTAAGTCGGTCGAATGCTTTTTCGAAAATCAACGAACACCAGCAGAAGAGTCCTGGAAATCGTTGATTTGTTTCAGTATTATTCGTAGCGTTGTGATGTGGTCCACAGCCGTTGGAGAGTAGCGTCCATTTTTTCCTGAATCATGTTCAGGATCACTTTGCAGAGTACTTTGAGGGTGGTACAGATTAACGTTATGCCTCGCCAGTTACCGCACTCAGTCAGATCTCCTTTCTTCGGGGCCTTTACACCCTGCATCCAGTCGGCCGGGAATGTTGCAGTATCCAAAATGTCAGCGAAAATACGGTGCAATATTTGCGCTGACAAGGCAGCTTCGGCTTTCAGCATTACAGCAAGTATGCAATCGATCTCATGTGCTTTTTTATGTTTTTGATTGCCGCTTCTATTTCAGCCAGCTAGGGCGCTTCCGAGTTAAGACACCTGAAGAGCTGCAAAGCTTCTACCAAATTTCAGATGCAATAAGCTGTGCAAGAATTTTTCTTTAATTTCAACTTGCTTACAATTTTTCAAGAAAGAAAATGGGGAGTAGGAAACAGTTTTTCATGAAATATTTCCTGCCTATAGACAAAACTGAAACTGAAAATGTCTTAATTTGCCAAGTGCATTTTTAATTTGCAATCTCTTCTATCTTGCAAGTCTAAAATATAAAATTGAAGTACTTATCCTGAGAATTCTGCGAAACAACCTAGATTCCGCTCGCCAGTAGAGTTAAGTTTCCCGCTGGTATTTTGCGCCATTGCTACTTCATTTCACTTTCTCGAATTTGTATAATTGAAAGAACTTATGTCACACTGAACCCGAACAAGAAAACGCATTTTTTTTCGGACATATAATAGAGTTATCTCCATTCTTCCGAGAATGGATCAAATTAACACACAAACACTTCTAACAATTACCTAAATACATTTTCGTAGTTTTAAATCTGTTCATCCCCAAAACACGTCTGTCACATACACGCACAGCCTACTGAGTCCTTAATTCTTTCTGCATCGAGAAATTCTACAAATTTTAACGGAAGATTTCAACTTGTATGTCAGAGCACTCTTTATAAAAATATATAAATGGGGTAAATTTGTAGATTGCCTTAAGTTTAAACATGCATGACATTTTTTACAGTATCTCTAAATCCTAATCTTATTCACCATAAAATTTAAAAAAAAATAAAAAGAGTAGTGGATATCTACAAATGTAAAGATTTTTTTAAGACTATTCTTTTTAACTGTTCCCAGAGGAAATCATCATCCGTAGAAGGATTCTAACTAATATTCCGATACATTTTATAATTAATGTTTTTGTGCCCTCTGTTGGCACTTTTCCATAGGCCACATCTGTTGCATCGAACCAAATCTGTTAACAAATGATAAAATGAGTCTTCAGAAACCACAAACCTACAGCTGTTAATGAGCTAGAACCTGCAAGCAAAACCCGATTCCGGAACCTAACTGGAAATAGTTGTCTATCCCACAGGTCTGTAAATTCGTTAAATGGGAATCTCCACTTGAGATCGGAATTCATTGAGGCATTAATTGCCTGGTGATTTGGTAGCCCATTTGGTCATAATCGCCAGCCGTAGAAATAACCATTTGTACCGTTTTGTATTGCATCCGGAACACTTTTAATGTTGATTGATTTTCCAAGCTTTTTGATCATGTTTTGAGATGATATCCGTGTTGAAAAATATCCGAGGTTGAAATGAAAATTGGTGCGTAATTTTTGTTGTTGATTTTTTCACAGACCGGAGTTTGTTTCCACACGGTATACGATCTGGAGTTGATTTGGCGATATTGCTTCATCATTAGCAGATTTTATGTCCTGCCGGCACAGCTCATGCAGAAAGCAAGCCTACATAATTATGATGTTTCCCTGCTTCCAAGTATTTTGCCGTCGTCGTTCGTCGTAAAGCAGAGAGCAGCGTGGTACTTCAGTGCGTATGTATATTCGAGATCCCAAACACATCTTCTTTCGCTCGGATCCAACTCATCGCTAGGCCAATAAAGCTAAATCATTGTTATCAGTGCTATCAACAAACATCATTAATGTCGCGTTTCCAATAAATGTTGAATGTATCCCAGAGTCCACTTCCGGTGCGCCTACGCTGGTGAACTTCCGGAACGACAACCGGGGAGTATTTACCGCAGAGGCTATGAAATCGGTCATTTGAGCCACCTCTTCAGTTTGGGAAGCCGTAAACCGGTCATTATTGTATCAAGCAGCCATTAAATATTTATGATGAATAGTGGCATCTCTCGCCACTGATATCCTTCCCGAATCGAAGGTTTACCGATGAATTCGGGATAGTGCAGTATTCAATATTTTAGATTTGGGTTGTATTACAACTTTCATTAAGTTTTCTGCATGATGTAACCAACAAGATAATCATTTAGGCTTTAATATTATCTTTTATTCTATAAGCTTAAAATTCAAGCTGGGTAGTTGCATTTAACTATAACGATTTCTATCAGCTACAGTATTATGTATTGTGTAAATATGTACCAATTTGTATGTTTTTTTTCTTTTTTTTTTTCATTCATTACTCTAGTGATTTGTGTAATTTTTTTTATTGAAATCTTCAAAATTTTGTCATTCATTTGTTTTGTAACGCTTTGTTATTTGTCATTGAGGTTCAATTTGTCTTTTCATTCCATTTTAATTTCCATTCTTCCATTTTTTGGGGTTTAAATGATTTTTAAGATACGTAAGTCCTCGACGATTATTCACATTTTTTTAGCTTAATACATTAAGGGCTGCGATGAGACTGAGGTAGGCTGTGGGCGAAGAAAACGGTCAAGTTTTTTTTTGACAGGAACATTTTTTTGAAATTTGTGATATTTGTAAAATATTTGAAGATAGCTTATGGTGGTTAAAGAGAAATGGATCCGACCAGTGGCCAACCCAAAAGAAGTCCTACTATTTAGCCTCGGTTCCTCCGAAGAAGCGAAGCCGGCAGTTTCCACAACATCACCTGTTCCAGTCAAGCCACGTTCCCAGAAACTTCTACCGCAGTTGAAGCTATAACTGCGTCCTGAATCATCCGTAATCATCGTGTTCCGCTATGATTTGGTGAGCCTGTTCTGTATTATTAATTTTTTTTTGCTTATTTATATTCTATAAAGAAAATCACAAACACAACACAATCATTATATGTATATCATATGAAATCATAGCTTGAATCCCGAGCCTCGGAACTGCCAACAGACGGAACAGTCGAAGAACAGTGGTGTGGAATCAAGAATGCCTTTATCACGACAAGCCATGATACTCTCGGTAAAGTTTGTGGAAGAAGAAGTGAAAGGATGTCGGATGAAACCTGGAGGATGGTCGATGATCGGAGAAAGGCGAAAGTCGGAATTGAGCAGGCATGTACCGGGTCAGCTAAGGCACCCACCCGCTTACGATATGTGGAGCTGGAAAAGGCAGTTAAACGAACTTGTAGACGAGACAAGAGAGCCTGGACAAACTCCCTAGCCGAAGAGGGAAAAAGAGCCGCCGCCATTGGAGATATCCGATAACTATATGATATTTCTCGCCGCCTTAGTGGTACAAGGACTAATGCAAGAATGCCGCTGAAATACCAAGCAGGTCAGCTGCTGACAGATCGAACAGATCAGCTCAAACGTTGGACTGAGCATTTTGAACAACTCTTCCGATTCCCAGCAGAACTCGCAGCTCGAAGCGCCAACAGTAAGTCGCATTAATGGCGTTAACTAGGAAGGGCCCTCGCTGGCAGAATGAAGAAGCGACAATCAAAGGCATGAAATCCAACTAAGCGCCTGGAATCGATTGTATTCCTGCTGAGATGCTCGAAGTCGACCCTGCCTTGTCAGCACAAATTTTGCACCGTCTTTTCGCTGACATTTGGGATACTGCAACATTCCCGGCCGACTGGGTGCAAGGTATCCTGGTGAAGGTCCCGAAGTAAGGAGACCTGACCGAGTGCGGTAACTGGCAAGGCATAATTTTGATCTGCACAACTCTCAAAGTACTCTGCAAGGTGATCCTGAACAGGATGCAGGAAAAAATCGACGCTACACTCCAACGTCAACAAGCTGGATTCCGATCCGGACGATCATGTGTGGACCACATCACAACGCTACGCTACTGCACCCATAGAAGAGGTTTAAAAAATCCAATGCATATTTAGCATATCTCTGTGCCGATAATGCGCTGAAATGTGCACTATGCCGAAGACGGTATGTTTGAAAAACCGTAACTGGCATAAGGACTCGGCTTCCAACCAAAATGATGCATGACCACTACATTCAAGCGAAACAAGAAAAACATTTTATGGGATTTGCTTCCTATTGGATAATTCATCCCAGAAACGAGAAAATAAAAATTAAAACCACAGCGCCGTTGGGAGAATCGAACTCAAATCACCATCTATATCGCATTGCCAGTCCGACAATTAAACCAGTGTACTATTTGAGCTTCATGCAGGACGAGGGATATTTGTCATAGGCTTTCTGCCACCGATTAATCACAAAAAAGAACGCTCAACGGTGGCTTCCCGGCGTTTTGCCTCCTTTCAAGGCATTCCTTTGTCTTGCGATGGAAACGGGAAAGGGAACGGGAGTGAAGGAACGGGAAACCCATTGAATGAGAACTGTGCTTTGCTTACTGCCTGCTATTACATACACACGCTACATATACACAGCTGCCAAAGCCGGGCAGCTTGGCCGGTGGTTGTTTGCCGGTGGAAGAAATATTTTTGTTGTTGCTTTTGCTACACACACGCAGCTCAGCCGGTGGATGTTTGCCGGTGGATTGAATTGAAGTAATGTTTTTTTGTTGCTTTTACTGCATACACACGCACAGCTTGGCCGTGGTTGTTTGCCGGCGGATTGAATTGAAGGAATATTTTTGTTGTTGCTTTTGCTACACACGTACAGTGCTCGGTTCGCTGGCTGCCTGGTGTTGGCCGGTATTTATTTCTATCCTTCTTCGTCTTGTGATGCGATAGGGAGGGACGTGAATTCGTTTTCATTTTGTTTCTTTCAGACATACGCAATTCGGTTAACTTGGGAGGTTAATGCCGGTGGGAGCAAATCGAATCAGCTCTGGTCGCGTTATCTTCTTGTACTAATGATGCCTTGTACCAATGATGCCACCATTGGCACAGAGACTGAATTGTGGGTGTGGAACAAATAAACGAATTCAAGGTCTTTCCTCTGCTGTTGTTCGTTGATTTCGAAAAAGCATTCGTCCGACTGAACCACGAAAACATCTGGGCTGCTCTTAAACGACAAGGAGTCCCAGAGGAACTAGTCCATCTTATCGAAGCACAGTACGAAGCATTTTCATGCAAGGTATTGCACGAAGGTGTCTTGTCCGATGCAATCCCGGTAACTGCTGGAGGATGTTTTATCACCCCTACTTTTTCTCATCGCAATGGATAAGATTTTGACTGGATCGATCTACTATGCACCGAACCGAGGATTGCCGTGAAATCCTTTGACAGTGGAGCAGCTAATCGATTTTGACCTGGCTGACGATATTGTTTTGCTCGCCCAAAAACAACAAGACATTTAGAGCAAACTCGACGACCTCACCGAAAGCTCTAAGGCAGTAGGCAGTAGGAAAGACCAAGTCGATGGAGATCAATGCAGTAAATCCTTTCAATTTCGTGGATTTCAAATGGAGAACTACATCGCCGGTTTAATCAAAGGGCGCACACAGGAGTATTTCACCCATAAACCTGGCCAAAGCTCAAAATTAAAATTTCACTGTTTATTTGATTCCTGAATAAATTTAGCACCATGTACCGGTCAGTTTTTGACATCTGATTTGTTTATAAGCTGTAGCAGCTGTCGAAACTTTAGTATTATTATGAGATAGAATTTTTCTACAAATCGTTAAATCAGCACGACTAAGTCAAATCTGTGAATAAAACTTTCTTAAGTTACTAAAAATGAAAATTTGAAATGGAGAACTTCGATGGTGGAATGTTAAATAATTTTGAGTATTATAGATAAAAATTGATGATTATAGAGACACTGTATACTGCTTTGAAAATTATTTTATTAATTTTTTGTTTTAAACGTTGATTTTTTTTACAAATTAGTGTTTTTGTTTATGTTCCCAGCAAGTCCAGGCAAAATGTTTAATATCATTTGAAAATTGATAACTTCAAATATCATGTGCAAAAGAAAAAAATCGCGCAAACTTGCGCAATTTTGATATTTTTAACATTTTCATATGTGATGAAAGAAATTAGAGAAACATGAACTATCAAAGAACGAAAGAACATAAGCCGTAAATATCATGAAAATTTCGAAAAAGATACAACGGCTCACCGACAGGACTTGAACCTGCAATCTCCGCTTCGGTACAACGGCGCGTTAGCCAATTCCACCACGGTGAACGTGATGGAACCGGCGAACACGAGCAATCGAGCTCTGCCGATCAACTGCTGGACCTTCTATCGAAATACCATGTATATCCCGCATGTGATCTTTCCCTCTATTGATCTCTCTTGTTTCTCTAACCCCACCCATCGACTCGGGATTTTAGCCGATATACATGGTATTTCGATAGAAGGTCCAGCAGTTGATCGGCAGAGCTCGATTGCTCGTGTTCGCCGGTTCCATCACGTTCACCGTGGTGGAATTGGCTAACGCGCCGTTGTACCGAAGCGGAGATTGCAGGTTCAAGTCCTGTCGGTGAGCCGTTGTATCTTTTTCGAAATTTTCATGATATTTACGGCTTATGTTCTTTCGTTCTTTGATAGTTCATGTTTCTCTAATTTCTTTCATCACATATGAAAATGTGATCATTTTCAGGTACAAAGATGTACCAAGCGATTTCATAACATCAGTATTGATATTTTTAAGTTTAAAGTTTTAAAATATTGATAGCTTTTTTCCACAAAATAGTCACCTCGCGGTTCGTTTATTTTAAATTGAAGCTGTTCTTTTTCGAATATTTTCAATTGTTATTTAACTTTCAAAAACAAATAAAAAATCTAGATATTTTTTAATTTTAAAACTTTTTTAACCTGGATTATCTATCATGTCATATAAATGTTGGAAAATTTCTAAAGGAAAATTATAAAAAATTACGAAAACGCAAAAAATATATTAAATGATCTAAAAAACGTTAGATGAGTCAAAATAAACTCTTTTATTGACTTCAAACCTAAAAAATATTTTTGGCCATCTTTTTCTTCTAAGTACTCCTGTGTGGGGCGCTAGAAATCGAGATTCGGGAAATTAAGTGGAGATGAATTGGGCACAAGCTGCGAAGAGATGAGAACAAGATTTGCAAAGAGGTGCTTGAATGGAATCCATAGGGACATCGAAGGAGAGACAGACCCAAAAACTCGTGGCGGAAAAATCCGAACTGTCGACCAAGTAAAGACGCTGAAGACGGATCGTTAACAGTAGAGGTCTTCTAATTCGCAAACTTTCAGAATAAATTTTCACTTTTTTTTTGCAGAAGATATCCCTTGAATATCAAAAACAAACGCTGATATAAAGAAAACTACACAGAAAAAATTATTTCCTGTAAAATTACGCAAATGTTCTGTAACAAAAAGGAGCAGGACATTTACCGTTATTTTACTGATTGAAAAACAAATTACGTGACATTTAATTTTCAGTGTACAACTTTTTACAGGACATTTGCAGTAAAAATAAATGAATCTTCGTTAATTTTCAAGGAAAATAATTTAAAATTACAGGTTTTGTTAATTACAGGTTGATTTATTTTAAACCGGAGAATTTGGTTGATTTTTGGATTTAAAAAAAAATTTGCGTTTGATCCGGTTTCCGATTTAAATTTGAGAACCAGTTTGAAACTATAATAGTCGAATTTGGTACTCTGCATCGTGACTCGAATTTCTAATTTTCATTTTAATTCCTGAGTAGAGATGATAGTGCAACATTCGTTTCGATTTTAAAATTTAAAAAATCAGAGTTGGGAGTCACGCTGGATAATTCGCCTAGGAATTTTAAATTTGGTGTGGCATAGGTAATCGAAACATCGAATTATCATAATTTTCCCAAAAAAATTCTTTTGCGACAAAGCCGCAACCAACGAGGATGAAGGGGCCGAGGCGGCACAAAGCCGCCGAAGCTCCCAAATCCGAGGTGGCCGCCGACCCGCCGTCGAAAGCAGCGGGCCTTATACATTGGTCCAGGTCTGCCGGGGCTTCCTAGGTCTGCGTGAAAACTAGGGGTGATCCCTTAGCCCCGTCCGCCACGCGACAGCGTAAAGGACAATATATCTTTCAAGTTCGAACGCGCAGCGTGAGGAGTCGGATACCTAAACGGTTTTTTGAAGGTCCATGGTTAGCATTAAATCAATTAAAGTACCCAAACCTTATACAAAACACTATATAATTTCTAATATAAATTAAGTTATAAACTTTCAAACCTGTGGTTTCATTTAAAAAATCATTAAACAAAAATTTAAATCATTCAAAATTTACAAGAATTCATTAAAAAAAAATTGAGAGGAAGAAATCTGGGATTTGTGCCATTCTGAGAAATATTTCATTCTGGGAAAAAAATTCTAGAAAATGGTTCATTCTGGGAAAAAAATCTGGTAAATGGTGAATTCTGGGGTTTGATTTCGGGTATTTGTCATTCTAGGGAAAATAGTCACAGTCGTTTAAAACAAGCTAATACTGATTTTAGTAACGCACCAAGCATGTGGCCGCCAGCAAATCAAAATTTGAGGTTATGGCTGAGGCCAATTTTTTGCTAATACTTTTGTCCATATATACCCTTATAGAAAGTATTTGAAACCTCCAAGTGTGCCAATAAAAAACCTCTTCCAAATATTTAAAGTGAATGAGCAGATTTCGAAATTTTGTACTTGTTGTTGTTGTTTTGTAAAACAATTGTAATTGAAGTTCTTTTAATTTGTAAAACTCGCCGAAAATCGTCGAAAAAAATCAACAACAATACATTGCGGCGATTAACCAACATTCGAATTATACTCGCCTTTGGATTCATTATTAACTTAAACACATGCATCCAGCTATTTTTTGTAAATTTATGGTGCGCAAAAATATAACAATCTGTAAAAGTTGAGACAAAGTTGGTTAAATTTGGTGTGAGTTCGCTTTTATCTATTCAATGTGGCCATTGTCCTTCGTTCGGTGCGCCACATGTCGTCCTCTGTATTTCATAGCAAAAGTTTTCTCATTATTTGTTTGACCATGTTAATTTCATACAACTCAATTCTTCCGGTACAGCGTATGACATTCTTGTCCAACGGCTCATTAACAATGCTGGCCGTGAAAAACATACACAATATTCATTATCACGTTAAGTTAGTAATTTCGAGCTGCTGCTAAACTTGTGAACCGTGCTCAAATTGCGAGTGGCACTTGTCCGGCAGGTCTGGCCATTGCGGCGGAAGAACTAGCACCATATTGGGAAGCTCTAGCTAGCTAGCGGCCTGCTAAATGACCGAACATCTGCAGACCGCTTCCTTTCGGAACAGTTATCCGGAACTGACCGACCGAAACACCCCCAGCCTGAGCTAACCTCATCGAGTTCGTTAGTTCATATTAGAAATGCATCTCGGCCAAACCAAATAATCTGTTCTCTCATCGCATCCACTTCCAAGCGGACATTCTTTGCCACACTTTGACACATTTGCGGATAGTAGTTTCAACTCCTGGCCACAAGTCATTTCCAGCTATTTGCTAATGTGAAAAAGCTGACTCGTTTCATGCTTCAATATGCTCGCCTCGACAGCTAACAATATCATATATAATTTGAGCCAAAGTCCTTCGTAACATCTCGACCCATCCGGCTGAATGTCATGTCATGTAGGTATGTTTGAAGCTGAGGAATCTGAAGAAGAGGGGTCGCCAGTTGATCACATTGGGGTCGTCCCGAGGGCTATGGCACTTCAGTTGAAAATTGTGCTCCGTTTATCATCCAAACCAAACTCCTCGCTTTATGTTATCATGTTCGGGACATAAATACCAGGGCACAATATGAGTGTTAAATTTGCATGACATAGTAGCGTTATCAGAGCGAGGCTAAAAGTTTAAAATAAAACTTGCTTTGTTCTATGCCCCTTGGTTTTACATCGTTTTTTTTTAAAAAGGTATATCTATATAGTTGCATTGTTCTGAAAAGAAAACTATTAAAAAAAACTTTTAATCCATCAACATTGTCGTTGTAGTAAACCTCAGCATCAAATCAAATTTATAAAAATCATTAATAACAAATATTGTAGAAATTATCGACTGAAAGTATTTACGTACTTGATTTTTGTTGCAGTATAAAATGGGACAGAACTATTTGTTTTCAAACTTTACATAATTTTAATATAAGGCCCTTGGAGAAAGAAGGGTGTAAGTGCATATAACCAAATTTCGAGAAAAGATGCTTAACCCTTTAATGCAAAGTGTTGTTTTAAAACAACACTAATCTAAATCCAAATATCTCGGAAACGAGTAGATATTTTTGAGTGATGTACTGACAACAAATATTCTTGAGATTTGAAAAAAATAACCCATGGTATTTTTGTTACAATATTTTAATGTATAAGTAAGATATGTAACAAATTATGCGGAAGAAATGAAAAAATCAAATTCATTTTTTTTTTCTTCAAAGTAGTTTTTGGAAAATCTGTGTTTTTTCTTCAGATTTGCCAATTCTAACAATATTTTTAATCTCAATCAATCAAAAACATTTTCAAGCACCCAATTAACAAGGTTTGGTAGAAATTTGCAAAATCGTATTGAAATGAATTAAGAATTTCAAATTTTATTTTTCAACTTTGATGGGCCAAAACTTTTATAAAACTCAAAAAACTCATTTTAAAAAAGTCATGCATTTAAGGGTTGAGTTGTTGTGTTTGGGTATTTTCCATATATTTTTTTGTATTGTAAATTTGTAAAATTGTTCCGAACGTTAACATAGGTTAATTGAATTCTAAAAGTCCGAAAAAATCACTTTTTATAATTTGAACCTTGAAGAATCGTTTGGCAATACACTAAGGTTTTTTACGTGGTATTGATTCCGTCTTTAACGCTAAAATTTTCGCTAAAAAAACCGGTTGATTCGCGAGAGCCGTGTAGAAGAATCGTATCCATGGCAAAAAAAACCGTGTAAAAACAATCCGTGTCAGAAAAACTGAGCAAAATCAATCCGCGTAGAAAAAAACCTTAGTGTATTTACTCATAATCGATCATTTTTGAGCTTATACCCCTTTTGCTCTGAGAGCATATGCGAAATTGGTTTATTGAAAGCAACAACATTACGCATTTTTAAAACTCTCACGACTGATAACTTTCACTCTAATGTAGCAAAAATACCACATTTCATAATAATATTTCAAGTTGATATTCTTTACGGTTGCCTTCGATTGCATTTAAGATGCCTCTTGTTTTTATGAAAGCTGGAGAAAAAGTTAAAACTGAAGTCTACATGAACGTTTTGAAAAATCAGGTGCTCCGGGATTCGTTGATTCGGGCAAATTCTGGTTAGACCGAGAATGTTGTTTTCCAACGAGATGGAGCCCATTCCATATTTTGAAATGGATCAACACCTGGCTGAAAGAGAATATGAAACTTTGGCTGAAGGATCTTTGGCCTTCAAGCAGGTCAGATTGGAACCCCCTCAACTATTTGAAATGGGCTTTTGTTCAAGCGAAGGCCTGTGAATCCTCTCCTTTTCTTCTATCTCTCAAGCGTGAGCTTCAATAGCAGAGGCAGATATTGCGAAGGTAAGCTCTCGATTCAGATCTCGTCTGAAGAGAGTATTGAGAACGAAAGTGTACACATTGAGTGATTGTCTCTTTATATGTTTATTTCCTGCCTGAATAAATCAGAAGGTTTATAAATCATGTTAACATCAAGAAAAAAAGCGTTTTTGAACGTTACTGACAGTATTTTTTATGGGTCATACTGAAAATCAGCTGGTTGACTTGAAGTCAGTTAATATCAGTGCTCGGCATTGCTAACTGAAAAATAAACGCCGTTAACTAAATCGCTAACTAATTCAAAGTCAGTCAATTAGGGGAGAGTGGGGATACTTGATTTGCTTTCCTTATTTTCATCATATCTCTTTTAGGATATGCATTTTCTGGCAGCGTGTAATTTCAAGTTTATATGCTCCAAAAGTTAGAACGTTACATGAACGCGTAGATCTTTTGTGAGACAAAAAAAATTGTGATATTTTTTAAGTTAAAGGAGACTTGATCTTTTACTAAAAGGGACTTGATCCTTAATGAAGGGTGCCCTGACCCTAGGCAAAAATTAGATTCGCACGACATCATACTTTTTAATACAAGAGCACAACTTTTCTGTATCTGCTTCTTGATCTCCAGCATCTGTTACCAAGGGATTGCAGTGGAGAGAGAATTCTTTGCATTTGGAATGGTAATTATCAAAATTCCACAACGGCTTAACAAATCGTAACAATTTGCAACATTTAGCACATTTTCACTCTCTCTGAGCACCGATTTCTCTCATTTTAACTGAAACCTTTTAATTCTCTCTAACAAATTGCAACAAATTATAACAAATTCAATCATTGGCTGCAAAATTTGTTTGATCATTGACGATGATTTTCCGTTTATCTTAGTCCCCTGGTTCCAACACTTACCACCTCCAACTCCTCCAACACTCTGTGAAATCTGCGAACTATGAGCAAAAATCCGGGCAAAATCTGTGTCTGAGCAATATCGAAGGGTCAAAAGTATGTATTTTACAGACAAATCAGGGCACCTGGCAACCCAGCTTACAACGGAATGTTAAAAGAAGATTCATGGAAAAAAGTTGAAAGCTAAAACAATTTGTATACGTGAATTTTGTAGTAACCTCAGTGTAGAAAGGACGTCCCGGTAGCAACTACTTTACTTCCACATAACTGACTCATGAATTTCACGTAAAGTCTAAGTGGATGAATTCAAGTCTGTCTTGTGCATTTTTCTCCAGCGTGTGGGGGTAAATTCATATTAGAAAATGAAATTGTGGTCCGTCAGCTTACTTTTTAAGCTGTTGTGTCTGCTGAAGCTGAAGCCGTTGTGTCTGTTGTCATCAACTAAACATGTTAGCAAGGAGGATTTGATCGGATATTCATTTGTTTTGGAAGTGTCGTTTTGGTAAGTGATAATAATCTCCTTAATTGTAATCAGCTAATTTTTGTTTTTTTTTTTTCATTTTTCTGATGGCAATGGCTCTGGATACGGAGCTCGTTGGAACTGATAGTGATCACTCGTTCTTTGGTGGGACTTTCCGAATAAGATGATCAACGGAACACCATTCACGAAACAACGGACAAGGTAAAATATATTTTATTCATATAATACTTTTTATATTAATGCATACTTTTTATTTTTTCAGGATGTCCAAAAATAATAGTATAGCAGGCGCGGGGGTGGGATTCTCTTAATCAGTTTCGCGTTCATAAACGAGCGATTTAAGCGCCACCTCTTTCGAGGACCGCTCGTCGAGTTTTATTGCCCGGCGAGAAACCCAACCTCAGGGCGGGTTTTACTAAGGATCCAAAATCGGATGCGGAAACGATCGGGAGACCAAAGTTAAGGAGAAGTACTAGGGAAACTACACCTTCGATTCGAAGAGGTAGCTGGGACGCGAACCACGGTCTATCCGTTTGAAAAAAACACACGCTTGCGTGATCGTCACAGGAGGAACTCACATACCGTTTTCCCCTGGGTGACCGAAGCATAAGCGAGGGAACTGTTTTCTCGAGCAGTTCTTCCCGAAGCATAAAAAACAAACTACAAAAAACTAGAAACTAAAAAACGAACGAATAAACACGTGAAATCACCTTTTTCAATCAGACTTAATGTTCTGGGAAGGCATGAATTCTCTTATTTTTCAACAAAATACATAATTGGCGGTTGAAAAAGCTTGTATTGAGACGGAATGAAACAAAAAGTACATAATTTACATTTTTGTACAATATCTTAAGCTAAGTTTTTATTTTTGAATTCTACCTAGGTTTACATATTAGCTTTTTGGGGTTCCTTTTCTGCTGCGGGTGAGAATGGGCTATTATTGGCGCAGCCTTCTCAACTGGGAAACCTAGTAACTTAAAGGGTTTCCAAAAAACTGCGTGTGGCTAATTTTAGAATGGCCAAAATATCTCCTTCACATGCGCATGGGTTATTATTAGTTGTACTTACAGTACCATTTCGGCCTACGTCGGCAAAGTAGAGCTGATTGTTGCGGGGTTGCCGAAAATAGATTCGACTCAGCGGTGATGATGATGCAAATCAGCAGCGAATCAGTCTTGGCCTGGAAGGGGTTGTAACGGGCAGACCACTGAACCACGTGTTGACGGGTGGTTCACTTCCGACAATTCCTGGTCGGGAAAACTTCAATCCTGTTCCGTGCACCTTCAGCGGGTTCGAGCGGCAGGTTAGCTAGCTATCGCTAGAAGCGCTGTGGCAGCTCCTAGATAAAAAGCCGTTAAACGGCTGTTCAACGAAAAAAATTAGCACACACAGTCATTCACTCACAGAATCCAAAGATTTTTTACCTTTTTTGTTTTTAAAGGCTAGCACACGATTTGAGCACACGCACAACTAGCTAGCTAAACTAAATCGTCCTGTTAACGAAGGAACAAATTATGGAGCAATTAAATCTAATCTAGAAGGAGACTTCACGTGTTAAATTACTTCTACGAAACGCGGCCAAGTGCAAAAACACTCGCTTGGGCTTAAATCACGGTCAGGATCAAAGTGGAAGAGGTGAATTCCTGGGATCCTCAGTAAGGTCGCAAGTTTTGGAAAATCTGTTTTTTTTTTCAAAGGAATTCCGATGATCCCCGAAGGCGGTCATCGACCTTTCAAGCGTCGGTGTTTGTCATAGATGCGCTCTCGGCACGGGTTGGTAGCATCCCTTTCCTTTCCACATAAAATCAATCTACCCTTTCATTTCGATCCGCCCTTGGATCCCAACATTTACGAGGTCAAACTCTGAAGGCGACGCTAAATCAAGAACGCCTTGAAAAGTCCCGAATAAGTTCGACTTCCTATGAAGAAGAACTGGTATGCAAGCTTGGATGCAGTGTTATGACGTGAAGCGCGTGGTATGAATGCATACCTTTTTATCTAATGGCATTTTGGAAAGGCTTATTTTGTATTTTTGCTCTTGGTTAATATTATCAATAATAATTAAACTAGTAGGGATAAATAAATAATAACGATGTACATAATGTAATAATAATAATGTACATAAATATATCTAGGTAAATATTTACAACATGTAACAGTGTTACAATAGTGCTTAAAAAGTGTAGTGTTAGTGATATATTGTGCAAAGAATATAAAAATAAAGATTGATTATAACAAAATTTCGTTTTTTTGATCATCATGAAAAATAAGAAGTAAAAACCCACCCTTAATTTCATTCCCCGCGTTGAACTCTGTAGGTGCGTTCCATTAAGCACAATTTCTTATAGGGTCGCGTTTACATATTGATTTCGTAGCATCTACGTGAAAATCAATTGGATAAAAATTATGTAGTTTTTCACGTAACCCCTACGTGCAAATTATTTTGGGTGTACCCAAAAGATTTTGCACAACATCTGAAAGCAGCTTTTTCTATAAACAAACTAACTTTTTCGTCATGCCTGCCTGAAAGCTGACCTCTTGGGATTCTCACTGAATGCTTGCTTCAATAAAGCTCAGTATTTTTCATTGGGTTATAAATAGTTCGAGTCCGGTACTTTGGGAGAATTAATGTTTTTGGATACAAAAGTAACCTTTTTGGTTACATTTCACTTCAATGCATCCTTTGAATAGTGGAACGCATATAAATAAGTCGAAGAGATGCAGAAAACCACTCTACAGCTTATTTTAGACTTTTAACTGACGAAATATGCAAATCCAGCTGCAGAGAGCTTTGGAAGTAATTTTTCCAGTAAATCGAAGTTTTTGTTAGAAACAAACATCATTATCGGATCATGTATGTATGTATGTTGGTTATCCACCATGGGTGCACGGATTCACCGCAGTTTCTGCCTAAGTATGGGGTCACATGCATTCTTAGATCATTAAGTTCGACATATCTCCAATGCAGCGCGTACACCATACCCGGACACCATGGCTTCGTATGAACTGTTATGAAGTGAATGTATTGTGTTGATATAGGTTTATTTTTGGAAGAACGAGTCAATCAGGTGGGCTGATTTTACTTACAGGTATTCCGGCATCCGTGTATATACCTGGCCAGCTGGCAACTGACTGAAAAAAGTTTTCTTACCGATACCGGGAATCGAACCCAGTACGCCTATCCGCTAGACCACATCGGCGCTCACAATTATCGGATCATTTCAAATTTATCTTGAATCTTACGGTGCCCCCAAACATGATAACAACAAAGAAGCTAATAAGACGATTCCAAAATGGTATTTTTGATGAAAATCAGTAAAGTAGTTTTGTAGATGAAACCAAAACTGTAAACCGTTTTTTTTACGAATTTTGTTTTTGATCCCGAAGAGATACTGCCTAAAACTTTACTCACTCGCTTGTAGGTCCTAACTACTAATAAAAACTTATCGGATCCCTTAATCTTCTTCTATTGGTTTTCAGAACTGTTTGGCAACGTTTTATCACAAAATTCACAATTGCAGCACGACTACAAGTTGTTTTCCTAATGCTTTTTGATTGGCTTTATTTTATTCAATTTTCAAATTACCCTGTAAACTACACATGTTCAGCTATTCTTGTGCAAATTTTCAAGCAAAAATACCCAATGAGTGATTTTCTAAAGCGTTTCCAAAGTGATACAATTTGATGTGGGACACCCTTTATCACGACTAGCACTTCATTAGTAGATTTGGACCTGAAATTCAAACTTCTGAAGCGTCAACTTTAAAAGCTCCAGAATATATATTTTTAAAACTAGGATTTCTGGATGAAACGTACAACGGTTTCCTTCATTTTCGATTTTTATTCAATATTGAATATTTTTATTGGATATTATTTATCGATCAAAGGTTTAGTTTTTAATAGCTTTTTACCAAATTTCTCTTTGATCTTGTTGTAGACATCCTATTTTAAATTCTAACATCAAAATTTAAGTATATTGACGAGCACATTTTCACTCCATTTTTATACGGATATTTTATCTTTGATTTGGTAATCCACTTGCAGGCTATTCGAAATCTTTATTATTTAGTACTAATTCTGTTTGGTTCATTAGTGCAATGTTGAATGAAGAAGAATAAATGAAGTAAACAACTGATACATAAAAACATACATTATTTTTTTCTAGAATTAGCTACCGCCAAAAATATGACATCTTAAAAGAATTTTTTTTTTGCTTTCCTTGTCTCAGTCATTTTTATACTGCTGTAGCATCAGTAGAACGTTCGTAGAGATTTGTTTTTAAACGCAACAAATTCAATAAAATAAACCGCATTTCTGATTTCCTACTTTTTCCTAAGCGCGACTTGCAATTTCAAAAAGAATTTTCAATAAGTTTAAAACCGTTCATTGGGCAAATAAATTAATGCTAATCGCACGAAGTTTCAAGGGGAGAATTATATTGAATACACAGTGAATTGTATAAAGAGCTAGACAGCAATAATAATAATCCGGTCGTGTTACGCTGATCTAATTAAATGGGCGAAAAGTTCGACCCCCCAATGCATTCAGCTGAAAAAACACTGCAAAGCAATACAGAATCAGATGAGATACCCAATCGAGATGCTTCTCACGTTTTTATCATTCCATTTTCGTAGAGTGAACTTTCCGGAACGCCAGCTACATGAATGGTCCAAATTGGATTTCCAGCAGTGATAGATTCCCGTGTTGTTTTCGACGTTAAAGTTGATTTTTCTGATTATAGAGCCACGATTCTTGGAAGTTGTTTTTAAACCATAGAAGAATGGGTGCACCTGTCAGATTATGAAGTGTACTAGTTGCTTCTCCCCCGATGAGCTACGATAAAAAAACGTTGAAATGGTTCTTTTATTGCCGGCTATCTACCCAAACGTTCATTCGAAGTTTTTTTGCAGTCGTCGTTGTTTTGAAACAAAACCTATCATATAATAAAGGCCCTTCAAGAGCATGGGAATGTTGAACATGATGGTTTTCTGTGATATTTTTTTCAAATCCCCGTTAACTGACTTCATAACAAACTTTAAAAATATAGCACACACTGCTTGCCAATTGACTGTTCTCTTGACGACATGGCCCTAAACTTGAGTCAAGCAAAGTACTGGAATGTCAAAACTGAACAATGATAGGACTAACCAGGAAAAGACGTTCTTTTCCATTTTCATCCGAAATTGAATTTCCTGTCGATGGTGAAGTCTGGGGTTGTTTGATTGATGGCCGCTTGATTTGATTTCCTCTTTTCTTTCTTCCTTTGTTATTGTATTTATGTGAAGACATTCGATACCCTTAAGCAATCCGCGCTTTGACCACTTGACAGGAGATTATCAACTGTATCGAATAATAAAATTTCAAGTGCAACCAGACCCTAAAATCTCTATGGTAATCTGTGACTCTCGAAATGTATTTGAGATCATATTGGGCATCTATGAAATAAAATAAATATTGATGTGTAATTTTATATTCCAGCCAATGCAGAATCATAGTAATTTTAGAAAAAAAAAATCGAATTGGCTTTCTGTTCAATCTTAATGCAGCAATTTTAAATATTTAATGAATTGTCTTTAGATTAATAAATATTTCACGAAAGTTCTAATTATTTTATTTGCGACAATTTCAATGTTTACAGTAATGTGCATAGGACAAAACCCGAAAAATTCTAAACTGCAGATATAAGCGCTTTAAATACTATATACATATTTCATGTGCAATTTTCTCGGGAATTTAAATCTACCGGATTTGAATGCAGACATCTGAGTGAAGATTGGCCCACATTACCCTAAAAAATAGTCATAACTACGTGACACTGAATTTGATCTACGGCTGAAATGTTCATGGGAAACTTTGTTAAAAGTTTCTTGAAGATTGATGGAATGATACAGGAGTTACACCCAAGTTACAGCTTAGCTTTATTATGGTCAGCAAAACTTCGTTAGGACTATAATATCACCATGGCCCTGTCCTAGAAACGCCATTAAGACCAATTTTCAAGCTTCGATAAAAGCATTATGCTTTAAAGTTTTGGTCACCAAAGCTTTTATAAAGCCATGAGTTGAAGTCGACTTTCGTTGTCTGACGCCATTTAAAAATCCAAGATGGCGTCTTCCGCTGAACTTTAAAATGTTGTAAATAACTTTAAACCGCATGAAACCACAACAATATTGGTATTGGGTGAAAGGTCTAAACGAGTAGAAGTCAAATTTCGCAATCTGTTGCCATCTTGAAATCCAATATGGCGGCATCAGCTTAACCTTAAATGCTGTAAATGACATAAAAAAATCGCATTAAACAGCCACTATATGGGTATTGAGTGAAAGGGCTAAACTTGAAGAAGTCGAATTTCGTTGTCTGACGCCATCTTGAAATCCAAGATGACGGCTTTTGCTTAACCCTAAAATGCTGTAAATGACTGAAAATCGCATGAAACCCCACAATATGAGTAGGAGGGTAAAGGGCAAAACTAGAAGAAGTCAAATTTTGCTATTGAATCCACTGAACTTTAAAATGCTGTTAATTACTGAAAATCGTATGAAACTCCCACAAGATGGGTAATAGTTGAAAGGGATCAAAGATCGAAGAGTAGAAGACAAATTTCGCTATTAGACGTCATCTCGAAATCCAAGATGACGGTTTCCACTGAACATTAAAATGATTTTAGTCACTAAAAATCGTATTAAACGCCCACAATATTATTATTGAGTTTAAGGGCAAAACCATCCATTGAATCCCTCTTTCTGACTTGCAATTTTCAGTCATTTACAGAATTTTAGAGTTAAGCGAAAGCCGCCATCTTGAATTTCAAGATGCCGTCAGAAAGCAAAAATCAACTTCTTCTAGCATATCCCAAATTAACTAATACCCATATTTTCTAGATTTCATGCGATATTCAATGATTTGTAGCATTTTTAAAGTTAATCGAAAGTCGCCATCTAGGATTTCAAGATGGCGTCATACAGCAAAATTCGACTTCTACTCGTTTAGACCTTTCATTCAATACCAATATTGTTTGGGTTTTATGCGATTTTAAGTCGTTTACAATATTTTAAAGTTCAGCGAAAGTCGCCATATAGGATTTTAAGATATGTTCAGATAACGAAACTCGACTTCTTCTCGTTGATCTCTTTCAACTAATACCCATACCGTAACGGTTTAATGCGGTTTTTACTCATTAACAGAATTTTCAAGTTGAGTGCTAGCCGCCATATTGAATTCAAGATGGCAATGGACAACAAAATTTGACTTCTACTCGACAAAATTCGACTCTACCCAGCAAACATTTTTGCAGGTCTCAACAACTTTGTTATACGTTTCATATACATTATAGAATGATCGTATGAAACTCGAAAAAACAGCATTTACGTTCATTTATTTTTCAACTTCTGGCTAAAGCGATTAGAGTATACGATTTGGACGATATTCGACTTCATATTCATGCATACTGAAAAAATGCAAGAGAGCTTAAGTATTTTTTCTCTCAACGCATGCGAACCGTTGCCAGCGACAACATTTGCTGCTTCTGTCATTGGGCAATTCTTGCAAATACAGCATCTGATTTTTATCAATCTGGTTGCACTGATGGTCGCAGAGAAAACAACAAAGCTGTTTTCTCACTTGACCCACGCGGCGCGGGAGAAAATAAGAACAAAATCGTCTTCAAAATCTGCAAACATGGCGGACCTTTAATTATATCCGATTTAAACCTTTTAATCCGACTTCAAGTAACGATTTTTATGACCTTTTACTTGCGTTAGTTGGAATTACGATTCGCGTTAACGTTTTTAATGACTTGAGTTATCATTTTTAATACGATTTTATGTTTGCTGGGTACGACATTATAACCACATTGTGAGGGTTTTATGAGATTTTCATTTTTTTTTTGGGCCCTTTCATTCAACACTCATATTGTAGAGATATTCATACCATTTCCGCTGATTTGAAGTTTTCAATGATTTTTATATGTTTTCTTATTTTAGCCCAAAACACACATAACTGATCAAAAATGTGAAAAAATGGATATTCCAATTCAGATGTATGCCATTTAACCTGAGAGTGTCCTGGTTTAACATCTTGATCGAGAACGTATGGCGGTTTATTAATCAATCACTGAATGCTATTATAAAACATGCAAAAGGAAGCTTGGAGCAAACTTCTAAATTTGTACTTTATTGTAGTTTTAACAGAGCAGTTTAACCAAAACAGTATGTTTAATAAAAGCTCTTTTAGAGTTTTCAAAACTATCTTAAAACAAATGGTCCAAAACAAGGATATAAGCATTTTGCATAATTATAATACAACCAAGCATCCCGTGGGCTTAAATGTCAGAGACTTAGATTACAAAGATATGCTCCCTTTCAAATGTCGCATGGAGAGAGTAGTTGAGAACAAAAGTGGACACATCGAGTTATTGTTTCTAAATATGTTAATCCCGATTGAATTAAAAACAATTGAAATCATATTAACATCAAGAAAAATTGTTTTGAACCTTGATGACAGATTTTCGCAGTTTTTATGGGTGATACTGTCCTTACAAATTTAGGAAGATAAGGGCATAATGGCCACGTTGAGGAAAACGTTAACTAGAAATCGAATCTTATGATTCTGTCTTATTACATTAACGGATTATGTTCTTCCTTTTCTCTGATACTCATGTTCCTCTGAAATTATCCATCATCTAGGAAATTAGCTTATATGAATTTAACCATACATACTATACCATAATATGTGATGAACATCATTGAATCGTGTTCAGTAGGTACTAAAGAAGCTCATTTCGTTTCTGGTTTTAAATTTAAAAAGAAACGTTGAAAAACACATTGTAAAAACTTGTGCCAAACGCTGAAAATCAGTCACTATGTGGGGCAAGTTGAAGAACCCTCTGGGACTAAAATAATTTTCGGAAAAAATCGCTTATTCAAATTTAATCAAATCTTTACTGTACCGTTTAGAATAATCGAGAACCACGGGAAAAAAACAGACGCAAAACTTTTTATGAAATCTTATGTGACTGGCATATACTTGCAACGTTGCAACTTGGCTAACAGAAAATCGTGGCTAGTAATCGCTTAATCCTTTCAAAGGGGTGTAAAGTTTGGAAGGTCATCTACATGCAAGCTTTAGGAAACAGGAGGGTCTCCAGAAATTTAGATTTAATTTGCATATTCGCTTCCATGTTTTTAAATTGCACGAAATGACTACAAATTGCCTCGGTATCTCTATGAAAGGATGCTACTTTTCAAAGTTGTTGTGGCACTATTGGCATCGATTCAGGCGTACGTATATCCCTTTTTGCTTCACTTCCTTAAACTTGTTCGTTTACCAATATTCGATATCAGAACGTTATCACCAAAATTGGGCAGCTTTTTACACCCCTTCCATCGAAGGAAATTACTGCAGAAACGTGTCTGTGATGCTTATTTGTAACAATATTCAACCCCACACATTCGGTTTAAAGTTTTTACCCTTTGTTGGCCTTTTGGTGCAAACTGTTTGACTGCAATTCACATGGGACAGGCTAAGATTTTCAAATCACTGTTGCTGTAGTGGTAAATAAAAACTATTTTCTGCAAGAATTACCTACAAGCACCCAACCACAACAGGATTAGAGAGTCAACAGAACGCAACAGATCCAATCGATTGGGTTACACATTTGCTTTCAGGATAAAGTCTATGTCATTGATTTTTCTATGGTTGTCCTCAAGTGATTGCTTCAAAAGGTTCTTCTGAATTGGTAAAGTTGCGGCCCTTTTCTGAAGGGTTGTCCTGCAAATTTTGCTTGCCTTTTGTTTGCAAGTTTAATTAAAACTCTTTATTAGAAGTTCGACAAAACAAGAGGAGGGACCGGTCAACTCGAGCACATAATTAAGCTTTTATACGAGCACACTTTGGGGTGCTATTTAGAGTTCCCGTCGTATCTTGGAGGAGCACTGCATTGAGCTAACGACCAATCGGAACGATTTGCTAGCTACTGAATGGTCCTACCGAAAATTTAAAAGCAGAGAACCCTCCTGCTATTAAAGAACCGTAAAATTTCCATACAGAACCATCAAAGGACAGTGCGATGAGTTCATGCAAATTGTATTCAGGTAGCTGCAGTCATTCACACAAATCATGCCACTGCTTGCTCATCACAGGATTCTGATTCCATTCAGATGCTGATCCTTGCTTTTGAAAACTGTTTCTTTCAACTCCGTAGATGCACATTAGTATGTTAGCCATTCGTGTGGAGAAATTCTATTGCGATGGGAGCAGAAAAGAGATGCTGTGTTTGGATATGTGTCTCGGATATAACGTAGAAGACGCTTATTAAATTAAAAGATCATTCCAGAACGTGTTGTTTGTTAATTTAGGATTCTTGAAATGTCGAAAATATGTTATCCATAGGGAAGAGATAGTTCAGATTGCACCAAATTGCAAGCGTGCCTCTAAAAAGGTCCACACTGCAGATCGAACTGGAAAAACGTGAAAACTACAGATTTCCGATTCCGATTAGTATTATGTATTCCAGAAGATGATATTCTGACTATTAGAGGTTGTCGGTTTAAAGAAAAATAAATATTTGTATGCCTTTTTACATCTTAAGAGCAAGTTCAATCGTGTTGGAAGAAAAGGGTAGAAATTTTAACACTTCAAGCACATTTTGAAAATTTTACAATGTTTTTTTTTTTTTCAAAATCTGCGGCCATCAATTTTCTTTACAACACTTTGTCTATTTCCACATGCTGTGATGCAAAAATAGTTGAATTTATATCAGATACGATTGAATTAGAAACAGAGTTGTAAAGAAATTTGACGACAGCAGGTCATGGAAATTGATTTGCATTGTAAAATTTTCAAAATGTGCTGAAAGTGTCAAAATTTCTACCACTTTCTTCAACATGAGTGAGCTTGCTCTTAATGATGTGTACACTTTTTGAGCATGTCACGTAGAGTAATTATGCTTTGTGATATTCAACAAAGCAGCCCTAGGTTGTCAAATTTATTTTTTTCCGGTACGGCTCGTAAACATTAAAACGGATTTTGAAGCTGATAAAACGATCGATATATTATTTTTATATAAATACTGTTTCTTTAGGAAACTGGATGCGCATTTCTATCCCTTTTGGAATCAGAAGAAACTTTTGCAGAGGTGACCGGAAATTAAGATGAGTACTTTTTTTGCATTACCATAGTATCCATCAGAGTTGAAATTCTAAATCCATATTTAGATTTTTTTTTTCCTGTAGAAATTATCTGCCGTGATAAGACGAAGTGACGCATATCCATTTTTTTTACGATTTTGACTTTTTGACGCTATTTTATGCGTTTTTCTATGAGCTTTCAAATGCTTTCAACAAATCTAGAAAAAAAACAAACAGTTTTTGAGAAAATCGATATAAACAAATCGCCACAAGTGCGATTTATACGCCGAAGTGACGCATATCCATGCGTTTTTTTAAAGTGATACAGAAAAATTTCAACAACCCGAATAATTTAAAGAGACATTCCTCAAATTTGGAATGAAATCAGTTTTTAACATGACAATATGTTTAAAATAAAATAGAATTTTTTTTTATTCGAGCTATGATTTCATTGTATGAATGATATTGGTCGATCCTGAAATTTTGTTCATCATTCTTAATTTAATCGTTAAGAACTCAGTTATAAAAATTAATATTTTGTAATTCACAAATCAGATTTCTGACTTAGAAGGTCTGCATTTTAATTTCCATGTTTAGAGCTTTCAATTATTGAAATAAAAGTTCTCACTCCAATATCAGATTTTAATATTAAATACAGAATACATGGATCGATAACCTATTAGGGTAATAAACCTAGCTTTCGATAGATTTTATGTAGTTTTGTTTGATAAACATATATAACAAAAAATTTAATTAAGTTTTCAAATTCTCTCAACTAAATTATTCTTGTCAATTAGTCAATTTTAAAATCCTTTCCTTGATCAAGTTTTCGTCAATCAATTTTAGTTTTGGACATCAAAAGTTCTTGTTTTCGACAGGCATGTTTCAGTTTATTTTTTTGTCTGAAAAAGTAAGTTATTTTGCAGAGTGATAAATTTTTGATCAAGCGATCCCAAAGCCATCAGTATCGCATAAGTCCAAGAATCAGCGATTTAGCAAATGAGCGGCAGTCAATATTTGCTGTTTTTGCCATTTATGTAATTTTTATCATTATTGGAAATTTTTGTCATTTTTGTATTTTTTGTAATTTTTGTAATTTTTGTAATTTTTGAAATTTTTGTAATTTTTGTAATTTTTGCAATTTTTGTAATTTTTGTAATTTTTGTTATTTTAGTAATGTTGTAAATTTTGTAATTTTTGTAATTTTTATAATTTTTGTAATTTTTGTAATTTTTGTAATTTTTGTAATTTTTGTAACTTTTGTAATTTTTTGTAATTTTTATAATTTTTGTAATTTTTGTATTTTTGGTAATTTTTGTAATTTTTAATTATTTGTAATTTTTGAGTTTTTTGTAATTTTTGTAATTTTTGTAATTTTTGTAATTTTTGAAATTTTTATAATTTTTGTAATTTTTGTCATTTTTGTAATTTTCGTACCCTTGTGTAATTTTTGTCATTTTTTTAACTTTCTTAATTTTTGTAATTTTTGCAATTTTTGTCATTTTTGTCATTTTTGTCATTTTTGTCATTTTTGTCATTTTTGTCATTTTTGTCATTTTTGTCATTTTTGTCATTTTTGTCATTTTTGTCATTTTTGTCATTTTTGTCATTTTTGTCATTTTTGTCATTTTTGTCATTTTTGTCATTTTTGTCATTTTTGTCATTTTTGTCATTTTTGTCATTTTTGTCATTTTTGTCATTTTTGTCATTTTTGTCATTTTTGTCATTTTTGTCATTTTTGTCATTTTTGTCATTTTTGTCATTTTTGTCATTTTTGTCATTTTTGTCATTTTTGTCATTTTTGTCATTTTTGTCATTTTTGTCATTTTTTGTCATTTTTGTCATTTTTGTCATTTTTGTCATTTTTGTCATTTTTGTCATTTTTGTCATTTTTGTGTCATTTTTGTGTCATTTTTGTGTCATTTTTGTGTCATTTTTGTGTCATTTTTGTGTCATTTTTGTGTCATTTTTGTCATTTTTGTCATTTTCGTGTCATTTTTGTGTCATTTTTGTCATTTTTGTCATTTTTGTCATTTTTGTCACTTTTGTCATTTTTGTCATTTTTTTCATCTTTGTCATTTTTGTCATTTTTGTCATTTTTGTCATTTTTGTCATTTTTGTCATTTTTGTCATTTTTGTCATTTTTGTCATTTTTGTCATTTTTGTCATTTTTGTCATTTTTGTCATTTTTGTCATTTTTGTCATTTTTGTCATTTTTGTCATTTTTGTCATTTTTGTCATTTTTGTCATTTTTGTCATTTTTGTCATTTTTGTAAATTTTTAATTTTTGTCAATTTTGTCATTTTTGTATTTTTTGACATTTTCGTAATTTTTTAATCTTTGTTATTTTTGTCATTTTTGTTATTTTTGTCATTTTTTGTTATTTTTGTCATTTTTGTTATTTTTGTTCTGAGGTGTGTTAGAGTTGTAGAGATTAGTTTCCTGCTGAAAATCTATGTTTTATTCAATATTTCTCGCGTAAGCTTTCATTGCGTCGTATGAAACATCTTAAAAATTCACGGAAAACTGCTGCAAAAGTTATCAAAACAACTTTGAAATTTGTTTTCTTCATATAAAATATGTATCCCAGGCTATAATTATTCTAAACGTGCCGCCCGTGGCGTAGAGGATAGCCTTCAAGTCTTCTAAGCCAGGGGGTATGAGATCGAGTCCCGGTCACGGCATACATAGTACACTTTCGGTGGGTTGGTGGTTTTAGCATTTGTAAGATGCTAGCCATCATATCCTCGAAAGATGTACGCTTAGGGTTAAGAAAAAAGGAATCTCTTCGAGGAAACATCATGTTTCATTGAGATCCTGTATGTGTTTGTGTTCGTTTTAAAAACGTAAAGAAGTTGCGACTAGTTTATGTCAGTTTTTGAATTTTTCCGTAATAAAACTGTTTGTTTACACATTTTGTTTCATACGACGTAATGAAAGCTCACGCGAGATTTATTCATTCAAACAGTTTTGATGATCACTGTAGAACTTCTAAAGAAAATGAACCACCCAAATATCTTTTCAAGTTTTAGGATTTTTCATTTATATTAAAAACACCAAGTTTTGAATGAGATGCGAGTCATTTTGTTTTTTTTTTATTCTTAGGTTACTTTTTACAAATTTCATCTCTTAGGTTATTTTTTACAAATTTTTGATTGTAATTGTTTTCTTCTCGCTTCATTTCTGTTTGTGAAAAGTTTGTAAGACACGCATGGTGGATTCCATAATGAAAAAGTTCTGTGTTACAGCGGTGCATTAATCTAGTTACACATTCTGCAATTGCGTTAAGGGCTCATGATACTGCCCAAAGATCGCTAGCCACACTATGTTTGTTTATTCAATCATATAGCAACAAATACATATCAAAAACACCGAAAGTGCAATTTCGGGATGTTATTGAATCCTATTCCGACCATCATTGCCAGGCGTATGCAACGAAATCAGAGACCCACATCGCAATGGCCGGAACAATTTCTGTAGAGGCAGAGATGCACTTGCTGGCTACCAGTTACCCTCATACGCCAAGCACGATGCTCAAGGTTTTGGGATTGTACGACGATTATTCTAATTCATCGTGGAATTACTATTTTGTCCATTTTCGAAATGTCGGCACAAGTGGCGCTTCGGACCAGTTTCGCTCGTACCAATTTACATTTTAGCGTGTTTATTTGCGCGCTATCACGACCGGATGCGTTCGGAGGAAAATCTGCAGTAATTTCGTGCGTTTATTGCCATTAGATCAATTCCACACTGATGGCTGTGAAGTGTTCGCTCTACCATGCAGTGCGATATCAACGCAGTCCGGATGGCAAAATGTAGGTCCCCACGAACCAAATGCATTGGAAAAGCTCTGTTTGCATAGTATATGCAATGCATTCATAATAAAATGGGTTTTTGGCGGACCTCTTCATTGAAACAGTTGCAAACTCGACTAACCTAAAATACAGAAGGTAATCCAACTGAAGATATTGAAATTTTTTGGCAATATTTTTTCGTGTTTTCAGCAAAATAATTCTTTTGAAAATGAAATTGTTGAATTTTATAACCCTCAAACGTTCGAAAACTGAATATAGTCATGCACAGCAAGAAAAAATCGTGTAAATTTAGATCGAAAACGATGCACGAAAACGGAACATCGATTTTGATATAAAATTCTACCACGGTGTATTTTTCTCAACAATGTAATTTTTGAGGCGTGTAAATTTAGGTCGAAAACAATGCACGAAAACGGATGACATAAACCGTCGTGTAAAAATACACAATGATGTAAATTTCAAAACATATTAGCGTTAATATTACAAATCTTTTTTAAATAATCAGATTTTGGGAGTTGTTTATGAATAAATACGCCACATGTGTCATTTTATTTATCATATATTGCCAATACACTGCAAACTCAAAAAAACGCACACCATCACTGGCAGCTGGAATTGTGGTTGTGTCCGATGATCACCAGCAGGGCGATGTTTTGCCGATCAGCGTCAGGCAGCATTCTTGAATCCTTCCGGAACAGCATAGTAATCGGAATCCCCTAAACATTAGAAACATTCAACATTGATTCGGCTTTTGATCCATTCATAAAACAGAAATTCCTGCAATCGAAAGAGAATTTGAAGTTCCATTTTTTTCATTTCGTCTATAACTATAACCTACCATTTTTTAATTCAATTCTGAAAGAATTTGGTTCGGTTTTAATACTAAATTACCGATTTTTTTTTCTTTTCGCACAATAAACCACCATCTTGGATAAAAACAGAACAATTTATGCCGCGAAAAAAAGGAAAACAATGGATCTGTCGTGTTTTACATTGTTTTCGATGTAATTTTATATTGAGATATATTTTTAAGATCAGGGCGTGTAAACATACATCATACAAAATTAAGTTTATACCAACGATTCAAAAATAGATCAAAAAGAGTGTAAAATTACATCAGTTTTGAATTACACTGGTCAAAAAGTAGATCACTCGTATTTTAGATTGCGTATACTTTTAGAAATTTTTTGCTGTGTAGTAATGGTAACATTTTAATAAATTTTGTTACCGTAAAACGGGGTAAGATTGATCACTTTTTTCTTTAATTCTCTATTATTTTTTTCTGTTAAGGGGAATGTGGTATGTTTCATATTTTTAAAACCAGTACTGGACTCCCATGAACGTAAAACATTGTTACAGAAATGTATTAGACTACTTAAAATCTTATGTATAAAAATGGAGGCGTTTTCTTTGTAACAACATCACGTATGAATGGTCGATCGGAATGAAGTGAAATCCAAGGGTTTTTTGGGTCAGAGATGGTTTGTATAATAGTTTCAAGGATCTCATTTTTGATGTAAGGGGGGTCCCCATACAAAATTATCTTCTTCTATGTAACAACATCACGTATGAATGGTCGATCGGAATGAAGTGAAATCCAAGGGTTTTTTGGGTCAGAGATGGTTTGTATAATAGTTTCAAGGATCTCACTTTTTATGAAAGGTGGTCCCAATACAAATTCAACTTTATTTGTTACGATTTCCATAAGAATCTATTCGCGAGCACGATGCAGTTAAGGACGTATAGATAAACTTAAACATTTATTACGATTTATTTTTTAGAAGGTAAAACGAAGTTTACCGGGTCAGCTAGTTTGATTTAAGAATCGATTTTGTCTTGGTTTAAAATTTGATGCTTTGACGGTTTTAACGAGTTTTCTTGAACATAAAGGAAACAAAACACTTTCATAATATTAACAAATGCTTGTTATTCATATACTAAGGCAGTTCATGTGTTAAGGCCGAACAACAATTAAAATCGAAAGATGGACCATGATGCTGCATAAATTAAGGGGCTAAATTTTTAACATTACTTATAAAATTTTAACTACAAAAAATAATAAAATATTGCCTTCATTCAATTCTCTACGCTATAGGTCGACAACTTGCTGCTCTTTAGGTGTAAAGCTGTTGAACTTTAGCTCTCTATCAAATATTAAATATTTTTTGAATAAAATATTTAAAAAAAAATGCTGTACAAATAATTGAATATTGTGACCTGGAACACTGATTTTTATCTATGATATTTTTGCTCAAACAATGCAAAAAAGGAAAAATATTTTTAAAAAATATATGTTTTATTACATACTATTTGATCATTCTTTTTTTTTGGTTCTTTTACATTAAACTTATTTTCGCGGATGACATGATTGATTCCGCTAAAGAACCTGATAGATTTAGCTTATATGATTTGTGCATAAAGTAAGCATTTTTTTAATAAAAGCCTTCAATTTCAAAAGAAATACTTATTCTGTTCTCAAAACAAGCTAAATCTTCTTAACTCTGGATAAAATTCAAAATTTTAACCATCGATTAAATAAATCAATTTTTGAAAAGAAAAAATCTAAATTGAGGAGTTTAGTTTGAAATTTGGCTCTTGAAGAATCTGCTATGCCATGCCATCTCTCTCTCTCCATCAAACACCCCCCCCCCCCTTCCCCCTCTCTTCTACGCTCATGCCTTATAATCTTTTCATAAACTTTTGAGGAAGTCCAAATTTTCTGATTGTTTTAGCAAACAAATTCGCAAGTATTTTTTTGGAATATTGAGATAAGATTTAAACTCCGCTGATTTGCCTTTTTCTCTTGCCTTTTTATGGCAAAAAACCTAAATGTTGGATGGATTTGCCCGGCTATAGCCCGGTTATGAGTTTGAAATTTAGAAACCCAATGTCTGGATTCCCCCGACCTGAATACTTGCAAACAAAAAATGAAAAGCTTACTCATCACATAAAAAAAACTAAGAATTGAGAATTACAAATAAAAGTCTGACAACTATTCAAACTCGAACTAGCATTGAGAGTAAATGAAAATTTCAATTCTTAAAATCGATCTGAAAACTTCATCACAGGCTAAATACTTGTAATTTTTAACGCCTCAAAAATTTCACGATACTTACTGAAAAAAGTGATCACTCGCAAATTATCACATCATTCAAAACTTTATCACCTATTTTCGAATTATCTTAGGTCTTTTGTCCCTTTTTAATGCGTTTTTATTTATTTATTTAAGGATATATGGGCCAAGCCCGTCATCCGAACTCTTAAAAATTATCTTACATAGAGTTGATTTATTAAATACAGCACATAGAGCTTCTTGATTGTCGGGATGCTTAAATTAAGGTCTATTACACTGTTAATATTATTCACCTCCCTCATAAAACGGAAAGCTGGTTCGTTGCGGCTGTAATTCGTCCTGCGATGGTCAAGTGCATAACGCCTACGTCGTCTCAAATTCAGAGTGCTTGTGTTCGCTGTCAAGCGGGAACATAAAAACGTTGAGTCCACCATGCCTCTATCTACCTTAAGAATAAAGGTTAAATCATTTATGCGGTGCCGACTTTCCAACAGGTCCAAATCTAGTAGGCAACATAAATGTTCATATTCCGGTAAACTCTCTCCCCAGGCAAGATTCCTCACTGCAAATTTGACAAAACGCTTCTGAACAGCTTTCATTCGGTTTATGTGTCTTTGGTACATGAGCCTCCAAACTGTGCTCGCGAAATCGAATCTCGATCGCACTAAGCTAACGTATAAGCTTTTGATGGTGTACGGGTCCTTCAATTCTCCAGCGAAACGTCTCACGACTCCGAACAAAGTAAGGCCATCTGCTACTACACTGCTGATGTGATCGCTGAAGCTCAATCCAGAATCTAATTTAATGCCTAAATCCTTAACACAGGTAACTTTTGCAATGTTTTCGCCACTTAGGGAATACGTAAACTGGATCGGTGTACTGCTTCTTGTAAAAGATATATGTAGCTGTGCATTTTGAATTATTTTCTTTCAGCTTGGTTCTGATCATAAACTCAGAAAACACTTTCAAATCGTTCTGGAGACAATGTGAACAGCGGCATTGAAGAATTAACGTCTACTTACACTCGTATGTTGAAGCAGTGTACAAAAATAGTTTCTAAACAAATAAACCTGAAGCGTTGATACTGTCCTTGAATGTCGTATGACCTTTGGGCTCTAATAAAGCTTAAAGATTATTATTTGAAACGAGTAAACTCATTACAGATAAAAAAAACGTGTTGGTGATAAGTTTAACAAGTATTTCTCATCGATTGGATCAGATCTTGCAAAGGAAATCCCCGTGGAAACAAAATTTGATGTTTTGTAAAATATTAACGAAATCCAGAAGTCAATTCTTCTGCAACCTACTGATGAAACCGAATTTAATTCCGTCATTATTTCCCTTAAAAATAAAAAAAAGCATTGGGCCCGATAGTTTTCCCGTAAGTGTGTTAAAAAATAATAGCACTACATTTTCTCACATTTTGAAAATGTTTTTCAATTCAATAATTGAATCAGGAACGTATTCAGATTGCCTTAAAATTGCAATGGTGACTCCTATATTCAAATCGGGTGATCCGGAAGATGTTAATAACTATCGATCAATTTCAAGTCTCAGCGTTTGCTAGCAAAGTATTTGAAAAACTGCTGGTAGGTAAATAGAATTACAAATTTTCATAATTGCAACCATGTTCTATACAGTATGCAATATGGATTCAGAACAGGCTCGAACGCTCTTATCGCAATCTCTGAACTCGTGGATTCCATAATTAAGGACATCGATTCCAAAAATATAGTTGGTGCTCTATTCTCGGACCTAAAGAAAGCATTTGATACGCTTAATCACGGCATTCTTCTGGAAAAACTAAACAAATATGGTATAAGGGGTATTGCAAATGATATAATTCGGAGTTATCTTTCGGATAGGAAACGATATGTAGTAGTGCAAGGAACAGAGAGTAATATGAAAAACATAAGCGTAGGAGTTCCACAAGGCAGCAATATAGGGCCTCTGCTCTTTCTTTTGTATATAAATGATATATGTAAACTCCCACTTATTGGTACAGCAAGGCTATTCGCTGATGACACAGCACTATTCCAAACAGGGAAATCTCCGAACACTATTATCGATAACCTGGAACATGATTTACAATTACTATCTGTATATTTCAACAGCAATTTACTATCTTTAAACTACACAAAAACCAAATATATGATATTTCGCTCGTCCAGAAAAGTTTTAACACCTCATAGAGATCCAAATATGAACCAGTTTGTTATAGAAGAAGTAAAAACCTTCAAATACTTTGATATTCATCTGGATAGTATTCTGTCATATACAAAATCTGAAAAACGAATTTCCCCTATTATGCTTTCATCCACTCAGTCGTACATTATCTTATCTCAGTCTGGGGTCGAGCATCACAAAAGCTTCAATCATTGCAAAACAGATATTTAAAGAATATTTACAAACTCCCTATGCTATACTCAACAAAACTTATTTATTCATCCAATGCGCATAACATTTTACCAATAGCAGATCTTTGCGATTTCCAAACCATAATGTACGTTTTAGTAATTATCTACAACCTTGTCGGTCGTTTACATCTTTAGGCAGAAACGAATTTCTTTCATCGGACCAACCAAATATAACATCTTACCCAATGAACTTGAAGAAATAAATAGTAGATCCATATTCAAAAACAAACTGCTTCAAATATTAGTGGTTAAATAAATCGAACAAAGCAAGCTTTTGATATATTTTTAATTACGTAGCTTTAATTTACTGTAACATTAAGGGGGGGGGGGGGGGGTCTAACGGGTAAAAAAAAACAATTTCTCAATTTTTTTCTAGAGCAATCGTTCGAACAAATGTATTCAAATTTTTTGCAATATACAAAGCATTATTAAAAGAACATTTAGTAATTTTTTCGTAGAAAAATATTGAAAAATGAGCCGGTGACGGAGCACTTTCGAGGATGCCTTTTAGAAAACAGGATTTGCGGTGGACACTATATCTCAGCACAGAATCATCTGAAGTCAAAAAATCAAAGCAATATATTTTTAATAGATGTTTTTCTGGACCCCAACGTTTTTATTTAACTTAAAAAAATTTTTATGAAATTTTTGTGGCTGTTTGAAGTAAAAACTACGATTTTTCACGAAAAAATCCACCATTTTTTATCTGTAAAATCTCCCCAAAGTAAAAAAAAAACAAAAAAAGAAAAACCTTGGGGTCTGGTATTTTATGTGTAGAAAATATGTTCTAAATTTGAAAAGAATTGGATAAGTAGTTTTCAAATGACGATGTCCACGGACTTTAAAAATGTGCTTTCGAGAAAAACGCGTTTGAAGTTTCTGCTCTTGCTTTCTTGCAGTATTAGATAGGAGGAGATAAAGCCCTATAATTTCTACAGTTTTTCTTCAATTGACTAGAAAATTTGACACAACATTCTTGAAATGTTTTACAATAAGAAAATAAAAAAATAAAAAAATCGATTTTTTGAAAGTGTTAGATATTGCCAGGATTTTTGGTCAAATATTTTGAACTCAAATGTTCAAATTTTGCCAGGTTTGAAGATAAAATAGTCCGGATTTGTCTGGCCTGGATACGTACTGAAAAAAATCTGGTAACCTTACTCTAACCAGCATAAACGATACTGGGACGAGTTGGACACTTGTCGTCAAACTAAATTGTTTTTAGAAAAACCATTATACCAATAATGGTTCTAGTAGTTGAGAATCAGATGTGAAATATCCTTTCCACCTTGTATGTTGCTGTCCCTTATTTGCCAGACAGTTGAACCATTACTGCAATGCAATTGCATAA
This sequence comes from Uranotaenia lowii, assembly GCF_029784155.1. Classification (NCBI taxonomy): domain Eukaryota; kingdom Metazoa; phylum Arthropoda; class Insecta; order Diptera; family Culicidae; genus Uranotaenia; species Uranotaenia lowii. The sequence continues at coordinate 187,109,687 of NC_073693.1, read as the reverse complement.
CACGCAATTAATATTGCATAACACGAATACTGATCACAACGGTACATCACCTCAATAAAATTTAGAGGTGGAATGTAACAACAACGGATTTCATTTATTTAAAGAAAAATACCACATTACAATTTTTTTAAGTGTAATATAGTTCATCAGCTTCAGAAGTCATGCTTATTTTTCAGATTTTTTTTAAATTATGAGGACAGTAAAACTGCACTCGCCAAACACTCCCGCACTGAGATGCTCTACGAGTATGTTACTCGCAGCACGATAGAATTGAATTATTCATCAAATGGGGAATATAGGACATAATTTTTGTTATTGTTCGCTCACATAAGCTATTAAATTTAACGATATTTTAAACAGGAAGATATGGCCATTTATTTTGTATGTTGAAATTGATGAGATGTAAGATAACAATAGGGAAAATTATCAAAGCCCAATTGTAACAATTCATTTTTCTTCACAAGATTTAAACAATGACACTTTTTTACTGTCACACCACACCACATATTTACGGTTTGTCCCGATTTCTCAGAGGAAACCGCTCTATGCTATTTTAAGCTCTAGACTTTCGAACAACACACCACACCATTCTGTGTTGTACCTTCTTTCCGTTTCCGATCCTCAAGGGCACTCCACGCTAATAAATATATGACCCAAAAGCAGAAAATATGCCTCAGATTCCAATTTTGCATCGTTTGGGTATAACATTAAAGCTGTGCTTGTATATAACTTCAAATTACTTGGGAGGACGAATAATTATTTATTTAGGATTGCTGGTTGGTGCCAAGCTGTGTTTGCCACCCGGATATGAGTAATCCTAGACAACAACAACAAAAACAAAGGGCCCGGAGAATAGATACGTATTACATTTTTAAGAAGCTCATTAAGAAACTAATTCATCGGTAGGCGTTAAGCTTTAACGATTGCTGTAATTAATATTAATTTGGATTTCTGTTGGGGAAGAAGATGCACAGTAGGGTGGCCCAAAATTGGCTTTTGTCTGGAATTCTGGGGGCGCAGCCTCCAAATGGTAGCTTAGGGTGTAAGAATCAATCTTTTATATGGCGGCGACTTAGAAAAATGATGTTTAGAAGTCGCACTGGGTCGATTTTTGAAAAAAGTTCTTTATTTTTAAATTTTGTACTAAGAAAATTTTGATTCATAGAAATTACGAATTTTTTTTTTTCATATATTATTTTATTTTATTGGTACTTTTTATTTAAATCGTCCAGAAAGTGAACCTTGCGTTATGTTTTTTTTTAAAAACCAAGACCACCTAAAGATGCGAATTTTCTCGTACAACAGATTTGCCGAAGAAAGTATGTTATTTATTTAAACATTAAAAAAGTTATTGATGATGTACTGCTAGGCTACCTTTAAGAAAAAAATCTATCACGGAGTTAATAAACCAACTATCAGCGGTTCGACACCATCTGTACGTCCTACAAACCGTCGTCTAATCGGGAAATTTGCTCGGTGGTTGGTTTTTTTAGGATTCAAAGCAATTTTCGTATAGAAGGAAAAGAAAAATGCGGTACAGGTAAATTAATTGCAGAAGAAGTACACCAAAGTTTGAAAAATTGGAACTTAGAAAAAGTTATTTGCGCCAAGTACTATGATACAGCCAATATTAACTCGGGTGAAAAGAACGGTGCTGCGCCAATTTTAGAACTGCTTTTGAGAAAACTGCTTGATTTTCCTTGGAGGCCCCTCATATATGTATGAGCTCGTTTTAATGACAGCGTATCGCATTTGTTTCGGAATTTCATCTACCGCCCCTGAGGACAAATTGTTTAAACAGTTCAGATCTGAATGGGACAGAATGAACAAAAATTATTACGCTGGATTCAGTAATGGTAATGTTTCTAATATCTTTTCAAAAAAAATCATAATTGAACTTGAAAAGTTGGTCCAGTTTGTAGTACGAGTTTATTTAAAAAGGTGATATCAAGCTCCTCTTGCTACTAGTGCACCGATGAACGATCTTATATTTATAAACAACATTAAAAATTACGACAATTACGACGAAGAGTTAAGCCTGAAAACGTCGAAAAATTCGAAATACATTTATGGTTTTTGTCAGAGTTCAACATCTGTCTGCCTTTTTTTATGAGCAAGTTGATGCCGTTTTCAAGCGAAAAATGATCCAGAGTCTACTGAAGAAGAGCAGTGGAGAAAAAATTATGAATCTTCAATGATTTTTCTTCCAAAAACTTATTGAAAGATTTCGTTACCGAGAAATCTTTGGCATTTGTTGAAATATTGCAACTTGAACCCCGTTTTCTCTGGGAAACAGAGTCCAAATTTTGGGAGTGGAAGTGAAAACAAAGCTGCTAAAATTGAGTCTATCAGTCATTAATGACTCAGCAGAACGAGCACTAGGAATAGCAAGAGAATATAATATAATGGATTTGGTCCGAACGCTGCCCACGAAAAACAGAATGTATTGATAATAATTGCAGAAAACCGACAAAATCAGAACATTTCTTTAAAATCACCGATTTTGAACTCTTTAAGAAGTTTGTTTTTTTTTGAATATTTTGTGACTATCATTGTTAACTTCCTTAATTTTAAAATAATACGAATTTTTCATGATTTTTTTCTCTTTTTACCATTATTGTTCAGTTTGCTTATAATATTTAAAATTATAATTTCCTAAATTTTGCAGAAACATGTTTTTTAAGAAACTAAATCATCAATAACTTTCTGAACTTTTTAATACACATCATGCTTTCTTCGGCAAACTTGTTGTACGTGATAATTCGCATCTCTTGGTGGTCTTGGTCTTCAAAAAGCATAACGCAAGGGACATTTTCTGGACGATATAAATAAAAAACTATCGATAAAATAAAATAATATACAAGGAAAAAACCATGCTAAAAAACCTTTGAAATAAAAACTCGATTTTTTTTAACGTAGAGTTTGTAACCTAAACTAAATTTAAAAAATATAAAACTCATATTTTAGTGTACTTTCTATGAATCAAAATTTTCTTTGTTCAAAATTTAAAAAAAAAGAAGAGTTTTTTAAAAAATCGACCCTGTGCGACCTCCAAAAATCATTTTTTTGAGTCGCCGCCATATAAAAGATTGATTCTTACACCCTAAGCTACCATTTGGAGGTTGAGCCCCCAGAATTCCAGAAATAAGGCAATTTTGACCCGCCCTAATACCCAGAAATTAATTGATACAATACAAAAATAAAATCGTAGCTTATCAAATGTGCTCGTGTGATAATTATATTGTTGGCATTTAGTTTCGTTTAATTAATTGATTATGCGAAACACTTGAAACTCGGATCTTTTAATTAAACAGTAAAAAGTAACAGTAACAAATCGCCAAGGCTGTTAGTTAATGATTAATGCTTTTTTGAAATTATGAACAACCTGAATTTATTTAATCGAGTATCATGACTATTCGTTTGTTTGATTAACGAAAATTCAGTAGTTGCAATAATTTTTTTCTGCTGTTAACGAAGAACCTTCACCATTATAATGTACTATATATGAGCTTAGGCGTTTTCTTCAGGGTACAAGACAAGTGTTTAAAATACAGCACAGCAAAAAAAAAAAATAAAGTACATATGCGGCATTTTTGGCAAGTATTTTTGAAAGGATGTAGACTGATTGACCCTTCTTCGGACCTACTATGGTCTAAAACTGCCGAAAATTGAAAATAATTCATTTCGTCGTCATAGATTTAAGGTAGTCATTTGCAAACAATGTTGTTTTATTCTTCCTTTATCCTATGATACCGTTATTATTCATTAAAAGGAATTCTGAAAGAATTTTCAAGGTTTTGAAAAATGTACTCTCTATTCAGTGGTAATACACATAGCTCAGTTAGTAGGGTGCACTCTTATCTTTCTACTGTCCAAGCCAAAACTTAAAGAGAAACCACTATCGATGTGAAGAGTAAGGGCTTTACTACTCATTTTCCAAAAATTTTCCAAAAATGCGATACTTTCGACCATTATGTTCCATTTTTAGACCTGACATCAAAAAAGCTTTGTAACATTAATTGATAATAATTTTTGATCCTTAGGAAAAATTTAAATAAATCGTGCGATAGATTGACAAATTTTGCATTTTCGATGGCACAAAACACTTTACCCAGGTTACTAGAATTTTTTCAGTCCGGATACGGACAAATCCGCCAATTTTATATAGAAAAAACTGACCTGTGCAAATTTCAGTTAAATCGGACTTGATTTATGAGTGCTTAACACGCCTGAAGTTTTCACCAAAGGAGGACCAAAAGAACTTGGAAAAATTGAAATTTTAATGTTGATGCCAAATGACTTGATAATTTATAAAACGTTGAAATGTGAAGAAAAAAAAACAGTGTCAAAAATCGACTTCAAAATATAAAAAAACTAGTAAGGGAGGGTCAAAGGGAATTCGGAAAATCGAAATTTTAGCTTTGATACCAAATGCATGAAACGTCGAAGTCTGGTGGTATCCCGAAAGTCAGTTTCGACCGGTTTCCCGAAAAATGGTTGTTCTCCGCGGGCACGACATGGATATTGCTCAAGGAGGCCCTGCGTACACTCAGAGTATTCGAGTGTTAGGAACCTTCTGGCGGAGAGGTTTGTGTGGTCAACCCCGAGTCTTTATGATAAGAGGTCGGGTCCCGAGTCGTAAGAGGAGGGATCAGGCCCCTTACCAACAAGAGGAGGGGTACTAGTGGTCACCTCGAGTCATTACGAGGAGAGGTCAGATCTCAAGTCGTTAGAGGAGAGATCGAGCCTTGAATCGTGTAGAGGAGAGGTAAACCTCGAGTCGATGCGAGGAGGGGTCGGATCTCAAGTCGTTAGAGGAGAGATCAGGCCTCAAGTCGCGAAGAGGAGAGGTTTGTGTGGGAATATCGAGTCATTGCGAGGAGATGTCGGTTCTCAAGTCGTTAGAGGAGAGTTCAGGCGTCAAGTTCGTAAGGATGAGAGGTTTTGCTGAAAGTGGTCTCGTTAATGAGTATTGCCTTGGAGCGCATTAGCGCGAATAGACCTCCCACTATTGAAGCATAGTGTACTAAACAGTTCAAGGTGGGAATCAGGTCTGCGGCCCCAGGTGGAGTTTAGGGAGTAGAGGGTATACACGGAGTATATCATGAGTCTTCCCATTGTACCCATGGACCCAGAGTAGCAAACTGGGGGGACGCGGTGGCTCGCCGTGCCTTGGAATACAATCCGTAAACCGGGATTTACCACCTGTGGTTACCAACTAAAAAAAAAAAGTGTTAAGAACCATCTTGAGGGGCGCGCAAGAGAACGGAGTGTGGATGCGAAGGATGAACCACGAGCTCGTGCGACTCTACGGCAAACCCCGTATCCAGAAGATGGCGATGGTCGGACGGATACACTTGACAGGACTTGTTGCGAGAATGTCGGACGACTGTCCTGCAAAACAGGTGTTCGCTGCCAATCCGCTAGAAACGAGACGAGCAGGGGCGCAACGAGCGAGGTGGTTGGATCAAGTGAAGCGTGATCTGGCGAATGTGTTATGTCCGAGAAATTGGAGAACAGTTGTCATGGACCGAGTGAATTTTAGAAATTATGTTCGTTAAGTTATGGCGGAAAACTATGTAAACAATTTTTTTTCGATAAACGGCTTAGTACCAGAAAGAAAATTCGAGATAACACCAAATCTTGACGTTTCGTGCATTTTGAAGTCATTTCGCTCTTAAACTAAAATTACGATTTTTTTTTAATTTACTTTGTCCCCTCTTTGATGATTTTTTTAAATTTTAAAGTCGATTTTTAAACAACAGATTTTGACATTTTATGCATTTTTAAGTCAATTGGCTTCAAAATTGATTTTTAGTTTTTTTTTTTTCGATTTCCTTTGGTCCCCTCTTTAGTGATTTTTGAGGGTAAAACCAAAGATCCCTAACTATCAAGATGATCGGGCATATTATTTCACGAACGAATCTTCGGAGACAACAACACAACGCATATGGTGCTGCCACCCAACGAGATGGGATCCAAGCTTTGCACTTGACGATTGCACCTCTCACTAATACATTGAAAACAAACGTCACCTTTCCCAAACAAGATTTTTGTTTACATTGTTCACGCCAATCATTTTGCACTATGGGTGAATTGTTATTCTTTCCCACTTTTGATGGAACATTTTGTTGTAACTGGCCGTTTCCAGTCAACCATGACCCCGATCGTTCGCCAGCGGAACGGATTCCCCTAGCATTCATCAAAATTCAAGGAAATTCGCTACACCGGTAAGTTAACAAACTAAAAGTGAACGAAATTTGATTCTGAATCCAAATCAGGATGCAAGAAGGAGATTGAGGGATGTGTTATCAACGAATTTAATTTCAGCTTAGCATCCTATGGAACGGCTAATGAAAAATTCAAGAAGAACCAATCAGACAGATGGATCATTAATTTTGGCTGCCCTTTCTTGCGAGGAATCAGCCAACATCGAACTCGATCGTTTGCCAGTGCGACACATTTTAGCAGATTTCGAGAAAAATGGAATCTTCTATTCCTCCGGTAAGTTGATAAGTTGAAAGTGTATAAATTGATGTTTCAAATCCAAACCAAATCGAATTACAGCTGTACAGAAGACGGAATTTCCGATATAGGATCACAGGAGGAAAGAATCTTGCAAGCCAAACAACCTGATTGTCCTGCCCAGTTACCCATGTTTTTACAATTGTTACATTCTTACTGTAATTCATTAAACTTGAACATTTGACGTAATAGGTGATTTATTGTTTTAAATAACCAATGTCACTTTGTAAAACAGGGAAGGATATCTCATACCAAATTTATGTAAAATAAGACACTACGCGAATAATTTTCAAGTTCATTTTCTCAAATTTGTTAAACAGCCAAGTTTTGATTGAATGAATTTTGAAACGAGGGTCTCGTACAGAATCAATGTTTAATTTATACGGGGCAAATAAAAGTTTCAAATAAACATATCAAAAAATAAAACAACTGCTGGCATATATTCCACAAGCTCATAATGTTCAATCCAGTTAAATATATATTCAACACATTTAAACAACTTTGTAAAAATTCACATTTTTTTGCAACTTTGACCACTGTGCTGTGATGTAAACAAAGAGAACTGGGATGTAAACAAAAAAGTAAACGCGAGTTGCTTTGATTTTTATGCAGTAGTGTGTGTAACAGATTACACAATTTGAGCTTGGATCTCAGTTCGTAAAATCTATTTTGGCGCTAATGTTCTGTCGCCAAAATTTCTCGGAAGCCGGTAGGACCTGGTAAAACCTAGGAACGCTTTGAAGCGCCGATGTGGTCTAGCGGATAGGCTGGCGCGAGTTTGGTTTCGGTATGCCAGGCGTACTGGATTCGATTCCCGGTAGCGGCTTTTGGATTCGAATCCGATAAGTGGCCGACAGGTAAGATGTGTTATGAGGAATGTTCAATCAGTTGTCAGCTGGCTAGGATGCCGGAATACCTGTAAGTAAACTAGCCCACCTGATTGACTCGTTCTTCCAAAATAAACCGACATCAATACAATACATTCACTCCATAACAGTTCATACGAAGCCGTGGGGTCCGGGTATGGTTTACGCGCTGCATTGGACACATTCCACCGTGACGTGAAATCGCTTTTCCGGACTTTTCTGCACTGTTATCATTCTATAAGTCAACCAATTTACTTGAAAATGAAAAAAGTTATAGCAAACGGTTGAAGGAAATTCAATTTGCGACCGTGAATATAATTTGGTCGTTTTAAAATTTAAGTTGTATTTGTTGTGAATAATTACTTTTGTGACGTGAATTCACGCTAGAATTAACAATTTCGGACTTTAGTACATACATCCAGTGCTGATAAATATCGCTCATGGTCGTCCGACCTTAACAAAGTAATCTATATGAATATCATCTCTTTCAAAATCCTGTCATAAAGCGACGCGATCAAAGCATTCAATGTTTCTGTCATCATGTTGCTGACAGGAATTAATGTTGCATGACCTTTGTAGCATGCCAACCCAGTTAGATCGCGTTTGTTTATTTACAAAAAAAAATCTCGTTAATGCATCGACAGCAAGCAATATAGTTCGAGCTGTTTTCGGGATATGAACGAATAAATCTCATCTCAAGCTAATTCCTACAGACCGAATCACGTAAGAAGTGTTCGTTTTTTGTCAATAAAAGTCTGAAAACGAAATTATGTTTAACAGGAACGTGGAAGTTGGACTAACCGTTGGCCGTTTAGCATCGACAAATTTTCCTCGAAACCGCGTCAAATTTTCTGACTTTGAGGAAACGTCAGTTTTTTTTAATTCAAGAAGCTTCCAGTTGGTTTGGAAAATAGAGAACTCACTCTAGTCCGGATTCAGGTATTATCCAGTGCTCGCTGATCCTGTTCCGATTGTCATTGAGTAGTTCAGAGCATCAACCATCAATCTTCCGCCACCGCTTATTCCGGAAGAGATACAATATGGATCGGCACTCGGACAATAGTTATCACTGGGTGTGGTCAAGCATTTCAAATAATTTTGTAAAAAATAAACGTTTTGTTTTGTGGGTCAATTTCAGTTCTTTATTAAGTTGATTGAACAACATAAGGATCCCCTCATTTGATTACGATGATCACTTTAAATTTTATTTTGACTCTAAAATATTGTTTTTCATCGATGATATGCGCAGTTTAATTCAAAATCATATTTACTAAAACAAAGATTTCAAGTCGAACTGAATGCCTAAATTTCTTTAATCCATCCGCTATTTCGAAGTTGCGCTGCTGCCATCTGGGGTAGTACGATGAAGCGTGAGCAACATTCTGGGTAAACGATAAATTATAGACGACTTTACATTGCTTCGAGTTAAGTTTTCATAAATCTAAATGATTATGAAAAAAAACACTCCTTTGAAAAATTTAAGTTTGTTTTCAATTAAATTAGAATAAATTAGCCTGGTAGAAGAGTCAATTCTATCTGATAGCTCCATTTTAAAATAGTCAGTTGGTCAGAAAAAACTAACATGTAAATCAATCTTTTCGTTCATTTTCTAAACTTTTAATTTTTTCCAATTATCTATATTGGTGTATCATATCTTTATATTAAACTTTATGCGCTTCTCGTCGGTCTGTATGCATGAACAATTTGTTACTTTAAACTATTGAGTTTTGGATTTATCACCGCGATTGTTTGTTCTTCGAAATTATCGACGTTTTTCGGTGAGTTTTAATAATAATAAAACAGATTTACCAGTTGTCCATACGTTTCGAGCTACTCTGGCATTCGCTCCTCCTCAGTGGACACTAAAATTATATTTTACTTTTATACATTAAACTTTAAATCTAAATTTTTAATTTTAACTTACAATTGACTGGCCATCGTCTGAACTATTTTGATTTTGGACAGTTTGTTTTGTTTTGCGTTTACATTTGTTTGTCAGTGTCTGTGTCAATTTTGCGATTATGGGGTCGTAAGCGGTCTTAAAATTTAACGAGTCTCTCTGCCTATTAACGACATTATCGTCACCTCTCAATTTTATGTAAAATGTTTCGGCAGTTATTCTAGCATTGTATCCAGTAACTCTTTCCAATATTTTGGTATTTTCAAAATCAAAAATATGCCCAGTTTCTAGACAGTGCTGTGCTAGACCTGTACTTATTTGTTTTGTGGATACATTTGTCTTATGTTGCTTCAAACGTTTTTCTAAAAACTGGCTCGTTTCTCCTACATATGATTTACTACATCCTCCACATGTTATTTCATAAACAACATTTATGTTTTTGTTCTTTGGAATCTTGTCCTTGGTTTTTGTGAATATCATATTTTTGACCTTGTCTAATGGCTGAAAGGCGACGTTGATATCAAATTGTTTTAAGTATCTGGACAATTTTTCTCCCAAACCAGCACAGTACGGAATGGTTACAAAATTATTCATGCTCTTACTGGACACGCTTAAGCTATTGTATAATTTGTGTGTTCGTTCTTTAATTACATTTCTTACAAGATGTGAGGGGTAGTTATTAATTTTTAAAATGTTTTTAACTGTCTTGAGTGTTTTTTCCCTGTATCTTGTGTGACTGAGCCTAATTGCTCTGTCTACCAATGCGATTATTGTATTTTTTTTATGCGAAAAAGGGCTAACGGAGTTAAAATCTAAATATCTACCTTTCTCATCTTTGGGGAACCATTCCGTTGATATCGTGTTCGTTTCTCGGCGTAAAATTGTGTCCAAGAATTTGATTTCACCATTCACCTCGTGTTCGATTGTAAACTGCAGCCTTTGATGAAACCCATTGAATATACGGACGATTTCGTGTTGTTCATCACTCTTTGCAGCAACCAAGCAGTCGTCCACATACCGCTTGAAGAACACCGGTGAGATACCCTTCGTTTGAAGTTCAACGAGTGCTGCCTGTTCAATCCGTTCCAGAGCGATAGATGACACAACTGGACTCAATGGGGAGCCCATCGGAACACCAAACTTCTGCGAGTAAAATTTCCCACAATATTGGAAAAAAGTAGACTCCAACACTAGTTTTAACAAATTCAGGAAATCATCTTTTTGAATTTTTGTGTGCGGTTCTAAATCGTCCCAACGTAACGCAATTGATTCCAAAGCGAAATCAACTGGTACGTTCGTGAACAGTGAGACGACGTCCAGTGAGAAAAGAACCGTCTCTGGGGGAAGAACGACACTCCGCATTTCGTCAGCAAAATCAAAACTGTTGTTGATGTGGTGCACGGTGTTTCCGGCGATCTTATTTAAAATCCCAGACAGATATTTCGCTATTTTGTATGTGGCAGTGCCAATAGTTGACACAATCAAGCGAAGTGGCCTTCCATCCTTATGTGTTTTGGGGAGACCATACACTCTGGGCGGGTTGCAGTGAAACACTTTTAATTTGTACATTGTGCGTTTGTCAATGCAACCTTGCTTATGCCACTCCGTGATGATGGTATTGATTTTTTTAAGTGTTGTGCTGGTCGGATCCTTATCAAGGCTAATATAGGTTTCTTTATCATTTAACAGATTCTGCATTTTTTCATCATATTCTTTTCGTTTCATGATAACTATAGCCTTGCCTTTATCTGCTTTTGTGACCAACAGATCCGGACGATTCTTAAAAAATACCATCGATTTTCGCATCTCACTCCTCATCAGCTCGTGTTGATCATGCGACGGTTGGTTTGCGAAATTGATGTGATTTACAATTGCGTTGGAAATATCAGCCCGAATCGTCGATGCCTGTGGAGTGTGTTTAATTGCACACTCGATCTCGGACAGAATGCGAATGTATGGTACACAATGTGGTCGATGGTATTTTTTAAGAATCGTCCGGATCTGTTGGTCACAAAAGCAGATAAAGGCAAGGCTATAGTTATCATGAAACGAAAAGAATATGATGAAAAAATGCAGAATCTGTTAAATGATAAAGAAACCTATATTAGCCTTGATAAGGATCCGACCAGCACAACACTTAAAAAAATCAATACCATCATCACGGAGTGGCATAAGCAAGGTTGCATTGACAAACGCACAATGTACAAATTAAAAGTGTTTCACTGCAACCCGCCCAGAGTGTATGGTCTCCCCAAAACACATAAGGATGGAAGGCCACTTCGCTTGATTGTGTCAACTATTGGCACTGCCACATACAAAATAGCGAAATATCTGTCTGGGATTTTAAATAAGATCGCCGGAAACACCGTGCACCACATCAACAACAGTTTTGATTTTGCTGACGAAATGCGGAGTGTCGTTCTTCCCCCAGAGACGGTTCTTTTCTCACTGGACGTCGTCTCACTGTTCACGAACGTACCAGTTGATTTCGCTTTGGAATCAATTGCGTTACGTTGGGACGATTTAGAACCGCACACAAAAATTCAAAAAGATGATTTCCTGAATTTGTTAAAACTAGTGTTGGAGTCTACTTTTTTCCAATATTGTGGGAAATTTTACTCGCAGAAGTTTGGTGTTCCGATGGGCTCCCCATTGAGTCCAGTTGTGTCATCTATCGCTCTGGAACGGATTGAACAGGCAGCACTCGTTGAACTTCAAACGAAGGGTATCTCACCGGTGTTCTTCAAGCGGTATGTGGACGACTGCTTGGTTGCTGCAAAGAGTGATGAACAACACGAAATCGTCCGTATATTCAATGGGTTTCATCAAAGGCTGCAGTTTACAATCGAACACGAGGTGAATGGTGAAATCAAATTCTTGGACACAATTTTACGCCGAGAAACGAACACGATATCAACGGAATGGTTCCCCAAAGATGAGAAAGGTAGATATTTAGATTTTAACTCCGTTAGCCCTTTTTCGCATAAAAAAAATACAATAATCGCATTGGTAGACAGAGCAATTAGGCTCAGTCACACAAGATACAGGGAAAAAACACTCAAGACAGTTAAAAACATTTTAAAAATTAATAACTACCCCTCACATCTTGTAAGAAATGTAATTAAAGAACGAACACACAAATTATACAATAGCTTAAGCGTGTCCAGTAAGAGCATGAATAATTTTGTAACCATTCCGTACTGTGCTGGTTTGGGAGAAAAATTGTCCAGATACTTAAAACAATTTGATATCAACGTCGCCTTTCAGCCATTAGACAAGGTCAAAAATATGATATTCACAAAAACCAAGGACAAGATTCCAAAGAACAAAAACATAAATGTTGTTTATGAAATAACATGTGGAGGATGTAGTAAATCATATGTAGGAGAAACGAGCCAGTTTTTAGAAAAACGTTTGAAGCAACATAAGACAAATGTATCCACAAAACAAATAAGTACAGGTCTAGCACAGCACTGTCTAGAAACTGGGCATATTTTTGATTTTGAAAATACCAAAATATTGGAAAGAGTTACTGGATACAATGCTAGAATAACTGCCGAAACATTTTACATAAAATTGAGAGGTGACGATAATGTCGTTAATAGGCAGAGAGACTCGTTAAATTTTAAGACCGCTTACGACCCCATAATCGCAAAATTGACACAGACACTGACAAACAAATGTAAACGCAAAACAAAACAAACTGTCCAAAATCAAAATAGTTCAGACGATGGCCAGTCAATTGTAAGTTAAAATTAAAAATTTAGATTTAAAGTTTAATGTATAAAAGTAAAATATAATTTTAGTGTCCACTGAGGAGGAGCGAATGCCAGAGTAGCTCGAAACGTATGGACAACTGGTAAATCTGTTTTATTATTATTAAAACTCACCGAAAAACGTCGATAATTTCGAAGTACTTTAAACTATTGGATTTGGTTTAGTTGTAACATTTCATGAATACGTTATATAAAAATTTAAATAGTTTCAGCCTAAGACAGTATAAAGTGTTAAATTTTAATTTTAATTTTTTACGACTAGTGGTTGTATAAATTTAATTTTTAATAAAATTTCTCCAAAAAAATCATATAAGGTTCGATAAAGTACAAAACATGATATAACCATTGAACGATGTCAATTACATACCGTCAAAGTAAACTTAAATTGTGTATTTATTCAAGGATATATTTTTTCCATGGCATTTTTACCACCATCAAATATCCAAATCCGCCTTACAGCTTTAAAATTATTACGCCTTATAGTATTGCAGCTGCAGAAGGAAACCTAATAGAAAATATCAAAAATTTATGTTTTTTCGAATAAAAAAAATCTAGCTTACCAATTGTTGGTTCTTCCCCAAATTTTGAAGGAATGTTAATTGATTTCTTCTTTAACAAACTGCAATTGAAAATGTGCATTTGGCTTGAGTTTTCATTCAGAAATATGTGAAATACTCTGAAGAGTTTTTGGCGTAGTAAAAAATTGACCTTTTTTGTTGTCCATTTGCGATGCTCCACGGAACATATACATTTTTTCCTGTAGCTCAAAATAATCTCTGAATCTTCTACTTTAAATTTGTATCCATCATTTTCTGAAAAACCCTAACCAAATCAGAGAAAATAATGATTTATTACTAGCTAGTTTTTCCCCCTGTTTGTTTACATTTTTTGCACGTACACAATCTGTCAAAAATTAGCTTCGAAATCGCGAATTAAAAAAAATGCTATGAAAAGTATAGTCGACAGACAACAAAAATTTATGACCATCATGCTAGCTTGGATGTCAGTCATTTAAAAATGTCGCGATATTCGACGATATGTAACAGTGATATGATACATATGTAGCATGACAGGGATATTAACAAGTGTATCAATATCACGTGACATTGTATGTTTGATGGTTACCGTTTGCCTGCTCTGCATACATCTTTGATTTCCTGTTCTCTCTGTGGATATGGAATATCGGTGTTTTCGTGTGAGTTGTAAAGAAAACAATTACTTACAATTTGATGTACAGAGCTTCTCGATTGAACCACAACGAACGAAGTTATGCTTATTTGAAGTTGTGACGTGAATTCACTAAGTTCAAACAGAACAGGGTAGTTGACTGAATTCACGTCACGAAATATAAAGTTATACTGTGGTTATACTGAACCATTCTTTGGAGTTTTCACATTTTATGTACACTTTTAAAAACGATATTTTGTTGTTCCGACTTTTGCAATCATAAATTTTCAGTATCTGCACCTAACTTTTTCCTTATTTTGATTGGCACTTGAATAGCAACATATTAAGGAATCATGTGTTTAAATTACTACTGTCTTCATTTAAAGATTCACCAAAAACAAATTTTTTTTTTCAATCTTTTTGTATTTTTATTTGAAAATAATGAACTTATTAAAAAAATCAACTAAATTATGCTTGATTTGTAAAAATCGGACCATCTGGAGGGTCAAAACAGCTTTCAGAGCACATTTTTTATATTAAAAAAAAATCAAATTTTGTGACGTGAATTCACTCATTCACGCTGTTGTAACTCAGCTAGATTCCAACCGATTTCTATAAATTTTAGAGTTTTAGAATCGTCTTATCATTTTCAAAGAAAATCTCAATTTTTTATTTAAAAAAAGTCAGAGTTTTCTCGTAAAATTAAAAACGTCCCTTTTTTTTGTGACGTGAATTCACTCATTTGCGACTGTTTTTGTTCGCTTTCCAAACCAACTACATTGAATATAAACAAATTCTTTTTTCTACAAAATGAAGCCGTGTTTTTTGGCTTCTGATCATACTAAAAATATTTCCAAAAAAAAATCATCCATATATTAAACTTAATGATTTTGTAAAAGTTGTCAAAAACACCACTTTTTTCAACAAAAAAACTGATTTTCAAAATCATCTAAAACATGTGTAAAATTTTTGAGCGGTACAAGAGCGTGGAATGTGTCATTGGAGATTTGTCGAATTTAATAATCTTAAGAATGTATGTAAGCACATACTTAAGTAAAAACTGCGGTGAATCCGTGCACCCATGGTAGATAACCAACATACATATTAGACTGGCCCACAACGAAAAAAATCATTATATTCCACGCGGCACCCCCTAAATTTGTGAAATTAGGTGAAAAAATGACTTTCTGAAAGTTTCAGGTCATTTGGAAGAAGCACGAGCTGGCGCAAAGGACTATAAATTTGTATGGAGATTTTCGGCAAAATGTATGAAAAATCGACATACTTTCACTCTTGGTGTTCTAAAATATGTTATCAGTATGCTAGAAAGCTCAGAATTTCAGGAATTGTAGTTCAAACAATGACAAATATGTTTGTAGAAGATTGTGATGCAATACGAGTTGACTGTGATAAGTTATCCGCAATTTAATGTGTGATTTTTTTCGCATTTCTTTGATATATTGTGAACGGAGTATTGGCTAATAATCGCACTAATTTTATCGCATCGTTACACAATGAGAAGAACAAATAGAAAGTTTGTGACCTTTCTTACAACTTTTGCAGATATTTGTTATAAAATAAGCTACAACTTTGCCTAGGACACAAACTTTCTATCTGTTATTCTCATTGTGTGATAATGCGATCAAGTTAGTACTAATAATCCACCTATACATCGTTCACGATATATCGATTAAACGCTAAATAAATCACACATTCAATTGCAAATAACTCATTACAGTCAACTCGTTTCGCGTCATAATCTTCAACAAACTTGTTTGTTATTGTTTGAACTACAATGTCTGAAATTCTGAGCTTTCTAGCATACTGGTAACATATTTTAGAACACAAAGAGTGAAAGTATGTCGATTTTTCATACATTTTGCTGAATATCTCCATACAAATTTCAAGTCCTTTGCGCCAGCTCGTGCTTCTCCCAAATGACCTGAAACTTTCAGAAAGTCATTTTTTCACTTAAATGCACCAATCTAGGGGGTGCCGCGTTGAAAAAAATGTTGTGAAATTCATCCCATACAAATTTGGGCCAGTCTAATACATATACATACGTAAAACCTTGAACGCTTTGAGGCAACCCTAAATCAAGTCCAAGTGAGCTGAAATTTGGCACAGATCAGTTTTTTGTGCCAATCTACAAAATGAATATGATCGGTTTTTGAAATTCGATCAAGATTTTTTTCCGTACATCCATTGGAAAGCTACTGTGGAAGTATGAATTTTTTGTTTTGACAAAAACCATATTATTTTAAATAAACATTATTTTAATTCAGTTACTTGTCTGGCTGGGGTAAAATGCAAAAAATTGTAAATCAAAGTTACACCTTGTAAATCTCATTTCCATATGGTGGAATATGATTGTTTTGCTTCACGAGTTTGTTTACCTTAAAATTTCATTCAGCCAAACATTTTTTTACCATTTCGGCCATTACAATTTGTGTAGTATTTTTTACCCCTAAATGTATGCAACACCCTTATATTTTTTTTCTCATATCAGCTTCATTTATTGACAGAAAAATGTAAAATTGAGTTCTAACAAAACCAAAAATTAGTACACTTGATTTTTTTATGCGTTATGGTCTTTATGGCATAACAAACTAATAAAAAACTTTAAATTTTAGAACCGCGTCGAATAGTTGGTTTTGTTTTGCTAGATTATTAAAAATATGTTAATGTATCAATCCTTGTTACTGAAAACTGATTGACTAGCAGATGTCAAAAATAACAGCTAAAAGAAGCTGTAAAATATGAGGAAACTGCAAATGGATCTATTTTTCGAAAAATGATCAATTTGGTACCCTTAGAAATCCTTGGTCGCCTAAAGATACGAGTCGTTTAAAAAATGTGGTAGTGACCACCATTCTGGGTAGATTTTTTGAGAGAAAAAAACCCAAGTTAGGAAGGGACGATGAAACATAAACTCCGTCTAAAGGCGGGGTTGGGAAAGTTCGACAGCAATTCCAAAAAATATGCACAGTATTTACTTTTCATATAAGTTTTAATATCCCAGTTACATATTTGTGGGCCAATTTAGCAAGTTAACCCTTCATTAAACATGCTGTTTTCTAAGAAGATAGAAAAAAGCATGTTTAGTGAAAATCAAAATAACTGATGAAACTTTTCAATCTAAAATTATACGGTTTTTTTTCTTGATGTGAAGCACTGTAGTGACTTCTTTAAATTCTAAAGAAATCACAATCATCACCAATTGTATGATCAAATTCAGAATGCTTAAAAAAAAGATCCTTGAATGTTAATTTTCATTTCATCTTATATGAAATTAAATAGAAATTTTGCGTTTTAAAATTGTATGACAATACAATGCAATTAACACAACATGGATTCAATTACATTTTCAGATTAGTCACGGCTAAAATTGAAAACTCAACCCCATCCATATTAGGTGGCTGGTAAACAGTCGATAATGGGCAACACGAGACCCCATATTGGTCATATCACCTCTTATTCACAACTCCTATCTCTACCTCCCCGTGGTGCCGGCTGGGATGCGAGTAACCTAAGCGGAGATCGGGTACCCAACCCCGGTGGATGCTTTGGTCGCATGCAGACTGAGAAGGTGGCCGCACGCGTCTGTTCCCCAGGTCAGGGGCGGCGTGCAACAACAACCGAGCGTCTGTTCTCCAGGTCAAGGGCAGCTCAAACAGCGTCTGTCTTGCAACAAGCGGCTGAATTTATGAAATGCGGCTCCCGCCAGCTAAGTCCAAGATGGCAGTCCCATCGCGGGATAGGGACTTTAGGCTAACAACCTACTGCTCCCGATTCATAAACTTGTTACGGAATACGAAAGAAATGATTGATCTGGAACTTTGGCGACGACTTTTAGCATGAAAACACGGACACGAATTGGAACTTGGAATGTTTTAACCCTTGCTCAACAAGGCAAGCTGGCTCAACTTGTTAGAGAAGCTAGCCACCTCAAGCTTGAAATTCTGGGACTGAGCGAAGTCCGTTGGCCTAACACTGGAGAACACAAGACACAGTCCGGGCAAGTCCTGCGTTACTCTGGCATACGAGGAGAACATGCTACTCGGGAACGAGGAGTTGGTTTCCTGTTAAGCCCGCAGGCCTACGCGGCCCTCATAAGATGGGAACCGATAAACGAAAGAATAATCGTAGCCAGATTTAGAACACGGGTTAGAAACCTTACAATGGTCCAGTGTTATGCGCCAACTGACGTTGCCGATTTGCAGGAGAAAGAGCAGTTTTACAGTCAACTGAACAGCGTGGTAGAGAGAATTCCGAAGGGTGACATTAACATCCATTTGGGTGACTTCAACGCAAAGATTGTCTCCGACAATCAGGACCTTTAGCGCATCATGGGGCGCCATGGTCTAGGACAGATGAGCGAAAACGGAGAGCTGTTTGTAGAATTTTGTGGCAACAACAACATGGTGATCGGTGGATCGCTCTTCCCCCATCGACCAGCACATAACAGTCGAACAGTCGAAGAACAGTGGTGTGGAATCAAGAATGCCTTCATCACGACGAGCCATGGAACTCTCGGTAAAGTTTGTGGAAGAAGAAGTGAATGGATGTCGGATGAAACTTGGAGGATGGTCGATGATCGGAGAAAGGCGAAAGTCGGAATTGAGCAGTCATTGAGCACCGGGTCAGCCAAAGCAGCCGCCCGCTTACGATATGCGGAGCTGGAAAAGGCAGTTAAACGAGCTTGTAGACGAGACAAGAGAGCCTGGACAAACTCCCTAACCGAAGAGGGGGAAAGAACCGCCGCCAATGGAGATATCCGATTACTTTATGACATTTCTCGCCGCCTCAGTGGTGCAAGGACTAACGCAAGAATACCGCTGAAAGACCGAGCAGGTCAGTTATTGACCGATCGAACAGATCAGCTCAAACGATTGACTGAGCACTTCGAACAACTCTTTCGAGTGATGGCCAACAGAACCCGCAGCTTGAAGCGCCAACAGTAAGTCGCATAAATGGCGTCAACTCGGAAGCGCCCTCGCTGGCTGAAATAGAAGCGGCAATCAAAAACATGAAATCCAACAAAGCACCTGGGATCGATTTCATCACTGCTGAAATGCTGAAAGCCGACCCTGCCCTGTCAGCACAAATGTTGCACCGTCTTTTCGCTGACATCTGGGATACTGCAACATTCCCGGCCGACTGGATGCAGGGTATCCTCGTAAAGGTCCCGAAGAAAGGAGACCTGACAGAGTGCGGTAACTGGCGTGGCATAACTTTGATCTGTACAACCCTCAAAGTACTCTGCAAAGTGATCCTGAACAGGATCCAGGAGAAAATCGACGCTGCACTCCGACGGCAACAAGCTGGATTCCGATCCGGACGATCATGTGTGGACCACATCACAACGCTACGAATCATACTGGAACAAATCAACGAATTCTAGGACTTTCTTCTGCTGGTGTTCGTTGATTTCGAAAAAGCATTCGACCGACTTAACCATGAAAACATCTGGGCGACTCTAAGGCAACGAGGGGTCCCAGAGAAACTAGTCCATCTCATCGAAGGTGGTACGAGGCATTTCCGTGCAAGGTCTTGCACGACGGTGTCTTGTCCGAACCAATCCCGGTAACTGCTGGAGTGGAGACAAGGATGTATTTTATCACCGCTACTTTTTCTCATCGTAATGGATGAGATTCTGATTGGATCGAACCGAGGATTGACGTGGAATCCTTCAACAAAGGAGCATCTGAACGACCTTGACTTGGCTGACGATATTGTTTTGCTCGCCCAAACGCAACCGGATATGCAAAGTAAACTCGACGACCTCACCGAAACTTCCATGGCAGCAGGTCTCAAAGTCAATGTCGGAAAGACCAAGTCGATGGAGATCAACACAGGAAATCCTTCCAGTTTCGTGGTAGCTGGGCAACAAGTTGAGAAAGTGGACTGCTTCCAGTATCTTGGTAGCCAGATAACGCCTGATGGTGGTACCAGGAAAGACATCGAAACCCGGATCAGAAAGGCCCGATTTGCGTTCGCGAGTCTCCGAAACATCTGGCGGTCACGTCAGATCTCTCTACGAAAAAAAATCCGAATCTTCAACTCAAACGTCAAATCCGTATTGCTGTACGGGTGCGAAACTTGGTGCACATATGCGGTGACGACGCGAAAACTGCAAGTATTTGTAAACCGCTGCCTGCGGAATATCATCCGCGCTTGGTGGCCTGACAATTGGATCTCGAATGAGGAACTACATCGCCGGTGTCATCAAAGGGCGCTAGATATCGAGATTCGGGAACGTAAGTGGAGATGGATTGGGCACACGCTGCGGAAAGATGAAAACGAGATTTACAGAGAGGCGCTAGATTGGAATCCAGAAGGTCATCGAAGAAGAGGCAGGCCCAGAAACTCGTGGCGGCGAAGCCTAGCCGCTGAAATCCGAACTGTCGACGAGAATCTTGACTGGGACCAGGTGAAGACGCTGGCTCCGGATCGTCAACAGTGGAGGTCTTTTACCACGGCCCTATGCACCGGAAAATCGGCGCGGGATCATTAAGTAAGTAAGTATCCATATTAGGTAGTTGATCACTTTAGGAACTCGACTTTATAACGATTAATCTACTGGCTCGAACATGTATTGAGAAGCTTCAATCATGTCATTTCGGTACGATGCAATTTGAAAAAAGAACCTGGGGTGCAGATTAAAACTCTTCATGCAAAGATATGCACAAGCTGGCATTTGAGGCTGCAGTAATGAATTTGCCTTGCTCTACCATTTTAAACCGCAGTTGTGTAAAAAGAAAACTTCAACTTCAAATTGCAAACGGAATGACAATGGTTTCGAAAGATTGGTGTGGTTTTCTTCTAGTCTAGCGTTTTCAACCGCTGTTTTCTCAACCCTGTTATTATGAAAGGTAGAGGTTCTTATTCCAAACTTAATTCAATAATATCAGCGGTTTAGCGCTCTTTCTACTTATTACATGTCCACAGTTGATAAAAATTTATACACAATAAATGGTTAATCACATTTTTAGGTAAGTGCAATCAACTACCTTAGCAGTTAGAAGCAAGCTGTAAAATAAAAGTTTTTGTCCTTTGTCTTACAGTTCCCCGATAGATTGCAACAAAATGCAATGAAAAAGTTGAACGATGTTCGCCTTCTCTGAACTGATGTCGCGGGATTATGTTTTTTTCTCAGACTGCTGGTGGAAATCTGCTTTAAAAAAAAGTTGCTGCTCTTTTGCGATCAAGGAAGGCACTGCGTTTCATGTTCGACATATAAATGATGTAGGAAAATTAAGTTACTGACAATTCCTGATCCCATAATGATCCCATTGGAGGGTTTGATACAGAAAACGGTTTACGTTATAAATTACACCAGTTTAAAATATAAAAAAAATTCTTGAATTTTATTTTTTGAAAGACCCAAGTTTTTAATGTTTATCTGTAGGATTACAAAAACTTTTCATTCCCAAGTTGATTGGAAAAAAATAAAAACAGAAGCCTTAACTCTGAGTTGAATTCCGAAAAATACGCTACTTTTAGGTGCTCACAACAACAATGTGCTACTCTACGATAACGCCCAACATTTTGATGATGTCGTGTTGTGTTGTGCCACTTCCTTCTGATGTGGTTAGATTGCAACACCACGCCGAAACAATCACAAGGGTAAAGTTAGGTCTGAATGTTTTATCTCAATCATTCATTCGGTGTCAATCGCAAGCATGTCTAGCCGTGTGTCATTCAGATGAACAAATATTTGAGCAGGGATTTGGCTTGGAATTGCGTAAAAAGGTAAACAGCATACACAATTAATGAACCCGAAAGCGATCATCTGTGGATTCTCACGTCATTACGGAGCACACGTAGGCGCACGTTTATGGCCATTAATACTTAACGGGCGCCCGATGGAATTTGAGATAAATGCGACTGCGATGCTCCTCATGTGAAAGTTTTCAGAACAAACGTCTCACTGTTTTTTAAAACTGATAAATAAGTATTGTGTTGTAACTTCTGTGAATAACGATATTTTCGATCATAATTTGAACTTAGGTAACTACTCGTAGGCTGTCCCAAAATAGCATAGGGTCTGGAAACCTGGGGGCTCACCCTCCAAATGGTGGATTTATATGTGAAGAACAAACTTTTGTATGGAGCCATCTAAAAAATCATGTTTAGAGGTTCCGCAAACGCGATCTTCGAAAAAAGTTCACTTTTTAAAGATTTGATTTTAAATAAATTCTGGATTCAATTTTTTTTTTCAAATTTTACATAATTTATATTTTTTAAATTTTGTTTGAGTTACATATTAAACGTAAAAAATAAAAAATGAACCAAAAATTTAAAATCAGCAATCTATTTTCTAGAAAAAAAATTTTTTGTCCATAATTTTTTAACTTAACTGACCAAAATGTGTACCTAGCGTAAATTTTTTTTAAACCAATGTCATTGAAAGATGCGGAATTTTGTGCACTTCTGGACAAAGTATGTTGTTTGTATTATTGTGTGAAGAGTTATTTACAGTTCAATCCTTATTAAAAATCACAATTTAAGATATTTATTATTTAATTAAACAAATTCGACTTCATAAATTTCTACTTGAAAATCAAAACTGTTGCAAAAAAAAATTAAGATGATTTAAGGAAATCATCGGAAGTCCCTAGTCAAAGTTTGAACTAAATCTGATAAAGGGAAAAAGTTGCAGTGAATCTCAAGTGTGAAAGAGGTTCTGAGACATTGTGTTCTAAAGAATCATAAAAAAAAATTAAACAAGACTAACATTCCACCTGAAGACTGCAACTCGATTGGACTCAAAACAAATAAGTTTAAGAAGTTATTGCGGTTCAAAGATTGTATTTTGGTCGCATATTGTCGTTAATTGTGTGTTTAACGACATCGAGTTCATTTTACTCATTGCGTTTGGTATGACAATTTCCCATGAAAAAAATATAATCTGTTCACCAGTGTTCGGCACAAAAACGCTAATCCGCTAATCGCTAATTAGTCCGATAACTTTTTGTTAGCGGTTTAATTTTGCCGCTAAATTTTGATCGAGCTAGCGAATTAAAAAGTTCCGCTATTTTTTGGTTCCGCTAAATGAAGACCGCTAACTTCCATTTACTTGTTTCAAATTCACGAATTATTACTGATAGAAGAAAACTTTTTGTCGTTTGACAAGTTAAGGAGACATCGGGTATCATTCTTTCACCAACATACGCTTCAAGTTAAAGTGGTCACTTCGAATGGTCTCAAAGCAGGAATGCCTCATACAGATTAACTTTTTTTTCTCTTTTAGTACTTCTGTTCTCAACGTTCTTAGGAAAAGAATTCAAGAAATATAGTTAAACAGTATTAAACTATTTTAAACATCCTTTATGTAATTATTAGCTAAAAGGTCAACTTTTCGATACTTTTTATTTGCCTGCAAAAGTACAGTCCACGGCCTACTTGATCAATATATTTTACGTGACTTTAGCATGGTTGTTAACATGTGGTGATTTGTTGAAATGTGCTTTTTAGGTTAATCGATGGATTTTCAAAGGCTTTTCCAAATTTCCAAGTTTTTTTTATTTTGGATTTCAACGTTACTATCCCACCCGGCAAGTCTCGTTTAATACATGTACGAATCGTACTGGAAAAATCCACTTTCTACAACTTGTTTGAAGTGGATGAGATATTTACTTTTCATAATACAGATTTTCACTGGTATTTCAAAACAGGTAAAATAAAGATAAGATAGAATCGCCATAGAATGAATTTGGATTTTCATTTCATTTAGTTTTTATAGATCCACGTTTGGCAATGCTCCTATCATAAGAATTTTGCATTTCTATTTTGAAAGTTTGAAAAAAAAGTGAAACATGGAAAAAAAAATTTTCATCAGACTGGGCACAATAAATAATCCATCATATTTGAAAAGTTTTTGAGCAAACGAATTGAGATGCGACAATAATCCGTGCTCTGACCATGCTATTTGCGTTATTGTTAGTCAACAGTTAGCGATTAGCGATTAGCGCTTTAAACTTGAAGCGATAACTTTTTCAGCTGATTTAGCGGTTTTAATTAGCGATCACTAAATTTGAATGAGTTAGCGATCTAATTAGCGCCGCTAATTTTTCAATTAGCGATGCCGAACACTGCTGTTCACACATCGTTGCACATTTTGAAAAATATTCTAAGAACAAATGTTGTTTCAAATTGTACACTTTTGCTAGCTCAAAACGTCAGACAAGAATCATAAAACTGAAATGTCAAGCTGCAATGTGTCTATAATTTAACCCGCGTGTTGTTCTAATCATAAATTGTCATTGATTATCGGCGTCATTTACAAGTTTTACCGAATTTCTTAGGTACCTTTTTTGATTATTGTTTTGCCTTCGAAATCTGCCACCGTACCTTGAGTTTCTCTCTGGAGCCACTAGAATCACGTCTTTGGTATCTTTCACCTTGCTTTAACTTCAAGTACCTACGTTAGAACCTTTTTCAGCTTTGTTTGAAATTTCTCCCGCGTTAAGAGCAGATTTCACGTTTTGCACCAAATAAGGTTAAAACATTTCAGTAGAATCGATATAGTCAGAAAAGTATGTCAATCACGAAAGTGCTTAAAATTTATTCGTGGTTAAAGGGTGATAAGGTCAAAGTTTGGTCAAGGGAAAACGCGTGTAAATCGGTGAAATCGTTTATTTAAAAAATCAAATTAAATTTCTTTTTCAAGTTTAATTAGTATAAAATTCAGGAAAAATATTCAGGTAGGCTTCCGCTTTTCCAAATCCGAATTGACGGGCCTTACGCTTAACCCCTGCCATCAGATTTTGTACAGCCACATTGTCCACCTTCTTCGCTGCAGAAAGCCAGTTTGCCTTGAACTGCTGCTCGTCCTTTGCAGTTTTTTTTGTCTTCTTTAGGTTCCGCTTGACAATAGCCCAGTATTTCTCAATTTGGCGGAGCTCTGGCGTGTTGGGAGAGTACTTGTCCTTGGGAACCACCTGCACGTTGTTGGCGGCGAACCATTCCATGGCCTTTTTACCGTAATGGCTATTATAAGTTGGATTTTCAGGTTTCGTCGCAGGAGCAATAAGTAGACAGTTGTTGTTCAGTTGGCAGTTCAAATCGGAAAGACTTTATTCTCCCTATTTTTTACATAGCACAAATTCCTCATCTAATCTGACAGCTCGAAACGCTAGTTATTTTACCGAAATATGCGATTACTGAAAATGGGTTTATCTTGATTGACCGAATGCCGAATGCATATTAAATTCAAGTTATAACAATGGCAAGATGCCAAATCCAGCCCAAACAGTACGGAACAACCGTGTTTCTTCAGGAAAGGCAGCAGACATTTATTCGAACACTCTTTCACGTAAATTTCTTGGTTGACAGTCCCGGAAGCTATGAAAATTGTAGCATTTGAGTGTAGTTTTACGTATTTGTTGCTAACTTATTATTTGCGTGTATCTGTCATCATCATCATTTGAGTAATTTGTACAATTGATGGCTAAAATATTCTCTGCGTGTATCCGTCATCATCGTCCAGCTCTGTTTACATTTGGAATTTAGTGCAAACAAAACAAAGGAAGAGCCAAGCAAACAAGAAAATCGGCAGCTCATTATTTTTCGCACCGTGCTTCGCTAATCGCCATCGCGTTTTTCAACTTTTCCCGCGAATGTGCAGCTGTTTCACGCGAGTGTTTGGCGGTTCCCGTACCGGAGTCGATTTGCGGTGTCCCGTTTCCCAGAGCTGGCTCAAAAACGTCGCATCGAAAGCCGTTCTGTTGAAAGGTCAGTAGGATTGACATCAGCCGTACAGAAGAATGCTGTAGTTAAACTGATAAGGCCCAACTTTGCATTTCTATCCCCTGATAGCGCCGCCACGATTCTTCCAGAGGCTCCGCCGGACAGCCAAGTACGAGAACGCGACGGAAATCCGAGCTCAATCCACACAAAAGGAAAAACAAACTGGTAAGATTTGTGTGGCATAGTGGAAATGCTAAGGCTAAGATACTTTGTTCACCGTAGGCTGTTTGAGTGTGGAAAGTAGCAGCTTGAAGAGTACCACATCAAGCTCACACCAGACCCCAATAGGGTGAGTAACGCAGCGGGAATAAAAGAAGGCAAAGTTGGTAATGAATGTTTTATTGAAGGGTCTTTTTTCCGGAGCCGAAAGTTGTTCCGTCCGGAGACTGGTGCCGTATACTCCTGGAAGCTGAAGGTGGATGCCACGTCGGCTGCCAGTGGTGCTCAACTGGGTTGGTCATCGGATGACAACATCGATCGTTGTAAAGAGAAGGTGAAGAACAAAAATAAGAACAAGTAAGTACTAGCGCTAGTCAGAAGAAAAGTGAAATAGAAAAGAAGATGCTGCAGTAATGTAAGAAGAAAAAGAAGAAACAGGCAGTTAAGAAGCAAGAAGAATAAGAGCAGAATGGAAGAAAAAGAAGAGTAGAAGCGGAATGGAAGAAGAAGAGCAGAGGCGGAATGGAAGAAGAAGAAGAGAATGACGAGGAGCGGGAGTAGAAGAAGAAAAGGGACGAGATATTATGCGGTCTGGAAAACAAGCGAAATTAGATTGAAATAGATGATAAGCAACAAATTTGTTTTGCTTTTGTTTTGTGGCGAAGTTTTATGTATATTTTGGTGATTTGTGTTTCCTCCCCCCTTGCTAGCCGGGAGTGAAGCAAAAGAACTTCAACAAAATGCTGCTTTTCAAGCCACAGGTACAGATGGATTGCCAAACCAGGTATTTCTTCGCGAACTTTGACAGTTTCATGTGCTTGAAATTATCTGCTACCTTTCCCCTTCCGTTTGCCGTATAAAAATCCTGTCCCGGAAGATGGTTTTAGTCTGCTTTGACGTAGGTTTCGTCGTCCATTACCACGCAGTCAAACTTCGTCAGCATCGTCGTGTACAGCCTCCGGGATCGCGCTTTTGCCGTCGTATTTTGTTTATCATCGCGATTTGGAGTCACTACCTTCTTGTAAGTCGATAGTCCGGCTCGATTTTTGGCTCGATGCACGGTTGTAGACGATACACCCAGCTTATTTGCGGCATCTCGGAGAGAGAGGTTAGGGTTTCGCTTGAAACTACCGGCAACTCTCTTTGTCGTCTCAGCGGCTTCCGATTTTCGATTTCCCCCCGATCGAGAGTTTCTGGCTGTCGACAAACGTTCCCCAAACACTTAAATTACATTTGTAACGGTTGATTTGGTAACTTTTAGCGATTTTGCCAGCTTTGCGTGCGAGTAGCTCGGATTTTCGCGATACGCGAGCAAAATTTTGATACGCTGCTTTTCTTCCTTGGACGGCATTTTGACAACTGAAGAGTGAATTCCAAAATCAAAATAGGAGCAACATTCTACACATACACACCTTCAAAATGAGGGGTGTTCAGGTTTTTTAAATGTAAAATTGAAAGAAATACGTCAAGTTGATATTGAGCAAATTTTGACCGCATAACCCTTTACTTATAGAAATATAAAATAACTATACAGTAGTTTTTCGATTTTAACTCGGTCAACAAAATTTCCTCGTGAATTTGACGAAACCGTGAATTTGGCGAAACTGAAAATTAAACTGGGAAAATGTATTTTATTGTCTTAAATCAATAATGTATAATGTATCAATAAATTTTGATCTTGAGATGTAATTATCAAAGATTACTAAACACAAAGGATTGATTTCTGTTCAAATTATTCTTGTGTATAAGAATTTTGAGATTTATGTAGCATGCAGAGTATCAATTTGCGTAGAAGTTTTCCAAAACACAGGACAATTTTTGAAAATTTCGCAGGTTAACAAAGTTTTTAGACAGTTTTGATTGGATACCCAGACAACCATTTGGTGGGTATTTCGAATTTGCAGCGCGAATATACGTGCAAATATACGTGTAAACATATCGTATATAATGCAGCAAAACCAGTATATACGTATAATTTTGGAGGCCATATAGGTACATTAGCACACATATTCTTGATTTGGATTGTATTGAATTACGATTTGCACGATTTGTCATACGAATCATTTACGACTGCCCTGATTCTTTTTGGAATATACTATGACAATTTACATCATCATATAGATGATTGAGGTTGTAATATTGTAGGTTTTCGCTCAATATACGATTTGGAATATCTTTATATACGACATTTTTCGTAACCATATGGAAAGTTTGACGACTTATTTTGTCGTCTTCTGCGACTTGAGTTCAGGGCTCTCATTTTCCGTCAGTTGAATAAAAATAAGATTATTATTTTTTTGGGATTTCAAACCAATTGGTTTACTCATCCCCAAAAATAATAAAAATAAGATTATTTCAAAGAAATGCGTTTTTTGCTGTAATTTATTATTTGCCTGATTGCTGATTTTTTTCAACGTTCATGAAGTTATTGTTAGTACCTGGACTTGATCCCCTGATGTTACGATCTGCAGCTCAGGACGGTTCCTCGACGCTATCTGGAATATATAAATTCAAGGGGATTTGCTTCAAAGGCATTAAACCAAAAGCAAATCGTATATTTTTATAACTAAAGTCTTTTAAATCGTAGAACACGTCATCGATGATCTAAAAATAGACCAACATTTTGAAGCCTCTTCAAATACGATTCCAATCATCGATGTCTCATTATCATAAACGATTTTATTGAACTTATTTGTATTCTTTTACGATTACCAGCAAGCACGTTCTACGAAAATCAAACATGCGAATTAATTTGCATAGGTATACGATTGCATGCACATTATTACGAATCAATGCAGTTATATACGATTGCATAGCATATATCTCCAAGTGGCAAGCAGAGCTGCGAGCTTATTTTCTGTTTTTCAGTTTACAAGTTTTGTTTAAATAAAAATATGTTCACGACATTTAAACAAATATAAGAACAAACAATTAAACTATCACAGAGTGAGTAATGCTTTTTAATTTCATTTCATTGTTAATTTATCCTTGTAACTGAAAAAAACTTAAGTTTGAAGTTACTTTTGAAACATATTTAAAATTAGAATAAAATTTTATTATTAGTGGTTTCAATTCTTTTGGCAGCACTGTTGCTTGCCATGTAAACAAAACGGAAGCGCAAATCACCCACACATTCTGGTTTCGCTTGTGATTCAACAGTTTTGTTTTGGTTTTTTGGCTGTGCGCGATAAAAATGTTTGCCGTGGTGCAATTCATTGAGAATAATAAATTCCAGGTGTTGGCTGTGCCGATCTCCTGGATCCAGAAGGACGTGCTGATGTGGCCAAAATTGTCGATGGAAAAAATAGAGCGGTTGCGCGTAAGCGGTTCCGAATTCAACGGACTAACCAAGCGGATTCCCGTAATCGTTTGGAGGAAGCTCCGGAACTTTAAAGCAGCTGAAAAAGCTGCGGAAGAGCTCGCGAGGAAGGAAGTTTCCGATGTGGAAGGGAAGAAGAAGATATTGAAACCACAAAAGAAACCGAAACTGATTGATGCCAAGAACTACAATGTGATGTGTGCAGGTAAGAAAAGTTAAGTAAGTTTCTCAGGACACAAAGTAAACACTTTTTCTTTCAGCGCTCCAGAATCCGCCTCCCAACACAAAGCGTGACCCACAATATAACTTCAAGCCGGCTGGACAGAATACACTTGACCATCAGCAAACGCAAAATACGACAAATTTACCGAGCCAAAAGATAACACCGTCCCCGCCACAAATGCATCAGTCACAGTCATCACAGTTTCCGATTATGCACATTCCGTTGGAGCAGGCAACATTCATTCAAGTGCCGCAAACATCTTCAGCGCTCTCGTTACCGGTGGTTCAACAACCGATCGTGACGCCACAGAGAAACGTACCTCAGGTTCATCAAGCTGAAACGTATAATCAGACTGCATCGCTACCACTGTTCATCAATCAGTCCGCCGCCACACCACCAGACCAGTTTGCAGGTAAGGATACTTTTCATATGGAATCTCTATTTATTAATTTGTGTCCGTGTTTTTTTTTCAGAAACAACATCGACGCACAACATGCAGCAGAAAGTAGAACCAATGTATTGTTCACAAAATGATATATATTTTGTTTCGACGGAATCGGCGACTGGCGACGGAAATTTGGATCAGCATGTCATAGCAGGTAATGAAGTTTACATTTTTGGGCCGGTTGAAGCATTCCGTAACAAGAAAAGCTCTTAAGTGCTTCTTCGGAAATGTCAATCTGCGAAGTGGAAAATTCTCTTACCCAAAGAGAGTTTTTCCCTCCACAGATTGGACCTTATATATTTTAGACCCCTCGCCCTCATTTGTATAGATTTTGTTTTCATATATGTAGAATTATTTTGTTAGACCTTTAAGCAAAAAGTTAGACCTTTTCTTTGCCATAAATGCTTATGTAATTTGTGGATGACCCATCATGCAAAATATTTAAAATTAATTGATTCCATAATCTAAGCTCCACTGCTGGAATACAATGTAATATTTCAACAAGCCTTTATTCTATATTCTTTCAACTGAAACGTGTCTTACACACACACAATCTTGATCTCCACAGGTGGCAACGATACTGTGACGTACGGCGAGTTGAAGAAGGACTTGCAGCAGTATATTCAGACTACAATGGAAGCAACAGTACAGAAATGCTTCGAGGATCATTTTGCACGATTGGCCGCACTGATGGAAATCCACTCAAAACGTCCCAGTGAGTCGTCTGAACCATCTGAGGACCCTGTTGAAAACCACAAAAGGATTAACAATGAATGTGAATTGCATGAGTGGAATCTAAAGCTGGGAAATCAAACTCTTTGTAATAAATATGTAAGTATAGACAATTTCAACTATTTTTCAATGTTTTTGACAAAACATTAAACTACAGACAAACAAACATAACACTCGTCCGTAGTTACACCGTTCAATCAGATTTCCGTTGCATGATTGCATGTTAGTTGGTGACACTGCCACCTGCGTCGCTCAAAGTACATCCCTTTGCTTCTGACTTATACCATACCGCCATCTATGTGGTGTGCAACCAATCACTTAATGCCTTAGCTAGTGCTCAGCAGATGGCGATACGGATTTCGCGACGATGATTTATTTTGGAAAATATTCAAGGTGTTGTGTCTGTTTGTCTGTAATTAAACTTTAAACTTTTTTTGTGATTTCAAATCCATTAACGTTCATCAATTAAATTACAGCTTACTTACTTCACCCGAATCATTCCACCGAGTTCGTACCATTCGAATGGAAATAATGCGTGCTACACAATTGTGGACTGCTTATTTACCAGAGATTTCTGGACCCGCTTCACATGGACCGGAATCAACCGAGGCGAAAAATCGAAGCGTGGTTTCAGAGAGTTTGGGAACGTTCTACATCTGCTTCTAAAACTAGTCTGCATTGGTGACCCAACATACACTGCTCAAAAGTTGGAGGACTTCATCAGATCTCGTTTGTTCCGTTACTGCAAACCCCGTTCATCCAGTAAGAAGTTACGCCGATCTGCAACCCGCCCTTCGCGTATCAAGTGTGCCGAAGAGAATCTTGTGGAAGCGATGAATGCACCGGAATCAGCTAGTGCTGATGTAGTTGTGGAGCAAGCTGGTGATCGTGAGTCGGTGATGATTCTGGGTGACTTAATGGACGATAAGGAAATGTGTGCTGGTGAATATGTTGAGATTGAATATGATGATGGTGAAGATACTGGTGGAGATGATGCTGGTGGTGAAGATGCTGAAGGAGAACATGATAATGGTGAAGATGACGGTAGCGAAGATGGTGGTAGCGAAGATAATGGTAGTGAAGATGATGATAGCGAAGTTGATGATTAACTTTTTTTTCTTTTACTGTTTTTTGATAAGAAGATTTCATTTGACAATAAAATTAAACAAACTTGTTAAAGCATTTATTTTCATTTGATCAATACACAAACTAAGAAGGAAATAGCTTACTAAATGAACGCTCGGAGATAAGATTCTATTTTACAGAGTGCAAGAGAGGGATAAAAACAATTTCATTTTTCCTGCGAATTGCAACCAATTTGCACATAATACAATTGATGTCGTACATTTGAACCTTAGAATAGTTTGTATTCTGTTCTCCAGCTGCATAAATAAAAATAAACGAGGACCTGAAAGGTTTACTGAAAAAATCATACTTGCAAATAATAGAGCGACCCTGGATTTTCCAAACAGAATTTACCTGTTCAGCATCGTACATACAAACTATTTCGAGATCTTTAGTCAGAATCCATTTGTCTTCGAAATTTGTACTTAAAGTAAAATCTGTTAAAGAGATTGTTGTTTTCGTTTCCGTCTTTTCAACAGATCGAATAGTTCTGGAATGAGATGAATAAGTTTCTCTTATGCGATGAGAAGCTTCACTGTCTAGTTCTGTTAGACGACTGCACAACTGCACAAAACAATTTGAGAAAGTGTTCATAAAATTTTTCGGACAGATGGTCCTTGAGAAGAATAAGGCCAACATAATTTAAGAAATTCCGGTATTCTAATCCTTTCCACAGAGATACAAAATCCAACGATCGCATTCGCCGATGAATTTCTTTGGGGAAACGAATCTGCACCAAAAAAATTGAAATTTCAGCTTTTTCTGCAGTGCCCCACTTTGCTCGCTTCGTCATTGAACCTGTGCGCCATCCATTCAACAGTTTACGCATTACACCAAGTTCCAGTAGATGAAGTGCGTCGGCGACGATAACATCTTCTATCATGTCGATGGGTAACCGGATCAATGGTGTCTCACTCAGCTGATGTTCAGGATACTCATTGTTCCGAAACTTTTCGTTCGTTCGAGGTTGTGCATTATGGTCGGGAAATACTACTGTTCCAGCTGAATGACAATATTTTCCTTTTGTAGTGCACTTCAGGCAGCCATGCTTACCATTGTAATTTAGTACTCCCTTAATAAATGATCGCGCGGGCGAATCGCACACGAAACACCTTATGCTGACCGCAACTTGGTAACCATTTATCATCATGCCTTCCTCTAGAATTGGCAATAGCTCGTCAATGAGCGGGTTAAGGAATTCAGAAGCACTTTTTGGCTTACTGATCCCATAGTATATTCCGATTGCCATTGGGGCAACTTGCGGCAGTTCATGGATGTTGCAAAGTATGGGCCAAAAGTTCTTTGAACTGCTCTTATGGATTGGCAGCCCGTCTACGTTGATGTTGAGCGATATTGATGAGGGCTTATTAATTGAAGTCAATGCTTTGCGCAGGCAGCTCTCAACACCCTGATGCCAATACTTTCCACCATTTCCCATACTGATTATGCTCAGACTTCTGGGCGTTCTCAAAATGGTGCGGGCATCGCTCGGAAGATTTAAATGTAAGTCAGAGTTCAGAATTCCTACAAGGGAGTTCAAAGCAGCGTGGGTAATATGGAATTCGGTAGACCAGTTTCGAATTTTGTCAACTAGTCTTGTGCTGCCAGCTAAGAAAATTAGACTGTAATTTAAGCATATAGTATAACAAAAGTATATACTTACAGTTTTCGTAGGCTTCCTGATCCCAATCGGAAATTTCCTGAGAATTTTTACTTTCATCGACAGGTACGATATTGGATACAGCATCGGCCTGGATTTCGGGTAGAAATGTTTCGCCGCCGCGCTCAATGTCAACACACTGGGAAGAACTTTTATTACCAGCAGATACCTTAGTACTTTTGTATCGCTGAACTAATCGACTGTAGGTACCACTCTTCCGACATTTTATATTTTTTCTTTTCAAAATATAATCTCTCATTTTAGCAATCTTGTTCGATATAAAAATACACTTTCTGCTAAGATCTAACACCAGGTTGTTATGATAATATAAATCGTGTTTCTTGTTAAAGAAAATCTTAATTTCGAATTATTTTATGCATAGAACGACAAAATCTGTCAATCACGGCTCATCATCTTATATCGGTCGTTTCACGGATTTTTTGCGAATTGT
This sequence comes from Uranotaenia lowii, assembly GCF_029784155.1. NCBI lineage: Eukaryota > Metazoa > Arthropoda > Insecta > Diptera > Culicidae > Uranotaenia > Uranotaenia lowii. Next base: position 187,075,585 of record NC_073693.1, on the reverse strand, counting down.
CGTACACAAAGGTCGAGTTCATATGTACATAAATACGAGTCTCTCTTCTTGTCGTATTAAAATCATGCAATGCATTCAAATACGATAAAGAATATGCATGGGCCGCACATTGTAGGTGTAGATATACGAAAATGAGTTTGAATAACATTCTATACGATATAATCTGTAAAATAAAATACGACTTCTGGTTGTCTGGGTAATATGGTAAGAAAAGGTGAATTCTCGATTCGCCTATACTTTTCGAAACACGTCCATCATTTAGGGGAGAGGCGGGCTATATGCGCATATTAAGGAAAGCACTCATTTTCTCTCATATTCCAAAAGATAGAAGTCTGAAAAGTATATACACATGAGCAGACATCTGTTTTATATACATTAGAGCAATTTTTCTGTTAAAATCTCTTACAGTTTTTGTGAAAATAATTTTATAATAAAAGAAGTCAAAATAGCCGATTTCCGAAACTGGCGGGCTAAATGCGCATATTTATGTTTTGAGCTATATTTCATTAACACTAACAATATTTTGATATTATTCAATTGAAAATGGTAGAAACGGATGTTAAGCATACGTCAAGGCTGAAATTTTGGTGAAATTTTTTACATCACTAGTTCTTTTGCATAAAACATAGTTAAGTATGCCATAAGGCCATATTTCGTGGTAATATTTTGTTCATATCGTATTTTTATCGGATCAGTATGAAGTTCTTCTTTTTTCGCTGTAAGACCGTGATTTGAGCGTAGATTTAATGTTTAAGTGATAAAAAGTAAAAAATTTATAAGACTAATCTATTTTTCTTGATATAGGCATTTAACCTGCTTTGGTATGGGCATTCAGAACCTGTCTCTTATTCCAATATCTTATCATTTACAACTTTGCCAAAAGCTTCAATTTGTTGAATTTCCTATTTCCAGATGAATAAGAAAGAAAAACCATTAAAACTTTTATTCACAGAATCTGTACGCAGGATAATTAAAGTTCAATATATTCTAACAAAACTGACAAAAATCTTGTTTGAATTTTTAGATTTTTTCGACTGTATATAACAATTTAATTTATTCATGCCATGATTCAAAAGCGTATTACCCTCAAACTACACTGATTAGATATGATGAATCTCCAGCCATATCGTCAATCGGCTGTATGCGCATATTACCCAACATGCGCATTTAGGAACACTTCCCCCTAATCTTCATTTATTTTTATTTTTCCATAAACAAATAAAAAGTGTCAACTTGCAGCTGCTTGGAAGGCCTACACGCAGGAAGAATATTTAATGTGCCGTTTTTGCAGCATTTTTGAGACGAAGATATCTGTTTGTAATATTTTTATTTATTTTCAGCCAGTTCGTTTTCATAAAATATTTCTTAAAAATTACTTTTAGATACGTTTCAAGAAAAAGAAATAAGTTCAGGATGAAAAAAAACTTGAACCTGATTCGGATACCAAATACCAGTTTGTGACAGAACGAACAGAACCGATAAGGAACTGTCTTGGCAAGGGATGTTTTGTTTTTCTGCGGTATAAAAAATAATTCGCATCGGCCTGATGAAATCACACACTAATGACAAAATTATGCCAGCAGCATGCGACCCAGTATTAAATATTTTTGAATTAAATATTTATGTAAAGCTATAAAAATAGTCAAAGTAATATTGAATCACTAAGAATTTAACAGTTATCATAAAGTTGCCAGATTGCCCAGTTTTATCCGGGTTTGCCCGGATATTTGATACAAAATTTGGGAACAGTCCGGCCCGGCCCGGTTGCCCAGATTTCATTAAAAAATGCGCGGATATTGCCCGGATTTTTTTACTTTATTTGGCAAATCAAACCAAATAAATGTTGTAAGAATAAAATTAATTTGCCATCAAAACCAAATTTTTTGTGCAGGTTTTCCAAAAATATCATGAAAGGTAGTTTTCGAAGCCTAAAATTCGATTTAAAATCTGTTTATGAATTTTGATTAAAAAAATATTTTTTTCAATTTTTTAATTATGAAGAATTTTCTGGATTTTGACAAAATTTGCCCGGTTTTGCACGGAGTTTTGGTTGTCAATTTAGAAATGAAATACTCGGATTTTGCCAGGTATTTAAAAAAAATTGCCAAGTTTGATCAGCCCGGATATGTGCAGAAAAAATTCTGGCAACCTTAAGTTATCATTTTTATTTTGGAAAAAGTGAATAAACGGACAAATATACCGTACATTGTTCTTTACTGTTACTTTGTTTCAATTTTCATGGAAATTATCAGGACGTATCTTTCTTCTGATTTGTGTCTGCGACCCTTTAGAAAAGAATAAGTATATACTAAGGTTGCCAGAATTTTTTTCACTACCATCCGGGCCTAGCAATTCCGGGCATTTTTTCAAAAAAACCTGGCAAAATCCGGGCATGGATTTCAATTTTCCAAATCCAAAAACCGGGCAAAATTTAGATGTTATTATATATAAAAGCAAAAAAAAATGCAAAAAAATCGAAATTAATATTTTATTATTGTAATTGTCGACTTCCAACAACTTTTTGGAACACTTAAATATTTAAAGGTTTATAAAAGTAAATCAGCGAAATTATTTGAAACAACCGTTGAAAATTTCCATACCGATAATCGATTTTGCTTTAACTTACTCAAAAACTTTGATTTTTTTTGGTTTCTTTGTGAAAATTGTGTAAAAAATCCGGGCAATATCCGGACTTTTGTCACGATATCCGGGCAACCGGGCCGGACCGGACTTTCTCGAAATTTTGCATCAAATATCCGGGCAAACCCGGATAAAACCGGGCAATCTGGCAAGCTTAGTATATACGCATCAATAAGTAGATACACATAATAAGTATCATCGCTCGACATCTTATTCAGCAACGCATTCACCCCCTGAGTTCAACATGCATTCATTAAATCGATAACTTCCAAAACACTTTCAGTGTGCTTTTACTATGGTTTAAATTTGAAAATATTAAATTGAAATCGACAGAAAATACATGCGAAATTATATTTACTATTAAAAAAAAGCATTGAAACTAGTAAAATAATGATTTTCTTACAAGATTTAGCAATTATAATTGTTCAAAACTTGATAGTTTCCACAAAAAAACTTAGTTTTTATAACAATTTGTATTCACTGTCTTGTTGAAAAACTGCTATCATCACCCTTCTGTTAGTTCCATTAGTGACAATCAGTTGGCGTTGCATGTGAAATAGCTTTGCAGCAAATTGTCAATTAAAGTGAATTATTTAAATAGTTTTTATGTAAATATAACATTCATTAACTCGGTAGGCGATGCTAAAGCATGGATCATCCAAAATCTGGACGCACTGTTTATTATACCATAGCGCTCCTAGTTGTCGGATCTAGAATGTTTTGACAGTACTTTGTTCGGAAATGTTTCCTCTATCAGTGCTGAAAATTTCATTACGATTCGATTTGTTCCAAAAAAGTTACACGTGATGGAAGCCGCTAGACGAAAACAAATTTTGGACACCCACGTCAAAAACCCGACGTGGTCGGGTTCATAAACCGCGAAATCTGTAAAGATGGTCAAATCGACCGTGTGCAGAGTTCTCAATCGTTTCAAGGTAAACCCATGGCAGTCGGACTATGACATCGCCAAGAAATTCAATGCCTACCGGTGCACCGTCAGTAGGATTCGTCTGCACGTTGGAATACGGTCTTATCGGGCCAGTAAGCAACCAAACCGGACATTGAAGAAGAATTTAGTAGCCTAAGGACGTGCCCGGAAGTTATACAACAAGGTTGTAACGAAGTACGACGGATGCATCCTCATGAATGACCAAACGTACGTGAATATGGATTTTGAGCGGCTTTCTGGTCAAAAATTTAACAAAGCCACTTGTCGGAGTGATGTCTCCGGCAAGTTCAAATTCGTTTTTGCCGATAAATTGGCAAGAAAGTGTTGCTCTGGCAAGGTATTTGCAGCTGCGGACGAAAAACCCCGATTTTTGTGAAAAACAAGACCATGAACTCCGAAATGTACAATGACGAGTGCCTGAAAAACGTTTTTTCTCGTACATAAGATCTAACAAAGGACCAGTAAAGTTTTCGCCAGATTTGACAAGCTGCCACTACAGCAAGGAGGTACTACTGTGGTATCGGGACAACGAGTGGATTTTGTCGAAAAGGACATCATCCCACCCAACTGCCCTCAATTCCGCCCTATCGAAAAATTTTGGGCAATTGTCAAGCAGAAGATGAAGAAGAATGGTAGGATGACTCGGGATGCAACATAGATGAAGAGATTGTGGAACAAAATGACCGCTGAGGTCAGTGAATAGAGTGTCCAAACTATGATGAGTAGTACTCGACGAAAAGTTCGAAATTTCATCAAAACAACATCGGAATAATTTTTTTAATATTTTTCCTCGATAGTGCAATAAAAACCCTACATTTTGAGCACAAAACATTTTTATTCCGTTTACATAGCTCCGAGATAGACCCTTTTTAATGCGTCCAGATTTTGCGTGATCCATGCTTTAGTAGAAGTTTATTTGTCTGACAGCAAAAATTTTCGAGCAGAAATTTAATAATTCTTTAAGTTATGTTTAGACCCAGTTATGGATTTTAAATGAAGGTAATGCAAACCGGACAAAGCTTTGCAGAGCGAAGCTTTTCCTCAAAAGGCATCCACATCAAAATAAGGGATCACAGCTTTTCAGGTGAAATGGGATGGTATCGACTGAAGTCAGAAGTAATCACAGACAAATAAGTATCATATTCCTTACTTGAAAAGTTAAACTTGGTCGCACTTTGTAAAATTGGTTTTAAACCATTATTTGGCAATTTTTATTCAAAATCTCCAGGAATCACTTAATATCAAAGTGCATGAAAATTTGTAATACCATTCAGCTACATTATCAAAACTTCCATTTAAGCGATATTTTAATTTTTAATTTGATTTGACTTGACATTGATTTTTTTTTATTCATTAGTGATTTTTATTAAAATGATGAAGAATCGATTATGTTCCTACCTACAAAATTCATAAACTTAGTGGATACATATTTTTTAAATGTTGAAGAAGAAGAAAAAGGTGAAGAGGAAGAAGACAAAGCTTTTCCGACAAATTACATCACCGCTAGACTGTTGCATCATGTTGCAGAATGATCTCGACGTTAGTATGAGATGGTGCGGTTTGAATGGAATGTTGGTGAACGTCAAAAAGTGTAAAACAATGAGTTTATCAAGAACCCGTAACGTGCATCAGTATAACTACACAATGGGTGATACCGTTCTCGAAACTGTTGACACAATAAAGGGCCTCGGTGTTACCTCCGATAGTCGGTTGAGATTTCACACGCATATCACTACAACAACTGCCAAGGCTTACGCTATGCTTGGTTTCCTCCGTCGCAACACAATCAATTTCAACGACGTGTATGCACTTAAAACACTTTATTGTTCGATCTTCAGAAGTATACTCGAATACGCAGCTCCAGTATGGGCCCCATTTCAACTGACTTTGAATCAATCTCTCGAAGGTGTTCAGCGAGCGTTTGTTCGGTTTGCTCTTCGGAAACTTAACTGGAATCTCGAAGTCAGGACTCCCTATGAACATCGATGTAACCTGATTCATCTTGAAAAGCTATCCCGTAGAAGGAAGTTCCTGCAGTGTTTATTTACATTCGACTTACTGAGCGGCAATATTGAAAACAACGATCTCCTGGATTGCATAAATTTGTATGCTCCTACACGCCCGCTGAGGAACCAAATGCTTCTTTGGATTCCATCTCATCGAACCACGTATGGCTACTACAGTCCAATAGACACATGTAACCGTTATTTTAATGAGTGTGTTAGAATTTTTGATTTTGGTATGTCTAAGCAATCATTTAAAAATAGGTTAAGGCATCTCTTAGAACAATAAGACTGTGCGAATCAATATTTTTTCGAAGACTAATAAATAAATAAATTATAATATTCTTTTAGCTCTACCTAACTGCCCCCTTAGGTTGGCGCTGATTGTCCGACACATAGGGCTGAGATAAAGATCTCCAGTGCTGGCGATCCGGAGCCGACGTCTTCACTTGCTGCCAGCCAAGGTTTTTGTCAACAGGGCGGACTAAGCCGCCATGAGCTCCTGGGCCTGCCTCTTCCTCGATGCCCATCTGAATTCCAGTCAAGCGCTTCTCTGCACATCTCGTTTTCATCTCTCCGCAGAGTATGTCCAATCCATCTCCACTTACATTGCCACCTCTCTATTTCTAGCGCCTTTTGGAAGGGATGTTTATTTTCATGTAAAATTGATTATTTAAGATGAACCAAAATGGTATAGTCATTATGACATTTGGGATACTGCAACATTCCCGGTCGACTGGATGCAGGGTATCCTCGTTAAGGTCCCGAAGAAAGGATACCTGACAGAGTGCGGTAACTGGCGAAGCATGACTTTGATCTGTACAACCCTCAAAGTTCTCTGCAAAGTGATCCTGAACAGGATCCAGGAGAACATTTTCGCTACCTTCCGACGGCAACAAGCTGGAATCCGATCCGAAAGATCATGTATGGACCACATCACAACGCGACGAATCAAACTGGAACAAATCAACGAATTCCAGGATTCTCTTCTGCTGATGTTCGTTGATTTCGATAAAACATTTGACCGACTGGACCACGAAAACATCTGGGGGGCTCTAAAACGACGAGGGGTGCCAGAAAAACTAGTCCATCTCATCGAAGCACAGTACCAGGCATTTTCTTGCAACGTCCGAACCAATCCCGGTAACTGCTGGAGTGAGACAAGGATATATTTTATCACCGCTTCTTTTTCTAATCGTAATTGATGAGATTCTGATTGGATCGATCGACTGTGCACCGAACCGAGGATTGCCGTGGAATTCTTCAACAATGGAGCAACTGAACGACCTTGACCTGCTGACGATATTGTTTTGCTCGCCCAAAGACAACAAGACATGCAGAGCAAACTCGAGGACCTCACCGAAAGATCCATGGTAGCAGGTCTCAAAATCAATGTCGGATAGACCAAGTCGATGGAAATCAACACAGAAAATCGTCCCAATTTCGTGGTAGCTGGACAACAGGTTGAGAAAGTGGAGTGCTTCCAGTATCTTGGTAACTAGATTACGCCTGATGGTGATACCAAGAAGGACATCGAAACCCGGATCAGTAAAGCCCGATTTGCGTTTGCGAGTCTCCGAAACATCTGGCGCTCACACCAGATCTCTCTTCGAACTAAGATCCGAATTTTCAACTCAAACGTCAAATCCGTATTGTATATTGTATATGTGGTGACATCGCGAAAATTGCAAGTTTTTGTGAGTCGCTGCCTGCGAAACATCATCCGCGCTTGGTGACCTGGCAATTGGATCTCAAACGTGGAACATCATCGCCAGTGTCATAAAAAAGCGCTAGACATCGAGATTCGAGAACGTAGGTGGAGTTGGATTGGGCACGCGGTGCGAAAAGACGAGAACGAGATTTGCAGGGAGGCGCTTGACTGGAATCCAGAAGGACATCGGAGGAGAGGCAGAAGCCTAGCCGCCGAAATCCGAACTGTCGACGAGAATCTTGATTGGGACCAAGTGAAGACGGGATCGTCAACAGTGGAGGTCTTTTACCATGACCCTACGCACCGGAGGATAAAAGGTTGCTGGTAAGTTCTTCCATCTTTAAAATTGTGAAAAATGTAATTGCTATAACGACAAAAAATAAAAGATAATCTCTAAATATTTCAGTTAATTCTAAAATTTACTGGTCGAATTCAATACCAAAATACAGTACAGCAGAAAATCATTTTTTTTAATAAAACCATAGCTTAAGACACCGCTTTCTCATTGAGCAATCCAAAGAACGAGCGGGATTAGTCCAAGGTTTTGCAATCGGTTCTTTCGGAGTGAAACTGGAAGAGGAATTTTCCAGCGACGAACAAACGTTAATGTTATGTTCCGATAACATCCCACTCTCCCGCTCTATCGGATGGCATCCAAGAAAATTACCGAATGGTGGATGCATGCATGGCGGAATAGAATACCCAGACCCACATCATCTCAAACTTCTGATTCTGATTAATTACCATCGTTACTCGTGTCGTTTTACGAGTAAGTGATGTTTTACTTCGGCCACTAATGTTGCAATCAAATCTGTACGGAGCTACAGTGTTTGCTGTGGGGAAGATTATTTTGTAAGGAATGATCAGTTCTTCTGCTTCGAATTTTATTGCAAAACTTCTCCAATAATGATTTCAGGGTATTCTTTTTTTTTAAAAAAAAAGAAGGCAATGTATGTATCACAAATTTCAGAAGCAACGTAAGGTTTCAACTCTCAAATCAAAATTAAAAGTTTTTTAAACAACCTATATATTTTTGCTACAATGCAATGCTGCTTTATGGATCAAAAACTATCCTAATCACTCGTCCGTTTTACTCCTCAATTTCAACATATTTGCATGATTTTTTTTCTCATTCAACCAGAACACAATTATCGTCCGTTCAGTGCTGATTACTGTTTGGTTCTGTTTATGCTAAACAAACACCTGAATAATTGAAAGAAGAGAAATATATCTGTGCAGCAGCCGCCGGCGATGTTAGCCGATATAATTGGGCCGCATATAAAGTGGTGTTTTTCCTCGTGGTTTACTCCTGTTCGTGAATGAGCGCCACAACCGGCCGGTGTGTTCTACGTGCAATTACAGCCAGCCAGCCGTTCCTCGGGCCGTTTGTAGGTGTGTTTGATTGTGTGTATGTGCGAGAGTACGCTAGTGAACCAATATAACATCATACTTCGGACGAATAAACAATCGCAGCTTGTGGCCGGATAGCGTTGACATTGGCACCTATTTAAGGCCCAGCAGTAGTCGATCCGTGTACAAATTGCACGTAACAATGAAAATGTTCTCTTGCCCTCACGTAGATTCAATATTTTAATTGGGTCGTTATAATTTAATTGCCTTTTATCAGCTGTTAACAGACTGAATTCTCACTCTGTTTTTTTTCCTTTGATTTAGTGAGCCTCATGTTAATTAAATGAAATATTCGGTTGATATTTAAAAATGGAATTTAGAAATGATGCAATCAAGAAAAGATTCACGTATAGATAATGTTGCGTAAACAATTACTCATTGTGATAATTGAATTATTTTATTGAGTGGAGCTACTGGTTTTGAGCAGTTAGAATGAATTTGAAAAAGTCAGGAAGCGGCGTTCTTGTTGTCATGGATTCTATCTTTTCCTCAGAAGAAATTACAACGCAAACATATACTGAATTTGATTGTGTCTTTGTGAAAGCATAATTGGCAAAGGAAGTGCACATTTTCACATAACATATTTCGAATTACTCTTCCAAATTATTACATTACAATACATTAGCTGAACAGCCATAAGCAAAATTACAGATTTATGGCAATTTTAATCAACGCAACGCTGACTTTATTTTGGATGATTAAAATGGAGCAGTATTATACTTCCAGTCGTAGGCTAGGACGAAACTTTACAATAAAACTTCGACAAAGCTTCTTTTTTAAGCTTAAATGAAATGAATCAATTTAGGCACAATTTTCCCGTATGTTTGGATAACGTGCCGCTATTAAGCCTACCCCCATTCTGAACTGTGCCAAACCTCAAGATTGGGAGTACGAGGAAATGCCAGACTATCAAAATTCGAACTTCGGACTTTAGAAACGAGAACTAATTTATTCAGAGAGGTCAAATGTATAGAAGAAAGAAGAAAATCATGATACAGCAGTAGGAACTTGTTATAATATAATGATTAATCTGATAACTATTTATGTAGGTACCTTCAAAAATAAAAAAAAGACGGTCGTACAGCTCTAAATATTTTGTCGTGTATAACTAAAATTGAAAACATATACAAAAAAGGAACCAAAATGCTCATAAAAATTAACCCACCCTTATTCTCGTTTTCGATCGAACGACATTCGTTCGAAAGTAAGTATATTTTTACTACCAGCTGACAAACGCAAGTCTTATGCTGCGAACGACCTGCGTTTGAATCCCCGAAAGGTTGTGGATCAAAGACAAAGAATTGGTTTGGGTTAAATTTATTACGAATTACGCATTGACCCGTTTGTTACGGAAATGTTTGCCAATGCTTGAGATTCGTTGTAGTTTCAAAAGGAGGATAAAATAAAATTGTGATTTTTCTGTGGAGCAATTTTGCAAAACAAAAATGTTCTAGATTCCAATAAGTCATTTTCATTTCAATTATTTATTTTTATATCGGAGTTCTGTCATTAGTTTTGAAACTTATCTCTCTTCCGGGGCCTCCGAGGCTCTTCAGAAGCAGCAGCGATTGCAGCTTCACCGCCGGCTGGTATCGGCTCCGGCTCTTTGAATTAACGTAAAAGTCCCAATCCCGACCGGTGGCGGTTGCTGCTACTGGACATTTTTTTTTTATCGAGCCTGTTTATCCGGTCCGGTCTAGCCCACCAGGCTCTGGTTCAGCTCCGCGTCATTCCGAATGGCCGACTTCAGTTCACAAATGATAATTCTAGAGGTTTTGTGGTCACGGCGTTCCCAACTAACTCCTGCACTTCAGCCGTCAAGGCACCGGTTCCAATTCGTTCTGTAAATGTTTTCTCACGAGCCGATGAATTCGACTGACCGGCCCGAAGTTGCCTTGAATTTTCCGGTCTGGTCATGACAATGAACCACGGTTTTCACAACATTTCACAACATTACAAAAATAAACAGTTGTTTACAATTGTTGACACGTAATTTTGACAGATCTCTGGGCTTCGAAAAGTTTAACTTGATCTGGTAAGAGCACCTGTATCCGTGGTCCAAATAGCCGGTTTAGACCCAAATTCCGACCCAAGCAACCGCACTGGTGATCCATTATACCAGTTTCAACTCAACTTTTTTTAGAGCTGGTATAAGGATTGATCCAAAACTGATGAGATTTGGATCCAATTTGACGCAGTTCTGAACCGTTTGACAGTTAATTGGAACACGAGTGCAGTTGCCAGTTTTTTCATGGGATCGGATCTAATTTATTTGGTTCAATTCTTGTATAAATTAGACCCAAGAATAGACCACGAATACAGATGCCCTAACACCAAACTCGAAAGTATCGCATTCGAACGAAAACAAGAATAGCTTTTTCGAATTCGATCGAAAGTATCCATTCGAACGAACGACAGATACGTCGTAAACGAGAATAAGGGTGTACATAAGGGACAGAAGTAGCACAAATAATCAAAATTATATAAATTATTGCAATCAGCTCAATTCATGTATAACAACCCGCATAGGTTAATACGATACTCTAAATCTTCCGTATTATTGCTTTCTGATTACATAAATAGTAACGCTCACTGATGCGTCTTGGCTCGACGTGCCTGTGCTAGAACGGATAAAACATTATTTCTGGAAGATACGATCAATATTCTTAAACACAAATGGATTATTTTTGCAACGCACCGAAATGATAAAAAATTATTTCTGAAAGATACAATTAACGGTCTTCAAAATAAACTGCGTATTTTTGCAACACGCTCCAATTCATATGTACTGTCAGAGAACACGTGGTCAGATAAATTAGAAAATAAAAGTCTTCGGGGAGTGTTATTTGTTTAGATTTTACGGATCCACTTAAAAGTCGAGGATCACAACAGCCTAAGCGTAGAGGTAAGTGAAATCAAATAAAATTAATTTTGTTCCGCGAAAGATTTCAATGGTTTTTCTTAACCGCACATTTTTCTAGGTTTGGAGGAAGAACCCTGGTACCGAAAGCAGCAGGAAGCAACACCACCGTAGCAGCAGTGCGAATCTTAATCAGCCGATAGTGCAGCAGCAGTGAAAAAACTGGCATTCGCATGATGTTATCAACGACCGAGCCGTAGATGGTCAAAACCAAAACCGAGATTGTCAAAACCAAAACCGAGATGGTCAAAACCAAAACCGATCATTGCAAGTAACACCCATGGGCATGCTGCATACGGTGCTACACACAACATCCATAAAATGTCAGGATAAGATGAAAAATAATATAAGTATGTTACTCAATAAGTATGAATAAAATAAATGCTTTAAAATGATGTAAATCTTTTTCAATGTATCCCAAAATCAAATTAAAATTATCTAAAATTTACGAAAACCTATGAATATTTTTATTGTTAAATGAGGATATGCTGTATCGTCATCATTTTATGGGTGGATCATTAAATAAAGATAACACGTATGATTGAACTGGTTCGAAAAAATTAATCTTCATTCAATCGTAACTCTACTTAACGACCCGTTCACTGTATCGTTACGTGTGTCCAGACGATTCCAATACTATTTATTCAATCGTCCATTTATAATCCATTACTATTAGAGTAATCTTTATGGTGTCTCGGGAAAAAGATAACATGAATGGTCAATTTATGATACTGATTTATGCTAAGTTCTTTTGAAAAATACAATAAGAAAATTGAAAAAGATATTAAACGAAATCCAAAAGCGTTCTTTGGCTATACTAAAACGCAGGTGAAAAATTCAAATTTTCCCACCCAGTTGAAACCAGACGAAAGCATTGGAAATAATTTGCTGGAAATTTATACACCTCTTTCACAGAGATTGACCGAGATAGAGAATACTTTTCATTCCTTCCAGATTTAGCGTGTGACATTCAAGTCAACGAAATTGATTATACGAAGGATTTAGAAAACTTGATGCTTCTAAAAATGCAGGGCCTAATGAACTTTCCCCATGTTTCCTTAACCTTCCTTAGCGGTTATAACAAAAAAAAGGGACAACTAGCCGGTTAGGGTCATATAGACCCGAATTATTATTTTGGCTGTATCTTCAAAACTATTGAACCGTTTTCCATAAATTATAAAATCATTATAATTGATATGGCGTCTGAAAATTGAGTCGAAACACAAAATGGCCAAAAAAAGATGGCATTTTTAAACAAAGAACGTGACCATCCCGGTTCAAATAATCAAATTTCTTTGTGTCAGCTAAATTGAGACTGATTAAAGATTCAATTAAAGTAATAAAAGTTGCTGGGTTCTTATGTCATATGTCGTGAATGGAAATATCAGTGAAAAAAATATATTTTTTTTCTCTTGAAAACCATTGTATTTTTTACTGAATAATTAGCTTATATCTATAAAACTGAGCCGATAAATTATTAATTCTTCAAAAACATGAAAACAAATGGAAACTGACTTTTTTTTTGTGATATTGTTATAACATTCAGAACCGCGAAAAACATACATCGAGAGATTCGAGAAATTCGCTGAGCCGTATTTCAACATAAAATGGATTAAATGTGCAGATATTTAATTCTTGAGCTCATTGAAGTGTCGTATTTGATTTATTATAAAATTATTTAAAAATAAATTTTACATTTCAGAGAAGATATGCTCAGGGTTACACAAAGCGTAAAGGAAAAGTTGATATAGGGGAGATAAGAGCATAAAGAGCACCCGGGGCATAATAAGCACTCCACTTTTCTACAAACGTACGTATTTTCTTAAATAAATTTTCATTAGAATTAGTTCCTTACCTCCTATAGTATTAATTTTTCAATAAAAAAGAAATCTCCTTATCATCTTTACACAAATATTAAAAAAAACCAACTCGGTCCTAGTGACGAAAATATTATAATTTTTGAGCACCGAAAAATATGCTTTTATGATCGTCAAATAATCTTGATCTATAATGTACCCAATGCAACATGATGAACTTATTGTTCCTCAATTTTCACCATCATTGAATTTTTGGGCTTTCACTATAATCAATTTGAAAACATGCTTTTACTTTAACTTGTTGACTAGGGGCGAACAAAGCACATTTATTCGGGGCACGATGAGCATTTTTTGCAGTAGTATCTAGCAGCGAATTCAACTCGATGTTGTCAACTGAATGATAGAGCTATAGCATAACCAGTTTACATCTGACGATTTGGTCTATTGGTCAGATGTCGGAGAGGTAATCAGTAGGCTCGATTGATTGTTGCATTTCATAACTAGTAGCATCTTGGCGGGTGACGCAAAGCACCAACACATAATGTACGAGTGTGTGTGATTTGCGTGTATTCTACAAAAAGTCATACATTAAGACTTTATGTGAACAAAGCGACGAGGGATCGTTCAATACTGTTTCGTGTGCAACGAACTAATTACTGTTGAAGTAATGCAGCAGTTCAATCGCCGAACCCTGAAGAAACGCCTCGAATAAAAAAAGTATATTCAAGCCAAAATATAAAACAATTCAAGGAAATTACCGGCTTTATTGGTGAAAGTAATGTCCATTTTAGTAAGAACTATACAATATTATGAAATTTTTATAGACGTATAGAAAGTTAGAAGAAATTAAAAATGGTGAAAATGAGCGGGTAGAATTTTATTTAGAAGCATTTTTATCACAAACCAAATTTTAGTTCACCACGGGCCAACTATTTTAAAGTGGTAGATACAGATAGAATTGAATCTAACACCACACATTAGTAGGCCAAGCGTGATTCGCTCCACATATGGAAACTTGCAGTGCGAGCCTAAAGCATGGATCATCATGAATCTGGACGCATTAAAACGACCTCAGCGGCTATTTTGTTCAACCATCTCTTCATCTCTGTTGCATTCCGAGTTTTCCTACCATTTTTCTTCATCTTCTGCTTGACAATTGCCCAATATTTTTCAATAGGGCGGAATTGAGGGCAGTTGGGTGGTTTGATCTGCCGTGATATGCCGAAGTGACGTATATGCCATTCCCAGATCTTGTCATTAAGAGTGTTTTTCTCCCTTCCCCCACTTTCCACTTCTCCACGACTGATCATGAAATGTTGTACTGTATACAGATCACATTTTATGAGGGGTCCCGGAGAAGTGGAAAGTGGGGGAAGGGAGAAAAACACTCTTAATGACGAGATCTGGGAATGGCATATACGTCACTTCGGCATATTACGGCAGTGATGTCCTTTTCTACCAAATCCACCCCGTTGCCCCGGTACCTCTTTACTGTAGTGGCAGCTTGCCAAATCTGGGCAAAACTTTACTGGTCCTTTGTGAGATCTAATGTACGGAAGAATACGTTTTCTCAAGCACTCCTCCTTGTACATCTTGGAATCCATGGTCTTGTTTGTCACAAAAACCGGTGTTTTTCGTCCACAGCTGCAAATACCTTGCTAGATCAAACACTTTCTTGCTAATTTTTCGGCAAAAACGAATTCGAACTTGTCGGAGACATCACCCCGACCAGTGGCTTTATAAAATTTTTGGCCAGGAAGCTGCCCAAAAAAAAATCTTTCGTGTGAATCTGGCTGGCAGCAATCTGTGTGTTTGTGGCCAAGATTACCACGACATCGAGCATGTTGTTTGGTCGTGTGAAGTCCACCCTGTCGCTAGAGCGAAATTAAAAGGTTCCCTTCGGGCCCGAGGTAGACAAACCCATGTTCCAGTCAGAGATGTGTTGGCTGCGATGGACCTTGGCTATATGTCCGAAATTTATCTTTTTCTTAAAGCTATCGATCTTCGTCTGTAAAAACTTTTCTTTTCTATTCTCTTCTTGTCCTAACATCGTTGTAAAATAGATTTAAGCAATCATTGTAAATACAAAACCTTGATGTTGGCTCCGTCAAACTTAAAGGTCTGAGCCGGTTCAAATAAAGAAATTACAAAAAAGAAGCTGCCCAAAATCCAACATCACGTACGTTTCGGCATCCATGAGGATGCATCCGTCGTACTTCGTTAGGACCTTGTTGTATAACTGCTGGACACGTCCTTTGGCTACTACATTCTGCTTCAACTCCCATGGGAGCCTTTCATCAACATGCCCTCTAGTCTAAAATTTCAACACCTATCAAGCTTTCTCCTATTGGCGCACTAATGCCTGTCTATCCACCTTTCTTTCAAATTTCTATAAAATAAATTCTCTCTAGTTTTCATTCCGCCGCACATGCCATTAAAATTATAATCATAAATTCTGTGTTCTGTGACAAAAACACTGTGACAAAAATTTGATTAAATTTCTGTGAAGTTACAGATTTTCCTGTGATTTTGGCAATCTTGCAACTGACCAATGAAGTTTTTGCTCGCATGCTTATTCCTCAAGTTACATAAATCAGGGCGTCATTGAAATTTTACGCACGGTATCTTTATTTAGTCTACACTTGTGCAACTTATGCAGTACTCCATGCTATTCTGATCCAGTGAGGTACTGAAAAATAGTGATTTAAGTCAAAACCACCTGATGTGCTGGATATACTAGTCCATTAGCATAGCTGGTCAGTTCTAACAAAACAAAACTTCGATATAAACTCTTCTTCCAACAAACATAACAAAATGGAAAAAAAAACAAAAGGTCTGGTGCAAGAATATGAAGAAAATCCTAATTTTAGGAACTTCAAAAAAGCCAGAAACATAAAAAACTGAATGGAATACCAAAAATGTAACAAATTCCAAAATATTTAAAAAAAATTCTTCTATGCAAAATACCCCAAGGAAGTCATCACTGTAAGACGATATAAAAAAAACTGTTCTCAATTGGCTTGAGGCATGCAATTTTGCCATTTAAAAAAAAAAAAATTGTCGCAGAAGGTTTTGTCTAACGGGTAAAAAAAACACCATTTTCACGATTTTTTTCTAGAGCTATCGTTCAAACAAATGTATTCAAATTTTTTGCATTATATAAAGCATTGTTAAAAGAACATTTAGGATTTTTTTCGTAGAAAATATTGAAAAATGAGCCGGTGACGGAGCACTTCCGAGGATGCCTTTTAGAAAACAGGATTTGCGGTGGACACTAGACCGCTGCAAAAAATGACTTTTTGCTCCCATATGTTTTTTCGATGCCTTTTGGGTCACCAAGCATCAGTGTAAAATTTGAGACGATTTGGTTGATTCCTGAGTTAGCGCAACGCGTTTCAATTTTGTATGAAAATTTGTATGGAAGAAGAAGTTTTTGCACATTAAATCATACAGAAAATTCAAATTAGCTTGAAATGAAATCGGTCTTTAATTTTTGATTTTGACTATTCTTTAGCTTCATTTTTTGCTAACATGACAACCAGCTAAGAATTTCATGAAAAAAGTTATAACCATTTCAAAATAAAAAATCTGAATCCATTGAAAAGTATTTAAAAATAGCAGACTTTGCTTGCTAGAGCTTTAAATAATTTCATGAAATGTTTTTGCAAATGTTATACAAATCAATATATTTTCTGGCTATGCAAAGCAGTTTTTTGAGATTTTTTATTCTCATCCTACGGTTTCACAGCTTTCAAATAAGCAGTCAAAAACGCTAAAATAAAAAAAAATAATTTTGAATACAAAAATTTTGCATAATATCGTATATCTTTTCTGGGGTAAAAGTTAGGTTTGTGGTTTGTTCACATGAATTGTACTGTAAGAATCGAGGAATATTTTTCATTCAAAGTTATATTTTTTGGAACCTTCAGTACAGCTCTGGCGATTTTTGAATGAAATATTTTGATTTCCCATACAAATTTCCACACAAAATTAAAACTCGTTGCGCTAATTCACGACTGGATGGATCGCTTAGAAAAATTTTATTGCTATTTCTGGCAGCAAAAACAACCAAAAAAAGTTATGGGAGGTGTAAATATTTAAGAATTTGAAATTTTCATACAAAGCTTGCAGCGGTCTAGTGGACACTGTATCTCAGCACAGAATCATCTGAAGTCAAAAAATCAGAGCAAAATATTTTTAATACCTAGATGTTTTTCTGGACCCCAACGTTTTTATTTAAGTTTAATTTAATTTAATAAAATTTATGAAATTTTTGTGGCTGTTTGAAGTAAAAACTACTTTTTTTTCACGAAAAAATCCGCCAATTTTCATCTGTAAAATCTCCCCAAAGTAAAAAAAAAGAAAAACGTTAGGGTCTGGTATTTTATATGAAGAAAATATGTTCCAAATTTGAAAAGAATCGGATAAGTAGTTTTCAAATGACGATGTCCACGGACTTTAAAAATGTGCTTTCGAGAAAAACGCGTTTGAAGTTTCTGCTCTTGCTTTCTTGCAGTATTAGATAGGAGGAGATAAAAGCCTATAATTTCTACAGTTTTGCTTCAATTGACTTGAAAATTAGACACAACTTTCTTGAAATGTTTTACAATAAGAAAATAAAAAAATAAAAAAATCGATTTTTTGAAAGTGTTTGACCCTACCACCCAACCCCCCCCCCCCCTCCCCCCTCCCCTTAAACGACCTTTTAATCATGATAAATTTCAAGAAAGAGGGTCATCTATGAGTACGCAAAAATGAATTAGACGTAATACAGATTATCTATTCCAATTAATAGGAAGATAGTTCATGCGGGGGTGACTATTACCAACTTCCTTGAGGATTAAGGTGGTCTTTAACTACGTGCCAAGGATCAGCTAGTAAAACAATAAAAATCTCCCATGCCTATGCCAGCATCTGAGATAATTAGATCAGAACCAACGATATACTCCTGCTCTTATAATAATTGTTTGAATTGCCTATAAATAAGCCTTCATACCTAATTATCGTATACATGTTCATAAGTTCTGCCATACTGTGCTGCTTGCAGGAAATTTCCTTAGCATATAATCATCGCCAGCATCCTGACTGGGGTAACAGCACCTATGCAAGAGGATTCCTATAGAAGCGGATTACATTGGCTGGATGCAGAAATTTGCTGTGCCCCCATGTGTTAGTTAAGCTGTTGGAAAAGTTCCGGAAAGAAAAATCTTTGTGGAGTAGAAAATAAATATTGATTTCACCCGGCCCATCACTACTCTCGCCCCTCGTCGGAATCTTTCCACTCAAATCAACTCATGGTTCCCAACAAAGGTCGAGTTCACTGGCAAGCGAAGCTCTGGAATCCATCGGGAAGCAAGTAGTGTACATACGTACGGTTTGTGCAGTAAACCTTCAACGCCGCATCATCCCAACACAGCATCATCGCCATCGTCAGCAGCTTCTCATCCCGGTACATACTTGAAATCCGCGGCCACCATCCGGAGCCAACAATTGCTGCATCCAACATCCAGACACGATGGTAGCTGCTGATGAAAGAGGCACATTTTTTTCCAACATGATGATCTCAACAACCAGCCGTTGTTTGGTATTGCAGGAACATCTATCTCTTTGGAAGAGGATAGATGTTCCTGCAACTTTGCCTAAGTGTCTTTTTTAAATGCACTTGCAAGTACTTGGATACTTTTTTTTTATTTCATGTTGAAAGCCTGTTCAAACCTTCAACAAAGGTTCGACATTTTTATAAAGAATACTGAATTTAAAGCTCAGAATTTGTAAACTCATTGGAAAATCGAAAGTGATCAATGCAGCTTACATATCAATCAAACTTAACATATCTGTATGCGAGACACTAAAGCCACAACCGTGGTAAAATGTCTATAATAAATATTTTAAAAAATATCTGTATTCTGTTTGATAGAACAGGTAAAGGTAGTGACAACCATAATGTAATTTTATCAATATTCATATTTATTTTTTGTTTAACAGAAAACAGTCCTTCTTAGCATAACAATACTGTCCTCACTGTCTTACAGCTACGCAAATCATTGTCATCAATTGGACTTTCGACATTTTTATTGAAATCACAAGTGACTCTTATTCTGTCGCTCATTCTTGAGCTTTTTTTTGGAATAGTAAATTAAAAACAATATTTATATTTCTAGGTTGTTTTTTTTTTTGGTAAGATATATTTAAAAAAAGGGTTTATCGCCTCTACAGCTTCGTTACAAAGATTTTATTATTTCTATCGATCCAGACAATATACCGGTGTTAAAGCTTAGTTCTTTTAGAAATGAGACAGTTACGAATGCGTGTATCTCAAAAAACCATTCGTTTGATCGAAATACTTTCTATGAAGGAAATGACGGTAATTTTATGTTAATTCACGAAAAAAATTGAAATAAAATATTTATCGTTTCTTGTAAGGATTTCTTTTTACCTTACCCTTGATATCTCCTATCGGCCGGCGTACACTTTTTTCAGTCATGATAATGATCAGTTTTTTAAACTTATACTTCGTCCAATCTGTATTTTAGGTGGCTGCATCCTCCTCCGTCAATTCTGATACTTTTCGGGCCAAAACTTCTCTTTTGAAAGAAACTGAGGGTAATTTAGTGGGTAAAGCTGTTTCGAAATTATCAAAACTTGATTATTTATGAGTCACTTTAAAGCGTTTTTAAAGTAATTTCTGCTGGTAAAATCTGACAATAACGAAGTAAAACCATCATGAGGTTGAACTTAAAGTACAGTCGGTTAGTAAAGATCGTAGGTTGCGAAAGGTACATACAAGATTTTTTTTTATGCTTAAAAAACAGTGAAAACCAAAGTTTTCGTTTTGAATATTTTTGTTTTTTTCCACAGGAGCGGAATCTTAACAAATCATTATATTTTCTACAAAACAACCAGATAATACATACTATAATATGCTAGGGACTTTGCCACGAGCAGACATGGTACAGGATTCAAACGCTGGAATTTGTTTGAAATAGGCGAAGTTAAGGGTTTTTCATAAGTTTTGTCGTTCAACAGAAATCATCTGTCACATAGCCTTGGTACCGGCTATACAGCTTACGAGCTCTGGAACAAGCAAAAATTTGTTGTTTGATATACGGTGTGAATGACTCGTAACTTGGCAACACTTTCATCTGATCGGAGAAAATATTTTTGGACATTTCAGTTTTTCGCTTATTCAATATTAAAAATGCCGGTGTGAGACTTGACTTCCTGTTGACAGTGTTCGCATTCTTTTCCACCACTCACACACAGTCATTCTTACAATAATCAACGGTTTTGTCAGCTATCAATTTGATAATGACGGATTTTGAAGGAAACTGTACAAAATATTATTTTTCTTTTTCTCTTACATCGTAAATATCTCTAAGACGCGTAAATTATAATTTTTGGAAAAATAGGTCTTTCACAGGCAACAAAATGCAGCCAAAAGTTTGAATGTCCGATTACTAGCGAATGAGCTATTAGCAAAAAAAAGTGTCCCATTTCTAAAAGAACTAAGCTTTAGTCAAAATTATCCATTATCAAATTTCTTTCTTAAAAAATATTTTATTTAAAAAAAGTAGAATTTTTGTTTTTAAAGCGTTGCTTATTTCTGAAACTAAAATAATCTTAATCGTTTATAGAATGAAGAAAAATAAATAGATTCAAAATCTGTTCTTATTTTTCATGTAGGGGAACTGGGTATAAAATGCGCAGTCGGGACAAGATGCGCCACCATCAGTATTTCACTAAACAAACATTGTTCAACATTTCTGAAAATGCCAGTTTGTTCTATTTACACTTTTATGCGTTTATAAACATTTGTAGACCTTCTAAGTTTTCTATAGGGGACAATGCCCTATTATGCGCCACCTAAGCGAATCGCTGATTTTCTATGTATTCCACGTACAAATTGTGTTGAAAATGGGTGCAATCGTTGAAGAAAAGTGTTTTCAACAAATGCCTATGATATTTTATTACTCAAATTGCTATAGTTGCTTCAAAAACTTGATTTTTAAAAACCATATTCAAAGCCACAGAACAAAACTGTGTTGCAAATACGCGCCGCTGTGTATTCAATATGCGCCTAGCAGCCGAACACACCCGAAAGCAGCCGAAGACCAAAAACACACCAATACTTACAGACACTTTGACTGAAAAAAAAAATCAAAATGGACTAATCAAAATTTCGAAAAAAATGAAAAGTAGATTTTTTGGGCTGAATTAACGCTCAAAATATGGTTTTAGACTTTTTGTTCATTGTCAACGAAAATTGGCCTTTTTGAAAAATTAATGCTATTTTCAGCCTACTACGATTGGCGCGTTATAACGAGCGCATGTGCCGTGATAGAACATAGCCATAAAAAGCATACCTTTGCGAGTTCAGTAAGATTTTTTAGCATAAAATAATAGTTTAGATTCTCCTCTATCGATGTGTCAGAAAATATTGTCTTATTCGTTTTTCTCTGCTTGGTGACACCTTATTGAAAGTGTTTTAAAATTTAGATCAAAATGACGAAAAACCTAAATTGTGAAATTATCACGACACAGGGGCATTTTAAGGAAAAATTCATACTTGCCATGACCAATCACAGCATTTAGAACAAATTGGTAATATTTTGCAGGCTTCAAATGTTTCAGATTCTTCAAAACAAAGGTGGCGCGTATTAGCCACATGGGGCGTTATATGAACTTTTCCCCTATTGCGTAAATTTGACGAAAAACGAAAACAAAATTTTTTATGAGCTTTTCTTGCATTTTTTCAACTTTTCTCGTAAGGAATTAAGGCATCTATCAGCAAAACGTTTACCTGGCATCTGTTCCAATGATGAACATTGGTCTTGACAATCATCACACAACGAAAAATTTCCTTATTTGTTATTTTTTTCTGTTATTTTAAACGATTTTTAATAAACATGTCTAGGCAGGGCAAAACGCGCCATGTCCTTTTATCTTTAACCATGTTTCATGTTTGTTTAAATTTATATGCAGTTTTCATCACAACAATTTTAAGGATATTTATATGTTAAATTGGAAAACATAACTTGAATATAAACGAATATATTTAAAATTCCTGAATTTAATATAGATTTAATTAACTATCTACAAGAACGTCTGGCAGGACAATCAACATCTGGCAGCACTGCGCGTAACAATACATTTTACAATCTGTGAAGTAGAAAAGAAGTGTTTTTACCTGGCAAACACGTCCGGAGGCCCTTGAATTAATTAACACTTATTTAACGCTAAACGGCGCGTTTGGGTACACACATATGAGCACTTTACCCCAAACGAAATGGAAATCATACTTTAAAAAGCTTTTCAAAATTTAACGATTAAGACGTAAATAATTGGTAAAGGTGTTCCTGTTTGTATGTTTCTGGTGAAGAACAGTCCCCTCTTCAAAACTATTGTCGAATTTACTGGATTGCATTCTTCATTTACGAATAATGAAAGATGCGTCTTAACGTGGGCGTCTTACCCCCAGTTCCCCTACACGTTACAACATTTCCCACCGGCTACCTGTGAAACAGAATGGAATAGCGCCACGCGCCAGACAGGTAAACGATGGTATGGTATCAGATGACACACGCGCAACCGCGCTGGGGGCAACCTGGACGACGTGGACGACTCGAACGGTGACCGACGCGATGATGGTTATTGCTGGCTCGTTAATTATAGTTTAATATAAGAATCAGGGAATCAGCTTTGCTCTTCAGTCTTAGTTTAGGATCAAGTGAATAAAGTTTAAGAAGTGAAAAGTGTAACAAAAGTAATAATAAAGTTTTTTTTATTATGCTCGCCACGACAAGAGCATAACTTACATATGTTTTGTAGTTTATGAGTTATCCAGGATCGATTTTATTCAAAACTGATCAATTTAAATTGTTCCACGCGTCGTTTCATCAAAAATAGAGGTGAAAGACAAGATCTAAAAAATGATTTGAAATCGGAACGTCAAAATCATCCACAATCTTTTATTGGAACATAGGCATCAAAAATGCTGTTCCATACCCAAGCAATACAGATTAAGCCAACATCCGTGAAATACTTTTATTATGGTTTTATTATGGCATTTTTCGGCTCGTTTTATGACAGTTTTATCATATTCTAATGGAAACTCGAAATCGAATCTTGATTCGACCATTAGTTTTCAGGTAGTTATGAAAACACTTATATCACTTTTACTAAATAAACCGTTTAAGTTGTTTTGAGAAAGTTCTTAATGCTATATAAAAACTCTAGTAAAACACAAACTTAGAAGTTCGCTCTTAGTATTTAATTGCGTATTTTATAAAAGCACGCAGTGATTGATTTCAACAACCGTCATTAAATAAAATGACAGTTCTCGATCAAGATGTCAAAACATGAAACGATCAAGTTAGATTTACCATATTTCAATTGGAAATCCCATTTTAACACGTTTTTGATAAGTTATGGGTGTTGCTTTTGAGTTGAATAAAAAAATATATAAATATCTTGAAAATACTTCAAATCATCGAAAGTGGCATGAGTTCTTCACAATATGAGTATTGAGTGAAAGGGCCCAACTACACAGCAAAAATTATTTCCTGTAAAATTACGCAAATTTCCTGTTACAAAAAGAAGCAGGACATTTACCGTAATTTTACAGGTCGAAAATATGATTACGTGACATTTCATTTTAGTGTACAACTTTTTTACAGGACATTTGCTGTAATAATAAATGAATCTTCGTTAACTTTCAAGGAAAACAATTTTAAATTACAGGTTTTGTAAATTACAGGTGATTTATTTTAAAGGTTGCAGTTTTCAGTGACACGTAATCGTCAAAATTTTTTTTTCTGTGTAGTAAAAGTTACAATTTGTTGCTCGACGCCATCATGAATCCAAAATTAAAGTCTGCTTCATTTAATATTGGAACAAATTCTTTTGCTCATTGTGGCGCTCCTAGTGGACGGATTTGGAAACTTTTTTCACCCACGTGTCGGGAAATTCATTACCTTTCACCATGTATTTATGTCATAACACCAAACGATAGCATTTTGTAAACAACCGCCATGGAAGCCGAACGGAGAGATCAAATTGTGCACAGTTTTCTTGAAAATCCATTGTTGTCGGCATCGAAGCTAGCTAAACAGCTTAAAATGCCCAGAAATACCGTATGGCGTGTTATTAAGCAGTACAAGGAAACATTGACGACGGCTCGGAAGCCGCATTCGAAGCGTCGGAATGGAACTGTCGACCGGAAACTGCGTGGGAAAGTCATCAAGGCCGTCAAGAGGAATCCCAATCTTTCAGACCGCGATTTGGCCAATAAGTTCCAGGCCGCTCACAGTACGGTGCGACGAATTCGTCTCCGGGAAGGAATAAGGTCATTCCGAGCCAGCAAACAGCCAAATCGGACGCTGAAGCAGAACAATGTGGCCAGAATCCGTGCTCGAAAACTGTACGACCAAGTGCTGACCAAGTTCGACGGATGTATTCTGATGGACGATGAGACCTACGTGAAGGCGGACTTTGGGCAAATCCCAGGTCAAAAATTTTATTTGGCGACGGCTCGGGGGGATGTACCTGCAAAATTTAAGTTCGTGTTTGCGGATAAATTCGCCCGCAAGTACATGATTTGGCAGGGGATATGCAGTTGTGGACAGAAAACCAAAGTCTTTCTCACTGACAAGACAATGACATCAGAAGTCTACAAAAAAGAGTGCCTACAGAAACGGATTCTGCCGTTTATTCGTGCCCACGACCGTCCAGTAATGTTTTGGCCGGGCCTCGCAAGCTGCCATTATAGCAAAACGGTTATGGAATGGTACGCAACGAACGGGGTCTGCGTAATACCGAAGGACCTCAACCCCCCAAACTGCCCCCAGTTCCGGCCGATAGAGAAATACTGGGCAATCACGAAGCGGAGGCTTAAGGCAAAGGGAAAACTTGTTAGGAACACGACTCAAATGAAGAACTGGTGGAATCAAATCGCCAAAACGGTGGACGAAAAGGGTGTGCGCCGCCTAATGTGCCGTATTACGGGAAAAGTACGAGAATTTCTTCGAAACAGCAATGAATAATTTTTTTATTTTTTTTTTATGAAAGAGTAAAGAAAATGCTACATTTGTATGAAAAACAAATTATGAATTCGTTAATAAATGACTGAACTACACGCAATTGTTTGTGTTCCAATATTAAATGAAGCAGACTTTACGGCTTCCGTTTTATTTTTCAAAACTGTAAATTCCAAAGCAACCAAAAGTCCCATATCTACTTAAACGCGTACTTCCAAAGTTCGAATTTCGTTTAACAAAGGTACCAAAGGGAATTGGTATCAAATTTTCTCGAATGTGAGCATGAAAGTTACAAAATGTACTCAAATTGCCTTTTTGTGACCCGTCAATCGCAAGCATTAAAATCACAAATAGGGCCTCCAAAAGCCTTCTATGGATTTGAAGTTCCAAAAAGTTCTTCAAATAGCCTTTTTGTGACATGTCAATCGCATCCATTCAATATAAAAGTTGCAAATTTATGTCTCAAATAGCTTTCTATGGACTTGATGTTCCAAAAGTTTCCTCAAATAGCCTTTTTGTGGCATGTCATTCGAATCCATTCAGTTACAAATTGGGTTTCAAATAGCCTTCTATGGACTTGAAGTTCCATAAAGTTCCTTAAATAGCCTTTTTTTTAGACATGTCCACCATTTCATGAATATGAAATGTGAACAAACATCACAAAAAGGCATACAATCAATTAATCATATTTTGTAGCTTGGAAATTGTTGAAATGTATAAACTAAAGCTAACTCACAAAGGATTGTTTTTGAAAAGAGTAAATTTTTCACTTAAAAAGATTTGTCCAACTGTATTTACTTATCACAAATTTATCACCCATTGAGGGTCGGTTGAAGCAATTCATGAATTAACTATCTATATAAACTCAAGAATTTGTATAATTTTATGGTTAAAAGTCATAAACATGGAATTCAATTTTTTTTAAACCGATATTATTTTAACGGGTGTTATATTTATATGCCGTTTCGTAATGTTTCTGAGTAATAATTAACATGCGTCTTCGCTGCTGGCCGCTGGGTGCCCTTGCAGGTATTCTAGAAAAGCTTATTACCACTTCGAATTTTAGCTGCTGGTATGTAGGGCAACATCTAGACTTGACCTCGTGGCAGCGTGTTTGGCTATCATCTCGAAGGGTCGCGGTTCAAATCTGGTATCAGGCTAATTTTTTTCATTGAGTTGTTTGATTGCTTGAGTAAGCAAATAAAACAAATGTGTAGCAGAACTAGCCGGCATGTATCGAACAAAGTTAAAAACGAAGCTATTGAGTAAGGTAAGATGAATTGAGGTGATAGGAGGAATAAAGATGGATGCCGAGAAATTGGCTGCACCACGTGGGCTGGTGATGACCACCAAAGTAATAGAGGAAAGGAGAGTTTTTGTTTTTGCCGATTGAACGATTACTTGTGAGCTGAACAGAAGGCCGTTCAAATCTGTAATGAAACTTCAAAGTTTCAATACGAACTTAAATTTTGAGCTGAAAAAACGAACTTCAGGACATGGATTATGCTGATTAAGTTGTGTTTGACCTTTATAATGAGACTTTTTTTGCTTGGGTTACTGACTGTCCAATAAAACATATACAATTGGGAGTAAGGACTAAACGAGTAGAAGTCGAATTTCGTTGTCCGACGCCATCTTGAAATTCAAGATAGCGGCTTTCGATTAACTTTTGCTGCAAATGACTGAAAATCTATTGAAACTCCAAAATATGGGTATTATTTAGTTTGAACGGTTCAACGAGTAGACAAATAATTTTGCTATCTAGAGCTATCTCGAATTGCACTATCGCGGTTTCCGCATAGTTTTAAACTGATGTAAATGAAAGAAAGAATACATGAAACCCTAACAGAATGAGTGTTGGGTGAAAAAGCTAAACGTGTAGAAGTTGAATTTAACTATCCGACGTGTAGAAGTCGGATTTTGCTAGCGTGGTAAGACAGTGATAGCTGGTCCACTTCTGGCATGGGTTCGGATCCCATCTAGGTACTGTGTAGTAATTGTTTATCATTAGTTGTCTTCGCATATACCGTCTTAGCCGATTTAGGACAGACTGAATAGTCCTAAATCGGCTAAGACGGTATATGCTTTTTTCTTTAAATCCAAAATAGCGTTTTCCGCTTAGCAAATCACTAAAAATCGCATGAAACCCCCTTGATATGAGGATTGGAAGAAATAACTAAGCGGAAGTTTAGACTTTCCTCACAGACTTTCCTCATTTACTGTACTACCGGTAAACAACTCATAAATGAGGAACACATCCTATGCGTGTAATTGGTTGGCTTGCGAGAGAAACGTCAGAATTTTTAGCTTTTGATATTGCTCAAATGAAACAAATTACCTTCAAACCGCAATTTTTATGACCAGTATAAAACTACCCAATGCTTAACTGACTAACATCATGTTTGTTGCAAAATCGAAAGGCAAAACATGATGCCATGTAGATAGATTCGCAAAGCTTTATGGAAGCTTTGGTGATCAATATTTGACAACATAATGATTTTATTAAAGATTTAAAAATTGGTCATGATGACGTCTTAAAATGTTCATTATAGTAATTGCAGGAGTGAAGGCAATATATACACGCAACAAAGGTAATTTTTTCATCATAGACACAGTTTCTGACAGGAAATGTTTGGAAATTTTGTTTCAAATTTTTCTCAAAAAAGCAAACGCCTAATGTACATTTAATACTGCAGTCCGCATCTTGAAAAATATCTTTTTCTTTCGTCAAATTGGATTTCTATTTATCTGCTGAGTAAGGTACTGACAGTCGTACACAATAAACTTCACAACAAATCGCAATCTTCTACGAAATAAATGACATTTACTAAGACGTAAGATTTTCTTAGAGATCCGAATTCCCAAACAACCGGTCTCATTGACTTGAGACATAATATAGGATTGAGTGGAGATAAGATCGGTCTTCTATTTCGTACTTTTTTCCGGTTCGTCTTCATGAAAAAGGATGGAGCAAAAAAATACCCGCGGAAGCTTTCAATGCTCATTCCTGGTAGGACCTTCGAAACCGGGCAGCAACAATCTATATACCTCTAGGTGCAAAGCTCTCCAGCTGCCGAACCTGATGATGCGTGAAAACTCACCAGTTGTGTAAGTATAGTTACGCGGGGAATCGTTCCGGAGTTTTTCTTATGAAATGGAGAAAATTTTCTCGAGGGAACATTCCACCCGTGCAGCATCAATCAATTCTGGCATTTGGAATAAATTGGTTCCGAACGAGTACCGGGGGAGTACCTTTAATAGATTGAATCGTCGAGATTAGTTCGCATTGAATTGCGCATGGTATCGTGTGATTAATGTATTGTTTGGCGGAATAAATGGATGGAATCAATTATAATGCTGATCTTTGAGAGGGGAACTCTTAGCGTAGACGGGCCTTTTGCAAGATATTTTTCAATATCGTTTTCCAGAGGGCACAGAAAATATTCCAAATTCAAACTGTCATTCCTAATCAACTTGAATTAACCTTTATCAACAATCTGTTTTTTATTTGAATGAAGAAAGTGAACAATTTTTCATATCGCCCTGAACATACCTTCAATAAAATAGCACAAAATGGTAAATATTAGGGAAGAGTAGGGTAACGTGGGCCGCTCTCAATCCAACCGTCATCGCCGTCGCTTTTCGTAAGCATATTTTTTATTTGTTGTTGACTTAAACACATCATATGCTTCTTTTATTTATCAAGCTTTAAAAAAAATAGGTAGTTACTTACCTACATACATAATTAAACAAGCACACGCCAATTGCATCGATGGGGAACCTAAATTTCATAACAAAAATATGCTCATACGCTTATGATCTTAGTTTTGTCATGTTCTTTCACGTGAAAAAAAAATTGTTGATGAAACATCAATAAGTCACACAAACACAACCAATTTGCAAATCATAGCTTATGGGGAGTCGTGGGCCACATTTTGTGGCGTATCTTGGGCCACCTATATTTTTATGTTTTTAAACACATTCAGAACTAAAAATACGTTTTTCCTATCTGTAAAATTTTCTTATGCCAAATAAAAAGATTTGAAGAATATTTTGTCCATCCTACATAAAGAATTTTGCCGAAACGTTAGCGAGACAGGTTTAAGGAATTATTCGATCATACACAACTCTCTTTTTCAATTTCCTCATCTGAAATTGCTTTAAAATAATGTAATGAATTATGAAATTAAAATTTTGGGTCAACTTATGAAATCTGCACGTTATCTAAGAAAAATCTGTGAATTATGTCCATCCTACATAATCAATTTTGCCGAAACGTTAGCGAGACAGATTTAAGGAATTATTTGATCATACACAACTCTCTTTTTTTAATTTCCTCATCTGAAATTGCTTTAAAATAACTAAATGAATTATGAAATTTAAATTTTGGGTCAACTTATGAACTTAGTAATTTGGATTTGGTGACCGACGATATTCTTCAATATTCTTCAAACAATAACATAATTTTAGACTGCAGAAGTCAGTTTTAACTAATTTTTGGTCCCAATGTTTTGTTGTTTTAAAAATGTGATTTTCTTAAATTTGGCGGAAAATCATGGTCACCTTACCAATATACGGTTCTAAAACTCTGGACGAGAGAGATAAAGTTAGTATGGGTAGGGCTACCCGCAGTATTAAAAAGAGTACAATAAAAAAATCGAAAAGAGTAAAGAAAACTTTATAAAATTTAAAATCCATGACTCTGTCATGAATACTGGTATGACTAATCCAGATTGCCTGCTTTTTCGAAGAAAAAGTCCGATCTGGCCCAGTTGCTAAGACATCGAGAAAAATGCCCGGATTTATCAAAAATTTAAGCAAAATCCAAACCAAAACTACATTTTTTTCAAAAGGTATGATTATTGAGCTGGTTTTATCGAAATACACGTGCAAACATTTTTTTTGGAAATGTAAAATTTGAATTGAACATCGCTAATATAACTCAATTAAGAATAATTTTGCATGTGTTTCTTTTTCACATTTTCTTTCGATTCTTCATCGGAAAAACCTGGATTTTTTTCCGATTTTCCCGGATGTTGACCGGCTTTTTAACTGAAAATTTTAATATTCAAAGCCCGGATTCGGCCAGGTTTTTAGGCCAGATTTTTCCGGCCCGAATACGCTCAGAAAAATTTATGGATAGCTTAAGAATGATGTATATGATAATTTCAAATTTTCTCATGCTTTTTTTTTTTCAACTAATGAGAAGAGAAAAGTCAGGGACTGTATATTCTTTTTTATATTATTCGAAGGAAAATTAGTTTTTGATGATATGCTGATAAACCACACCAAATCCGGTAAAATACTTGATACGTGCCCAATTTTTTATCAAACAATATATTAGATTTATCCGCTACGAAACGTTTGAGTATATTGCTTTTGTGCTCTTTGGTAACTGTTCGGGATTTTATTGCATATTCAATGGCGTTTATTGCGCTCCCTGTAAATTACGATTCAAAGATGCTTTCATGAATAAGGGATATTTTGGTTAGGTATCGAACGTTTTTGTAAGTTGTGTTTCTTTCGTATTTCTTGTACAAGATGTGGTAAACACACTTCGTATATTGAAGCAAACAAGCCCATTTTTCTGATTAAAAAGCCCTCATAAAAAAAGAGTACATTTCGTAAAATTTCACAAAAATAAAAGTACGCCCATTTCTCGACCGAAAAAGAGTACATGTACTCTTAAAAGAGTACATATGGTAACCCTAGTATGGGGTCAAGAAAATTTACCGTGGGAGAAAAGTTACGAATTGGGATTGGGCCTGCTAAAAAGAATAAAGCTTGCTCTTTACTCTTACACAGATTTCCATAAGAATGACAGCTAATCGGAGTGAAATTGGAGTGAAGGCTATTGCTTTCTCTGTTTAACACACGAGAAATCGTATACCCGGGTTGCGAGCGCGCCCATCGCCCATTGAAGAAGTTGAATGTCTAGCTAGCAGGATACACTTCAAATCTATTCAACATGCAAATGGTTTTGAAAGTCGGCTTTGTACTGATTTTAAACCGAAAACAACTTATCAATGCATAACTTTTTTTCTCCGACGATTGATTTTTTTTTTGGCAATATAGTGTTTTTTTCTTGTCTCTTATAGCGATCTTTCGAATGCACATCCATGTGCCTATTTCAGAAAACCAAATTTCATTAATTTTTGCTCAGTCTCCTTTACAGAGTTGGACAAACCCTTTTTTTAACGAACATACATACAAACAGGTTTTTAGTGAAATCTCAAGTATCTTCAAAGACATCTCATAACTTGAAAATGTGCGCTTAATCTTTCAAAATTATTAGATTGTGCATTTAAATAAATTTCTTTTGTCGGAAGTCAGTCGGAAGGCGGAAGTCCGAACTTTCGTAGTAAAATTTGGTGCTGGCGCAATAATAATGGCTAGGTCCTTGCAAAAATGATCGACTTTGAGTTTATACTGCCAAACAATTCTTCATATTTCAAAATATATTTGGTGAATTTTAAAATTTTTTTTAACTATCTATATATATAAAAATTAATTTCTGTCTGTCTGTCTGTCTGTCTGTTCCCTATAGACTCGGAAACTACTGAACCGATTTGCGTGAAACTTGGCAGGTGGGGGTATTGGAGGCAGGGGAAGGTTCCTATTGTGGTTTGAGACTCCTCCCTCTCTCATGAAAGGGGGGAGGGGCCTCCCAAACAAAAGACAGTTTTTTGCATAACTCGAGAGCCAATCAAACAAATGGTATCATATTTGGCATGGAGTGGTATTTGGGAACGAGGAATATTTCTATGAATATTTGGTACTTCTCCCTCCTTTCAGTGGCGTGATAGGAAGGGGGGAGGGGGGCTACCTAACATTTTTTCATATAACTCGAGAACTAATCAAGATATTGAATTCAAATTTGGCATGGAGAAATATTTGTACACGAAAAATATTTCAATGATTATTTGAGACCCCTCCCTCTTTCCAGTAGAAAGGGGGAGGGGCTTCTTTCATATTTTTTTACATAGTTCAAAAACTAATAAAGCAAATGGAACCAAATTTGGCATGTGAGGGTATTTGGAAACGAAAAATATTTCTATGATTATTTGAGACCCCTCCCTCTTTCCAGTAGGGAGTTATAAAGGGGGGAGGGGGCCTCTTATAGTTTTTAACATAACTAAAAAAGTAATTAAGCAAATGGAACCAAACTTGGCATGGGCGGGTATTTGGGAACGTGACATGTTCTAATGATTGTTTGAGACCTCTTCCTTCTTCCAGCGGGGAGAAAGGAAAGAGGGAGGGGAGTTTCATACAGTTTTAACTGCATAACTCAAGAACTACAACAGCAAATGTAACCAAATTTGGCACGAAACGATATTTTGGTACGAGAAATGTTTCCATGAATATTTGGTATCCCTCAATCCTTCAAAGAGGTAGATGAAAAGGGGGAGGAAAGGTCTCCCTTACAATTTTCAGTATAACTGGAGAGCTGATCGAGCAAATTGAACCGTATTTGACATGTGAGTGTATTTGAATACAAGAAATGTTTCTATTATAAATTGAAGCCCCATCTTTTTAGCGGAAAGATATAAAGGGAGAAAGGGGGGTTTCCATTTTTTTTTTTGCATAACTCGAGAATTAATCGTGCAAATGAAACCAAATTTGGCTTCAAAAAGTATTTGAGTACGAAAAATACGTTTATGAATATTAAGTTATCACCGCTCTATTGAAAGGAGAGAACGGAATTGGGAATATAGGAAGGAAAGAGGGAAGCTAACTGTTCGCAAAAAATTTTAGCTACCGGAGTTTTGGGTGTACTCGCGCCACACCAAATTTCATTTAAACTGATTCAACCGCGCATCCTATGTTAGAACCAAGAAGTTTGGTCAGTTCGCGTGGCTGACCGAACATCCGCACAAAGCGGAGAAATAAAAACTATTCAATCGGTCTGTAATAGCAAACGCGCGCAGTTGTACCTATTGTACTTATCAGTTCTGTTAGTCATCCGTCGGTTGCAATAAAATCAGAATCAATATTGCATTTTTGTAGCCTGTTTTTAATCGCCTCAGTAAACGGAAGTGAAAATTAAATTTAGATTTGAATTTACGACTCAAATCCGAAACGCTCAGAAACGGGAAAAACACTAACATTTAACCTTTATTTTACGAAATCCGAGAAATCGACAATTTGGACAATTTGAACAATGGACAAATCATTTTGGTATGACTCTATGATTATTTGACATATCATCCTCCTTTCAGTGAGAAGGTAAATGGAAGGAGGGAGGCTAGCCCAATACAATTTTGTTAGCATATGTTCTCAATTAATGCTTACGAAGCCAACAAATGAAAACAAATATGGCATGGAAAGGTACTTGGTTACGAGATATGTTTCTACGATTGTTATAGACCCTTACGCTTTACAGTGTTGAGAGGGGAAGAAAGGAGGAGGCTCCATATAAATTTTGTTGTAAAGCTTAAATACTTATCAACCAATGGAACTATATTTGATATGAGAGGATTTTTGGGAACGAAAAAAAAATGGGTATGATTATTAAAATCGCGAACTCCATTCAGCAGGGAGTTAAGGGAAGGATAGGGAGGGGCTCTCTAATCAGTTTTTTAGCATAAATCCATAACATATCGAGCAAAAACAACCATATTTTATAAGTTTGATTGTTTGCGAACGATTAATTTGGGGCCCTTATTTTTTAGGGCGAAACTTAAGAAACCAGATGAAAATTATCAGATCTTTAAAACAAATTTATAGATCAAGATTTGTAAGCGTCAGATAACACTTCCATCGAGGTTGTAGTGATTTGTCGCGGGTAATTGTAGTTTTTAAATATCGCAGTGAGGGAAAATGATGGGTGATGGTTTTCCCCGAATAATGTAGTCTTCAAAGCCGACGACAGCGCCACAAGCCACCAGTATGCAGCCACGAAGCTTCAGCACCTGACAACCAGAGGGCCATCTATGGTAACCCGCGCTGCTTGGTAACCATCCCGATCGGTAGCGACGCCCGACGAGTTCACGAAGGCGAACGATCGTGTCCGCCACAATGGGAGAGCAACGACCTATACTCGCGGTTCAAGGCCGGACAAACGCGGCTTCCTGGTGCTGGCTCACTTCGATTAGTACTACGAAACTGTGAAGTACAAAGTGCACGACACATCCAGCACACAAAACCCATATCTAAGTGATAAAAGCCAGACACCAGGTAAGCCAGGAGACGCCGAACCGCCATTTTGTTCCTTTCCGGAACACTAACGCCTGATTCATCAACAGGACCCCTAAGTCTTTGGCCAAAAGCAACCATTTGGCGGGACGAAAGTCAACCTGGTCCCTGAACCCTGGTCCTGAATCGGCCTTGGTATTTAGTCCCGGTCGTCACGGATAGCTGATATCTGCCGGACGGTCACACGTCGAAGGTTGTTGTCGATTCCGTACTACGAAACTTTCGGATCGACCAACCAGCTCTCCAACCCGCTCATTCGTCCTCGCCGTGGAGATTCACGGAAGGAAAATCCCGGTTCCCGGCCGGAATTGGACCGACAGAGTAGTTGGTCAGCAGTAGCATCACCATCGCCGTAGATCCGCCATCTTCCAAACAGCGACAACCAGGGCTTGGCCCTTAAAGGTACCGTAACCATCTGGTCATTCTAGTTTGCGCAATTAAGGTAGAATTGTTGTGGCAATTGTTTAATAAAGGTAGAGAAGTGCATAAGAGGGGATTTCCTGATCTTTGAGTTCGAACTCCCTGCGATTTCCTTTGGTAACCGAGCCGCCCTGAGGCCTAATAAAGGGAGTCCCTGTAACGCCGGTGGGGTGGTAGGTTATAAACTTACATATTTGGCGCCCAACTTTCCATAGACTTACCACGGACTTCGCAGCGAGGCTCAACCGATATCTTGCATGCATCTCTGGGGAAACGCCCATGTTTCTCAATTTTATTTTTGCTGTAATTGGAAAATTTAACGGCTATTTGCACAACTTTGAAATATTCATTTGCCATACAGGGGTTCTGATGTCCAAAGGGTACTGTTCAACACGATTGTTTAAATAGTATTATCGGAGTGAAGTTGTTTTAAGGTTTAGATTTTAAATTGATTGGAGCAAAATTTCATTTGTGAAGTGTGATATCGGGAGAAAACAAAAACAGCAGCAAAACAAATCATTTTATATCTTCCATTTTCAACTGTGATATAAACTGTCTTGTGTTTTTTAATATTTTTAGGTTCCTTATAGTATAATTTTTAAATTGTTTGTTCGTTATTTGGCCACTCTATAGTTTGTTTCAAATAGTATTTCGTTTTAATTTCCAAAGCTGTACAATGGATCTTACTCACTTAAAAACGTTATATGCTTCGCTTAATACTGCTCACCTGTCAGAGGAAGAACTCAGCCATGAGTTACGCATACGCAAGGCCTTTGCGCCTGAGGATTCCCGTTCTAAACGCGAACGCACCGTACGGGGAATCTTGAAAGCTGAGAAAGATAGAACAAACATTCAATATTTCATTGGCTGGGACTCTGTTCTGGACGAATTAGAGTGGTGTGGTGAGAAGCTGAAAGGTATCCAAAAAGTACTTGAAAGCCCTAAAGCAAAAAAAGTGCCAGATCAAATTCATAAAACACAACTGGTACACATTTTCTTTCGCATGGAACGATTAAAAGCATATGTTGAGGGAGAAGAAAGTTTGAACTGTTTAACTGTGATAGCTGTTGAATGTGTGAGACTGTTGGTAAAATATTTCTCAATTGTTTCACCGATTGCAGAAGTTAGAGAAACCGAGCTGAGTATCATTAATGAAAGCTTCCAGAATGAACTCGCAATAGAAATAGATAGAAATATAGGGGAAGGAAATTTCATTGATAAACAAGTTATAAATCAAATGCATGATCTTGAAAGAAGAGGAAGCGTAGAAGAGCTAGCGGAAAAAGAAGAAGAGGAAAATAGGTCAGAAATACAATTTCAAAATCAAAACGCAGATTTGAGAGAATCTAGGGACGAATCAATGATTCGACTAGCCGCCGAAAACGAGCGACTAAAAGTGGTTGTTAGTCAGCTGCTTCAACGCATAGAGGTACTTGAAACCTCACGTGTAAACGAGCATCCAACGAAACAGGTGCCAGTTAAAATTTCGAATAGCACACGTGTGAACGAAATCGCTCCACCTCAAATGGAGGCCAAGACTGCACCTATTGAGCAGGACTTTTGTGATTGGTTAAAGGGAAGATGCAGTTCTCTAGGAAGCCACGGAGAGAAATTCCGTCCGGTATCCACCCACGTAAGCGCAAACCGAGTGGGGGAGGAAGTCGACGGTCGATCTAAACGAGATCATCGTCTACCAATCCACAAATGGTCAGTGCGTTACGATGGGTTGGATAACGGAAGGAAATTAAACGAATTTTTGAAGGAGGTTGAGTTTAACGCGAGATCGGAGGGTTATTCAAATACCGAACTATTTACTTGCGCGCATTATTTGTTTACGCGTAAAGCGCGTTCGTGGTTTATTGAGGTAAACGGTAATAACGAGCTCGAAACATGGGAGAATTTAGTACGCGAATTGAAAAACGAATTTTTACCTGTAGACATCGACTTCCAATACGAACGCCAATTGAACTCTCGTAGGCAAGGTCCTCGGGAAAAGTTCCAGGACTATTATCTCGATATGGTTCGAATTTTCCGGAACATGTCTTATCCGTGGGATGAAGGCCGGAAATTTGACGTCCTCTTCCGGAACACGCGCGAGGATTGCAAAATTGCGATGTTGGCTGCCAACGTAAATACGATCGCTAAAATGAGGGAGTTTGGAAAAAAATTTGATGCGATTAATTGGCAAGTTTATGCTAGGAAAGAGAATCGTTTTTCCAATAGATCATCGGATTCAATCGACGAGATTGAGCAATACAATTGGCCCGGAAATAGTAAGAGACAGTACAGGTCTCAGGTTGACTATCACGACCCTGATTCAAATCAAAATTTCAACCGCGGAATTTCACAAAACTTTGCCAAGCAAAGTAAGAAAAATCAAAGAGTAGGTGGAGGCCAAAATACTGGTACGAAGCCGAAGCAACAATCTGAATGGGTTTCCCATAACAGACAGAGCGGACAAAGACCGGGACCCAGTGGGACTAACGCCTTACAACGGATAGTCCGTGCTTACATTCCTGTTAAAAAGGGTATTTGTTTCAATTGCCATGAGGATGGGCATAGTTTTCAGGACTGTAGACAGAACAGAAACCTTTTCTGTTGGTCCTGTGGGTTCCCAGGGTTCGCCACATCTGAGTGTCCTTTTTGTGAGTTAAAAAACTCGAAAGGGACTACCCAGTGAGGCGGGGTAGTCAACAGAAAAATCCCAAAAGCCCTCAAGCTAATTCTGATTCCGACCCAGCTACAATTCTTCGACAGTTGGGGTACTCGCAATTGGAAGCGCCTCCAGAAGCTGACGAGATAGCCACGTTGCTTGTTAAGCTCAGTGGAGACGCCAGACCTTTTGCGAGGGTCCAACTGATGGGAATTGAGCTGATCGGTTTACTAGATAGCGGAGCAGCAAGAACTGTTTTGGGATTCGGTGCGAATAGAATCAGGAAATCGTTGAATTTGAAACTGCTTCCGGCGTCTGTAAACTTGCAGACTGCGTCGGGAGATAAATTAGAAGTGGAGGGATGTGCTGAAGTTCCGATTACCTTCAACGGTTGCACGAAAATTTTGCCTGTTCTATTCGCACCAAATCTCAAACGCAGATGTGTGCTGGGGTATGATTTCTGGTTAAAGTTCGGGATCTCCCCCAGCATTCAAGAACAGTCAGTAGACGTTTTGGATGATGGTATTAATGAAGAGCTAGACCAGGAAGAAGAGCTGTCCGATGAACAAAAACATCACCTGGAGGAAGTAAAGAAGCTCTTTATAGTGGCTGGTCCAGGGAAGTTCACGAAGACCCACGTGTTTGAACATTCCATCCAAATCAAGGATGAATGTAAAAATTTAGAACCTGTACGCAAAAACCCATACCCCTGGAGTCCTCACATTCATGCGAAAGTACAAAAAGCTCTGGACAACCTACTGCGGGATGATATTGTTGAACCATCGGAATCCGATTGGGCTCTTCCTATCATCCCGGTGGCTAAACGGGATAGTGCAGAAGTACGGTTATGTCTAGATGCCAGAAAGCTGAATGAGAGGACTAAAAAAAATGCGTATCCCTTGCCGCACCAGGATCGCATTCTCAGTCATTTGGGTCCTGTAAAATATCTCACGACCATTGACCTATCACAGGCCTTTCTACAGATTCCGTTGAATTCCGCTTCCCGGAAATTCACGGCTTTCTCAGTACCAGGACGAGGTTTGTTTCAGTACAAATCTTGTCCGATGGGTCTGGTCGGGAGTCCTGCTACTCTGAGTAAGTGCATGGATCGCGTACTCGGTTTTGGAGCTTTAGAACCTGCAATTTTCGTTTATTTAGACGATATTGTAGTGGCTACGCTGACGTTTGAAGACCACCTGGCCAAACTGAAGGAGCTAGCGAAACGTTTGGGGGAAGCTAATCTCTGCATAAACATGCAGAAGTCTAAATTCTGTTGCCGCGAATTGCCGTACCTTGGATACGTCCTATCCCAAGATGGATTGAGGCCTAATCCTGATCGCATTCAAGCGATCATCGGATACCAGGCCCCTAAATCGGTACGACAGCTAAGACGATTCCTCGGTATGGTTAATTACTACCGCAGGTTCATCGCAAATTTTAGCAGCACCGTTGCACCTCTCACGGACTTGCTTAAAAATAAGCCCAAGAGAGTGCAATGGAGTGCGACAGCAGAATTAGCCTTCCAGACCATTAAGGAGCAGCTTATCGCCGCTCCTGTAATGGCCAACCCAAACTTTTCGCTGCCCTTCGTGGTCCAAACTGACGCTAGCGATAACGCGATTGCCGGTGTCCTAACACAAGAGCATAACGGTGAGGAGAAGGTCATTGCGTACTTCTCAGAGAAATTGAAAGGAGCTGAATTGAGATACCACGCGGCTGAAAAGGAAGGATTGGCTGCCCTTCGCAGTATCGAGAAATTTAGAGGGTACATTGAAGGAACTAAATTTACTTTAGTGACAGATTCGGCCGCTCTGACTTTCATTATGCGAGCAAAGTGGCGGTCATCCTCTCGATTGAGCCGCTGGAGTATCCTTTTACAGCAGTACGATATGGACATCCGGCATCGCAAAGGGAAGGACAATATTGTACCAGATGCGTTGTCCCGATCCATCGAGACTCTGGATGCAGAGCCCGAGGACGGGTGGTATCGAAAATTGCTTTCCGCAGTAGAGTCCGACCCTGAGAGCTTTGTCGATTTTAAAATTGTAGACGGAAAACTGCTCAAGTTCGTGGCATCGAAGGAAGACACAATGGACTACCGTTTTGAGTGGAAGCATTGTGTTCCGACTTCGATGCGCACACAGGTCCTCAAAGAAGAACATGATCAAAATCTCCACATCGGGTTTGATAAGTGTGTGGAGAAAATTAAACGCAGATATTACTGGCCACGCATGAGTTCAGATATTAGAAAATACATAGCAAAATGCGAAAACTGTAAGATAAATAAGCACTCAACCGTCTCTAATTCTCCGAAAATGGGCAAGCAGAGAATTGCGGCCCGACCCTTCCAGATAATTTGCATGCAATACATTCAATCTTTACCACGGAGTAAGCAGGGGAATGCACACTTATTAGTTGTAATGGACCTCTTCTCTAAGTACTGCCTTCTTACTCCAGTGAAAAAGATTTCGAGTGTTAGTCTCTGCAAAATACTGGAAGAGTCGTGGTTCAGGCGATTTGCAACCCCACAAATAGTAATATCGGATAATGCTAGTACATTCCTTTCAAAAGAGTATCGAGCGCTACTGGATAAGTATGAAATTCAACATTGGGCCAATGCTCGACATCGAAGTCAAGCTAACCCCGCGGAAAGACTCAATCGAACGATAAATAGTATGATCCGTACATATGTACAAACCGACCAAAAACTTTGGGACACAAAAATTTCCGAAATGGAATTTGTGTTGAATAACACGATTCACGCTTCAACAAAATTTTCTCCCCATCGAGTCGTTTTCGGACACGATATCGTATCGAAAGGCTCAGACCACACTTTGGAGCCTGTATTAGAAGAATCGGAGGAAGAGAGAACCGAAAGGTGGAGAGGGTTGAATAAAAAGGTAGGAGAACATGTGCGCAATCATCTTAAAAATTCTTATGAAGGGAATATGAGACGATATAATTTGAGGCATAAAAACTCACCCTCATTCGTTGTAGGTCAGCGCGTCTTCAAACGAAGTTTCCGTCAATCCTCAGCAGGTAACCCCGAGCAGACTTTGATGGCAAAATTGAGAGCAAACTGATACTAAAATGAGGTGTCAATAGCAAACTGAGAGTATATTTTGCTGTTGAATTATACACGATAGCAAAATAAGGCATTATTAAGGTTTCAAAAATATTGGATTGATTGTAAGCTTAAACCAAAATAAGGTATCAACAGCAAATTGGAAGCATAATGTGATGTTGGATTTATTTTGATAGCAAAACTAAGCATCATTCAAGTATAATAAAAATATTTGCAATTTTGGAAAAAAAAATATTAGAAATAAAAATTTTAAATGATGGCACACTGGGACCAAATTTAGCTTTCATACCAAAAAGGCGTAATTTGGTGTTGTGTTTTTCATCGAGGAAAGATTACGTTTGATGCATATTTACAACTGACAACAAATACTAAATTGGGGATTATCGAGGCAATGATATTTTTTAGGAATTTAAAACTTAAAGATTATTTAGTACCTAGTATCGAATTTAATTTCATAGTTAAACTAGGCATCATTGAGGTAACCATATTTTTGAAATATTATAAACATATAACCTAAGTTCGAACATTATATGTTTGATGTCTCCCCAATGTTTGAAAAAAAAAGATTATGTTGTTGTTGTATTTTTTTTACTTATAATATTAAAATCTAAATATGATACGAAAAATATAATTTAACCCCAGTAAACTGAGAACAACCTAAAACAATAACAGCAACTTGATAGCATGCTTTACTATTAACTTTCCGGCGATAGTAAAACTACGTGTCAATACGGTATTAAAATATTTTGTAGATTTGCGAAAAATTTTCGAGATTCTTTGACGAATAAAAATTATAAATTTAAAAAAAAAAACAAAAATTAACACCAAAACTTAATATTAGCCACAAAATATTTTTTTCAAAATTTCCCCTCACATTTTTTGGGGGTATTTGACATTTGGCGGTTCTATGGCCGCAAACTATGACCGATATTGATGATATAAAATTAATTGTGAGGCATGAATGAAATATATAATGTTCAATTTATTATTATCTTTTTGAAATTAAGTCGATGTGCTTTACGAGGTTTTTTAAAAGTTGTTTCCGAATAAAAGAGTCTCAAAAAAGCCATCCATTTTAATTTTCATTGAACGAATTCGGTATCTCAAAAATTTCAGTTCAAAAGTATGTTGGAATGAAGAATAAATGCTTTGAATGTTTGCCTCGGATTATAATGTGCCGAACAACTTTGGAAGATTTTAATAGAAAAACTTAAGCATAAATATAAATTATTTAGTTTTACACGGATTCCTTGTATTTTGTTTTTAATTAGAGCCGCTTAAACATTCATATGTAAGCAAGCTTTCTACCAATCATGCTATGACTTAAATTTGTTTGTTATGTTATTAATTAGTTTGATAGTTCACACAAATTTAAATATATTTAGATCAGAAAAAATGGTTATTTTTGTTTAAATTTTGTGGTTCTAAGAACTCAGGAACAAAAAACTTTTAACATTTGAAATTTAAAATCGAGTTTAACAACTTACTGCTGATTACTTCACTTTATTTTGTACATATTTTGAAATACAAAATCTAGTCTTTTAGCAGGAATTATTTAAACAAATTTATCACATAACAAATCTTGCTATCCTTAAATTCTAATATTATGAATTGATTGAAGAAACATTTTTTTTATTTCGAATTGTATGCATTCAATGCATAACAATGTGAAGAAAAAACCGATGGATGTATAGCTTTAGTTGCCGATCCTTCTATTATTGAAATTAAACCATTCATTGACTAAAAAAAAATATCAGTGTCAGTGTTGTTTTGAATTTGTGTTTCTTTACTCCTGGTTGATGTTTTTGTTATTTGAGGAGTTCCGCCGTGATATAATCCGCGAAATAGTAAAATTTATCTTTGCAGAGATGTGTTCGGTGCTAACGAATTTAGATGCCAAGGAGAAGTGTGTTGCTGGGATTGTATGGAACGCACGACGCACCGAAATGTTTCTAAATATTCCAAACAGATTTTCCTTTTAGATCTCGGATTTCTCCGACCAGGTTTCCGGAAAACAGATGCCATGGTAAGACAAGATTCTTGGCAAGTTGATGTTTTTTTTTAATTTATTTTCATCGTTCTTTAAGGATTGGCAACTGGTCGCCCGCAGTAGATAATAGTATGAACATCACACAATAAACCCTGGAATTTGTTCGAAATCAATTGAACCCAGCTCGGTAGTCCGCACAGTCAACCATTCATCGGTTTAAAAAGAGTTAGACGGATGTTTCTTTTGGACGTCTAATGTGTGATTTGTGTATAAAGCTGATATTAGTAGACGTGGACGTCTCAGGGTCCAAACAGTCATCGCCTTTTCTTTGCGGGTTTTTTCAATCAATATAAACAACAGAACGGAATTGTGACTAAGCCCACGAATGGAATCTCTTGGAATTAAAAGTTATAGATCAAGCTGCGCATTTGGTAGATGAACCCACTGAATCCATCAACGAGGATGTTTACCTGTGTTTCGATATTATTTGGTAAGACAAAATTTTTTTTTTCATTGCCCCGACTCCCTGAAATGTCCTATACTGATCAGAATAGCAAAAAACATCGGTTTGTTAGTTTTGCGAGTAGGGCAGTATGTTAGTTAAAAAATGGCAACTGCAGCACAATTATTGGTCGGTATATGTATGTAGATTTAAATTTGACCTAGTTTTGTGCACCTTGTCCTAATTCTGTGTGATACATTTAGGTCAACAATTTCAAACACATTTTAAACGCCTTCATATAGACTACGAGAGCTGATGTAAGAGGAAAACTATTTTTTTTCATTACCAATGTGTTGTTTTTTCAAAGTTTACAGGTTTTTTATTATATAAATTCAGGCGTTTAGAGAACAAAATTTTATGAGATAACTTAAAAATTTGAAATACGTGCACAATTTTCAAACATATTATAAAGTGCATATCATTCACATTTATAGTACCAATTTGAAAAGAAATTTAATCTGAATGATATGCCTTAATTTGAATCTTGAATTCGAGTTTTGGATTCTGGACCTTGAATCTCGATTTTATAACTATAAAGTTTTAACTCTCAACCTCTGAATCTTTAATAATGATTTTCATTCTGAATTTTGAATTCCAAACTGTGTATTTCGAATCCGATTTGCAAACTGAACTCTTATGTTTAAATTTTTAACGCTGACTTCGAAATTTTGATTTCGTTTGGCTTCTGAATTATGCATAAAACTCTTAGTACTAGGTTTGAAGTTTGTACTTTGAGTTAGGTATTCTGAATTGTAGAATTTCAATGCTGCATGTTGAATCTGATCTCATTGTGAATCGAAATGTCTAAAAAAATTAATCAAACATGATTTTTCTTGCAACTTTTTAAAAAATGTATCTTTTTTAAAATCACGCTTTTTGGTTTCGTATAGTGCAATATCCATATACTTTTTATGTAAATTCTTTAAACATTTGTAATTTCAATCAAAATTGAAAAATATTACAAAATTGCAAAAAAAACTATTTGAAATAAGAAAAAAATCGTTTGGTTCCAAAGCTTTTCGAGTCAATGAACCGAAAAGCACATTCAAATCATCATATAACAATCATTCCAATATGGAAACTGATAATTTTGATGCATCAATTATTGTATGAAAATAAAAATTAAATGAACGAAA
The DNA here is from genome assembly GCF_029784155.1 of Uranotaenia lowii. Taxonomy (NCBI): domain Eukaryota; kingdom Metazoa; phylum Arthropoda; class Insecta; order Diptera; family Culicidae; genus Uranotaenia; species Uranotaenia lowii. Next base: position 187,031,119 of record NC_073693.1, on the reverse strand, counting down.
AACAAACAAATATTAGTTTAAAGTGAGATTTTTTTCTACGGAAGATCCGAAATAGCGGTCGCAACTTTCATCGAACCTTCACATATATTTTCTTGACTACGTGATTTTATTTTTTAAATGGAGTTGGTTAGGTAACACATGAACATTAACAAAATTGCTTTTCTAATGTACAATAGGTACTTGTAAAAGTAAATGCAAATTTTTTCCTTTTATTGACAACGGTCATGTATTTTGAATATCGCCACCTCTTGTGATTGCATAAGTTAAGGCGATTTTCACTAACCAAAGTTTAGCATGATAGGTGCATTATTGTGCATAGTGAAAATCGCCTTTACGTATGTAATGAACATTGAAGGCGATATTCATAACATGGACATTGAAATGTTTATAATATCCCGATCGGTCTTTATTGCAGACCCGCGTAAACTTTTATAATATATAAAGTTAAAAAATTATCCGAGTATATATTTATGGCAAAAATGTTGTAAAATTTGCTATCACGCCTTAACAGTGAAATTTGCTTTCGTTATGCTTGACATAATGTGACTTGGTTAGCAACGTGATACCAAATTTTGCTTGAAATGAAATCTTAAATGCGTCTCATTTTTCGGAAAATTTGAAAGCATAACGATATCAAATTTTGCTATCAATGAAAAATATGTGAGGCCTTGTATTGGCATCATTGAGCTCTCCAAGCTCTCGGGAAACGAGGCGTAGTTGGGGTCTCAGTTTTAGCAAAATTTGGTATCACTTTGCTAACCATGTATGAAAATTTGTGCTCTCATTTTTGCTGTGTACCACCTTATGTCAAGCAAAATGAGAGCAAATTTGGCTCTCAGGGCGTGATAGCAAAATTTGCTATAATTTTGCCATAAAAGTCTGCTCGGGACAACTTTAACGCGAAAATCGGCCCACAATTCGTTCCCTGTGTGATCATTGCCAAAAGGGGCACCAATTGTTTTGAGGTCGCAGATGAAAAAGGGAAATCCCTCGGCATTTTCTCGGCGGCCGACCTAAAAGCATAAAAAAAAACAACAATTTGTAACACATTTGGGTATTTCAAATAAATTGCAATCGTAAGGTAACACGTAAGGAATAAATTTAAACTATTAAAACTGTCTGCTCATGCGGAAATAATAAAAAGCAGATTTAGCGTTCAACGAGTAGCAGTCATTCGTCACCACATAGCAATATTCCAAGCGCCCGTTGATTCCTGTTCCGGAGAAGGTTTCAAACAGAGTGAAGACGTCCAGATCATGTCCATAGCATACATCATTTTAGCTAGGATATTCATCAACTAGCGTAATCATCATCATAGGTAACACCTGGAGCACCTGGAAATGAAAAAAGAAACAATCGTTAGATTTCAAATCTTTTTTTTAACTTTATAGCTAGATTTAGGATAGGCTTTAGTGATATCAGTAAGTTAGAATAAGTTAAGTTAAAAAAAACAAAAAACAAAAAAAAACCAGTATTAATTATTGTTGAAAATAGTTGAAATTTCAGTGTTTTTCTTGTTGGTAGTTGTGTCCACAAAAATTATATTTAATTAGGCTAAGAATTGATAATTAATCACTTTAAACAAAACAAGACAGATGTGCTTCAATGGTAACCCTATGATCACAATATGGAAGGTGAAGCAAAGGTCAAGCTCAAGGTCATGCACTTAGTAAAATTTTCGTTAGCTTGAAATTTTATGATTTGAAAATTACTGAATAAATTTAAAATTTTCATGCAATTCACTAAACCACAGTCCATAGTTTCAGAAAAAGTTACTTTCAAGTTATTTCATCAATAAATTTAAATTCATGCTTTCAAGTTCAAGGTCATGCACTTAGAAAATTTTTCAAAGTCAAATTTTTACAATTTGAAAATTTCAATTTTTTTTCAAAAAAAATAGCCACAACGTTTAACAATAGTCCACAATTCAAGGAAAAGCTATTTTCATGTCCATATAATAATAAATACAAATCAATACTTACGAATATCAACCATCGTGATGGGGCAAGGGCAAAAATTTGCAAAGGGTACAAAGAAGCGAGATTATCACACCACTCTTATCTGCGGGATTTATAAGGCCAATAAATCCCCACAAAACAGAATAGCGCGGTTTCGCTTGCCGGCACACTCAAATTCAAGCCACTTACCGTCCATCACGTCCAGCACCAGCATCCAGAGCAACCACATTTTTATCACGTGCATTGGTGATCATCTCGATCGTCTCCAATCATTGACAGCATTTGACAGTTCGAAATCTAACCCGAAAATCTCTCACATACACAAATGAAATTTCAATGATTATTGTTGTACTAGATTGCAACTCCGACAATAAAATAAAACACGGAAAATTAAACTTGTGTAATAGTGATAATGAAAAATAGTAAATACGCTCCAAAATATACTGTGATTTAGAATAATTTGTTTTTAATATTAATTAATTTTTTGTTTGCACTTGGTATTTTAATTTAGTTCACATTTTTGTTTGTCCAGTAAATCAAAACTTTTTAAGCTTTCTGAATGAATAGGCGGTATCTGTCGGAGGCTTCTCTTGTGGAACTTGATCGCTGGAGGCCGGAGTTCAAGAAACGTTGATGGCCAGTAAAGAATTTCTTTAAACAGAGCGGAGTCGATTACGATGCTGATGCCTTATGACCCCGATACTCAATGACAATACCAAGCCTTATTCATGCGTTGTTCAATCGAATTTGGGTGTCTAAACTTTTGTATGGTAGGTGAATGTCTCAAAGTTACCGTAAATACCTGTTAAATTGGCCGAGTGAATCTTGAATTGTGAAGGCAAGGTTCAGATGGCGTGTGTTATTGGTTTGGTTCGCTGCGAATACGCAGGTAGGCGAAAAATATTTCTAGTAATACTTCGGTATTACATAAGAAATATTTTTTCCCGGTCCGGGGGAGAGTGTAAGCGTCAGATAACACTTCCATCGAGGTTGTAGTGATTTGTCGCGGGTAATTGTAGTTTTTAAATATCGCAGTGAGGGAAAATGATGGGTGATGGTTTTCCCCGAATAATGTAGTCTTCAAAGCCGACCACAGCGCCACAAGCCACCAGTATGCAGCCACGAAGCTTCAGCACCTGACAACCAGAGGGCCATCTATGGTAACCCGCGCTGCTTGGTAACCATCCCGATCGGTAGCGACGCCCGACGAGTTCACGAAGGCGAACGATCGTGTCCGCCACAATGGGAGAGCAACGACCTATACTCGCGGTTCAAGGCCGGACAAAGGCGGCTTCCTGGTGCTGGCTCACTTCGATTAGTACTACGAAACTGTGAAGTACAAAGTGCACGACACATCCAGCACACAAAACCCATATCTAAGTGATAAAAGCCAGACACCAGGTAAGCCAGGAGACGCCGAACCGCCATTTTGTTCCTTTCCGGAACACTAACGCCTGATTCATCAACAGGACCCCTAAGTCTTTGGCCAAAAGCAACCATTTGGCGGGACGAAAGTCAACCTGGTCCCTGAACCCTGGTCCTGAATCGGCCTTGGTATTTAGTCCCGGTCGTCACGGATAGCTGATATCTGCCGGACGGTCACACGTCGAAGGTTGTTGTCGATTCCGTACTACGAAACTTTCGGATCGACCAACCAGCTCTCCAACCCGCTCATTCGTCCTCGCCGTGGAGATTCACGGAAGGAAAATCCCGGTTCCCGGCCGGAATTGGACCGACAGAGTAGTTGGTCAGCAGTAGCATCACCATCGCCGTAGATCCGCCATCTTCCAAACAGCGACAACCAGGGCTTGGCCCTTAAAGGTACCGTAACCATCTGGTCATTCTAGTTTGCGCAATTAAGGTAGAATTGTTGTGGCAATTGTTTAATAAAGGTAGAGAAGTGCATAAGAGGGGATTTCCTGATCTTTGAGTTCGAACTCCCTGCGATTTCCTTTGGTAAGCGAGCCGCCCTGAGGCCTAATAAAGGGAGTCCCTGTAACGCCGGTGGGGTGGTAGGTTTTAAACTTACAGATTCAGAATATAAGTTATGGTTATCTTTGTGTTGCAATTTGAAACTCCAGCTGCAGCTCTCATTTTATAGTGGTTGCTTATTAATCACGTCATAATTTGATTTTAAATAATCCCAAAAAGCAATAATTTTTTTTATAATTTCTGAAAATATCATTTGATTTTGAAAGGTGTAGCAAAGCACACCGGGTCAGCTAGTATTTATATACTTTTACGTTCGAGAGAAGAATACAATTTTTTTATAAATGTATGAAAAATGGCTAAACACAACAACTAAAAGGCGTGTTTTCTCGAAATTAAATTTTATAACCCTTTGGTTCCAAGGACCTCAAATGCTTAAACCACCTGACAACAGAAAGATTACTATGTATGCCGTGACCAAGATTCGATCTCATGATCGTTGATTCAGAAGGCTATCTGCGACAGAGAAATAAGATTTCACAGTAAGGTCTTCTGACATATCTTGAAAATAGACCTTTGCTTGACAAAAACTTCATGAATGATAAATTTTATATAGATTTCAACTCGAATTAATTCGGTTCTGAGGTAATTGTTTTTTTTTTCAATAATTTTATTAAAGAACAATTACATTAATTTACATCAAGTTAATGGAAGGCTTTCACATTAGAATACAAGTTTAATATTATAAATTATTTTGGGAAGAATGGTCACTGAAATTTTGATCATTTTTGTAAGGTACGAGTAAATTTTGGGATGACGCACAAACGCAACACAAATACCTTGAGAAGGTCCACATTTCTTATGAATTATTTCGATATGTATATGCTAAAATATTTAAGAAAATTGATAATAACCCGAGCAGACTTTGATGCCAAAATTGATAGTAAAATGAGACCTTAATAAGGTGTCAACAGCAAACCGATAGCAGTGTTTGGTGTCGAATTTTTTATAAGAGCAAAATAAGGCATAACCAAGGTCTCAAACATATTTTTCTGACAGCAAACTGAGACCAAATTCAGGCTTCAACAGCAAAGTTTAAGCAAAATTTGGTGTAGAATTTCCTGATAGCAAAATAAGCCATCATTAACGTATCCAATTTTTACAAAAAATTCTAACCTTAGACCAACGTTATAGCATCATTAGCTGTCAATTTACCATATAGCAAAATTAAACATCATTGAAGATTCTTTCATTTTGCAAAAAAAATACCCGAATCTGGAAACAAAATATAACATAACTTAGTTATTTGAAAACATTGGGTGTAAACTAACATGGTTTGATACCATGGTTAGATCACAGTCACCGATCCATCCGTGCTCTAAAAATAATTAGTCACACGCTCCCGATTATAAACTCGAAATTTGGTTCAAAGTTGTAATCCATTGGGGGCCAGGGGTGCCAGGTAGTATTCTCAAAAATCAGTAAACCGCGAAGAGAAAAATCAGGATTAAGGAATAATGTTCATAAATATAAGCAAAAAATAAGTAAAAAAAAACATTCAACTTCGGCACCACCTTGTCCATTGAAGGGTCAACGAGGCCAGGTTTCCTACTGCTGTTAACTCAGTTTTGCGTTAACTGCTGTTAACTCAGCTGATTTGACAAACCATACTAACACTAATACCGCATTTGTTTATGCCGAGTGTTGCACTAGTGTTGCACTGGTGCACCACTAGGTGCTGTCAAATTGTTTGTTTATTCGGACGGTGTTGCACTGGTTTTGACCTGTCGGAGTTCTGCTTACGGACGGTGGCCCACCGATAATTTTGCCAGTGTTGCGAGAGAGCGTGTGAGTGAGTGAGGTAGCAATACACAGGCGACGATTTGTGTTTGTTTTTGTCGGGTACGGTGGAACACTGACCGAGGGGAGAAAACAAATACGGTATAAATGTAGAAGTGCACTATGTAATATTGATTTCTTGACGACAGCTTAACAAGGCATCATAAAAGTTTCATTCACTTTCATCGAGCAGAAAAGTGCATTGATTGAGTATTGATAGCATGATTCGGTAGTCAAGCTTTTGTGATGAAAAATCAGATTTATTCAGGTGTAAAGTTTTATACGAACAGAAAACAAACAGTCATTTGTTCTATACCGGCATAGTGCGTCAGTTATTTGGTTAACTGCATGCATAAAGAAGAAATAGAGAAATAAATAATAATTTTCATAATTAAAATCCTTTTTTGTGGAATAACTAAAAAAAAAATAACTTTTTTACAATATAATGGATTTCCTACGTAAAGCCGATTTATACCACAAAATATAAAATCTTAACCAAGCAGCATGGCCTTAAGGGGTCAACACCGCTTGAATCGAGGAAAATGACCCAAATGGGTTAAATCCCTAAAACAAAAGGGGAAAACGTTTCTGTAACTTTAGCTGTTTATTTTTCTATCTATTATTCAAAGTTTATGGGTTATCAACTGCAAGATAATACTATGTGATAAAATAAACATTTTCATGCACTGCGCATCATACCTTAAATTAGGGCCCTTAACACTTAATTGCAGCAAATTTTACATTAACTCTTAATACTTGTTTTTCAAATAAATAGTAAAATGCTTAAGAAAATATGGAATTCCGCGCCACATGTGAACATTGAAACAAGTTTTCTGAAATGTTTCATTTAAGAACTTTCGTTTTTGCAAAACTTAGTTTCAAGCTTTAATTTCTAACCGTGTACGTTCAACTGCTTGAACACACTTGATTTTCGTAACCATTTACGCAGAGGTCGGCATTAAAACGCTATTCGCTAGTTAGTCCGCTAGATTTTTGTTTAAATATTTATTTTATAACTTTATTTTTAGAAAAAACTACGGCTGAAAAAACTCCATCACCTTGCTGAAAATAACATTTATCAGCATTCCGGCTTGAAAAATGGCACCTAGTGGAGTTTGTTTATCCGTTATTTCAACAGAAATCCCGTTATAAAATAAATATGCCAGCAAAAAAGTAGCGGACTAATTAGCGATTAGCGATTTAACGCCAGACACAAGATAAAACCATATATCAGCATTCTTTCTTGACTGATTTCTTGTGGTGGAAGTTCTCTATCTGTTAGTACAAACGTTTGGTCAAAAGCTGAATTAAAACGATAATTATTTAACAAAAACGGAATAGACAAATTAGCGATTAGCGCTTTAATGCCGAACACTGCATTTACGGATCAAATGTAACCATTTCAGACTTTTGCTCGGGTAATTCCATTTTATGACTTCTCAATGAGAATCCAAAAAAGACATCTCGAGGAATATGGTTATGGCTTGAAAATGATTTATTCTATTCACCAAATCCGATTGAACAATTGATTATTTTACTTTTCATTATATCTTTTATGAGAAAATTGTTGAGAAAGTTATCTATTCAATTAAGAAAAATTGATGAATAAAATTCATATTGTCATACAATTCAGTAAAATCATAAATGGTTATTTTCATCTAAAAATGTTTATTTAAAAACGAGCGTGCACCATACATAACAACAAAAGCGGAATAAGAGGAACATAAACAAACAGCGTAGTTTGTGAGTTTGTTTTAAAATGGAAAATTCGGTGATGTGTTTCGTTTTCGTATCGTATGCGTGCCTTTGGATTGTTTGGAATAGGTAGCCGCTGATGATAACATGAAGGTATGATTTGAAAGAATTTTCGGGTCCGTACAATACGTATATTCGTATTCCAATGTTTTTGTTTTGGTTTAATTTTAGGAACAAACATATGATGATCCGGAATTGGATATCATGAAGTACGGGGTTCGGTACCGTTCAGGGCATCCTGCTGCTTTGGATGTGAGTAGAATCAACCCGAACTTAATTTGATGACTAAGCTGCCAGAGTAACAAGTAGGAAAAAAACGACAGCCCCTCTTATCGGAATTTCTACTGCAGGAGAAAACCACCCTGTGATGCAGTAAAGATGAAGCATTCCGGCTTTTCTATCTTGCTTCAGGCTTTTGGGTTTTGCTTCATGCCAACTCCAATTTGCGCTCGTATGCGCAGCTAGCTTTAGAAACGGTCATCCTCAAAACCAAAGGGTTACTTTTCATAACCGTAAGTATTTCTCAACATTTCAATTTTTGTTAAATTTATCTGATCCATAAGATCCTCTACTTGACCGTTGGTGTATCAAAACATGACGCAGTGAAAGTATCACGTTTTCCCGATTCAATATTTATTTACTCAGACTATTGCAAAAACTTGAATCTGTCCAGCAATTTTAGAACAGAAAAAGAGAGTGGATGTTTACAGCAAATTCTAGTTTAGTCAAATCTTTTTGGGGCAGTAGCTTATGAATTTTAGAAACTTGTTCGTAAATAATTCATTCAAAAAATGCTAAAAGATATTCGGATAGTTTTATCAATACTTTAAATCCTAAAGCAAATATGTGAACAGTTCACCAAAGTGAAACTAGCATTATAGTTAGCAATAAATTGCGCATTATTGCAGAGTGATTGCGCTACTGCAAGTTATGTTGCTGATCATAACGAATAGCAGTCCCGTACTGTAAGTGAGACCTGCATCTAATTGTAACACCAAAAATAACTCGAACAAGTTTTGAAATTTAGATTTATAAATTGATATTATAGGCATTATTCGTGAAAGTAATTTAAATTTAAACATCTGAATTTTGCATAAGAACAATCCTTTTGTATGCTCAATTTAACATTTGTGATTTAGCACTCTCTCTACTCACTCTCTGTACACAGCGTGACGCCAGAATTTATACGACGTTTATAAGACTAATGCGAAAATTTTAATTAATTTTGTTGATAAGATTCAGAAAAACAATTTTAACGTATTAAGGGGGAGATGGGTGGGGGGGGAGGGGCGATGTTGTTTGTTTCAGTATAGAAAGATCACAAAGAACTTATTAAGCAAATTAAACAATTTCAAAGTTAAAATAATGATTGGAAATCAAATTTCTGATCATATTTTGAAAATTAAAATTAAATTAATTCAAAATACAAAAATTATTCATCTTTGTATTGCATTAAAACTCAAATTGGAACCTTCTATTTCAAGGAGGTTTGTTTTTGAATGATATTCAAATGTTGTATTAAACATTAAATTTAAGATAATTTTCACAAATTTAATTATGTATTTTTTTCATCAAGTGTTTACAACTCTTAAGACTCATTCGTATACAGGTTATCACACTAATTATATTAGTCAGCTGTTAACAATAAATTAATTATTGTGATAAGACAATATTCATTTTTCCTAACGTATACGGTAGTCGAACACCCTTCGGTCCCAATAGCGTCCGATTGACAAGCGAGTACTGTAGTTTTTGTTACGCCTGAATGTATACAATACGATTTTTTTAGCTTTTGATTGAGTAAATTATTCCATGGAAATTTAATAAGTTCCTTTATAATGAACTTTTAAAATGTTTAACAATAAAACTAAAAAATTTTTTGCTACCATGCCTTTTTAGCAGAATTTTGATCATTTTGCGTTCGCACTTATAAAGGTGGTAAAATGCCTTCTGTTATGATGCTATCATTATTATTATTATTATTATTGAACTTTAACCGAATGCAAGATATATGAACCGTCTACTATTTACAGTTACAAATAGTGTTTTCATTAATAACGTAGGACAGTTAATCACAATTTAACAGTCAGTTCATTTTTAAACATACGATTTTTGGTATGCCTTTTATCATTATGTATAGCGTTAGGGTTAATGAACAACTATATAGTTAAACATAATAATATTTTATATCACTTCAAATTTTAGAGCATATTTAAAACGCCTTTTCATATGCAATAAACGAAACTGGGAAAATGGAAAAAAGTTCTTCCTTTCAATAAATATTACAAAGGGCGTAAGTGTTATCTGATTTGGTTCTTCATTAACTATCTTTGACATCGTATGGAACATATAATTTCAGGACTTTTGTAGAATACACCATGGAATTGCTTCCAATTAAAGATAATTTTATACTTTACTATACTTTGAAAATGTAAATGTAAAAAAAATCAAAAATACTTTTTTAACTTTTAGCTTTTTGATTAGTTTTATTCTTATTTAGAACATTGTGGGAATGACTGTTATAACAAAAATCGAACTTCATTTAGAAACTGGAAATAAAAATATTTCAAATTGAAATTAATGACTGATTTGATCTGACATTTTTTATATCGTATTTTTCGGATCTACCATGAATATGGTAGAAAATCAGCTAATTTGAAAAATTTGAAAGTTTAATTGTCTTTAGATTTTTATTAACCTTAATTGCTAACACGTTGCATATCTGTAGGCGACATGGTTACTCGAACAAACTCCGTAGCAAAAAAGCGATCAAATATTGCTATCACGCCTTGAAAGCCATATATGCTCTTATTTAGGATGACTAAAGGTGGTAAAAACGGAAAAAATATGGGCAAAATTTTAATACACGGATGGCGTTGGAATCCCAAATTTTGTTGTATCGAGACCTTAACTATACCTCGTTTTGGTGTCATTTTCTAAAAGTTTTGAAAGCATAATGATGCCAAATTTTGCTTTTACTAAAAATGTGTGATACCTTATAATGGCATCATTGTGCTCTCCAAGCTCTCGGAAAACGAGGTGTAGTTTGGGTCTCAGTTTTAGCAAAATTTGGTATCATTTTGCTAACGAAGTATGAAAATTTGTGCTCTCATTTTTGCTGTGTACCACCTTATGTCAAGCAAAATGAGAACAAATTTGGATCTCAGGGCGTGATAGCAAAATTTGCTATAATTTTGCCATAAAAGTCTGCTCGGGAAAACCTTTACATTTTTTTTCAAAGTGCCAAAGATTGTAAAAGGCACAAATCTAATATATAAAGATGAGTTGGACTATATATGTTTGTATGCACCTTATACAAATCCATACCGCTTAACCGATCAGCCTGAAATTTGGTACAGTTATGTGTTTGGAGCATGGGAAGGTTTTAGTAATAGTTTCGACCCCCTCCCACCTGAGGAAAGGGACCCTCCCATAGAACTTTCGTTTTTTTCCCATAAACCAAAAGTCATGGCACCCATTTTTCAAAACCAATTTTTTCCCTTTGGCGGGGTTTTTTTCACCATCACCATGGGCCGGGCATTAGAAACGACCATCCAGAGAGTTCACGTGTACTGGATAGCAAATCAAAGCTTGCTGAGCATTCAAAATTTGAAAGGGGAAATTTTGGCGAGTTTTTTTTCCTTCTACTGTTCAAAGCACGTGATACCGGTGCGTGGCATTTGATTGCAATAATGAGCCTTCATTTAGGATAAAAAAACTACTCGCCTGTTAGAAATATGTTGAGAAGAACAGTGAATCTACTAGAATATGCAGTGTGTAAAGTATGGATACATTAATTCATGTTTATTATGAATTGACTTCTTCAGTTGAATAATTATTTGGACTGAAAACATATGTTCCAGCATTTAGGAACCATCCATTTTCATATTTTCGGAACTCCTCATAGGGAAACAATGATTAAAACTGAGGGTTGTAAGTTCAAGGCTGCGATCTCAACACTTTGATTGCCGTGTAGGAATTTAATTTACAATAGGAATTAGACAATTAAACGTTAATTTTATGAAAAAAATTTAAACCAAATTCAACGCACGAGACTTTTAGTAATTTAATCTGAAGTTTTTAGTTTTGTACAATTTAATTTAATTTGTAAATTTTTAAATTTTAAGTTATTATTGATCATCGATGTGTTCAATTCTACCATCCAATTATAAGAAAGCTTATAAAGCACATTGAAAACATGCAGAGGTTTCAGCGGAAATCTATTTAGAAATTTCTAAGTACAAAATAAAACTTAAATGGATGTTCCATTCTATATGGAGATCTTGAAAAGAGGTCGTTAACATTTGTTTACAAGCTTAATACATGGGATTTTCACTAGATAACCCATAGAAAAGATAAAAAAATGTTATCATTTGATAAAAAAAATTGGTAATTCAATTCAAGCTTCCTAAAAATGGTGAAATAAGGTTGCCAGAATTTCCGTATCTGGACCGGACAAATCCAGCCAATTTTATCAAAAAACCTGGCCAGCATTTGATTTCAAAATGTTCAAATCGATATCCTGGCAATATCCGGGCAAACTTGGTCAAAACTGCGGAATTATTCAGCAAAAATAACGAAAAATATACTTGCAATATTTTTTTTCATCAAACAGCAGATTTTAAATTGTATATCAAGGTTCCAAACACGAGTCATGATTATTTCTGAAACTTGCCATTGAAAACTTCTTTTTGAACGTAAAATTAAAAATTATAATAATTATAAAATCTCAGTTTATGTCACGTTTTAAAATTGATGTGAATAAATCCGGGCAAAATCCGGGCTTTTTGCTACAAAATCCGGAAAACCGGGCCAGACCGGACTCACCTCAAATTTTGATTCAAATGTTCTAGCAAATCCGGATGAGTCCGGGCAACCTGGCAACCTTAGATTGAAATGTTTTTCGTGATAGAATGGATAAGAATTTAAGGGAAATTAATTCAAATTTCTATAAGCAAACCTAAAAACTATCTATTAGTTATTCAATAATACGAAAACGATAAACTTTGCTAAATAATCCCAATTAAAACTTTAAGAAGACTAACAAAACTTACAAAGCTCACATGGCCAAACATGTTCCAATTTGTTATAATGATGAACAAAAAGCTTTCAAAATTTCAAAAAGTCAAACGAGTCATTTCGATTTACATTTTATGTGAACCCGAGCAAGGCCGGGTAAAATCAGCTAGTGTTATTATAAATTAAAATATTAAAAAAAAAATCATCATTCCGATTCGGCAGAGTGAGCGTTTCAGTTTAAAACACAAAATCGTGATTGTGATGTGATCTTTTAAAATTTGAGAACTATGATGTTGGCTCCATTTACCTACACTGTAAAAATCACACAACATTTCCCATTTTTTGGGATGAAAAACCCTTAAAGCTCGAATTTCAGGAAAAATTACTTCTAATGGACAGTAACAACTCTAGAGTTAAACATAACTTTTGCAACTCACGTAACTTTTGCAAGAGTCGATACAATTTCAAACAACTTGACAGATGATTGAGAATATCCATTTCAACGTGTTTTCAACTTGCGCGGCCTGATAGTCGGCCTTCACATAAAATCACTGTAAACCCTTTTATCAATTTAAGCGGAAGAAAATGACTAAGGTTCATGTACGGAAACTTCCTCTATAATTGAATAAAGACTAAAAGAAGGGTCTGCACTGTCCGGTTGAATAGATAAGAAGAAAAGGCTGAAAAATAAAACCTCTCCTAGAGTTCACATCGTTAGCCTAACCTAAGACTTTGTAACTATTTTTCTTCCTTTTCACAAACAAAGTCCAGCCAACCACAATGATTCGCAAAGTCAGTTCATCTACAGCGCTGCCCTCAGAAGATTCAGAGGATATCCATCAATGCGCTCGAAAAGGAAGAATGTTACAATCAAGAATCCATCTCTCTTCAATTAGGCTTCGATTCAAGACGTTTGGAGCAACATAGAAGAACCGGGAAGGCCAAGTTCTAGCGAACGGTGAACAAACTCCCTGATAAGGGTGCTACCAGAGAAAAAAAAACGAACCCATCGCTTCTCTTTTTCCTAGCACCGGAGAATCGGCCCCCAGAACGAGAGAAAATCAATTCTGTTCCCCCAGAAAGTAGCATGTGTTAATTCAATAACGCTGATTGAGCGATTTTGACGCCAGCCAGGAGCTAGAGAGCACAGCACCACACCCTGCCAGGATCTGTCTGTACACACTGGCTAGGATTCTGGCACTTCAGTTCGGTTAGAGCATTTCCGATTCGACATGGCAAAATAAATATATAAAAATACGTGTCGGAGGAAAGAACGTCATTCTTCATTCTGTTATTTCTGGCTTTGATGTAGTTGGAAGTTGGGAGCTTGAAAAGAAGGTCACATTCAGCAGCATCCATTCGCATCTTGACACCGGGGTGCCAGATAGTAGGGTCAGTGTAGGTACACTGGAAAACCATCGTCAGATGAATTTTGCCTTTTCACTTTTTTGCCCATCAAAAAACGAACAGAAACACATGCAAACAAAAAATCCTAATGTGTTTATTCGTGCATAGAACCTACAATGAACCGTGGGTTTACGACCACGTCGATGTTTTAATACTTTTTCGGTTAACTTATAATGTGAACGAGTTTATATAAATGGTTGGATAGTTAAAGGTTTCCAAAAGTAGAATCTTATTTGCTTGTTAAGATTCTACATATATTTGATGACCTCTTATTATTCAGACCATTCTACATAGCTCTAGGGTAAATGATCTTGAGCGGAACTAAATGGCTCAATTCGATACAACTCGTAACAGTTGATCAAGCGGTGTGGCTATGGGTTATATCCGACCAAAATTTTTTTCAGTTCAGCGGATAGATCTTGGTTTCTGCTTTCTAATGATGATTTTTAGAAAATTTTAGAGTAAATCCTAATAACTCTAGAGCTGTTTTACTGAAGCGGAACCACGCTGATCTTGAGCGGAACTAAAATATGATCTTGAGCGGAACCTTTTTTTTGTCAACATCTTTAATAGCTCTTATTCCTAATACCTGTGTAACTGTGAAAACTTCAATGTGCTTCAATTACATTTCATCTTTGAAGATTTTAAAGTTAAAAAATTAATGTTTTTACATAAAAAAAAAGAAACTTAGCGTTCCAAAGTTGCTCTCAAAACATCCGTTCAAATTTGTTTCTTGCCTAAAAAAATCCAATTTTCACTCTCTCTCTCACTCTCATCCTATTTTCAAAGAATCGATTATCTTAATTCAAATTTTGGTTTTTTTCTCAAAAATTAAATTCCTAAGTATATTTGATTGATTATTTGAATGTGCATGTTTAGGGTCATATTGCCCATAACAACTTTTGAAGGTAACGACAGAGTCAATAATACAAAAGAAGATGCCCTTAATAACAGATGTTGCAAAAAAAAAAAACTGTACATTGCTCTAAATCACAACACATTGCACAACACAACAGAGCTCTAAATCAATGTTTAAGAGAAAAAAAAATCAATTTTTTTGTGATTTCTATGAAATTTCTATGAAATCTGTAAATATTTCAAAATTTCGTGCTCTGTAACACAGATGCTGTGATAAAAGTTTCCTCAAATTTGGGGAAATTACAGAATTCCCTGTGATTTCTGCAACCTTGTTCTAAGCAACTCATTCATAGAATAAAGTTTCGTCGCGTGGGTCTTTGCCGATTTCCATCCGAAATTTGTTGTTCGTTGTTCGTTGCTTATGTTTTTTGTAGTCACAGGCTCGCAAGGCCCGCAGCTAACCCCACTATCTCGCAGGAGGACCGTCGTGATGTTGCTGTTTTGGGTCCCGAACACCACCAGGACGCTGTTGCACTCCGCACGCCGCCCCTGACATGGAGAACAGACGCGTACGAAGCCCCCTGACTCAGTCTGCATGCGACCAAAGCATCCACCGGGGTTGGGTACCCGATCTCCGCTAAGGTTGCTCGCACCCCAGCTAGCACCACGGGGAGGTAGAGAATCGGAGTTGCAGACAAGAGGTGATATGACCACTACCCGAAGGTTGGGTGTATGGGGTCTCGAGTTGCACATTGTCTACTTCGCTAGCCATAGAATAAAGTTTATAATAATAATTCCAATTTCTCATGAATCACGGTAAAATTTATTTATGTTAAAAATTTATGGAAACATTAATTATTAAATAAGTTCAATTGATAAAACAATTATTTCTCAAGCCGATTTCCAGTTCGAGCTCAAGTGTAAAATCAAACACAAGGTAATCGGATAGGTTTTCAATACCAGGGCACCAATTGAATCGTGGAGTATTATTATACAGCTATTTTAACCCGGTATGCTTTGCTACACTTTGTAAAACTGAAGAAATGTGTGTAAAAAACAATTTGAATTTTTGTTTATTAAGTAGTATATCGTTTTCAATTCGAATTTGAACATCTAAAACCACCTCTTTAAATGAAAACTAGGTACTTCTTAAAGTACGAATAGTAATGGCAATGAAGATTGATTCTTATTCTGAAATAATGACTTAACTTTATTGGCTTCATTAGTTCTCGAGTTTTGTCAAATAATATGTATGAAAGCCTTCCTCCTCCTTCTGAAAGTAAGAATCAAAATCACATTTTTTGTACCCCAAAAAATTTAACTTTTTGTGTGCCTAGTTTGGTACGCTGTGGCCTCAATTAATAAATTTTTGTCCTCTGGGAACTAAATTTAACATTTTTCTTTCCTTAAGCTGATATAATAAGAAATATGCAAAGATGCTGCATACATTCAGGGGTAAAACCGCGTGTGAGACACTAGGCATAAGGCAGCGCACCTAGCGGTTTATTTCGGAAGCTAGTAGTTCCGCTCAAGATCAAAGATGGTTCCGCTCAAGATCATATTTTACTTTTAAAAACTACGTCATTAATTGATATTTTGATGGAAAACTTGTTACAAAAACCTGAATAATGCTTTTTTATGAGTTTTCTACCTATTTATTCATTAAGAATCAATTCATAACAGTCGAGGGTGACATAAATTGACGTTCGAAGTCAGCGTAGATTGAAAAAAATTGCCGCAAAAATGTGTACGTTTTTAAGTCTTCTAATAACATTATTTCAGTTAATAAATTTTAGCAAAAATGTCAATGCTTGTATGAAAAGATCTTGAAAAGGTGATTTTCCAACATTTTGATAATATTCATAAAAAATCATTGCCTAGATCTTAGAAAAAGTAAATGGTTCCGCTCAAGATCAGATTTCGACTAGTTCCGCTCAAGATCATTTACCCTATTATGTTCTAAATATTGATAGATATTTCAAAAATAATATGAATCACTATTGATGGAAATTTCTCAGATCAATATTTGAGCTTAGCTTAGTTCAACTTGATTGATTTCTCATATCTAATATGTCGGCGTGTCTATGCAGAGATACATGACCGTTTTCTAACCTTAGAGAACATAACAAAAAACAAAAGTGAAACTTTCTTCGAAATACGAAAAAATGGGATATTGAAATTAGAAATGCTGAAACACAATAAAATGATTCTTTTTTATCATGAAACTCATCGAATAATACTCATCCAATTTAGAGCATACACTACGAAAACATCTCTAGGAATCAATGCTGAGGAAAAAGAAGAACTTTTGTCACAGCTAGGCTTTTTGAACAAAATATAATGAGATAAGTCTCAAGGCGCGATCGTATGTATAAATTATCAAATCAACTTAATTTTGTACAGCGTTCTTACTGAAATAATTTCTGATTAAGGACAGGCTTTATTCGTGTTCTTACAGTGAAAATAGGAAAACTTTGTAAATATTATAGAGTGCCCGATTATGTCTAAGCACGATTTTGATACAACCCTGCTCATTCCGGATGGCGCACACAGAAGAGTTTCACCCAAAAACCTGGTCAAAAGTCAAAATTTAAAAATTAACTTTTACTCTGATTGATACATATGTTTCTTTGCTTCTTGAATAGGGGAGAGTGGGGTAACGTGGGCCATGGGGAAACGAGGGCCACTTTGAATATCTCAGATGTGTGTTGAGATAAAAATCTCAATTCAACTGTCATCGCCGTCGTACTTTTTTTTTTTAAAACAGACAGAACTAGGGAAAATCAATTTATTTATTTAAAAAAAATTGCCTGATGATACCTTAAAAATGTAAAAAACCTTTCCATTTTTTTCTTTTATAATAAAGAAGTTATGAAGCGAAGAAAAAAAAGTGGCCCATGATACCCCACACTCCCCTACATATGGCACCATATACCAGTCAGTTCATCAATACTTAATTTTTTTACGAACAAAAGCGGCTGTCGGATCTTTAATATTTTTATCGACTGGAATTTTACAACACACTGTAAAAAATGGCGTCACTGTTCAGTGCGTAATCACAAGTTTTATAAGTGACTTAACAGAAAACTTTGGAATGAAGATTTAAATGAATGAAAAGGTCATAACTTTATGAATAGAGATGTACCGAATATTCGGTCGGCCGAATATTCGGCGCCGATATACCGCCCAAAAATAGTTCGGTTCACCGAATAGCTGAGCTAAGTATTAAGCCAAATATTTATACAATAAAAGATTTTTCAAATTTTTTAAAAATGATTTTGGATAATTTATAAAATGTCCAAAAGTAAGCTGCACAATCATCAAACACATCTTAGTTGTAACCGGGTATATTCTATTGTAGATCGTACAGAAAAAGTATCGCTTCATACTTTGAGTATCGTTTATTTCAGTTTTTTTAATATATCCAGGTTTGCCTATAAATCATCACAGTATCGTTCATTCCAGTTTTTTTTTATATATCCAGGTTTGCATATAAATCATGCAAAAAGAATTTGAGATAAGGCCCAGATAATATTTAAAACATGCAGGATTTTGCCCCAGTTTATTCAGATTATTTGCAAAATCAAATAAAAAACTCAAATTTCTCTTAGAAAATTTTTAGATTTTGTGCTCACGACTTTTAAAAATATTGAAAATAACAAACATAAAAACATAAATTCTTGTTTAATCCATAGATACGATTTGAACACTGCTGCTGTAAGTCAATGCAAACTAGAAATTTCAAGTATCTTTTTTTTTTCATTGTGTTTTACCTGACGATTTGGCCTATTGGTTAAATGTTGGAGAGGTAAACAGTAGGCTCGAGTTCGATTCCTGATCGAGGAGATTTTTTTTTCATTTATCATTCAAGATCGTTTATTTTGTTTGTTGAATTTTATGACTAGTAGCAATTTGGCGGGTGATGTAAAGCAACAATAACATAATGTGTGAGTGTGTGTGAATCGTTTGTATTCTACAAAAAGTCATACATTATTTTAGTATTGCTTTGATTGATGGAACTACGCCTCACCGTTTAGTGTAAAATGCATCGATCATGAACGGTAAATGAAAAAAAATCCCCTCGAACAGGAATCGAACTCGACCCTACTGATTACCTCTCCGACATTTAACCAATAGGCCAAATCGTCAGATGAAACAAGCAAACCATCGTGCCCCGAATAATGTTGCTTATACTGCCCCAGTGGGGGTTCTCATTATGCTCCTACAGTGACTGATTTTCAGCTTTCGGTAAAAAATTTTAAAATACATTTTTAAACGTTTTCATCTACTTTTTCAAGTATAATCCAGTTAGTCTTCCTTAAGGTGGCCATTATGCCCTTATCTCCCCTACTGTACAATCAAAAATAAATCGAGACTGGCAGCCATGCTCATGATTCACTAACAATTGAGGTCACATAGGATAGAGTTATCTAACGACTTTATTTTTATGCAAAACATCCTCAGCCGTAACGTTAAACCAAGAAAATATTTTCTGCAGGTACTGCACTGGAAAGTTCGATTGCTACATTCGTCTGCTCCGCTTTGACTCCTGGTGATTGATTAAATGAATTAGATTTTGCTTCCGTTTCCAGGCGGCAATAAGAAGGACGAAAAAAAAAACCAAACACTCGACTGATTTCCATTCCAATGTTCCTCGCTCTACCAAATTGAACGGAATCATTCGGAAAGCAAACATTTAACATACCAAATGAAAAAGTTGAACCATATTGTTTTTATTCGGGATTCGAAGATCGTGCCATAGGGAACGGGATGCCAAAGAAAATAAATAGAACGGTAAAAGTTTTTGCAACTGTCTTATGATAGGAAAACCGGTCGAAGGTTGGATAAATGGAATGAATTAAGTGCTAGAAGCGCATCAACAATCTTTAGCCTTTACCAGTATTTTCCTCCCGCTGGAATGTTCCGCAACCCCATAAGGTGTTGAATTTCAAGAAAGGGCTTAAAAATTCTGAAATTTCTTTTTTATTGGAAATTTTTAAGTTTATAAGTTTTTGTTTTATTTTAAATGTTTTTCACTATTCACAGTAAATATGGTCCGATTTGAATGTTTACTAGCTCGATCCGACTTGATTCCTTCCCTAATTGCTTCATCTAAATTTCAAGCAAAGATGAATAATGAATCTCGTCGAAATGTTGAAAAACCACTTATTCAGGATCATTTCATACAAATTCCGTCATTTTAGCTGTAATTTATTGAATGAAATTATATTATACGTAGTTTAAAAAACAAAACACCTTTTCTGCTGCAATTTTCACCAATACCAACCATTCACCGATTTTCAACGTAAATTCATGTAACTCTTGACCGTTATGAAAAGCGAAAACAGGATAAACGAGGTTCTACTGTAATTTCTAATCGAATCAAAAGTTGGTACCTATCCACCATAAAGAGTTGGTATTTTCACTTTAACATGGTTTTCGTAGCGAAACTCCACTCTCTCGTCATGCAAATTCAATACAGACTGAATTTGCATGACGAGAGAGTGGAGTTTCGCTACGCTATTGGTATGCTAAATGTTGTAATAAACTTCAACGTCCTACTTACTTCCGCTTGCGGTAACATTCAATTCGAGCTCGCTTGTAATGGTGTTGCGAAAACGATGATGATATTAATTATCGCCGGTTGTTCCAACGAAAACTTAGTCCGCCATCAGTTAACGTTCCTGTTAGAAGGAACTGAGGAGACGATGAATAAAGGAAGCCTCAACTGCATGCAGTTTGGTTTATTTGATTGAATCAACCACATCAACTTGTTGGTAGGTAATCAAGAAAAGTTTCGACAAAAGCGTTGGTGGTTTTGAATAGTGTATGAGTGAAGATTTGAATGCTTCATTAGAAGAGCAATTATTGAAGTATTGAAGCCGTATGCATTTAATCGCACCGTGAAAGCAAAGAGATAGCTTTCAATTAATTCATCCAGAAAATGAAGAAATCATTCTCTGGCCCAAAAAGAAAAAGAAAGAACGCGAAAAGCCCAATCTTACTCGGGATCATAGGATGAAAAGCTGGAATTTAACTCAAACTGGCAAGGTATTTTGTTTTTTTTTTTCATCTTTTTTTGTTGATTTCGAATAACATATGGGATACACTTACTCATACTGCCAGAGGTCAAAAGACGAAAAAAAATCTTCGCTAAAGTTCTCTTCCTTTGTCCACCGATTTGTCAATAACTTTGGTAGTCTTGTAACGTTACTTAAGGGGGAGTAGGGTCTAACGGGTAAAAAAACACCATTCTCACGAATTTTTTTTAGAGCTTTCGTTCAAACAAATGTATTCAAATTTTTTGCAACATTTAGTAATTTTTTCGTAGAAAAATATTGAAAAATGAGCCGGTGACGGAGCACTTTCGAGGATGCCTTCTAGAAAACAGGATTTGCGGTGGACACTGTATCTCAGCACAGAATCATTTGAAGTCAAAAAATTAGAGTAAAATAATTTTAATAGATGTTTTTCTGGATCCCAACGATTTTATTTAACTTAAAAAATTTTTTATGAATTTTTTGTGGCTGTTTGACGTAAAAACTACGATTTTTCACGAAAAAATCCGCCATTTTTTATCTGTAAAATCTCCCCAAAGTAAAAAAAATAAAAAAAGAAAATCGTTGGGGTTTGGTATTTTATATGTAGAAAATATGTTTCAAATTCGAAAAGAATCGGTGAATTAGTTTTCAAATGACGATGTCCACTGACTTTAAAAATGTGCTTTCGAGAAAAACGCGTTTGAAGTTTCTGCTCTCTCTCTTGCAGTATTAGATAAGAGGAGATAAAGGCCTATAATTTCTACAGTTTTGCTTCGATTGACTTGAAAATTTGACACAACATTATTGAAATGTTTTACAATAAGAAAATAAAAAAAATAAAAAAATCGATTTTTTGAAAGTGTTAGACCCTACCAAGGTTCCGAAATTCGCTCGAGATAGCTTCTATCTATACACTTTTCTCATAGCACCCTCGGGCAGCGTTGGTTAGCCCCTGCCTTTGCTGTACGAACCGAGGAAATGCTGTGCGACATTTCATTTTCAAATTATCAAAGCGGGCCTTCCGTTTTCTTGTTTACGGATGAGGGGAAGGCTCTGCCCAAAACAGAAATTGATGGACGACTCACAACAGAATTTTCCGTCTGATGCATACCTAGTTGCTAAGCGATCTTAGAAGAGGAAATTTTTCGTTTGTTGCATTCGCTCGCGATCGTCTCTATGTATTATTCAGCAGTGAAACATTCGGAAGTGAACTGCTCAAAATGTATCGCTTATATATCAATCGTAGACGCCGGGTAAGGCGGGAATGTTGGGGGGGTAAAAATATATACTTCCCCTGCTAAAAGCTACAAGCAATTCTGACCAAAGATTGCTGCGACAATCAGGAAAACAAAAACAGCTCGGATAGTCTGCTCTTGAATAGTTCACCAACGATGCGGTCAGCAATGATCAGCGACAACTAGAATTTTGAATGTTGCAGATCACCATTGAGTGTCTCCGTTGTTGATACAATATTGTTGCATTCGCTTGACTGCCTTATACAGGAACGCTA
This sequence comes from Uranotaenia lowii, assembly GCF_029784155.1. Classification (NCBI taxonomy): domain Eukaryota; kingdom Metazoa; phylum Arthropoda; class Insecta; order Diptera; family Culicidae; genus Uranotaenia; species Uranotaenia lowii. Next base: position 187,008,803 of record NC_073693.1, on the reverse strand, counting down.
TACAACGCTGCCTGAGGGTGCTATGAGAAAAGTGTATAGATAGAAGCTATCGCGAGCGAATTTCGGAACCTTGGACCCTACTCCCCCCTTAATTATGATTCCCAGGTAATATTCAACTGGAATCTTTTTAAAACGATCTTATTTTAAGCGGTTTTATTTAAAACGATTTTTTTTTCAGTCCGGGAGTAGGCTTCGGTCGAATCGGTTTGACGTGTTTCTTTTCTGGCAGCAAATTTTCAGAGCTCTAGAACAGGGGTTTTCAGATCATTTGCTCGGCGGAGCACTTTTTAAAACCAAAAATTTTGGCGGAGCACCTACATTTTTGAAAGAATGAAAAACCCAAGTTTGAAAACTTGATAGTATTTATCGTTTAAATAAGATGTGTCTTGTCATCGTAGTGATTAAAATCAGTAATGAATGGCTACTCTTTGAATTGTCTTGTTTTTATTAACAAAATGTGTGTCATCAAAAATTAATGGTTTCAATGGAACAAATACGCTTTCTTCGATTTCTCAAGCTGTAACAAATTTGATTAATTTTGTGTAAGTTGAAGCCTGATATCTGGTTCCGCGTTTACTCGGGATCGGTATTTTGTCTTCTTTGCGATGTATGTGGAAAATCCAGACTCACATAGATAAGTTGTGGAAAACGGCAGAAAAATAAGTTTTGCTTTATCGGACAAAATTTAAAATTTATTTTTTAGTTGACACCAATACCCCTCCAACGACTTTTTGGATACGAATTTTTCCTAAAGCTTCGAATCCGATGTCATATCTATCAAGCATTCATATTCTTGCGATGTTAATGATTCTTGTTTCTTTGACATAAAAGTCTTCGATCTCTTTATTATTTTATGATATTATTCGGGGAGTTTTTCTGGAAGTTGTTCAACAAATCCTGCGGCAACACAATGTTATTGTAATTGTAAATGACTTCACTAGACACGTGGCGCCTGTTAGCTTTAGTTTACATCCAAGGAAAAAAAAAATTACCAACGAAAAGCGTTGTGATTGTCATAACTCTTAGAAAATTTCGGATGATAACTTCAAGGTTATTTCTGATTGAATGCTTCTTAAATTTGAAAAGCTGTCCAGGTTTCAGGTTTTGAGCGATTCTGCCCAAAATGTGATTTTTCTCTTGATAGTAATGATTTTGCCGTTTTAATCGAAGATTGTTATTCTTTTACCTTGCATTGAAAGACTGAAGCCATTCTCAATTCAAACAGGCGAGACAACTTTTTTCTACGAGATAACCAGTGATCTTCGGTAGGCTAACCATCTCTTCGCACAACGCCTTGATAACCCTAAATTTTTCGACCGAGCCTCAATAAAGTTGATTATTTTTATGCTTTCGTCCAAGACTTTCTTCAAAGATCATGATAGTTTCTTCATAGCGAATGCATGTCGATGAAGGATGTATTGACTACTACCGCAATTTTTCGTCTTTTCTTCGATCTTGGCAACGACCCCAGTAGTATTTCCAACTATAGTTTTTGCACTGCCATACATACATCAAAGCAATTTCCCCATGGAATATTGTTGTCCGTAACATAATGATCAATTATTTAGCTTGAAAATTTCAGCCACCGACGTGGAAGTTGGCAACGGTTTGCAAAGGAACAAATCTTCTTCGAAACATTCAGAACCTTGATAGCGAAAAAATATCATCAGAATTGCTAGTCCTGCTACACCTGTGGATTCGTCAAGCTGCATGTCGAATTTTGAAGTTCTCAATCGCTTTCAACATTTTCAGCCATGTCACAAATTCGCCGAGAAACCGTGTTGTCAGACATGGGAATCGAATTTACCAATTCCACTGTTTTATTATCAACCATGATACGGACGATTTCTTGAATACTAGATTTGATTAAGTTTTCAGCAATAGTAACTATGGGCTTCTCCAGCTTTTCCAATCGGTAGCTCGCCAAGTAGGCAGCGCAAGAACAGCCTTTTCATTGAGTGTTTTGCACATTCAGTCCTGCAACACAACTTTGTTCGATCAAAGCACTTCGACGATCCACCATTCTTTGCCAACATCCCTGCAGGAATTCAGCCGCCAGTAAAAACAAAGTAAACAAAATTTATTTATTTGTTCGTACTGTAAGCCCTGTGATTTTTTTTCTCATGTTACGATAAAAACTAAACGATAAAAAATAGTAGAGTTTTTCAAAGTTGGTTTTCGATTTTCGTTGCGTACGTCGCGTCGCGGAGCACTTTCAAAAGCTTTGCGGAGCACCAAGTGCTCCGCGGAGCACGATCTGAAAACCCCTGCTCTAGAATATTGGAAAAACTGAAAATGTCGATTTTATAGAGAATATTTCATGTTTTCAAACGATTGTACAGTGAAAATTGGGTTTTGGATATCTTTAGCTGAAATAAAAACGAGTGAAGTGATTTTTATTTTCAACTGTATAACGTTCGTAAGCGGAAAAAATCTATTTAAGTTAGTGTGCAGAGGAAAAAGGCTTTTCCGCTGGCTGATGGAAGAAAATTATAGTGGCTTTTGTGTGTGGAATGCTTGTAGCGAAATTTAGAGTACCAGACTTTATTCATTTGAACGTGTCTGGAAGAGACCGGATTCAAACCGTACCATCTAATAGAAGTGTTCGCTAGCTGATGCGGATTTTTCTGCTTCCAAATTGGTGAGCTCGTTCCTTACACTATTTTTTTATCATTTTCAATTCCGGTTTTAAATGTATCTGTGTAAAGCGCATATTTATGAAAAACTCCATATTTTGTGTGAAAGAATCGATAAAGATTCAAAATTGAATGCAAAAGTAAAATGCTAGCAATCCCTGGTTTTGGAAAGTTTTTTTTTTTCTTGTCCATGGTATGTTATGTATTGCTATACTGCAGTCTGGTCGCTTGCTGCGATCATGTTAGTTTGCTTCTTTTTAAATTTTATGCAGTAGGTATAGATGTTTGAGTCTGTGGTAAGTTAATTGGAATGAGTCATTTTTTGACTAAGTTATTTGATTTCAAAAGGCGAAAGAATTGTGATAATATGCATGTAGATGAGGCTTGATTTTTGTTGTTACTCGAAAACAGTTAATCATACTTGTTATAACTTTAAATATAGACGATAAGTATTAATCCAGGGATTCTTGATTTCCTTTCGAATTTTTTAAAAATAACAATAATTGGAATTGCAGGTGGTAACAAGGTAAAATATTAAACATTGTTGTATCTACTGATTGATTATATAATAAAATAGCTTAACTCTTTTAGGGGAATTATTGGGGGGCTTGGACAGGTCGTCAAACGATCGGAAGACTGATATTCAATGGATTGTGGAATAAAGCCAGCCGGAATATCTCGGCAAATTTTGAATCAATGGTCTTGTGTTCAGTTACCTATCCATGATTCTTTATTTGTTTCGAATAGTTGGAAGGGAGTGAGATGAGTCAAACCTGTCCCAAACCAGTGGTAACGGACCCCTTGGTAGCACTGCATTTAGAGTTCATGAGTTAAGCATGAACAATATTTGAATGTGTTTTCGAGACTTCCCGTACCGACACGGATCGAAAGATCTATCAGCCACTGGTGGGTTCTCATACATACATACATACATTTTATTTAAAACGATTTTTTTTAGAAATTTCCTCGAAATAATACGATTCTTGAAAATGTCAAAAACAGGTCCTTGACATTTCCGATTTTAGTCTAAACCACTCTCGGGTGGTCAATTGATTCAGACGTAGCTTCTCGACAGAAGCATGGACCGGAATGGCCTCTAAGAACTTAGAGACTCTGCAGAAGTTCCGGAATAATCGTAGCAGAAAACAATATCCAAAACAAATCTTAAAGATTCCTGATTTCACTCAAAAATCTCAGATTGGTCTACGAGGCTGAAGATTATCGATTTACAATCCTAGTTGGCCACTTTACTAAAATAAGACATGATTTTTCTTTTTTTTTTACACGTACACAACAATCGATAAGAAAAAGAATCCAGTGAACAGTGAGGTTTTTTTACACTGATATACGTAACGCGTAAAAAAAAACAGTGCAAAAAAAAACATGTTAATTCCCGATAACCGTGTAAAAGAAACCGTGCTAATTCCCGGAAACTGTGTAAAAAAGACCATTCAAATTCAACAGCTCTGAAATTTGACACAATAAGACATGTAACTAGACATTTAAGACCTGAGATCTGAGACTTGAGACCTGAGATCTGAGACCTGAGACTTGAGACTTTAGTCCAGGGACATAAGATCTGAGACATGAGACCTGAGATCTGTAGAATGGGACCAAAGACATGGGGCATTAGACCTGAGACTTAAGACTAGAAACCTTAGACATATGACACGAGACCTGAGACCTGAGACATGGCACATGAGACCTGAGACCAGAGATTTGAGACTTAAGACATGAGACCTGAGACCTGAGACCTGAGACATGAGACATGAGACCTGAGACAAGAGACATGAAACATTAGAAATTAGACATGAGACATGAGACATGAGAGCTGAGACCTGAGACTTGAGGCACGAGACATAAGACATGAGACCTGAGACATAAGACAAGAGCCATGAAACATTAGACCTGAGACATGAGACTTTTGACCTGAGACAAGCTACTAGTGTTATACCGCGAGAAATAAATTTAGCTCCGATTTCAACTTGCGACCCCTCTAGTGAAAGGGTTTGACTTGTAGGTGACAAAAAATTATGTCGCGACTTCGCTAGTATAAGCTACTAGTGTTAGTACAGCGAGAAATAAGTTTAGCTCCGATTTTAACTTGCGACCTGTCAAGTGAAAGGGTTTAACTTGTAGGTGACGAAAAAAAAGTGTCGCGACTTCGCTAGTACAAGTTACTAGTGTGAGTGCCGCGAGAAATCAGTTTAGCTCCGATTTCAACTTGCGAACCGTTTAGTGAAAGGGTTTGACTTGTAGGTGATGGAAAATAGTGTCGCGAGATCGCTAGTACAAGCTACTAGTGTTAGTGAGAAATTAGCTTAGTTCCGATTTCAACTTTCTACCGGTCAAGTGAAAGGGTTTGGCTTGTAGGTGTCGCAAGTTCGCTAGACCAAGTTACTAGTGTCAATACTGGTAGAAATAATCTACTCTTACTACATTGTACAAGCTTGTATCAAGTAACTGCTAAAACAATTTTTTTCCAATTTCTACCCCTTTAATAATCAGGTCGCAAGTTGAAATCGAAATTACCTCATTTCTGTCAGTACGAACCCGTGACACTATTTTTCGTCACCTATAAGTCAAACCCTTTCACTAGAGGGGTCGCAAATTGAAATCGGAGCTAAACTAATTTCTCGCGGTACTAACTCTAGTAGCTTGTACTAGCGAAATCGCGGCAGTGTTTCTCGACCCCTACAAGCAAAACTCTTTATCTAGAGGGATCGCAAGTTGAAATCAGAGCTAAACTAATTTCTCGCGGAACTAACACTAGTAGCTTGTCTCCGGTCTCAGGTCCAAAATCTCATGTCTCAGGTCGTATGTCTCTTGTCTCAGGTCTAAAGTCTCATGTCATTGTTCTTGTCTCATGCTTCAGGTCTCATGTCTTAAATCTCATGTCTCATGCTGAGGTCTCAAGTCTAATATCTCATGTCTCAGGTTCCAGGTCTCAGGTCTCATGTCTCGTGTCTCAGATATTAGGTCTCATATCTCAGGTCTCAAGTCTCAGGTCTCATGTTTCAGGTTTCAGGTCCCAAGTCTCAGGTTTCAGGTCTCAGGTCCCAGGTCCCTGGTCTCAGGTCTCATGTATCATGTTCTTAGTTTCAGAGCTAAGATTTTCCCAACTTCAAAAAGATTGTAAGTGTTTTCCATTGAAAAGGACTTATATTTTCTCACAAAAACTGTGTGAATTCGCGAGATTCGTGTAAAAAAACCGTGTTAATTCCCGAAAACCTTGGTAAAAAAGTCGTGTAAAAAAAACTCGTAAAAAACCGTGTTTAAAAACTTTGGTGTATTTCTATCCGCATTATAACGAAAGTCGTTTAGATAAACCATACGAAACTGTCAACCGTTATCCATCTTTTTACTCTGTTTTATTTCCAATGCTCAGTGATGTTTCCACGTCGTGTTTTTATACCTATTATTGCCAATGAATGTAACGCATTATATCTCATCGTTCGAAACATATATCGTTGTCCAAATTCGGAGGAATTTTCATACTCACGTGTTATGTACGCGCAATATGTGAAGCATTGTCACACTCGCTCTGCTAAATATAAGCCTTGAAAGGACCGTCTGGAAACGCTCTTCTATTCCAAAGAAAGAAAAGGGAACATGACACGTGCTGTATAGTAGCAGCGTCTTCCGGAACGACTAAACGATGAAGACAGGACCAGCTTCTTTACCGAGCGTGTGAGTATAATTAAAGCTGAAATTTATGGGTCAATAAATATTTCGATGCTTGCCGCCCATGGCGTGGAACTTTTCTGCACAGGGACAGTGATACATTGGAAATCCACACGAGATGCAATTTTTCATCAATTTATTTTCAATCTTCTGTTCCAGCGATTTACTTTTTCTCTCAACAATATCGTTGATAGCACTCATTTTTTTTTTCGACTAAAGATTCTGTTCAATTCCCGAATGACTTATTGTTCATTGCAATTGCATTCTATCCAGAGCAATGAAAAAACACGTTATAAGATGCTATAAAATATAGCTGCACCAATTGTATTTATATTTTTTTTAATATTCTGCTTGCTAATTATAAATATATAAATAAATTTAACTTTAAAAAAAACAAAAAAAAATACTGCTACATTAAATCTTAAAGGACTAGAGTAAGTGCATTTTCCATTTCATCAACCTCTACTAGTTTTTCATCCTGTTCTCTGGCTCTCCCTTTCGATAGCTTACAGCATTCGTAATTTGTTGCCCATTTAATACTCTGTACATTCGAATTTAATAGGATTAAACTAATTACAAAGGGTCATCTGCTTTGTTCATCTCCGCCTCCATCTGGAATCGTCCCGGGCGGGCATCGTCCTGTAATACCTTCTACTCTCTTTCGGGTACAATTGGTAAATGCATTTTATAAACTGTACAGAACGCTAACTACAATCTATCCTTTACACGGGTATAAATATATATATATAAGTAATTCGCAACGTGTCGGCAAATAGCGATAAATCCGAACTTTTAGCTCACAAACGATAGAACGAACGCCGGATATTGCTAGGTTTGGTACCACGTTTGGTAATATCGATAAAGAACACACATTTTGTTGGTTATACAGGCGGCTAATAATTGTGTATACGCATGATTATAGGGAATAGAACACTCGATAATTCAAAACAACGTGGCTAGATGTTTTAATTCATTAATTTGGTATGCTGCACAACGTTTAACAATAGGCATTTGATCTGAAGCTTTGCACGACCATTTGGAGACTTTCACATTACAGGTGGTTTTTTTGTTTTGGAAAAATTAATGATTGATGAAATTTAAGCAAACTTAATGAATGAAGCTTTAATTAATTGCTTTTGACAGGAAATGTTACTTAAATCCTAACCGAACAATTGCTCAGAACAGTCAGATCAAACAACCCCAGCGAATCGCTCTCTACATATGAAAAGTTATTTCATTTCATCGAAATTCGAGAAATCCTCTGAATGATGATGAATATGGAAATGAGTGTCTGTTTTCAATGGCTTCAACAAAGATCAGATAACGCTATATAGCAAAGCGGGATTATCAAGTGCTCTTGGCTCGTTTGATGCTAGATAATTTTCCATTTCCTATTCCGGTTGTAGTTTCCTTTGAGCGGTTGCACGCTTCTTCGGAGAGATTATTCCAACCCGACACTTTAAATGCCTTCATTAATTAATGTAAGGAAATCCGCATTAGTACCATGCCTAGCGCCGTAAAACCTGCCGGAAGCTGCTACTTGCATCATAATATTCAGCCATGCAGCGGCGAACGAACGAACGGCAGCATAGCATCTTGCCGGATCTGTATCTACGTTTTCCGATGCTTCTTCGCTTGCTCGCTCGCTCGTCGGAATGGAATGCAGCTCTAGGACCGTGGTGCAAAATTAATCGATAAATTAATTTAACCATCCCCAAAGCCAAACCTCCTCTTCTTCTTCTTCTTCTTCGAGGCAATGTAGGCGGGGCTGTTTCAAAGCCACACACACCATGGCCGATTGCCAGAACAATCGCACTCTGCCAATGAGCATTCGTAAACTTCGCTATGTTAAAGCGTCTTTAGAGGGAGAAGCAGGCTATATGCGCCTATTAAGAAGAATACTGATATTATCGAATTTTTCAACGAATAGGTAAGTGTATAAAAACTATATACACATGAGCAGACATCTGTTTCTATACATTACAAGTTTTATGTTGAAATCTGTTGGTAGTTTTCGAGAAAACGATTTTATTATAAAGGGTATCCACGATGAAATTGCCACACTATAAAATTAATCTAACTTTTAACCGTTGGGTAGAATTTAATGAAAATTTAGGTGGATTTAGTTCATAGTGCATCGTTTACAATGTCAATTTTCTTTGAAATGGTAATAAAGGGCGAACACGAAATTATTGCGACACCGAAAATGTCATGCCAATTTTCTTATAATGTTTAGAATCAAACCAAAATTATAGGGTAGTTTTATACATACATTTACTTAAAAAAAAAAAAAAAAATTAGTCAATGGAGCCTTGAGTGCAAAATTGAACGCATTTTCGCTCGATGTCCTCCGTCAAAGTCTTTACAGTGTCACCCGGTCAGTTTTTTTTTTTCATTTTCTTAACATGTTCTTCTCGTCTTTGAATGTCTTCTTGCTCTTCCGGGCACAGTTCCGGACGGTTTGACAGGTTCATGTCCTCTGGAACAAAATGTACAGAATTGGCCTTATACCACTCCAGGACCATTTTGGAACAGTGGCATGATCCCAAATCTGGCCAAAATAGCGGAGCTTCGTCGTGCTGCTGTAAGAACGGAAAAAGGCGCTTCTCGAGGCACTCAGATTTGAAGATCTTGCCATTTACTGCGCCTTTTGTCACGAAAGGCTCACTCCTAAGTCCGCAAGTGCAGATGGCCTGCCAAAAGAGATATTTGGAGGCGAACTTCGACATGTTCTTCTTTTAAAATTTATCGTCCACATCGAACTTGCTCTTACCGGTAAAAACTGCAACCTCGGAATTTGCTCAAAATCGGCTTTTAAATACGTTTCGTCGTCCATCACACAGCAGCCATATTTTGTCAGCATCTTCTCGTAGAGCTTCCGTGCCCGAGTTTTAGCCGTCGATTGTTGCCAGTTGCCACTCATCGCGATTTAAGAAGGTCTCTACCTTCTATGTATATAGTCCAGCTCTTTTCTTTGCATTCTGGACGTAGCTCTGTGACATGCCGATCTTTTTAGCCAAATCACGGCTTGAGACGTTGGGATTTGCTGTAATCATCCGCTTCACCTCCCGGTTTTTCTTCCAGCTCCTTAAACTGCTCCAACACTCTTAAGACGGTTGAATGGTGAATGTTCAATATTTTTCCCAACTGCCGGTGCGACAGGTCGGAAAATTCCAGGTGTTAGGAAAGAATTTGTTTTCTCGACTTGCGTTAGTTCACCTCCATTTTCGTTGAATCGAAAAACACGACTCAGAGTTTGACAGCATGTAAACAATACTCATAAATGAGAAAGTGTGCAAAATTTGGTTGATTTTTACCCAATGGTAAAAAAGTTATGCCCTGTTGAATGTGTCGCAATAATTTCGTGTTCGCTCTTTACAGGCGAAAATAATTCTGGAAAATGGTTAATTCTGGTGAAAAGTTTTGTGGGAAATGGTTTATTTTGGCGAAAAATTTTCTGAGAAATGGTTCATTCAGGATAAAAGAATTCTGGGAAAGTGGTTTTCTGGTGATTGAAATTCTGGGGATTTCTCATTCTGATGAATGAGGTACAACCGCTTATAGGGGGAACCCGTCTATGGCCGGACACCACCTATGGCCTATGGCCACCGCCTAGATTTTTCGAGAATGCAATATCCTAATAATGTTTAAACGACATGGAAATAAAGTAAATAGAAGCCTGATACGGTGTTAGAAATATAATAACCCATTCCGAAAAGGTAAACCAATGCAGTGATAGGCATTTAAGCTTTTGCCATTTGATTGGTTTCCAACAAAATACTAAAAATATTTTTTTTTTTTTTCAAAATTGTTCATTGCAATATTTCCACAACATTTGCAGGCTCTGGTGCATATGGGTATGCACTTTTGAAAACAAATTTAATTTTTGATGATGTCACTCGTTTACGGCATTTTTAAAATAAATTTATAGATAAATATTAGGTTTAAACATATCTAAGAAGACCAGTTTTCAATAAAATATTGTTAAAAGTTAAAGTACTTGCACTGAAATCTGCTTATCTTCCGCTACATAACATCTATTTTAAATTTCTTTTTCACATATTGATGGTGAATAAATTTTCTATTAATCATTTGAACTTCATTTTTACTTAAGAATTGAAGTACTGCCGATATTTTCATATTCATGATCAACAAAACGATGAAAAACTATTTTTTTTTCTAGAGAAATTTCTATTTTATCGACAGTTTTGGACCTGATTTATGCGTTTTATTTTTTTTTTGTTTTTATGGATTTCTATGGTTTATTCAAATCAATGATTTCTATACTTTTTGCCATAATTGGTATACAATTGTAGAAGTTATGATTGTTTTACTGTAACATAAATGCTTCATTATGGTTCTATTTATTAAAAAAGAGACCTTCAGTGTACAGTAGAATAATTAAAATAAGTGAGGCATGAACAAAATATGATGAATCTGACGCGCTGCAGGCTAGTTTGCCATCGATAATCTGCAATTCACTTTTGCAACAATACTGATAATTTTTGTACATGTAAAATCGACAAAAGGATTGAAATACATTTTTTTAGAAAAAATCCAAATTTATCACAGTTTTAGACTAGATTCATCCATTAAATAAATTTATTTCCAATAAACTGTAAAATTTTATTTAAAACAATGAATTTAAGAGATGATTTAAATAATATAGTGGGTTGGAAATCGTGGAAGCTAAGATTATTTAATCTTAACAGTAATGCTAGCTCTTTGAATAAAATGGAAGATTCACAGAGTGCAGCAGGGTTACAAAACTTGGGCTAGAAAATAATGAAAATAAAAAGGTTAAAGCAAACTCCAGGCTTATAATGAAAATTGTATCAAAAGACAGAAACAAGCAAAATTTAAGCTAGATTGAACTGCTGTAGCGATTTGCATTGAGTCTGAAGTGCGATTGAAATTTTGAGACATTTAACTCAGGAGAAGTATAAAACGGATTTCTCATCAAAGATGTTTTTTAACATATCGTAAACTTTCCAATATTCATTATCGTTATATTTTTTTCAAAGCTTAAATTAAGGCAAACGTTTCTACTCCTGATCGCATTACGATAAGAGTTATCATAAAAAAATTAGAGCGGTTCCTAGTGTTTACTAATTTTCTTAATCATTGAGCTTTTTTCAATAAAATTTTCTCCAGTGTTGCCACAAACAAAAAATCTAAAAATTATGGATTCAAATGGATTCATATTATTTTAGACAATTCTAATAATTTCAGATAAATTGACCCTCTCAGACTACTAACAGGATTTGCCAGCCAATTTTTTTAAAAAAAATTTAGGATACGAAGATACTTTTTAAGTATTTTTTATGTTAAACAGCTCTGTAACTAGTTTAAAAAAAATTTGAAAATTTTTCAAAGTTTTTAATGACATTGTTGAGTTCAATTTAAAAGTATTAAAAGTTAAAACTTAGAGAATTAGCTCCTCTGAAATTATAAAAAACCAAAAATATATTTATTTTTTGAAGATTTCAAATAGAAAATTTTCAAAAAAATATTTTGTATGGGGGGTCACCGAAAAAATATTTTAATTTTCGGTGAAAATGAACCGGAAGAAGCTCTACTTTCTACCCATGCAAAAATTAGCGTTACTGTATTTTTTTTCTTTAAGTCCTTCTACGAAACACACCGTGATGTTCTATGGAAATGATAGTCAAACTAACGGAAAAACTAAAATTTGAGTCTAAAAATCGGTTCATTGAGAAATGAAATATAGCGAAGGCGAAGCATAGCCAAAACTGAATGTCATATGTTTGAGTAAGATTTTTTATACCGAAATATCCGGGATAGCAGTCAAATTAGATAACAAATTACACCTTTCAAAAATGGTCGGGTAATACGGACACTGCGAAGAATAGGTAGATTTTGGAGGAAAATTTGTTGTACAAGTACATATTTTTGTGAATTAAACATTTGACAACGTTTTTGAACCAAAATGGAACCAACTGGTCCGAATTCACTTGCGAAACAACGTGGTTTTCGGAATTCCGCATTTTATAGGCGCTTTTTCACCGGGGATCAACTTTTACCAGTTCTTATCGCCTGTTTAAGATTATGAATGCTTTACGATACTGTTCTTGCAAAGGACTTTTTAAGGCAAATGGAGGATCGAACCAATAAAAAAATTAAAATACCTGGATTTTTTTTCGGGGATTTTATCCGGTTGGACGATTTATCCCGTGAATTACCTGGAGAAACTAATGTGTCCATTTTACCCGACCTTGAAGTGTCCGTCTTACCCGACATAGCAATATTTTTTTTCAAAACTTTTGTTGTTCAAGCCTGTCTACCGTAATTCGTCGGTTTTCCTACAGGTTTTTATTAAGAAGCCTAATCATCATTCCACCGTTGAAAATGGTTAAAATTACCGAAAATGATGCGAGTTATGGAGTATTTTCTGAGTAGAGAAAAATACAACAAATTGCGTATCCTCAAAGTTTTTGTTTAACATAATAAAACATCTCGAAAGTATTGATAAACATAGGCAAACATATTCCCATTATTAGATTTGTGCCAAACATTGTCATTTTCGAAATATTGAAAGTGTCCGGTTTACCAGACTTTCCCCACAGGCGCATTTAGCCCTCACGGTTCGCGGTCCGGCAATTTAGACAACATTTAGGTAGGGGAAAGTCGGGTAAGACGAACACAGCGGGTAAAACGGACACTTTCAATATTTCGAGAATTACAATGTTTGGCACTACTCTAATGATGGGAATATGTTCGCCTGAGTGTATCAACACTTTCAAGACCCTTTGTTTATTTATAGCAAGCAAGGTCCGATAATAGTAAACAAAACAAACAAAAACTTTGAGAATCCATTATTTGATGTTTTCTCTCCTCATAAAAATAGTTCATAACTCGCAAAATTTTCGAAAATGTCAATCGTTATCAAAGGAAGAGTGTTTATTAGGCTACTTTTTAACCATATGGAGGAAAATTGGCGAGTTTCGGTCAAAGGGCTTGAACATGAATCGTTTAGAAAAAATGTTGCTAAGGCGGGTAAGATGGACACCTCAAGGTCGGGTTAAACGGACACATAAGTTTCTCCAGGTATTTTAAATTTCTCATCGGTTTGATCCTCCATATGCCTCCAGAAGACCTTGGCAAGAGCAATTGCCGGTTGAAAAGCACTCAACATCTCAAACAGGTCATAAAAACTGTAAAAACAGGATCTCCAGTGAAGAAACCGCCTATAAAATACGGAATTCCAAAACCACACTGTTTCGCTTCTGGACTCGGACATGTTGGTTCCATTTTGGTTTAAACACGTTTTCTTATACTTAACTCACAAAAAATATCTACATTTACAGCAATTAATGCGGCAAAATGTACCTTTTCTGAACAGTGTCCGTTTTACCCGACCATTTTTGAAAAGTGTAATTTGCAAGCATTTTTTAGATGGCTATAAAAACAGTCTTGATGAAGGAAATTTACTAATTCCAGTGGTTAATGCGATAGTAAACAACCTAAACTGCCCATCTGCACGAAAACTGCGATGAAAATAGCAATATCTGGTTTTCTATTGCGATTCTACCTTAGGGTGTCCGTCTTGCCCGACTTTCCCCTAGGTATATTAAAACGTTTTCTTGAAAACTGAAAACGTTTTCTTGAAAACTGAAGACGTTTTCAACATAAAAATTACTCCAATGTATAGAAAACAGATGTCTGCTCTTGTATATACAGTTTTTCTACAAATATTTGATAAAATAGATGTTAAAATCAGGATTTTGCATAAAAGGCGCATATAAGTTGGCTGCTTCTCTCCTAATTTTACAAAACGACTTGAGAACAAGTGAATCGAAATTTTCCTTTAACTTCAATGGTACCCTAAATTAGTTAGAACAAAAACCTTTTGTAAGTATTTTTTTTCTGTACGTATCCGGGCCGGGCCAAATCGGGTATTTTTACCCTAAATCTGGCAAAATCCGGGCATACGGTTCTAAATTTTAACCTCAAATCCGGCAAAAATTCAGGCATTTTCCATAAAAAGACAACAGAAAAGGTGAAAAATAAACACACGAAAAGTGATTTTTCACTAAGGTACATCAGCGGCAGCGTTCAAATCTTATCATACAATTACAATACAATAAAATGTATGCGAATTTATTTCGTTCAAATAAGTTAAAAACAATTTGTTATTTTATGCAAAAATTATAAACTTGGTGAAATAAATTTTAGTTTTAGGCTTGGATTTTGGTAAAGTAATGTAAAATTCCGGGCAAAATCTGGGCTTTTTTCTCGATATCCGGGCAACCGGACCGAACAAGGTATTTCCCAATTTTTTCTCTTTGAAAATCCGGGCACGCCCGTTTAAAACCGGGTAATCTGGAATGCTTACATACCTAAACAACGTTGTGAAATCCTAAAAATCACTTGAAAATGCAATAATATATTTGAATGGTTCCTGGCATAGTTATTCATTTCTAATATGGTAAATTCAAAGAAACAAAGTTGATTCTGTAGCAAAAATGGGGTGGTGCAATTAGTATTTCGTACATTTACTAGAATATTTCTGAGTCCGATGAATATCTCAAATCGATTGGCCACATAAATACACATTGCAAGTTAAATATTGGGTTCCAGAAATTTTCACCAATAATTCAACTGAAGACACTAGGCAATTGCTTCAAATGTGGTTTTTTCATACTTGAGCCTCCGGAAACAATTTCCATTTTAAAAAACTAATTTGGGGTCCATAAAGTCATAAAGCCTATAATAAATAATAATTACTCAATGCGAGAGCTGAATGCTGTTTCAATACTACCTACTGAAATAGAATAGTAAATAGGACAGAAACGCTAACATGTGTAAGGAAACTTTTTATTGATTTTTTAATATTTTAATGTTTATTTAAATAAGGACGCATGAACAAATATTTAAAAAAATACAAATTGTACTGGAATAGTCAATTAGAATTCCATAAGCTGAAAACAAAAACAAAGTTGCTATTTATCGATTTCTAATATTGTGAGTTCCCCTTTCCTTCAATAACGGTACCTACATAAGTAGAGCTTCAGTTGGATCTATCTTCTAAAATAGTGTAGAAAAAGCCACAAACCACTTTGTCAAACATGTTAATTTTCATCAGGTGGAAAAATTCGTATTTACTAAATTCCATATTAATTCTAGCACTATCAGATTTTATCCAGGTATGCATGTACTTTTTTTTTCAACAATGCTAGTTAGAATGAATCCCGTACGTGATGAGCCAACTTGTTTTTTTCCCTGATACCCTCTAACTAAATACGCAAACTGCCAGAACAGCATTTAGTTCGCCTTCCTTCAGATCGCGTTTTGTTATTGGTCCTAGATATGTACAGGAAGAAAATGCATTCCTGGCTCCTTTCGTATTTGGTAGTTCGGTTGCTTGCTTGCTTGCACGCCTGATGCACATCGTGAACAATCTCGGATTAGTGGCTCACTTTCTTTTGTTATTTTATGAATTTGACGGTGCTGTTATCCGTGCATTTTTACGGTTGCCAGAGTCTGATGGTTTTTTTTTTCTTCTAAATATATTTTTCCCTTTCAGTTGATTTAGTCCCGCTTTACGCTACGGCAAACTGGAAAAATCACCAAACATACGTGTTGGTATAGGAACATACGTTCAAATCCATATCCGTTAGCCGTTTTTTGTTTCGTAGCATTTTTTCCCCGGGAGGGTGAAAATGGCCAGCACCGTCGAAACGACACCGAAGATGATGATGATGTTGATGATGATGGCGATGATGTCGCTAGAAACACATATACGAATATGGTTCATGCATCCCAACGCTTACGTATGCGGAAAGCAGCCATTATAATGTTCCGTATGAATTTGACCTTTTTCGCGGAAGGATTGCTTTCGGTTCTTTATTTATGATGACCACGTATTTTCTCAATTGCCAACCGACCCCATCTTGGTGTTTGAAAAGAAGCAAGCTCGGATTTCCACTGGACTGTTGTCCGGAGGTTTTCCGATTATACTGTACCGGGATCAATACCATTCCATGAATTTTTCAACCTTAGGTTGATTCCGGAAAGTAAAACCAAGGAGGATTGCGAAGGTTCATAAATTTTCAAAAGTTAACACGGTTTTGTATTGATTGCGAAGCGATAGGGTCGGTTTAGTCCATCGTTTGATTCATGGAGCTGTGCAGAGCGAAAAAAATCAACAATAAAGATGTTACGCTAGGCACCATTACACCCACCGGAAAATGTTATTTTTTATGACCTCTGATGAGGTTCGACATTATGTGTTGGAAGCTTTCCCTAGAATTTAATGTGCACATTTCGGGTCACTGGTTACGCACGACAGATAAGATTTTCACTGGTTAAGCTCTTATTAGAAGCAATAGATTCTAAAATAAATTTTTAATAAAAACAAATAATACATTCTCTTCAACAGTAACAAAACCAGTTGAAAAAATGATAAAATAACAAAGCAAAGTTGCAATGTTGGCTGTGCCAAATGCCTGTTTACTTCTTAAAAGATCTTTTATCATTTCACAAGAAATTAGAATCATAATAAAAGATTTTTTTAGATATCCTTATAAACTGAGCTAATTTTCCATCTGTAATTTGAAAATCTCACTTGAATGGTCACGAATGAGTATTTCACGCCTGGTCATAGTATTTGTATTTAACTTTTGACTGAGTATTGAATGCTGTTCTTATTTTTTTTATTTACCTTTAACTGCTGAGAAATCATCTAGAACATAATCTTACATCTCATTCTTCCAGTAAAAAGTGCTCAATTCATAAGGTGCACCATGGACAGAATAAAAAAGGAATAAGTAAAATGTAAGTTACACCATATAGGTTTTGACGTACTGCTAGGATTGTTCGGATTCACTGGGGTTAGATCGACGTGCCGATGTTAAGGACACATTGCCCAGAGAAGTTGGAGTTCCAGATGCTGTGGCTGCGTTCGAAGGCCGACGATCAACGGGCAGATTGCAATCGAGATGGTCAGTCGATGGTACCTTTACCGGTTGCCCTGACAGTTGTACCATATCCAGCAGTAGTTCAGGAGTGAATCTTACCCTGCTTTGTGACGACATCGAAGACGAATTATCTTTTGCGCTCAAGTAGGAGCTGTCATCACTGGTGAGACTATCCGGTGGCGTAGGATTGGTAGCTACAGGTATCCCGCAACTTCCACTAGAGCCAGTACTGTATTTGTTATGATGCTGTTGTTGCTGCTGTGAGTTGTATTTCTTCAAACTAGATCTAAGCTTCACCTGAGTTCCAGCCCCAGAAGAAGGAGGTAAACCACCATGATCTAAGCCCAGACTAGCGGGCCGTTCATGATTAGTTATATTGATATACTCGTTTGAAAAATGACCCGAATACCCAGCATTTAAACTAAACTGTCTTTTAAAATAGCTTGGAGTATTTTCGTATTCACGAATGCGATTAGGAATGGAACCAGACGTTTCGGGCAGTTTAACAGCACTCTGATTTTTTCCAATAAAGAAATTACTCATATTGTAAACAGCATCATCCACCATTGAAACAACGACATCGTGGTCGCTTTGAAACCCTTGATGAATACTATTTACAGAAGCACCAGTTGATACATTCGACAGTGTCCTTCTATGGCCGGTCGCACTCACACCCATTGTTGGTACACGCGGAGCACTGAATCTCAAAGAATTCACATTCCCTCCTTCATAGGCATAATCGTGATATGACGCACTGTCGTAATGATGGTCCTCATACACCTGCTCTCCGCTGTATGATTTAGTATCACGCTCGAATGCGAAGTTTATTTCCGGCCGATATGGAAAATAATGAGACCCTGCAGAGAACGATATTAATTTATGCATCATAATTTATCTCTAACAACAGATTCCTACAAAACGGTTATTTATTTTCCACTCGAAATCAATTAATGATAAACATGTAACCTAACTCATAAATCTTCAAACAACGAGCCTTACCAAAATATCCTGCATTTTCCCTCGTCGACACTAGGGCATTGCTTTGAAAGTGTTGCAACGGGAAATTTTCGTATTCACCGCATTCAGGCACATAGAGTCCGGCTTTGGTTTCTTCCTCCTCTTCCGGCAGTTCGCAGTAATCGATGAAGGAAGTTGTGCTCGATTTCCGTCGGGGCGAAGGCGTGGGAGGTTGAGTTCCAACACATCCACCGCTCAACGATGAGCTCGGACCGGAGGGCGTATAGTTCGAACCCAGGCCACTGGTTGTTGACATCGTCGAGGGTAAATAGTGCTGGGGTGAGTCGGTAAATCGCAATGGTCGCTCCATATCATGCCGTTCCGGACTCAGCGAGGACAAAGGTGTCCTAGCGAATACACAAGACAATCAGGTATCAATCACGTATCGATGATAGCTTTCAAAATAGCAGATATCACAGTGATCCCATTTGATGGGGATCGAAATGAAAATAAAATAACCACAAATTTGTAAAAACGGGAGTTTGCCCATCTTACATTCAAGTGCAAGGAAATGTGAAGAGAACAAAAAAAGAGATTTTTACATCGAAAAAAAATTATATTCCCTTAGGTGTGTTTTTCGAATGAAACCAAAAATCCGTAGGTTATTCAACAACCTCATAAAAATAATAAAAATAGTTAACATTATGTTCCATCAAACTTTATTTTCTTTATTGCAATACATAGCTTTTTTTCTCAACATGCAATGTTTCGCACATACCATTTTGCCAAAATAGATCTAGCCTTGCTCGGATTAAAAAAAAAGTGATGGTCTGTATTTGCATTATATACCGTCAACTGGGGCAACATGCAACATGTTTGAATCATGTCCGTAGGAACGGGGGGGATTTTAGGGGTTAAACCCCCTCATGAAGATTCAAAACAGCAAGCAAGATATTCTACTCTAAACTCAACATTTTGAATTCAGAACCAAATTATGATAATGGAGTAAGGTTAATCAAGAGTAACAATCCAGACTAAAAACTAATGCCAAAACCTCAAAAACCCATCCCAAGACCAAAATTCTGCTGCAGTTTTTCAAAAAAATTTCTCACATGGTCATCGAAATTCAGGTCTGAATATTAAATTTCGAGTCAAATTAAACCCATTTCGGAGGTTCTGATTTCTAATTCCCATAACCAAAATTGTATTCCTATTTTCGTATTTCGGATTCTTTATTCTGTTCAAGATTCTTGATTTTCAGTTCAAATATTCATAAGAAATTAGTTATGAAAAGCTGCTTTGAAATACTGGTTCAAATTTGGTTTGGCATTTCATATCCAATTTGAATCATGTGTTTCGAGATCAATTTTTTTTCAATATTTTTATAATAGTTTTGTGAATATAAAAAGAGATAGTTTTTTTTATATTCAAATTCGAAGTTCTTGAACTTTATTCTTACACAAAATTCAAAAAAATAAAGCTTCGAAATCCAAAATTTGAAAGTAAGATTCAGATCTTTGTAAATTTATATTTTTATCTTATTCACAATAAAGATAAAAAAAATAAGTAATTTAAATAGTGAATTTAAATTAAACCTGAACTACAGAGTTTTAATAATAGATTCATGAATGAGGGCTCTATAAAATGGCTCATGAAATTCTGATCTGGAATCAGATTCGATAATCGTTTTTTTTAACACTTCAGATATCGTATAGAAATTTGGATACCAATTCAAAGCGCAATTTTTGAGTATGCTATCCAGGGGTTTCTGAGATATAGAATGCCGAATTTCGGTGTTTCTCGTCATAGATTTTTGGCAATTCTTAATGTGTTAAGATTGCTTGTCAATTCAACTTCCAGATTTCAATTTTATAAACAAAATTAGTTTGTAAACATAATTTAGCTAAAAATCACAAATAAAAGGTAAAATTTGTGTTTTTTATATTTTATCCGCAAGACATTTTTTATTCAGAAAAATTATCCACAGGAATGGAATTGATTCTTTATAAGAAATATTTACTGGTAAAGAAAAATCATCACCTGAAAATCCTGCACAAATTTCTATATTTTCCTATTGTATTGCTTGACATTTTTCACACATTAAGGGCACCAAAATTTGGCATTTTATGTTTCAGAAGCCAATAGACAAAATTCTGCTAATTTAATATAGATTTTTGAGTAACGGGAAGTGTTGTATTCCATTTTGTAAAATGAGGTTTCATTATTAGATTTATCTCATATGAATTATGCTTTTTAATGGAGCATACTAGCGGCTAGCGGAAACACGAGATATCTCGTATTTGGTTCGCAATGTGATACTATTGCAGTTTTTTAAAACCAAACTTTATACAAATATCATTAATTTGGTTCAAGATTGCATCAAGAAAATTTGACCCGAAATCTGATGATTTTTATCTTTTAAAATTTTTGAAAATTTGATTTATTATCATCAAAGGTTAAATTCTTTGAATTTGAAGTCTAGTTTGAACTTGTTTGATTTGAGTATAGAATAAGTTTTTTTTAGAAATGGAAGACTTTCCTAAAAAAAAGCTTGTTTTATGCTCAAATCAACTAAGTTTGATCTACCAGACTTTTCAACAAATTCAAAGATTTTAGACATCGATGAAACGAATTTTGCTCACCTCTTAGTTTTAGGACGATTTAATACGAAAACTTTGAATGTCAAAGTACTTGAAAATAAATAATCATATAGTAAGAAACATAATTTCAGGGTGGCCACTCAAAATCTAATTTTGATTTCCCGCATTTTTCCCGTTTTTTCCCCGCATGGTCTCACGAAATTCCCGGTTTTATACAACAGAAAAGCAAACAAAAATCCGAATATTCATTTTTGAAACCATATAAACGAAAATCGATTAAGGATTTAGTGGTAAATGATCTTTAAATGGTTTTTATTTCAGACATTTTTACCAATTAACTTAAAAATCATTAGATTGATAAGCAGGATTTTTTTCAATTTTTAAAACTATATAACTCGATTCGAAAAAGAGTTTATCAATTAAAATATGCTTGATTATCATTTTTCAAATTCATTTGTATCTCATATATTTTTAAGTGTTTTAATTTTTTGTCCATTAAGCTTGTCTCTCTATGAGCGTCGGAAAGCACCTTCAATTTTTTTGCTTCCAGTTCCTTATCCTCCTTTTCTGCCTCTCGCTTTCGTTTAGCTCTAGTTTTTTTCAGATTTTCCTCCATTTTTTTTTTGTTTTTAAGGACTCGACATATCTCGAATGAGAATTGCGGGCATATTGGATTAACTATTTTGTTATCGTTATAGCTGTCAGAGTATAGAGTTCAATTCCAATAAGTGTTTTTGATTTTAATTTTAGTCGTTCAGGCTTTACAACTTTCTCCATCAATCTCTTACAAGCCCGGTAGAATCATCTAAGAGAAACGGAACCATCGGTGCTGCTGTCTGATACTCGCGTAAAAAGAACTCAACAGTCGAAGTGGCCGTAACAAAAAAAAACTCGTTTTTGGTCCCAGCAAATTATCATCTACAGCTTTAGTAACAATGTCGAATACCTTCGACCGGGAAATCAATTGAAAAGTTCGCTTAAAATTTGAATGGTTTTCCTTAATCTTTTTCTTCTCTTGATTTTTTTTTACCTCGTCGACAAACTGTTTGAGATACGGTAGCATTTTGGCAGCACGTTCTGCAACGCGTTCATTTTCATCTCAGCGAACGTCACAAAATTTTAACGGTAATATAGTTGAACCCGTTACTGCAGTATAACCTGCCCTTCCTAGTGGAATGTTTTTGAACGTCCTTTCGTTTTTGAACGTCCTCAAAAATTCATCTACATTCCATTTCCTCAGTCCCTTCTTGAACGCTTTATGAACAGTGTGAATTTCACAGCTCACAATGGTAAGAATCTTGTACGCCGGATTCGAAACAAGTTCGTGAACCTCGCTAGAGTTCCTTGAGCATTTTCCAATTAATTGCTGGACCATCCATAGAATACTGGATCACTCGTTTCAGTAGATCAGGATTTTTCGAAAAACAAAGTTTCACGCCATTGAGAAGGTCATTCGAGTGCGTCGACGATAAGAATGTAAAATATACCATGCTTCAACTAGGTTTGTGTTTTGATTCCAGAAGCGCACACTAATATCCATTTTTTGCTTATGCACAATCTTATTTAACGTTTCGTCAAATCCTAATACGAACTCGCTGCAATTCTGTAGTAAATTGAAAACTTCATTCAAAAAATATAGAGCAATACCGTGTGGAATCAAATAGCTTTTTTCCCATTTCTGTTCGATTAGCAATCTAGCTCTTCGGGAACATCATTTTGTTGTTCAATGAAGCAAGTTCAAACTAATCGAAACCGATCCAGTTCGGCAGGAGGATTCGTTTCGACCTGGTAGAAATCGGTCGAAATCAATTGGAAAGCGACTGGTGATCAACTGTCAATCTATTTCCACTTGTTTTGACCTATTTCGACTAAACATCATTGAACAGATTTCCTCTGAGCTAAAAATTCCCGACTTTTCGAAAAAATTCCCGGCTTTTTCCCGCTTTTTTCCCGTTGGATTTCAAATCCCGTCTTTTTCCCGCTTTTCCCGTTTTTCCCGGATGGGTGGCCACCCTGTAATTTGTTTTAATTTTTTTTTTGTATTGGTGCATTGTTGGGCCAAAAATCATAGGTAAAAATAAGTCACCAAAACCCCCGCCCATCCCCCTCCCCCCCCCCCCCCCCCAGAAGTCGGTTCTTCCTACGGCCCTGGTTTAAATTAAATTTTACATTTATTCTGACAAAAATGTTTTTGAGAAAAAATTGCTGCATACATTTAGGAGTAAAAAACACTACAAAATATTTTATTAGCTTAAACCATGAAAATAAATCCTTTGATGGATGAAATTTTAATGTAAAAAAACGCATAATGCAAAACAATCATATCCCAGCATATGGACACGCGATTTATGAGATTTAGTTCTGGTTTGCATTTTGAAGCATTTTGCCCCAGACAGCTTACTGAATTATAAAAATATTTATTAAAAAAAAAAATTGGTGATTGTCCGATAAAAATTAATACACCAACAGTGTTGGTGTAGGGTAATGAAAACAACATAAAGTTTGTAGATGATTATTGATCATTAAGCCAATCCGTCATACTAGGTAAAGTTTTTTACGTCATCGAAAAATGTAAAAATTTATACCTGTATTGCTCGATTTTTTTAATTTTATATGCGAATCCAAAACTTAAAAATACACTTTCACGATGTTAAAAACTATGTCATCAATAATTTGTTATCATTCAATGATAACTTTATTACAACGTATTGAAATAAAAATTGAATGAGTGTTGTGGTATACAAATGTTGCATCTAACCCTGCTTTTGCATAATGCCCCGTTTGACGGTACTGCTTTTATCATGTCAAAATAATTGTGATGATTTTTTTCAATCGTCCGAAAATAGCATCGGCACAGAGCTCAACGACAGTTGGGATTTGGTAACTCACAATTCCACACAATTTTTAACAATTTAAAAAAAAAGTCTGAATTCAGGGAAATAAGTTTAGTAAAAAAAATTAAATATTATTAGTCATTTTCATTTTATTTATTATTAGGAATAAGTTGAAGAGCAAACAAACAAAGTGATTTTAAAATTCCGTTAGATATCTATTCTTTGAAATCTATGCTCATCCAAGGATAATATTTTTAATTGGTACTAATGTTAAATTAGTAGTACCTAGGTAGTCGGCCACAGAGCAACAATAGAGTTCCCTTACGTTTTATGAATACTTCAATAAATTAGAACTTTTTTATAACCAATCAAATTGAATCAACCAAACAATAGTAACATTCTGTGCAATCTTGGCTATCAGGTTGAACCGAAAAAATACAAGAATTGCTCAAAATACGTCCGGTAGACCTCCATACATTTTTCACTAAGAATAACATGTCTTTGACGATGCTCGCTACTGAAACTCCTCACAGGGTTTTTCCACCAATGCCAAGATTTTCACAATCAAGCCACTTCCCTACCACCAATTGGTCAAGGAGGATCAGCAGATGGATTCACAGCTTCAGTAGGCTTGAAGCTTGGCCAATTCTGCAAAATCAACCATTGTCATTTTTAAAATACTTTTTTTTTCGCTTTTGGAACTTCAGGGTTAAGAAAATACTAGCCTATGAAACTCACAGGATCATACCTACTTTATTGTCACCCTTTATTTGACTATAAGTGAAATAGATAGCCAATCATAAAAAAGTTACGCATTAATAGTTCCAAGATTTAAAGAAGATCGCACGCATTTTTTTTCGCTTTGCTAATTATTTTGATATTTTGAGTGAATCGTTATGAATTGATGGCGTTGTTCTTGTGAAAGTGATATAGATAAGTGACCTTATCCTGTGGAGTTTTTGTGAAAAGATTTGAGCAGCTTAGCTAATGTGTCACCCAACATCAAAAAATTGCTTTATGAATATATTGTCTCCCAAGTTACGTTGAATCAATCTACCATGAGAAAGAATTGGGCTCCGATTGAAAAAATGTGAAAAGAACGCACCGCAAAGGAGGAGAAATCGCGTGTGTGTCGTCATCTTCAACACTCTTGGCCAACGAGGGACTTTGGCTAGATTGTTTGATGTTTCATTAATTATGCCTGTTATCAATCATATTTGCCAAATAAGATTCCCTCTCCATTCCTTCTGAAACATTTTTATGAGTTGTATGAGTTCTCTGCACCTAAAGAGTTATTTTACTGTATCAGATCTTTCCTACAAAAACTAATCTTCAAAATCAACATTTCAAATGAGGAATAAATCCCGATTTTTATGTTGGCATCTTTTGCTGGTTTTGATAATCAGTTGTTCCTAGTGATTCAACCAATGCAAGATGTGTGTAGTCACCATATCTATGTTATGCTATTATAAATTTCAGAAATAAAACATAAATGAATGAATGAATGAAATCGCGCAGAGTAGCGCACAAACCTCCAACTTTGAAAGTATGCCATTCCTCTCATAGTTGATACTTTTTCACGAAACTTTCACACAAGCTAGATAAACTTATAAACTCCCAATTCAATGAGTTTCGAACATTTTGCGGGCACTAGGAAGAAAAATTCAGTTGTTATAGAAAAAGTAGGGAACATTGTGATTGCCTCACAAAATTGCTGTAACTTTGTAAAATTTTCCGTTTTCATCCCAAAATTTTGTAAGATTATGTAAAAAAAGTACCTACATTCTAGTATGTAACCAAATTTGGCCACAATCGATCAACGCGATCAAAAGTTGAAGCGGTTTGAATAATGAGGTTGGTTTCGAGGTGACATGCGATTTCATTCCTATGGATGGATGTATGATTCCATACAGGGTTGCCAACATGCCTGATTTTCAGGATTTGCCTGATTTTTCGAGGTCCATCCTGATAACCTGATAAACCTCCATATTTTCCTGATTTTTGGAAATAAGCCTGATTTTGCTTGACTTCTTAATTTTCACGGAAAATTATAACAAAAATCAAGAAAAAAACCTGAATATTTTTTTCAAACTAATCATCAGTTTTTTAATCGTATTTGAGGCTTCCGAAAAACCTTTCATGAATATTTTCATAAACATTTTCAAAAAATTTCGTTTTTGACGCATATTAAAATTTGTTTGCAAAAAAACTCGTATTATTGAATCGGACTTTTCCAAAATTTTGTTTTAAATATCCGGGCAAACCCGGATAAAACCGGGCAATCTGGAAAGCTTAATCTAGAGTGTTAATTTAACACTTTTGTTCCTCAATCGTACAAACTGAATAATTTTACAATTTGTACAAAATTTATAATTTTTTAAACCTGGTAGCGTAACTCAAATATGATACTCAGACAATGTTCAGCTACAGTCACTGTTTTTTTGTGATATTCAAGGTCAAAGATAAACATTGTTGAAAGATGCTTAAAAGCTTTATGTTGGACATAAGGATGTCTTTTTTTAAGATTATGGCCACAAAAATTGCAAAAACCGTACATTTCAATCCATTAACCGCCGAAATTTTTTCAGTCACTGCAGAGCAGTTTTTGGTTTTGCGCTAAAAAATTGACGTAATTTTATACATTTTGGCATCACTAGAAAATACGATACACATACTTTTTGATGAATTTTTAAAGGTAGCTGTTTTTTTAACTATTTTTTAATATAAGTTTTTTCTGATTACTCTAACACCTAAATTTACTGTTCACTTTATTTTGAAAACATAAGTGCAATAAAATCAGCTGTTTTTATCGAGATTACAAGTTGCCAACTCTATGTAAAAATATCAACTTAATTTGTATTCTTAATTTTATTTTTATGTTTCTAATTTCAGATCTGATCGAACATTTAAAATGCATTTCAGTTTCAGTATAAATGTTTTGCAAAATATGAACTTTAATATTAAATTTGGAGTTTGAATCCCATTTCTGATTCGTTTTAATCACCTATTTTAGAGCCATAACTAGAGCCGTTATTTATAAGAAATAATTAATTTTAATTAATTTAATATTATATCAAGTTGTTTAGAGGAAAAATTCACAAAATGATGAATGATTGCACTGTCAATAAAAATTGTTAAGCCCAGTTGAGCTTTAAAAACGTTAGCTAACAAATACACACGCACGCACAAAGGCAATTACAGCTTAGTGAATCCTTGAGCGGAATTATGAATACCAAGAAAAAGAGGTGTAGAACTCATAATTCATTATATCATATTGATCGATAACTTTCAATTCGGCTATTTTATAAAGCCTGATTTATTTGGTCACGGTTTCCTGAATTTCGGGAAATGTTGACAACCCTGGTTCCCTACATCCATAGATACAATCTATAGGAGAAACTTGCCAAGTCGAACTATCAATATCATCTGCAAATTAAAATTCCCATGAAAGCATTTTGAGAATGAAAAAATTCCAACTGCGAAGAAGAGAACGCAAAACATTGATTCCATCAACCATAAAAAAAAGAAATCGCCTGTTACTCCGAGGTCAACCTCATATTCGATCCGCTTTGATTTTTGATCGCGGTGATCGATTTAGAACAAAGTTGGTCACATTCTAGAATGTACTTTTTTACAATATCATTTTGAGATGAAAACGTTAAATTTGACAAAGTAACAGCTAATTTTTTGAGGCCATTTCAATTTTCCTTACTTTTATTATAACAGCTGAATTTCTCTTCCTAGTGCCCTCAACATGTCCGAAACTCATTGAATGAAGAGTTTATATGTTTATCTAGCTTGTGTGAAAGTTACATGAGAAAATATAAACTGTAAGAGAAATAGCGTTCTGTCAAAGTTAAAGTTGGAAGTTTGTGTGCTGCTCTGGGCGATTATAATAACGCAACTGTACATACAGTGAGGGGCAAAATAAAGTGTCCAAATTATTTGTTTTATCATTTCTTTTATTTTTCTGGTTAAAATTCAACGAAAACACATCCTAGATAATCATTTTTCAAATATTGTTTATTATGTTCTTTTCATTTTTTTTGTTCATGTTGCGCTGGTAAAAGAGAAAGCTTTTCTGATAGGAAAAAAACTGTTAATATTCCAAAAAAGGGCAAAATAAAGTGTCCAATCAAAAATCAATATAATTTCGATAAGTTGCATGTTGCGAATTTGTTTGTTTTGTGTATTTTGACGTTTCATAAACAACTGGCTTGGCTCTGGAGTATTCAAACAGGTGTCTACATTCGAATAAGTTGTAAAATTTAGAGAACGCATAAATTTCTGGTTCCATTCTGTTGTCTATCCGAAAACTGGTTGTTCGTGATGTGAATAACGATCAAACGCACCGGGAAGTGGCCAAGCACTACGAAATCAGCAAGACAGCGGTATCAAAAATCATGAAGAAGATGAAAACGTTCGGATCGGAGATGGATCGCCCAGGAAGAGGACTGAAGCCCAAGACAGATGCCAGAACGGACAAGAAAATCATTCTTGAAGTGAAGAAAAACGCAATAATAACGATCCGGCAGATACAGGAAGAGCTCCAATTTTCGGTATTGCGTCGTACTGTCCGTCGCCGCATCCATGCAAAGAAGTACCATAGCAAGATCGCAGTGAGAAGGCCTTTCATCAGCCAGGTGAACAAGGCTAAGCGGCTCAAGTTCAAGATAGGAACACGATGATAAACAGCTCGAGTACTGGAAAACATTGTTGTGGGCCGACGATTCCAAATTCGAGCTATTCAACCGGAAGAAGCGGGATCATATGTGGCGCAAGTCGGGTGAGGAGCTCCAAGACCGCCATATCAAAGGAACAGTCAAGCACGGAGGAGGTAACGTGTTGGTGTGGGGGTGCTTTTCTTGGGGTGGGGTGGGCAATTTGGTAAAAATTGAAGAAATCATGACAGCTGAGTCATATTGCAATATCCTGCGGGAAAACCTCGAGGTATCCCTCATCAAGACGGGCCTCGAAGAGCGCTTCGTTTTACAGCAGGATAACGATCCGAAGCATACGGCCAATCTGACGAAGTCATTTTCCGTTCCTGCCGCATCAAACCCCTTTGAATGTTCTAATCTGAACCCCATCGAAAATCTGTGGGCCATCCTCGATGCTCTGATTGATAAGACTGGCGTGACTAATAAAAATACTTATTTTGATGCCCTGGAGCATGCGTGGGAAAAACTCGACCCACAACACTTGCACAACCTTGTTGAAAGTATGCTGAAGCGCTTGCAGGAGGTGTTGAAGGCTGAAGGAGGCCATACCCATTATTAAATCGATCTTGTGTGCCTTCAGTTTGACTTATTTGAAGCTGTACTGATCTGGACACTTTATTGTGCCCCTGTTTTTTTTTGGAATGTTACCTGTTTTTTTCCTATCAGAAAAACTTTCATTTTTTACCAGCGCCACATTAACAAAAAATAAAAAGAACATAATAAACAATATTTTAAAAATGATTACGATGTGTTTTCGTTGAATTATAAACAGAAAAATAAAAGAAATTGAAAAAAAATTTGTTTGTTTGTATGTTCATATGAACTTCGTGAAATGTTTCAACTAAAGTTTTTAACATAAAATATACATACATACACAGTCCAAATTCAAGTCAAATATGCATGAATTTCATCTGCCTCGAAAAGTAAATTTGCTCTGACGCTATTAACACACGATTTCTAAATATGTGAGTGTAGTTGTTCGAGAATTGTTAGTTTGCAGTGCAAAATAAAATAATGTCATTATTTCTTTCATTACTCTTAAAGTGAAGAATGTCCTTGTTTGGCGTCTTCAAATGAAAGTTGCAAAATAAACAAGGCTACAAAATGGTATTTTCTGCTGAATATATGTTGATGTAGTTGTTACTTTTAAACAATTTTAAAACCTAATTTACGATTTTTCATGTACAAGGAAACTACTAAAACTTTTGAACAATAAAAAAAATCCCAAATGACGTTTTCAAGTTTATTTTTGTTTTTAAGATTTTAATTTTTTTACAACTTCGTTGAAGACTTCAAAACGTGCTTTATAAAAAAATAATTCTGGATTAAAGTCTTGAGCAGCGATGGAAAAAAATCGCTTCTAGCGATAATTGAATACATACAAACCTCGTCTACGATGCATTGACATCGTTGCCTGTCGACGACACTCACATACTCCTCTCACAATTGCAAACAGACCTCTGTGAGAAACGAGTTACGAGTATCTCAAAATAGCACCATCTAAATACTATCCGTGTTGGTTCAGACTTTACGCTCTCCTTCTTACCATATTTCTCTTGTAGTGTGCGCTGACCACAAGATGTGGATCTCAAAGTGCACAACTGGGTATAAAGAGTTTATCGGAAAATGTACATCTGACGAACAGAAGCGATCCTATCATAATCATTTCGTCAAAGATGATGATTTTCTTACTAATAAGCAGGGATGCCTAGAGCGACATTCATCAGTACGAAACCGACTGTCAAAATGGTCAGATTTTAACTTGCGACACATCAATAGAAAGCTCTGTACATGATGGGAATTTATGGGAAAAGTGGTTCGGAGCCATCTGGTCCTGGCCACGGCCAATCTGGCCGGTTCCGGAATCCGAAAAATCAGAACGATCAGATTTTAACTTGCGACACATCAATTGAAAGCTTTTGCCCTGCAAATGATGGGAATTGATAGGAAAAGTGGTTCGAAGCCATCTGGTCCTGGCCACGGCCAATCTGGTCGGTTCCGGATTCCGAAAAATCAGAACGATCAGATTTAAACTTGCGACACATGATTAGAAAGCTTTTGACCTGTACATAATGGGAATTGATAGGAAAAGTGGTTCGGGGCCATCTGGTCCTGGCCACGGCCAATCTGGCCGGTTCCGGAATCCGAAAAATCAGAACGATCAGATTTTAACTTGCGACACATCAATTGAAAGCTTTTGCCCTGCAAATGATGGGAATTGATAGGAAAAGTGGTTCGAAGCCATCTGGTCCTGGCCACGGCCAATCTGGTCGGTTCCGGATTCCGAAAAATCAAATGATCAGATTTGAACTTGCGACACACGAATTGAAAGCTCTTGACCTGTACATGATGGGAATTGATAGGAAAAGTGGTTCGAGGCCATCTGGGCCTGGCCACGGCCAATCTGGCCGGTTCCTGAATCCGAAAAATCAAAATGATTTAAACTTGCGACACATCAATAGAAAGCTCTTAACCTGTACATGATGGGAATTGATAGGAAAAGTTATTCGGGGCCATCTGGTCCTGGCCACGACCAGATTTTAACTTGCGACACATGAATAGAAAGCTCTTGAGTTTTGCATGGTTAATATATACATGGTAATATATGCTAAACCTGCCTGCGAAGTCTGATGAAACTACAGCTTAGCGTTTTTACACTCGTATGCACTTTCGGAAGACTATAAATGTTTCAATGTATTTTATTAACTTCCCACAAATTTTAACTAAAATTAAAATTGAGGCAGAATGCCTGCCAGACCACGTGTTTTTCGCTCAAATTTAGAATGCTGTTACCCTTTGAAAAAAGTTTCTGGTTCCCAAATTAATAAGAATGTATAATTATATCGAATTTCGTCCTTTTCCAAGTTTAAAATGTGCACCAACCATTGATTCGAAAATTCAAGAAATTGAATTTCGTTGCCTACGTGAAAACGTTTTACCTAAAAGGATATAAAAAAGTGTATTTGAAAAGCGAAATTTTCGATAAGTTTTGCAATAGTAAATGATTATTTTCCAAAATATATAAAGTTTATTAAAACACAATGAACATGTTATGAAACATTTGATGTTTCAATTTTAACTTTCCATATAATCATTGTTCCATTTCTATTCATGTGTCGCAAGTTAAAATCTGATCATTTTGATTTTTCGGATTCCGGAACTGGCCAGATTGGCCGTGGCCAGGACCAGATGGCCCCGAACCACTTTTTCTATCAATTCCCATCGTAGTTCAAGAGCTTTCAATTGATGTGTCGCAAGTTAAAATCTGATTATTTTGATTTTTCGAATTCCGGGACCGGCCAGATTGACCGTGGCCAGGCCCAGATGGCCCCGAACCACTTTCGCTATCAATTCCCATCATGTACAGGTTAAGAGCTTTCTATTGATGTGTCGCAAGTTGAAATCAGATCATTTTTATTTTTCGGATTCCGGGGCCGGCCAGATTGGCCGTGGCCAGGACCAGATGGTCCCGAACCACTTCCGCTATCAATTCCCATCATGTACAGGTCAAGAGCTTTCTATTGATGTGTCGCAAGTTGAAATCTGATCATTTTTATTTTTCGGATTCCGGGACCGGCCAGATTGGCCGTGGCCAGGACCAGATGGCCCCGAACCACTTTTCCCATCAATTCCCATCATGTACAGGTCAAGAGCTTTCTATTCATGTGTCGCATCATGACTTTTTTTTTAAAAATTTTTCATGACAGTCACGGAATCAAAAATTCAAAAATGTCATTCCGATAGTCAGAGGACCAACAGAATCTTCGACTGTCACAAGTCAAAAATGTTATCGACACTCATTCTCCGTGCAGCATTTCAGCTTGCGATTTGAGTACACATCGAGCAAAGAAAGTTACTCACTTGTCAGAGCTATATGCTGTCTAACAATGTATTCGTTATCTCCGAGTGACAACCGTACCAACATTTTGTTATGGATTGAGAGGAACCAAGTTTGTTCGCTACTTGTACAGATCGCGAAGTGTACAGTTCAGGATAAAACCTTTATCGCATCATATTCATTTCATTTCCATCACTGGTCTTGAGAATTTTGTTAAATCTCCTGAATTTTTTAACATGTATAACTACTTTCTTAGAAGTCAACAGTCCCTAAATTATTCAAAATCAGCTCTTTAATTCGTTGCGCTTCGCATAAATTTGAATTTTGTTGTCTTGGGTAATGATTTAATGGGGATTCTGATAACCAATTTTTGTTTAACTTAAAAGCATTACGACATCAAAATTATGAATAAATAAAAAACTAAATTTGAGACATACAAAAATCTATGTTTGGTCTTTTCTTATTAAAAGGATAACCTGGGCAGGGGTTTTTTGTTAACATCAAATCATTGATTCAGCTTAAAAATGTCGGTGATAATAAGATCTTTTATATTGTTTTCTCTGGTAGGTATTTAAGAAGAATTGAAAAACAAAAAAATTTAAACCTCATAGAGCATGCTGGATTATCTCCAGATATTTTAACGGTAAAATTGAAAAGGAATTTCAAACAAAAGTGCTTGCAGAAATTTAAACAAAAATATAGATATTATGCACGTAAACCCACGGTACTCACCTGTTATGCTTCCCGGGCGCGTGATACGTATTGTGAATATACGCCTTTTCGCTACGCATGTTGGCATATTCTTCCTCTAAGTGACTGTCTATAAGTGGTGGTATGGTTAATTGGGGCTGCATCTGCATGTGTTGTGGTAGATTGCGATAGGGACTAGACTGTGACTGATAAATTTCCCCAAACGGAGGCACCGGATGAAGTCTTGGATGCAGCGGCGTTACGTTCGATATCCGCACATCATACCCAGACGCGACTCCGGCCAGCATCGAGGCGATATTGTACAATACTAACTCTATGATTGATAACTTTGGTTTGCGCTGGCCCTCGGAAGCATAAAGCGTTGGCATCGGAACAGTGCTGGGAATGCCTCCGAAACGGGTCAATCTATTGCAGAGCGACGTGCTCAACGACGTATCACCGACAACACTTAGATTAGACGGGAACCATTCATCCGTGTCGTATTCTGAATCGCACGCGTTACCACAAATTACAAACATCTCAATTAATTACTAGCTAATTGCTTTTGCAACAGTTTAGGAAGGTTGGTTAGCGAAAGATTAAGGGTTTAGAAAGCACACAAGTAACGAAATTAAATGTCACTATCTTGAACCACGAAGTCCATATCGGGAATCGACGATTAATAGCTTGGCAAATCAGTTCAATGTCTAGTTCTACTCATGCGGAACAACCAAATTGCTACACTTCCAATGGCAAAACCAAAGACAGAAGAAGAAAAGTCTTTTGAAAACTGAGAGCAACTAATTGTGGCGTTAACATGCTGTGATTGTGTTAATTATTAGTGCCATTATCATTAGCATTAGAGACAAAGAGAAGGAAGAAGAAAAATATGTTCGCACATTCCGGGCGGCAATGTAACCGAGGCAAGATTTCTCTAGTATATAATTGATGATCCTGTGATGGTGGCTCGGTTCATTTGAAGGGGGAAAACACTCGTATGCGTACCTTCTCCTGGACCGTTTCGGAATGATAAACCTCTAGCATTTACCGTAAGGACAGGTTCATTAATGCAAATTATTATTGCGTAGATTTTCTGCACCAGCAAAATTGAAATTAATAATAGTATAAATTTTCTGTGCCATACGTATTTCTGAATTCAATTAGTTGGAACAAAGCTGAGGTGTGTCGACAGAGTATGTTGATGTTAGAAGATTTTTTTCAAAACCTGCAAGGCCTGAATTGTAACTTAAAATAAAAATTTTTCAACATTATTAGCGAGACTTTTTCCATTGCAGACGTTAATAAGATATTTCTCGACACAACAGTAAGTGTACTATCTATAAGTAGGGGAGGTAAGATGACCCATACCATTATTTCTGAAAAATTCGCTGACCTATGGCTTCGATTGATGCTTCTATTCTCTCTCATTCTATCATTTCTTAGATGAAAAGTTCAACAAAATGTATTAATTCTTAGAAACAGAACAATTAATCGAATCTGTGTGTTACTTGTAATTTCTCATAGTTAACAAATAAGGTTTTTGGAAAAGTATTGTTGTATACAATAATACGATAAACATGTTATTGAACATTTGACGTTTTCAGAATAATGCTCCATATAATAATTGATCTATTTCAAACCACCCTTTCGATATGGTGCGTGTTATCCACTAATTTTGGAGTTCTATCTAACGATGTGTTTTTAACAAGTTTTAGATTATTACAAAAATATCATCTGCAATTAAGCTTTTTTTTATTTTTTAGGGTTTGAAAATATAAAATTCAGGAGGCAAAAATCAAAGTCAATTTTTGCTTTTTGTTAAGGTCAAAAAGCAGTACGGAACTCATGCAGCCGGTATGAAGAAGTAGTATTTTCATATTTTAGGCTTGGTTTCGAATGGGCTAAGAGCTATATATTAAAAATTTTCAGGCTGGACTTGAAAACAACAAAAAAGTCTAGCTAATGGTCTGCCAGGGGTCCATAGTGCAAGTGAGCCTGATAGAATGTAATTACCACACTAGATCAACAACTGGTTACACTGGGCTCGCCCATACAAGAAAAAAAGGCACACTGAAAGGACGTTTCGCAGACCATTAAGATTTTTTTTTTTGCATTTTTCCTAACTTGTGGTACAACTTTTTTGCGCACGGTTTGACTACCGAATTCTATTGGTATTTGATGGAATAGCAATTTTTTTTTATTTTGTTGTCACAAATTTCAGTCTATTTGACCATTTTCTGGACAAAAACACGGAAACTTTCTTAACCTCTTTTCCAACACAACTCGATCAGGAGAGCATATCAAAACTATTGATCAAACTTATCACAAAGTGATATCATTATCTTAGTTAGTTGGCGCTTTGATTCTCTATTTGAGCTCTCATTCCAATAATTGTGGCATTCCATGGCATGGTTCTGTGGTA
Organism: Uranotaenia lowii; assembly: GCF_029784155.1. NCBI lineage: Eukaryota > Metazoa > Arthropoda > Insecta > Diptera > Culicidae > Uranotaenia > Uranotaenia lowii. Next base: position 186,973,481 of record NC_073693.1, on the reverse strand, counting down.
GTGTGCGCACTTTTCAACCTTTTGAAGGTCGAGGTTCGAATCTCATGGATGTACCCAATCTTTTCAAGTATTGTGCATGTTTGAAACAAATGCGTAATAGATTTAGTACAAGGCAATTCAACATTGTATACCAGTGTATTAGTACAAGGCAAACATGGCATGAAAGTTTGTGTTGTAAATACACTGATTTTTACTGATTTTTTTTTTATAAATTGACATGCATACATTCAAACACGGTGTCTCTAAGAGAAAACTAGCATCGCTATTTTTTGCACCATTCCAAAGCTGGGACTTCCACCTTGCGTTTGAGCCCAAATTGGAATTAATCCATCGGGGGTCTAGGACAATTTTTTTTTTTGAAGATTTTTAGCCTTTTTAATGTTTGTTTTTAAGTCAAAATCATACTAATTCTTGTGAAAACGCTTGTCTTATCTTCTGCGTTAATCCAAATCAATATGTCAATAACATGCGATAGGGGTCCACGTAACAGCCGGAAGTCAACAGGAGGCGGTGTTTTACTAGCCATTAAATCAACCCTCTCTGTCGTGCTTATCAACGATCAATCATTTGAGTGCTTGGAAATTGTGTGGACCTGCATACACTTAGGTAACCGAAAACTGTACGTTTGTGTTGTATATCTGCCCCCTGATTGCGTGCGAGATATGAATTTAGCTGAATGTTTTTCTCAGAGCCTTGTAAAAATACTGTCTTTAACTTGCCCTGAAGACGACCTCTTGGCCATCGGCGATTTTAATTTTCCGGGCATAAAGTGGTGCCCATCGCAGGGAGGCTTTCTGTATCTTGACCCTACATGCTCTTCATTCTTAACTTCTTCAAACATTATTATCGACGCTTTAAGCACCGCAACTCTTCGCCAGATCAATAGCGTTGTTAATGAAAACGGTCGAATGCTTGATTTATGTTTCGCTAACGATGGGCTCCAGACAATAACGATTGAACCAGCGCCTGCACCTCTAGTGAAGTGTGTTCGTCACCACCCTGCGCTGCTGATCTCAATACAGATTTCCGTTTTTAATTCCCGATCAGAGAAATCGACATCTTTCTTCGATGATTTAAAAAACGCTGATTTCCAGGCTATTTCTCACAAGCTTGACTTGATTGGGAAGCTGAGCTTGATCGATCCGATCCCAACGCTGCAGCAGAAAAATTTACACACATCATAAATCACATCATCGATCTACATGTGCCGAAAATGCTCGAGCGCTTTGGATTACCAAAGATTTGAAACGCATGAAAACTATGAAGCGCAAAGCTTTTCGAAACTACAACAGGGTCAAATCACCCTCCTCAAAGGAAGCTGAATCAAGCGTAACAGAATTACTTATCTTGATTGCAACGGAATTTTAAACAAAACCCTAAGTCTTTTTGGAAACACGTCAAAAACCAGCGGAAAGAGTCGGGATTACCAACTAACCTGTTTCTGGATGACGAGACGGCCTCGTCGGACCACGATATATGCAATCTTTTTGCTAAACAGTTTTCTAGCGTCTTCACTTCCGGATCTATTTCCTCAGAACAAATTAACGTTCCATCTTTGAATACTCTTTTAAACAACATCTCTTTTGGTGAAGAAAATATTCTAAAGGCGACTGTTAAACTGAAAAATTCTGTTTTCCCGGGCCCCGATGGCATACCAGCTACTGATTTGAAATGCTTCATGCCTCATTTAGTAATTCCTATCAAACGCATATTTGACGCATCGCTTGACAAAGCTTTTCACCGTCGTTGTGGAAGAATGCTTTTATGTTCCCGGTTTACAAAAAAGGCGAAAGAAGGGATATCAATAACTACAGAGGAATATCGGCTTTGTGTGCAGTAGCTAAATTGTTCGAACTCGTTATCTTCGACCCAATTTTTTCGTTTTGCAAGCAATATATTTGTAATGATCAACATGGCGGCCCAAGCGCTCTACGACTACGAATTTATTGACATTCACATCATTTGCGCAAGACAGTTTTGCTGCCGGTTTTCAAGTCGATGCAATTTACACCGATTTGTCGGCTACTTTTGACAAGGTGAACCACGAAAAAGCTATTGCGAAGCTGGGAATTTGCGGGTCCTTATTAGATTGATTTCGCAGTTACCTCATTGGAAGCAAATTCTCTGTAAGATCTGATAACTCAAGTTCCAAACAATTCTCGGCCACATCAGGCGTGCCTCAAGGCAGCCACCTAGGCCCAGTAGTGTTCCTGATTTACTTCAATGACGTGCTTTTACTACTTGACGGTCCAAAACTCGCCTACGCAGATGATCTGCAGCTTTTCTACACTATAAAATGTTCTGGAGATAATGTACTTTTACAGTGACAGTTTGACAATTTTGCCAAATGGTGCGACGACAACTGCCTGCTATCAAACCGCAAAAAATGCTCGGTCATCACCTTTTCCCGTAAACGGCTTCCTGTAACTGCTGATTATTTTCTTGGAAACCAGATAATTGCTCGAGCAAAGCAAGTAAATGATTTAGGTGTGTTGGACCCCTTGGAACTGCTATAAAGTGCACAACCCTGCGAAGTTGTGACGCTTAGGCTTATTATAAATCCCGCCTGGATATCCGGTATTGGATTACTGATTGTATTGCGCGCCAAGCTACTACCTACTACTCTAGTTTTTACGTCGATCTTAGAATAAACGTTGTTATTAGTAATTTGCGTCTTTTATGTCATGCTATTCGACTTCTGAGATCTACAACATTTTGGCGACGAGGAGTGTGAATTGAATCCTCCGTTCAGTGATAATTCACCAATAATAACATTCCGTGCTAAACAATGAGGATGAGGAATTCAAGAAAATGTTCGTCACCCTGATGGACACCCAGCAAAAACTCCTCACCGAGCTGGCATTGTCGCGGAATGCGACGGCTTCAGCAGCAACAATCACTCCTGTCGGAGGACCTGTGACCACCGATGCCAGGATGGAATCTTTGGCAAAATCCATCACAGAATTCCACTTTGATCCGGAGTCTAACCTCACTTTCGATAATTGGTTTAGCCGTCATGAGGATGCATTTCGGGTCGATGCAGCAAGCTTGGACGATGCAGCTAAAGTTCGTTTGTTGCTCCGTAAACTGAGCGACAAAACCCACACGGAGTATACAAATCACATCTTGCCCAAGCTACCACGGGAGTGTAATTTCGACGACACAGTGAAAAAACTTATGGAGTTATTCGGCGCACATACATCAACTTTTTGCAATCGATATCGCTGTCTCACGCTCAGCAAAAGTGCATCTGATGACTTCCTAGCCTATTCAGGTAAAGTTAATCGCTTCTGTGAAGATTTCGGTGTAGCGGCTTGTTCGATTGATGACTTCAAGTGCCTCATATTTGTTTGTGGCCTCCACGCTAAGCAAGACGCCGAAATACGAACATCACTGCTGGCTAAACTGGAAGGTAGTAAAAAGATGACGTTGTCTGACCTTACTGCCGAGTGCCATCGGATTCTCAGTCTCCGGAGAGACACCTCGATCCTGGAAAACCCCACCAAGTTGTCCCCGAGCGAGAGTGCTTCGGTGAACGCAATCACTCACAAGGCTGACAGCTCCAAGAAAATGAACACCTTCAAGCACTCATCGAAAGCCCCATCGCCCCATCATCACAACCAAAACAAACAACCATTCAAAAACAGTTGTGATAAGCCCAGGACACCGTGCTGGAAATGCGGACAAATGCATTTTGTCCGTGAGTGTTCGTACCAAGATCATCGCTGCAAGGACTGCCAACGGGTCGGTCACAAGGAGGGGTACTGCCAGTGTGTGTCGTCCAATCCTGGTAAGAAAAGGAGGTTGAGACAGCCCCCAGTGCAAACCAAAGGCATCTACTCCGTCAAGCATGTTGCTGTTCATCATCGAAGGAAGTATGTATCAGTGGTCATCAATAACGTCCCACTGGAGCTCCAGTTAGACTGCGCTTCCGACATCACCGTCATCTCGGAGGCTAGCTGGAATCGCATAGGACGTCCTACCAAGAATCCACCATCGCAGCATGCTCGTACAGCTTCGGGGCATCCCCTGGACTTAGTGGCAGAAATCGATTGCGACGTTTCGCTCAGAGGAGTTCAACGCTCAGGTAAATTGTTTGTTACCAATATTCACGGTCTCGATCTTTTAGGCCTCGACTTCATCGAACTCTTCAACTTGTGGGACGTCCCCCTGAGCATGGTTTGCCACCGCATAAGTTCATCGCAGGAAGACGTGCAGAGTTTGCGTGTATCGTTTCCGAATCTGTTCACCGATTCGTTGGGTTGCTGTAATAAAACAGAAGCAAAGCTGTATCTCATGCCAGACGTTCAGCCAGTTTTTCGAGCCAAAAGACCTGTGCCGTTTGCCGCATTGCAATCGATCGAGCTCGAGCTAAATCGCCTAGAGTCGTTGGGCATCATCTCGCCTGTGGAGTTTACGGATTGGGCTGCACCTATAGTTGCAGTTAAGAAGAAGTCGGTCAATGGTGAGCCGTGCAAAATACGTGTGTGTGCAGACTATTCCACCGGCCTGAACAGTGCCATTCAGCCCAACCATCATCCGCTGCCACTTCCTGAAGAGATTTTCGCCAAGCTTTCGGGGAGCAATATTTTTTCGCACATTGACCTGTCGGACGCCTACCTGCAGGTACCTGTGGAGAAGGAATCGCGAAAATTTCTCACCATCAACACACATCGTGGCCTTTTTGAATTTAATCGTTTGCCACCGGGTGTGAAGTCAGCTCCTGGGACCTTCCAGAATATCGTCGACGCAATGGTTGCAGGACTCGAGGGGGTTGAGACTTACCTCGACGATGTGCTTGTCCACGGCCGGACACCGGAAGAACATCGTTCTCACCTTCTCAAGGCTCTGGAGCGCATTCAGGAGTGGGGATTTACCCTGCGGATCGAGAAATGCTCCTTTTTCATGTCGGAGATACACTACCTTGGCTTCATCATCAACAAGCGAGGAATCAAGCCTGATCCGGAAAAGACTGCAGCAATTTGTAGCATGCCACCCCCGCATGACGTCAGCAGTTTGCGTTCTTTCCTTGGTGCCATCAATTTTTATGGGAAATTCGTTCGCAACATGCACGATCTTCGCCATCCACTCGATGCCCTTCTGCGCAAAGACACCAAATGGCACTGGGACGACAAATGTCAGAATTCTTTCGAGCAGTTCAAGATCCTTCTACGTTCTGATTTACTGCTTGCTCATTACGATCCTGCTGTGGAGACCATTGTTGCTGCAGATGCATCCATCTACGGCGTAGGCGCTTGCTTAATGCATAAATACGACGATGGGTCAGTGAAAGTCGTGTGTCATGCATCTCGATCACTCACCAAGGCCGAGCAAGGGTACGGCCAAGTGGAAAAGGAGGCGTTGGCGCTAATATTCGGAGTCACCAAATTCCACCGCTTCATTTACGGTAGAAAATTCACCCTGCACACCGACCACAAGCCTCTGCTCGCCGTTTTCGGTTCAAAAAAAGGAATTCCTGTGCACACCACCAATCGCCTACAACGGTGGGCGCTCATTCTTCTGTCGTACGACTTCGAAATAAAGCACATTTCAACTGATGACTTCGGCTATGCTGACGTGCTTTCCCGGCTCATTGATACCAAAATCAAACCGGAAGAGGATTTCGTGATTGCTTCCGTTCATCTAGAGGGAGAAATTACTGCTACGATCGATGCGGCAATAAACGTTTTACCAATCAACTTCAAGCATCTACAAGCGGCTACAATCAAGGACAAAACTCTTCAAACAGTCATCAAATTCGTCCAGTCATCGTGGCCCAAGTCGGTGAAGCAGGTTGAAGATTCGATTCGTCCGTTCTACGCTCGCAAAGATGCACTATCTGTGGTTCGCGAGTGCCTCATGCAAGCAGATCGAGTTGTTGTTCCGCATATTTATCAGCAACAGATTCTCAAGGCTCTCCACCATGGTCATCCGGGACAAGATAGAATGAAAGCAGTGATGCGTAGCCACGTCTACTGGCCTGGAGTAGACCAAGATGTCGAGGACTTCGTACGATCCTGCCGAGCTTGTGCCGCTGTCGCGAAGGCTCCTACTAAAACTTTGCTGTCATCCTGGCCCAAATCAAGTCGTCCTTGGCAACGGCTCCACATAGATTACGCGGGACCAGTTGAAGGTAATTACTTTTTGGTGATCATCGACTCCTACAGCAAATGGCCTGAAATCCTTCGAACTTCATCGATCTCCGCCAAAGTGACTACCGAGTTGCTTGTGGAAACATTCGCACGCTATGGCCTACCAGAAACCATCGTAAGCGACAACGGGACGCAGTTTTCTAGTAGCCTTTTCAAAGAACTGTGCGACTCCCTGGGCATTTTGCACATTCGAACTGCGCCGTATCATCCACAATCAAACGGCCAAGCTGAACGGTTTGTGGACACACTTAAGCGGAGCCTGAGGAAGATTATGCCTGAAACACACAACTCCATCACACGATCACTGCAAATATTTTTGGCTGCCTATCGTGCTACTCCCAACAAGTCAGCACCTAATGGTCTGTCGCCTGCTGAAATTTTGATGGGGAGAAAACACCGTACAACTCTGGACTTGCTCAAGCCAGGTTCAGAGCGAACAACACCACTTGAGCGAAACCAACTCCAAGAAGAGCAGTTCAACCGAAGGCACGGGGCACAAAAGCGACAGTTCGAGAAAGGAGACCCTGTCTACGCCAGCATTTTGATTCAAGGAAAGCTCGTCTGGCTGATTGGCACCATTATTGAACGCATCGGTACTGTTAACTACAACGTCTGGCTGGGAGAAAAGAAGCGGCTCATCAAGTCACATGCAAACCAACTCCGTGCTCGTGGGGACTCAAAAGTCGAGGCCTACCCGGAAGAAGCTGCATCGGAGGTCAAGCTGCCTCTGCACATCCTGCTCCAAGACTTCGATCTCGGCGAAGATCCAGCAACACCTGAGGTTCAACAAACAGCACCATCGGCTACGATTCCACCACAACGCCGACAACGAACGAGGCCATCAAGCATTCTTCGGCGGTCAACTCGTATCCGCCGGATGCCGGAGAGGTACAACCCGTACTTCTACAATTAAGGGGGAGGTGTTGGACCCCTTGGAACTGCTATAAAGTGCACAACCCTGCGAAGTTGTGACGCTTAGGCTTATTATAAATCCCGCCTGGATATCCGGTATTGGATTACTGATTGTATTGCGCGCCAAGCTACTACCTACTACTCTAGTTTTTACGTCGATCTTAGAATAAACGTTGTTATTAGTAATTTGCGTCTTTTATGTCATGCTATTCGACTTCTGAGATCTACAACAAGGTGTAATTCTTGACCAACAGTTGGACTTTAAGTCGCACACAAACTATGTAGTTGACAAAGCATCGAGAAGTTTGTGATTTATCTTTCGCGTGACTAAAGACTTCCAAGACATTTACTGCCTGAAAAGTCTCTATTGTAGTCTTGTCCGCTCAACGATGGAGTATGCATTTGCTGTATGGAGTCCCTATTATCAGAATGGTGCTGATCGAATCGAGGCCATCCAAAGACGCTTTATACGTTACGCTTTGAGACACTTGAATTGGCAAGATCCGTTTCGTCTTCCTCGATACGAGAATCGCAGCAACGACCTCATATCCTTGGACACGCTCCAAGCCCGGCGAGCATTATTTGTCTCCGATCTTCTGGCTTCGAATATACACTGCCCCATGCTGCTGGAAACTATCAACCTGTGCGTACGACCTCCAGGACTAAGAAATCGGAACCTTCAGCTTCACATTCCTCTTCGCCAGAACAACTACGGAGCCAACAGTGCCCTGATTAGTATTACAAGGACATTCAACCGTTTTTCAGAGCTCTTCGACTTTGATACCTCCAGGAATATGTCTAAAAGAAGAATTCTAGCGATGCTAAGAACTGTGTAGCCTGTAGTTTATACTTTTTTGTTAATTTATATTTATGTTACTTTTAAGTCTAATCATTAGGATCAATACGTGATTCGTTGATATATACCCAATAAATAAACATGATCTAATAGAAAAGAGTTGGAATGTGACAAATAGAGTGATCCTGATCAAATCTATGTACAAGATTGATATTTTAATATAAAAAAACATCCTGAACATTTAAACACTCTACAATCAATAACTAAGTTGGTGGAATACTATTTCTGGTCTTGGCACAATCAGTGATGAGAAGTTTTATTAGAGTTTTCAAAAGACATAATAATCACTCTGTTTGTCACATTCCAACTCATTTCTCTCAATTTGCATCATTTGGATTTTTTCTACAAAGTTGTAGCCATAGAAATTTTCTATTAGATCATGTTATTCACATATTGAGTTGGATTAACGCTATAAGTAAGACAAGCGTTTCACAGTGATTAGTATGATTTTGTCTTTGAAAAAGTGTTGCGTTTTTTCGAGTTTAATACTCATTGGCCCGGCCGTAGTTGTATTGGTTGTATCTGTAATACATGTTCATGTATGTATGAGATACTGTGTTGGAAAGAAAAATAAGGAAAGCAAGTTTTTCATTTTTCAAGATGCAGGACTGTGGACTGTGACTTGAGGGGGGATCTGTAGTAGTGAGTCTATTTGGGGTTATTTTTGAATTTCTCAAACCCTGAGGTCTTAAAAGTTTTGTTTTGGTTAAAAACTCATCTATTATTTTTGGCAGAATATTTAACTAACGTTTAAATGAGTAAAATTTTAATTTGATGTTTGTATGGGAATAGTTTAGTTTTTGTTTTTAAAAATCAACATCTGTGGAACTGACCTTTTGATGGTTTTTGTGCTAATTTAAGAATTCTTTAAAGAAAATTTTCCGCTGAACGAAGTTGTTAAGACCACATAGTTTAAGAAATCCATAAATGACCCCAAATCGACTCAGTCTATTGTAGTAGCAAAGGTAACAAAATGTGACAGCTGGCGTGAATTAAAGTCGCTTTGATCATCGATCTCATTACTCCGCATTTACATAAACTAGAGAAATTTGAAACAATTACATTACAGATTTTTATTGGAACATGAATTTAATAATTTACTATGTCATCAGAAAGGTTAGTATACCACACAAAAAAGCACTTACTTGCTATATCACCTACGGAATAAAACAACACAAAGCTTCTTCCACCATAGAACAGCTAAATAAGTTCAGCAAAAGCAAACACTACAAATAATCAAACCGAGGAAAATTGATTCAAACAGAAAAACAAACAAACTATAATTTCAATGCAGTAAATAAAAATAACATGTTTTCATTTTTGAATATTTTTTTTTATTGAAATCAAAATAATTATAATTTTGTGAAGCTAAACTTTTTACGATTTCCAAAAAAACAAAAATACCTACGTTTAAAGCATACATACAAAACTGAATAAAATCATTCTTACAAATAACGGTTGTATTTCCTTTTTAAATAGAACCTAGCGATAGCTAAAACTGAAGGACATCCACTACATTCGATTTCCAACATTAAAGAAAATCAAATAAATTAAAAAGTTCCAAACAATCTATTCCATCAATGTTGTGCACTGTTGTGTGTTTTCAATCGTATTTTTAACAGAAAAAATAGACTAAACATCTCTCTAGTTTGACACACGAATGGTACGGAATTCATCAGATGGAAACACAGTTGCGATCAACGTATCAGATTTTCCGAAATATGTTTCTGGTGGTAATTTTGAATATCGCGGACTACACGTGGTAATTGGAGGCACTGAGTACGGTTTTGATAATTGCAGAGTTTGATGTTCCTTCCATCCATCACCAGATTAATAGGTTTTTGTTTTATTTCCGCTTCTGTTTCTTAAAAATCATTGCAGTGACCACGGGTTAAAACTTTCTCGAACCGGTTGGTTATTTACATTTTTTTTTATAAATTTATGATTTCCAATGATTTTCCAAAAACGTTCCAAACCAATTTTGAAAAAGAAAGTATTTCATTTTGTTTGATTAATTAGCGGTTTAATCAATATATTAGCTCGGGGTGTTTAGCTCTTATGACATCTCTACGTCAATTAAAAAAAGTTTTCATTCCATGTTGGATAAAGCGTTACAAGAATAACGTTGTTCATAGATAGTTCAATAATTAGAGCGCGGCAACGTTTCAAGGTTTTACATTTCTCATTCACAGTAACACTGAGATTGGAAAGTAGGTGTGACGATACAGTATTTTTAGACACAACTCGACGGTGTACAGAAGTTTCGATAGATAGGTATGTACTTATTTTGAAAGGAAAAAAATACCATTACTTTCATGTCACCCCTTCAAATCAAGCAGGTTCTTGACTCTTTTGGAAGCATCATATATGACGGTAACCATGATTTTGAATTTACTTGTTTAGATCTTACACAAATTGCTCAATTTACAATACTGAAACATTGAAGCGAAAAAAGGGTTTAATTATGCACTGTACGACAACGTACGGTGCTCAAAATTTGATGAATATACTTTCAAAAATATTTTTAAGGGTTACAAATTACACAGAGTATACTTATTTTTTTTTGGTGTTGGAGTTATGATTTCCATTTTTATATATCAAAGTTAAACTCAGAATGTAAACAATTTTCCACTATTCACACATTGAAAATTGAGTGAGTTCTTATCTCTATTCGTTATGAAAGGATGTTCGAGTCAAGAAGTGGTCAACTGGAATTCACCGTATTTTTTCATATCCCTCATGTAAAAAACTTCAACACACCTCATTTTGTAGGTGTGTGTATGTAGGACGATGCTTCATTTTGGATTTTGACATTTTAGATATTCATCAAAATGGTGTCCAAGAAGAATTTGCTAAATCGTTGAATGAGGCGAAATCAACCGTCACCAAAGTAATAAAAGTGTTCGGGAATCGTTTGTCGACAACTAGGAAGCCTGAATCTGGGGGAAATCGAACGCCGAGAGACGCAGTGACGAACAGAAGAATGGCTAGCTCTTTCAACCTCTCCGTTCCAGATGTCGCAAGTAAATTGGAAACAAGTATCGTCTACAACTGTGCATGAAACTAAAAACGATCCAGACTATCGACTTATAAGAAGACAATGACTCCAAATTGCAACGATAAGCAAAACCATACGACAAAAACAAGATCTCGGAAGCTGTACACGACATTATGTCTGTTCAATGAATTTTAGTCGAAACGGGTCGAAACAAGCAGAAATGAATTGACAGTTGATCACCTGTCTCTTTGCAATTGACCTCGACCGATTTCTACCAGGTCAAAACGAATCCTGCTGCCGAGCTGGATCGGTTTCGACTAGTTTCAACTAGCTCCATTGTATAACGACCTGACTAGTTTCGACCAAAACATTGGCTCGTTGAACATCTACCAGTTGACAGAAACCAGTTGAAACCGATTTTTACTAACGATTGAACGAAGCAAGTCTTATCTCGTGGTAATGGACGACGAAACCTACACCAAGGCAGACTTAAGACAACTTCCTGGACAAGAGTATTATAGATCAACCGGAAGGGGAAAGGTGGTAGCTGTACCTGTGGCTTGAAAAGCGACATTTACGTTGCAACCGGGACCGTCAACCAGGAAATTCACGTAAGAATGTCTTTAAAAGCGTTTGCTGACTTTCCTGAAGAAACATGACTTGTCTGTGCTGTTTTGGCCAGATTTGGCATAATTCCATAATGGAAAAATCGAAAAATATAGAACCTAAAGAAGACCCGAAAACCTGTTAGCAGCGAAAAGCAGTTCAAAGCAAACTGGCGTTCTGCGACGAAGAAAGTGGATAAGGTGACTGTATAACATCTGATGGGAGACGTTAAACAAAAGGGTCGCCAATTTGGACTAGGTCGGCCGAAATTTTGACTGAGTATTTTTTATACATATCAAACTTCAAAAAGAAAGATTTGGTTTTTTTTAATGAACAAATAATCGATTTACACGCAATGCAGTTTGACAACTACTTAATTCGAACACCCTTTAATGTGACATAAAACTAGAACCACGCATCAGTTTGTACTGTGAAGAGAAAAGCATCTGTGAATAATGATTTTAACATTTTTCAACTAAGTTTAAAGATCTTTTATTTCAGGACAGTATTTAGTCTAATGTAGGTATAATTCGAGCCCAAACAAAAATTCTTTCTAAGAATCAATTTGTTAAATTGCACTCATTAAATCGCTTTACAAATAAAACAAATTCGTCAAAACATTAAAATATGTGTATCTGCTTATCAGTTTTTTTTTTTCAAATTTGGGGAAACCCGAACATCCTCACTCATGCTGGAAAGGGCCAAGAGTAATTCGAAATAGTATATCCATCTTGAGTAAACGTTAAACAACTGCAAAACTTTACCAACATTCGTAACAGATGGAAAATCGCTTCAGGCCATAAAAATATATTCAAAGGAAATTCTTTGAAACAAACTTTACAAGCAAAAAACAAAACTTGATTGCAAGCATGAGTACATCATTATCCATTCCGTCTACGGATGGATCTTTGCAGTCAGTTAAGACTCGAATGCATCGTTATTTTTTACAATTAGATAATTCTTCGTCCTTCGAATTTCTCCGTATGGCGATTCGTTCTCGATCACATTATTCTCGCCTTCGGACAGCAGCAAATGTTCTTGCTCGTGCTGACTTCCGGCGTTTCGTTTCAAATAAATACTATTAGTGTGTTGGACTAATTTGCGAGTTTTCATTTTTTCCTTCTCTTTCTTCGAACCAAACAATTTATTCAGCTTCAGTTTGCGTTTTGTGCGGTCCAGTTTACTTCGCAAGGAGTTTGCTCGACTGGAAGGGTTGTATTTTGATTCATATTCTTGCATCACAGCGCTATAATCACTGTAGATTTCAGATGGACGAAATAGCGGTGTTTGTGGACACACGTGGTCGTAGTCAGATTGAATGTCCACCTCTGTCCGGAATGTGACGGAACTTTTGCGCGATGAACCCACCTCATTGCTCGACTCGCTTAGTTCCATATTAGAAAAGCTTTCCGGCAAATCACTTTGCATGTCCGTACTATTACTATTATGGCTATCGTCTATACTGACCGATTTGGACTGAGATACAAAGAAACATTCCCGCTTAAATTTAGATTCGGCTGATCCGAATCGATGGAATTTATAGTCTGAATCTTCTACAACGGTCGAATCTGACCGGCTACTGTTATACATCGTCAGGTTGTCACTGGACTTTGAGCTACTGATACAAGAGATGGGCTCATCGAGCTCACTCTCCCGTGAAAAAATATCGTCCAAACTTTTCTGGATTGTGCGATAAAAAACTCGATCGTACGGGACATCATCCTGATTGGTTTCACCTGGAACGTTGCTGGTACCTTGATTATTGCTATCTAGACTACGGTTTATTCGCCTATCGCTTATACGGCTAGAGACTGAGGAATTGGTACTATTGCTACTAACGTAACTTTTAAGATTAAGAGTACAGGAAGTGGTTTGCTGATAGTGTTTACTGTTATTGATGGTGTTTAGGCCATCATGACTTTTACCTAGGATTTCGTTACGCGATGAACTGGCCGAGATGGCCATGCGGGACTTGTCCAGATTTGGGGCACTTTTACTGAAATGGGGTGTCCGGACCGTTGTTCGCAGTGCTGGCAAATGACCTCGCTCACGCTGGTGTAGAGTCGATGGTCCCCAGGTTTTACCTTTCATACCATCGGCCGGAACTGTATTGATTGGTTTAAACAGGTGTTTATTCATTGTGTGTAATGATAATATATTTTCAAATATTTTAGTTGATGTTGAGTGGCAGATGATGGGTGTTAGTTAGGTGATATTGAGCTGAATGATTTCATTACCTTTTTACTCTATTGCAAAACTGAGTATTCAAACTTCCAATACTTAAACAAAATATATTTTTTTAGATGCAGTTATACGCAAAGCGCTTTTATATGCCGCTTTTAGGGATGAATCATCCCTGAGGATAAAAATCCCGTATAAAAAAATAAAAATAAAACTTCTTGAATCCCGTTTAGACTAAAATAGTTTGACAATTTTTTCCAGAGTTGTCAATTGAAGCTATCGGAAGTTATTCATTAAGTTAATCGCATGTAGTTATGTGCCACGAACAAATTAGCACTTAATACTACATTCGAAAAAATTGACAACAGCAGTACCTGAATAAATCCAAAACTCTAGAATTTTTTCTTCAAGAGCGAAGCAAATATTACGTTACATCAATAAATTTAAAAAACCTATACATTTTAGGGATGTCAAAAACAAACTTAAACTACAGATTCGTTGTAAACTTTTGGAACATTTAACTTCATAGATCACATGTGATTATATTTCTCCTACTTTCAATTGTAATTAAAATATAAGGAACTGATATGACATAATAAAATAAAATCACACTACAAAAGAAAAACTATACAGTACCAGCTCACAAACAGAAAATATAATCTCTTGATTTTAAAGCATGCATCTGATATCTAATATAAATGACTCGTTGATTCAAATCGAATCAGAATCATTGGTGAATGAATCATATGATTTTTGCGTGGATACTATTGATAAATTTGCTTCGTATAGCAAGTGTGACTTAGAAAAAAAAACTTCTCACTATTTACGTAACTGCTTCAAAGTCTCAATAATTGGTTTAAAAACTTGAAAAACCTAGGCTAAGTGTTGGTGGTGGAATACTTTGAATAAAACGCGTAAGAACTGTGAGGAGAAAAAATACGGCAATAATTAAAACAGTACTCACGTGCGATGGCCCTCAGTCTGGTGGCAGGAGAACCGGGTGGTGTGTCCGTACGTTGCCGAGATTCATCTCGAATGGGAGTGTGCTGCACCGTTATTGTATGGCGGAAATCGAGGGGTAAGGAAATTTGGCCTGGCTCTCGTTTGAGAAACTGGAAAATAATAAAAAGCACATAAGAAAAAACATAAAAATAATAAAATCGACTATTAAATGGCGTCGACAGAATTAATGATATTTTTCCTCGGCTCTTTTCGAGTGTGCTTACCCGCAGTTTGCTCTTGCTGAACTTCCCTTTCCGTTTCTTTGGCGTGGGGGTATTCTGGGTGATGATAATGTTCAGCTCACGTCCCAAAAGTTCGATTTCACGTGCATCGAGCTCTTGTTCACGCTTGGCCAAATCTTCCTCTTTGCAGCGCTGTTCCCTTTGCACCCGACCGAGCTCCTCCTCCTTGCTGCGCAATTCCTGGGATCGAGAACGTATCGCGAAAAAGTAATTAATGATTTTTTGTTGGTACATGTTGAAAGGTCAATTTCAGTTCCGCCAAACAAGCTGCTAGGTTAGCTCAGGAAGTAAAAATCACACGATCATCAAGCAAAATCTAGGGAGATAAAACACACACGCGATAATTGAAGTTTTATTAAGAAGAAACATAATTTCATTTCGTGCAACGCATACGTGGCTGGAAGAGTTAAGTTTTTTTTTATAATGAATTCTGAAACATTTTTATCCTTGGATGCTGAATTGTTGGAAATGTTAAAAAATTACCTCCTTAATACGTGTATAAAAATGGCTATTGATTTATGGGAAAAATTTAAACATCGGATTCCAAAAACCGACCATAAACATTTTGTAAATTGGCCTAAAATACAAGCCTGTTCCAAATTTCAGCTCAATCGGACTTTATTCAGAGGTTTCTCAAAATCAGCTAGAGGGAGACCAAAAGAAATCGAAGAAATTATAATTTTATTTTCAATAACTTAAGAATGCCTAAAACGTCGGAATCTAGTGTGTTGAAAAAATTTCAAAATCGATATTTAGGTCCTTTTCCGAGAAACCGACGGACGAAACCTATTTAAATGTTTAAAGTTCTATATTTTCCACTGAAAAATTCACAGAAATTGTCTTTTGTGATTTCGAACAAATTTTGTCCTAATATTAATAGAAAATATTTGTTTTATCAAATAAAACATTTACAGGGTGGCCACTCAAAATCAATTTTTGATTTCCCGCATTTTTCCCGTTTTTTTCCCGCATCGTCTCACGAAATTCCCGGTTTTATACAACAGAAAACCAAACGAAATTCCGAATTTTCATTTTTGAAACCAAGTAATTTAATTTGAAAGTATTTTAATTTTTTCGTCCATAGGCTTGCCTCTCCCTGAGTGTCGGAAAGCACCTTAAATTTTTTCGCTTTCAGTTCCTTAGCCTCCTTTTCTGCCTCTCGTTAGTTTTTTCAGATTTTCCTCCATTTTTTTGCTTTTAAGGACTCGACACATCTCGAGTGAGAATTGCGGGTATACTGGATTCACGATTTCGTTACCGTTATAGCTGTAACTCTCCCTGACATGTTGATTCCGTCGTATACGATAAGTTGGGCTGTCAGACTCTCCTCGGTTTGGTTTTCAACTAGGCATTTCGCGTTAACGCCTCTTTCCCGTTGCCATGATACCAAATTAGAATTTTCTTCAATAAGGTCGTCAAATTGAAGAACTCCTTGTTCGATTCGCCAATATGTTCCATCCAAAAAATGTCCAATCTTTGTGTTTTTCTTCGATATCCCGAAATTATGTTTTTATTGAAGGTATTGCACATAATTGTTCAAATTCGTCCTTCATTTTATCGGCGCAAGCTCTACTTAAGTGTTGCTTGTCAACAAGTACGTCTAGACACAGGTCTAAACGTTTTTTGGCAAAATTTGGATAGATCACATCGGGATTAACGCACGATGAATACCGAGTGATGGGATAAGACAAGGGAGATCGTATAGCCATTTTATTTAAAAATCTATAGTAACACGAACGACAGGTATTTCTAAATACAAAGATATCCTTGTCGGAAACATGACCAAACTCTTTTGCTTTCTTGATTGCCGATTTAGTTGAGAATCCAATTTGTACGCTTCCATGAGATAGAAGATTTATTTCTGAGAGTTCAATTCTAATAATTATTTATTTTTATTTACATAGTATTCCGTCTCACGACATAACTTGACGAACATAATTCCTAAAATTCACTCGGTCCATGGCAACCGTTCTCTAATTTCTCGGGCACCCCACGTTCGCCAGATCACGCTCCACTTGGTCTAACCACCTCGCTCGTTGCGCCCCCGCTCGTCTTGTTCCTACCGGATTCGTAGCGAACACCTGTTTTGCAGGACAGTCGTCCGGCATTCTCGCAACATGTCCCGCCCAGCGTATCCGGCCAGCCTTCACCACCTTCTGGATACTGGGTTCGCCGTAGAGGCGCGCGAGCTCGTGGTTCATCCTTCGCCTCCACACTCCGTTCTCCTGTACGCCGCCAAAGATGGTTCTTAACACTCGTCGCTCAAATACTCCGAGTGTACGCAGGTACTCCTCGAGCAATATCCATGTCTCGTGCCCGTAGAGAACAACCGGTCTAATGAGCGTCGTATACAGGTTACACTTCGTGCGAGGGCTAAGTCTTCTCGACCGCAGTTGCTTGTGGAGTCCATAGTAGGCACGACTTCCGCTGATAATTCGCCTCCGGACCTCACGGCTGGTGTCATTGTCTGCGGTCACCAGTGAGCCGAGATAGACAAAGTCTTCGACTATCTCTAGCTCGTCGCCGTCGATCGTGACCTTGTTATTACTGGACAAGCGGGTTCGGTCGGTCTCGGATCCGCAGGCCAGCATGTACTTCGTCTTGGACGTATTAATCATCAACCCAATCCTTCCTGCTTCGCGTTTCAGTTTGCGGTAGATCTCCTCCACCGCCGCAGATGATCTGCCGACTATATCAATGTCATCGGCAAAGCAGATAAGTTGACTGGATCTGTTGAAAATCGTACCCCGCATTTCTCCCACCGCTCGTCGAATAACACCTTCTAGCGCCACGTTGAACATCATGCAGGATAGACCATCACCTTGTCGAAGCCCCCTGCGCGATTCGAATGAACTCGACAATTCACCCGGAATCCGCACACAGCACTGCGTTCCATCCATCGTCGCCTTGATCAGTCTGATCAGCTTCCCGGAAAAGCCGTTCTCGTCCATGATTTTCCATAGCTCGTTACGGTCGATCGTGTCGTATGCGGCTTTGAAGTCGATGAATAGATGATGCGTAGGGACTTGGTGTTCACGGCATTTTTGGAGGATTTGCCGCAATGTGAATATCTGGTCCGTCGTAGACCGTCCCTCCATGAAGCCGGCCTGATGACTTCCCACGAATCTGTTTGCTTGTGGCGTTAGGCGGCGGAGTAGGATTCGGGACAACACTTTGTAGGCGGCATTGAGGACAGTGATCGCTCGGTAGTTCTCACTGTCCAATTTGTCGCCCTTCTTGTAGATGGGGCATATTACCCCCACGGTAGCTGTTCTATGTCCCAGATCCGGATTATCAACCGATGTAGGCAATCGGCCAACCTGTCCGGGCCCATTTTGATGAGTTCAGCTGCGATGCCATCCTTCCCAGCCGACTTGTTTCTATTCAGCTGGCGAATGGCTTCCTTAACTTCACTCATCGTTGGGAGTGGCTCCTCTTCGTCGTTGGCTACGCCGGCGATGTACCTTCCCCCACCGTCTTGATCTCCTGCATGTGCGCCGTTCAGGTGTTCATCGAAGTGCTGCTTCCACCTTTTGATCACCTCACGATTGTCCGTCAGGATACCCCCGTCCTTATCCCGGCACATTTCGGCTTGCGGCACGAAGCCTTTGCGGGATGCGTTGAGTTTCTGATAGAACTTTCGTGTTCACTAGCCTTCAATTCTAATAAGTGATTTTGATTTTACGTTTAGTCGTTCAGGTGTTACAACTTCCTCCGTCAATGCTCTTAAAAGACCGGTTAAATCATCGAAGAGAAACGGACCATCGGTGCTTCTGTCTGATACTCGCGTTAAAAGGACTCAACAGTTGAAGCGGCCGTAACAAAAATAAAACTCAATTTTGGTTCCAGCGAGTTATCATCTACAGCTTTAGCAACAATGTCGAATACCTTCGACTGGGAAATCGATAGAAAACTCCGCTTAAAATTTGGATGGTTTTCCTTAATCTTTTTCTCCTCTTGTTTTTTTTAGCTCGTCGACAAACCGTTTGAGATACGGTAGCATTCTGGCAGCACGTTCTGCAACGCGTTCATTTTCCACCCAGCGAACGTCACAAAATTTTAACGGAAATGTAGTTGAACCCGTTACTTCAGTATAATCTGCCCTTTTAAGTGGTATGTTTTTGAACAGGCTATACAACGCCCTCAAAAATTCATTCAAATTCCATTCACTTTTCCTTAGTCCCTCCATGAACGAGTTATGTACAGTGTGAAGTCCAAAGCTCCCAATGGTGAGAATCTCGTACGCTGGATTCGAAACAAGTTCTTGAACCTAGTTAATTCTTTGAGCATTTTCCAATTTACTGCTGGACCATCCATGGAACACTGGATCACTCGTTTCAGTAGATCAGGATTTTTCGAAAAACATATTTTCACGCCATTCAGAAGGTCATTCGAGCGGGTCGACGATAAGAATGTAGAACCAATATACCTTGATTCAACTAGGTTTGTGATTTGATTCCAGAAGCGCACACCAATATCCATTTGTTGCTTCTGCACAATCTTATTTCGTCAAATCTTAATACGAACTCGCTGCAATTCTGTAGTGAATTGAAAACCTAATTCAAAAAATAGGGAGCAACGCCGTGTGAAATCAAATAGCTTATTTTTGTTCTTCCCATTCCTATTCGATTAGCAATCTGGTTGTCCGGGAACATCCTTTTGTTGTTCAATGAAGCAAGTTCGAACCAATCGAAACCGATCCAGCTCGGCAAGAGGATTCGTTTCGACCTGGTAGAAATCGGTCGAAGTCAATTGGAAAAAGACTGGTGATCAACTGTCAATCCATTTCCACTTGTTTCGACCTATCTCGGCTAAACTTCATTGGACAGACTTTCACTGAGCTAAAAATTCCCGACTTTTCGAGAAAATTCCCGGCTTTTTCCCGCTTTTTTCCCGTTGGATTTCAATTCCCGTCTTTTTCCCGCTTTTCCCGTTTTTCCCGAATGGGTGGCCACCCTGCATTTAAAGGCAGGTTTTATATTTCGTAATTTTTAGCCAAATTCAGTTGTTTATGTATTTTTTTTTCTTCAAAAAATCAATCCAGCATTTTTGTTACATTACATATTTAAAAGCTTCTCTATTGCTAATTCCACTTGCAGGTATTGCGAATTCCACGTGCATGTCAAATAGCTGTCATCATTACGGAATCTTAAAAAAACATCTTTTTGATCATGCAGCGGAAAAAAAATGTAAAA
Organism: Uranotaenia lowii; assembly: GCF_029784155.1. Classification (NCBI taxonomy): domain Eukaryota; kingdom Metazoa; phylum Arthropoda; class Insecta; order Diptera; family Culicidae; genus Uranotaenia; species Uranotaenia lowii. Next base: position 186,953,337 of record NC_073693.1, on the reverse strand, counting down.
AAGAATGTCTAACGGTTTTATATTAAATTTAAATTTACAAATTAAGTCAAGTTTTGAACAAAACTGACAAAATTACAGTAATCAAAACAATTAAAACAAACTTCTAGTTTAGTTTTTCATAGTGCATCCCAGTTAAAAATTATGTCTTGATGCCTTAAAAACATTAAAAATGGTTTTCATGAGGTTTGGAGCGATTTTTTATTCATGTTTCTAGCCAATTCTTGAATAAGAGTGTTTAAAAAAGTAAATTGTTGAGCTATTTTTGTTTGGTCAAAATAACACCAGATCCCGACGTTATATGCATTTCCTTTGGTCCTTAACTATGCGCATTTTCATATTTAAACTGAAATATTTTAAGATTGAAAGAATAAAATATCTATAAAATAAACAGAATTTCTTACTAGTTACTGTATATCTTCGATTTGGTTCAATTTATTTTGAAATTGGATGTATTGTTCGCAAGAAATTAAAAAAAAAGGCAAGATAAATATTGGAAGCAAACGTTGAAAAATGGCCACCGTTAGCAGTACAGCTAAAGTGTTTTGAAAACAAAAATGGCAAGTTAAATAGTGTAACACATTATTTTCTCATTGGAAATGCCTTTACGTGGCAAATTTGGTCATTTTTAACATGCCCTCTAACAATTTTTAAGAAAAAAAAAGTGGTTTTCAAATAAAAACATCGACACAATTTGAATACTTATGTCTATAATGCGCAGAAAGAAAAGCATGGAAGAGAACGGAAGCTAAGATGCAAGAAATCGGATGTAGAGAATCAAAAGATTTCTTAATCATAGCTTTTTAATATATTTTGGGAAGCTTGGGTATTAGTAAAGTTGTTGGGAATCCCATAGAACCTATACTGCCGCTGCCGGCAAGTCTGTCCCATATGCAAAAACAACGAACCGAGAAAAACGGCTTTAAAGATTTTTTTAAACTTTCGTGGATTTCTCGGTTGAAACTTTACCTTTTCTACTTCTTTCTTCACAGATATTAAGAAAATTGTTGTAGATTTTCGTCCAATGTGATTTTGATTTGGAAGTTGTTGATGCGGAAGAGAAAATAATGATGAGACAGCCTTGCGAGTATATTTCGCATGCGGATTAAATATACCCGCAAAGCTGTCCCATATTTGGCTTTTCTTTTGTCAGTTGATCATTTGATTCCCTCTATCTGCGCTGTATTTTTCACTTTACTGGTTGTTTACTGATAAAAATAAGTTTGAAATGATGTTTATGACAGGTTTAGATAGTCAAAGATAAAGAAAGTTTATCGTAAGAATTGAGTGGGTCTAAAATAAAATGAATAACAACTTTCCATGAATAAAACAACCTGTACCATCATATTTTGGGAAGTTTTTCGGTCGATTATCTTTTTAGGAAGACTATAAATACCTTCAAATTAAATTAATGCTGAATCAGAAACAGCAAAGTATCTTGGCTGCAAATATTTGATGAGAAAAATCAATTCAATATGACTTAAGCGTGTGCTACCAGGTACGCGTATTTTTTTCATAGATTTTATAAAAGTCCAAGCAGCAAGTAACAGCATGACAAAAACCTAAAAAATACGGCTTTGTAACTGACTATTTTCCATGTTTTACAAAGAACAATTCAATAAGCTTCGTGCGAAATTTAGAAAAAAAAACAGTTTGATGGAATTTACCCATTAGGCTAAACTTAGCTTGTAAAATTTATGGAGATTGTTATTTTTAACTTTTCTGTACTGTTTTATCTAGTCTAACTTTCGCAATTTCAATGAATGCTTATTTTGTTGCACACATTGTACGAATATTTGTAAAATTAACGTAAATTAGAGGAGCAATTTTAAAGCGTTCTGTAAAAATAGACATATGGGACAGCTTTGCGGGTATATTTCATATGGGACAGACATGACTTGGTATTTTTTTCATATATGTTGAGAACAAAGTTATGAAAGTTTTTAGTCTAAATTGAAGAACTAACTGTATTTGAACGATTTTTGAGATAAACTGAAAAAGACGAAAATGCATATGGGACAGTCTTGCGAATAGCGCCAGTATATATGTTTTATCGTCGTTTAAAAAAAATCTTGATTTGCGTTCCTTAACGTGTCTCTTTAATACAAAATTTAAAGCCCTACTGTGCAGGTTAGTCCGACGCAACGCGTAGTTCCCCCAGCTGGGGCTGTTCTGTGGCCCGCAGAAACTGCATCCGTACGTCGGACTAGTCTGCACACCAACGAAACAGGTTAGTTTTGACAAGATCCGGCGATGAACTTCATCACTTATCCAATTTTTGGCAAGAGAGCTGCAGGAAAGCATCATCGGCAAGTGAAATAACACCAAGACTGAACTGAAACTGAAAGAAATTACCACAAAATATTCATAGATCTGTGGCTTAAATTTCAAGTGGTCCCTTTTCACGATTTGCAACATTCTACTGGACTTAACACATGATTTTTTACACCTGTTAAAATGTTGTCTTACCAATACGGGATATTAAATTGGTTTTACTTATGTGTGCAGAATATGGGACATATGCGCAGAATAAGGAACAAACAGGAAATGGTGCACAGAATAAGGGCCACATGATTTTTTTTTCAAATGTTGCAATTTTTCCACATTTTTGCTGCAAAATTGAGCTTTCTTTCTATTCGCTTTCTTTTCTATTGAGTTCTGTAGTTGACCCAATTGTAAACGAAATTTTGTGCAAATTCATTGCAATATTTTTTTTATAACTTAAAAAATTTCAAAAATCTATAACTGCGCAGAATTAGTGCCGGTACTCCATTTTTTTTAAAGCTGCTTAAACCACGTATAGTTATCTTTTTATCTCTTAGACCACGTAAAATTATACTGACTTCAGATGAGGCGTTGACTTCAGAATATGAGGCGTTGAAAGCCATAGGAATATTCATAGTCAACATAGATTTTTCATATTTCAATCTGTGGTAGAATTGTATTTGGAAAATATTTTAGATTAAACTAAGCAATCTATGAGAATAGAGAGAGTAAGTTGTAAACCAACCAAGCAAATAGAATAATAATGATTTATCCATTCAAGCCAGTTTCTGATGAATTTATTACAAAGATTCTTAGGTTACAACACAATCATTATCTGGTGTAAACTTCAGAGTTTTTCAACTTAATCTTCAAAATTTTATCTTACGAAAACAAGCAAAATGAAAACATTTTTTCGAAAAAAACAGCTTTGATGTTCATATACCCCATTTGGATCTGAGAACCTCTAACACAGGTAAAACATGAAAAAATGTACAATTGTTATTTAAAACATAAAAAAAAAAAAAAAAAAAAGCATAATATTTCTGTGAGTGAATAGAAAAACATTCAACGTGCTTCTATAATTTCCGGATCAAGCCAAAAAAACAAGAAAATTTAAACCCGACATTTTTTTTTTTTTCGAATGCTCTGTTTGTGGTTTGAAATAGGATTGTTCGATCTTGGATAGATCTTTAGAAGATCGATCATTTTAAACAAAGATTTTTTGGATGTTTTCTTCAGTTAGGAAAAGATTGATTAGATCTGTATTATTTTGATTCAATCTTTCGATATTTTAATAATATTTTTTTCTTCGATGAGCTGTAGTAATTCAGATCCAATTTTGAGTACCAATAGGAGGAATTTTTGTCGTCAGATTTCGATGCATGAGAATTAGAGTGGTAGCCAAATGAGTCATGTCGAATTTCGCAAACCGACCAGATACATTTAGTAGATTGACCCAAAAAACTGACCTATGCTAAATTTTAGCTCAATCGAACTTGATTTAAGGGTGCCTCAAAGCGCTTAAAGTTTTGTTTTTTTTTATACCCTCAAAAATCACGAAAGGAGAGACGAAAAAAAATCGGAAAATATGAAATTCAACTTAACACCTGGAGTTATATAAAAAAAAAATTTCAGAAAAACAAAATAAGGGGACACCAAAGGAAGTCGGGGATATCGAAATTTCGATGCCAAATGACTTAAAAATGAAAAAAATGAAACGTCGAGATCTGGTGTAACATCTAAAAAAAAAATTGAGACTTTACCGTTTTTCTGAAAACCTGCCGTTTTTCGGAAACCCGATTAAGTCGCAGAAAGTCGATTTTTGGCAAACAAATTTTTTTTTCGAGATAACACTAGATCTTGACGTTTCATGCATTCTCAAGTTAATTGGCATCAAAATTGAAATTTCGATTTTCCGATTTCCTTTGATCCCCCCTTTGGGTGATTTTTGAGGTAAAAAACGCTTTGAGGAACCCCTAAATTAAGTCCGATTAAGTTGAAATTTTGCACAGGTGAGTTTTTTGGGCCATTCTGTAAAATGTTTATGGTCGGTTCTTAAAATTCGACCATTAAATTGTTCCCATACATTCATTTCCGCTCTAATGAGTATGTTTGGAACAGTTTTATCCATAGGCAGGAGGTTATCTTCCCCTTGTTAGAAATGGAGGGAAAGATCAATCTTTCAGAGATCGATCCTCAAGCTTCGATTTTTAGGTGGATCAATCCAATGGCCATTCATCAGGATCGATCTTGAAGATCGAACAATCCTAGTTTGAAGCACACAATGCAATAAGACAGGAAAAAACACTTCACACTACTATTTGCATAACGCCTTGGCTTAAATTAAGATCTTACCTCTTCAATAGATTTAAATGCCTAAATTGAGGAGCAAGGCAGCCAAACAAGATTTTTAGATGAGGAGAATGAAAATTAAACCAAATATAAATTAACACGAACAGTAGAAAGAAAAGTAATTGAGCAGAGTTATGCAAGAATCAATCAACCCGGTTTATCCTGATTGTTTCCCTCGGCTATGCAAAAATTAACAGGTACGAATGCATAAGATGACCGGAAATAGAAACAATCTACGTACCATTTATCTATCACAACAATCGATTAACGAGAAAAACTTTCCCAACAGTAAAATAATGCGGAAAAAAACACCCACCTTCTCTTTTTTTCGCAGCTCCTGGAGGACTTCGGCTATTTCCTTCTTCCATCCGTCTTGCATCGTGTGGAATGACTCGTGAGGCGTTTGGGCAAATCCTGAACGTGCGATAATATCTAAATCCTTCTCGATATCCCTAAACGGCGGTCGTCGATGCGGATCCAATTCCCAGCAGGCTAATTATGAAACACACATTGAAAGGAAAAGTATAAAGAAATCGATCATGAGTACAGGATTTGCGAGGAGTTTAAATGGAAGTAGGGAGGAAAAAGCTTTGTCCAACACTTGGGAGAAAAAGTTACAAACTGAATGAGATACTTACATTTCATGAGTTTTCCCCAAGACTCGGGACACGTTTTAGGTATTGGCAGGGCTAACGTATTAACGGCTACACCGTACGCGACAGAAAGTGAATCAAATCCTTTATATGGGGTTTCACCGGTTAGCAATTCCCATAGCAGCACGCCGTAACTCCAAACATCCGAAGCTCTACATGTGACGGAAAAAATGTGAATCAATTTATTTGTTTATTTGTGTAAAACACCAACGTGTTACCAACCAAAGTTATTCAGACAACTTACTTGGAGAACGTTCCCGATTTGATCACCTCCGGAGGCATCCAAGCGAAGGTTCCAACGGTCGACATTCTGGTTGTCTTGTAGGCCTCGCGTGCCAATCCAAAGTCCGTAATCTTTAGCGTTTTACCTTTGATGTTTTCACTCGATATTGCTTCACTGATAAGAACTGAAATAGGGAGATGCAATAAATCCAATGAATTTAATAAATAGATAGATAATGGCGTTAAATTATTCTAATTTGTTGAAGAAATCCCTTCTAATTGCAATGTACATTAGCACCAGTGTAAAAACTAATTCGCATAAATACAAACAACTAGCTCACCCGGTGTGCTTTGCAACACCTTTTGAAAAAAGTGAAATTATTACCAGTAAGTACCTCAAATTAAAATTTTAAGATTGTTCTTTAAAATGGAAGCTGCAATTTCAGCTTCGAACTGCAATACTAAGAAGATTAATTTTAATTTTCGTGAATTATTTTTTTATGTTGTAAAAAGCTTTCCTAAACTATGTTTTTTTTTTCAATCATTGTTCAAATCTTCAAATTACTACTCTGCCTTTATTTGCTTCAACAGCACTTAAATTATGCAAAAATGTATCTTTCACGTGTATGGAATTCCCCTCCTCTTCCCCGTTAAATATAGAAATTTCAAATTAACATAGATTTTTTTTTGTAAATACATCATCACATGCATAATTTTGGATTATTTGCTTCATTAGATTTCAAGTTCCGCAAAGAATATGTTGAAAAGCCTCACTATTTCTCTCGTCTCCCCTCTGAAAGAAGGGATAGATTTCTGGTATGAATATGAGAGAAAGTGTATGACAGCCTTTTTTCTCCTTTCTATCTCCCCTCTATATATGTAGGGTCTCAAATCATAGTAGAAATATTTCTCGTACCCTATCCTCCCATGGAAAATTTACCTTATTTTTAATAGGGTATAGATATCTTAATAAAAAGGATTGGAGCCTCTCTCCCCCTTTCTCATCTTCCCACTATAAGGAATGAGGGGTCTCAAACAATAATCCTCCCATGCCAAATTTATTTCAAATAAATAATCCAAATCATTATACTAATATTTTCCCTACTCAGATACCCTTCCATTCCAACTTTGGTTCCATTTGCTAGATCAGCTCTTGAGTTATGTAAAAAATTATATGAGAGCCCCCCTCCCCCTTTCTATTTCCCCTATGGAAGAATGAAAAGGGGGAGGGGTGTTAACAAACATACATTGAATCATTTCACGTTATCAAGTACCATTCCAAATCTGGTTTATATGCTCGATAAGTTCTCAAGTTTGGCTTAACAATGTATGAGAGCATCAGTTCCCTTCTTCTATCTCCTTCTAGAATGAGCGAGGGTAATAATAAAGAAATATTTATCGTACCCAAAAACCCTCCTATGTCATGTGCAGGTTAATTGTTTGAGATGCGAGCCCTTTTACAATAATTTTAAAGGTTTTTCAAAACAACAAATCATCCAACTATGTAAAAACTCGTATTATGAATGATCAATATCAATATATCAATATCAATATCAATATCAATATCAATATCAATATATCAATGATGAATATCACTCAGATATGTTTCGATTAGTGTAATTTTTAATGATACTACCAACTGGTAGCCACTCTCACAAAAAAAATGGCAGGAATCTGTCGCAGCCCAAGGCGAATAGGAGAGCCTTCTAGTTTTCTAAGCCAACGGTCATGAGATTGAATCCCGGTCACGACATACATTGCATTGTACACTTTAGCATTTGTTTTATGATGCTAGCCATTATATCTTTAGAAGAAATTCAAGTTAAATTGAGATCCTGTATGTGTTTGTGTTCGTTTAAAAAAAAAACATTTTTAAAATAAAATGTTTATTACAATAATGCAATAGATTATCTGATGAAATGAAAAAGAAGCTTAACCATGTTTGAAATTCAAAGGAGTCTTTCAATAAAGTAGTAGTGCCACTAAGAAAAAAAAGAAAAAAAAACATAAACAAATTTGTTTTTGTTCATAACATGTATGACATTTATATAATATGAGAGCTCTCATTAATTGAAATCAGAAGAGTCTTTCAATAAGGGTATATACGGACGGGTATTGGCGAAAAATTGGCCTCAGCCATAACCTCAAATTTGTATTTGCTGGCGGCCTCACCAGTGATGCTAGGTGCTTTACTAAAATCAGTTTTTGTTTGTTTCAAACTAATTGTAATATTTCGGAATTGATTAAATTTTTTAACTATCAACAGCAAAACGTTTGAATTCATAACGGGGTGTTCCTAAAAGGATGAAGATAAGCAATCTTTTGCCAAATTTTCAACGTGAATTCAAAACACCTGCAATATATTTTCATGTACTTTCATGGTAGATTAAAAATGAGTAGTTTCTAACTTCTAAACGAATGCAAAATCATTCACTGTTACAAACTAGTTCATTAAAGAATGCCCCGCCTATGTCGACTTTGAAAATAATCGCCTACCAGCTCTGATTTATTTAAAAATATCCACATAATTCGCTACATCGTTTAAGTGTGCAATAGAGTAAGTTATTATTTCGTTCAGATAAATGATGCGTTTAATCTCACATTCGAATAGAAATCAACCGGAAAGTTGCAAATTCTCAGTACTCTTTAAAAGGATTTTCAATAACAATGCATTTAAAAAATATAATCTTTTTCCAAATATCAATGCACTTGGCACCCCTGAACACCCGAAAAAATCAAAACATCTGTGTATCGCTTTTCCACAGGGCGAATTTGTTGATATAAGTACCGGAAAATCGCGTTTATCGTGCGCCCTTTTCAAAAATCGATTCTGTTCTCCCATGGTTTGAGGTTAGGGCTGAGGCCTCCTGCTAAGGTGGTGTTCGTGTAGAACTGTCAATATATCCTAATACAACGTATTATTTAATTTCAGTAAAACTTGAGCTGTTTGCCATATCAATAAATCATCTCATGAAAACTAAACGCTTTTGTTTGTCATTTTTATAAAAAAATTTTATGACAAATTATTCGAATTAATCATATTTCAATTTATTTTGTATAGGAGCCTCCCTGAAAAAAAAACCGATTAGATAAAGGGTGATACTATCAAAATTTGGTCAAGGGAAAACGCGTGTAAATCGGTGAAATCGTTTATTGAATAAATTAAATTAAATTTCTTTTTCAAGTTTAATTAGTATAAAATTCAGGAAAAATATTCAGTTAGGCTTCCGCTTTTCCAAATCCGAATTGCCGGGCCTTACGCTTAACTCCTGCCATTCGATTTTGTACAGCCACCTTGTCCACCTTCTTCGCCGCAGAAAGCCAGTTTGCCATGAACTGCTGCTCGTCCTTAGCAGTTTTTTGGTCTTCTTTAGGTTCCGCTTGACAATAGTCCAGTATTTCTCAGTTGGGCGGAGCTCTGGCGTGTTGGGAGGGTTCTTGTCCTTGGGAACCACCTGCACGTTGTTGGCGGCGTACCACTCCGTGGCCTTTTTACCGTGATGGCAAGATGCCAAATCCGGCCAAAACAGTACGGAACAACCGCGTTTCTTCAGGAAAGGCAGCAGACGTTCATTCAAACACTCTTTCACGTAAATTTCTTGGTTGACAGTCCCGGAAGCTATGAAAATGCTGCTTTTCAAGCCACAGGTACAGATGGCTTGCCAAACCAGATATTTCTTCGCGAACTTTGACAGTGTCATGTGCTCGAAAATATCTGCTACCTTTCCCCTTCCTTTTGCTGTATAAAACTCCTGGCCCGGAAGCTGCTTGTAGTCGACTTTGACGTAGGTTTCGTCGTCCATTACCACGCAATCAAACTTCGTCAGCATCATCGTGTACAGCCTCCGGGATCGCGCTTTGGCCGTCGTATTTTGTTTATCATCGCGATTTGGAGTCACTCTTTGTCGTCTCAGCGTTTCGATTTCCCCCCGATCCAAACTTCCTGGCTGTCGACAAACGTTCCCCAAACACTTAAATTACATTTGTAACGGTTGATTTGGCAACTTTTAGCGATTTTGCCAGCTTTGCGTGCGAGTAGCTCGGATTTCCGCGATGCGCAGCAAAATTTTGATACGCTGCTCTTCTTCCTTGGACGGCATTTTGACAACTGATGAGTGAATTCCAAAATCAAAATAGGAGCAACATTCTACACACACACACCTTCAAAATTAGGGGTGTTCAGGTTTTTTAAATGCAAAATTGAAAGAAATACGTCAAGTTGATATTGACCAAATTTTGACCGTATCACCCTTTAATACACCCTCTGAATAAAAACGATTTGTTAATAGATCATGACACCGAAAACTACATTTTGAGCAAAATTTCATCACATATTCATTCTTTGAATGTTTTTAAAGATTCTCTACCGGTAATAGCAAATCAGTTGAGACTTAGGGAGGTCTAACCGGTTTTACCGAAACCGGTAAAACCGGTAAAACCGTCCATTTTCCAATACCGGAAATACCGACTATTGAGACGGTAAAAAACCGGTATTTCCGGTAAATTTTACATTACTTTTTGACATTGAAAAAAAAATTGACACAGCTAAATTTTTTTCACCAAATAGGTATGAGTACAAATAGTCAAATTTTGTTCAATCAGCTTCAAAATCTAAGCTCAATAAACCTTACTGAAACGTTTTTGTGAGATTTGATTATTGCTAAAACTTGTCGATGTAACTTTTGGATTAAAGCTTTAGTGGAGTTCAAAAGAGTATAAACAAGCTGGCATCTCTCTCTTAGAAGGTGTGTTTTCAGGAAACTTTACAAATTTCAGTTCGGCTATCGAACTAAACATCTAAAGACTGTTCAAATGTTCAACGACTGAAGAAAAGATACAGCTACCAGAAAGTTAAGATTGCTTCACAATAATCACTGTATTTTTCATTGAAAAACTGGAATTGGTCAAAAGATGCAAAAATTATTTAACTAAAAACAGGCCAAGTTGATCAAAATCGTTCTAAGCGGTGCCGGGCATTCACAAATTGAAAATTTAAAACCAAAATTGTTAAAAACTGGTTAGAAACTTCCTACTTTGTTTTAAAACATTAAATGTTTCAACAGAGTCAGCAGTGAAATACATAATAAATGTTTGTAAGAAATTTATCTATCAATATTTTCAAGGTAATTGATGGAACTGTGTTTTTATTTTAACGCTGTTGAAGCATTTTCTTTTTCCAGACAAAGCAGTAACAAAGTTTTTATAAATTTGTAACAGTATTTGAATAAAAAACGTACGGATCAGATCCAAACAACTATATTTATTGCTGAATTTTGACTGGATTTTGAATAGATTTTTATTGCTATTTGTTCGTTTTAATGTTAAAAAGGCAAACTGAATGTGTTCACGACCTAGGTTTCGGGGAAAACATTCGTATTTTGGACAACTAAAATTTGTAATTCTATGAGTCAACCAGAAACTTCGTCACAGAGTTTTGTGTTTTGCCTTATGAAATTAAGTAATTTTTTTACCTTAGAATCTTTTTGTATATCAAAATATATATATTTTGTACAACTTTTACTAAATTTGTAAAATCTGTTCTTAAATCTGAATGCATTACAAAGTGCAAAACAAAAATTCGTTGAAAATTATATAAAACTTCTATAGTTTCTGCAACCTCACAGCAAAATTATAATAAAATGAAATGACGATGATGATTATTTTGAGGATGATGATAGATTTATGGCAAAGGGATAATTTAAAGACACAATACCATATTTTTCAATCGAAAATGTTGCTAAATCAATTGCGTTATAAATTCTGAGGATTTTATACCATTACTACTGCAATTAGACGAAACTTTTTCATGAATTCGATATGCTTTAAAAAAATACCGGTTTTACCGGTTTTATCGGTTTTGGAAATTACAAATACCGAAATACCGGATTTGAAAAAAACCGGTAAATCCGACCACCTTAGTTGAGACATATTATAAACACCAGTCTACAATTAGGGAAAATATCTTATAAGTGGAAGTGTTCGACTGTTATTCCTATTCAGAAAGAGAAAAATGCGAGAGATGCTAGGTTAAATCGTCCGATAAACATGTTGGAAATACAAGAAAAGGTGCTTGAACTGGCAGTTAAAAAGCAATTTCTACTTTTTGTTGAGTCAGAAGGAATATTGATCGATGAGCAATCTGGATTTAGAAAGCAACACTCAACGGAGTCTGCAGTAAATTTGATACTTCGAAACTGGAAGATCAATATGGAAAACGGTAGTTACACAGTTGCAGTATTTCTGGACTTCAAAAGAGCTTTCGAAACAATTGATCGGCTAAAGCTGGTAGAACTATTGGAAAGAATAGGTATCACCGGTACGGCTCTTAACTGGTTTAAGGACTACTTAAATAACGGAATGCAAAGAACAAAATATGGTTCATCCTATTCGCGATTTCGAGAAAATAATCTAGGTGTCCCACAAGGAAGTGTTCTGGGTCCCTTGTTATTCATATTGTATATAAATGATATGAAAAACTGCCTACGATATGGTCGTCTTGAACTGTTTGCTGATGATTCCGTCTCCTACTGGAGTGGTAAGGACTTAGAGCTCGTCATTCAAGAGTCAAATGCCGATTTAGAAAATATAGCAGAATTTCTGAAACGTAGGAAATTGTGTCTAAACATAAACAAAACCAACTGGATGGTTATTGGTAATCGAAAAATTGGAGTTTGTCCGGATTTGCTCATTGATGGATGTACCATCGACAGAGTGCCCCAAGTCAAATATTTGGGAATACAAGTCGATGAAAAGCTTAATTTTATAGCCCATATCGATTATACAATTAAGAAAATCGCCGTGAAATATGGTATACTCTGCCGAATTAGCCGATACATGACTTCCTGGTCAAAAATAATTTATGTTAAATCTGTTATAGTGCCACACTTCGACTATTGCGATACAACACTGTAACCATCTGTTTCAAACTTACTTGTAACTTCGCCACAAGAATTGTTTTGTTTATCTCCTCGTTCTCAATTTCCTTGAACCATTCTAATCCCTATATCCCAGACACTCTTGGGGCGTATAACAGTTATGCATCCAAGGGCGTCGGTCGCTTATACTTTTGACAGACTGATTCAAGGTGGATGTAACTGGTGGTCAGGTATGAACATCCTACATTAAGCCATCTTGCGGTCGCTAGCTGAGTCGGTCTCATGGAGACGAATTCTGATGGGTAGAATGTAAATGTCAATTCCCGCGTTTTGCTTGTTCGCTCTTACACCACTCTAACTTCGCAAACAACATCCGGGCAATCTGCTGTCTTTCTGTCCGCAGCTTTCATCGAAGCAAGTTTTGTGTGCCGGTTTAGTGCCGTAAAAGTAATAATTATTTGTCAAGTGATTGTTGGGAATTTTCTTCATTTTTAGTGTTACATTCTAGGTCTAAGTGGAGGATATAAGCAGTTAAAAGTTAACGTACACACAAAAAGTACGTTTAACTAAAAAGGTGAATTGAAAATGATAAAAAGTGAAATTACACGTTATTACATAACCTAAACATAGTTGATATACACCAAAATAGGACTTCGTCATATACACGTGAAAAAGTTAAAATTATATGGATAAGAAGTTTAGCAGCTAAAAAAAGGTAATTTATAATAATTATTACATGTAACATAAAGCCCACCTTATACAAAATGTACTTGCTAAAATTATGATGAAAAAGATTTACTTGCGTGAATCAAAACTTTATTATAACGATTTTGTAATGGACGGAGTGGACGTTTATAGGAAACCTGTGCCTGACCAAGAATTAACGCGTTGGGTAGGTCCAAATAGGGCCTTTTTTGCTTTATATTCTAAAAATCCAGATTCTCCAATAAAAAGCACGTGTGGCCGTGAGAAAAATTGGCAATTGTTGCTATCAACCAGTGGCAGTCCTAACCTCTACCTGACTCGACCTAGCGGACAGGAAGAAACCTTTTCGGTGGACCGTGGCCATTCCCAAGACAACGAAAGGCTTTTCGGAACTCTCGTCAAATTCCGAAGGTTCGCCAAATCAGCTTTAAAATGCCATTTTGTGTGACCACATATGTGTCAAGTCACACTTTTAAAGCTATTGAATCAAGCTACAAAGGGCCATCGCCTCCGTGAAGCAGCCTATCAACGTGACCTGAATCTGCATCAATCATCGACCGACGTTCTGCCGAAGAAATCATGAAGAATGCGCAAGTACACGTGTGACGTCACTTACATGTAATGTTAAAACGCTATAATATATCCTAAAATGTTTGTAAATAAGGTGGTAATTAGTCTGAAGGTGTAGCTCTGGAGGTGAGAAAGTTTCCCACAATTCGTCCCTGTTGATTTGATATCAATTTCCATTTCCAATATTTATTTGCATTTCATTTCCACAGCAAGATAGTAGATTGCCTGTACAATTTCAATTTGTTTATAGACAAGTGGTTAAACACCACTGTCGGTGGTTTCGACCAGGTTGTAAGAACCCAGACGATTCTACGGACCGATAGGCGAATCGGTTCGCGACTGTTTTGTGTTCCCAATTCCCCCTGTTCCTTGGTTGCCGGTAACTCAGCAGTTGACAGATCTTACATTGTATAAGCGACCCTTTGAGATACCACCCACCTCCCATGCAACATTAATTTGTTTTTCCCTATCCCGAGAGCTAGAGGGTAACAACACAGCTCAATGCTTCTGATACACAAACAAATCGACTGCAAAGATTACAAAATAGAATAATGCGAGTAGTGATACGTTGCAATCGATACACTCCGAGTGTTCTAATGCTGGATATTCTGCAATGGTTGTCAGTAAAACAGAGGATTGCATACAACAGCTTAATGTTTATATACAGAATGAAAAATGGAATGTTACCATCTTACTTGATGGAAGGCCTACAGTGCGGAATCGACATACACAGATACGATACAAGAAGAGCACAAGAATTCAGACTGCCCAGTACTAAAAAAGAGATTAGCAAACGCTCTCTTTTCTACAACGGATTGAAAATGTTCAACAACTTACCGCCGAGCGTCAAACACAGTGTGAATATAAGCACCTTTAAAAAACTGACAATACAGCACAGACTCTTTGATAAACAGACTAATTCTAAAAAGGATCATACGAAAGTGATAGAGATCTGGCAAAAAATCAGATATGAAATTGTACGGTGATGGACATACGCGGGAGTAAGACGAAAAAGTCGTACAGAATAAGAAAATAAATGCAAAATTTAAATATCCAAAGGATAAAATGTCCCTCCCACTTCTAAAGAAGCGTATGGGGTGGAGGAAGGACCCAAATGGGCCTAAGGGCCATCACCTAAGGCCATCACCATCAAAAAAAAAAAAAAATAATCGTTTGAAAATCGTTCGAGTATTGTAACATTTTACAATACATTTGTAAGAGAACCCCCCCCCCCCCCCATATTTCAAAAATATGTTTAACACCTTTTGGCACTAGGTAATTCTTATTTAGACAAGATAAAAGTTCGCATGGTGAAAAATTATATGTTGACCAGATTTATGGTACGAAACCTAAACAACAAGCACAGTAAAATAATCAACTCTGTTTTGTATTGCATACCGTCAACAAGCATACAGTCATGCAACACTTTTGAACTTCAGTAGCTTTTAAAAACCTAATGTTTACAGATAGTCATACCGCTTGTACTTCAAAAGTTTTGAGGTTGATGGGACATCAAATTGACGTAGTCAGAAAAATTATTGGTTTCACCAGTTATTTTTGAATTTACAAAAACATGCAATTTTCTCTGTACTAAGAAAAAGGGGTAAGTTGCAAAAAAACTTTATTTTTAATGAAGAATCAAATGCGAACGTTTGACAATTTATAATTTTTTTATATATTTGTGACGTCAGAACGCATAAAGCACCAGTAGCAATAATTTTACATTTTTCTGTCACAAATGAATTTAAAGAAAAGCGCAAGGGTGGTATAGGATATTACTAGCCGGAATCATGAAAATTAATTTTTTGATGGATGAAAATTGGAAACGAACAAACGAGTGATGCAAAACAATCATATTCCAGAATATGCAAAAGAGATTTAAAAGGTGAATCTTTGATTTTTATTTATAACAGTATTATAAGAACATTTAGAGTGATTTGCCAATCGTTGCACAGCTACGCACATGATTTTAGTTTTTATGCTGTAATTTAGTCATTTCAACCGAATTCGCTCGATTGTTGCTGTCGATTGCACTCATACAGGATTGATCTACAGGAACCAAAAGTTCAAGTGTTCGATAAAAGTGACATAAAAATTTAAGAAATCATTCAACCCTCATCCGCATCAGATTTCGATACCTTTATCAGCACTAGGAGTGTCAATTTGACACTACAAGCTCAAATCGTTATAACTTTTGGCATGTTCAGCCGATCTAAACAAAACTTATATCAATAGAAACCTTGTAACGTCAGTAAAATATGTTCAGAACATTATATATATATACCTTAAGCTACTAGTTTTCTCAATATTCAGCATGATAGAAAAAAAAATCCGAAAAAAGATGCCTCAGGAAAACAGCTGCAGTTCATATATCACACGTCCAAAACATATTTGCTTTATGCATATGAAAGCTGAAGTTAATGTCTACATCATGAAGCCAAGAAATATTTTTAAATTTTTTTTCATGAAAGGGTCACACAAAGTTCAAAAAGTGGTCTATTGATTGTAGTTCGCGTTTGCTAGTCACGACACGCATCATTATTTCGGCTCTCGGCTTGGCTTTCTGCCCAAATCACCACCCACCGTACCCCTCCCCGTGATCCGATCTGGCCCAAATTTGGCATGGGACCTTGTACTAGGCCTAGGATCAATTTAAGCTTGCAGCGCATAACTTTTTCAAATGTCAGGTCATTTGGGGCACTCTAGTTTCCATGAATATTTGAAACCCCTCCCTTCTTCCAGTTGGAAGATAGGATGAGAGGAGGGATGCTAACTTACAATTCTATACATAACTTGAGAACTTATTGAGCTAATGGAATCAAATTTGGCAAGCGAACGTATTGGTATACGAGAATGTTTCAATGAGTACTTCAGACTATTTTTTTCTTCCAGTGAGAATATAGGAAGGGAGGGCGGCGGCTTCCATACCTTTTTTATTGCATAATTTTAAAACTATTCTTGAAAATAGAACCAATTTTTGATTGGAAGGATATTTGAGTACGAAAAATGGTTCTATTGATATTTGGTACCCCTCTCTCCTTCCAGTGAAGAAATAGAACGTGAAAAGGGGGCTCCTTTAACATTTTCAGCATAACTGGAAAACTACTCAAGAAAATGGAACAAAATTTTACGTGGGAGCATATTTGTGTACAGGAAATGTTTCTTTGATGGTTTGAGACCCCCTACTACCGCCAGAGGGGACATATGAAGTGGAAAGAGGGTCACCCATTTTTCGAGTAACTCGAGAACTTATCGAGAGTTTAACCGTATATGGCATGGGATTGTATTTGAATAGGGGGAAGTTGTCTACTACCGGACACTTAAGGTTTTTAAGCAATAACTTCATAAATAAGTTTTTGTAAATATTGGTTCCTCTACTGATTTGAAGAGTATCAATATTATGATCACTAAACAGGATTAGAAAAAAAATTTACAACATATTCATGTGGTAAGAGAAATCATTTTATGTTAGTTTTCACTCATTTCCAAAAGTGTTGTCTATGGCCGGACACTACGAATTTCATCACCAAAGTTGTCACCAATGGCACAAAAACGTAGCAAAATGACTGAAATCACTTGCTTAGGTCTTGTGAGTAAGTACTTTCCAATACTGAACATTCTATGAAGCCATTTATAAAAGTTTTTTTGACAAACCAGAATGTAACATTTCTTTCGAAAAAACTAGAGTAAAATTGTCTATGACCGGACAGCAAAATTTAAATATTATCAGAGGACCAAAATAGTTTAATTATTGAATCCGTATCTTCAGCTAATCAATTGAGGGTGCTATAGAAATGAAAAAATGAAAGTTTCAAGTTGAAATCATTTATAATTTTGAATATTTTCTTGTCCGGTCATAGGGAACAATATGGTGTCCGGTCATAGAGAAATCGCACTTTTTTTATTTTCCTAATATTTTGTTTGAACTTCCGTTTTGTTATCTTACATCTACTGAAGTCGAAAGATAACCAACCAACGATGACGTTTATGAGCAATTCACATTTGACAAGCCGTAAAAACTGATCACAATATAAATGTAAAGTTTAGGCGATCCTCGTCGAACTACTTGGCGAAAGCTTTCGATGCCTATAATTTGTTCACCTTATCAGATTGGATTACCATATTTCTAACACCATATCAGGCTACTATTTACTTTATTTTCATGGTGTTAAAACATTATAAGGATATATCGTTTTCGAAAAATCAATGTTGTCCGGCCATAGGAGGTGTCCGGTCATAGACGACTTCCCCCTACAAGACATGTTTGTTCTGATGGTTTCAGACTCCTTACAATTTTTAAACTAATTCGATAACTAATCAAAAACACTATTATATTTATCTTTGATTTTTTTTTAACAGTTGGTTTTAGAATTTTAGTTGGTGATAGAATTATTAAATAAATCGAAATGAAAAAATTATAACTCTGAGTTTTTCATTTGGATATATTCTTTGGCAGTGTTGTATTGACAATAATTATTTGAAGATACCATAACTAAGCTTTTTGTTTAAAAATGTATGACATGTGAAAATAATAGATGCATAGGGGCCCTCCAAGAAACATTGCCCAGGGCCCTCCCGATGGCTTAGTCCGGCCCTGTACATAAGAGATGTCAAGGAGATTTAAAAAAAATATGGGATATAAGGGCATAATGGCCACCTTTAGGAAAACGCTTATTTAACCATAGAGAGCAGCTATAATATGAGAATTACATCGTTGTTTCGTGTTCAGACACTCAAATAGTGTATTACCTAATTGGATGAAACTTGAAAAAGTAGATAAAAACTTTAAAAATGCACTTTAAAATTACCGAAAATTTTCCGAAAGCTGAAAACCAGTCACTGTAGAATCCAAAGAATTAATACATGCTCATACACCATGTGTCTGGTGTTTTGTTTGACTGATGATGCTACAAAGCCGTATAATGTAACAATCAAAAAAAAAACCATGAATGGTATGTGAAAAAAACTTCTTCGACACCTTACCAATAGGCCAAATCGGCAGATGAAACAAGTCAAGCTGTAGCTCTATTGTTGAACTATATCATGTTTCTCCTTATCCTAGAGCAACATTCATCGATCGTAGCTTTCATGTCCTTTTAAGTTTTTGGAATCTATCTAACACGACCGTTTCTTAGATCACCTTAGTGGAAGTGTCAAACGATCTGATAAGCTTGTGCATCACTGCTTGGGGTGCTAACTGACCTCTCCATATTTCCGATTAACTCAATCTGTACTAGGGTAAGTGAGCCTTAACTTGGCATGCTCCTTATCTTGGCATGCCAAAATGCATTTTGGTGATTTTCATGTCAAACATACGCCTAAAAATGAAATGTATTGTATGTGAGGCATGTTTCTTCTAGAGACGGCCAATTTAAGGAACTCATAAAGGGCCAAAATTCGGCGCGGGGGCTAAAATAAGGAGCATTTCAATCAATAGTTTGATCAGGTTTATCTCAAATTATCAACCGCTTTCAAGCAAGGACATATTTTCACTGCCTTTCACGCTAGTAAGCAATCATATTTGTCGAAGAACTTTTGATGGTACACATTACAGGAAGACTACAATCATGGGAAATCTAGTCAACCATGCCTTAGGGGCCAAGATTGGGTACATTTACCCTAGCTGCCTAAAAACCAGAAAACAAGCTCAACGGGCGAGAGTCGAAGCCGTTAGAGAAACGAAAGGTGCCGTTTATCGAGCAATTAAGGAGGCACCTCAGCGAGCTATTAAAACAAGCAAAGAGAACTGTTACAGAGCGTTATTCCAGAGCGTAGATGATAACTAATGGGGCCGAGCCTATAGAGTTGCACTTGCGAGATTCGGTGGCCCAAGGTTAACGACCGAAAAGTGTCTGAAAAAAAATGAAAGAGATCGTTGCACATCTATTGCCGCAGCATGGCCCAACGCAGTGGCCACTAACGTCGTAGACGCGGGAGCCCACGACATCGAGCCAGTAACGAACGAGGAACTTATGGCTATCGCTACATGGAATGCCATGTATAATAAGGTGTTCACGCTGAAACTACCAGCAGCGGCGCGCAGATAGTCGGATTTGCTGACAATGTTATGCTCATGATCACAGGCGAAACAATCGAGGAGGTAGAAGACCTTGCAACGGTGTCCGGGGTTGGCATCTGGATGGAGGGTTTTAAACTTCAGATAGCCAACCATTAAAACGAAGTTCTGCTCGTGACCAACACAAGAGTTGAGCCGTACATAGATGTTACTGTTAGAGGCCACACGACATCTTCGAAACAGCAGCTGAAATACCTTGGAGTATTTAATGGTCGACATCGGCTTAAGTTTTGGTGCACTTGTCAACTACTGTTGTGAAAGTGCATCGAAAGTCATCGATTCATTGGCCTGGATTCTGTTGAACTGACATGGTCCAAAGGGTAGCAAGAGACGTCTCCTTGCGAACGTCGCACTGTCGAAACTACGATACGGAGGAGCGGCCTGGAGCTTCGCTATGGAGCTAAGTTGCAACAGATCCCAATTACGGAGCACACATCGGCTGATATCCATGCGAGTTTCCTGTGCAATAAGAACCATACCAGCAGATGCAACTTTTGTCATCGCGGGCATGATTCCCATCGACATAACTCTAGCGGAGGATATGGAGTGTTACGAATCAAGAGATGTTAGAGGAGTGCGTCAAGACAGGGTAAAGCGGAAGTATGGAGGGGTCATTTTCTACCTTTCGCTGTTCCTTGATGGTCACCTTCATCGGTTTAAGCTTATCAGCTTATTCCCTTATTCCCCGGAATACGTAGATACGGAGGAATCGGCAGAACATGCTATTTTTTATGCCCCAGAAGAAAGAAAGGTGGTTTAAGTGGGACGAACCCACTCATGGCGGGAAACATCCAGCTGTTATGGTTTGAAGTCAAATTTCCAACTTAAAAAAAGGTCCAATCTGTAAGCTACGGTGTAACGTTTTGCGTCTCTCATGCGTTATTCGATACGTCTATTTGCCTATGTCTATATCTATGGGTGTCATGGGTCCGCGATGACACTCGTAGCCACAGGGAACTAGCAGCGCTATCAGCTATTAGCGATGCGTAACCTGAATCTATCGCGCTATATCTCTCTAGAACACTCCTGGTTGAGCCTCCGTATTGGAATTTGGACAGACCTACATACTCTCGAAAATATGTCTTCGGTTACTTTTTACCCCATCGGAGTTGTTCCGATCGTTACTGAAAATTTGGATTGAAGAACGATGTTTACAGAGATGTGGAAACGGTAGAAACTGGTTCTGCTGCCCAAACCAAGAAACCCATCGGCATACGGACAAATATGCGTACTGGATACGGTTGAAAAATTCTGGAAAAAGTGATCTTGAATCGTTTCCAGTGATACACCGAGGGCGAAGGCGGACTGTCCAACAATCTGTTCGGCTTCCGCAAAGGACGATGCAAAGTCGACGCCCTTCGAACTGTCGTTGAAATAACTGATAAAGCCAGACTCAAGAAGAGTAGAGGGGATCGCTTTTGTGCGATTGTAACACTGGACGTGCGCAACGCCTGCAGAGGTGTCAGCCGAGCAGCGATTGCATCGTTGCTCATAAAAATGAAGATATCGACCTATCTGAACAAACTGGTGGAAATCTATTTCCAGAACTATAAGCTACAATACATGGCAGAGTGAAGGATTACAGGAAATGGATGTCACAGCTGGAGAACCGCAATTGTCGATACTGGGCCTGGTTCTGTGGAATCTTCCGTACGATGAGGTGCTGACATTGAACCTGAGTTGAACTCGCTGCTAGAATATATGTACGGCAGAAAACGCTCATCTTGCCCTGATTAAAAGTGCTCTGTTCGCCCCAGGTCAACAAATTTAAGTAAAAACGCGTTTTAAAATGGATTAAAGTGAAAAATCAAAAAATTTATGGTGATGAAAATTGAGAAAAAATGTGTAAATCATGTTGCAGTGCGTACATTTCAGATCAAGATAATTTAAGGAGCATAAAAGCTCTCCTTAACCTTATGTATTACCAAAGAAGGCTATCGTTACTCAATAAAATTACAATTACAAAATTACAATTTGGTGGTGCTCAAAAATTATTATATTTTCGTCACTTGAGAACCTAGCTGGTTATTATTTTATATTTCTGTAAAGATGAAAAGGATATTTCTTTTTTGTTGAAAAATTAATACTATAGGTAGTACGAAACAAATCCTCATGAAAGTTTGTTTAAGAAAATACGTACTTTTGTAGGAAAAAGGAGTGCTTATTATGCCCTGGATGCTCGTCATAAACGGTCTTGTAATTTTTTAAGTCAGCTTTCGCGATCAATAAATAATTAAGTATATCTCGAAATGTGGACTTGATTAATCATTGTTTTATTTTAAAAAAAATGACTTACCATTTGAGCTTTTCA
This sequence comes from Uranotaenia lowii, assembly GCF_029784155.1. Taxonomy (NCBI): domain Eukaryota; kingdom Metazoa; phylum Arthropoda; class Insecta; order Diptera; family Culicidae; genus Uranotaenia; species Uranotaenia lowii. The sequence continues at coordinate 186,931,311 of NC_073693.1, read as the reverse complement.
AATCCCTATGAATGACCGATATAGGTGCATCGCAATGAAGATACTTCATTCCACGAGCAATTTGAACTGCCCAATCGACCAAAACATCCGGTGGAATCTTACGGCCAGCTAAAATCTTGTTCAACGATCCTCCTCGAGCGTACTCCATCACTAGACAGAAATTGGGTGGTTCTAAACAAACCCCCCTCAGCGCTACGATGTTCCGATGGTGTAAAGACCAGAACAGTTTGGCCTCTTGCAGGACATTCTCTCGGGTAACGTTGATGTCCTCATCCTGACGGGAGGCCTTGACGGCAACTTCTTCACCCTTAAGAAAGGCACGATGAACTTTACTGAATCCTCCAACCCCAATCACTTCCTTCAAATCTAGTTGACCAAACTTTATCTCAACCGGTTGAACATTGAGCACGGTAGGATCTTCATTCGTGACAAAGTTAGATGGAAAGATTCCAACTCGGTCCCCAATTTTTCCCGTCCACCAACCCTCATCCCCGGATATGCTGCTGTCCACCGAAAGGACATAGACTATCTGGCCAACCCGGAGGGAAAGTTCATCATCGCCCTGGGCTTGGTAATCATACCGAGCTGTCCACAAAGGAGACATTTCAGGGGCGGCAGGCACGGGCTGCTTCCGTCTGCCAACAATTCCCGATGGCCCACTTCCGAAAACATTCATTTGGCGAAATTTGGTCCCTCTTGTTCCTTTCTTCTGATGCGACACGGATCCTACGTAAGGAAAAAAAACAATCTCACAACATAAACATCGCCCCGCAAATGTACTTTCAGCACACCGATTTGCCAATCCGTTGGTGGCGATTTCACTTTTTGCCGACCTTCGCACTCTTCAAAGCTGTTACACAAATTTTACAGTCGAAACAAGCAGAAATTAGCACTCATTTTTTAACAAAAACTACATCATTTGCAATTTTTTTTCTTGTTTTCACCCATCTACACTTGACAGCAGGGGTGCCAAATATTACATCAGTTCAAAATATAGATAATTAAAAAAAGTTTATGACCTGGTGATAAATCATAGAAGTTTGTTTAAAAAAAATGCCTGTTACACAATTATAGATAGACAAAAAAATAATTCAGCTCAAAAGCCTGCAATTCCGAATAAAGTAATGAACGACTTGAGCTGTTCCATAAAGCCGAAAAACGTAAACAGATGCCTGATTGAATTGTTTGGCATCTTTCTGATTTGCTGACAACTTTGTTTTTGTTTTGTTCGGTTGGCAGCACGATCTGGTGACGCTTCGGTGACGATAAGCAATCAAGCAAATGAACAAAAACTACAATGCTTTCAAGAAAATCCCATACCATTCAAGGTTGGTGTCATTGCTGAATCAGTAAGACGCACGCAAAATAATCTGCACGTAGCGGCTACGTGAAAAACTATATTTCGCGTGAGCTTTCATTACGTCGATTGTTGAAACAGAAACATCAAACCGAAAATATTTTTTAAATCCTAATTTAATTCCTTCGCCGATAACCCTTCAAAAAATGTGTACAACCTATTTCAAACAAAAAAAAGTTTGTAGATTTCCATTTGCCCCGTAGCCACTTTCCTGTTTGAAGCTTCCTCTCAATCACTAACTTGAACTTGATATTAGCGTACATTTCAAAACTACTGCTGAATAGTAAAAACCATGAAAATAGTAAAAATGAAACAAATTTCTTACAGACTTTTTCACAGAAGTTAGCAATCCTCCCGTACAGTTGAAAATGTGATGATTTTTTTATCAGAGATTTTCATCCCATTCCATTTTTTATTTTCATCAGTTCTGTTTGGAAAAGTTTAGCAACTCGTCGTCTTTTGCATTTTCTGACAACGTGTGATTTTAAATAAGGTCATTCGACTTTTTTTTGCCGTATTAGTTCTCATTTCACAAATTGTAAACATCAGACAAAAACAATTCTATAAATGTGTCTACTACCCTAATGACCCCAATGACTAGCATACTTTAAGGCGCAATTTTCTAGTTTTTAGATGATCTCGACTGCATATAAGTACATGTTGTTTTTCGGAGGATTCTTAATATGCTTTAAAAAATACTCAATTGATTTGAAGTTTGACGATTTGGAAATATTATGGGGCGTTTAGGGATGTTATACAGGATTTACTGACGTACAAAATGAGCGATATTCTCGGCTAAAGTAGGGATATCATACGTAGGGGGGAATGGGGATATTTGATCCCCTTTTCTTGTTTTCATCATATCTTTTTGGGAAAATTTAGCAACTCGCCGTCTTTTGCATTTTTGATAGCGTGTAATTTTAAGTTTATAATTTCCAAAAGTTGGAACGATTCATGAAGCCGTATATGAACTAAAAGCATTTTCGTGAGACTAAAAAAATTGTGATATTTTTAAGTTACAGGAGATTTGATGCTTTACTAAAGGAAACTTGATCCTTAATTCAGGGTGCCCTGACTCTAGGCCATCACTAGTATTATCCAAAGGTTAAAGGTCCGGTAACCATTTTCTGCAATATTAGTTCTCATTTCACAGTTTATGAGTATCAGGTAAAGATAATTCTGAAAGTTTCTCTTCTATCCTGGCATCATTGCATACTTTAAGGCGCATTTTTTTAGTTTTTAGATAAATACAGTATTTGTAGTCCTTTAAACAGATAATTACTGGATAAGCATTATTTCTAGAACATATATTATCAAATTCATGATAACCAATGATCACGATCCATTCTGAAGAAAAATATATCATTTTGGGCTCTAGGGATCAATTATACCTATAACATACATTTTAAGAAACTTCTTCTCAATAGAATTGAGAGTTGACTATTGCTTTGAAAATATGGCATTGTGAAGTTCCTATTATATTCTAACGATTAAAATGTTGGAATAAGTATTTTTATAAAAATTTTCTCATGTCAGAAACATTTTAAAGTGATAGAAAAGATCTTCAAATCACATTTTGTTTAATTTTTCAAACAGAGTTTAATCACTCGAAAAATATTTTTTTGATTTATTTTTTTTTTTTTTGAGATAACAACATTGTTGTTTTGTTCTATTAGGCACATTTTACTAGAACAGTGGATTCTTTTAATTTTCATATTTCCCTATCTATCTTCTCTTTTCTTTAAAAGTGAACTAGTTATAAGCACACAATTGTAATCAAACAAAACGTGTTTGGCTCCTTAAAGCCTAAAGGTATGAGCCGTTTCAAATAAAGAATTTACAAAAAAAAAACTTTGGCAACGACTTTTAACATGAAAACACGGACTAGAATTGGAACTTGGAATGTGTTGACCCTTGCCCATGCTAGGTAAGCTGGCTCAACTCGCTAGAGAAGCTAGCCGCCTCAAGCTAGAGATATTGAGACTGAGCGAAGTTCATTGGCCTAACATTAACACGGGCCCTAGTGGCCGCTTTGATTTATTTTTAACATTTTTTTTTTTTGGGGAAACGTAAAATGTAATAAGCACATGAAAGGGTTTTAAGTATTTTAACATGAAATTTTCCAACTCAACGATGTTTCAAATGGATTGTTCGACTATTCTATAACATGACCTGCATGCAACTTTGCGTGCAGAAATTGTTTTTTCCTTGTAGTTACTCCTGCCAATATGGTATTGAAGCCGAGAAAATCGCTCATTTTGTACTTTAGTAAATACTGTAAATCATAATTAAACGTCTCAAAATACCTCCAAATCGTGAAATTCCAACTCCATTGTGCATTTTCACAGTCAGGTTAAGAATCCTCCGAAAAAATGAAATAATTTCCGAAAACATGGAGAACTGGAAAACAGCTGTTAAGGAGATCTGAGAGTGTACCTTATCTACGGTGTTCAGAAACCTTAATTTATAGGCGTCGCAACGCTCACATGCAATTGAGAACACCAAAAATGGTCATAGTCGATGCTTGTGGATAGTTGTTGCTTTTTTTTAGGACAGATAATATGTTTTGACTTATTTTACTTCTGAATTTTGATTAATTTATCTTTTTTCCCTTATACGGTTACTTTTTTTTTGTTCTATGAAATTCTTATTATAAAAATTAAAATGGGTCTAACACATTTGTTAATTCACTTTTCCAAAAAATAACTACATGGTAGTCATGAGGGACGTAAATAGTATCAGTCAGTACCGTTCATTTCATAAGGCACATAAGCAAAATGATGGTAATTTCCCATTTCGAACCAACAATGTTACGAAATCGGTATAGGAGCCCATAAACCTTATCATTTTTTTTAATGAAATAATATAACTACCCAAGTAACCATTAAGCCGTAAAAAAGGCCATTAACTGGCATTATAGTGGAATATAGAAAATGCCTCACAACGCCTAATGGCTTTGAATGCCAATTAAATGCTGATTAAAAGCAGGTTTTGGCCTGCAATTCGGCTTCTATACGGCTTACGGAAAGCTGTCAAAAAAATTTCCAGTGGGTGCAACCCACTGGATGAGAAAAAATAAATAAAGAAAAAAATTGTTTATGTGTTTTGTCTTATTCTCCCCAGAGCTGTTTTGTTTCCTATCTCCATTACCCCCTTTTTTGCCGAATGGAATGAAAGGCCCGTTCAATAGCCAATTGAAATTGGTTTCAATCGATTTCGATTGGTGAATCGTTGTTCACTCAGCCAATGGTTTGGTCGAAACTAATCCAATTGACGTTCAATGAAGCCAATCGGAATCGATCGAAACCAATCGAAATCGATCAAGCCTGAGAGCAGGATTCGTTTCTATCGGTTTCTATCGCACTAACACAAATGCAGTTGTTTACTGTCAAAAAACAGCTGATTCGGTGTGTTGTGAAAAATTATTTGAATTCGGTGTCATTCGGTGCGGTGTTCTCTGTCGGGTGCTGAGTCGGTGATGCTGTGTCATTTGTGCTGAGTCGGTGGTGCTGTTGCAGTCGTGCTGAGTCGGTGGAGCTGTGCCTGTCGTGCTGCGTCAGTGGTGTTGTGCCAATCGTGCAGAGTGGAGTTTTGGAATGGTGTCTGGCTGGACTGCACAGGTGCTATTTAAAGTGGTGTCGGTCGATGTGGCATTGGCGGTGCTGTGCCAGAGGTGCTATGTCAGTGATGTGGTGTCAGTAGCATCTTTCAGTGCTGCACCGAAGCAAATGTGAAATTTTATGAAATAAGTTTAAAATAATAAATAAATGTTACATATTTTAAACAATAGAAGAAATGTATTTTTTTCACGATATTCCCATGGAGTATGGTGTTGTTGACACGGAAGAGACGATATTCCCATTGTTATTCCTCTGAGCTTTCTATTTCCACCTAGATTTAATCCTGCCAGAGTAAACCGCCTTTTCGAATTTTGAACGAAGCTGATAAATAAATGACATCTGAAAACACTGCGCCTATGCGTTAGTATTTGTGAATGGCTGTTCAATCAACAGCCTAATAGAAATCGATCGAAGTCAATTGGAAAAACAGCTGATCAACTGTCAATCCATTTCAATTGATTTCGATTGGGTTTCGTTGAACACACCTGAAGAATCGAACTCTTGGCGGGTCTTGAATTGATATGACTTAGCATTTTTCAGTGCCTCAGCTTAGTCGACCATCTCATCCATGCATCCAGTCCAGCATAATTTGGCGTATTTAAACCAAAGATTTACATCCAATGCCCCAAACTAATATTATTTTTATATAACCACAACGTTTCATAGAGATAAAAGGATCTTTTTGTGATAGTAATAGAACGGAAATTACATAAATCAGCTGACTTTTGAAAACTTTTTATTTCTAAAAGTTTGAATAGTTTTCGGCACAATCATTTTCCACTTCACTTATTTTTCTACATTTTTTCACCAAATTTAAAGGAACAATTTTTATTCGCCAGCAGCAGAATACAATATGCTCCTTCGTGGTGGATCAGATGATTTCCTTCGGGGCAGGTCCGTAAGCGCGTTGCGGGTTTTCGTTGTTTTTTTTCGGGTGCAGATCCAATAGCTCGGTATTCCATTTCATGTCCGGCGATTCCAGCTTTTTGGCCAGCGGAAGATAGAGCTGGTTGTTGTCCTTAGTTCAATTTTCCACATTTTTTGCTATCTGTGACTGTAAATCAGTTTCCGCTCGACAAAAATGCAGCTGGGCTGGAGATTGTTGTTACTTTGAAGTTTTACCCACCTGTTGTTTATTTTTCATTGAAGTTGACACAACAAAGCCAGTTAAAGGCATTACATCTTCTTGACTTAGCTTATACAGGGCTTATTCGGTTTTGAATGTCACTTGGCTTTTTGGCATTTGTAATAATTCTATACGGTCAATTGGCACTGAAATGCTGTTTAACTCCCCATATGCGGCTTGATTCAGTGCTTAATGGTTTGCTGGGTAATGTTTAAGAACATGAACATCGAAATAAGTTTCTGTTTAGATTTTGAGAAAAAGCTCAAAACTCAACTGAACGGATACTATGTGGTTTTTTTCATTAAGTTGTTGCCCGTTTGACAAGTACTCTGTGTATATTACTAAGAATAATTATGTTTTAGAACTTTTGATTATTAAACAGTTTTGTTTCATATTTTCTTGTCTTTAAAAATTCATGAAAATACCAAACATGGCTGTTTCTGAAAGATAACCCTTATCGTCATTACATCCAAATTGAATGTCACCACGATGTTTCTCCCAAAACGTGGAAAACGTGGAAACGTCTCTTCCGTCACGAATACCATTGTAGGTATTTTCCTTTCCTGCTCCGGGCACAGCATCATATCATATGTGCTGGAGAAGCATCAATCTCCTTAGTGAGAGAGAAGAAAATATTCTCCACCTACCTAATGTTTGTGCTTATGAAGTTTCCAGAGCATCATCACAGAGATTTGACTTGACTGGAGGAGTTGTGTTGTTTTCCCGATGCCCCCACTTCTCTCACTTCTTCAGCTGCGTGTGTTGTTTGCGATGCGATGTGAGATCGGTCCTACCCAATGGCTGGGATAAACATCATGCAAACTGTATGAATGGGAGAACATCCGGCGATGACACTGACTGAGAGTGTCGGAAAAGCGTGGAGAGCTTTCGATGGAAAATGCGATGAAAAATTGTGTTGTATCAATAACGATTGGCCAAGATTCTCACCCTTATCTTTTTGTCTGCTAGGACAGTGATGCTTTGGTGAATTTTTTTCTAATCGACGGAGCATCGGCACAACATTCATAGCTAGTTAGAGCTAGTTAGTCCATCCTAGTTGTCGGTAAAAATGATTAATCAATTGTACTTTCGTGTACTTTCGAGTTTGGAGTCCCTCCTATCTAGAAAAGGGGGGGGGGGGGTTCCTTTGCATAATAATCGAAAAAAAAAGATAAAATTCATTTTAATTCAATCAATTGACAAGTGGTTTCCATCAGGTTTTGTGAAAATGTAAACATTTGCATTTAAGGATAATTCATTGTACACGAAAGCCCCTCCCATCAAAGAAGGAGGATCCCCATTCAACACGCAGCGAAAAGATTTTTTATTTTAAAGAAAAGTGCCGCAAAACAAAGGATTTTTTTCCTTTGATTTTGAGATAAATAAAAATCACATTGATTCAAATTCATTTTCTTAGCATCGAAGAAATTGTTTCCTTTGAATCAAAAAATGTACTTTGATTCAAAAGCTCAAATTCTTAAATCTATAGCATTTTCATTAGTTGCAATAAAATTTCGTTTTTACAAAAATAATACCACAAAGGTCTTTTTTCGAAAACTAATAATAAATTTCATTTTTCCAATCATTTATTTATCTTAAGTTTTGCCACTTCGTTCTACATCCTGGACCAACTTACCTGAAGTCTTCTTGTAAAGAAGAGAGGAAAATAGAAAACATTTACGATAACAAGATACAAATGAATGACAATAATACTTTCCCTTAAAACATTGTATGAAATGTAAGGAAGGTAATTACGCACCAGCAAGCGTAGTGTAACAATAAATAATATGGAAGGTACTCACTTTGAAACATGCTAGCGTTAATCTGTACCTTATCGGACAACTTGAAATTCCGCAGCTTCCAATTCGATACTTATAGCCTTAGATCCAATCGTCGCCGGCTGAACAGTTGACCTACAACTTATTTAAAACTTTAAGAATTTACTTCAAATAAATTAAAAAAAAAACTTACAAAAAATCTTTCACGGTAATGAGAATTTTCCGCCAATATTTTTTTTCATCGTTGTTGGTTTCGAAGAAAATAGCATCAAAATCAAAGAAGTTTTTCATTGTTTTTGGCACGAATTTATTGTCTTTTGATTTCAGTACAGTACATTTATTCAAAATCTGTGTACATGAACTTGAAATATTTTTTTTTCCTTTTGATAGAAAAAAAAATAAATAAAAAAATAAGATTTACGTTCAAAGAACACTACAACCTTGATTGAAAAACGTATTTCTTTTGTTTCAATGACACTAGTTTTCTCTGCGTGAATATAAAGAAATCATGAAACAAAATTTGTCAGAAATCATTCAGGATAATTTTCATCGAGAAATAAATCAAGAATACGTGATTTTTTATTACATATATGTATACCACCCCCGCCTTTAGTGGTTGTAAAAGTTTGTCTAAAACATTAAATGCATCAAACTTAAAAGAAAGACGCAAATAATTGTTTCCCGCTAAATTTCATTTCTGGACCAATGTGCACTGGAGTGTTTTCGAGAATGGATGCATGGATGAAAATTGATGAAATTTTTAGCGAAGTTACCTGGTAGTGGTACCTGGTAAATTTTATCAGTTTCTATCTATGCATTGAAAAGTTGTTCACGAAACAATGTGTTGCATTTTTTCGAATACACTGCTTATAAATATGATTAATTTTGTTTCAAAAATTTAAATGAATATCGCTCAAGAAAAATGAAAATAAATATTTGTATAAATATGACTATCATGGGAGTTTGATATTAAAATTTAAATTTTCAATCAAATTTTGGATTTAAATTTTAAATTTAAATTTTCAATCAAATTTTGTTATCCCAAAGGTAAGCCTTAAACCCTGGTTCAATAGATTGGACCTGAGTCGGGATTCAATTAAAACAATTTCCCGTCTCATGTCCAATCATTGTTCCTTGAACGCGTTACTCTTTCGTGTAAATCTCGCTAGCAGCAATTTATGTGGTTGTGGCCAGGGTTACCATGATGTCGAGCATCTTGTTTGGTCTTGTGAGGACCACCTTATTGCCAGAGCAAACTTAATAGATTCCCTTCGGGCCCGAGGAAAACCACCTAACGTTCCAGTGAGGGATGTGTTGGCTGCGGTGGACCTAGATTACATGTTCGAATTATACCTTTTCTTTAAATCTATTGATCTTCGTGTATAAATTCGTTTTCCCTTTTTCTTTATTCTTTTTTCTTCATCTATACAATGTATGAATTGTAAACACAAAAACAAGGGTTTGGCTCTTTAAAACCTTCGGTATGAGCCGTTTCAAATAAACACATTAAAAAAAAAAATCAAATTTTGGATTTAAAAATTTCCAGTTGATTTTGAAAAAGACAATGTGATTTCCAGCAATTGAGTTCGCTGGATTTTCCAGTAGTCAAAATTGCTGAAAAGCTAGCTCATGATGAGGAAAAAAATGTATAAACCGCGAAGAAATTCAATATCTTCCGCCCTACATTAACCAAATCTCTGAAAAAAATACTTTCCATTAGTGAAAATGTCCGGTGAATCTATTGGATATAGTTTCAGACGCCGCCGCACGAGCTTACGAACGGAGATAAAGTGCCTTTTAGCCCCTAATTCCACTGTATTTTGTAAACAATCCAGAAAAACACTGATTTGGACTAAAAAATTTTAACAAAAAAAACCTATCTTGTGTGATTTTAACGAGGAATCAAAAGAAGGCTGTTTGAGCCACCTCACGCATCGTTAAATAGAGCTTTTTCTTAATTAATTGATAAGATAAGTCTAATTTGGTTCAGAATTTTTAAATCAGAACTTTTTTTTCTGAATTAATTGGAAAATATACACATAACACACGACGTATTACAGGACACGACACCTAACGTTCTTACTTAAGGGGGGGGTAGGGTCTAACGGGTATAAAAAAACACCATTTTCACGATTTTTTCCTAGAGCTATCGTTCAAAGAAATGTATTCAAATTTTTTGCATTATACAAAGCATTGTTAAAAGAACATTTAGTAATTTTTTCGTAGAAAAATATTGAAAAATGAGCCGGTGATGGAGCATTTTCGAGGATGCCGTTTAGAAAACAGGATTTGCGGTGGACACTGTATCTCAGCACAGAATCATCTGAAGTCAAAAAATCAGAGCAAAATATTTTTAATAGATGTTTTTCTGGACCCCAACGTTTTTATTTAACTAAAAAATATTTGTATGAAATTTTTGTGGCTGTTTGAAGTAAAAACTACGATTTTTCACTTAAAAATCCGCCATTTTTCACCTGTAAAATCTCCCCAAAGTAAAAAAATCAAAAAAGAAAAACGTTGGGGTCTGGTATTTTATATGTAGAAAATATGTTCCAAATTTGAAAAGAATCGGATAAGTAGTTCTCAAATGACGATGTCCACGGACTTTAAAAATGTGCTTTCGAGAAAAACGCGTTTGAAGTTTCTGCTCTCGCTTTCTTGCAGTATTAGATAGGAGGAGATAAAGGCCTATAACTTCTTCAGTTTTGCTTCAATTGACTTGAAAATTTGACACAACATTCTTGAAATGTTTTACAATAAGAAAATCAAAAAATAAAAAAATCGATTTTTTGAAAGTGTTAGACCCTACCCCCCCCTTAACGGAAAAAGGATATAAAGTTACCTTTTTGTTGAAAGGTTTCGGGCTCGATGTTGCCCATCTACATCTTTTTGTTTGATCAGGTTGAAGAGAGGTGAAATGATCGGCGGCTCGTCTTCATTCATCAACGGTTTTTCGGCGGTGCTGATGAACATCGACTCCCAAGCATTCAGATGTGGTGTTTTCCGTACAAACTTCCTAAATTTGACCTTTTTCCAATCAACGGAATGGTCAAACTCTGTTGTGTGGGCGGCAACACTCGATTCATTAACTCTCCCATTCTCAACGGCATTTTTGTGTTCTTTGAGACGGACTTTGAAGTTACGGCGAGTTTGACCAATATAAGCTGCATGGAATTTCGTAAATTCCGGATCTATCCTTCTCAGGAATCTTGTCTTTAAGCGAGACTAGACGATCCTTGAGGGTGTTTCCACTCTTGTATGCAGTTTTTAGACCATGCTGCAGAAGAATCTGGCTGATTCCGTTAGTCAATTTTGGATAAAACGGTAGACTAACTTTTTGCGATTCTTCTTTTTCCGGTGTTAGTGTTGTTGCATCACTTCGGTGCTTTTTTCGGGCGTGCTTGTGAAGAATTTTACGAACGAAATCATTGCCGTATCCATTCACAATTCCTGCATCAAAAATTTTTTGCTTCTCGTCTTCAAACTCAGGCTTTTCCTTTAGAATATGGTACAGCCGATGTGCCATAGAGTGGAAGGCGGCTTGTTTTTAAGCACCAAAGTGATTTGAGTCGACCGTAATATACCTGTCAGTTGAGGTTGGTTTCCGGTAGATTCCAAACTTTATTGTGTTGTCCTCTTTCCTTGAGATCAGCAGATCAAGGAAGGGCAGTTTTCCCTCAACTTCTTTCTCAACCGTAAATTTAATCGATCTATGCTGATTATTTAATAATTCTAGTGTCTGTGGGAGGTAGCGTTCTTTTACAGAAGCGAAAATGTCATCCACGTAGCGCCACCAGACACGGAGGAAGAGTTTTTCCCTTTTCTCCAAATCGGTCTCAAAATCGGTCATGAATACTTCTGCCAGAAGGGAGGAAAGTTTGCTCCCCATGCTGAGGCCAAAGGTCTGTTTGTAAAACTTACCCCGGAACAAGTCCGTTTATTGATTAAGTTTATTGATAAATATAAGTGGAATGGAGGGTAAAATCAACCATAACTCCATTATACGTTGGCTGAAATAGCCTTCACTTGATTCCTTGGAAAAATCTCACAAGATAAGTCCCATTTTTCATTCGATTCTTAAGCAAACAACAAACAAGATAGGTCTCGTTTGCTAAAAAATCTTCCAGTCCGAACAAGCCTTTCTGAACCATATTATAAATGTAGAGAATTTGAGGCGATGACTCAAACAGCCTTCATTCGACTTGTTGAAAATAAAAATAACCACACAAGATAGGCTTCATTTGATTCAAAATATTCAAGTCCGAATATGCTTTTTCTCACTTAATTGAGAGGGAATTGAGGGTAAAACCAGCCATAACGTCATTTTACGTTGCGTGCGGTGGCTTAAACTAGGGTTACCATCTCCCGCAACACCAAAAAGAGTACATTTGCATTGAGATCAATTACCCAAAAAGTGGCTGGTAAACGGTGGATAATGTGCAACACGAGACCCCATAGTGGTCATATCACCTCTTATTCACAACTCCTATCTCTACCTCCCCGCGGTGCCGGCTGGGGTGCGAGTAACCTAAGCGGAGATCGGGTACCCAACCCCGGTGGATGCTTTGGTCGCATGCAGACTGAGAAGGTGGCCGCACGCGTCTGTTCCCCAGGTCAGGGGCGGCGTGCAACAACAACCGAGCGTCTGTTCTCCAGGTCAGGGGCGGCTCAAACAGCGTCTGTCTTGCAGCAAGCGGCTGAATTTATGAAATGCGGCTCCCGCCAGCTAAGTCCAAGATGGCAGCCCCATCGCGGGATAGGGACTTTAGGCTAACAACCTACTGCTCCCGATTTGAAATTGTTACGGAATCCGAAAGAAATGACCGACCTGGAACTTTGGCGACGACTTTTAGCATGAAAACACGGACACGAATTGGAACTTGGAATGTTTTAACCCTTGCCCAACAAGGCAAACTGGAACAACTTGCTAGAGAGGCTAGCCGCCTCAAGCTTGAAATTCTAGGACTGAGCGAAGTCCGTTGGCTTAATACTGGAGAACACAAGACACAATCCGGGCAAGTCCTGCTTTACTCTGGCATACGAGGAGAACATGCTACTCGGGAACGAGGAGTTGGTTTCCTGTTAAGCCCGCAGGCCTACGCGGCCCTCATTAGATGGGAACCGATAAAAGAAAGAATAATAGTAGCCAGATTTAGAACACGGGTTAGAAACCTTACAATGGTCCAGTGTTATGCGCCAACTGACGTTGCCGACTTGCAGGAGAAAGAGCAGTTTTACAGTCAACTGAACAGCGTGGTTGAGAGAATTCCGAAGGGTGACATTCAAATCCATTTGGGCGACTTCAACGCAAAGATTGGCTCCGACAATCAGGACCTTGAGCGCATCATGGGGCGCCATGGCCTAGGACAGATGAGCGAAAACGGAGAGCTGTTTGTAGAATTTTGTGGCAACAACAACATGGTGATCGGTGGATCGCTCTTCCCCCATCGACCAGCACATAAGGTCACTTGGGTATCCCGAGATGGCCGAACAGAAAATCAAATTGACCACATCTGCATCAGCCGAAAATGGAGAAGGAGCCTTCTTGATGTCCGCAACAAGCGAAGCGCAGACATTGCATCTGACCATCACCTCGTCCTTGGCGAGATACGACTGAGAGTTGCACGTGTCCAACGGCGCGAGGAGAAGGTCGGGTGTCGATACGACGTCCGCCGGTTGGAGAATCCAGAGGTGAAAAGGGCATACGTTGAACAGCTAGAATCCCGAGCCTTGGAGCTGCCGACAGACGGAACAGTCGAAGAACAGTGGTGTGGAATCAAGAATGCCTTTATCACGACGAGCCATGGTACTCTCGGTAAAGTTTGTGGAAGAAGGAGTGAATGGATGTCGGATGAAACTTGGAGGATGGTCGATGATCGGAGAAAGGCGAAAGTCGGAATTGAGCAGGCATGTACCGGGTCAGCCAAAGCAGCCGCCCGCTTACGATATGCGGAGCTGGAAAAGGCAGTTAAACGAGCTTGTAGACGAGATAAGAGAGCCTGGACAAACTCCCTAGCCGAAGAGGGAGAAAGAGCCGCCGCCAATGGAGATATCCGATTACTTTATGACATTTCTCGCCGCCTTAGTGGTGCAAGAACTAATGCAAGAATGCCGCTAAAAGACCGAGCAGGTCAGTTATTGACCGATCGAACAGATCAGCTCAAACGATGGACTGAGCACTTCGAACAACTCTTCCGAGTCACGAATAGCGATGGCCAACAGAATCTACAGCTCGAAGCGCCAACAATAAGTCGCATAAATGGCGTCAACTCGGAAGCGCCTTCGCTGGCTGAAATAGAAGCGGCAATCAAAAACATGAAATCCAACAAAGCACCTGGGATCGATTGTATCCCTGCTGAAATGCTGAAAGCCGACCCTGCCCTGTCAGCACAAATGTTGCACCGTCTTTTCGCTGACATCTGGGATACTGCAACATTCCCGGCCGACTGGATGCAGGGTATCCTCGTAAAGGTCCCGAAGAAAGGAGACCTGACAGAGTGCGGTAACTGGCGAGGCATAACGTTGATCTGTACAACCCTCAAAGTACTCTGCAAAGTGATCCTGAACAGGATCCAGGAGAAAATCGACGCTACACTCCGACGGCAACAAGCTGGATTCCGATCCGGACGATCATGTGTGGACCACATCACAACGCTACGAATAATACTGGAACAAATCAACGAATTTCAGGACTCTCTTCTGCTGGTGTTCGTTGATTTCGAAAAAGCATTCGACCGACTTAACCATGAAAACATCTGGGCGGCTCTAAGGCGACGAGGGGTCCCAGAGAAACTAGTCCATCTCATCGAAGCACAATACGAGGCATTTTCGTGCAAGGTCTTGCACGACGGTGTCTTGTCCGAACCAATCCCGGTAACTGCTGGAGTGAGACAAGGATGTATTCTATCACCGCTACTTTTTCTAATCGTAATGGATGAGATTCTGATTGGATCGATTGACTGTGCACCGAACCGAGGATTGCCGTGGAATCCTTCAACAATGGAGCAACTGAACGACCTTGACCTGGCTGACGATATTGTTTTGCTCGCCCAAACACAACCAGATATGCAGAGCAAACTCGACGACCTCACCGAATGTTCCAAGGCAGCAGGTCTCAAAGTCAATGTCGGAAAGACCAAGTCGATGGAGATCAACACAGGAAATCCCTCCAGTTTCATGGTAGCTGGGCAACAAGTTGAGAAAGTGGAGTGCTTCCAGTATCTTGGTAGCCAGATTACGCCTGATGGTGGTACCAGAAAAGACATCGAAACACGGATCAGAAAGGCCCGATTTGCGTTTGCGAGTCTCCGAAACATCTGGCGGTCACGCCAGATCTCTCTACGAACAAAAATCCGAATCTTCAACTCAAACGTCAAATCCGTATTGCTGTACGGGTGCGAAACTTGGTGCACATATGCGGTAACGACGCGAAAACTGCAAGTATTTGTAAACCGCTGCCTGCGGAATATCATCCGCGCTTGGTGGCCTGGCAACTGGATCTCAAATGAGGAACTACATCGCCGGTGTCATCAAAGGGCGCTAGAAATCGAGATTCGGGAACGTAAGTGGAGATGGATTGGGCACACGCTGCGGAAAGATGAAAACGAAATTTGCAGAGAGGCGCTAGATTGGAATCCAGAAGGACATCGAAGAAGAGGCAGACCCAGAAACTCATGGCGGCGAAGCCTAGCCGCTGAAATCCGAACTGTCGACGAGAATCTTGACTGGGACCAGGTGAAGACGCTGGCTCCGGATCGTCAACAGTGGAGGTCTTTTACTACGGCCCTATGCACCGGAGGATCGGCGCGGGATCATTAAGTAAGTAAGTACCCAAAAAGTCATGAGAAACGATATACAGTAGAACCCCGCTTATCCGAACTCCGGTTTCTGAGCTCCCGCCTTATCCCAGCCTTCAGTTTGATACAAGATAACTATCGAGTTTTGCGCACGGATTGTATGCAAAACAGAAGGAAAAGGATGTACATTGTACATATTTCGTATTATCCGAGAAGACCCCTTCTACCTCGAAAGGCCAATTTTATATGAAAATGTTGGATTATTCAATGAGATAGAAGTGTTTAGATGTTATGCTGACAAACCACAAAAAAAAACATTATAAAGCAATCCATTTTAATAAGAGTTTTTTTCTGTTTACATTCCCTTTACAATCATTTTTTGATATTAGTGCGCATTTAAGCATAAATATTACCTACATTGTGTACATTTTGATTACTGTTTACATACTCAAAGGCGCTCACTTTATTACGATTAAAATGCATGCTAATGAAAACAAGATGTTAAAGTTGTTTGTTGTAAGCTGTATTCCTTTCGTAGTTTTCGCATAACATGTGAAACAACTTCATAAAATGAAAGAAATACGTTTATTAAATGAATTTCAATAAAAAAAAAAACAGTACATTTGGTAAAATTTCACAAAAACATGAGTACGCCAATTTCTAGATCGAAAAAGAGTACATGTACTTTTAAAAGAGTACGTATGGTGTCCCTAGCTTAAACAGCCTTTTTTTGATTCCTTGGAAAAAAAACCAAATGAGATAAGGCTCATTTCGTTAAATAATATACAAATCCGAACATGATTTTTCTGGGAAAATCACTGGAAATCTGGATTGTTTACAAAATATAGTCAGGGGTTCAAAAAGCACTTTATCTCCGTTCGTAAGCTGGTGAGGCATCTTAAACTATGTCCAATCGATTTTTCGGACATTTTCACTAAAGAAAATTATATTTTAATAGATTTGGTTCATGTAGGATGGAAGACATTGATTTTCTTCGCGGTTTTTCCCCATTGTGCAGCGGGAAAATCCCCCAGGAAAATTTTGCTGGTTTCCAGCAAAATAAAATTTACTGTGTAGAGTCAATTAGCATCACACGAATACTCAATTCAATCGAAATCGATATATACCCAAAATATCATTGGCCTTGTTGGCAATTGTCCTGATTTGTCTGACGTCATAATAATATCTATTATTAAGATAGAACCTTGAATCCGAATCCGTTTGTAAGAACTTTAAGTGTCGTGTCCTGTAATACGCCGTGTATTAATTGTGGAGAACCTTTTACTATTTGAGCTTGGAGAACGATCTATATTAACGTGAATCATGCCAATTCCCTATGACCAAGAAGTTTGTGGAGGTTTTGATTCGTCGTTGGTCAATTTTGGCGCCTTACAAATTTAATTTTAACCACTGTGAATGCATTGTTCGTTTCTCGTATCATCCCCAAGTCCCCATCATTTCAGCACAGTGTTGGCGTATTATTCACGCACACCATGACATTGCTCACGCGCTACGGTCAGATCTCAAGAGCCGAGCTGTGATTGTTTGCTCTTTCTGTATTAGCTGGCGATGGCCAGGATCACAATATCGTCCTTCGCTATACGTTCATGTAGGTAGGTATCCCTTGTATCCCTTTGTGCCCGCGCCTTCATCCTGATTCACAGCGAGTGTAATAGGTACCTACTTTCTGTGTATGTAAACGCGAATTTGGTCCATCTGTCGAGCAGAGCTGAGAGCAACTACTGACTGAGTATTGATCTGGAAAGCTTTTGGGAAACATCGCCTCGAATTTTCCTTGCGTACGAAACGAATCGTAATCGCGGTGTGTAAATTAGAAGTAAATCTTTCCCTGAAGCTCCGGATGGAATCTGTGCGCTACCGAAATTCGGTTCGACGGTTCGAGAATCTGTGTCGCGAGTTTTCTGCCATCTAACGGTCGTGCGTTTGCAGCCCTTGAAAATTATCGAATCCATTTTACGGCACGGTTGACTGGTGGTTCCCCACAGCTCAAGGGAAAATCTCACCATCAAGGAAATTTTTTCATCCCAGCAAGGAGCGTAAAAGTGTGATGGTCGGTCGGCCGCATCATGCTTGAGGAATACTCCCTAGCGAAAACGAAAATGGGCTCCATCAGAAGATGAATTTGACGGATGCTGCGGGACGCGAATTCGTCGTGGGTGTTTTACTCCATTTAGGATACGGAAAAGTGTGAAACCAGTGCAATGCAATTGAAATCCTACTTTTTGTGATACTCGAAATAAGAGCTAAGTGGAAGTGTGATGATTCTGGTCCTACCCTTTGTGCTGATGGGTAGATTTATGTTCCTCTCTAGTCGGCCAGTGCTAAATGATATCCCATTCTGAAGCTGATCCATTGATGTATCTATTATTGCCATTAAAATCAAGTGAAAAGCAAGTGAAAGTTGGGGGAGTGTATTTATGTAAGGAAGGAAAAATCAATAGTAGATTTGTCCCTATGAGGTGAAACGGCGTGTATTCCGGAATAACCCACTTGCTATTAGCCAAGGATGCAACAAAGGACAGCTCTGGCAGGTCCGCAGACCTCATCGTCCTCAGGAAAGGTTAGTATTCAGCAATCCATTCAAACTACCTACCTACCCGTAGTAGCACTAACACATTCTGCAACTGTGAAACTACAATATGTGTTGTTTTCTCCCGCTCTTTTGAGGATAGATGTTTTAAGTTCTCCCGAAACATGTCTGAGTTTTAGTCCAAACTTCAAACATATTTTCAGATATTTAAAAAAAATATTTTTTATTTTTTTTTAATGAATTTTTTTGTATTCGTTTTTTGACAATGTTTTTTTTTTCAATGTTTTCAAATTTACATTTTGATATGAATCTGATTATTGACCGTTAACTATTCAACTGCCGGGTTTAAATTAAGTCAATTCTAATTTTGAAAAAAATTCTATATTTTGATTAGGTACCGTAAACTGGGGGAACTTTTAACACTTTTTTCGTTCATTTTTGAATATTTTGGAAGGGGTTGCTTTTTCGTAATATCTAAAAGTTATTAAACCCTTACTGAGGTAAGAAGTATTAAACATGATCATTGATTGCAGTTAATTCAAACGCCATTGGTGGTTATAATCAAATGTTTGTTACAAAACATACTTTGAATACTATGGTTTTTTACGTATCTCAACATCTTCAAATTTATTGTTTTGATGCCCATTAGCACAGAAGGCTCAAAACATCGATAAAAGTAATTTTTGTTTCGACTCAATTGAATTTTTCAACGTTTTCTTTCAAAAACAGATATACTCGAAAGATGGACAATATTGCTGCATATATTTAGGGGCAAAATTTTTAAACATTTCTCAATATTTTTTGGCCTCAAAAACAAATAAAAATTTACAATTCCCTAAGTCCTCGTACTGTTCCCATGTTCTTTTTTCTTCAAACTAAACCATTTGATAGGATTTTTAGCCATTCTTTCTATACGGGCTTTTTCATGGAAAATGACCCTTTTTTTTCAATATCCAAAATTTATCATCAAATGACCATAAAAATAACACTTAAGCTTAACATAAACCAAGAAAAAAGTTGAAGTTTCAAATTAAACAACCCATTTGCTCCTAAATGCTTAGATTTGATCAGGAGAGATGTTTGTTTTAGCCTTCAAAATACCAGATAATTTAAGATTTTTAAATTATATTTTAAGTAATATAAACAATCTCCTTATAAAAACCAAATTTTGCTTATTTGTAACTCAATTTACAGGATGTCAAACGTAGTAAACAGTTTTCAGATATTTAACTTTATACTTTGTTAATGATGATTAACTGCAAAAATTTCATGTTGATCAAAGTTACCCCGCTGATCAAAGTTCCCCCAGTTTACGGTATATATGTTTTCAGATTTTATATAGGGGTCTATGGCTTGTCTATGGTCGGACAACACTGATTTTTCAAAAACGCATTATACGCATAATGTTTTGACACCAGAAAAAGACTTTTTTTTTATTAGTTGTTAACCCAGGTGGTAAATCCAATTTACGGATTGCATTCCAAGGCGCGGCGAGCCACCGCTTCCCCCCAGTTTGCTACTCTGGGTCCATGGGTGCAATTGGACGACTACGCCATAAAGTCCACCTGGGGCCACTGACCTTTGTTCCCACCTCGAACTGTTTGACACACTTTACTTCAATGATGGGAGGTCAATTCGCGCTAGTGCGCTCCAAGGCAATACTCGTTTACGAATCCTCTATCAGCAATACCTCATTCTAACAAAACTCGATGCGCAATCCCTCCTCTGACGAGTTAGGACTCGACATCTCATCGTGTGAATGAGGTCCCCAAACAGCGCAACTACTAACGTTGTGAATCCAGTCCAAGATCCAGAAGCACAAAGCGAGTTGTCGACGACACTTTCTCTGTTCAAACACGCGGGTAGGAGGGGTAAGCCCCCTAATCAACGTGTAGGACTCAGACTCCTCCGAACTCACAAATAGTGTTGACTTAAGTCACCACTCAGCGCAACTACCCGATCTTCAAGTCGGGCGCATGACCACCCGAAGCGCAGATCGAGCTATAGAACGCCCTCATCAGGTCACACTCGCGGTTCAGGCGCATCAATTCCCGAAACGCGTGTCGAACCCTGACACCTCCGGCAAAAAAACGGTGCCTCTCGGACACTGACGTGTAAACACGTCCCTAAGTGATCGGCCTACCATTGGCCACCACTTTGCGCATCTACTCATTTTGCGAATCGGGTCTATACCCACCGAAGCGTAAAACGAGTTGGCGATCGCTCTCCCTCCGGTCACGTCCGCATATCAGGGCCATAACCCCCCGAAAGCGTGTTGGACCATCACGCACACACCCTAGTACTGGTAGCTAAGTACCCGGGTGCACCACTTCTTCCGCGCGGGTTTGGCAGACCCGTCGACAGCCTCTAGTGGATTTGGTATAGTTCTCTTGGCCGTACATCTGCAATACGCCGGACTTGCATACACGTTTCCACTCTGCACCACGGGGAGGTGGAACTACGTCGCAGAGCACCAGTCATAAAAAGACTGTCAATAGCAGCCTGATAAGGTGTTAGAAATATGGTAATTCAATCTGTAGGGGAGAATGAGGATACTTGATTCCTTCGCAATATCTCAATACTGGAATGTCTTACAAAGATCAACTGTTCTAGAAAAATGTGCTGAATAGAACAAAACAGCAATGCTGTTATCTCAACTAATGTTAAAATTTTTATTTTTTTTATAGTAAATGAACTTTGTTTGAAAAATTTAAGAAAATGTGGCTAGCAGAAGAATTATCGATGAACCATTAGAAAGAGTGTTTTCCTTCAAGGACCTTAGAGTCACTCTTGATGAAAAAAATCACGTTTCAGCAGCATTATTCTAGTGTAATATCCAAAGCTACTAGAAATCTCGGATATATCACTAGAATTTCTAAGGAGTTTAGAGATCCATACTGCCTACGATCTCTGTACTATTCTTTGGTAAGATTCGGGCTCGAAACAGCTCCAGTTGTTTGGAGTCGACGTACTGGGCTAAACGTATTGAGGCAGTTCAATCAAGGTTCGTCAAATATGCACTGTGATTCCTACCTTGGAACAATCCTGATGCGCTTCCTGATTACAAACATCGTTGCTTGCTGATTGGGATGGGGAGACACTATCTTAAAGACGCATAATCGCAAGAAAACTCGTGAAAAACTCATCGACGGTGACATCGATGGTCCAGGGTTGCTGCGGCAAGTCCATATGAACATCAGACCGCGACTCTTCAGAGGAAGTGAATTCCTACGAATCGATTTTCAGCGAACCAACTACGGCCAACAAGAACCTCTGCGTGCAATGTTTAAATAAAGTGTTCAAAAGTTTCTACAACTTGTTTGAATTCGGTATTTCAACTAATGTTTTTAAAACAAGAATAAGTCTTGCGACTTTTTAATAACGAAACATTTTTTATAGAACTTAGAGTGGCAACTATTTAGTTCCTAAATACATGTAGACAATATTGTCAGATGAAGTAAAATACAATTATAAATACAAATACAAGACCATTTTTATCACTTGAGAATGTTTCTCACATGAAAATAAATATTATATTTTTTTCCAGTATGGTTATTGTTAGAGTATAAGGCCAGAACAAATCCTTCTTTTGTCACTCGGTATAGGAATATCACGAGGGGGAATAATAAATTGGAATAAATCGCACGAAAGCTTGTATGCAACAACATTGTATACTATACCATAGCAGGATGATCTCTATGGTTAAATAAGCGTTTTCCTTAAGGTGGCGAAGTACCGGATCCAAAATGTAATTAAGGGGAGCCGCTTGCAGAACCGCATCCCTGCTTCTCAAAGATCTCCGCACACCATCAAAACCGATAAACTTACGCGCGCGGGGAAAATGCTTATACAAAATACTTCGGTGCCCGAATTCACTTAACAGTTTGTTTACATTTGTCTGGTTCTGTTCTTGGCAGTTTATAATTTTATATGACATTATCACGTCCAGTGTATTGCAATAAATTCAAATTCAATGTCTTTATATCATTCCATGTCGTGTAATTTTAAGAAATTTCTAATTCAGTGTTGTTGAGAATCTTGTGTGAACAAAAAAAATTTGAAAATTACATCATCTATGATGTAAAGAAAATAAATCATCATATATGATGGAATTTTCTGTGCGAGTTGAATATTACACCTCTGTAAATTTCAACTGACATGTAAAATATGAGGCATGTAAAATATTCAAGACGTGTAATCTTCAATTCTCACTGAAAATTCCATCATATGTGATGCTTCTTTTTATTTACATCCTATTTGATGTAAATTTACATATAATAATCGCGTTCCTTGTCAAGTAATATTTGTGTCATTAGAATTCATTGCTGTTAAGGATTAAACTTATTTTTATTTAGTAAATTTACATTAATAAATCGCGTTCCACGTCATGCAATTATAAAGGTTTTCAATTTCAGTGTTGTTAAGTATTCAGATTTTTTTGCTGTGTAGGCCAAATCGACAGATGAAACATGTAAAGCTGTAGCTCTATTATTCAGTTGACTTCATCGAGGTCGAAATCGCTGCAAGATTATACGGCAGAAAACGCTCATCGTGCCCTGATTAATAGTGCTCTGTTCGCCCCAGGTCAACAAAATTAAGTAAAAACGCGTTTTTAAATTGATAAGGTGAAAATTCAAAAATTTTATGATGGTGAAAATTGAGAAACAATGTGTAAATCATGTTGCAGTGCATACATTTCAGATCAAGATGATTTAAAGGTCATAAACGCTTATTTGATGGTGCTCAAAAATTAGAATATTTTCGTCACTTGAGAACCTAGCTGGTTATTATTTAATATTTCTGTAAAGATGAAAAGGATATATCTTTTTTGGTGAAATATTAATACTACATGTAGTACGGAACAAATCCTCATGCAAATTTGTTTAAGAAAATACGTACTTTTGTAGAAAAAAAGAAGTGATTATTATGCCCTGGGTGCTCGTTATGCCCTTATCTCCCCTACATTATAGATTAAGGTGATTCAAAGATCATAAAAGCTTATTTCCCGGTGCTTGAAAATTATAATATTTTCGTCACTTTAGAACCTAGTTGTTTTTGTTTAAAATATTTCTGTAAAGATGAAAAGGAGATTTCTATTTTGGTGAAAAATAATACTATAGGAAGTACGAAACTATTCCTCATGAAAATTTATCTAAGAAAATGCGTACTTTTGAGAGAAGTGCTTACTTTGCCCTGGGTGTTCGTTATGGCCTTATCTTTCCTATATCCAATTGAAGGCAAGAGGTCGACAAAAAGGGTCGTCAATATTAATTGTTCAAGGTTTTTGAGATATTGTTGTAGGTTGTTATGCATCAAATTAGAATGAAATTTCGCTCAGGGATTATATGAAACCGTTAATCTATTCATTATTTCTAATTTAAGCTTAAATGTCAATCAAAGGTAGGCTTACCAGACGCCCTACTTTGGTAGGACATGTCCTACTTTTCAACTCTTAGTCCTATACAGAAAAAAAATAGACTCTTACGTGTCACTGAAAACTGCAACCTGCAAATAAATCACCTGTAATAAACAAAACCTGTAATTTTAAATTGTTTTCCTTGAAAGTTAACGAAGATTCATTTATTATTACAGCAAATGTCCTGAAAAAAAGTTGTACACTAAAAATTAAATATCACGTAATCATGTTTTCGACCTGTAAAATTACGGTAAATGTCCTGCTCCTTTTTGTTACAGGGCATTTGCGTAATTTTACAGGAAATAATTTTTGCTGTGTAGGTGTTATCTCGACAAGGTCTGATAATCAATTACTTTAGATCTAAAAAGTCCCACTCTCCATGTCTTTTTGCGACGGTTACATTTTGTTTCATTCAACTTACTGACATAATGTTTTGAACAATCAAATCAGAAACCGAGCTTTGATACATTTTTTGTTCCAATAATTTTTTCTCTTAGTATTTATGAACTTTCTCGAGAACGGTGAGGCTAAACAAAATGAACACATCAGATAAGAAAAGTATTGAACTGAACTCTACGATAATTTGAATATTCATCATCACTTGCTACTTATTTACATCAAGTATGTACCAAAGGTCGATAAATATAAAAAAAAAAGTTATTAGTTAAAATATAATCATTTAATTCTTGTCTCATTTTATCGACTGAATGCTTTCATCTAGAACTAAAATTACGTTTTCATGGAAAAAACATTTTCATGCTGAATACAAATTATTTTTCCTAGCACTCCCTTGTAAAAAGTTGCTTATCATTCAACTTTGCGACAATGACTGAATTTTCAAAAATTTGTCATATAAAAGGTGTTTTGCATAAAAATTCATAACATCATAATCAAGCTTATACTTTTTTCAGTCTTTAGATACCTTTCTAGTTGCATAGTTGTTCTAGGGACGTCTATTGATTTAGCCGTTTATAGCCGCAGCCCATGGCGTAGAGGATAGCCTTCAAGTCTCCTAAGCCAGCGGGCATGAGATCGAATCCCGGTTACGGCATACATAGTACACTTTCTGTGGGTTGGTGGTTTTAGCATTTGTATGACGCTAGCCATCATATCCTCGAAAGATGTACGCTTAGAGTTAAGAAAAGGGGAATCTCTTCGAGGAAGCACCAAGTTTCATTGAGATCCTGTATGTCCTGTAACAAATCATATCTTCTCAGAAAGTTATTTCATTTGTTTTCAAGTGATCAGGATGCCTAGAATACCTAGAAAAACAATATGCTAAAGACCAAAGAAGGCATGATTTTTAGATACATTAAACAATGTTTTTTTAACATTCAACAGCTTACCTGTTACCAATTTGACAGGCCTATCCTGTTAACCTAAAATAAAAATAATATATAAGCTTGAAAATGATATACAGAATCGAATTTCAATACCAAGCTTCAAAGCAATTGATAAATCAGATCATTAACAAAAACATACAATCAATTATGAATTTCAAAGTTCTAAATAAAAAAAAAAGAATTTATTTGAGCTTATTCAAAGTTGTTTAAAAGAATTTTAAACTGGATTTTAAATTTCCACATCTTTTGTTTTTTTTCGTTTGTCGAAAGTATGCTAAACAAGCATAAAGAGTATCCACTATGAAATTGCCACACTATGAAATTGCTCTGACTTTATAACCGTTGGGTCGAATTTAATGAAAATTTGGGTGGATTGAGTTCATAGTGCATCGTTTACATCCTGAAAGTTTTAAAGTCCTTTGATCAAAACTCTGTTCGGGATGTGGCTAAGAAGCTGCACCTAAGCCGACGTTTTGTCTAGAAGGCCAAAACTAAGGCTGGGCTTCGAACGTTCAACCTACAAAAGGCCTTTAATCGCGATGAGAAGCAGAACAAGTCCGCCAAAACTCGTGCCAGGAAGTTGTACCTCAACATGCTGACGAAAGTTGAATGCTGCATCATGGACGACGAAACATATTTGAAGGCCAACTTCAAACAGATCCCCGGCAACCTGTTTTTTACGGCCAAGGATAAGTTCAGCGTTCCGGAATATGTCCGCACTCAGAAGATGTCCAAATTTGTGAATAAATTCCTGGTTTGGCAAGCCAACTGCACGTGCGGGAAGTGGAGTGCACCTTTCGTTACCCAGGACATAAAAGAGACAACGTCCCAACAATCTTCCGGCCGGATTTGGCCTCATGCCATTACTCCAAGAACGTGTTGAAGTGGTATGCGGACAATAAGGTCAATTTCGTGCCGAAAATGTTCAACCCTCCCAGCACTCCGGAGCTCCGCCCCATCGAGGAGTAGATACTGGGCCATTATGAAGCAGCACCTTCTTTAACGACCTAAAGTAGTGAAAAAAAAGACGAGAATCTGAAGAAAGTTTGGGTTTACATGCAAAAAACGGTTGATTCACAGGTTGTGCAGAATCTTATGGCCGGGGTTAAGGCCAAAGTGCGGGCATTTGCGTATGGACTGTGGATGAAATACGAGTAAAGTGGTAAAATTAAATTTAATAGTTATTTTTCAATCCCTGAAAATTTGATGGCAATCGGATGAAAACTCGAATTTTGCGAATAAATTTTGTGTGTGGCAGTTTCATTGCAGACACCCTTTAGCTCGGATATTTAAATTCTACTAGTTATTTTGTAGAGCGAATCTTTTTTTGGAATATGGCAGATATACTTAAACCGATATACACCACTTAACGAGAAAACGGGAGACACGAATAGCGCTATCTGGCGACAGAAATGGAAGTATTACACTGTGATTTTTTTCGGAGCTTTGATCAGAGATGCCAGGTGTCCTGATTTTTCAACTGAGAATCGCAAAAAGTGTGGCGTAGCATATCGCAAAGGCGGAAAGTAAAATGATTACTTTTTGAATAAATATTAATTATTAACAGTGCAAATTCTTACACCTCTCAAAACATTATCCAAACCTTTACACATCGTGATTTTGATATGACAATTGATCTAGCGCAAAGTTTAAAAAAAGGAAAGAATCAAAATTGAATGTTATCAGACTCAAAAACGTTTTAGGTCAAGCATTGACCAAATGACTGATTTATTATGACTTCATAAATATCTAAAGAAAAATATTGAATAAGCGCTGCCGAATTTGGGTTATGATTTTCCATTAGTGCAAGTGGGATGCAGCTAAAATTCCTTGCACCTATGACAAATCTCGGGTCTTTCTTAAGCAGAGAAAGAATAACTTTTCGATTAACATTCGCCCATTACGACATCCACGATAAAATCTGCCAGCACAGATTTTAGACTTTTGTCATAGCATAAGCATTGAGAATTTCCGCCAGCACTTAACGAGTAAACAAGCAAACTAAATATTCATAATCAAATATTTGCTCCTTTTAGTTTCTTTAAATCGAATTCCACTAAACTCACTTTATCTATGTCTTCATTTTCAGTTTTAACAACATTTTTTGTATTTCGTGTGCTAGGGTATTGGCAAATAAGTACGTAAATATGTTGATCAAAGTAAAGCCACAAATTATGAATATGTCATACAAAACGGCAAATATAAATAAGCGGAAGCATAATAAACATTAAAAAAATTAGCTAAGAGACGAAAATTAGATATTTAAAGTTTATAAAAAAATGAAAATTCAAAAATGAAGTTACAAAAAAGATTATCAATAATTATTCTCAGTTATATTTCAATAGTTTTCAATGACATATGTTTAAGACTATCATTTATTTGTAATAGTAAAGATTTAAGAAATAACAAAAATGTTTCATTTCAGAACCAACATACATGCCATTCGGAGCTGAGCGGATGCATTTTATCTTATTTCGAAAGAGTTTTTTTAATTTCAGTATAATTGGTTTAAATTAGGGAGTCGTTAAGATACCACGTGGACAGAAAAATGAGATTTTTGACCCCCTTCTCCCCCTTCGTGGACAAGCGTGGACATTTGGCTAATCCCTACCCCCCTCCCCGGATGTCCACGTGGACACATTTGAAAAAGTTTTTATTTTAAATACCTTTAATTTGACAGTTAGAAATCACCACTTTTTGCCATTTTGTTATAGGAATGGCTGATTTTGAAAAATCGAATAAGAATTTCAGGATATTAAAAAAATTAAAAATTTTGAATTTCTAAATTAACATATTTATCACTTGCTTTCAAGTACCGTAAAACGGGGTAACTTTGATCACCGGGGTAACTTTGACCATCAATAAACTTTTCCACATTATCACCAATAACTTAGTCTATAGGTTGAATTTTTGAAAACTGTTTTCTACGTTTGAAAGCCTATTGATTGAGTATCAAATAGACAAAATTTGGATTGTATTTGTAATTGTTTTCTGTTAGTTAAATTGTATTTTCTAAATCTTAAAATATCTATTTTTCTAAGGCTCGCAAGCAAACAGTTCTCCTAATGATACCAAAAAGAATTTAGAAGCAAATGGGTGGTTAAATGTGAAAGAACAAGTTTCAATCTTTGTATATGTATAGTTATAGTGCTATTTTTATAGTCATTTAATGATAAATTTTTGATATTTAAGAAGTAAGGACATTTTCCAAGAGTAAGCCCTTATTGGATAAATGGATATGAATCTTATTAAATGATTTACTTAGAAGAAAAAAATTACATAAAAATAGTGGGAGGGCCTAGGAGAATGTGTGAAAGTAAGATTTCATTTGTATTTTGAAGCTAAAACTATTTAGAAATTATTATAATTTTTGCCCCTAGATGTATGCAGCATCATTGTTTTTTCGATTGTAAATGTTTTAAAACGAAAACGATAAAAAGCAAGGTAAAATTGATAAATTAGAATTTGTGAAAAATTATGAAGATGTTTTGTATCCTTTATGATCAATAAAACTCGTTAAAACCGTCAAAATGGAGACTGATCAATGTAACCCCAAAGCATCAATTCCTGAACAGCGACGAAATCGATTTTTAAATCAAATTTAAAGTGGTCCAAAAAATTTCTGCAACCATGTTTTACGTTCATAGGAGTCCAGTACTGGTTTTGAAAATATGAAACATGCCACATTCCCCTCAACAGAAAAAATATTCGAAATATATTTAAAAAAAGTGATCAATATTACCCCGGATTACGGTAGCTACTTATTGTTTAAACTCAAACTGGAAAGGTATGCCATTTTAAGATTTCGATTAAAACATCTTAATATTTAGTCACCTTTAGAAAATATTTTGAAAGTAAGTATGTCCACGTGGAGATGACCCAAACCCCTACCCCCCTCTCCGTGGACAAGCGTGGACAATTCCATACCCCCTCCCCTCCCCCTAAGTTGTCCACGTGGTATGTGAACGGCCCCTAGGAATAGCAAAACAATTCTGTTGCACACTTTTGTCTCTATAAATAAAAAAAATACAGAATATCATTTTGTGCCATTTCAAAATGTTAATCTGGAGCTGTCGAAATGCTGATCAAGGATGCCGTCCGAACATATTTTCATTACTTTTTGTTGAGTTTAGGTACACTTTAAAAAAATTAAATTCCGCTCATTTGAGAAATGTGATTTGATGTCAGAATTTAAAATCTTTCTCGCCGCCAGCTAAATCCTCGAAACCAACTGGGCATATAGTGCTCGTTCTCTGGGCCTAGATTTATAAAAAATTCATAACAAAAATATTCACCTTAGTAAGAAATTGTGCAAGGAGAGTGGATGATTGGGAATATCTTGTTTTAATTGTAATAATTTTTGTTCTTTATTGATTTCTTGTTTTTATACAA
Source organism: Uranotaenia lowii (assembly GCF_029784155.1). Classification (NCBI taxonomy): domain Eukaryota; kingdom Metazoa; phylum Arthropoda; class Insecta; order Diptera; family Culicidae; genus Uranotaenia; species Uranotaenia lowii. The sequence continues at coordinate 186,901,932 of NC_073693.1, read as the reverse complement.
TCAGTCATGAAGCGCTTATCTGTTTTTTTTTTTTTTTTTTCATATTTTTGGCCAACCAACTGCGATATCTTCGGTCAACAGATGTCGCAGAAGTTTTACTTTGGAAGCTGTTTCTTAATCCATCCCAGGTATTCCAAGTGAATCAAAGAGGAAACTGCTGATTTTAATGTTGATGTTTTTCGAGCCTTATCATTGATGGAGTTTATAGTGTCTGCAGCCATAATGGATGGCTGGCTGAAAAACTTGTGCATGCAACAAAATCATATAATAAAAATTCGTGAGATTTCGTCAGATGTGAATTTGTACGAAAAAACAGTGCGGTTTAAGAGCTACTATTTAGGGATAATCGGAGCGCTGGATAGAAAATATGACTGCGTTTGACTGGGAAAAAATGACTGCAGGTATGTTTAAGTAATAAAGAAATTGACGAAATGTTTTACTTCACTAAATTCTGCAGTGTCTTGACCATTTTCCGGTCCTACTATGACAACTTATCATTGTTTCTGCTTTTGTGCATATTTAAGGCAAAGGTTATGATATAATATTTTTCGAATCAATATTTGTTTCCTTTCACAAAGATATTGGTCGTGATCCATTAGCGGGTCATGCACGAATCCTAACATCAAATAAGTAGGGTAATTAAAATTAATTGCTGAGATCTATATTTTGTTCAGAATTATTAACAAGTATTATATGGTAATATTTTCTTCAATTCCTTTTTATTTGTTAGTTGATTCACTAAAATTTTTATGGTGCAAGAAAAGAAATAAACAATTCCAATTATTATTACTGGCATCCCTGATCGAGTCGAGTCCGGAATACACGCTATTCACAAGTTAGACGAATTTCTCAAATTAGTGCTTCCATTTTATCCGCTAGAGGATGCTGATGGTGTCGCCTTCTCACTGTATGAGGAAAACAAGTGTGGTGAATATTAGTCTCTATTATATTTGAATATGGTCTATATTACAAGAAAACATTGCAAACATTTTGCAAAATTAAAGTTTCATATACAGTTGCAGGAAACAATACAAGGTTTAAGAAAAGAATTTCTCTACCATTCGATTTTAGTTTTTCTCAATGCGTGTGTAGCAACGCACACATGGGTTAGGCTTGTGTTTATACTTTTTTTTTTATAAATTAATAAACCTAAACTGGTTATAAACCTTAACATCTTATAAGTGGTAGTTCTTTTTTCTCAATCAGATATTGTGAGCTACAGCATTTAATAGAATTTTATATATGGAAAATTACTTAGCTTTTGCAACTAAAAGAATCCAATTAGGTATTTGATTTTTTTTTTCAACATACATATGGCTCTAGACAATGGACTAGTCTTTTTGTAAAAGTCATTATAAATCTAAATGTTCTCCCGAATAACCTTTCCACTAATGAATTTCTGTAAGGATGGCTTCTAGTATTTGATGAGCGTATTTATGGATCCGATGATTTGATGAATATATTTAAATAGATAATTTTGAAGATTCTCAAAAGCTAAAACGAACTTAAAAAACTGCTATAAAGTATATATTTATTATCATGTAAATTTTCATAAAACATACTAACGATCTCCTTTTTATGTCTCTTTCTTATTGCAGCAAGTCGTAGAATTGAATGGTTATGTGATAATTTTAGTGGAAACTCGTGATGGCAAAATCAAATTATACGGTAGTCCGGCGGATAAGGACAACCTCGAGGTCGCGGATGAAATACTGGATGTTAACGAAAGAAAACTGGAGGATTCCTCCCGGGCGGAGGTGATCAAGCACATACACGAGGTAAACGAAAAAATAGATAAACAATCTGAAAACAAAAATGTTTCTTATTCATTGTTTTTATTTTATTTTGTTCGCAGTGCATCCAATCGTGTATGATCAAACTTCGAGTCAAACGCAGGAGTGATTCGAGATTAGGTGAGTTGAAATAGTACCGTTGTTCACATTCAGATGGCTCTATATGTATGTATATCAATCACAGTCGATCTTCATCTACACTTATTCATTCAACGAAGCTTTCGAAGCTTACTGAGAAACACGCTTTGTAAATATAGGTTTGTCAGACACGTCAATAAGTCAGAATGGCTGCTAAAGAGCAGACTCACCGGCTTGTACCTACACGAGTAAGCCTGGCAGTTAGTTGGGCTTAGAGCATCTGTATTCGTGGTCTATTCTTGGGTCTAATTTATACAAGAATTGAACCAAAGAAATTAGATCCGATCCAATGAAAAAACTGGCAACTGCACTCGTGTTCCATTAACTGTCAAACGGTTTAGAACTGCGTCAAATTGGATCCAAATCTCATCAGTTTTGGATCAATCCTTATACCAGCTCTAAAAAAAGTTGAGTTGAAACTGGTATAATGGATCACCAGTGCGGTTGCTCGGGTCGGAATTTGGGTCTAAACCGGCTGTTTGGACCACGAATACAGATGCTCTTATAATATACGTAACCAAACTGTTGCTTCATCAATTTTATATTCATAATTGCTTCATAGGAATCTAATCAATCAGAATATATTTAAAATTTCAATTGAAAACTTCTTGATATCAAATTTTTTGTAGCCAAAATTGTAGTGTTCAGGCTTGATACAATTTATTTTAACATTAACAGTATTTACGTTCGATATTATCATTTCATGAATTTAATTATTCTGATTATTTTAATGAATTCATATTTTCAGACCAGTCAGGAATGTTTTAACTTCAAGCCTAAATAATTTATTACAGAACCGTCAAACTACGCTTACCAAAATTTAAGCTGGTTGTAAACTGGGATTTATACCAAATCATTAACATGAATTACAGTAATTTTATTGATAATAATCAAATGAGGTGTAGGGGCTAGGATTGATCGGTCTTGATTCGAGCTTTGCGAGATCGATCTTTTAAGCTCAAATTTCCGATTTTTTGGATCGATTCTTTAGACTGGGAAAATCAATTGAATCGGTTCATTTTTGATCCGATTTTTCGATCTTTTGAAGTTTGTTTTTATTCCGGAGATTTTGAGATTCAGTTTCGTGCAAAATGTTGATGCCTGCACCATCATGAAGCTTGTTTTTGCATTATTTTTGCTTTCAAGCTAATATGATTGAGACCGGACTCATAGATAGCGTTTTTTGCTTCTATCTTCAGGGAACCAGAACTTTTATCAAATACTTAAATAATCAAATTCGAATATAGGTAAAGTCGAGATTTTTAACTTTGCGAACCATTTCCGTGCTATGGAATTGGCTAGATATGTTTTCCATACCAGCCGGGAATTTTCCAGGCTGCTTTGACACTTTGATGAAATGCAAAAATTAGCAGATGTCGAAAACGTAGATTCTTTCCTCTTGAATTTTCAATTTAAAATTCGAAGCATCAGCCAGCAATCATAAAAAAAAACTGTCATCATAGTTTTGTGGAACCCATTAAAAGTAATCAAATACGTATTTTCTCATCGCCGAAACGTGAACCAATCGTTGCAAACCAAATATGATCTTGTAACCGTCGTTACAAAGTCCTTAGGTAAATTTTCCATTTTGTTTTAATTGTTGTTTCGAACTGTTGTTTTTCTATTCGTTAATTTAGTTAGGATTAGGGAAATTCTAAATAAATGTTTAGGTTTTAACAAATACAATTATTGTTAGTTTTAAGTTGGGCGTGTGGCATCTTCGTCAACAAGTCTGCAACCAAGACTGGTTGCAAGGTCAAATGCATGTAGGTTGCATGCAAGGTGCAATAACTCGCCTAAAATATTTTGAATGGAGAAGGTGGAGGAAGGAGTGAAGTAACGCGCCAAAAAGGGTCTTTGACTCTGGGCTTTTTTTCTACCGGCGTTCGTGCGAGTCAGAGGTGTTCCCCAACAGCCAAGAAATTTGTGAAACCAGAGTGTTTGTTCTTGTGCCACCCCGTTTATTGTTGAGGAATCCCGTCGTACGATTCGGCCTAGATTACCTGACGGTAGTCTACGTCTTACCGTAAAAGACTTCGGCCTCTGGTTCAGGTAAGAACCATAATCGTAAAGGAGGCCTATCTCTCGGGACTTCGAGAGTTTCTCGAAGTCTCTAATTCTCAGCGTGGCCAATACGGTCTTGCCGTGGTCCGCTGATTACGTCAACGAAGGAAGACGCCGTATCCTACCCGTTCGTCAACGCCAGACGCACTGCCACCATTTTGGCAAATTGATCAGGACACAAGTTCCCGTTCCTGATCCGCCATCAACAATCCGCCATTGATGAACCCAACACCCCGGTAAAGGTAACCTGTGAGCGCTCACCAACGAAGTCATCGAGCATCCGGTACGCACCGCAACGGTCATCGACCACCGTCCAACCCACACCCTACACAAACACACCACACAGTAGCGTGATTAATAAAGCGTTAAATTCAAAAACCAAAGTTTAGTTAGTAGTTTTTCTCCTTTTAAATAAAAGTAATTTCCTCGTCCAAAGTGTTGATTGTTTTTGATTGTAGAAAACCCACAGTTTGTTCCCTTAGTTTTTGTCCGCGTTCCCCTCCGATTACCCAGCCGTAGGCCGATCCTGAGATTAGTCAAAGGGTCTTCTGCGACTGAGCTAGAATTATCCGGGAGTTGCTGGCCAACAGTCTCAATCTAAAAAGGCTACGAACTTATTATTCCCTAAGCTAAGCCAATAATAACCAACAACCTTAGAGTAGATCCTTTGCAGCGTCAGTTAATTATGCGTCCTTGTTTTGCGCCTACAATACTTACCCATTCATGATTTTAAAAATCTATTAACTTTTGTTTGGAGAATATCAAAAATATAACCATAAAAGAATAGCTAACGATATTGAACATGATGTTTCCTTAGCAATAAATCCAATTAACTATGTCAAACTGTTTCATTTTTTGAAAAGTTATAAGGCAAAGCTTGTCAGATTGCCGGTTTTTTAACGGATATGCCCGGATTTTTCATAACAAATTTGGGAAAAGTCCGGTCCAGTCCGGGTGTCCGTATTTGTTCACCTCATTTGCCAAATTGATAAAAAATAAAACAAGTTGTGTTGTTTATTTATTTATTCATGCATCCATAACAAATTTTTGTGAAGTAAGTTTTTTTTAAATAATTTTCATGAATGGTTTTATGGAAGCCTGAAATAAGATTTAAGATCTGTTTATAAGCTTAGATGAGAAAAAAACTTTTTTTTACTTGATTTTTATTGAATTACTAGCTGATCCCGTACGAACTTCGTTTCGCTTTAAATGATTGGTACGTCAAAATGAGTTTAGAAAATGAATTCGAAACATTCTTTCGACAGTTTTGGGGAAAAAATTCAACAGTGTTTAAAGTCGCTACTATTACTATTACTTGAAATTCGAATTAAACGGTTGATTGGCTTCTTATTAAAATTTATGTGAGAGTGTTTTCTTCTCGATCGGTTGCAAAATCTAGACATTATGGCAGAAACATGTACTATTTGTTTATGTGCACGACTCTTTTGCTTGACCTTCACACTTAAATTGGTATCAATTAACTGCCTCCAACAAAATTATTGCACAATACACTGAACTTTCAATGAAACCCTCTTTTTCTGTCCCATGGCCCGAAATTCGATAATTGAAACCAATTTTACGTTCCTCAAAACTCACTTGTGCCATTTTTTCTTTTCAAATTATATGTAAAAGTCAGGAACTTGAAAACAGTGAACAGTGAATATAGACGCCCCTTTCGCCGACCCTTGACACGGAACATGCTACCTGGAGGCAATTGCTCATAGTTTATAACCCTCATCTGAACATTTTCATCTCAATCCGATGCATGATCAAGACAATATCGCGAAAACAGTGAGCAACTGACATGGACGGCCTTTTTTTACCGAGATTCAAAACTTGACACCTGAAATCAATTATCTTTTCTGTTAAACTCCCATGTGTCAATTTTCATTACAATTCTATGCTCAATCAAAAGAATATCGTTAAAACAGTGAACAGATAATAACCCCCGACCCCTGAGTCAAGATTTGAAACCTGAAAGCAAAAGAGCGTCCCTCAAAACTCCTATGCGGAAATTTTCATCTCAATCCAATGTAGAATAACGTCAAAATCGCAAAAACATTAAAGTTGGGTATGGACGACTCCTTCAGCCGACTTCTGATCCGCAATTCTAAACTTGAAATCGATTGCTCGTCTCTCAAAACACTCATGTGCAAATTTCCATCACAATCCAATGTAAAATAAAGCCAATATCGCAAAAACATTAATCAGTTGATATGGACGACCCCTTTTGCCGACATCAACCCCTAAATTTGATAATTGTAATCGATTGCTCGTCTCTCAAAACACTGATGTGCAGATTTTCATCACAATCCAGTGTATAATAACACCAATATCGTAAAAACATTAATCAGCGAATATGGACGACCCCTTTGGCCGACCCCTGACCCTAAATTTGATAACTGTAATCGATTGCTCGTCTCTCAAAACACTCATGTGCAAATTTTCATCACAATCCGGTGTATAATAACGCCAATATCGCAAAAACATTAATTAGTTGATATGGACGACCCCTTTGGCCGACCCCTGACCCTAAATTTGATAACTGTAATCGATTGCTCGTCGCTCAAAACACTCATGTGCAAATTTTCATCACCATCCGACGGAAAATAACGTCAATAACGTGAAAACAATATTTGTCTTGTATGGACGACCCCCTTCAGAAGGGGTCGTCCAAAAATCTAAAAACATTTTTCATCATTCCTGGCCCTAATGAGCATCCATGCCAAATTACAGATCTCTAGCTCTTAAGACGGCTGAGTCTATAGAGGACAAACAAACAAACAAACAAACAAACATACAGATAATTGCTTTTTATATATATAGATTCCTGGGTTTTGACCAAGTTTCATCGGAGTTTGGTCGAAAGTTTTAAAATCGAATGCCCGTTTCCAATGTGCCTGATTTTTCATGATATGCCTGATTTTTGAAGCCCACCTGATAAGCCGATATGCCTTCTTTTTCCCTAATTTTTGGAAATAAGCATGATTTTCCCTGATTTTTGTGGATATGATGGAGAAAATGAGTAATACGGAACTGCATTAAAGACATCTGTAAAATGTGAATTTATTCCAAAAAAAGTTCCCATACCGCATACCACATAAGTTGCATAACGTGTTAAAAATCCTTGGAGTAAGGCTATGATCATTTCGGTGATAGCTACGTTATTAAAGCTCGTAGTTGATTTTTTCTGATTATTTTTTGGACCGAATGGTTAAGAAGTATAAGGAGCCACTCTAGAATCCACACGAAGTTCAAATCAAGCATCGGAATGGAACCCTTGATCTTAAATATGGTAAAAAGTCTATGGTTATTGGGGATAACTGAATGCAGCCCCCCTAAAATAATGCAATTAATACATTTCCGTCAGTCAAAAAGTGTTTTCCGACTAGTAGACACCTAGTAAATAACTAATATTGAACAGTTCCTTAGATTGCAACATGTGCAACCGGTTTTTACGCAATGTGACAGATGTGTCCTGATGGACGAAGAAATTTATATAAAAACCGGATTTAAGAGATCAAATTTTTCGAGATGCCTACTAATGAAAAGGTTCCAACCAGATTCCAATTGCTTTTTCCAGGTGAGTATGTGTAAAATATCATGATTTTACAAAGGTTTTACTTCTGTGGTAAAAATAATAGAACAATACATGCCTGACACAAGTGTGCAAAGATAAAAAAGAGATTTCATGAAAAAATAAGATTATTTCTTGAAATCACTGATAAATATTTTTTTTTATATTTTTAAATGTCATATTAACACCTTCATTTCCTCCATAGAAAGTTTTTCGCTCAAATGAATAGTTTTTAAAATACAATCGTTTGTAACTGCCCGGATACTAAATGATCATTACATCCATTGCGCCCCTAATACATATATCTTCTAGTGTTAACCACAGAGAACAGACATACAAGCTAGCCCACGAAACTTGTGTAAAATTTTCAACCGTAGTTTTGAACAATTTTTTTTGTTTTTTGGCTGGGCCTTTTCGAAAACTGGCCACCCGAAAATTTGATTTGTAACTTTTGAACGGCACTTTTTCAAGTCAATTTCTAACGTATTTTTTAAATGTCAGCATTTGAAATTTTACACACTTTTTGGAAGATTTTTTGTTCGAGCTTGTACGTCTGTTCTCTGTGTGTTGACCTATGCGCTTTCCCATAGAACCTAGAAAATAATTTCTGAATATTGTCTGAATGAGATCGCCATGAGCTGCATTCACATTTTTCTGGATTTGATTTCATCAAACTGTAAAACAAATGAATACATAAGAAACTCCATATCTGACCTATAAATATTAGTATTTTGAAGTTATGAAAAAATAAAATTTTATAACATAACTTATTTATAAATAAATAAAATTGTAAAATTACGTAAAGTACCTAAAATTGAGCTTAGCACAAGTTCAGTTGCTCTACTCGTCGTTTTGATCAAATAATTTCATGTTTTCTGTAAAATGTTCAAAAATTGATTATATATTTAGACTCCGTATCCACGAAATCGCTGAGCACTGTTGTTTTCATACATTTGAAACATATAACGTGTTTGTAGCTCTCAAATTCCGTATTTAGTTTCTGTTTACTTTACGTATTTGTAATCAGATTTCTCCGATATATCAATATTATGATGACCATTAGCGTACAGTCAGTGACAAATATTAGTAACCATGTAAAATGGATGTTTATGAAAAAAGAAATACACTGACTGATTCTTTTTTAATCCTGGACAACCAAGGAATTATTTTTTTTTTAAACTAAGTTAACACATGTGTTCAACGCAATTTATTTAGATCGCCAGATTATAGTGAAACAAAAATAATAAACCGTAGATAAGATAAAAAAAGAAATAAATTAATGAAAATTAAAAAAGAAAACAATGGAAAACGATGTGTTGATACTTAATATAGTAAAAAACTATAAAACCAAGCAAATTCTACGAAACTTAAATATTTATTCAAATTTAGACATGTTTTTGACTAGAGTAATATTATAACTGTTTTCCAAAAAGTCTTCTTCAATGATTTCTGGAAGAGTGGCAGCCTTTATCATCTCTATTTTCAATATTCAATCTTCAATCATTGGATCACAGAAAACGAAAATATTTTAATTGTTGAACGTTCAATCTTGCAGTACTCGTTTCGCAAAGAAATGCATGTACCAGTTATTGAACAAACATCGGTTGGTGCTTAGAAAAATAAACAAACTGTTTCTTGGTTGCTAGCTCAACCAAAATCATCCCTGCAAACAGAACAGCTAGAAAGCTGACATTAGGCATGGAAGCTCATTAGGACCCGGAATGAAGAAAAATGTTTTTGGATTTTCGGATGGCCTCTTTTGAAGGGGGTCGTCCATACAAGACAAATATTGTTTTAGCGATATTGGCGTTAATATACGGTGAGTGCTCCTACTTTGGACCTACTTTAGTACTAAAATGCCAAAAATTGTAAATAATTCATTTAAATAGCATATTATAAAGACTCCCATGCACACAATGAACTCTTATTCTTCCAGAATACTACCATACCGCTTTTTGCCATAAAAAGTATTTCTGATAAAATTTCCTACGTTTTTGGAAATGTGTCTCCTCTTCATTGGTAAATCAGACAGCTCAATTAGAGGGGCGCATTTTGAGAAATTAAAGTGAATAAGGAAACATTACGTTTTTTTACTGTCCAAGCCAAAGTTTAAAAGGAAATTACTTTCACTTGGAAGAATATGAACCATACTACCTAATTTTCCTAAAATAAAAGAAAATCAATGGAAAACCCGGAAAATTGGTAAAGGGTCCAAAATGTTGACAGACTTTGATGTTCCATTTTAGACCTGACATCACCAAAACTTTGTTCCAATACCAACATATCAACAAAGTTGCGAATTTTCAATTAAGACATAATTCAGAACCAATATTGAACGTTTCTAACATTTTTGCCAGCTTTACGCAAATAAACTAGAAGTAACGGATGTTAAATAAAAAATGAGAATGTTTTCAATACCTTTCAGTAACTCAAATAAAGAGCGTAAATTTTTTTTTCTTCAAGAAAATTGCTCTTTGGGCTCCCTAGAAACAGTAGACGTGTTTGGTTTTGCTAGTTTGAATTTAGTCAAAGCAAAGAAGGCGTCGAAACAGCACGTGCTCCGCGAACGCATTGTACGGTTCTACGAAACACATTTCCAGCAAGGAAAAAAGTTCACGGTGGCACATTTTAAGGAAGGAAATGTACCTGTCAGTACGGTATATCGTATCCTAGGTTCCCTGAACGTAGAGCGGAAGGTCGGAAGTGGTCGTCCGGTGACGATAATGACGAAGCAGAGGAAGACATCGCTAAAGAAGCTGTTTGACAACAAGGACGCAACCAGCCTGCCTGACACCGGTCGGAAATATGGCTGCTCCCACGTATCGATCCATCGTACCCTCAAGATGGAAGGATCGTCTGCAGGAAGAAGACGAGGTCGCCGGAGTACACGGAGGAGCAAATTGAGACGGTTAAATCACAGTGTCGATGGATGGCCAAAAAATACCGCGGGACGTAATTCGTTCTGGCTGGCTGGCGTACCTTGAGGAGAAAAAGATACCGTTCGTGCCGAAAGATCGTAACCCAACAAACTTGCCCCAGTGCCGCCCAATAGAGGATTTCTTTGGCTCACTCAGTGCCCTAGTGTATAAAAACAATTGGAGGGCCAAGGACACGAAGCAACTGACTACAAGAATCCGGAATTGTATCCGGAAAATGGACGTAAGTGCCGTACAACGTTCTTGTGAGAGCATCGCGACAAAGTTGCGTCGAAAATCAGACCACGGCTCTTACTCAAACATTCACTGACATTTTTTTGAAGAAATTACATTATGTTATTCATAAAAAATACTGAAATCGATGAAAAAAAAAATAACAAATTGTATATGTGATTGAAAAATTCTCATTTTTTATTTAACACCCATCAGTTTCAGCTATTGTTTCACTGGTAAAGCTGATGGGAAGTGAAAGTGTTTGAGATATTAATTAAAGAAGTGTAAGTATTTTTAGCCATTATAAAGCTGTAATATTTTTTAATGATAACATTTGATTGAAGTTTACATTTTTAAAGAATTTGTTAATCAAATTTCGAAAAATTATACTTTTCATAGGAGTTTTAGTTTTAGGTCCAATGAAAGATACCAGTTCAGTACTAAAATAGGAACAGTTGGTTCAATGATGGAAATTTCGATAATCCATTTCTTAGTAAATCTTTCAATAACGGCGAAACTTATGTTGAAATTTCTTATTGAAACTTGTAGATAAGATCATGAACTATAAATAAATTTTCTGAAAGATCCGTCCGTTTATGAAAAACACATAGTTATTTACAATTCACTGTTTAAAGGGTCCAAAGTAGGGCAACTAGCCCTATATCGGATTGTAATGAAAATCAGCACATGAGTGTTTTGAGGAACGAGCAATCGATTCCAGGTATCAAATTTAGGGTCAGGCGTCGACCAAAGTGTCGTCCATATAACACAAATACTTTTTGAGCCATATAAACGTTATTACACATAGGATTGAGTTGAAAAGTTGTACACGGGCGTTTTAAAAGAAGGGCAATCGATTTTATGTTAAAAATTTGTTTAAGGGGTCGCACATATTACACAAATTCTGTTTTAGTTATACAAACGTCATTATACATCGAAATGAGATGAAAATTGGCACATGGAAGTTTTCAGAAATAAACAATCGATTTCAAGTGTCAAATTTTGTGTAAGGGTTCACTGTTTTTGCGATATTGACGTTATTATACATGGGATTGATATGAAAATTTGTGCATAGGGGTATTAAGAGATGGGAATATGATGTCAGGTTTTAAATTTTGGATCAGAGGTCGGCCAAAGTGGTCGTCCATATCAACTTTTCACAGTTCATATTGTCGTAATTATGTATCAGATGTAACTATGTATCAGATGGAAATGAAATTTTGTACGTGGGAGTTTTTAGAGAAGGCATTCAATTTTAGATTGGGGTTGGAAATGGGTCATCCATATTGATTTTTCATGGTTTTCGTGATATTGTCGTGTCGTAACTATGCATCGGATTGAAATGGGGGTTTTGAGAAACGAGAAATTTACTTCGAGTATAAAATTTCGAGTCACAGGTCGGCGAAAGGTGTCGTCCATTATAACTTTTTCACTGTGTTTTTTTTTTAAATATTTACGTTGTTATGCATTTGAATGAGATGAAAGTTTACCCACAGGGATTTAAAGAGACGTGCAATCGTTTTCAGGTATCAAATTTCGTGTAAAGAGTCGGCTTACGAGGTTCGCTGTTTTTGCTATGGTTACGTTACTATGCATCTGATAACCATGTAATATTCCACATTGGGGTTTTGAGGGGTAGACAATCGATTTAAGGTATCAAGTTTATAATCGAAAATCGGCAAAATGGGTCGTCCATATAAACTGCTTCCGATAAAGTCGAACAATGTGAATATTTGCACACTGGGGTTAAAAGGGACGACTTATTTTTATGTTGCAGTATAAGTTAAAAGTTCAGAAAATGTGTTATCCATATTGTCTGCTAAAAATGGCGTCCAAAAGCATAGAATCAATTTGAAAATTTATGCTCAGGGATGTAGTTTAAAATCAATATAATTTTATTTGTTGAATATTGGATTATTGTACAACGAAAAGGGATAATTATTTTGAACCGTCCGTCATTTTTGCGACATTGCCGAGGAAATTAAACGGGTCAACGTGCTTATTGAATAACGGGATTCGAAAAAAACTGTTATGTCGTTATCAATAATGATCCTCTTATTTTATTAAAACAATAACATCTAATCAGATCACAGTTGTTAGCGAAACGAAATAACGGGATCAGCTAGTTACTAATAAAATTTGAATTACAAAACCAAAGGAAATATTGCCTTCATTCAATTCCCTAGGCACTCGCACTATTCTCCTTTTATTTTTTCCTTCAAACTTTACCATTTGAAGGGGGTTTTTAGCCTTTTTACTAGACTGGTTTACTCTTGGAAAATTTCCCTATTTTTTAAATATCCAAAAATGTACCTCAAGCCACAACCTCACACAACAAAACCTACGTCAAAACTATTCATTTACTGAGGAAAAAAGTTGAACTCTCACATAAATCAACCTTCTAAACGTTTTGATTTCATCAGGAAGGATTTTTTGCTTGCGAGCCTTCGAAAAAATAGATATTTAAAGATTTCGAAATTACATTTATACTTACATTTCAAATTTCGAAAAAAAAAACAAAAAAAAATCCCAATTTTAAACTTAACTTATAGGTTTTTAAACGTAGAAAAGAGTTTTGAGATTTTTGAACTTTACTTAATTATTGATCATTATCTGGAAAAATTCCATGTTAATCAAAATTACCCCGGTGATCAATGTTACCCCGGACTTTAGGACTTAAAAATAATCGGTCATAGTTTTTTTATAAGGCAAATTAGCATAACTTTAACCATATTTAAACATGAAAAATCAGCTTTATTAAATGTTGTTTGATGCGGGAACGAATCAAACTGATGAGTTTTGCCACGATCAAATCCACCAAGAACATAGATTTGATCTCAAGATATATTTTTATACCTAGTAGGTATAAACTATGGCAATATAACACATGCACCTCAACACTCGATAAACTTGAATTTTTAATTTCTTTCCACTTTACCCGGTTCAGAACTCTGATTTACATTCTGAGTGTCACATTTGTTGTAAGGTTAAATAATTACGCAAACTGGTATCTTCCCTTAATGGATTCTTATTTCGTTTGAACAGAAGTTTAATCGATGACATCATACGGGGTTCGTGGAATTCCACCAAGGAGAGGACTCGTTCGCTTGTAAGGCACATTTTATCATTTCTTAGCATCCCGACAAGAATCTCGCTGTTCGAACACCGATCTGTTTAAGAATGTTTTGGAACATAAAGGTAGCAAATTATTATTTTTTTTACAAATGCACCTTGAGCTTTTCTAACAACCTTACAAATGTATAATTTTAAATTTGTGTGTATCTACATATTGATAAAGAAAATCGGTGCATCGATTGCAACACTATACAATTTGCGATGATTTATGTGGTTTAGGTTGCTTTCCATCAACAATTACTCAACTCAGGCTGCAAGGTGTTCGTTCATTCGATTCGATGTGGAGTGTGGAGTGCATCTGCCTGTTCGGAAACTCAGATGGTACAGGTAGGTACAGGTGTATAACCTCTTTGTTCGACACGGTTTGTTCTGATAAGAAACATAACAACCGCCAAACAGCAAGCAACATCACCAGCAGTACCTAATCACACATGCTCATATTGCAATCTGTTTGGATCGATAAATATAACAACAACGTAGCGAACAACAACACAATACCGAAACCAGCCAGGCCAGTGTAGTGTGGCAGTGATAGAGGTAGAGATAGGCTGAGAGAGAACCAGTCCTACCGATATGAATGTGGCCGGTTGGTTGATTGTTTGGTTGAACTGGCTGAGGGTTGCTGGCTTGTATTCCACTTGGCCTGGTCCGGTGTGGCCTACAAACTTGAAAAATCTTGCTACTTTCATTGGTCGTCGTTGTCGTGGTTGTTGTTGTTGTCGGTCGCCGCCGTGTTGTCCGTAAGTAGGTATACGTACCTATACGCTGTGGGGCACAAGCGTCGAATGAGCGAACCAAAAGCTCGATTCAACGAAAAAAAAAAGATACGCGCGAGAGTGCCGACCAGTTGTTAACCAGCTGCATCAGCCAAGAGTCGGGCGAGTAGTTCAGGGCGCATGCAAGTCTCGGGCTAGCTCAGTTTATTCAGTTTGTCGAGTTAATCGAGGCCGTATCGTTTCGCGCATTTCGAAAAGTAGGATTCGTCGTGCGGTTTGGCAATTTTCCAGATTTTCGAGGTACCTACCCATTGTCACGGAGCATTTGGGAATGGGAATCTGAAATCCATAGAGGATCACGAGGTGAATGATCAAAACCTATTAAACATGGACGGGTATTTAAAAGAAGCTTAACAGTACAACGCATGATTAGATCTGGGGAGACTTAAGTGAGATGCTGCTGAGGCTACGATAATTTGGGCTGTTCAATCATACCTACGTGTACTGTGCCTAGGATGAGATTGTTTGAGTAAGCACGGTGAAGAGTATGTATGATTAGGGGACAAAAAAGTTGATTCATCTGAGACCATCATCAGCAAGCAGCGAAATAGGTGATTGGATGAACAGCTTAGCTCAGCTCGTATGGTGAGGAATTTCTCGAGCAGCAACTCTCTAGGTTAATCGCGCATAGCATAGCATCAAGTCAGGGTTTCCGAAAGAATGTAACTAGTTTGATCTAAGCAAAAGCTTTTTTGTCCTCTACTGAATTCGCCTCGCACGTTGCCAAACCCAACCAGAAGGGTAGTGGGGTGTGTGGTGGTTCAAAATGCTCGAAGCGAGTGTAAAAGGAACAGAAGAAAACAGGCTGGGAAGCTGGAAAACGGAGATGGTGCGATTGAAGAAAGCCATAAGCTCAATTTTATGGTGGCCCCCCAAGACTGAAAGAAGAAACATAAAAGTGACTCAGCAGGAGAAGGTGGCAGCGCCAACAAGAAACGTTAACACACATACCTCTTTGGATACAACGTTGTCCCCCCGGTAGTGGTTCTCATGTTCGAAAAGGTGCGATCAATTCTCTGAGAAAGGTGTTTGTTTTTTTAAAGAACTAATCTTCAACCATGAGATATATTCCTTGAACTTTGATTTTATGAGAAATCTGAAAAAAATCTGAAAAACTTGGACTCTGAGATTGAAATACAAAAAGACAGCATATTTCATCATACTCAATCATCACTGCTTAAATTTGTAGTTATTCTATAAAGAGTTGTAGAAGTGGCGCCAAAGGTCTTCAATTAATTGTCGGAACACAAAATTATACTCATCTGGGTGGAACTTTTCTAACTGATGATTTATTGAGGATTTTTACATTATACAGTTCATAACGTGACAAGGCGACAGGGACAGTTTTCGGAATGGTTTCATGATAACTGAATCGATCTCAACTAAGTCAGCTCAAGATTTCATTCAATTGAATTTTGACAAACACACAGAACATTTTACAGTTTCCAAACAGCCGTTTTTTCACATCAAGAGGAGTGAATCGAGATAATAGAAAATTGATTGATACATTTGTCGTTTTAGAATACTATTGAATAACAATAATGCACCGTAAACAGAGGGAGCTTCGGTCACTTTTTTCATTCATCCTTGAATATTTTGGAAAAAGTTGCTTTTTCGAAGCAACTAAAGTTATTAAAACACCTACTGGGGAAAGGAGTATTAAGCATGAACATTGATTGCAGGATATTTGAACGACATGAGTGGCTCCAATTAAATATTTTCCATAAAACCAAATCTCATGTTTTGGGGTAGCTTTGATCAGCATGGTTTAATGTATCCTCAAATTATTGTTTTGTTGCCATTCAGCAAAGAAAGCATAGAACAGCAGTTTAAAGTAATTATTTTCAATGATAGGGTTGCCATCCTTCCCGCAAAAGCAGAACATGTCCCGCCTTTTTGGTTAAATGTCCCGCCGTCCCGCTTTTTACTCGAAATGTCCCGCTTTTTAAAACTAAGTTTTCAAATAAAAAACAAGTTTGCCTACGTTTGATTAATTTTGCTTTATCAAAATAGCACATCACACAAATAAAATGCTTGCTTTTTCTATGATCCCTTATTTCTTTGGGAATGATCTTTTAAACTTTTCTATACAATTCTTATTATTGACAGATTTGTATCTATCAAACAAGACATTGCATTTAAACTTATATAAGAAGAACTGGTTTTCAATTCAAAACATGTCATTTGTTATGCATTTTTTCTTTGTCAAGTTTCATTTGAGTATGTGACAGTGTCACATTGTGACACGCTTTATGACTCATACTATTTTTCTATTTTTGAAACTGGTGAAAATCACATGCAAATCAATGTAAAAAAGCATTTTCTTTATTCAAAATATCATTCATGCAGTTCAGTCTTAAAAACTGAACATGATGCTACACACTGATGCTTCATTTCAGCAATGAATTCTGTTTCTAAAAGTAGACTCTTTACGACCAACTTTATTTTTAGTTGTTAGTTTAATAAATGAATTTTCAAGGGAAATTTGCGAATTTGCATAAAATTTTGTATCCAACTCGTTGCAAAACTCGATTTTTTTCACCAATCGACGTAATTATCCGACTCAGCAACCGATGCTGGATAAATTTTCGACTCGTGCTGTAAACCCACTTTTTGCAACTTGTTGCATAAATAACTATTTGCAGCATGGCAAACTTATAACTATACAGTAATTAGAAAAATTATCAAAAAGATCTCATTTTGGGTAATGCTAGTGGTAGATTACCGAAAAATGACACACTGATCTCACACTAAAACGGATTCTGGAGAATGGTTCATTTTATTTCTATAATTTTGAAATCTGATCTGACTTTTACAGTGATATAAATTATGCTAATAAATATAGATCGCCTATAAAATACAAAATTTCTAAAACCACGTTATTTCGCTTTTGGATTCAGACCAGTTGGTTCCATTTTTGTTTAAAACATTCTTAAATGTTTCTTTCAGAATAATATGTACTCATTCAGCATTTTTTCCGGAAGTATCTAACATTTCTATGCAGTGTCCGTTTTACCCGGCCATTTAAAAAAATGTATTTTGCAAGCATGTTTTAGATTGCTATAAAAAAAAAATTGGTGAAGGAAATTTACTTATGCCAATGACTTAAATGCGGTAGAAAATAGCCTAAACTGCTCATCTGCGCAAAGACTGCGTTGAAAAAAGCAAAATTTGATTTTCATTTGCGATTCTACCTTAGGGTTTTAGTTCAGTTTGGCGCTACGTATTTTTGCCATTTTCACTGCCTGCAACATCGAAATTTTCTAATAAAATCATAAAAACTAGGAAAAGTGTTCTGAATTTCATTGAATATGTAAAAAGTTTATTGTGTTTCGCATCCGCTGCAAAAGATAAATCTATTTTTTTTAAACTGGCATTCAGTACGGTCTCGTCGAATCCCGAAAAATTGAAGGATGAACGGTGATGCTGCATACATTTGGGGGCAAGAATTATAAACATTGCTAAACAATTTTAGGCTACAAAAACAAATGAAAACTTAGGCCCTACAACTATCATTATTTTTTTTTATTCAAACTTTATCATTTAATACTGCTCCCAGCCATTTGTCCTATACATTCTTACTTTTGGGAATGTTCCTACTTTTTTCAATATAATTTATCACAAATGACAATGGAAAAACACTGAAACTTCACATATTCAAAGGAAAAAAACAGTTCCATTTTCAAATAAAAAAGCCCATTTGATACAAAATGCTTTGATTACATTGGGAGATGTTTGTTTGCGGGCCTTCGAAAAATAAATAGTACGAGATTTTGAAATTAAATTCTACTAACATTTCAACTAAATGTATAGGCTTTCAAATGTAGAAAACACTTTTCAGATACTTGAACTTAAGGCTTGGTTTTTTTATGATGATGTAGAGAAATTTCATGCTGATCAAAGTTACCCCGATGATCAAAGAAAACCCGATTTACGGTACTTTGTTCGGATTGTTTGAACTATTTTGAATTAATCTTGTTTTATCAAAACCTTTTCCATTCTACACGCTTAATTTCGGGAAAATCTTACCTACAACGGAAAAGTTCAGAGGCAAACCATGATAAATTTTCAGATTCTTTTAACAAGAATTTTGGCAAATATTGATAACTAATGTTCACCTTTATGAAGCATTACTTTTCGACTCAATAAACGTTTTGTCCAAATGTGCACTAATTTGAAGCCGTTCTTATTATTTGACATAATTTTTTTTTGCGAATTTGAGAAAATGGCATTGTCTAACACAGGGTAAGCAACTTTTTGAAGCAACGGGCCAATTTGAATTTGAGACGTTTTTGGCGGGCCGCACTCAAAATAATACATATTATTTAATAGTTATCAGAGCTTCACGTCATTTTCATAACAACAATTTTTTGACGAAAACAAAACTGAAAAAAGAAAATCAAACAAGTTTAAAGAAAATGGATTTTTTTAAAAATAAGTTCAGTCGAATTTGAATAACTATATCACCAAATCTCAATCATTTTTGAATAATTTAATTTTTTTAATTTTATATGAATATTTATTCTCACTAAAAGAAACATAATTTGCTTCCATTTTTTATTCGAAAGAAAACATTTTGTAGGTCTTTCTATAGATTGTAAAAAGGTTTGAACCGTTTTCTAGGAAATACCCTTTTCAGTATGAACTGTTGATACAATTCGTCAATACTTCTATTTAAAAGTTTTAAGGAGCTTAAAGTGAGAAAAATATATGTTGGATGTTGAATCGTTATTGACGTTAAAACATTTTAAATCCTTTGTTTTGTGCACATTGAAAAAAAAAATCTCAATTAAAATTTTGTCCTCGAAGACCTGTTTTTTTTCTAATCAAATCAAACGGTATAAAACTGCTTCTAATTTGATATTCCGTATAAGATCATTGAATTATACAGCAAGCAATTATACAGCATTATGTAGCAAGGTTGTCAAAATCACAAAAAAATACCTTATTTCACAGGTTTTTAAGCAAACTTCATCAAAATTACAGTTTACTTTCATGATTCTACAATTTTGTTTTCATTGATTTCATGGATTTTCTTAATTTAATTGAGATACCACTGGCAGTGGCTTTCTAATGCTGGTTTTTGAAAATCTTATGTCTTTGGTAATGGTAATTGCTTATTTTCAAGTAAAATTACCCAATTGATCGATGTTCGTCGCGATTTTCGCATGAAATTCCTGAAAAATATCATCACGATAATCGTCACAAACTTTTTGGGCCGAATCACAGAATAACACACTTTATCGTGAGAAATCTAAAATCGTTCCCTAGTATTTTTATTCAACTTTCCTTATTTCCGTCAATACTTCAGAACGAAAATTTTATTCTTGTTAATGGTCTTCATTTTTGTTCAGAACTAGCCTTTTTCCAAATTAGATGAAAGAATTAAGTTTTCAATAAAAAAAAACGACTAAGTAAGAATTCATAACACAAAGTTATTTTTGCTTGAAACGAAAAAAAATTATCTCACAAACGGGCTAAGAAATGCCTGTGATAATCTGTAGCCATACGATTTTTTGTTTGCACTCTCGATGGGTTTCATGGACGGCTAAAATGCATCAAAATGCAAATCAAAGATTTACCTTTTAAATAACGTTTCAATTGGAATATTTTTTTTTACATCACGCGTTTGTTAATTTCAAAATTTTATCTATCCAAACATTAATTTTTATGTTTTTACTAGATGAATTTTTTGTAGTATTTTTTACCCCTAAATGTATGCAGCACCCTTATGCTTTTTCTTTAAAACATTTTTGACAGACAAAATGTAAAATTTAATTCGTACAAAACCAAGAATTACTGCAATTGGTGCATTGTGCGTTATGACATCACATGTATCATAAACTATAAATTTTCAAACGTTTTCATTTTTTTTATTACCTTTAAGTTGCTCGCCACACTCCCCCACACCAAAAAACTCATTTGAGTTCCCTGGAAATGGACGCTTCTGTTCCCAGCATGTCGACAGCACAAAAACAATAACAAACGCGAACAAAACTCTACTCATGCTGGGAACCAATGATTTTTTTAAAACTAGTTGCGAGAGAATGGACGCGAATAAATACGATAATAACGTTACATGTGAATCTCAGTGGATGAAATATCCTTTTGAGAGATCCACAACAAAACAAATATTTACTAGATTAAATAAGTTAAAAAGGTTATACTAAATTAAACTAAATGCTGTCTTAAAAATAGATAAAGGTAAAAACAAAAAAAAATTAAAAATAACAAAAACTAATATGATGGTTGATGGTTATCAAACTTGAGTTTCTTTGAGATAGAGTATTAATTTGAATTTGAAGGCAAGTCGATTGTTTAATATACCGTCAAACGGGGCATCATGCAACAGCGGGTTTGAATGCAACATTTATATAACACCACACAGATTCAATTTTTAATTTAATGTAATGAGATAAAGTTACCTTTTAATGATTACAAAATGATGATGACATAGTTTCTTGAATCCTAAGATAGTTTTTTTTTAATTTTTTGATTGTCATATAAAATTTGAAAAATCGAACAATGAATGTACAATTTTTAACATTTTTCGATGCCGTAAAAAACTTTACCCAGTATGACGGATTGGCTTGATAATATCACCTTTAAACTTTAAACTGGTTTCCTCATCCTATACCAACATTGATCACGTGGAAATATTTTTCGAACAATCACTCAATTTTTTTTAAATAAATATTTTTATAATTCAGTTACACGTCTGGGGTAAAATGCAACAAAATGCAAATCGGAACTAAATCTCATAAATCGCGTTTCCATATGCTGGGATATGATTGTTATGCATTATGCGTTAGTTAACATTAAAATTTCATCCGTTCCTAGATTTATTTTCATGATTTGAGCGAATAGAATATTTTGTAGTATTTTTTACCCCTAAATGTATGCAGAAGATAAACACTTTTTTCTTAAAAACATTTTTGTCAGAAAAAATTAAAAATTTAATTCGAACAAAACCAAAATTTACTGCAATTGGTGCTTTATGCGTTATGACACCACAAATGTATCAAAAACTATGAATTTTCAATCGTTTTCATTTGATTTTTCATAAATTACAGAGTTTGTTGCAACTTACCCCTTTTTCTTAGTAGGGTGAAAATCGCATGTTTTTGTAAATTTAAAAATAACTGGTGAAACCATTAATTTTTCTGACTACGTCAGTTTGGTGACCCATCTACCTTAAAACTTTTGATGTACAAGAGGTATGATTATCTGTAAGCATTAAGATTTTAGAAGCCATTGAAATTGAAAATTGTTGCATGTTGCCCCAGTTGACGGTAGTCGATTGGCAATATTTGTATTTAGTAGGTCCAATAAACGATATTCTACATTGACCTAGAGTTGTTGTTGAAATACTGCGTTGAAGGTGGCGTGATTGACGAGTATTATGCAATCGTTCTCCGATGGTAAAGCTAATATTTCTATTCGTTTCTGAATGTAAACTATCAAAAACAAATAATAGGGTTTGCAGATCACACATTTTATTTAGTGGTAGAATATCATGGGATAGATTAGAATAAAGCCGGTTTGTTGAAAATAGTAAAGGAAGACCAAAAATGATTTTCAAGCAACGATTTTGCAATGTTTGAAATCGATGCTCGTCCCCATAAAGAAATAAGATAATTAAATATAGAATGAATGAAGGCGTAGAAAATCATAATAGAATATGACTCGGTACAAATTGTTTGATTCGCCAGAGGATTCCGTGTGTGAAAGTTATGAGACCTTACTTTCTAAATACGTAATATGGTTTTTCCACGATAAGGTGTCATCTATCAAGAATCCAAGGTATTTGAAATTTGAGACTTTTTCGATTACATATCTATCGACTACTGGATCATCGTGAAAAGGTACGATTTTACGAGAGGAATGTAAAATCATATATTTAGTCTTTGGAAAGTTTAAGGTGAGAAGATTCGCATTGAAATACTTCAAAAGGACCCTAAGATCGTCTTCGATTTGTTTGACAATATGTCTTGGACATTTTCCTGGATAAAAAAGTGCTGTATCATCAGCAAAAAGCCTCGGAACGCCATGTAGAGGAAGTTTTTGGATGTCGTTTACATAAAGTAGAACAGCAATGGTCCAATATTACTCCCTTGGGGAACTCCCGTATCTATGTTTTGTAACGAACTATATGTGTTATCAATGGAAACATATTGTTTCCTACCTGTTTGATTTTTCGATGAAAGCGAAGTTTAATGCAACTTACCCCTTTTTCTAAGTAGGGTGAAAAACTCATGTTTTTGTGATTTTAAAATTACTGGCCCTCCTAATTATTTTTCTTACTACGTCAATTTGGTGTCACATCAACCTTGAAACTTTTTATGTACAAGCGGTATGTTTATCTGTGGACATTAAGTTAGAAGCCATTGAAGTTGAAAAATGTTGCATGATGCCCCAGATTACGGTGGAGGTTTTTAGATAATCCCCAAAATTACAAATTTATTTAATTGTTGCAATTATAAGCACATGATTTTTTTTAGGTTTTCATTTTTTTTATTTCACGGAATATTTGACTTTAGATTTTTGGGTCAAAATTAAACCATATTTAAAATGCACATAACGGAAATAATAAAATAGCAGTCATAACGCATTGATATTTTCTGAGCTTGAAAATAGAGAGTAAGGATTGTAAAATGTTTAAAAGAAGCGTCTGCATCACTAAATATTCTGCGAAAACTCTATTTTGTAGCTCTTTTCATGTTGCAACTTTAATCTGAAGCTTGACGTAATATTAATTCAAATATGTAATTTCTTTTAACATGTTATTTTGTAACAATTTTTCAGTAATTTTCAAGTATTGAAAATTACATTCATGGCGATAAGTATCACTTCACCCACACGTGTGGATGCAGTTATTCGAGAATTGTCAGTTTTCAATGCAAAAGTACAAATTTACTGGCATTATTTGTTTCTTAATTCTAAGGAGCGAATGACCCATATTGATGTCTTCAGATGAAAATGAAAATTTAAACATGAATTGAGCTACGATTTTTTTTGCACAATATTCGCTGATGCATGCGAATTTTTTCATTTCTTTTTCAGCTTCTTGACTTATTTTCTTATTATTTTTTTGAAAAGCTGATCAAATTTCCATGCTATTTTATGATTTTTGGTGGAACAACATATTTATTTGCATAAAAAGAATTTTAAGAAATCTGCAAGACATCACGAATTTGAAAGTGTCAAAAATGAACAAAATTTAATTATTTTTAGGAAAATCTGGAGACCACCACAAGCCCATCAGATACAAAAAAATCCCAAGCTGTCTAATGAGAAAAACACTTTTAAGGTTCTTAAATTTCTGGTAATTTTCCTGTCAGGTTTACTCTTGGAAAACTTTAAATATACTTCCTTTTTGAAACAATAATATTAAAATCAACATAAAAACAAGCCTTATGAAAAGTTGAAAAGTTGGATTATTACGATTAGTTAGTACCTTTCCAAAAACTTTCACTTCATCGATAGAAAAAAAACAAACACGTTTAGAAATTTGAAATGTCATTTTTGAAAATATTATTTTCTGAAAACTTATTATATTGATCAAAGGTGGATTTGAGAACCACTGCCAGTTGCAGAGCTTGCATCAACATCACCGTAGAAGCAAAGCAAGCAAGCAACAGCCCAGCATCGCTCGAGCAATCTTCTATAATAGTGTAGTGAGTGAGTTGAATGCGCGAGAGAAAACGGGTCATTTCTGTAAAACTGTCGACGTCACTTAATATCTAAGCAGCTTCGGATGACCGCGGGTTTTGGGGCCACAATATAGAAACTTACCTGAAAGTTTCGGTGCTAAATTGTTGCAAAATTGTTGTTTGGCTTTCGGTGCAAAATAGTGCAATTACGGTGTCCCATTTCGAATTCGAATTCCATCGGGAAGTGCGATTGACAGCAAATTGAATCGAATGGCAGCGGCATGAATCATTTGGTGCTTTCAATTACTGGTTGATGTTCGAGGAATGTGTTTTGAAAATGTGTTGCCCGAGTAGTTGGCTGAGGCATTCTAGAACAGCTGAAATGTTTCAAACCACACAGTGAAATAATATTCCGAAATCATTTCTTAAATCTAGGTACGGAAGCATAATTCGGTCAACTGAAGTGTAAGCGAAAAATAAAAATTACATTGCATAACCTTCGAACGGCTGCAGCGTTTAAAGCCTCGAAAAATTAGTAGAAGCCTCCCAAAAGGAATGAGAAGAAACAAAAGTGGTATCACTCACTGAGCTGTCGCTGCGCTGAGGTCTTGAATGAAATAAATATTATGAAATTAATGTGTTCCACCCGAAAAGTTACTTGCAGCGTGTCCATATCGTTCATATAGGTGTTGTGTTTTTGTTTTCTGACAAATTTCCACCGTAAGTTGAAAATCGGTGCAGTGTTAGTGTGTGACCCCCTCAAAACCTCCTCGGAGCCTCTCTTTCCAAACCCACCGCTTCGTCATCGCACCTGGCTGTGCGGAGTGCCACCTGAGTGCGATGTAAACGCAAAAGTGAAATAATAAATAAGTCCATCCAGCGATGATGATGATGATGCTGAAGGCAGCAATATAGAAGCATAAAAAAGTGTATAGGTATGCTGGTAGTGTGCAATGAGCCAATTGAGACCAAAGTTAACTGAAGCGGGTACGATCGATTGGTGAAGAGTTAAAAAAAAATAAAAATCGTATCGTATGAATGGTATTTGCAGTTCAGTTCTCGTTGCTGTTCGCCTGTCGTGTGCTGTTGATTGATTCCCGTCGTGTATGCGGACAAACAAGGTGTGCTCATCAACCGGTTACCAGGTACTGATCCCCACTTATTCATTGCTAGCAGCTTAGCTGTTCATTGTACATACGATTGGAAATTTAAGATGAATCAAATCACCATTGGAACAGTCAACAAAAACTAATAGCAAACCGTTCTGTTGATTGTTGGTTAGGTTTGAATTTTCCTGTTGCGCGGTTGAACAAATATTTTCAATCGAATTTCGAACATCGAAGTTTGCGGTACATATATCAACTCAAAACAGTAGCATTTCTGGTACATGACGAAGAACTTGAGCCACATATCTAAATTGGAATATTTTCTTTAAAAAATGTGTAAATATACAGTTTGCGACAAAATAAAGTACGCACTTGCTATCAAAATTTTCAAATCACTGAATCTTTTTTCACATAAGGAGTATCAATTCAAAATATTCTGATGAAATGTAGTATTTCTAATACACTAATAACTGGTAAAAAAATGTCAGAAAATTAATTCGTACTTCACACCTATGCGTAGTTGTAGTCGCATGAACATAATAAAGTACGCAATCTTAATAACATTAACAAATAGCAATTTATCTGCTTAGAAAACTATTCCGTCTTTTTATAAACCAAAAAGGATTCAATTCCCTGCAAACCCCGTCAAAACTAAGAGTTTTATTGTTTTAGGACACGACTTTAGTGAACTTCAGGCTAAAGAGTGTTAGAAAGGTTTTTTTTAATGCAAAATTGCTTGAAAATACGTTTAAAATGAACCAAGAGAACGAATGAGAAGCAAAAGGCTTAAACCCGTAGCGGTTTAGCACGAAAGAGGAAGTAATCAGTAGTCTAAAATCAGAAATAACTGACAAATTCCTCAAGAATTGGCCAAGCACGACTTTAACTACTTCTAATATTAGTCTCAATTAATTTTCAAAATGAAAATTTTTGAGTCTGCTGTTATTATGGGTGTCTAAAACAAGAAAAGCACCTCGCACCATTATACTGCACTTTTCATGATTTGACGTGTTTTGAATCCGAAAGTTTCTCGTTAGAAGTCGTCTTGCTCCTTTTGTATGCCTAAGAACTTAAATTTATTATAGTGGCTCCAGTAATCAAATCTGTCAACATACCGAACCAATGGGCTTCGTCGGCCAAATCAGTAACCTTTTGCTCATAAAATGTTCAAAAACATTATATTTAATACTTTTAAGATTCATTCATCATAGTAGAAATATAAGGTATAGTAGAAACATACATTTTTATCCATTTCTCGAGAAATTCGGCAATTTTTGCTCGTTTCTCTGTCTCGCTGAACCGCTGTTAAGCCTTTTGCTTATAATTCGTGCTCCTGGTGAATTTAAACTTCAAATCTTTACCAAGGACAATATTTTCCATTTTTCTCATTGGTCAACATTGCTCAATTCCCATCTGATTTTTAGTCATCTGCATGCATTGCTGGTTTCAGCGCCGATGTGATCTAGCGGATAGGCTGGCGCGAGTCTGGTTTTGGTATGCCAGGCGTGCTAGGTTCGATTCCCGGTATTAGGATATATTGACAGTTTTACACGAACACCACCTTAGCAGGAGGCCTCAGCTCTAACCTCAAACCATGGGAGAACAGAATCGATTTTTGAGAAGGGCGCACGATAAACGCGTTTTTCCGGTACTCATATCGACAAATTCGCCCTGTGGAAAAACGATGCACGGTGTTCGTGTTTTGATTTTTTTGGGCGTTCAGGGTTGCCAAGTACATTGATATTTGGAAAATGATTATATTTTTTAATTGCATTGTTATTGAAAAACCTTTTCATAAGTACTGAGAATTTGCAATATTCCCGTAGATTTCTAGAAAAAAAATGAAATGCAATTTAATGCGTAGAAATTGATTGCAACATTTATCTGAACGGAATAACAACTGCCTGTATCGCACACTTAAACGATGTAGCGAATTATGTGGATTTGTTTATAATAATCAGAGCATGCAGGAGATTATTTTCAAAGTCAACATAGACGGGCTTTCATTAAATTACTTTTTTTGTAACAGTTAATGGTTTGGCATTCGTTTAGAAGATAGAAACAAATTTTGAATCTATCAAGCAGTGTATTAAAACATATTTCAGATGTTTTAAATTCACCTTGAAAATTCATTAGAAAAATATGGCTTATCTTCATCCATTTTGGGACGCCTCATAATGAATTCAAACGTTTAGCTGTTGACATTTAAAAAATTTAATCAATTCAGAAATATTATAATAAGTTGAAATCAAACAAATGCTGATTTTAGTAACGCACCTAGCATCACTGGTGAGGCCGCCAGCAAATCAAAGTTTGAGGTTATGGCTGAGGCCAATTTTTCGCCAATACTATCGTCCGTATATACCCTTATAGGCAAGAAAACTTTTGGGTTCGAATCTCATTAGTGGACGACAAGTAAGATGTGTTTCCTTCTATAACTGACTATATAATAAGAATGTTCAATCAGTTGCGGGCGGCAGAAGTGCAAAGAGGCACCCGTCGAAATGTGGAAAATCACCGAAAGTTCTATCAGAAACTCAACGCATCCCGCAAAGGCTTCGTGCCGCAAGCCGAAATGTGCCGGGATAAGGACGGAGGCATCCTGAAGGACAATCGTAAGGTGATCAAAAGGTGGAAGCAGCACTTTGATGAACACCTGAACTGCGCACATGCAGGAGATCAAGACGGTGGGGGAAGGTACATCGCCGGCGTAGCCAACGACGTAGGGGAGCCACTCCCAACGATGAGTGAAGTTAAAGAAGCCATTCGCCAGCTGAATAGAAACAAATCGGTTGGGAAGGATGGCATCCCAGCTGAACTCATCAAAATGGGCCCGGACAAGTTGGCCGATTGCCTACACCGGCTGATAGTCCGGATCTGGGACATAGAACAGCTACCGGAGGAGTGGGAGGAGGTAATATGCCCCATCTATAAGAAGGGCGACAAATTGGACTGTGAGAACTACCGAGCGATCACTGTCCTCAATGCCGCCTACAAAGTGTTGTCCCGAATCCTACTCCGCCGCCTAACGCCACAAGCTAACAGATTCGTGGGAAGTCATCAGGCCGGCTTCATGGAGGGACGGTCAACGACGGACCAGATATTCACATTACGGCAAATCCTCCAAAAATGCCGGGAACACCAAGTCCCTACGCACCATCTATTCATCGACTTCAAAGCCGCATACGACACGATCGACCGTAACGAGCTATGGAAAATCATGGACGAGAACGGCTTTTCCGGGAAGCTGATCAGACTGATCAAGGCGACGATGGATGGAATGCAGTGCTGTATGCGGATTTCGGGTGAACTGTCGAGTTCATTCGAATCGCGCAGGGGGCTTCGACAAGGTGATGGTCTATCCTGCATGATGTTCAACGTGGCGCTAGAAGGTGTTATTCGACGAGCGGTGGGCGAAATGCGGGGCACAATTTTCAACAGATCCAGTCAACTTATCTGCTTTGCTGATGACATTGATATAGTCGGCAGATCATCTGCGGAGGTGGAGGAGATCTACCGCAAACTGAAATGCGAAGCAGGAAGGATTGGGTTGATGATTAATACGTCCAAGACGAAGTACATGCTGGCCTGTGGATCCGAGACCGACCGAGCCCGCTTGTCCAGTAATAACAAGGTCACGATCGACGGCGACGAGCTGGAGATAGTCGAAGACTTTGTCTATCTCGGCTCACTGGTGACCGCAGATAATGACACCAGCCGTGAGATCCGGATGCGAATTATCAGCGGAAGTCGTGCCTACTATGGACTCCACAAGTAACTGCGGTCGAGAAGACTTAGCCCTCGCACAAAGTGTAACCTGTATATGTCGCTCATTAGACCGGTTGTTCTCTACGGGCACGAGACATGGATATTGCTCGAGGAGGACCTGCGTACACTCGGAGTATTCGAGCGACGAGTGTTAAGCACCATCTTTGGCGGCGTACAGGAAAACGGAGTGTGGAGGCGAAGGATGAACCACGAGCTCGCGCGACTCTACGGCGAACCCAGTATCCAGAAGGTGGTGAAGGCTGGCAGGATACGCTGGGCGGGACATTTTGCGAGAATGCCGGACGACTGTCCTGCAAAACAGGTGTTCGCTACGAATCCGGTAGGAACAAGACGAGCGGAGGCGCAACGAGCGAGGTGGTTAGACCAAGTGGACGTGATCTGGCGAACGTGGGTGCCCGAGAAATTGAAGAACGGTTGCCATGGACCGAGTGAGTTATAGAAATTATGTTCGTCAAGTTATGTCGTGAGACGGCATATTATGTAAATAAATGAAATAATCAGTTGCCAGCTGGTCAGGTATATACACGGATGCCGGAATACCTGTAAGTAAACTAGCCTACCTGATTGACTCGTTCTTCCAAAATATACATACATCAACACAAAACATTCATGCATAACAGTTCGTACGAAGCCATGGGGTCCGTGTATAGTGAACGCGTTGCATTGGAGATTTGTCGAACCTAATAATCTAAAGAATGCATGTGAGCACATGCTTAGGCAGAAACTGCGGTGAATCCGTGCACCCATGGTGAATAAGCAACATACGTACATACATCTGGTTGCGTAGAGAACAAGGCGATGATTTCCTTATTTAAAACCCGCTCGGGAGCAAAATCATTTCAAAATTTACAAACATGGCGAACTTTCCGTCATATCCGATTTAAACTGACTTCAGACGACATTTCATACGATCTTTTCACTATGCAGTTGGAATTGCGATTCGCAACATCATTGTAAACGACTTAAGTTATCATTTCTGATACGATTTCATGTTTCCTGAGACAAGGCTTAAGTGTGAAGAACGTATTTAATTTTTTATAAATTTTTCATCAGTCGTTGGTGTACAAGGCCCACTGTGCAGTACTGGACGCAAAGACAACTGGAACACAGAGAGGACGAAACGTAGGCAACAGTACCATACACAGCAAATTCTATTTTGCTGAATGCGGATCTCACTAGCGCTCTAGCAAAATTTCCAACAATTTTGATTGCTGGAAAATCCAGAAAAATAAACGAAAAGCCACAAGAGACTTTAAAAACACAAAAAATAAAACCATTCAAAATCAATGGATTGAAGCGACTACGTTTTGAAAGAAACAAAATTGTTGAGCCAGATAATGGTAGAACGTACAACCTTGTTTCAGTTAACTATTCTTGAAAATCTGAGATACTCAAAAGTATTGAAAATTTGGAGATTTCCATGAGAAATTTCTAGAAAACATTCATTTTAAAATTAACTTATAATAGTTATTATGGAACGAAATCCCCAAATGATCTTTTGTCCCTGATAGTCGTTGATCGATTCAACATTTAAGTCAGCTCTTGACGGATTCACGCTCTATACCGCGCCTAATGAAAACGATGCTCAAAGTCTTTACTTCGCTTAGGAAGACTGTTTTCTGACTTTCCTGGCGATCACTTTTAACGATTGATACATTTGGAAGTACGATAGCTAATTGTTTTTTAAAGTTTTGAATCAATTTAACTACAAAAATATTTTTAAAAAATTTCCCTGATGGCGTGAAAATTAAACGCGTCCGTTTTCTTCATGAGTTTTCCCAAAACAGTAATTTCATAATTCATTTTTTAATGCAATTTCAGATCAGGTTATGCAAAATAGAGTTGTGTACAAACAATTAGTTTAGGTAAACTTTTCTACATAGGATTTTTGTACGTCTCACGAAACTTAACAAACTGGGTAATTAGGTCATTGAATGTTGAATAAAAAAAGATTGTCCACACGCTAGTGTTTGCAATTTGGTGGATATAAAGAGATTCTGGTTTCTGGTTCTCAACTGGCGACTCGGACAATAAAAGTTGAACTGATTTAGTAGATAAGGAGACTGAACACGCTGATTAATTATGTCGTTTACAAAGGAGATTGCAGCAAATTCTCTTCAAACACTTAATGGTTCAATATTTATTAGTAAACAGCGTGATTCATAGCTTGGTAATTGGCTCTGAGGCCATCCTAGATTTCGTAAAGCAAATAGAACAAATTGTTTCTGAATGGATTCTAAACTGTTTTTATGAGAAATTTGAAAGGAGGACCACACAACGCTACAGTACTCAAGTATGGATCGGACATAAGCTGTGTACAATGTTTTTACTGTAAAATCTAAAACGTTTTATAAAGCCAAGCATACTATTTGATTTCTGAATTATTGAGTTATAGTGATCTACAAAGGTAAGTTTTGAGTCCTTGATTTCCTTTTACGATTATCAAGTTCAAAATCAAAACATAAGATGAGAAGTGTTATGGAATGTTTTTTTTATTGAAGTAGGTACATTTTTATTGTTAGCAATTTAGCAATAAAATTGAATTAGTGAATATTCAGCTAAATGAATTTATCACATACCTACAAATCAAATGATAGTAATTTAGCTCAATTATTTAAAGGGGTCTCGAATATATATCTTTGTGAAAATTGAGTTTTCCACTTCATAGAAGAGTTATGTTGTCATTTTACAATAATTCAAAACAAAACAACTCCTTGGCACAAGTGCATCGTATTGCAACATAGCGTTGCCGAAAGTGAGCTCGGTATTAAATTTGAAAGATGAAAGATACCGTTCATGCAAGACATATTTATCTTTTCCAGTCTAATAGTTTCTTCCCTTCACCAACACGTCCACATACCGAGGAATGGTTGAAATAAATTCGCAAAATAAGAAAAGAAATAAAAAAAAACCCTGAGTCTGCCAGATGATGGTTTGTGTTTTTTTTTTCTCTATCTCGTGTGAACCAAACCTACGAAGATTTCTTATTAATAAGATGGTCAACTTCCAAACACACCATTCAGCAAAGCTATGAGGAAGCTTCATACATTCTATGGAGCTTAGAGGGGAAATGAGGCGAACATGAGCTCTTCCTAGTAGATGCTAGTAGGTATAGGTATCGCGGTACGTTGTTCCACGAATTAGACTGATACATCATAAAAAAGATGTCAATAAATGCTTAGTCTTTCTCATTCAAATGAATTTTTCCACATTTCAAATTATTTTATAATTTTTCAATAATTTGATTAAACAGGAGTAATTTTTAATAGCTGTTCCAATAGGGCTAGTGTGGCAGAATTAATTATCTAAAACCAGTTTGTGCTTTTTATTTATTCAAGTTTTTATTATTTTTACCTGATTCTATCCTTCATGCATTTAACACTTTTATCAGAGCCTTTTTTATGTTTTCTTTAAAAATGTTCTTAGCAATCTGTATGAAATCTCAGCAGCATGATGAAGTTTAGAAATCGAAAGTAGGTTTTATGATTGAAAAAATCAACACAATGGATTTAAATTTTGGCCCCTAAAAAAATTGTTTCATTCGACCATTTGTGTGCCATGTATATAATATATCATATTGAAAGGTAAATTTTGTTGCCTACTTCCAGGCGTTCCAGGCGTTCCATGTGTTAGAAAAACGTTATATAAGTACCTATGTATATGTATGACGAAATCTCAACTAACCTAACTTAACAGTAGGTTACACTTACACAAATTCACAACATTGATCTTAATTAATCAAATTTAGAATAAAACCCGGTTCATTTTCTGAGTTAAGGATATGTGAGTGTTTTTCTAGACATTAATAGTTAATGTATATGATTTTATGAAATTGCATGTATTGGCCGATTATGTTTCAAATTAGTATAAGTAAAATTTTCAAAATTCCAGAATTCATCAACTTAAATCTGCAATCATAGAAAAATCTGGTGTTGTCGAAAAAACTGATTAGAAGTAACTAAATAAAGAAAATACTATTCCAATTTAAATTTTTTTTGTGATAGGATTGGTAAACGTGTGACGAGTAGAATAAGGATAAGGAAAGTTGGGAAAAGATTATTATTTTTGTAAAAGATGATCGCACTCAGGAAGTTCAAAGAAAAAAAAAACAAATCCGGGTCGAATAAATCCGGGCTATTTCATCAAAAAACCTGACAAAATCCGGGCATTTGATTACAAAACTGTCGACCAAAAGTACGGGCAATATCCGGGCAAATTAACTATGTCAAATACCAGGAATCACTTTACAAATTTCAAGAATAAAACAACTTATAATAAACATTTTTCTGTTCGAAACTCATCAGTACATTTTACATCGCATTTTAAGCATCCTAAAAATCATTCATAATTATTTAAAAAAAAATGGCTCAAAAAGTTTCGTTAGACGCATAAATTAAAAATTTAAAACACAATTTGTTTTTTTCTTTGTTTTTGATTTGGCATATTAAGTGAATAAATCCGGGAAAAATCCGGGCTTTTTTTTTCAACGAAATCCGGGCAACCGACCGGACCGGACCGGACTTTTCCTAAATTTTGAATTAAATATCCGGACAAACCCGGAAAAAACCGGACAATCTGAAAACCTTACTCTAATGGATTGAACTCTTTGTAATGAAAATAAGAAAATCTGACCGTAGAAAATAAACATAAAAAAGGATGGTCTTCATTAAATGATATATAGAAAGGAGTTTCAACTTAAACCCCATGAAAAAATCTTGAGAAAAGTTCGCTTTCCAACTTATTGAAAACGGTCTCTAATACCTACATACAGTGGTAGAAATCCCTATAAGCGCATTCACATATTTGAGATTTATTCACATAAGGAATTGAATATCGCCAAAATAATGAGACCATTTGATAGATCTTTCAAAATTACACACAGTTCACCATAGAACAATTCAATTCAATCCTTCTTAGTTAAGTAATTGAAAAAAACTACACATTTATGGGGTGGAAATTCCAATTGATGTTTCATTTAGAAATCATCGAAATTAACCAAAAACTGGTAATAAAAATGACTGATCGGAATACCTGTTATCAAAATAGTGTCAAATATTTGGTTTGGCATTGAGTCAATTGGAAAACCCAGGGTTTTTGAGACTTTATGTATTCTAGCCGACTAAAAAATCGTAAATTCTTTAGCTTTAGGCATTCTTTAGAAGAAAAATAAAGTATAAATCCATAACATCCTCCGAAAATTAATCAGAACACTGTCAAGCTTATCTGTGTATTGATTTTGGAAAGCACTACTAAATTTGTATTTGTCCTCAAATTCAAATATCATGATCTTCGAAAAGATCCCGAGGCAGGGCAGAACTGAAACTTTAGAGGGGACAGTATGGCATTAATTGAATTTTAGCGAAAAAGTAAAAATCAAGTAATCATAATTCAAAACAACTAAACAGTATTGCTAAACAGTGTCCTGATTACAGTTACGGAAGATATTATGGATGTTAGCTTTATCTTTCTGCTAAAGAATGCCATAATTCGTGTTCCCAAGAGAAAAAAAACGGAAGGGTTTTTCAAGAGAAAGAATCATTCTCCGGAGTGGCCAGGTGATAATCTTATTCTGAATCCTATTTCAAATTTTTGCAGAAAGTGTGTTTAAAGTAATTTTTAGAAGTTTCGGATCAGTCCATGGGCTGCAAACATGTGAAAGATACGTAAGAACTTGGAGATTTACAATTTTTAGTCGGCTCGAACACAAAGTCTAAAAATCTTTGATAACCCAATTGACTTAATGCTTAACCAAATATTTGACACTATTTTGATAACAGGTACTCCAATCAGTCATTTTTATTAACAGTTTTTGGTTTTAGTCATTAGTTTTCGATGTTTTCTTGATAACACATGAAGTGCGCCACCTCAAAAATGTGTATTTTTAATTTACTCGGCTAATGAGGAAAATAATGAGTTTTGTTATGGTAAAATCAGTGTATTTTTGAAAGATCTATTAAATGGTATCCTTATTTTGATGATATTAAATTACTGATGAGAATAAACCTCAAAAATGTGTGTGCGTCTTTAGGAATTTCTACCACCGTAAAAATATTGTGATATAACATCAAATATCTGCACATAACTTGAGTCGCAAATGGTATGGGAGAGTGGGGAATCATGGGCCACTTTTTTTCGTTGTTCCATAACTTCTATATTATAAAAGATAAATTGAAAATAAAAAATGGTATGGTTTTCTACATTTTCAAGGTATTATACGGTATTTTTTTAAATTTTTTAATAAGTTATTTTCCCCAAATTCTGACTGTTTGAAAAAAAGTAATATTTTTTGGATTTTGAAAAATGGTGGGGAATCGTGGGCCACCAAATCCAAATTGACCAAATAACATGCAAAGTTTATGAGTTGACCCAAAACTGTGATTTCCTAATTCATTTCGTTATTTAAAAGCAATTTCAGATGATGAAATAACATAGAGAGCTGTGTATGATCGCATAGATTCCAAAACCCGTTTTGGCAAAATTTCTTATATAGGATGGAAAAAATATTTTTCATAACTCTTCATTTGGCATAAGAAAACTTTGCAGATAGATAACACGTATTTTAAGTTCTGAATGTGTATAAAAACACAAAAATATAGGTGATTCAAGATGTGTGGCCCACGATTCCCCACAAGCTATGATTTGCAAATTGGTTGCGTTTGTGTGACTTATTGATGTTTCATCAAAAATTCCTTTTCCGCGTGAAAGATCATGACAACACTAAGATCATAGGCGTATGAGCATATTTTTGTTATGCACTTTAGGTTCCCCATCGATGAAATAAGCGGGTGTTTTTTTAATTATGTAAGTAAATTTTTCTAACTGTTTTTAGCTTGATAAATAAAAGAAGCATATGATGCGTATTTCAGTCAACAACATATAGGAATACATGCTCACGCAAAGCGACGACGATGACAGTTGGTTTGAGATTTTTATCTCAACACACATCTGAGATATTAAAAGTGGCCCACGTTTCCCCATGGCCCACGATACCCCACTCTCCCCTACTTGTATTATATTGATGCTATGGTTTTGCTTGCATTTTTCTAAGATTTTGGTAGGACTTACAAGCAAGGCCTGTGATCCGTTTCTTTCTTTTTGGAATGAATAAAATTCAAACGTCAATTGAGGAAAACACTGACTACTTGTTGCGATATCACAAAGAAGGCTATATTACACTACACGACAAGTTCGCATTCGCGTACATCGTTTTATATGTACTGTATTATTATGACAGAAATCCTTAAGAGCGAGTTCACTGGTGTTGGAAGAAAGTGGTAGAAATTTTGACACTTCAAGCACATTTTGAAAATTTTACATTGTCAATTTTTTTCAAGATCTGCGGAAGTCAATTTTTTTACAACACTATGTCTATTTTCGCATGCTGTGATGCAAAAATAGTTGGATTTATATCAGATACGCCTGAAATAGAAACAGTGTTGTAATGAAATTTGACGGCAGCATGACATCATCATGTTTTGCATGATAAAATTTTCAAAATGTACTACAAGTGTCAAAATTTCTACCACTTTCTTCCAAAACGGGTGAACTTGCTTTAATACAACATCATCTCCAAAAATTACATCGTTCAGCGTTACATTTTTTTTGCTGAGTATGTATCTCATCTTTTTTAGCATTTCCTAAAACTTTTGAATGTTTCTTGAAGTCACCAAAAGTGTTGTGTTCAACTTTTTTAGAATAGAGTGTCTTTATTAAGTTTATAACATTTAAGTTATGGCACACAATGTCGTTTTTATGATCAAATTGCTACCGTTGATCTGCGTTAAATTTTCTATCCTCACCCTCGCAAGATACTTTCACGTGCTTTCACTACAGACACATTCCACCGTGACGTTAAATCGCTTTTCCGGACTTTTCTGAACTGTTATCATTTTATAGAGGTAAACAATTTACTGGAAATTGACAAATTTGTTATTCTGAATTGCACAATCATAAATTTTCAGTATCTTTTCCTAACTTTTTCCTCATTTTGACTGGAACTTGAATAGCAACATATTGAGGAACCATATGTTAAAATAACTACTGTTCCTCAAAGTCTTTATTTGTAGAATCAGATTTTTTTTAATTAAAAATTTCATTTTTTTTTAAATAAAGAACTCATTGACTGAAACTAAATTATGTTCGATTTGTAAAAATTCGACCATCTGGAGGGTCAAAACAGCTTTTTTAAAATTTTACAAAAAATCAAATTTTGTGACGTAAATTCACTCATTCGCGCTGTTGTAACTCAGCAGGATTTCAACCGATTTTCATAGAATTTAGTGTTTCAGAATAGTCTCATCATTTCAAAAAAGATCTTAATTTTTTTTTTGTTATAAAATGTCGATAGTAAAAAGTTTACACTTTTTGTGACGTGAACTCACTCATTTGACACTATTTTTTTTTTCGCTTTATATACAACTCCATTGGATATAAACAAATTCTTTTTTTTCTACACAATGAGGCGGTATTTGTTGGCTTCAAAACGTATTAAAAAAATCCAAAACAAATCAATCCATATATTTTTACTAATTAATTTGTAAAAGTTGTCAACATTTACACTTATTTATAATTTACATTTAATGATATGATTTTGAGTTATTTGTGAAATCGAGACATTTCTCTTATTGAAATTTTTTGTTTAATTTTTAAAAAATCGGTTCTAAACGGCTTGTAATAAAAAAAAAGAAATTTTCATACAATTTCATTTTGAATTCTCCCAAATGACTCCGAAAAGACTTTATAAAGTGTCGAATAAGATAAGTAACTTTTCAATAACAAGTATTGTTACTAGTTACTGATATTTAAAATAAACCTTAATTCGCTACATTATATTGAATATCTCACTTGTGTACTCTGAACAACCAACTTTTTTGATTGATTTGTTTTCTCCGTGCAATCGCTGAAATCAAACTGAGGCAAAGAGTAGAATTGCACTGATGAGTTGCAACCCACATAACAAATTAAAAATTTAAAGAAACAAAAAGGAGTACCTCTTCATCCATTAACAAAACTTTAGTTTAAATATATTCTTATAAATATTATCCGAAGTTTTATAGAAGTATCTTCAATCTTGAGGATCGTTTTTGAAAACACATTAGTGTATAGGGAACAAGACTGAGGAAAACAAGTTAGTTGAAAGAAAATTTAAACACATTTTTTACTTTACTTTTAAACTTTTTATCACTGCCTCAAAGATAGAAATAGGAGTTTCCTTGAGAAAAATCTAGGAGCATAGGAGGTGTAAGAAAACTTGATAGCACAATTCACCAAAATGGATCCTGGTCTAAAACCTGTCCTCTACTAACATAATCCTATCCTTGGATATTTAAATAAAGATTTGCAGACGTATAGACCTTGTTTCTGAATTTTTCAAAATTAGTCTTTGGAATATTTAGGGGCAAAAGGTTGTTGATTGATCCTAGAAAGTATCCTACTAACATTCCTTCCTTCACTGCTCATTGACTACCAGGACGTGGCCGTCGCCGTTATTGTTCATTTGCAAAGGGAGAGCATGAGTTTCGTGCATTGTGAATGAAATGCTAATCCCAAGCACCATTCGTTTGGCCCTTGCACAAAACTGATGGCCTCGATCGATCACGGAGTAGCAACCATTGGCAAGGTAGAACTTGTCCTGTTTAGCCACGCCAGCGATCAAGGAATTTAAAGTGCGTAAGTTGAACAAAGTTTGATACCTATAATACTTATGTTATCTGAAGTTTCAAATGAATGATCATATCCAAGCACTTCAAGTTCAATGATTTAAGGTGATTTTGAGTAGTCAACTAAGCTAAGCTAAGCTAAGCTTATAATATTTGAGTTATGCTTCTAAGAGTTGTATATTCGGGGCAAGCGAAAAACGTGAGTAATACGCAATCAATACGCATGAGTTGACATTCCAGGTTTTCAGCTTTTTTAAAATATAAAATATATCTGATTATAAGTTCTGATTATCATTAGATAAAAAATTAATAAAAATAAGTTTGAGTGAGATACGAAACTTGTATTCAGGGCTTGAAGTGCTGCATTTTTTACATTGATCACTGTACATCAATACAATAACTAACGAGATTAACTAGAAAAATAAGTAAACATTATTTTTGTTAACTGACAAATCTATGGTTGCTTTGTTCCGATTTGGGGTCAAATTACTGCCCATACCGTAAATCAGCTGAACTAGAAAAAAGTAAATTTTGTCGGCAAAAAACAGGATTTACCTAATTATCTCAAACTACGATGCACGATATACTTCATGAGAAACATTGTACAGAAGCAATCATAATGGAAAATTCGAGTAAATTTAGTTTGAAAAAGCACTGAACGTCACAATCAAAGTTGTGCAAAGTTTTACAAAATTTATCCTTAAAAAAATCATTCAAGCTCTAGAGACAAGGCGTAAGGCTCCGAAATTATCTGTAGATATGTTCAGTATTTTAAGGTTTTTCAACCAGATGTAATGATTTGTTTCAAAAATTTGTCATTTGCCATAAAAAAGGTCCACTTTCTTCCAAAACACTCCTTACGATTTAAGTTACCAAACCAACTTTCAACACATTAAGGGATTTATTTTTCGTAATTTATAGTTCTCAAAAACTTTCTTCTAGTTTCGTTAATGCCTTAAGCCAGCTGAACCGGTCTAACGTCGTTGCACAAAACCGCTTCAGTCATCAGATTGCATCCGCATACAAGTAGGATGAAGGTACGATGATGAGTAGCGGCATGCGCGTATCAACTGACAATTTGCAAGCTGTGCAGAATCTGATTCTTTTCCCAGCGCGCACCTGTCACTGTGAAAGTTAATTTCCTCTTTTGTCTCGTGTTTAACATATTTCTTCGACTTCTGCCATTTCTTTCCAGCTGGCGAGTTGGGAAATGCGGTCCAAGATGCGTTCGTCATCGCAGTTGAACAGCAAGCAAGGGAACGGTTGCAGCGTCTCTCGGCACTCAAACGGATCACTCCGGTTGACATGTCTCAGCTATCCATCAAGGTAAGTGTACGCTGAAGAAACAGTCTAGCTAGTCGTAGCCTGATATGGTTGTGAAGTAATATTTTATCTGGGAAGCACTCACAATCGGTTGTTTCTAGCCATTCATGATGCTTGAAGCTCGATAGAAAAAAAGGCGAACATCGCTTACATGGGATCGAAATACATATGTGTTCCAATTCATGGCCGATATATCAATGTTACATCGCAAATTGTAGAAAATATTAAGTTTGATTAAAATAAGTCTGACTGTAAAATTTTTCACCAGTTTTGTCTAAGTTGCCATTTTGTAACATATATTATGTTTATTCTTAATCCTGAGTTATGAATCTTGAATTATATAATCTTTTAATTATAATGCTGAAATCTGGTTCTTAACTCTAATTGTGAATTCTTAACCTGTTGATTTTATTTCGTTCTGACTTTCTGTTTAAAATGAAACATTTTAAAAATTTAAAATTTCACCAAAAGATATGTCAATATTATCTGTTTCAGTTATTGTGCATTTTCAGCAATTTTAAGCAAAACTCGAAGAGACCAAATTATGGCCCTTCTTTACTTTCTTTCCGTTCATCCCATTTTCATGCTCTGCGCAGTACAACGAACGCCAATCATCTTTAATATTTTACTGATTTGCGCACAATGGGTTTTCTGCATATCCAAAGAATGGTAATCATGTGCAGTTTGTCTTGAAAATATCTCTTAATTATGCAGCGATAGTGTAGGTGGCGTGGAGAAAGAATTCGTTGCTTGAAATAACTCGCGCAAGAAAACATCAAACAAGTAGGAGTAACTCAAGTATTTCACGTGCACCGTCTTCTTTCTGAGCCTCAAGTTCGAACCCATCAGCTGAATCCGGCGGGTGTGGCTTTCTTTCGTTGTTTAATGTATGCATGAACTTGGGTCCTCGATTGTCTAGACATAATAAGAGTCGACAGACATGTTCGTTCATTATTAGCTCTTGACTCTGATGCATCTACACGGAAGATTTGTTGACAAAAAGGGAAAAAGGAAATAAAGAGAAAATTCTCGGGAGTTTCCGTTGTCACGTTTTGTTTTAAGTTTGCTGCATTAGTTATCAGCCATAAGGCAATGCACCTAATTGTGTAGCAGGTATACTAAGAACATTGGTGTTAGTTTAAGGTGGTTCATTATTTTGGATTGAGATCTAACTGTTTCGATAGTTGCGTTCTTTAGGCTGAAATGCAGTACATTCAACTTTTCGAAAAAAGTTCCTTCCTTTTTAATGATTATAGCTACAATTTTCAACATAAATTAATTGTTTCCAAGCTTTTTTTTATTGTTTGAAATTATTTTCGTGAAACCAAAACACTGACCTTTTCATAACAAAAACGATTTTTGGAGAATTATGGTATAGGAAAGTAAATGCATCGGTAAGCAGAGCAAACCGAAGAATACCGGAGTCACAAAAAAAGAAGTTCCATGAAACATTTTGTTGTTCAGGAAAACACCATCAAATGAGATAAATATTGTGATCCAGAGGAAAGTGTACCTTGCGTAGGCATCAGAAGGTTTTGACTCTTCAGTTTTGACGAAATTCTAGTAAAAAGTACAGACATGTCCCTCCATACATATAATCATTTCCATCCATATCCATTCAATCATTGGAATCAAAATGTGGTCCTTTGATTTGTTACTAAATAAATAAATAAATAAATGCAGTCCCCCCACAATCATGGGTCACACACAACTATTAGTCACCAAACATTTGAACTGCTGATATCTGCTGAACAGAATGAAATGTAATCATATTATTATTTTCTAGATTATCGATAACAGCATCAAAACGCATTGAAAATATTATATGTGCGCTTGATAGCAGTAAAA
This sequence comes from Uranotaenia lowii, assembly GCF_029784155.1. Taxonomy (NCBI): domain Eukaryota; kingdom Metazoa; phylum Arthropoda; class Insecta; order Diptera; family Culicidae; genus Uranotaenia; species Uranotaenia lowii. The sequence continues at coordinate 186,859,922 of NC_073693.1, read as the reverse complement.
CAACTATTTGAATAGTTTTTATCATACGTTAACTGTTATGTGTTGAACTATCGCATGAAATTTCAATGTTATAAGGTTGACATCTTAAACCGTTAAGCTTATGCGAGTATTTCAAAGATTCCAACAAAATCAATTGGTCTCATATAAGCACAAAGGACGAGCTTACATTTTTAAAATGAAACTGAGCAAATTAAATGCAAAATTTCTTTCATGTTTAGCAAAACATAAGTGACCCATAATTGATACAGCACCCACCAAATACCACACAATTATGGGCCACTTTTTTGCAAGCAAAACAAAACATTTCTTGGTTGCAAAACAAAACATTGCTTGGTAGCTCAACACAAAAGCCCCTTGAACGTATACTAGGAATGAATGCCCCTGAATGTTTGCCAGAATATTGATGATTTCCATGTCATGTTGATATTCGGGTGTTGCCGTGGACTCCTATGTGACTAATTATTGTGAGCAATTTGACTCATGATTGTGGTTTTGAAAAACGTTGATTGTTTCGATAAATTATGCTGTTTTTCAACAAAATTGAAAATAAAATAATATTTGAAATCAAAGAGAAATATTTAATGACTGAAATCCATGAAAATCTTGATGTTAGGTCCACTAGCACCAGAATAAACGAATATTTTGTGGTGGAATGATACGTTAAGTGACTAATGATTGTGGGGGTACTGTAAATGGGATTTGCCCGAAGTTAGCCTTGACATAGGTTTCATCGTCAATGAGATTCGAGGAAAAGCAAGCGATGCCTTTTAACTCTACACTCAAAAATTTAATTCTCAAGCACATTTAATTCATTCAGTAAAGTTATTAAAGAGTAACAATCTTGATTAATAACTGATTATAAAACCTCATAAACTAATCCCAGGAACAGAATTTTGCTAAAAATTTTCAAAATTTTCTCACTTGTTGATAGAAATTTAGTTCTAAAGATTAAATTTCGAATGAGAGTTTCTGGTTCAATGTTATTATATTAAAGAATAATCGATTTTTTTCGTTTTCTTATTTCGGATTCTGCATCCAGTTGAGGCTTCTTAATTTTCAATTCGAATCATCATTAAAAATTACAAATAATGTGCTGTTTTGAAATTAGAGATTTAAAACATGTTCAAATTCGGTTTTCCATTTAATTCAATATTTGATTCATGATTTTCGAAAATCATATGCACTTTTAATTTTTAGATAATTATTTTCCGAATATAAATAAAATTAGAAACCATCCTAAATTTTTGTTTTATATTCAGATTCGAAGTTCTTAAACTTTATTCTTCTGCAGAATTCAAACGTAACAAAGCTTCAAAATGAAGAATTAAAATCAAAAACTAAAAATTATCATTCGAAATTCATATTTCAATTAAGCTTTACAAATCTGATTGAATAAAATGTTTGCAATTTTAAATTGAGATTGAAACCTAAAACTTCTTAATTTGAATTACACACTGAGAGTTCTAACACAAATTTCACTTTTATTCTCGAATTTTATATAGGGGAGAATGGGGATACTTGATCCCCTTTTCTTATTTTCACCATATCTTTTTGGAAAAATTTAGCAACTCGCCGCCTTTGACATTTTTTGACAGCTTGTAACTTCAAGTTTCTATGCTCCAAAAACTAGAACGATACTTGAACCCGTTGATGAACTAGAAGCATTTTCATGGGAGTAAAAAAATTGCGATTTTTCTGAAGTTAGGGGAGACTTGATCCCCTATTGAAGGAGACTTGATCTTTTATTCAGGAAGCCCTAATCCTTGTATAAAAATCAAACAAAACCCCAAGATAGAATGTTAATTGACTATTTTGGTCATGTTTGTTCTCATTTCACAACTTATAGCAGACATAAGAAGAAAATTCTATAACTTTGTCTCAACGCTAATAACATTGCATACTTAAAGGCGCTATTTTTATAATTAAGAGAAAATTAATTATTTTTGCTCTTTTCTTCAAATAATTGTTTGATAAATATTAGTTTTTGGATAAATATTAGTAATTTCGTAATCATCAATCATAACGATCAATTTAGAAGAAGAATATGCCATTTAGAAGGGGGATCAATTGTACCCAACTCTAGGGGATCAATTGTACCCATAATCAACATTTTAGAAAACTTTTTCTGAAAAAAGTTGAGAGTTTTCCATTGCTTTGAAACTATGGCATTATGAAGTTCATTTTACGCTCGAACGATTGATACATTGGAAAATATATTTTTTTTCATAATTTTCCCATGTAAGGAACATTTTAAAATGATGAAAAAAGATCTTCAAGTTACATTTTGTGAAATTTTTCAAACAAAGTTCAATTACTCTAACAATTATTTTGTTAAAAAATTTTAAACTACAAGCATTGTTATTTTGCTCAATTTGGCACATTTTTCTAGAACATTTGATCTTTGTAAGACATTCCAGTTTCGAGATATAGCTAAGGAATCAAGTATCCCCAGGGATCAAGTATCCTCATTCTCCCCTACTGATCTGGGATTTAGATACAGATTCAGAATGAAAACGTTGAATTCGGGTTCAGAAATCGGAATCAGAATTAATACTTTAAATTAAGATTCAGATTCAGCCCTTCAACTTTATAATCATGAGCAGGGATGATAACTGTCCGAATGTTATTTGACATTTTTCTGAAGCTTAGAGCGACATTCATCAGTACGAAAACGACCGTCGCAGTCATGTCCTTTTTGGATTTTTTTAATCTCATCACTAAGAAATTCCCTCGAAAAAAATGTCAAATAACATTTGGGATGAATGTCACAACTTGCATCGAGATTGTGATAGTCATGGAAAAAAATGTTACGATAAGCTGATGAAAATCGGTCGTTGCTTCGATGACATTCATATTGGCAAATGTTATGGCGACATTTAACATTTTGAATGTCACAGAATATAATCGTAACATTCATAGGAATCTCAAAGAAATGTTATTAGAATGACTGTCGCGACAGTCAAAACGGTTCAGTGTTGACTTTGCCATGTGGACTGGCCAATCTGGCCGGTTCCGGAATCCGAAAAATCAAAATGATCAGATTTTAACTTGCGACACATGAATAGAAAGCTCTTGACCTGTACATGATGAAAATTCCCATTCCGCTCCGACGATTGACTTGAGGCTTCCGAATCGTCATCAATGTTTGCTTATCCCGTTTGATAACGCGCCATACGGTATTTCTGGGCAATTTCAGCTCTTTAGCTAGCCTAGATGCAGACCAAAATAGATTTTCCAAACAACTGTTTAGAATTTTTTATCTTCTTTCGGCTTCCATGTTGATTGCTAACAAAGTACAGTCAAGTTCTGCGGAATGTCAAAAACACATACGTTAAGCTGACAAAATTCCCGTCACGTGGGTGCCAAGAACTTCCAAATCCTTCCACCAGGAGCGCCACAGTATGAGCAAAAGTTAATTCCAATTCTTAATGAAGCAAGCTTTACGTTGGTGTTCAGTCCGACGAGCGGACTGAAAGTAAGAAGGAGAGCGCGAGAGAAGAGATGAGAGTCGTGGGCCAATCAGCGAGCAGCAATCGACAAGCCGATGATATAAAAACGCGCGCTGCCGCGCGTGTGTCGTCATTTGTTATTAAACCGTCAAACTGTCAAGATCGGCGGAAGTGTAAATAGTGTAAATTGTTTTAGTGATAAGTTAGAGAGAAATAAGTAGAATGTAATCAAGAGAAAGTGTCTTGTGCTTCTTCGCTGCTTCGCTCCGACGCCCTGCTCTCGGGTCCAGCTGCCACAATCGGCTCTTTTTAGAGCCCTTCCATCTGAAAGAGTTTTGGATCTCGGTCAACCAGGCGATCGAGATCCCCCCGAGCCTTGGCCGCCAGGCAGCGTCAAGTGGATCTGCCTCCACTGATGGGACAACCATGCGTGGTTGTCTCTTAAGGTCCAATCCCACGAGGGAAGCGGACTATCGGTGGTTGTTTTCCCAAGCGCTCACATCGACGCGGCCTTGGCCTCCAGGTTGTCTAGAAGAGGCTCGCTCCCGCAGGGGGAGTGAGTCCCACCAGTGGTCGTTTTGCGTTTTGCGCCGCACCCACAGTCCATCAATGGCTTTTCATGGCCACAACATGAAATGGTCCTTCGAGCCGGATGTAGAAGCCGGTACCTTCCGACGGAATACTTCCGTCATGAGTGTCTGTGGAGTGGATCGGGTAGCAAAGTAGACGAGCGAAGCGGGAAGGAAGTAAGCATCGACAAGACGAAGAGAACGAGCAAATCGAGATATGGAATCATCTAGAACGAGCTGGCACTACTAAAATTCCACACCAAGCTCGAGGTCAGTGCACCGAGAAACCGACAAAATCCAGATGGAAGAAGATCCAGCCAGGAGTGATATTCTTCAAGAGCACCATCGTTAACAGAGGAAACCATCGAAGAGTAGTGCTTCCACGAAACCCGTTAGATTCCGTGTTCCTGCCATATCGACGAACAATTCCCACAATCACAAGCGATTCCAACAAGTCACCACGTAGCGGCACATTCCCGAGGACCGCCAAGTTCCAGAAAGGTCGAAGACAATCACCAACCGGGCAACTTCTCACTTTCCGGTGGGGAGTATGTTTAGTCTGACAAGCGGACTGAGAATAGACGCGAGAGCACCGCACCGAGAGAGCAAGATGGAAAGTTCTAGGCGGTTCTATCTGGCGCGAGCACGTGGTTGTGTGCTTGCTCGTCAGCCTATTTAAGGGCGCATTCTTTATGCGCTTAAGAGTCAGTCGTAATCAAACCGTCAAGAAGGGCGGTAGTGTAAATAATTGTGTAAATAGTTAAGAAGAGAAATAAAATAGAATGTAAACCGAACTAGTGCCTTCTTCCTTCTGGTGTTTCACTCCGACGCCCTCAGGTATCAGGTATCAGAAAAGGGGTAGGCTTGATAGCGGCACGTTATCCAAACAAACGGGAAAATTGTGCCTAGCCTCCCACGAGGGGAGCGGACCATCAGTGGTAGTTTCCCAAGCGCTCATATCGGATTGGTCTTGGCCTCCAGACAGACAGTCTTTGGACCTGCCTTCACTGTTTGGCAACCACCAGGGGTTGTCAAAGCCCAATCCCAGAAGGGGAAAGGGCAAGCAGTGGTAGTTTTGCCAAGCGCCGCACCCACAGTCCACCAATGGCTTTTCATGGCCACAACAGTTGGACTCATCCGAACCTCTATCGAATACCCAAGTATTGTAAGGCAGCCATACTACAACGATCATAAGAATAGAGTTGAATGAGTTTAAAAAAGATTTCCAAGGTACGCCCTAAGAAACTTTGGCAAAAAGATATTCCGGAATATCGAGCTTTGTGTATGCTGGATGGTTTCGACTCACTAGAAAATTCCAGAGGGGGAATGACCCTGCGTGGTTAAATTCCTCTTTAAATAAATAACATTATCTATATATCACTAGAAAACCGCAGAAAATCAATCGACGTGTTGGGTTCAAAGGATTTGACCTGTAGAAAATATTTTTCACTTTAAATTTTGTTATCACAGATTTTTCCCAACGAAGGACGTAGTAGCCTACGCAGCATAAGAACGTATCAGCTCCCTAACTGAGTTCAAAGCTCGTTAGACTTGAGTTAGTTTTTTCATAAAAATATTTTAAACACAATTTCAGATGAAAGACTGAAGTTTTTTTCTCCTGTTAGGGAAAGAGTCCACTGCGACCATTAAAGTTGATCTATTGTGGTATTACCCCGCGTTATTATTTTTACTAGCATAACTTGACACCCCTGCACTATTGGTTGAAGTTGCAGTTCATTGCGTTCCTTACCGAACGACGACTGAAAGGATGGTTGACATTTTGGTATCACTTTCTTCCTCCGCGTGCTCGGCTTAGATTGGTGGAACGAACCAAACCAGACAAGAACGAGCCGACGAACGTTTGGATTTGGTAGCAAGCAAATTTGCAAACAAACATAGTCGTTGGGGGAACATACATTTTGACCCACACAAGGAGGATTCTAGCGTTCAGTAACTTGCAAGCTTGCAAACGTACATCGCATCACGGCGCTGCAAGCAAGCAACTTGCAAGACTGTAGCTATCTTCGGAAATAATCCTTTCTGTTCGGCTCAAGGGATTTTATCTTCGGGCTTGCAAGTTTGCAAGTGATCATAACTTCGGAGAATCGTTTGAATTTTTCGGAACGTGCAGTCAAAGGATTTTATCGCGTGGTTGACTCTTACTTGCAGACACTTTCGACGTGTTGTACGTAAGAGAGAAAGAATCAGTTTGCAACTTCGCAAAATGATTCTTTCGTGGCTGACGTCGGGCTGTAAGAATCGGCTTAAAGTCGTGCGCTGCATGCTACATGAAGGGATCTCTTTTCACCTCTGATTTCGTGAGTTGTCCAATGAGTGTATGTATACCTGGAGATCAGAAGTACCCAAGTATAGTATGGTGGGGATCGTCAAGTTACAGTGGCGACACCTACCATGGTAAAGATCATCAAGATGCACCCTGAGAGAATTTCTTAGCGTACATAGTATTTAACACTAAGGCGATAGATTTTAATACACCGGATCAAAATCGCTGTCGGATCTTGGAAGATGATCTTTAGGCCCAGCCTTACAAAATCCTAAGATTTCAAGACCTCTCGTTTGAACAGAAGCAAGAACGGGTAGAAAGGGCGAGGGCACAGCTTACGCGGTCCGCGCATGAAAAATTTGGAGAATATCGTGTTTTCTGCCGATGAATTCGTCGCCGCACAGCGGTTCGTGAAAAAAACAGAACTACAGATTTTGGTTGCCAGAAAGATCACGAACCTATGTAAACGTATTAAAGGCCACAAGGCAGCAGAAATCTGTCTTATTAAAGGTCTGGGTCGGAATCGCCCGTACTTTCCTGGTGAAGATCAACCGGACACCCTGAAGAGGTGTATCTCAATCAATTTACGTATCGAAAATAGTTTTACGGCATGTCCTCGAACTGTGGACACGACCTAATTTTGGTTTAGGTTGGTGGTTTTTCAGCAGAACTTCTTTCAGCATTGGCTTACGAAGGAAAGAGGTCCCAATTTTTGTATGCGAATTTTTTTTTCGAGGGTTAATTTCGAGTACGGAGTGGTCGAGGAGTTCGCCGGACCTGAACCCTATGGACTTGGTTGTCTAGGGTATACAGAAGCCCGAAGTCTACTCTACAAAACATGACGGGTTGGGAGCTCTGAAGCGCCATCTAGTTTAATCCTGGGATAAAATACCACAAAAACTCCCTGCGGGCTTTTTAGAATATGTGCCTTGAGATTCTGCAGCGAGTGGTGTAGATTAAGGACAAAAAACCGAAAGGCGCTTATGGATTTTAAAAATATGATCTGGTTTGATGTAAATCGTATTAAATTTGAAAGAAAAAGTTTTTGTTTTGATCAAGTTATTTGTTAGTTCCAATGTAGCACTTCAATTGCCGGACCCTATATTTCTGTACATGGTACAATTAGATGTTGGCAGTTGTTTCTTGATTCAAAGTCTGTAATTTACTGAGTAATTTTTTACAGTTCGACTTCCAGAAATGATTATGAACGGAATATTTTGAATAAATTTTAAGAACATATTTTCTTAGATCATTTAACTCTATAAATAGAGTTATTGGGAAAAACCCATGCCATTAAAATTCACCATCCCCAAATAACTCGACATATCTAATCACTCAAGTATTTAATGACATTTATTGATAAATTCATGATTTGATGTCTGGTTGGAGTTGGGGACATCAAAATTTTGGCTCTTAAATCTCGCCAACGACTTTGTTTAACATTTATGGTCTGATTATCAACGATTAAAAAAATAATAATTTTTAAATTTTTGTTATCATTCACAGCTAAATCAACAGAGTCAAGCCAAAGGAGGTACCACGCAGGATCTAAGTTTCCTCAAGGAAGCCTCGCCAATATACGTAACGTCACTAGCGAATAACACCGTTTCCGTTACGAATACCAGCACAACCGTGACAGCTGGAACTAAGGCAAACTACTCAGCTGGGTCCAATTTACAGCACACCGCAACCAATAACAATAACACCGTCAAACAAATAGGTAATGCAACGACTACCACCACAACCACAACGACCAGTGCTCCTGGCGGCTGTGCACCTGTGACTAACAATCCGGTGGGGGTGACTAAGAATGCTCAAAATGTGATCAATTCCAACACCGTGGGCTCGTCCAAGCCCCTCGCGAATCAAATCTCTCAAAATACCACCATTTACTCGAATGTCCCTCCGCCCTCGACGTCTCGTCAACAACCTACTTCCGGCAACTTGACTAATCTGGCGACACCAACTAATAATCTAGCGTCTTCGTCATCTACTTTCCGCGGAAGTTCTGCAACAACCGCCACGCTTAGCAACAACAATAACAACTCTATCAACAACAACAACAACATTTCGAATGTGAACCATAGTCTTATTAACAACAACAACATCAATAGCAATATTAGCAAAACCGGTGCTGGTAATAGTTCTTGTGGTAGTTATTACAGTAATCTAACCAATTCAATCATTGCAAACGGTCATGGTCCCAAGCGAGAGGTAATCCATTTAGCTTACACTCTTTTTTCTTAGCTTGAAGTTATTGCTCGTACATAAACATATGAACGGTTCATTCATCCTCGGTTAGATTCACTTGTTTTTTACAAATATTCTGTCATTATTGTTTTTCTTCTCTATCAGCTGGCGACACTGTCCGAGGGCGAACTTGAACCACAGGAAGAGGCTTATGAGACAAACAGCAACATATCGAGGGGCGGCACCGAGATACTACTAGGGGATCAGAGCTTACGGCAGGAGAACCGGTAAGTCATTAACTTTTTCATCATGTAAAAATGACATGTAGGTATGTGCAAATCAACAAACGCTTCGGTTCTTGAGAAGAACAAATAATTTATTTATGGTTAGCTGACTAGAAAATATTTGTGAAACATAATTGGAATTACACATTTCATATTAAAATTACGTACAACTTGGAAATGAAAACATAACAGTGGTTTCGAGCACCTCTACTAGTTAGATGACGAAGAAAATTCATTGGACCAATTTTTACGAATGGGAGCAATCGTGTGAAATTTTGCAGCTCGAGTTATACGCCAGATTAAATCATGCTGCTGTGGGTGGCTGATTGGCCTATACACAAAATTGGAGAAAAAAAACAGTCAAATGATTGTTGTGAAAACTAGGCCATATCAAAGCTGCAAATTTGTGCACAAATTAAATTTGAATCGAACGGTGCAGCTTCTGCCATATTTGATTTCATTCGTGAATAATCTATTTGCCACTTTCAGCTGAAGGCTTCAACCTTAAATTTTAAAAAGTTTTCGTGAAATATAATTTTTTTTTCATAATCCACTTTAAATGATTCCACTGTTTTCGCGGTACTTTGCAGATGGTCAATTTTTTTAGTTCTTTCGCTAAAAAAAACCTGTGGAGTACTAAGTGAAAAAAATCTAATCCAAAAAGCACTTACCTCCATATGAACTAGGTTAAATTGATTTCATTCTGATGTCAACTGCCTTTTTATGAATACTGTGCTTGACTCGGGGCCTTTATATCCCATCTCGTATAGACTTTTACGAGAGCTTCAGATCATATTATATGTTGTTCCGCTGGGATTGCACAGAACCCAATACATGAAGTTCGCCACCCAGTAAAACCTGGAATCTATATAAACGATCCCATTAGTCACCGGTAGTGGCCAACATCAAAAAATCACATCCAACAGCAGCGTGGGTGGATGGAACAGTTTTGGTCATAACAAATTTCATTAACTCTCCTAAGAGAACATCTAAATGGAGGGGGACCATAAAAATAGTGTCTCTGTCCATTCAACCGACATCAACCGGTTCAACTGACAAGGCTTTCCCGCTGCTATCCAGGTCCGACACAAAAAAGTCAAAGATTTCAACAGGTACCTATATTCACCTGCGTAGATAGATATGGGAGGTACTCGTACATCATGCGAGTGTGCACGTACAGTACGTATCTATACATTGTATACAGTAGATATAAACGATAGGGCTCTCCCGGGGAACCAACGTGCACATATTTCACAAAGAGTGGTCAAAGTTCCGTGCTGCTGCGCCAAATAAATAATGATTCCGAACGTCATCTGAATGAGGCAGACAGGAAATAAACATCAACAAAACCGGAAGCTGCCCAGCACATACTTGCAGGGTGTGTTGGAAAATTTTCCAAAAGATTTGCAGGGCCGTACAATTTTGCCTGAATGGGGCCGCGCTTTTTGATTATTTGAAATATACAAAAGATTTGACACTAATTGACCGAATAGATTGACTTTAATTGGGAAGACAACTTTAGATAAATGTATAGTTTATTCATTGCAAACTTATTTAATTAAGCATTTGAAATACATATTTATTTCACTGCATTACTTAAATTTTTATTTGAAACGCAGTTTCCCATATTTCAATTTAAAATTTAATATTTTAAATTGGGAAAATTAATTTTACCCAACATTTGTTGAAATTTTAAAAATTTAAATTTTTAAATCATCCTACATATTAATGAACCTACAAAATGAACCGAATCTCTGAGCTAAGCACTTTGGATTATAAATCTTAAACTCAGGATAGCTATATCAATGTTTTTAACCTCCCATTCTAAAATCATCAATCAGGTTTCACAATTCCATCAAAAATGCAAAACTTAAAAATTCTACCACAAAACCTGTACTCTACAATATTAGCTTAGCTTAGCATGATTGACTACTTACATTCACCATTAATCATTTAACCCGAAATGCTATATATATTTTATAAAATCATACTTATTTGATCGACTGTTGGAATTTATTTAAATTAAGAGAGGAAAATAAGTCATATAGAATCAATCTCTGGCTAAGTAGAACGAATTCTAGATCGCCAATATGGTTGCTACTCCGTGATTGACCGAGGCCATAAATTCTGTTCAAAGGTCAAAAGAATGGCGTCTGGAATTGACAGCACATTAACATTGCCCAAAACTGATGTTCTCTCTTCCAACATCAATAACGGTGCCGGCCACGTCCTAGTAGTCAATAGATAGAATTCAAAATAGGTAAAGGAATGGCAAAATAAATCATCCTTTAGTACCGTGGTCACCTCTGCCTCCTGGCAAAACAATTTTTTTTGGGAATATGGGTTAAAAAATTTGATCATGGAGACACAGTGTTGTGATCTTATGTTATAATTTTCTTCTACTGTTCGCCTCTGAATCAATTTAAATGAATCTGAGCTATGTTATTGAAGTGAAAACTATCCTACTTTTACCTTAATAAAATCTCTAAGGGGCGTTTTTTTTTCTTGAAGCATTGAACTTTTTTTAAACTTTAGTCAAGATAGAAAACTAACTTTTGTTATTGATTTCTAAGCTTCATTTCAAATTAAAATCAGCTTAATTGTATTTAAATTTTTCTTCATTTGGCAACCATAAGACTTGTTTCATTGCTAAACTAAGAACAATAGAGAATGAGAAAAGAAATGATTTCATCAATTTTTGATTTTCTTATTCTTAAGTCTAAAGAAGCTTTATCTAATTTTGAACATTTTCTAAATAAAAAATTTTAATTGTTTAAATAAAAACAAAAAAAGTTGTGTTATCCAGATGGTTATTATTCCAATCCATTCAATTACACGGTATCGATTATCACGTTTATTTATGATTTGAGGGTGAAAAAAAAACCCGGAAATGCGATAACACGTTAGCAATTGATATGCAAGAATATAATATGGTTTTGATGAGGCTTATTAACGTATTTTAATCGTGGAGTGTGATAAAAAAATAACAGGTTATGAAAGTCAGAGGACTGAAACAGCTGTCAAATCGCCAACAAACGCACCGTACCAAATTTTTGGTACCAGCACGTCAGTGTGGTTCCCGGAATTAAACACTTCACCCCAAAACAGACTCAAAATCGGGTAACGTTTCGATTTCCAAACGCATCTGTTGTTGTCATACTGCAGATTTAGGATCAATTTTTACAAGGATTAGGATACTGAGAACACTGCATTTTGTGGCAAACTATAATTAATTAATGTTACCAAAGATTCTTTTGATTGACTTTCCCGAGCCGCAGAAATGATTTTAAGGATTATCAAAAAATTGGCTCTGGTTGAAATTTTTGCAATGAAGACGTCATGTTGCCCCTATACGTGTTTCACTCGTTTCATTTGTCTTCTTCCTGTTGGTTTCTTGACTGAAAACTTGGCATGGGAATTTTTGTTTTCTTCAGCCCCTTGATGAAAGTAGATAAAACATGGACTTAGATGACTTTTGATTTGGCATCCCTGAATTCCAATACGACCGATATTATGATAGTCGATACAAGTGATGGGTTTTTAATTAAATGGACTTGTTGATGATTTTTTAATGAGCTTAGAGTCCAACTCCTAAGTGCCTCCAAAAACTGGAACGTATTTAAACAAAAATGAAATGAAATCATATGGAGGAATCTTTAACCACAGACAAACAGATAAGGCACTCTGAAGAAAATCCGGTCAATTTTTAGCAAAACGATTACACTGCCATCTGTTGCCGACATTGCCTACCAATACCGCAATTGTAATACAACCATAGTAGGTAGCCATGAAACCGAGGCATAAATTTCTAAAGTGTAAACAAACATTTCATAACATTTCACTTGAGGATAGCGCAAGAATCGTTTTTACTCAATTTGCGAGGATCGGGATTGCAAAACTGAGAACAAAAACAGATCAATCTTCCCGGGGAACAGGTATTCATACGGTTATAAACGTGACTTAGTGTTAAGTGATTTTCCATCGGCTGAATATCTCTGAAATTGATCTTGAGTTGAACCTTAGATCGCTTCGAATCCATTTAGTGGCAGCTTAAAACCTTCCAACGAACGATTGGACAACTACCCAGCATAATTGAAGGATGAATACCGTGAAAAATACCGTGATTCTAACTCTAATGGTTTTATTGTCATTTCAAATAAATGTACCATTGAAAATAAATTTATAATATATCAATGAACAATTTTGATTTGGCGCAATTTGACCGAAACCTAAATATGTAATCTAGTCCTGTCCGTATCTTACATTTAGTTTTATAGTTGGTTAGTGATTCATTCTCGTATATTTGTTTTTTCTCCTGAAAACTATTTTGATAATTTGAAAATTTTGTCCCTTGTTAAATGCTGGATTCCCAAATAGAAACATCATGTCTTTTGACCAAATATGAAAATCCCTATTTTTAAAGAGCATGAAACTGACAATATTAGAAAGTTTATAATACAAATAACTAAAAACATGCATAGTTCATTATTGTAAGTGTAATTTGTTTAAAATTAAATTTTGAAGATTTTTCACAAAATTTCACACGAATCCTCAACGGCCTTTCTTCTGAAAGCAGACAGCTTCACTCAGATATGTTTTTCCTCAAAAGGACTGCACTTTCTTCCCTTGACTGCTTCGGCATTCGAACAAAATATGTTGTATCTTCCTAGTTGAGGCAGCTTCCTTAAACAATACTGACACGATCTCTCAAATTTGGGTTGTTCCAATTATTTATTTCCTTAAATGAAAATTCGTAAGCCTTAAGAATATTAGTTCCATTACTACAAAATATTAGTCAATTGTCTTAAAATAACTTACGGATCTTAACAAATCTTTAAATCAAACTGATATGCTCCATACTAGTCAACTTTTGGCCCGATTGTCTCATTCGCCGTTACAGAAAAATGCGGAAAATGAAAACCGAGTGTCCTTTCTGTTTGTCTGTGCTTTAACTATATAGGTACAATCAATGGTGAACAAGACAGTAAAATAAACTTAACCAGAAATCTCTTCTATGTGCAATACTATTCACAATAAAAAAAAACAATCTAAATGATCAGTCTGAACTGGTACCTTCTGAATAATGTTTTGTATTTGTACTTAGCTGCATGATTTACTCAGTTCATTCTCATATCAAGCACGGCTTCGAGTTGAAAGTTGATAGTCAGGTGGAGGGCGTCCCAAGATTAACTTATTTTTTGAAAAAGATTCACAATTCTTCACAAATTCTTTTTTTAACTAATAAACAAAATTCAGCTCCAAAAAATAAAACTTCTGTCACCTTCGGGCACAGCCTACCAAGTCATCAAAACCTGTACTCTACAATATTAGGCACATAAACGTATAAGGCGCCATTACTCGCTTTTAAGAGCAAGTTCACTGGTGTTGGGAAAAAGTGGTAGAAATTTTGTCACTTTTTGCACAATTTGAAAATTTTGCCATGCAAAAACATTTTCAAGATCTGTGGCCTTCAAAGTTTTTAACAACACGTGTTGTAGTTTCGCATGCTGTGATGCAAAAATAGCAATATTTCTACCACATACGACTTAAATAGAATCAGTGTTGTAAAAAAATACAACGCTCAAAAATCTTGAAAACATTTTTGCATGGTAAAATTTTCAAAATGTCACTTGAAGTCAATTTGAAAATTTTGCCATGCGAAAATGTTTTCAAGATCTTAGACAGTTGAATTTTTTGTACAATATTGTTTTAATTCCAGCCATATATGATTGAAATCGAGCTATTTTTGCATCACAGCATGCGAAAATAGAACACGTGTTGTAAAAAACATTGACGGCCGCAGATTTTGAAATGTTTTTGCATGGTAAAGTTTTCAAAACGTGCTCAACAAGTGTCCAAATTTCAACCACTTTCTCCCAAAACGAGTGAACGTGCTCTAAGAAGATAAGTTGAAAATAGAAAGCAATGAATATCTCCACAAAATATTTCAAAATTACCCATTTCCAAAACTATCCTGAAATACGTTAGGAAATGCACAACAATTTACATAAAGCTGCCTTTATTTCGAAGGCGTACTCAAATTAAATTCAAACGCCCTAATAAACCTGAATTTTCGTCGCAGTAAATTGAAGACCAAATCACGGTATCATTTTGATCTAACTTTTCTGATCTACAAAAGAAAATGAAACAGTTCATTTTGGCAATTGTCTGCTATCGATTCGGGCATCACAGCTACTGTAGGGCAAAACAAAATCTTTTTTCTGTGAATCTGTGATCGTTTGCTGTTATACTATTCCCATAAATTTCATTCAAAAAAAATTAATATCGATCATACATAAATTAACGATCTCAAACATTTTCATGCTGAATGATGAGAAGGGATTTATTTAGAAAAAAAACTTAGGTTTATTTTCAATAGAAAATTTCTTCGGTCTGCATTTTTCTAACATCTACACAACTTTTAAACAACCGATGGTGAAAATATAAAGATTCACTCAAAAGCTACCCTCCCTGGATTGATCGTGGGAACTTGTCGTTGTTAAGAACACAGGAAACGAATCGGTTGTACTCAATTTAAGCGACGCGCAATGCTAATCGATATGCACTCGATCGAATCATCTTAAAGGCGAAAGGGATGAATGACTTTTAGAAGTTAAAATCCATCCAAATAAAAAAAAAAAAAAAAAAAATCTTAAAGGCGAAGGATTGGTAAACAAACAATGGAAAGTGTGAATTGGTTGAGTCGAAGTAGTGCTAAATTGGTGGGCTCGTTTTACTTCTTTGTTCATCGATCCTTGTCAAGTTGACCCAATTGTTCTCATTCAATGTCGATTTTCTCACTCTTTGATTCGACAAATTAATTTGCGGCACTACGAAATGTATCAGTTTCGTTACGGACGAATTTTCCGTTTCGATCTTAGTGAAATCTTAGACAAAATGAAATAGATTTCAATCAACAAATATCACCGTTAGTCAGCCCGAAGTTATACCTTTTTTTCAAATCTGCAAAAAAAATAAAACGCCCAGTTCTCTTCAATTCGTAAGTACCACCAAACCTGTCATTCAAGATGCGATTGAATGGTTTGACATGTTTTGACGTTCGCCTTCATCCTTTTGTTGGTCTAAATTGGAGAAACTGTTTGCGCTCTTCTCCATTCAGTGAGATTCCGAAAAATGAGGACACTGTGTGATGCTGAGGGATGCTGTATAATGCATGATGTTTGAACGGTTTAATGTGTGTAGGCGTTCTACATTTCGTTCGGATGTTCCCTGCAAGGAAATATTGGGAGTCATGTTCGTCTCCTGCATCGTTCAAGTGCCATCTCATAACACCGTGCATAGAACACTAGTTAAAATGGCACTTTGAACGCTGAGGTGTCAATGACACTGTTGAGTCTAATTTTTTTTTATTATCTAAGGATATTGAGGTATTTTGATTCTAATAGGTATTTAGTCATCGTTCGATCTCCTTTAAATAAATTTCTTTTAGTTCCATTTTTTTATCAAAATTCATTGGATCAATGATTAATTGTCTGATTTGTGAATTCGAATTCTTAGTTAGTATTCATTGGCTTTCTGCCTTCTCTTATGCTGATCACTTGGTGAAGAAAAATCGTGTTCTTCCAACGAGGCTCCAACCAAGTGAGTTTGCTTTGTTTGATGAGTCTCACCTTTTTCGGTTGAAATTCCAAGTTTAGTTTATTTTTCACTGTTCGCCAACCACTGTCTTCGCATCCTTGCGATGACGTTTGGGTGTATACGTTGTTAGGCTTTTTTGTAGGTACTAGCAAGTTTTCGAGAGCTCTTAAATATTTTTTCTCATTCATATACATACACACATTCACGTGGCTGGCATAGAACTTAGCGAAGAATTTGTGAGCATTACTGCCAAGAGGACGTGCAATAATGAAAAATTAATTTTTCAAAGTTACTACACTCAGCCGAAAAGAAAACATTAAATTCACCTAGATTTTCACGTAGGCCCTCGCTACGTGAATTTTTGCTTGATTTACGTGAAGCACCTAGAAGCTAATATGAAATCACTTAATCCTTACGTGAAATTCCTATAGTTGTCATGCTTTCAAATCAAAGACACGTTCGATTTACGTGAAAGTCCAGTGAACCGCCGATCACAAACGGGTTTGTTGAATTTTATGTGATGTTCACGTAGCTCTGAATGGCTCAATTACGTGAAATCTTTGTGAAAGAAAAAAAGTAACCAATATGGCGCGCGTGAATCCAAGTTCTATCGGCTGCCAAAAGAGAAATTTTTTTTTTGTGACGGAGAAGTTGTAATTTCGTAAGTATAGTAAAAATATCACTGTTTGACTGTTATTTACATATTTTGCCATTTCAACAGGATGCGGAATTGGAGCAGCTGGGACGATCAGCCAACCGCTATATGGAGCCAAATTGAATACAATTTTCGAAGACGTGTGAAGTGAGTAGTGAAATATAAAGTGCAGTAAAATTGTAAATAGTTAAGTGTAACTAAATAAATATTGTGATGTGTTATTAATTCAGCTTAATAAAATCTTTTCTCCGAATTAATTATTTTTTATTGCATTGATGTGAAATACAACACGAAACGTTCATATTTTAATTAAATCTACGTGAAAAGTATGCAGTAGATCGAATCCTTATTCACTTCCGATCTACATTATTTTCACGTACGCTTCACCTACAACTCATATGAAAATTACGTGAATTTTGCTTGCTGTGCGACTTCTGTTTGCTACCTGAAATTCACGTAGGTTTCACGTGATTTTCATGGTGGCAAAAATCTATGTACATTTTCACGTAGCGCTCATGTGAAAAGTTTTTTCGGTGTAGTTGCTACTGCTTTGCACACTGGGATGAAGTACTGAAGCATGAGAAGAAAATCATACCATTTTCTTGTAGGTATTATTTTATATTGCAATCAAATTAATATTACCCGAAAAGACACTGGTACTGAGTATCTCAACCATTATAAAGTATTTAAATATTCGTTTCGTTTAGTTGTTGGTCCTCATAATTGTAAACATTATTTTTGAGAAAAATCGTTTTAACAGCAAATGTTCGTTATTCCCTTATAATCCCGAGAAAAAAAAGTTATTTCCTTATGACGAACGTGTTTGTGGAATTTTTTGAATCAATTACATAAACTGTTAGAGCAAGTTCACTGGTGTTGGAAAAAAGTGGTAGAAATTTTGACACTTTTAGCAAAAGGGTGATACGGTCAAAATATGGTCAAGGGAAAACGCGTGCAAATTGGTGAAATCGTTTATTTAAAAAATCAAATCAAATTTCTTTTTTAAGTTTAATTAGTATAAAATTCAGGAAAAATATTTAGTTAGGCTTCCGTTTTTCCAAATCCGAATTGACGGGCCTTACGCTTAACCCCTGCCATCAGATTTTGTACAGCCACCTTGTCCACCTTCTTCGCCGCAAAAAGCCAGTTTGCCTTGAACTGCTGCTCGTCCTTAGCATTTTTTTGGTCTTCTTTAGGTTCCGCTTGACAATAGGCCAGTATTTCTTAATTAGGCGGAGCTCTGGCGTGTTGGGAGGGTTCTTGTCCTTGGAAACCACCTGCAAGTTGTTGGCGGCGTACCACTCCATGGCCTTTTTACCGTAATGGCAAAACTGTACGGAACAACCGTGTTTCTTCAGGAAAGGCAGCAGACGTTTATTCAAATATTCTTTCACGTAAATTTCTTGGTTGACAGTCCTGGAAGCTATGAAAATGCTGCTTTTCAAGCCACAGGTACAGATGGCTTGCCAAACCAGATATTTCTTCGCGAGCTTTGACAGTTTTATGTGCTTTAAAAATACATGCTACCTTTCTCCTTCCTTTTGCGCAAAAAAACTCCTGTCCCGGAAGCTGCTAGTAGTCGGCTTTGACGTAGGTTTCGTCGTCCATTACCACGCAGTCAAACTTCTTCAGCATCGTCGTGTACAGCCTCCGGGATCGCGCTTTGGCCGTCGTATTTTGTTTATCATCGCGATTTGGAGTCACTACCTTCTTGTAAGTCGATAGTCCGGCTCGTTTTTTGGCTCGATGCACGGTTTTAGACGATACACCCAGCTTATTTGCAGCATCTCGGAGAGAGAGGTTAGGGTTTCGCTTGAAACAACCGGCAACTATCTTTGTCGTCTCAGCGGTTTTCGGTTTTCGATTTCCTCCCGATCCAGACTTCCTGGCTGTCAACAAACTTTCCCCAAACACCTTAATTACATTTGTCACGATTGATTTGGCAACTTTTAGCGATTTTGCCAGCTTTGCGTGCAAGAAGCTCGGATTTTCGCGATGCGCGAGCAAAATTTAGATACGCTGCTCTTTCTCCTTGAACGGCATTTTGACAACTGAAGAGTGAATTCCAAAATCAAATTAGAAGCAACATTCTACACACGCACACACCTTCAGAATGAGGGGTGGTCAGGTTTTTTAAAGCAAAATTAAAAGAAATACGTCAAGTTGATATTGACAAAATTTTGACCGTATCACCCTTTCTTTGTGTAGTTAAAAGTTCTTACGTTGGCACGACCCACTAAAATGAATGCTTAAGTTGCTCGAACGTATTGTGATCGCTGGGATTTTTTTACATTTACTCAAGATCTTGTCTCTGGATTTCGACAGTTGCCATACTTCTAGCGTCATCTAGGGGCAAAGTTATTTTCATTTCAACCGTAGCTGTGGAAAATTTGGTGTGTTTTTTCAACAAGTTGCTAATAACGTTCAGATATCGTTCGTAGTTTAGCATTGGGATCTAAATTTCGTGAATCGAAATATCTAAGAAAGTCAATGGAGTCTCGATTCAGATCCATCCAATTCGTATGCCACCGTGATAAACGTTTGATTTTTGACCAAGATTTTATAGAACAAAATGTTGTGAGAACTGTCCTGTGATCACTAATGTCCCACTCAATAGTTTAGTTATTGATTGCATTAATGTCACTTAGACACACAACGCTGTGATCCGACAGGTCGTTGGTTCTAACGGGTGTTAAAAAAATGAGAATTTTTTCAATCACATTTAAAAAAATTGTTATTTTTTTTTTCATAGATTTCAGTATTTTTTATTAATAACATAATGTTTGAGTAAGGACCATGGTCTGATGTTCGACGCAACTTTGTCGCGATGCTCTCACAAGAACGTACGGCACTTACGTCCATTTTCCGGATACAATTCCGGATTCTTATAGTCAGTTGCTTCGTGTCCTTGGCCCTCCAATTGTTTTTATACACTAGGGCACTGAGTGAGCCAAAGCAATCCTCTATTGGGCGGCACTGGGGCAAGTTTGTTGGGTTACGATCTTTCGGCACGAACGGTATCTTTTCTCCTCAAGGTACGCCAGCGTCTTCTTGGCGTAATGGAAAGACGCATTGTCCGGCCAGAAGACGTACTTCCCATCCGCGTGATGCTCGTTCAGGAACGGCAGCAGGATTTTATCGATCACTATTCTTGATAGATTTGTTGGTTGATTGCCAGACCGCTCGGCTTAAACCAAGGCTTTGAAATGCCCCGGTCGGAAATGGCGATGTACAACATAACTTTTTTTTCAAACTTGTGCTTGAACTTGTATTTCACTTCAGGCGGTGTGGATGACTTGTCGCTGGAGTAGTAATTATCATTTCCTGGAATATGCGTTTTGGACAGCGGAAAATAGTTGTCGTCATCCAGAACGAATGACGTCCCGCGGTATTTTTTGGTCATCCACCGACACTGTGATTTAACCGTCTCAACCTGCTCCTCCGTGTACTCCGGCGACCTCGTCTTCTTCCTGCAGACGATTCCTTCCATCTTGAGGGTACGATGGATTAATACGTGGGAGCAGCTATATTTCCGACCGGCGTCACACAGGCTGGTTGCGTCCTTGTTGTCAAACAGCTTCTTTAACGATGTCTTCCTCTGCTTCGTCATTATCGTCACCGGACGACCACTTCCGACCTTCCGCTCTACGTTCAGGGAACCCAGGATACGATATACCGTACTGACAGGTACATTTTCTTCCTTAAAATGTGCCACCGTGAACTTTTTTCCTTGCTGTAAATGCGTTTCGTAGAACCGTACAATGCGTTCGCGGAGCACGTGCTGTTTCGACGCCATCTTTGCTTTGACTAAATTAAAACTAGCAAAACCAAACACGCCTACTGTTTCTAGGGAGCCCAAAGAGCAATTTTCTTGGAGAAAGAAAATTTTACGCTCTTTATTTGAGTTACTGAAAGATATTGAAAACATTCCCATTTTTTATTTAACACCCGTTATTGATTGGAATATTTAAGTCACCCAAGATAAAGATTGGTTTTCTGACGTCCGCTTCTAAAAGGAGTCGTTCTAATTGGTCAAGGAAATTAGAAAAGTTGTAGTCTGGTGGCCGATAGATACCATAAACTGTAATCGGTTTTCCGTTTGAAATTATCTCGAGTCCTATCGAGTGATAGCCTTCATCTAGAATGTTTCGTTTTGTGTTGTACTTTACTACATCTCTAATGTATATCGCTTGCCCACCACCTTGGCTACGTCTTGATGAAAAGATAGCCTGATATCCAGGCAAATTGTAGAATGCAACATTTTTCACCTTGATCCAGGTTTCGCTAATTACAATGATATCAATTTTTGTCTTTAAACTTTCGAGAAAGATTTTTATTGAGTCAAATTTCTCTATGTTATTCATCCCACGAATATAAATCTTCAGCAACTTAGTTCCCTTGTTGGATTGACTTTGAGAAATAACATCGGTTGCAACGCAGGAGGTATTTTTACATTTGTGTGTAAATAGTTCATCGGTCATATTAACTTAGGTCCAGGACTCAATACTCAAACAGTAGTATTATTGTTGTATGATTTTCATTACATCAGAATGTGACCGAACAACTACTGGTTTCGAGTTTGTGGTTCTTTTGAAGAGTACATTCTCATCGACACCGGGGCCAGATGTATGCAACATTCAGTAGTTTCAGTTTGGATCGTAGTTCTTGTAGAAATCCATAGTTGAAAGAAGTCATCTCACTACGAACTGGAACGTAAGATTGACAAACTTGAACTTCAGGAGCATCTATCTTGAGTTCTGTGATACGAAGGCGACCAAACCTACGTTTTTCCTCAAAAACTTTCAATTTAGCAGCGGGGGTTTTAAAAACAACACGAATAGGTGGGTTATTTTTCGATACATTTGATTTGAACCTTTCACATGCTACAATGGAATTTGCATGGATATTGCATCTGAACGAGGATAGGGTCTTTTCCACAACTTTCGGTAATATTTCATCGCGCATCAATGGCACACCAGTTATAATTACGTTGTTTCCGACGGTAGCTATTTCATGGTTGTTGATCAAAGGTTCTAAAGTTTGAAGACGTCCCTCAAGCGATTCAGTTAAGCCGACTGAATCAATGAGAGCTTTTTTCAAGTGAGTATTTTCCTTTTTGAGATCGCGTATTTCATTACCCAAAAGCTGCAGTTTAGTTAACGTTTTGTCTACCATAGCTGAAATGAAGTCCTTACTATCTTTCCTTTTTTAGTTATTTCAAACTCAAATTGGCCCGTTGGTTCAAAAGGTTGCTCATCCCTGCTCTAGACCCTTTAGCACCTCAGATACATAAGTATTTGAGTTATTTGCTATAGGTTGAGTAGTTTACAATTTGCATTGCCCGGTAGTTTAAAAATATCTTAGAATCTAAAGTCGATCAAAAGTTACAAAGCAATTCTGATAAAGTTTAGACTGAATTACATACAAGATGAAAAACTTTCAACATTATTTACAACAGCTTATGTGCACAAAAGAGATGTCCCCTATTCGAGACCTATATTGGTTGTTATTTTAACACTGCATATCAACAACATTTTGATTAACAACCACGGTAAAAACGGAAGAAGGGTAGCAAATGTTCCGATTTATGAGCTATGCAAATTGTAAAAGCAAACTATCATCCATCTAACAGCCGAAGATGAAGACGAACAACGGAAATCCCAGAAAGAGCCTCTAAAAACAAATGCAGTTTACGGTCGGTCTTATTGGGATCCTACTAAGGATGCAACGACTTTTGCCTGATTTCGGCTGTGACGAGAACCCAGTGTGCCTTTCGGATGAATACGGCCAGCCAGTCAGCTCACAACACAACAACGGTCGTCGGCTTGGTTTAAAGTTTCGGTTCCACGGCTATTGCTGCATGCAGCCCCAGCGATAGCCACAAGGAGCAGAAAGATAGAGAGAGAGTGAGCTAAAGAAGGTATGGCTGACTGACTGGCAAGACATGGATGGCTGTATGATAGCTGATTTGCTGGTGCGTCTTTCCTGCATTTTTTTTCCTTCGTACACAAAACAGCTTCGCATGGCTGAATGACTGAAATGAGCTAAGCCAAAGGAAGGCAGGCAGGCAGGTACATTTTTTTCCGGCGAACCAGCTCAGTCTTAGAAGAAGTACGAAAGTGAACGGTTTGAAGTCGTCGAGAAGCGCCGAGACTTTGAGTTCCCGCCGTTGTTTTTATTTTCGTTTTTTCGTGATTTTTTTCGTCTGTTTATTTGTATATCGCGTTGTCCGTTCTATCATCGATGAAATTTCGCTTGTGGTATGGTTGATTAAGTTTGATTTGTCAAATTTTGTGTACGAGTGCGATTATTTTGAAATTGTGTGTCGTTTTGTGTATGCAGTAATTAGTTTCAAGTTACACACCAGCCGCCGATCACACTTTTTCGCCTCAAGAAATGGACAACACAGCCGTCAATTTCATGCCGCTCGAACAAGCCTGCGAAAGCAAAGCAAATCTACATGCGATCAAGTGTCTCCCCCGAAGTTAATGTCAATAGGGGGATTGTGTTACACTTTTTTGTTGTTGTATCACCATTGTTAGCAGTAATGTGTGCGTGTAACACCAGCCAGAAGCCCCATTCACCACCCCTAAACGCCCTCCGACTCCAACAGCTTTCTCACAATCTAGCATGTAGTCATATTGGGCTAGTGTCATATTCATCAATCCTTAACCAGAGAGTGTTGTGGCTAGCGAAGTGCATCGAGTATTGCAGCATGCATGCAACCACGTTGCATTACCCCGGGCCACAGAGGAGATATCTAAGCGCACAGTTAGAAACCGAAAACAGTCTGATTAGTTTTTCACATATGCATATGAAACCAGTCGTGGCTTAACACAAGCAGAAAGCCGCCTCATGGAAGCATAACACAAAGCCGAAACCTTCGGTGGTTTTATGTTTTTGTATGTTTGAGCCGTGAAATTCAGTAATGCTCCTCAGTGGAATGCCGATTGCACATTAGGTATTATCAGCTAGGGGCATTTTACCGACCCGATCCAATGAGCGGTCCCGAACATTGCCGCCTCATGGATTGCCCAACAAAAGAGTCTGGTAACGGTAAATTTATCAGTTACTATTAACTGTCATCAATAGCGGTTTAGGTTTTTAGGATTATCAACTTCTTTCTGTCGAATGTTAGTCGATTGTCTGAATTAGAGAAGAAACAAACTTAAAATAACGTACACAATAAGAAATCGGATTGAAAATTTACACTTTGCATTCAAAATTCAATATTTTAAAATCAGATTCAAAAATTCACATTCAGAATTAAGAATTGGAATTCAAAATTCAGAATCGAAATGCAGATTCAAACTTCAGATTCAGAATTCAGATACGGAATTCAGAATTCAAATTCAATAACCAGTTAAAAAAATTCAGATACAGGATTCAGATTTAAAATTCAAATTCAGAATTCAGATTCAGCTTCAGAATTTAGATTCAGAATTCAGATTCAGAATTCAGTTTCAGAATTCAGATTCAGAATTCAGATTCAGAATTCAGATTCAGAATTCAGATTCAGAATTCAGATTCAGAATTCAGATTCAGAATTCAGATTCAGAATTCAGATTCAGAATTCAGATTCAGAATTCAGATTCAGAATTCAGATTCAGAATTCAGATTCAGAATTCAGATTCAGAATTCAGATTCAGAATTCAGATTCAGAATTCAGATTCAGAATTCAGATTCAGAATTCAGATTCAGAATTCAGATTCAGAATTCAGATTCAGAATTCAGATTCAGAATTCAGATTCAGAATTCAGATTCAGAATTCAGATTCAGAATTCAGATTCAGAATTCAGATTCAGAATTCAGATTCAGAATTCAGATTCAGAATTCAGATTCAGAATTCAGATTCAGAATTCAGATTCAGAATTCAGATTCAGAATTCAGATTCAGAATTCAGATTCAGAATTCAGATTCAGAATTCAGATTCAGAATTCAGATTCAGAATTCAGATTCAGAATTCAGATTCAGAATTCAGATTCAGAATCCAGAATTCAGAATTCAGAATTCAGAATTCAGATTCAGAATTCAGAATTCAGATTCAGAATTCAGATTCAGAATTCAGATTCAGTATTCAGATTCAGAATTCAGATTCAGAATTCAGATTCAGAATTCAGATTCAGAATTCAGATTCAGAATTCAGATTCAGAATTCAGATTCAGAATTCAGATTCAGAATTCAGATTCAGAATTCAGATTCAGAATTCAGATTCAGAATTCAGATTCAGAATTCAGATTCAGAATTCAGATTCAGAATTCAGATTCAGAATTCAGATTCAGAATTCAGATTCAGAATTCAGATTCAGAATTCAGATTCAGAATTCAGATTCAGAATTCAGATTCAGAATTCAGATTCAGAATTCAGATTCAGAATTCAGATTCAGAATTCAGATTCAGAATTCAGATTCAGAATTCAGATTCAGAATTCAGATTCAGAATTCAGATTCAGAATTCAGATTCAGAATTCAGATTCAGAATTCAGATTCAGAATTCAGATTCAGAATTCAGATTCAGAATTCAGATTCAGAATTCAGATTCAGAATTCAGATTCAGAATTCAGATTCAGAATTCAGATTCAGAATTCAGATTCAGAATTCAGATTCAGAATTCAGATTCAGAATTCAGATTCAGAATTCAGATTCAGAATTCAGATTCAGAATTCAGATTCAGAATTCAGATTCAGAATTCAGATTCAGAATTCAGATTCAGAATTCAGATTCAGAATTCAGATTCAGAATTCAGATTCAGAATTCAGATTCAGAATTCAGATTCAGAATTCAGATTCAGAATTCAGATTCAGAATTCAGATTCAGAATTCAGATTCAGAATTCAGATTCAGAATTCAGATTCAGAATTCAGATTCAGAATTCAGAATTCGGATTCAGAATTCAGCTTCAGAATTCAGATTCAGAATTCAGATTCAGTATTCAGAATTCAGATTCAGTATTCAGAATTCAGAATTCAGATTCAGAATTCAGATTCAGAATTCAGAATTCAGATTCGGAATTCAGATTCGGAATTCAGATTCAGAATTCAGATTCAGAATTCAGATTCAGAACTCAGATTCAAAATTCAGATCCAGAATTCAGATTCAGAATTCAGATTCAGAATTCAGATTCAGAATTCAGATTCAGAATTCAGATTGAGAATTCAGATTGGTGCTTTTGTGCTGAACACTATTTGTTCCATACCAATTTTCTTACAAAATTGAAATTTGTTGCGCAATTTCAGGAATCAACCAAATCATCTCATATTTTATACCGATGCTTGGTGACCCAAATGGCATCGAAAAAAACATATGGGAACCAAAAGTCAATTTTCGCAACATTTCAATTTAATTGTTATTCGATTGATGATTTAGCTTTGCAATTATATTTGAGAGGATTATGGAAAGCAGAATAATTTAAGGTATTTTTTCGATTATTAAAAAAAATGTTCGAACGGCTCGAAAAAAACCTTATTGAACTTACGTTCCTCTTAAAGATTTTACATATTCAAAATTGCTTTTTTGAGCTTGACGATTCCAGGTTCGCAAGAAAGACAAAAACCTTGATAACGCATGGCAGCCAAATTTGGACAAAATTATGAGAACGTCCAACGAAAGCGTGTGTTGTGAGGATATGGTCATGCGCTTATGTACTGTAATTTGATACTGCTCATCGGTACTACCTTCTAAAATGTGGCGAGCAATCAACGTGGTAGGTACCTTCCATGAACTTAATGCCTGGCCCTGGTCCAAAGTCCTGCGCTCCATACACAACAGAAAGAATTGATTATGGAATTAGTAAAATAAAGGCAGAATGAACCACATGTCTGTAATATACAAGTATAGGTATAAGTACGACTCCAGTACCCACCACATGGCAAAATAAACTATTTAACGAAATCAATTTTACGCACGCTGACTTCGGCTAACTTTTTACCAGACAAATATGTATCTGAATACCCACCTAGTGGATATGTATTATGACCATTGGCGGGCGGCGGCGGCGTCTCGGCCTAAGTGTAGGTGGAGTTTTTTGTTTGTTTCGCTCACATTCCAATCATAGCGATAAACTACTCAGTAAAACCGACAGTTGCGGCCCTCAAATACTGCGCTTGCATACATAATTTTTAGCTGACCGCCACAGGAGAAAATTTTCAGCATAAAATTATATAATTTTTGAGAGTTTTCAGAATACTAAATTCTTTATTTTAGTATTGATGTATTGTAATAATTTCCAAATAGCTTTGGTTCCAAGATTATTAAATTTACTTTTTTAGTCGTTCTTGGCCGTTTTATCAATTTTTATTGCCTGGAAATATAATCAGTTCAACATCCTGCCTGTTGGTGTCTAGCTTATTATAGCTACATGATCAACTTTAACGGTTAATGTGCATGATGATCCATTTCCTCTCGGGCGCAGCCCGTGTTGTGCTAAAGCAGTGCGGTGGCTTCCGTTTAACTGAACTAATTATGTAAAATACCTATCTAGGTTCCTACTCTAGAAACCTCGCCCATCGCCAGTAGTCGATACATTGACACGAATCTTCGAGTAGCTGCCACTTATGCTTTGAAAATATCGTCCATCGTCCTACAATAAGATGGATCGTAAGATTTTCATTTGGTCGTTCTAAAATTAAACTTCGACAGTGTTTGGCATATTGTTTATCATCAGGTCATATCCATTACTGTTTCAATCATAAATACTAAAAAAACGAAACGTCCTACCGAATTGAACTGTTTCTAGTTCAAGCTAGATTAGACTGAGGCATATCGACACAGCTTAACCCGGCACAACGGATCTTGATAAGTGTAGGCCTTCAAGTTGACAGGTTAAGAATCCTATCTATGAAGTACATCAACTTCGTTCAGCTTTGCTGACTTCCAGGCATCTTTAATAATGGCAAATACATGCTCAATGTGTATCGATACTACTTAAATACTGTTTTTACTTCAAAGTTATCGACGTTTTTCGGTGAGTTTTAGTAATAATCAAACAAATTACCAGCAGTTCATACGTTTCGAGCTACTTTGGCATTTGCTCCTCTTCAGTGTTTTGCAACACTACACAGTATTAAATAACTATGTACACTTACATGTTTTAACCTGCAAATAATTGGAACAAGTTATTCCTACTAAATTTACATGACTTATGACGTAATGTAAATTCCCGAAAAGAATAAAATGCCATTGTGAATTTACATGACCATAACAATGAAACCGTTCCGGCTGATTATTCTTTTTTAGTTTTTGAAACATAATTTCATCAACTTCTAGCCATCAACCTTATAACAAAGCATGACATTGATTATATAGATATGCATAATGTTCATCTTTACTCGAAATCCGAGAGCTCCAGATTTGAAACAGGATTTTCTTTGCGCATCAATTCGAACTTGCTGCTTACCGGTCGGCCGTTCGGTGTTTGTTTGTGAAACGATCCTGCTATAGGGTGTATCTGAACTTCTATTTTAGTTTCGTTAATACTTTTGGGATGGATGATGTTCAAAAAAAATTTTCATAACTTTTCAAAAAAGGTAGCACTAAGTAAATGTATAATGTTTTTTTTTTTTCGTTATTTCAGACTTGATATTTGTCGTTGTACATTGAAATGTTCTTTGCAAAATGATGGAATTTTAGGAAGAGGTAATGAAACTTGTAGAGGTCGGCATTAAAAGGCTATTCGCCAGTTAGTTCGCTACATTTTTGTTTGTATATTTATTTTTTTTAACTTTATTTTTGGAGAATTTACGGCTAAAAAAACCCCATTACCTTATGAAAAATAACATTTATTTGCATTACTGCTTGAATAACATAACTTAGTGGAGTTTGTTTCTTTGTTATTTCACCAGAAATCCCGTAAGGTTTCATTTCAACCTAATTGGTTAGAGTTATTCTTATACAAAAAATATTTAGAATTAGGAGAAAGAGGTGAACTGTACCTTAGAACAAAATATCTTTTCTATCCAATAAATTATATAAGTTTTTATCGAATAATAAACTGTTCTTAAGTTGTTTTTTTACAAAAAGACAAAAAAAAAATTTTTTGTGAACAATTTTAAAAGGAATTTACTTTTTTACATTTATAAATATTGGAAAACAATAAGACACACCCTGTGCACGACAGCAACGTGTTGGATTCCAAACATTCTTTCATGCAAAATTCATGTAAAATTACAACTAATTGACCCGAATGAGGAAACGCATGGTTTTTTTCAGGGCTGCGTTATAGTATACAACACATCTGACCGAATTTTACATGAAATAAAATTTTACGTGAAATGTAAAGCTCAGTATTTTTTTCTGTGTATCTGCTTCAGAGTTAAATTTTGTTTTGTTTTTGAAGTTTACTTTGTAACTTATTTGAATGATCATAATCACTAAAGACATTTTTTGATATTCATTGTTAAGCATTTTTCAATCTGAGGGATTTGAAAAATACGTGGTTTTTTTAAACATAAATTTTAAGTTTGTAACGTTGAATTAACAATGAAGTTCTGAAATAGAATGATAAGGCATTGTAAAAATGATTACTGATTAGATAAATTCCATTTTTAAAAGCCGCTTAATTATTTCACGAAACGTTAAATTTAATTAAATCTGGGACAGCAAATTTAAAAACCGTGCAGTAACTCTACACCCAAAATTATTTACACGTCGCAAATACGTGAAAAACTACATAATTTTTATCCAATTGATTTCCACGTAGATGCTATAAAATAAACACGTGAATACACTCTAATAGGAATTTGTGCCTCATGAAGTTCACCTACACTTTTTTACGTGAAATTTTAGTAAACTCAACACAATGTGTTTATGAATGTTAGTATTGTTTAAGATTAAATCTAGCTGAATTAGAAATAAATTTGAATTGGTAATTTACTCAAAATAATTAGATGTTTTGTTTGATTTCATTTTTATTTTTATTTTTGTTATAATGTACATTGAAAACCTCCTGAAATTCCTGATTAGCAGCTTAGTTTGTGAAATCCTGCAAAAATAAACAAACAATAAAACTCATTAGTATCGCCAATCGTATTTACATGTAAGGTTTTTAACTGGTCCGGATCTCGACGGCCTCTTAGATGGAACGAAGCCTTCCGTAAAAGAATCTTCCGTGGCCTAAAACAGCAATTTATTTGGTTAGGAATTTAAATTTCACTATCCAAATCAATAGTAAGTCTATTCGGCTATGAATCTCGAATAATATGACAATTACTTACCTTCCAAATAATCCAAAGGCAATTGACAGAAGTCGTTTTCGTTATAGTCCTAGAGAAAAAAAAACCTAACTTACTCAAACATTTTTCCCTAGAACGAAGAAAGTCAGCAAACTTTCTTAAATGAATTTGAGGTAAAAATTTGATTTAAGTCATCCACTTAGATTTTACGTGAAATTCAAGAGGCAATTATTTGGAAGTATAGTGGTAACTACCAGGGCGCACTTGAAAAATTCTGGTTACTACAAGATTCACGTAGAATCGATATGATGCAACAAAATTTCAGTTTACGTAAAAAATCCCATAAAAATAATTTCTAAATTATTTTGGGTGCAGATTTGAACCCTTTTTCGTCCCCATCAGAAGTGTTGCATACATTATGGTGAATTACTGAATACTCCCGATTCACCCCATGCTAGGATTTTGTATGTCCACCATAGGTGCACGAATTCACCGTAGTTTTGCCAAGACATGGGGTATAATTGTATTACATTTTTAGATGTGTAAATAGTAATTTTACTTTTTTTCTGTCTTTGGGTTATAAAATTTCATTCAATTTGGATTCTAAATTTGCGTTTGCAAATAAGTTTCCATTTTGGAGTAAACTTTCCAAAAAGTGTTGAACATAATTTTATGATAAAATTCTGTAAATCAACCCAAGTAACCAAAAGCATTAATCCTTAATCAGGATTAAATCAACATTTCTAATGCAAGTTAGCATTATATCAACATTCATAATGCTCTTTAGTTTTAAATCAGCATTATTAATGCATAGAAGCAATAAAAAAGTGGTGTGACCCGAAGAGTACTTGAAGTACGGGTTTTTTCACCCACCTTATCAGCATCAAGAGTGGTCGAAATGGTAAAGGCGCAAGGAAAGATAAAGGCTGCTGCGGGATCCTCGGTTCGAGACTCATCAAATGTAATTCATAATTTAATTATAATCGCTTCTAATTTCATAGAGCCCTTCATTAAGCAGGCATAATCCTTCATTCAGCAGGTTGATTGATGTTGTAGATAATGATTTTATTTTTTGAAT
This sequence comes from Uranotaenia lowii, assembly GCF_029784155.1. Classification (NCBI taxonomy): domain Eukaryota; kingdom Metazoa; phylum Arthropoda; class Insecta; order Diptera; family Culicidae; genus Uranotaenia; species Uranotaenia lowii. The sequence goes on along the minus strand of NC_073693.1, from coordinate 186,828,648 downwards.
TTCCGTTTCACATCAATCACGATCAATCAATTAAAAAATTAAAAGGTGTTCTAAGTATGCATTGTTAATGCTTTTATACGGCTGGCGAAAAATTACGTTTTGATGATGCTCTAATTCAGCATTTATAATGCTTATTAAAGGCTATGTTGTGATAGCATTTATTCAGCCCGCTATTTCGCCTTTTTAGCATTAAATCTGCATTATATACGCATATAGTGCAAAACAAGCATAAATTCAGAGTTATATATGGGAATATAGTGTTGCTTAAGGGCTATGTTTTAGTGCTTATGGTTACTTGGGAATCTTACGTGAGTTGGAGCACAAGAGTAAATATCGAATGACATAAAGATGTTTACACGACTTCAATCGGAAAAAAAAATCTGACAAGCAAATCTTATAATTCTTCATATTCCCATATCCAGTTTCCAAAGTTGAAAGCTGTGAAATTTTTCTCTAAGAATACCTACCATACAATTAATTTAAGTTGTTTGTCAACTCTTCACTATTTTTAAATGATTTAAGAAAATTAGAGTAGGTATGTATTTCTCAGAATGACAAAAATCTACTCATTGATTGAATTTGGAATCAACTGGGGTGTCGTTAAATCGGAATCATCGCTCATGCGAGCGATTCAATGCGCTTGCATTCCATTCATTTGCTGTCGTCGACGTCGCCGTCGTTATCCCCGATTAGCCTAACAACGACGACGATGACGCATTCTTCGAAGCGGAGCATAGTAGCCGGTTCAATGTTTGATCGATGGTAGGAGGCCGTATGTTGTGTTGTGATTGTACGCGACATGCACTGTTGTAAGCTAGTTGTAAATTTTACATTTTGTTTACCTCGGAACGCTTCCGCTCTTCCCCGGGCATGTGTGTTGGCAAATCCGATCCGGTCTGCGGCGGCCGGACATTTGGCTTCCACGCCTCATACCTTGGCTTCAGGATAGGAATTGAAATCAACTGGACTGGGCACAGTTTCTGTGGCAAAAGTGGTCGTCGTGACGGTTCGATTTCCTCCTCTTGGCAATTGCCGACGATTTCGTGTGTAGTAGGCCTACTGATGTGTACCGAGCGCCACTTTCTAAACAGGCTAATGATCTTGGCAAATGTACTGGAATTACAGGCCTACACACTGCAAGCTACTCACGGGATGGAGACGACAGTTTTTAGGACGCTTCCGGTAATAAGTACCACAATCACGAGACCTGCTCTGCTGGTGCTAACTTGTGGCAAATTAAACGCAAATAACAAACCGACACTTTGCAGTTTACATACATGTGGCAACTTTACATATGAATGATAAGACCCAATCACGTTCGAATTCGAAATCTGATGACTTTATTTTCAAATGTTTGTGGTGGAAGTTTAGGCTGATGTAGGATGCAAAAAAAGAACTTTTCAGAAAATGTAAGATTTTTCCACAATTTTGTTGGACGAAATCATCACGCTTATAATTCTATCTGGTTATTCTCAAAAATAGAAGTGCAAAGCTGGTTCAAAATTTACAAACATTCTAAAAAAATAACTATAATCAGTTGTCCTATTTTTAATTCTAAAGTGAAGGTTCGTCCATACATTTGATGCAACAAAATTGGCATGAAATCCTTGAGTTCCATGACGCCACCAAACAATAATCGGGATTGAATTACCAATCCAACGTGTGACGAGTTTCCTTTCCCTAGAGCCTTCTGATGCCCATTCCTAGCGACACTGACAGATCATCAGAGGCAACAATAATTATATTACTGTTACTGCGGCAGCAGCATCCTCAGAGTGGCACTAAAACAGCTATATTGGCATTCATACCCATTTTTGTGATATCGCGATAAAGTGTGGTCGGCTGGCTGAACTTATCCAACTATGTTGTTTACTCACCGTAGATGATTCTGTATGTTGGTACCAGTGCAAAGTGAAAAAAAAATCAACTGTATGAAGTTTCTGAAGAAAATAAAATCCATACGACAAAACTTGGTTGTGAAGATAAAAATGTTGTGAAGAAGAGCTATAAAATACATCGATATGCGTGAATAATTACATTCGAAACTTTGTGCAACCGAAGATATCCAGCGCAATAAAGTATATGGGAAACTGTGCAGATAAAAATTATTACAGTTCGTCGACAAAGTTTGAGTGCAGTTTAAGTGTTTTTTCTTCCCGTAAATGACGTAGGTGGAGTTTTAGGAAAAAAGCTGTATTTTGTACGGGTCCGATGAATGCTGGGAAATTTTTTCGTCGACTCGTTCTCGGATGCTGTTGTGTGCTGGTGGTGTGATGGCGGTGTTGTGGAAATGATATCACTTGAAAGACGTGAACGACGGAGAAAAATTCGAGCAGGAAAAAATAAAACAAAATTACCAGGCTTCAGTGGGAAAAAATTGTGATTACAGATCAAGCGTTAGGCTGAACGAAAGGGAAAAGCCGTCACGCAAATCACTTTTTTTCCGCGCACAACATCTTCGCAGGTTGCATCGCGAGAAGACATCATGCGGATTTTGAAAAATTGGTAAATAAAACTTCCTACTTTATTAAACAAAATGAAAGTCTATAGGCAAATGTGTTTGTTGAATTGAAACATCTTTCATCTGAACTGAGTCTGAGTTTGTTGCATTCACATACAATGCATAGAAGATGAGTGATGTCACTTGGATAAGATTATATTGATCTGCATAATATTAACTCTGTTCTTATATATTCAACAATAAATGCATTTAAAGCCTTTAAATATGTATGTAAAAAAATAAATTCACATTCAACTATTCGATATTAGTTATACTGTAGGAGAAAATGGGGAGATTAGTACCATTTTCTAGTTTTCAGTATATCTTTTTAGAAAAAATAGCAACTAGCCATATTTTCCATTTTATGATAGCATGTAATACAAAGTTTATATGCTCCAGTAATTAGAACGATACTTGATCCCGTTGATGAATTAGAAGTATTTTTGTGAAAAAGGTGATATTTTTAAAGATTAAGGATACTCAATCCTTTATTAAAGGAGACTTGATCCGTTTTTACACAAAACATACCTGAGGCGGTCAAATGACGGTTTGTGAATTTGAAATGATGATTTTTATTTCGAAAATTCAACTTCAGGACTATTCTGATTTTAAAAATTCAAGTATTTTTAAATAATTATAATATTTCTAAGTTTTGTTGTTTTCGAATAACGCAGGTGGTATTAGACTGAGTCGATTTGGGATTATTTTTGAATTTCTCAAACCCTGATATCTAAAAAGCTTTGTTTTTGGTTCAAAACTCATCGATGATATTTTGCAGAGTTTTTAAAAAACGTTTACATGAGTAAATTTAAATTTTAAAGTTTGTATGGGAAAATTGAATATTTTGTTCTGAAAAATCAACAACATATTTATATCTTCTGTGGAACCGATTCAACTGATGGTTTATGTGCCAACATATAAATTTCTAAAGGAAATTTTCTGCTGCACAACTTTGTCGAAGATCGTAACTCTATATCTTATTAGGCAAAAAAGTTATAAGCTGTTTTCCAGGGGTATGTCTTTTGACATTGATAAACAATAAACTCAATTGACATCACTGCTTGTGACTCGCAAAGCATTGCATGAAAAGTAGTCGTGCAATACCTGACGAGCTCGTCAGGCACCCAGCAGTGATGTCAATCTAATTTATTGTTTATCAATACCAAAAGACATACGTACCTCTGTTAAACAGCTAATAACTTTTTTGCCTAAAAAGATACAAAGCTACGGTCTTCGACAAAGTTGTTCTGCGGAATTTTTCCATTGAAGAATTTATAAATTGGCCATAAAAACCGCAGGCTCGGTTCCACAGAAGAAACAAAAATTATATTGATTTTTCAGAACAAAATCCTTGATTTTCCCATACAAACATAAAAGTTCAAAATTACTCTAGTAAACCTTTCTTAAAAATTCAGCAAACATCATGGATAGGTTTCGAACCAAAACGAAGCTTTTTAGACTCCGGGGTTTGAGAAATTCAAAAATGACCCCAAATCGACTCAGTCTGATGTGACATATTTATTCATACCGCAAATGGTCAAATGACTTTCTCAACCGATTTGCACAAGTTTTATAGTTTTGGAAAGTTTGTAGCGTGAATCAAATATGATTCGCAGCTATAATCATTATGTTTAACGTTATTCAAAATTGAAGAAAAAAATAGAAACAATATGCTCCAGAAAAAATGTAGATCAGTTTATTGAGTACTGAAAAAACCGTGCTTATCAATCAATCAACCGCCATAGTTGTTCCAGTCATAGTAGAAAGATTAAAAAAGTGAATTGGGAAGTTCCAGTAATTTGTCACATTTGGGAAACTTTAGATTTATGATATACAGAACACGGTATTTTTGACCTATATTCAAAGGAAGCTGTTTTTAGATCGTTTTATCAATCTTCATTTTTTGAGACTATTCTAACACCTAAATTCGACTTTATATTGGATATTAAGTATTAGAAAAAAAAGCATTCTCAAAGATTATCTTCCCCCCTATATGCATTGCATACTTTAAGGCGAAAATTTTTGACGTTTAGACAAAATCAAACTTTTTGGTTCTTTCTATCAGGCCGTTTTTATTAGAAATATTATTTTTTTTGATAAATATAAGTAAACTCATGCTAAGCAATAACCAAGATCTATTGGGAGAAACATATATCTATTTGAACTCTAAGTTGAACCCATTATTAAGCTCGAGGGCTTGGGATATTGCTCAGTTGGCAAGTCTGTTGTCTCCTGAGCCGATGTCCGCGAGTTCGAGCCCAAGAGTAAACATCGAACACAGTTGTACCGGATAATTTTTCAATAACGATCCGTCAACTGCAACGTTGATAAAGTCGCGAATGCCATAAAGATGGTAAAACGACTATAATCGAAACAAAAAAAAAATTATTAAGCTCGTACGTACTTTAACGATTAATACATTGATAGCATAGCATAGCAAGCATAGCAAAGGGTGACTACACACATCTTGTATTGGCTGATACACATGGTACAACTAATAATGAAAACCAGCAGAAGATGAAAAAATGAGAATCTGGATTCAATTCTCATTTCAAATGTTGATTTTAAATATTAGTGTGGTACCATAATACACACCGCGAGAAGTCAATGTTATCATGATCGGGAGAATCTGAAACAGTAAAATAACTCTTTAGGTGCAGAGAACTCATACGACCCATAAAGCTGTTTCAAATAGGAACGGGAAGGGTGAAATAAAGGGAATTCTACATGGCAAATATTCAAAATATTTATAAGGCAATTTGTATAAGCTTGGTGTCACATCAGTTTGGCTGTTTGAGTCTTTTCACAACAACTCCACAAGGTCACTTCTCTATCACTTGCGCTTAAACAACATAATCTTTCTATCCCAAATCCCAGAACCATAATATTGATCACTTTTTGTGAAGGAAAGGATCCGGCACTCCGAGCGCAAATTTGCAGTAAAACTTGGCATTGAAATCGTGGGATTCAACAAGATCAAATTTTTACGTCAATAACTTGTTTTTAAAAACAAATCTCTTCAGGCCTATTGAATTAAAAACAAAATCCAAGTACTGACATGAACAACAACACCGCAATCAAGCAAGGTTCTTTCGACTCCATGAGGCAAATAAACCTCTTCGAAAGACCATATCCTTAAACTTGAAGCACTTATCTCGGTGGCTATACCTGCTGTGAACATCCGGCTACACATTGATACCACTAAAATTCAATTCATTTAGATTCACTAAATTAAAAAACGAAAATTGCTGGAATTATTTAAAGAGCGAGAAAAATCGTGTGCGGTGTCAAATATTCATCGCCTACTCCTCTACTTTAACGATTGATACATTGATATAAATATTTTTATTACAGTTGTTTCATGTTGGTCGTTGGAAACATTTAAAGTTGATGTAAAAAATTTTAATTTTTTTTTTAAACCAAAGTCCAAGAACTCCATGATTTTTTTTTAAATTTTATAAGTTAACAAAATAGTCGCTTTGCTCCATTTGGCACATTTTTCTAAAATATTTGATCGTTTTTTTGAAATATAGCTAAGGAATAAAGTTTTTTTTTCTAAATGGAGCATTGTTGCAAGATCGTGGAAGATTCCAGTTTTTCACGACAACCTCAATGAATCAGTGAAACTATAATGAAATGATGATTTGCGAACATGCAAAACTAAAGAAACGGACGGTTTCATATTCCACTTTAAAGAAAGATTTCCCCTCCAGTCCCCCTCCTGATGCTGCCGTTCCAATTTCTGGAACAAATAAAAATCCCCACAACCCAGCACAAACATCAATGAAACCACCAGTCAGTGAATAGATGCTTTAAGTCTCCGCAATGAATGAACCGGAAAACTGTATGCAAGGACACACCGGCTGAAGAAGTGTAAACTGAGACGATGATATTCATTGAATTCAGGAGTTGTTTTGAGTGAAGGTTGTGAAAATAATGAAGAAGATATTTATAGACTCGAACAGCGAACCAAATCTCTGGCTGCCAATCGGTGCAAATGCAAACTGGGTGGAGATTTGTGTACTATACCACTTTCTGTACGGCAAGATGTGGTTGAATCAAAACAAAGCTAAAATTCTCCTCTGGCTCGTGGGAGGGAGAATTTCCAACGATCAATTTAACATTAGGGATTGTAATATTTGCTGAATCGTTTATTTTAGCGCTAATTCATGGGAATAATTAATAACATTTTCTTATCATTTAGATCTTTCAGAAAACATAGTTTGATATTGTTCATATCGCAATTTGGACGAATTCAGTTTTTCAGCATATGAAGAATGTGGCTTCACGTATAGGGAAATAAAATTCGTTTATCAAAGGATAATTTTCAAATGTCTTTTCTTTTTGAAAGATTCAACCATTCCAAACACTTTTCGGAAGTACAAAAACTTCAATTTTGCTTTACTAGATTTTTCTCAATATGCAAGCCTTTTTTAAGCATGGGAAATTTGAGTTTTTTTCATCAATTTTCATTGGTGATTTCAAGTGTGTTTTTCAAGTTTGCTTCTCAAAATGTAAATGAATTTAGAAAACCAATTGTGTTCGGAAACACGTTAGCATATTCTTTGAGAAAAGGCTTAATTTCTAAAACCGCTCTTGAAAAGGGCACATTTTTTGCATCGTTTGATCCAGCGTCTTTGCATTGACCTCGCCCGTGTTCCGGCCAAGTAGCTTTAGCAAAGAACATACCTATCCGGCATATCCACCTTCGAGCTTCGATTTCAATATTTCGTTTTCAATGAATCCACAAGAGATACCTCCACTCCACGTACCTACCGAATAAAATACGTTACGGTTCGTCGCATAAACAACCGGCCACTCTTGAAGTCACTGACTGAGCCGAGATGTGGCCAAAGTCAGGTTCGCATAGAATTTCGCCGGTTAGTTAGTGTAACAATGTGCTGCTGCTGTTGCTGCTAGAAGCCCAAGACGCCTCGGCAAATGAGTGGAAAGCAAGCTAAACACATGGTGGAAAAGACGTTGAAGACATTTATTTCCTATTCTGTCTGTTTGACCGAAGGAACGTTCCGCCCGCGATCTCACATTCTGTGTGTATACAATTTTTGTTTCCTGGACCGGGCTGGGACAGCAGGGACAAAGGACGGGGATGGCCGGGAAGGAGCCATAAAAGTCGTTGGAAGAAGCGAGGAGACCGTTCTTCACCTTACCGACTTGCTGCTTGCTAGCTTTCAAGTGCGGGAGAGGACACAAATATACGCTTCTCGGGGGAAGCACAAAAGGGAATAGCAGAAGAATGACGAAGTAACTTAAGATATTCCCAGCCAGCCAGCAGGTAAAAAAATACAGGTTGATTTGGTATTCCATCCGTGTCTTATTCCCCGAGTGATTCCCTCAACCGAATTCCTCCTGCTCTAACGATCATTTTCAAATACATTCTCAACACATACACCGTGCGTAAATGTATTCCAGCGCTATTAGGTGGGTTCAGTCTTTTCTTTCACATTGAGAGTCACCTCGGCATTTCAGAGCCTTCTGCTTCTTACAGGTATAGGTGAGACCTCTTCGTGAAAAGGTATGCATTGTGTAAGTTTTGTCAGAAAATATGATCTTTCTTCCTCTTCGTATCTTTTTATCATCTTCTTTTGGTTTGGTTTCCGAGTTTAAGACTGGCAGCGGTGGCGTGTCCAAGAATGTGGCTTTACGTTCAACGAAATCACCAAATGCCAAGAACAAAACTACATATAGTGATTCCGCTTACCCAACCTTTTTCAGGGATTCCGTCAACCCAGTCAAATGGGTTTCATTTCAACCGAATTTCTTTGAGTCGCTTCATTATACAGCTGTTTCATTCACCATTCAAGAAAGAAAAAACCTGAGGCTTCAAAAACCTCCACTCACCCTCGCCACACTTGCTGATCTTGGCTCTGCAATGTGTAACGTAATTATGATTCAAAAGCATGTCAGTTTCCCTCTTATTTACGATCAGCTTTTCTGCTTTTATTTCCACGGACCCGACAGAGGCCCATTACATATTTTGCGGATTTTGAGCTTCAGAATCGATCTTCTCCATTTCCCTCGATGGGATCAGTTTTTTCGTCAACATCAATTCATTTGTTGTTGTTGAAACTTGTCTTTTGGCGTTTGTTTGTTTGTTCAATCTCGAAAGATTTTTTCTAGTTTCCTTTATGGGAACACATGCTTTCGCTTCATGACTGTTGAAATTGGGAAATTCCCACGCCTGATCGAAGTCCATTCCAGGGGGAAAATCCGCTTCTTCTATACATCGAGAAAAGGTAATCGATTGGCCCTTTTCACCAATTCAAAGGACCAATCGGTTACTTTTTCTCAACATTGTTTTACTCAACACTAAGCTTTAAATATTCTGAGTTCAATATTATTCTCTACCAATTCAAGTTTTTAAGCCCTCTAAACTCTTTCGTTTTTTTTTTCGATATGCTAACAAATATTTGAGAATAAAGCTGTATTCCTTGTGTCGGTTAGAAACTTCTAGGGCATTCAATAATTTTTTGGATCTAAAGTAAACTTTAAAATCGTTTTTTTAATTTTAAATAAAAATACATTTGAAGTTGCGTACACAGCAAGAAAAATTCGTGTAATTTTAGATTGAAATCGATGCACGAAAACGGAACATCGATTTTGACCTAAAATTCTATCACGGTGTATTTTTCCAATGATGTAATTTTGGGAGCATGTACATTTAGATCGAAGTCGATGCACGAAATCAGACGAAGAAATGTGTCGTGTAAAAATACACTGGGATGTAAATTAAAAGTCATTTCATCGTTAATATTCAAAAATATTCGTAAAAAATTATGGTTTTCGGAGTTACAATTCTGATTAATGAAAAAAATCATGGGATTTAATTTTCGTGTGGTATATATCTACAAAATAACACCAAACAAAAAAATGGTCATCCACAACCACGATCAGGGCTATAGGCTATAGGCTGGAAATGTTGTTTAGGATGATTTCTTCATTATTAGTATTTTTACGGGTCAGTGTTTTCAGCAGGCTCGGATTATACCTGACTACTGTAATAATTGCAGGAAACTTCACATTATTCCCCTGATCGATTTTCAATAATTGGCCGTTTCTATAATTTGAAAAGAATATTAAAATACTTTTATTCCTGTTCATATACTTACCACTTTATAATACACCTATCCGACAGAATTTTGCCTAGGCGGATTACAACCAAGACTTCCAAAGAACAGTTTTTGGCTAGTCAAGAACCAACATCTCGAGTCAAAGTAATAAACACTTATGCCGCGAAAAAACATTGCATATGTTAATTTTTACATAGTTGTTGATGTAATTTTAGATCAAACTTGTAATATCTCATTCAACAAATATAGATTTACACTATTTGTGATATAAATTTCATCGATCGTTTGAACTTTGCATCCTGCAATGTAAAATTAAACCAAAGCAGTTTAATTCTATTCACTTTTTGAAAAACGACTAAAATTACATCAAAAGGAGTTGAAATTGCATCTTTTTTAATTACACTGGCTAAAAAATAGAGTGATCTACTTTTTTA